>NC_081415.1:343273398-344607397 GCF_030272615.1 Cryptomeria japonica
AGGGACAGGGGCGATTTCACCTCTATAGGCCAAAATATCAAAATTTAGGTCTTCAATCACTTGACAAGGCAAAATTAAGTCATCTCCAAGGCTAGGGGCAAGTTAGTAAACCTTCAAAAAATTTGGTCAAAATTCACCCGGACAAAATTGCATAATTCAATCCTTGAAATGCTAGCACTTAATCATAACTTGAATGTGCCTTCAAAATCTTAACTGGACCCATCCTGAGACAAACTTGACCTCCTGGTAGGTTCATCCTATTTCAAAATTTGCAATCAATGCGAGGATGCTTAATAATCTGTCAAAATTGGATTGGACTTTGGCTTGAAAATATCAAAGGAAACCCTAAGGCTTAACCCTAATCCAGACGACTCACTCATTTAATCCAAAACCCTAAAGCAGAGAGAAGAACAGGCAAAACAAAAGCAAAAAAGAGGGGGTCCCCATTTTAATGGGGCGATGTGTGAAATGGTCACAACACAACGGTAGACCAAATTTTTATGTTTTAGGGTTAGCGTTTGGGAATTTTGAATTTTATTTTACTTTGAATAGATTGCATTTAGAATTGAAATTTTAAACCACAATGAGGGTTTTTAAGATTTCTTTTGAGCATCTCATTGGCTTCCTCATCCTATAGTATCCAGCTGCATTTCTGAGTCTCATTTAGCAATTTTGATTACTTGTAAATACTAATACAATATCTTTGTTTCCTTTTTTTTTCTCATGAAAGTGTCGATGATTCAAAGGTCATATGTCGTTAGTGAGATTTGAATCTTCTGAGATATGGGAATATGAAAGTGATGATTACAACTGACTTTGGTGAGATTGGATGGTAAGAAGCAATGTGTTTAATAGGTTGCCTTTGTTGTTAGTGCTTTTATGCATTATCATCAATATTGTGTGGTACTTATTTATTTCCATTAATCTTCAAAAGTCTGTTTAACTTTCGTTGGCCTGCAGTAAAAGACAAGGTATTGGGGTTCTGCTCACACAACACACAGAATTGATGTAATTTTTTTGCTTTCAAAAGGAAAAAAATATCTGTACATAACAAAAACCATTGCAAAACTTAAATAAAATGACCATCTGAGATAACAAGATAAGTATGAGATATTACCTAGCTATGAGCGTTTAAAAAGGACTATTACTGGCTTGAATCGGATAATGAAGTGTTAGTAAAAATATGTTGTCAATATTCTCAAAAAGATCTGTTGGTTAACAGATTTGTCACCTCAGTTTTATACTCCCTTTCTCATATCAATGACAATTTGACCAATAGTTGAGTCACTTGCAATGGTATTTGCAAGTACTCTTTGCTTATTTTACAAGGCACAACTACCTTCAAAAGATATGCAATGAACGGGAATAGGGTATGCTTTTCACCAGAAAGCAGAAGAAGTAAACTGACACCTACCCATAACCATGAAAGTAGGTGCGAAAGATTAAACTCAAATGAAGTGAATGTAGATAAATAACACAAAGTTTACTTATTCCACACCCACAGATTTAATCTAGGAAAGAACAACAGACTTGTTGATGTGTGTTTTATGCACATGCAAGCATCAAAATAAAATACCAAAGTACTTTACCCTCTCTTGAACAAAATCACCTCAGATGCTAAGGATAAGATCAACTAAAATGATTCCAAGGTTTCTACAGTCAGGTCTTGACGAGTGGGTAACTCAATGGTCGATGTGAATTTCTGTTTTCACTTGGGGACTTACACAATTGTTCGAATTAACTTTTGTATATCATGAATGTGGAATGGGTGTGCTGATAACTTAAGATTTGGCAATGTAGTTTTTTGACTTAATTTCTAACAAGACCACCTAAAAAAAAATGGCAAAAGGGAACAAGGTTCAAGAAATCTATTCTAAGCCTAGGAATGTAGGAAATGATGAACAAATTTAGTGGAATTAAACTAGGCAAGGTCTCACCATCAAGTCAAACAGATTTTGACATGAGCTTAGTGCGATCATCTAAGGTGTATTTCATAGATTTTCAAATTACTATCATAAAACATTGAGACCATCCAAGTTGATGCATAACAATGGACGTATAATAATCGAAGTTAAGCTTGCATAAATTTCCAGTTGATCACGCACGACGCACTTACAATCAGCAAGAGGCTAGTGGTATGGATTAATAGATTCCACACAAATATACCCAACAATTCTTTCATTCAATCTAACAAACATTGAAAGCAAATTCTAATCTAAAATTCTAATTTAACTTGGAGGAATTGAGAACCTTGAATGCAAAACAACACTTAAACAAAATCACCATCAAGTCGAACAATGATTTATATTCAAAAGCTGTAGAATATACCAACAATTCTACAAAATATCTCTTACAAATGAGAGGCAATGAGGTATATATAGAGTCTCATACAAAATGGATGGCCAAGATTAAACTAGAATCAAAGGCCAAGATCATGCCAACAAAGCCCTAGAGTTGCCCTAATTAGGGTTTACATAAAAAATGGTGCCACCAACATATGGCCCAATAGAAAGATACCTAGTCATCAAATAGGGAATCTTCTAGAAGATTCCGTCGTGCATCTCTCTCTCTCCTAGCATACTCCAAGAATCTAGCTAATACAGAATCTAACTCCTCCATGGAAATGCTGGGTAAGGTATCCTGTTGTAAATCAATCACGTCCAATGCATCCAAGCATGCATCCAAAGTGTTCTCCCAATTTGGCATGAACTTCTACGAATTATGAACAGGAATCAACAAAGAGACCAAGTCATCTATCTGACTCTTCTTCAAAGAGTCCAACTGATTGAAATACATGAATTTCATTTTGTCTCTTAATTTTGCTAAGTGTAACCCATTGGCTTCACTGACATCAACTCCCAATAATTCCTGAATTGAGGCAAGGATCTTCAATTGAATATCATGAATAGATCCTTCCATCTCTACACAACTCTTTTGTGCGCTCTCATAAGTTGATTTCTTCATGGCCAATGAACAATACTAGCAATGGAAATCGTATCTATCTCCATTGTGCACAATAGTCTCTCTGATCAATGTGGACATAGAAATCTTCTTCAAAGCTCTGAGGCGTGGAATAGTCTTCTCCTGAATGGGTCGAAATTCTTCCCAAACTCCCTCCAAATACTGTATCCTGAATATAAGCCCTGTTGTCTTGTCAGAAGCCTGGACAAAGTGAGTAAGGAAATCATCCGTGTGTCTCTTCGTATCCTCTATCCATTTCTTCACTTCCGAGAGTGTATCTCTCGTTGCCTCATAATGTGTATGTAGTCTATGATCAAATGCAATAGGAGAAATAATGGTGGGATTCTCACGCCTTATCCCTGCAATGTACTCTCTAAGTCTGATATTCTCTACTTCTTACTTCTCTCTTTTCTCTATCACCCAATCCAATCTCGCACTGATTGCCTTGAGGGTATCACCAACCTCCTGAAATTCCTACTCTTTTGTAGTACGACCAAGGGCAACTGAAGTAGTTTGGAAATCCATGGGAGTAACAATGCCCGTTGTCACATCTCCAATAGGAACAACCACCCGCGCAATCCGCATTCCAGTCTCATCTCTAGCTATGTGTGACAAAATCTCAACTTTCCTAGGTTCTTTCTCCTTGTTGCTTCTAGCTAAGTAGTCATCAATGTCGTCAATAGGCCGTGCCTCTACCATCTTCTTACTTTTCTCCATACTCTTCATCAGCCAATCAGGAATAGTGGCCATCTCGATACCATCATCGAGACACATCTCTCGTTCAAGCTCTCTCAATGCCGAGATAACATTATCATCATCATCAGGATTATTCCTGGTCAAATCATATACATTCTTCCCCAAACTAACCTCCAAAAGGACAGTGGGAGATCCCGGTTGATCATCATCTTCATTAGGTGGAGCAGATGTAGTTGTAGCATGTAAATCCTAAACATTTTCTGGTAATATTGCTGTGTTGGAACATTGCTCAAACTCCCTGTTCTATTCTGGCATTTCAACTTCCTTGATTGATGAGACACTAGGAGGTGGTGAAGGGATGATAGGCGAAAGAATGATAGTCTTTTGCTTCTTCTTCTTGACCTCCTCGATCTTTTTCCCTCTAGCCTTGACTTCTTCTAGTGTGTTCTTCCTTCGTTTGGGAGTTTGACTCTCCTCATCCGCATGAATCCTGATATCACTGATAGTCCTCTGATCATCCTCAGAAGTGGATTCCTCTGGTTTCATCCTTTCATAAGTGAAGGTAACACCCATGTCAACTAACTTGTTCATCTAATGGTCTACCCATCCTCGGGAGAAACTCAAGACCTCTCTCATCAACACATTCAAATCTGTTTCTTCTGGTTCTAACTAATTAGGCAATAAAATCTCCTTCTTCATTTCATTCTCATATTGTGGATGCGTATGATCCTTATCATCTAATACCTGATCAGGAATGAGGAAAAGTCCACACTTTCTCATGAAATCCACTGACATTCTGGACCACATTATTTTTTTTACTGCTTGCTCGTCCATCAGGTTGGCCCAATAATCTTCTGTCTTCCTTGTGGATGAACTTATCTCCCCTGATCCTTCCAACTTTCTTATCTGGATCAAATCTTTCTCTTCTCTTGTATGTTGCAAATCGATAGAATGCAAGATCTTCAACTGCTGTGCTAGCTGCTACGATGGATTGGCACACCTCCAATGTCTTCCCCACTGAAATAGGAAATGACATGCCCGTTCTATGTTTTTCTTTCTGGATAGAATCATACTCCAGAAGATGTCTCACCGCTTCCATCTAGATGACATCTTGGATTCTGGATAGAATCTCATCTCAATTATCCTCTGTTGTTCCCTCCTTTCTTTGATTCCGGACTTCGACATCGTACTTGTACGAAGCTAGAAGTTAGAACTTCGGAAAATCAATCCTACTAAGCTATTTTCAGAATTAAGAAAGTTTTGATTCCTTAAAATGTAGACAAATTTGGGGAATGGAAATCAAGAATTTTGTCCATATTTAAAACAAATTCTGAAAATAGATCGTAAATACATAAAATTAGGGTACAAGACCCTCGTGAAAGCTCATAAAATTAATCATTTTCAGACTTAAGAAAGTCTGAAGACACCTCCTTACACAGGAAATTTACCAAAAATAGAGTGGAAAGGAGTATACCGGATCAAGAAATGACTACGGAAAGGTGTGAAAAGGATAACTTTCACACGAAAAATGTTTGAGGACACCCTTTCGAAGTCAACAATGGCTGCCAAAAGTCTAAAGACAACCTGCAACTATGTAAAGTAGTCCTTAAAATCATGTTGCAATCACTCAAAATGCAAAATATATGATGAAAATCAATTTCTCAAGGCAAACATGGGTAAATCTGAGCTTGTATGTAGGGCTGGAAATGAGAGTTAAGTCTGAAGACAAGTCTGAAAATGGAAAACTTACCAACACCCTTAAGAATGAAGATAAACTCAGAAAATGGCCCCAAAATGAAGCAAAAAATGCTTCCCAAGTGAAATCACCTAGGTTGACAAGTGGCTGGAAATGGCAAATTTGTGAGGACAGCCCCCTATCAATGGAGTTTCAGACCTGCACCAACATGCAAATGGTCTGAAAATGCACACAAAACTCCACAAAATTCTTCCGAATGCAAATCGCCTAGGTTGGAATTGGCTGGGCAATGAAAAATTAATTCTGAAAATGAAGTTCCAGCCGGTAATGGGGGTCACACAAGTCTGAAAAAGGAGTAAATTAGGTCTGAGAATGATACCAAGCAAGCTCCCGGCAATGGCGCCACCACCCAAGGAGAGTAATCACCAAAAAATGGAGGTAAAAACCTCCCAAAACAAAATCGCCACCTTCCAAAACTAACGCCACCCTTAGAAAAATCACTAAGTCTGAAAAATATGCAAGTAAATTACTCCAATGGCAACCAAATAAAATCGCCCTAGGCTGGAAATGAGAAAAAAATGATCAATGGGAACAATATTCAGCCCAATGTGTCAACTTGACACTTTGCCAAAATTCGCCAGCTGGAGGAAAAATCGCCTAAGTAAGCACATTCTTGGCAAATATAATAATATTATATTGCTGGCCACTCCCTTTTAAACTTGCTTTAACCTTGAGTTTTCACCACACAAGCAATGTGGGATAAAACCTTTGCTCTTTTACACACTTGTGGGGAAAATCGACTTGCCTGGGGAAATAATTAATTTTTTAATTTTAAATTGCAAATCATTTATTACTTGTTAATTGTTTTTATTTTTTAAATAATCATCAATGTCATTAAAAACAATTAAATTGGGTCACTTTATTAAAAAGATTTTAAAATTTTATCCAAAATTGGACCCACGGGAAAATCGACCCCTATTTGGATTAAAAATCCAAATGAAATTAATTAAAATTTTTCAAAAAATGCACATTGGGGAAATTTGACCCCAGTCTGGATAAAAATCCGGACAAAATTTCATCATAAATTGCACAAAATTGCCTTTAAGGGAAAATCGACCCAAGTTGGGAGTCAAAATCTCGACTAAAATCATCACTTTGGCCAAAAAACACTTTGGGGGAAAATCGACCCCAGTCTGGATAGCAATCCGGACTCAAAAATCTTCAATTTGCACTTGGTGGAAATTCGCACCAAGTCTGGAATCATTATCCACACTAAAATCCATGAAAAGTCATCATGAAAAGCTCTGGTGTAAAATCGATAGTCATCGAGAATCCTCACTTAAGTTATCTGCAACTTCATCCACACTCCCTAGGGGAAATTCGAAGGTAGTGAGGAAAATTCCCAACAATTAGACAAAATTTAATCATCTTGGTGGAAAATCGCCCCTAGCCTGGAATTTGAATGGGGGAAAAATAGGGCATGTCAAATCCATGTCTAGTCTGGATTTTGAGTGGGGAAAATCATGGGTAGTCAGGAATATGAGGGGAAAAGCACCTCTAGTTTGGAATTTTGACCTTTTGACCCTTAGAATATGGATTTTCATTAGGAATATGATGATTTTTCCACTCAAAACCGCTAGGAAACTTCAAAACTCAATAGAACTCATCTGGACTTAGGCAAATTCACCAAAATTTGAGCGAAACAAAAGGAAACCTATCGGGATAAAGTGCAAAATCCACTTGAAATACTCCCTAGGAGCGAGAAAACAACTTCTAAAGGTCCTAAAACACCTTAGCACTTAAAAATCACCGACGTAGATGTTCAAAAACACGTTAACGCTCAAAGAGTCTACACTTAGACAAAATTAGGATCACTTAAAATCTCAACTTTACATGCTTGATCCTATAACTTCAAAAACCCTAAACGACAATTAGACATGATCACAAATCCAAGACTTGGGCATGAGAACTCAAAATTGCCCACTATGCTGCCAAAACCCTAAACTAACCAACGCGGAAAGCAGGAAAGAGGGGGTCCCCGTTTGCAATGGGGCGATGTGTGAAAAGGTCACAACATCTGGCGACTCCATGGAGAAAATGTTCCAAAACATTTCAAGAATAAAACTCAATCCGACTCTTAGAATCTTCAGTTAATCCATGCATAACATAGCAAAAAGTTAGAAAGCACATTTGAAAGGATGGAATCCAAAAATTGTATCAAGATACTTGATCACTGATTATCTACATGTGTGCAATTGCATTCATTACCTTCACGAGATTATTGTAAAGTTAGAGGATCCAGAGTGACTAGCTATGCGGTTTGTCCATACTTCAAAAGCAACCTGGATAGAGCCTCGCTGCCAGTTAGACGTCTATAGCCCCGATGAGGTTATCGCTGTAATCTCACGAATATTGCTCCATTGCCAACCAGGCATCTATAGCCCCGGTGGAGTTACTCACATGTTCCCATTAGCCAATTTAGATATTTCATTTCTTTGCATTTCTTTTCTTTCTTTCTAGATGATATTTTCTTTTCAAATACTTTCATATTTTGTCAATTCCTTTCGCTCGTAAGCAATGAGGCTTACTAGGGTTTGAGAATTACAGTGGCATTGAAGAAGGATATAAGATTTTTCACTAGCCTCAAATTCACCTGAAAATTTACTATAACTCGGACAAAATTAATGTGTAAAATATAATAATCAAATGATGTCAGCGTCAAGATACAATAAATGTTTTCCAATCCTGTCAAATACGGATTCAACCTATGATATTCTATACAAAAACAATCTCCAATTCAAAAGAACTTCATGAGGAATCATTCAAGAAATGGACCAAACAAAACCTGGTGAAACGCAGAGTGTGTCTTAACAACAACTCCTGCATCACGAGCGGATATCCCTCAAAACTAACACCTAAGCAAGCCGACCTAAACCTAAAATTGAACCGGAAGCAAACCTAAACTAAGGCAAACTGAAAGCAAACCTACTCTAACTATGATACAAGGGGTAGGTTTCAAAAAAAACCTAAGGTTGGAAGTAATGCTTGAGAAATTGTCCATTGACGGGCAACGGGGCATCCTCACCAATTAAAGTTCTCAGCTTGAATGCATTCTCTCCCAGTATCTCAGCAATCTGATAGGGGCCTTTCCATAATTTGTCAAATTTGTCGTGATCTCCCCTCCTTTTGTGGGCTTTATCCCAATAAAGCACTAGGGCAGAAATTCTAAAGGCTTTTACCCGTGCTTGTCTGTCAAACCATCTCTTAACTACGCCCTAGTGTTTGGCGAAATTCTCTAATGCCATGTCTCTCTTCTCTTCTAAATTCATCAGTTGTGTCAATCTTGTTTACACTCCGTCTTCACTTCCCATGTAATCTTGGATAAATCTCAATGTTGGAATCCTCAGTTGTACGGGGAAGACAGGCTCTTGGCCATATACCAGAAAATTTGGGGAATTCCCCAATGAATTCTTCACTCTCGTTCTATCTGCCCAAAGGGCGAATCTCAGTTGTGTGTGCAAGTCTTTTGGATTTCTTTCTAGCAATTTCTTGATCACACTTAGCAAATTCTTGTTCGTTGATTCGGCTAACCCATTACCCTGAGGATAATAATTCGATGAAAACTTAAGGGTTATACCATATTCAAAAGCCCAATTCGAAAATTTTAATGATGTAATAGCAAAACCATTATCACAAACAATAGCATGTGGACATCCAAACCTGGTAATGATGTTTTCCTCTAAAAATTTAATCACAACATCAGTTGTACATAACTTCAAAGCCTGAGCTTTTGACCACCGAGTATAGTAATCAGTCATGGTTAGAATGTACTTGTGTTGCGTGGAGGAAGGTGGATTGATCATACCAATAAAGTCGATACCCCACATAGCGAAAGATTTGGACTCGATCATGGGCTGCAGCGACATGGATGGGTTCTTCTCTCGTACAACATCAACCTGGCATGTGTGACAAGTCTTCACATGTTCATGAGTATCTTGGAACAAAGTAGGCCAGTAATAGCTTGCTCTCAAAATTTTATGTGCAATTGCCAAGCTTGCACCATGACCCGTCCCAAAGTTGTTGTGAAAGTGCTCCTTAATCTGTTTCGCTTCATCTTTGCCAACACATCGCAAATATATTCCTTCATGATTTCTTCAGTATAAAACCGAGCCTTGTAACATAAAATGTTGACACTTCAATCTTAATGCTCTCTTTTGAGCGGGGCTCATACGTGTGGGACATTTCTGGTTTAATAAATAGCAAACAATGTCTTTATACCATTCATTTGGAGTGACATCTTCAATTGCATAGACTTGTTGGACTAATTTGGGTCCATCCATTGCTAAAGTCTACGCTAAGGCTTGACCCCTAACAAGTCTCATTGGTTGGATCTCGATGTCGTACTCTTGGATAGTGGCAACCCACTTTCCTCTCCTTTCTCCTAATTCATTCTGCATAAGGAGCGTCTTAACTGCTGCATTTGGTACAATGGCATAAACTTTCGTCCTCAAAATGTAATGTCTGGATTTCTTTATCGCTTTCTCCAAGGCATAAACTTGTTTCTCTACATTTGGATATCTCAGCTCCACATCTTTCAACGGTGTGCTCATGAATGCTATGGGATGTTCATCATTATCTTCATTCTTCTGTGTAAGGATTGCAGCACATGTATGTTCAAAAGCAAAAGAATACAAGTGAAAAGGCCTTGTATAATCTGGACTGACCAAAACAGGACCCTCGGCAACAATTGAATTGATTTCTTCAAATGCTTTCTTAGCTTCTGTTGTCCGTTCCATCTCTTCATCTTTCTTCAACATTTCATTCAATGGTTGTATTATCTCAGCAAATCCAGAGATAAATTTTCTCACAAAATTAATCTTACCGAAGGACTTCAGTTCTTTCTTACTGCATGGGAGGTTTATCTTTGACATAGCTTCAACTCTTTCTGGATCAATTGAAATTCCTCTCTTTGAGATAACATGTCCTAACAATTTTCCTTCTGTAACTCCGAATATGCATTTCTTGGGATTAAGAGATATCCCGTATTTTCTGCATCTTTGAAATACCTTACTCAAATCTTCAATGTGATCTTCTCTTTTCCTTGAGAAAATTGTAATGTCATCCATGTAAATAATGATGCATTTTCCAATTGTAATGTCATCCATGTAAATAATGATGCATTTTCCAATTAAATCTTGAAATGCAATGTCCATAGCTCTCTGGAACGTAGCTCCAACATTGATTAAGCCAAATGGCATCCTTTTGTATGCAAATGTACCCCACTTCGTGGTGAAGGCTGTCTTCAATCTATCTTCATATTCTACCATCATGAAAGATCCCTGATGGATCCCTTCGCTGATCTGCTGTAAGTCTTTTAATTATTTTTAATTGAATTTCCTGTTTATTACTATAATCTTCCAGAAATAGATAGAAGTTGCAGAAGGTTGAATTCTTTTTATGTTTTGATAGTTTTTCAGCAAGTAATAATTGAAGAACAAGTACATGAAAAGAGTACTGGAAATAATTGTTCATACACAGCCAAATCAGAATCGTACCAAGCAGATTTCTGATTATTTAAATCAAATAATTATCTAGATAGTGATTCCAAACAATTCCAGGAAGATTACAATAAGCAATGAGTCCAACCTGGATGAAGAGTGAATACTGTAATAAAGAAGGAGGCTGCCGCAAACGTCCAAAGCTCTTACATAGCTCCAGGTGGGAAGAGAAATGGCTGCAAAGTACAGCCGTACGGCTGTTAGGTGATGCCAAGCTGGAAACCCCAATCTCCACGCTGAACCCTAACTCTGTCCACTGAATCCTCCAGAAAAGATGTCGTACCAACTCTAAGGCATTGAAAACTGAATGCAAGAACCAAATAACCACTGTGCTGGGGGCTACGTCCCAGACAGGCAAGACCCTGGGGTTTTCGTCCCAGATGCTGAACCGCTCTCCAGAGCAAATTCTCCAAATCAAAGATGAAAATGTGTAAAAGATGCTGGATAATTAGGTTACCATCTCCTTATAACTCCTTCCCTCTAGCTTGAACCCTAAAAGTGTATGAAAAGTGCGCTTAGGCTTATAAAGTCTTATTTCTCATTTTTTAGTCGCCAAGTATAGAGAAAACGCCACTTTTTTAATATAAAAGAATTCCGTTCATCAAAAGGGTCCCTAACAAATGGGAAACATTTAGAAAAGTTCAAGACCTTTCCAACGAGCTATAACACATGGGCATATGCATCCAAATGAAGCCAAAAACCCCTTATTACTCCAAAATGGCTATAAACATAGCCTTACTTAATTAATTAAACGCTAACTTAGGTTATATTTAAATATATTACTAATATAACCCAAATAGCTGCAGAAGGCTCAAATGACTCCAAAAGCCTGAAACGGAACCTGCCACCTGTCTGTGACTGAAGTCGGAAATCATGGATCCACTGGCAGTCTTATCCCTAAAATCTAGGGATGCTCCTAGAAACTAGGAAACATACCCAAATCTTTTGAAACTGAAACCATGGTATGGTCCCGTGGAACCTCAAATATGGAAACTGCCACAACCTCCTAAAAAGTAGGGAATCGCCCTAAAAAGTAGGAACCTCTCTCCAAACACCTGTAACTGCTCAAAAGGATCCTGCTCTACTCCTTGGTCCCCCAGGTGGTCATTCAGTCAATTGCCAGTTCTCCCTAAAAAATAGGAATTGTCGTCTGATGGTCCAAAATGGCTCACAGAGCCCCTGCAAAGCTCCATGACCCTCAGAATGAGTCCCCTAACCATGTCATTGACCTACGGGAACTCGAATGGTAGGTCAACCCCTGCTCATCTCATGTTACCTAGAAAAGGGGACATTACACATCACCTGGTTATATCCTGAATATCCGTCCAAAAAGGACATCATCTGTGATCCATTCATAATCTGTAATACCTCGTCCAATGACGGAAGTGGCTAATTATCCTTCTCTGATGCTCTATTCAAATTTCTAAAATCAACACAGAGTCTTATCTCTCCATTCTTCTTTCTATCTGGGACCAAATTGGCGACCCACGTTGAGTGTCGCACGGGAAAGATAATCTTGGCTGAAAGCAATTTCTTTACTTCTTGATATACGAGAGGTTCCAGCAAAGGGTTCACTGGCCTCTATCTTTGTCTAAATGGCTTATTGTCTGGCTTCAAGGGAATTGTGTGTAATGATTGATGTATCATATGTCTTCAAATCATCATATCCCCACACAATCACAACATTATCGGGGATTGGTGATCGGGTGGAATAAAGCTTGTTGACATCGAGAACTAATAAGTTACACTTACATTAAATAGCGATAGATCGATAAAGCAAAGGGCTGGGCCCCTTTTGATGTAAGTGAGACTTGACGCCTAAAATAAGGTTGATTAGCCGATTGGGCATTTTTTGAACTTAGGAATTTAAAGTACGAAAGGAATAAAGAGAGGCTAAATGATCCAAAGGAGCTATTCTAACTGAGTAAAAATGACAGGTAACAAGATCAAAGTGTAATTTGTGAGAAACTTCCGGATCATCATTTCCCATTGAACTTCAGTTAAATATGTATGAGGATAAACAATGTAGATGATCTTTTGGGGGCAAAGGCAATGCATAGGTGATCCAGACACTTTGGACGTGAAATTTAGTTTAGTAGACTCTTGAAAATGTAGACTTCTTTGGAAGGTGGCAGAATTGATGGTTCAAGTAAGTGGCGATTGCTTAACTGCCAGCTTCTTTAGGTGAAGGTTATGTTTGATTACTTATGTAAATTTTAAGTTGCTGGTTCTGGTTTGGATCTTGGTGAGGTTCGTGGATTTTGTTCATGAATTTGGCAATTTTTTTTGGTAAGTTGGGTTCATTTGTATAAAAAACATATATAAATATAAATTTGTAGTTTAGAAACAAGAATATTAGAGCCAATATACATATTTCCCAAAATTTTAATATACAAAAATATTTATAAGCCTTACACAATATTAATGAAGCTAATACATAATACAAGAATAAAATTCTAAGTAAAGTTTATGTTAATAAATTTTAAATGTTAATATGTAATATTAATATTATAAATAAAGACTATATAACTTCAATAAAATATTGTTTGCACCTAAATATTTGAGCAGAGTAAGAATACAACATAGTTAAAATTTTAAAAATTAATTTTGATTTTAAGAATTGATGTCTCTCTTTGTTTCGAAGCTCTTCCTTGTTTGTTGAGATTGAACCCTTAATCTTGGGCCGCTTTCAACACAAAACTTGGTAGGGGTCTTAAGGCAATGCCCCTAGTGAGGTCTTGGGGTAGTATCCCTTGTAGGGGTTTGGGGGTAGTGTCCTCACGATGCACAACATATTCATAATATTTTAAAAGGCAAAAAACAATGACCAAGAAATCAATGTTTTTGGAGTGTTCAATCTAGGTTTTTTCATGCGTGGCACGAGTCAAGTGCTTAGAGTTGTTGAGTACTCATTTTAAATTGTCAAAAACTTGCTGAGTCTTTTGACTATGTTGGAGACTATTAAAAAGTGGAAAGTATGCAAATTCCAATAAAAGGACATGGTTTCCATATTGGCATTGCTAGAATTGCCTAGATTTTGTCTAGGTTCTCTTAGGTTCATCTAGATCAAACCCATAGTTACATTTCTACATCCCACTAGGACTAGAAATTGCATCAAATCAAAATTAGGATATGGTATATATCAAACCTGTTGTGTTGCACACACACACCCTATCTCTGATAGGGACCCCCTTCGTGTTGCTTGCTTTGGTGGAGTTTTGCAGCAGCTCTGTCTTGTAAAGGTTGCTAGAATGAGAGAGGATAGATCAAATTGCATCATGTAGTCTCAAGAGGTGTGAGAGGGAACTCAGAATTAAACCTGACTCAAAGCTTAGGGAATAAAGGCACAAGGAGTAGCGGTGAGAATCAATCCTCAAAATGGACCATAGACAAGAAATGTATAAATGATTGAGGGAGGAATTAGAGATTCAAGTCCAAACCTAGGTTGAAATCCAACCTATTGTGGAAAGAACAAAGGACCAATGCTATGCCTTTTCCAATCCAAAGGTCTTTTTGCAACATTGGAATCAAATGAAGAATAAGAAAGGAGAAGAGGAATTCAAAGACCAGATCAGATTCAAGGTTAGACAAGGAACAAAGTCAAACAGCCTAAAATGGCCAGCTCCGACTTAGAAATAAGTTTTGGAATAAAGAATCCAGAATTCGGTACTTGCATTAAAAAAGGGAATAAGTTTAATCCTTCAAACTTTCCTATGACTGAATTCTGCACAAAGATTCCCAAATTCATTGGTTGCAAACAAAACCGTATTAGTCTTAATCCTGAAGATCTTCCTAGCACTGAATTTGTGCCCAAGTCACCTTGAAATTTGGTGTTTGCACCAAAATTAGGATTATCCTTAATCTAAAATCCCTTCCATAGACTGATTTTGCAGATTAGTCAAGGTCCGAGCTTGTAATCTAATGCACCATTGTCTTCAACCTCCTCCACAGATTGAGAGTTTCAAAACAGAAAATTCTCCATGCTCCTTTTCAGTTTGAGTTGCACACAGAGGTTCCATTCCATGTTCCATGAATTGAATTTCCTTGCAGTAGTCTTAAGCCCAAGTTTCAAAATGACATCTCATGTGGTGTCTAAGCAGATTTGAGCATGTTAAATCCAAGTCAAAGCAATCCCAAAATGAGTTTGTGAGAAGTATCAAAGTTTTGGGAAGAAATTCATGAGCACAAACAAGTATTACAATCCAAAACTTGGTGGTAGGAGACCTTTTTGGAATCCTAAATGATCAGAGTTAAAGCCTTAATCCTATAGATCTTCCAAGCACTGAATTTTGTACCTTAATGAAGTTTTCCCTCCTCAAATTCGGTGTTTGGACACAAAATCAGAATCAGGCCTTAATCTTAAAACTTGTCCTAATACCGAGTTTTGTCCTTAATCTTGAAACCCTTCCAAAAGCCGAATTTGCAGGTTGATTCCAGAATCTTTCCAAGGTCCAAGTTGGGGGGCTAGATTTCAGTTTCTGGTTTGAATTCCACTTTTCATCCTTAAGTCCGAGTTGCACATAACAACTAAGTTCCTCGCAGCATGTTGAAACAATGGATTCAGGACTAGAAATTCTAAAATCATTCTATGTATGAACCATGAAGTGTAGAGTTTCGAATTGAAATCCTAAATGCTAAGGGACTAAGAATGTAAATCGAGGTCCATGAGTTACATTGCCATCAAAATGAGATCCTTCCAAAAATGAGGTAGTAGAGTGATGAAGTCTCACTAAGTGTGCTTATAAGGGAAAATGTGAAATGAATTCAATTGTAGGTAAAATAAGAAGGGTATTTTGAAATACTAACTCTAGAAACCCTTGAGATAATAAAGCTACTTGTCCTTGTAGGTTCACACCATTAGTAGAGCAACAAGAGGGGAAATCCGGAGCATAAGGTTGAAGGTATGATCACAATGAAGAGCTATTTACAGAAGAGCTAGAGGAGGAAAGATCATTCGGATGAGTCAATGATTCAAGCATTTCAAGATGTAATTTAGAAATCGTGCCATATGATTATCAAGGCAGAATGAGAAACACGATCAAAATTCTGAAGATAATGTCTTTCAAAAGAAGATTGAGAGTAACATGTTTATAGAAATGAAGAATTCTATAGACACTTGGAAATATCAATAGACATGTGCTCATTAGGAATGTTCCACAAAGATGGAGATGAAGTATTGAGAACAACTATCACAATCTAGAGGGTTTCTTTCCCAAATGTCTAGAAAACAATGACAAGCTACAAAAATGGTACATGAAACATACAGAAACATAAAGTTGGCAGCTGGATGTGAGTAGAAAATGATTTATTATAAAAAGGGAATAATTTATTGTAAAACAATAATATTTTGGCTAAATTAAAGCAATATTATAAAGCCAATTATTGTTTTTCTCCCAAGAAAGTTAGTTATTTATCCTATTGGCAGTTTTCTCCTTTTGTGACAAAAGGTTGTTATTTTGCCTTTGGAAGTGTGTAACTTTCGTCCTGTAGTGGAATCAGTTAGGAAAATGTTAGAATCATTAAATAAAGTTGTCTAGGGTTTCTAGAAGGCAGGTTTGGGTCATTCATGGGATTTAATCTTGGCCGTTGATGTAAAATGTAATATCTATAAAAGGCTAGAGCCTCTCTCATTGTAATGATTAGGATTAGAAGTAGGAGTAGCTAGCAAAGGAGTAGAGCTAGAAGTAGAATAGAGTAGAGTAAGAATTGTTGAACAGGAATTGTTGTAACAATAGTTGAAGCAAATGAATAAAGCATTGAAGTATGGTGTTTGACCACTTGACTTCTCTTGTTTGCATGGTTTCTTTCATCAAATTAGTTAAAGTTCAGTGATTGTAATGATGAAGTGTGAGGATATATGATTGATTTTTGGTTCATTCCATTGGTGCTATGCTAATTGCAAGTCTTTGTGTATGGTTATTCTAATCCTATTATTGTTGAAAGTTCAATTGTGGATTTTTATTTGATTTGCATTAGAATTAGGTACTTAAATGTATGTTCATGATCTGAAAATATTTCATTTTCCTTTGGAGATCACACTATTTCTATGACGTTGTGAGTTTATCTCTGGTTAAGAAGGATTCAGTTTTGTGAGGAATTTGTCTATTTGCAGAACTGGCCATTTCTGTCATTGTCCCTAGATTCTCTGAACCCTATCCCTTTTCTCTTTATTTTAATCAGTTTGAGAAGTGAAGCATCCATCAGATTGCCATATTAGGTGCGAACTAGCTTGTCAAATGCGTAAGTCCCTTTTTGATTACTAGCAAATCACTTTATCACTGAGTTATCCTAAGTACAGTCAAGCCCTGACATTCGAAACCTTGAGGTCATCTCATTTGATCAAGTCCTACAGCATATGAGATTTCCTTATTTAAGAGAGGATAGGATATACTCCGTATATTTTATTCCGCGTTGATAGAAGTGCAAACTTTCCCATCAACAAAACCTAGATCCAATGTCAAACTTAGTGGATTTGGTAGCATATTATAAAGTTTCTCAAGAAAAGGCATTGCTAAACCATACTGCTATCATAGAGAGTTGGTGCTAATTTATCATCTTGGGATTGAGATGAATATATTACTAATACATAGTAACAATGCATCACTCTTTTCACTTGGTTATAAGTCATGAAGGCATTTGTAATGTTCCCTTTGTAAGAGACGTTAGTTTTGCCCTAGATATTATTTTAAACCAATATGAAGGGGGTTAGAGGGAAAAATACCTTTATCTCTTTAGGAATAAAGACCTGCAAAACAAAGTTAGGAAACATTCTACAAATCATGCTACATAAATAAGTAATCATAACAACTATAACCAAGTTAAAAAAATGATTGAAAATTAAAGGGAGAATAAAGTAAGCACACATTCGATTGTTAATACAGAAGTTTTAAAAATGAACCATGATTTACTAATTGTTCATATTGCTACTTGGCTACTAATGAAGCCTCAAGCACAGTAAGCTATAATGGATGCTTGATAGGGTGTCTTGATTAACTGTTCCCCCTTGTCAAGTCCAACCGGATAGGGTGTCTTAATCAACCGTTCCCCCTATCAAGTCAAATTGGATAGGGTGTCTTATGAAACCGTTCCCCCTATTATACCATCCATGATAGGGTGTCTTATTAAACCGTTCCCCCTATCTTTCTATAAACGATAGGGTGTCTTTATAAACCGTTCCCCCTATCTTTCAGTATTATAATCAGCATATATTGATTTACAGTGCTCAGATTTTAAGTTACAGTAGTCAGATTATTACAGAATACCCATAATCAGATCTATGTTGAGAACATGTATAAACAATATTATCAGCAGCATATAACTTGTCATAAATATGAAGAGGTATGTCCAAAACATGTATAAATAATATTAACAGCTACATAACTTGTCATAAATATGCAGAAGTATGTCCAGAACATGTATAAATAATATTAACAGCAGCATAACTTTATATGCAGAAGTATATATATAGTGACATTATGCTATATTGAATAATTGTAAGAAGCAGTATATTAATCTGGAGAATGCAGATATAAACATTATTACTATGTATGTCCGGAACATGTATAAATAATATTTACAGCTGCGTAACTTTATATCCAGAAGTATATATAGACTGACACTATGCTATAATGAATAATTGTAAGCAGCAGTGTATTAATCTGGAGAATGCAGATATAAACATTATTACTATGTATGTTGATCATACCACCAAACAGTATATATAATCGCACAACTAGGTGTCAATATTGCTGTAGTTATCCCATCTATCCTCTAATGGTTGAGTGATTGATGAATAATTGATCGATTGAATGAATTCCTTTGATTGTATGATTTTGTCATGTCCCCAATTTTTGCCCTTCCTTAGTGACAACATTTCTAGCAAGGTTGGTCTATTATCTGGTTCCCGTAGGCTAGTAGAGCATGGAGGGAACCAACTCAAGGGCTTAAAGAGTCATGTATGAGCCTTTCAGGTAGTTTGGAACAGTTGACAACAGTTTCCTAAAATTTAGGAGGGATCCCTATTTTTTGTAGGGATTGACTGGGAGTGGTCTAGGAGGCATCCAGAGACCTCTGGGAATGTTTTGGAGACTTTGAGTGCATCTTCTATTTTTTAGGAGGAATTCCCAGTTTACTGACAGACCTTCTAGAGGTGCACACAATAGAGGAGGACCATTGGGGTTCAGTTTCAGGTTGACAGGGTTAGTCTCCTACTTTTTAGTAGCATCCCTAGATTTTAGGGGAGAACTACCGGTTGGCCTATGAGGTTCAGGCATCCTGCACAGTTAGGTGGCTACAAGCAGTTTTCAGTTTTGAGCTCATTTGTGTATTTTATGAATAAATTAGGAAATATTAAAATCTTTCTTAAGTTGGTTTAAATAACTAATAATAAAGTGAAATAATATAATCATATTATATTATAATAAAGTGGCCCCTTGGTACATTTCCCTAAAAGTTATAACTTAAAGGTTATAACTTATTAATATGGTCATTTTTAATGAGGAATTAGACCCTCAATGGTTCAAACCACTTAGGGGAAGTTATTTTTTAATAAAAAGAAACATTTTAACATGTTTTTTGATGCCAAAAGTACAACCCTACCCCAAATTCGAATTAGGGTTTGAGGCATGTTAAAAAGATATTGGGGGCGGCATTTTATTCATTATTCAGGTTATTGGAAAGAAGAAAGCTTGCAGGTTGAGCTCTGGAATACAGGGTTGCAGAATAGTTTGGCCTCAAGGACAAAAACCCTTGTGCTAGGAGAGCTGGACGTCCACCCAGCTACATTATTCCTTCATATTTTGAGGAGTTGGTTCGATCTTTGCATCATTTTCAGTAGTTTGTTGGTGAGAAATTGCAGATAAGTACCATTCAAGGGCAGAGTGGCGTTTCACTATAGCAGATCAGGTAGAATAACAGAGAATTGGTCATTTCCCAGCCTGGCCGTACCTCCTATAAGCTTTCCCAGCAGCTGTACCAAAGTTCTGAGTTAGGGTTTGGTGAATCATTTGCAGATCGGGTGCTTTGGAGGACTTCCATTACATATTTCAGGCTTAATCAGACCTATAGTAGTGAATTAATTGGTGATTAGAGACCAGCTGGGCCATCTTCTTACTGTAGCTGGGAATTAATTCTTGACCCGATCATATGTAACTGATTGGGGGTCATACTCAGCCAATTGAATGAGCAATAAACTCTTATCAGCTGTCTTATAACTTCCGGGTATGAGATTTGTGCCCTAGATGTGTAAATTTGTCTTTTTTATCAATTAATCAATTGCTGGTAAAACAAATCAGAATTCTGGAAATGCAAATCAGTCAATAAAAATTAGTTCCATTATTCACATTTTGCTTGGGAAATTGTTCAATTGCATTGTCCTTTCATTTCCAATTATTGTGCTTCCTTTGGCATTCAAAACTCTTTAAAGAAAACATCAAAAACCAAATTCACTGTCAAAGGCATTACAAAAAACTCAGTCATAAAATTACATTAGGTCTCTATTAGGGATCTTTCAGATTTGAGGTATTGGTGAGTGATAATGTAATGAAGGCTGGTTTGATATATTGTTGAATGATGATTGAATGCATGCTGATTTGATAGGATGATTTGCTGCTTGATTGTTTCTTGATTGGAATGATTGGGATGCTGATTGATAAGTGATCATTAAATAATTGGAATGATCTCTTTTATACGTCATTGTTAAAGGGTCACCACCTTTCATAAGACTTGGGTCACCACCCTTCATTGCTACCTTTTAAAATTATATATTCTTTCCCAATTGTTCTCTCTTCCCCCCCTAAAATGAGACCTCCTTCCCTTTATATCTTCCATTGTGAAGGAGAAGTCACACCCTTTCGCGATCACCACCCTTCGAAAGGGTCACAACCTTTCGCGATCACCACCCTTCGAAAGGGTCACAACCTTTCATTATTTCTGCCCACCTTTGGAAGAGTCATTTCCTTATTTACTTCCCATTCCTTCCTTCTTCCATTAACTCTTCCTTGATTTACATGCTCCCTTATTTATTTTCTCCTCCCTCTCCCCTCTCGAATGAGGTTCTCTTCTCCCTTTCATATCTCATGTTCAAGGGAGTCACAACTTTTCATTTTGTGCCTTTTGACCATTCATTAGCTTAGTTAAATTTTAATTATATTTAATTTTATATTTTAATTTAAATGTTATTTTTATTCTTTTGTATTTTAATTTCATTATTATTCTTAATATATATTATTAAACCATATTTCAAAGTGAGGACATTATAGCATTGATCCAAATAATAAGCCCACTTATATCACGAAACTCAAAATTATTGATAAGCTGAAAATGCATATTTCCATTAAGGAGGCCTATACTAATAGGTGAATATAACAATTTTTGTTTAAAGTATTGGAAATACATTGAATCAAGAATTAAATTTGAGTGCAAATTGTTTGTGATTTTAAGTATTTGACAATGACATTGTAAATGAATTCCGAGAGTTTAATTGATGAGGATTGCTTAGTAAGCATGTGATTGAAGAAGAAGAGGATGTGCTCTAAGGATGTGAGTCTATCACTTAAAAAAATAGTCATTTACATACAACAATGTTTGAAAGCAAAAGCACAAATGAGCAAGTAGCTCAATGTTACTCAAAAGTGCAAAGCTACAATAGGTGATCAAGAGTGCTAAAAGAAAACTAAGTTAAGGATTCAATAGAAATAAAAAAGAAGATGGTAGACCCAAATCAAAACCCAAGTCATAGTATAGGAGAAGAATAAACTGAAAGTCAATTCTT
Source organism: Cryptomeria japonica (assembly GCF_030272615.1). Lineage (NCBI taxonomy): Eukaryota > Viridiplantae > Streptophyta > Pinopsida > Cupressales > Cupressaceae > Cryptomeria > Cryptomeria japonica. Next base: position 343,295,081 of record NC_081415.1, read on the forward strand.
CGAATGATAAGTCCCATGCCAAAACGAACACGTGTGGAAGGGATTCTTCATTCATTGTATTTAATTGGGAGAAAAATGGGATATTGAGTATGGGAGAGCATTCTAGTAGTGCCTTTAGAAGACACTATGAAATGAGGAGAGCACTGCACATTGTCTCATTTTATGACTGATGGATACATTTTTCAAATGGTTAAATAAAAATCTTGAGAGAAGTGATTGCAAAAAGTTTGTCAAGGATTTTTTTTTGATATATAAATGGGGTTTCTTATTGAGCCCTCACCTATAGTTCTATGTAACGAACTTATAAAAGCTAAAAAATGGTCAATTTCACTTGCCAAAAATAAATAACATGGAGTAGAGTTATTGAATTCAAACCTTCCTTTCGACCTTTGGGTTCTTTCTAGTGATTTCAACAAGGATTTTCTTGTGAGTCATTTTCATAATTAGAAAAATTGGTGAGAAAGTTTGGATTTGATTTTAAAATTAAGGAGAGGGAGAGGATATTAAAATAATAGATGAAAAATTATTTTGAAACAAGAAAAATGAGGAATTGTTTAGTTGTATACAAAAGATTTTTGGAACTCTTGAAATTCTTTGAAGGCAAACTGATACTGAGGCTATTGAAGAGGTTCATGGAGGACTTGTGATATAATATGAGGAAAAACTGAAGACAATTCCACCCATTTTATAAGAGAAGGCAAGTAAGTTGTCTTTAAATGTATAGATAAGATCATAGATAAGGCATTACATTTACATGGCAAACAGAAAGTGTAAATGAAATTGAATTAAATGCATTTAAATTGGGAAAAACACAACAAAGTACAAAATACTAATTTACTAATAAAAACGTAGTAAAGAATTGCAATTGTTGTTTCATGCCAAATTTTACACTCTAATTTGATCCTTTTAGGACAACACAAGTTAAAATAGATCCTATCGATAAAAAAAGAAGTTAAAATAGATCCTGCAAGTGTTTACTGCTATATCTGATAAATCAAGTACAGGAAATAATAATATACATGACAACGCATATTGGACACAACAGTAAAATATATCTTTATTCATAGATGCAATTATTATAGAGATGAAGACTAGAGATGGTCGACCAAGGATTACATTTCACCCAACTATACTGTACTACCTTCGTTGGCGGTACGCAACATTTTTTAAAGAACCCAGCGGTTGCTGAGAGGAACACAACCGTCTATCAACCCACACATTAACTACCCGAGAGTGACAACCCACTTAATACAAACAATTAATACATTGGCAGATAATAAATATTGTCAAACATAACAATAGGCATTTTATGCTAACTACAGTAAGGTTATACATTTCTTCAAATTCTGGGGAAGCCCCCATAGAAATAAAACTAAATTAAACCGAAAATTATTGGTTTGAGTGTGCAATACAACAAACTCAAAGTAAAACCTATCTTTTGTTCTTAGGCTAGGGCATAAGGCTATTCAATGTAGTGCCGCTCCATGATTCATACTCTATGATGGTTATGATAGATACTGGTGGACTCTTTTCATGTCTTGATACTTCTTGTTTTCATGCTTTGCTCTTTTATATTTTGAGATACTTCTACATATCAGTAGATACATTATGATATTCATGATGATGATTCTTTATTTAGGGCTACTTGATGATGTTAGGGTTTACTATTTGATGGAATTTGTGATTATACATTTCCTAGGTGATATGGTTTATGTTTATTACTTATGGTGTTATATTTGGTGCTAACCCTAAGTTGGATATGAATGACGATTCTGTCATTTGATTATGTTATATATATGCTTATGATGTTTTACTGTCTGCAAGTGTGTAACGGATGATATCACATCACTCATCATGAGAAGGATGTGATGTTATAATTCTCTCCACTTGACTATGATGATTATATATATATATATATATATATATATATATATGCACACATTTTGTCCAATGTTGATGTTGTGTAGGAGTGCAGGTACTAGGCACTGACTCCACCTGGTTCCACAGGTTAGAGCGTGCCTCGTTTCCCAATGGTAGTTGATCGGAGGTGACACTAAGGTGATACCACATCTAACCCTAGTCCGTGTCTTTGGCTTTGTTCTTTTGTCTTGCTTGCATTATCATTGACCTAATCCTTGTTCAGGATGTGTGGTCTTGTGGATGGTTATGTGAGTAGTTGTGCTTTATCCTTTTTATTCTATTTTATTTTATGTAATTTATTTAAGATTTATTATGGGATAAGGTTAAGTATTATTAATATTAATTTATTATATAAATTAAATTTTTATTATATAAGACAAGGTGTAATTACAATAATAATATCCTTTGTATTAATTATGCGCATTCTGGTTAAGTGGTAGTGAATTATATACATATCTATGTGTGTGTGTGTGTATTTCCTATTTTCAATCCTATTTTCTAGGAGGAGATTATGTGGTGAATTATTATGTTTCTTGGTGGCATTAAATATTTATAAGCATAAAATAAACCTAAGTGGGATATTATGATATATGTTCATTTTAATCTAAGTTTGGATTATGTAATGTTATGTTTGGTTTTGATTGGTTGAGGGGAATTGGTTGTTTCTTGTACAAACACCAACTCCCATTTTGGGAATGGTATTTGTCCAAGAAATGAGATGGTTTTTGAGGGGATTATTGCTAGAAAAATTCCTAGATTTTGGGGTGAGAATGTGTGAGGTAATTGCAGCCCTATTTGTGTTGAATTTGAATGAAATTTGGAAAGGGTTTTGTGAGGATAGTGAAGAGTTTTTGAGTGGCTTTTGTTGGAGATTGGTTGCTGTTGATTTTGTGTTGGAAAGCTTGCTTGATTGGCTGGAGTTGCTGTTCGTGTGGAGTTTGTATGCGTAGGAGTTGTTCTTCCTTCTTTCTTTGTCCATTTGCTTCAGTTTCCAGGTTGGATTCTTATGCCTATTTGGTTTTATGAATTCAAATGAGTATTGGCTTTGGAAAGATTGTATTCTCTGTGTCTTCAATGTCATGGTTTCATTCTGGAAGGATATTGCATTTGTTGTTATTTGGTTGATTGGTTATTGAAGTTGGTGTTCTCTACAATGCATTTTTCTGGACTGTTTTTAGATTTTTGCCTCTTGGAGTTGTTTTTTAAATCTTGGGGTTGATCAGTCAATGTTTTTGGGAAGGGGACTCAACCATCTCAAATGGGTTTGAGTCAAATTTTGCATTTTTGATTGTTTGGATTTCGGGATTTGAGGCCAAAGTCAACCCAGGGTCGCTGTCCTAGTTCTGTCTCAAAAGCGCTGAAACAGAGTGCAAAAGTGCTAAAAGTTGTTGCAAAAGTGCCACTTTAGGAAATAGATGCGTAGTTTCGGGGATTGGATGTGCCGAAACCCCAGTTTGACCCCCATATTTGTTTGTAGGAGCCCGTGTCAGTCTGGGTCAGTCCAGAGGTTAGTTCTTGGGTCTGTAAACTTTTGTTATGTGTTTCCAGAGGCTGCATGATTGTTTTTGAGATGGATTCATGTATCTTCTTACAGTTTCATGTGTTCATTCATTACAGTTCATTGATTTTGCATTTGTGATGATGCCTTGGGAGCATTTTGGATAAAAGAATGATATGTTGATCAGAAAGTAAATTATGGTTCAGATATTGATTTAGAGCCAAGGTGATGTGAGTTATATGGTGCTTCATAAAATCATGTTTGTAAGGTTTGATTTATGTATGGATATTTGGATTTGGATTGGTGATCATAGGTCCAATCCCATGTTTTGATGATTATGAATTAGTGGATTCAAGACTTAACCTTTTTGTTGATTGGGGTCTTATGGAAGTTCTATTTTAATTTGTGAGATCTTTACTTATGAGATGAGGTTTTGGTGAATCATTATGTCTACGATGGATGCTATGAGGTTGTTGTGATCCTCTTTGTTGTACCCATAGTTTAGTGGTGTCTAGGTGCAAGTTAGGGGGGGTGGCTCTCAAGTGGGTGCCGGGGCCCTAAAGTGGCTGCCAGGATATCTCATTGAGAGTTGGATTAATCAAGTGATAACATTAAATTAAATGAATTAAGGGGTGGGCAGAACACACATTAATGAGATAATTGTTGGTGCCCCCCTCATGGCTTGGAGTGCTCGTTTAGACTCAGGATGAGATTGGGAAGGCCTGTATGGTAGATTGAACTTCCTTGCCTCCATGGAAGGTTTGTTTAGTTCCACATGTGTAGTCAAATGGGCACTAGGGTTTGGAGTTTGGAGAGGGTCAAACCGCTAGGATAACACATATTAATGCCATGTGATGATAGTCTTCCCTAGTTGTAGCTTGGTACCTTGTCCTATGTGGAGATATGGAAGCCTTTGGAGATCCTGTGTCATGTGGTATTTTTAGTTCTTATGTATGTCTATTCTTTGTGAAATTTTGTGTTCCCTTGGATGTGTTAGTGTTAGCCTTAGTTGTATGTTTGGTGTGTGGAGCCTTATGTCATTCTCTGGAGCACGGGGGGGTGGACCTTTGGATTCTACATGGTTAGGTGGTTGATGCTTTCTTCCATTGGGATTTTGATGATATGTTCGTGAGCTTCATGGATGGACTGACTTCTTCAGTTGCAAGTGCCTTGGAATCAAGATGCAAGTTTATTCTCTTATGTAATGATTCATTCATGTATTTAGAATAGGTTTCCATTTATGTTCATTATGTAATAAGAACATTCTCTTGAGAGGAAGATTTAATGCAAATTTAATGTAATGATGTTAATTATGTGATTGTTTTATGAGTTTAGATAGTACAGTGTTGGTACCATCTATCTCTTATGAACGATTAGATTCTTAGTGAGTAAGATGTTAGTTGTAATGCACAAAATGATGTTTTGTGAGCCCAGTATCATTTATTTAAGATTAGTTACTACGGTTATATGATAATGTGGGAAGTAATCTTAGGAACATTTGGATTTTGGAATTAAAATGAATCTAGTTCCTAGGAGTAATCATGATGCTTAGTTCTTATATATTAACATTTCTATGTTATGATTCATTTATTCATGTTAAGGCACTATGTTATGTAATGGTTAGATTAGATTTGATTCTTATGCTTTAGTATGTTGTAGCGTTGCATGGTAGTGATGTTAGTGAACCCACAAGAGGACTAGTTAGGAGAAATATTATCTTACGCATGTGCAAATGATGTATTTAAACTCATGATGAGTAAATAATGTTATGCAATTTGTTTTAAAAATAAACTATTGCTATGTTAACTGATTATTTAGCTGTTGTCCTTTGGGTTTCCTTAGCGGGGTGTTACATTCAACACTTCTGCACAAGACAAGAGGTTTTATGATTCTTTCTCTACTACAAAAAACCCAAAAAATTGGCACACTCATTCTTTTCAACTAAAAGCAGAAATTGAGAGTGTGAGTACAACACAAAACTTGAATTGGGTTAAACACAGGCAAGATGTTATGAACCAAATATGGAGATCTGCATACACAGCTACAAATCACAAATCAATAACTACTGCAATACAAATCTTGCACTAACTACTTAGCAATATTCAATTCATAAGATCAAAATAGCACAAAAGATCACAAGCTGGCTTTAAACAACAAGTAGGCATAAAATTACTCTTAGAAATTGTAAGTGTCAATAGCACTTATTTATGAGTTGCCTATATTATCCCAAATTAGAAAGTTGATATATGCCGAATAAGATACACCCAATAGAGAATTGAATGATGATTGCATGATAATAGAATATAATGTGACATTGAATGGTTGAGAGGCAACAAATAACAATATAAGATTTGCATGGCTGGCATGATTGAGAGCCCAAAAAGTGATGGTAGTTTTTTATAGATAAGCTAATTATCAAAATTAGTGGTTTGTAGATCTATCAATCACAGAGTTGTTGGAAATTTAGGATTTATGCTATAAGAAACACAAAATTGAGAATTTGAGCAAACAAGAGCAAATGGCAGAGTGTGCAAGGTGATGGAGAGTGAGGCTGCAATGTTTTCTCAATGATGTGTAGGAGTGAGTGATGAGGTGTCTAGTGGAGCTTGGGAGGGACTCCCACCCCACATTTAAAACTTTAAAGTACAGTAAAAAAGGCGAAAAAAGAAGAAAGGAAAATCATAAAAATTGAAAAGTAATAAAAGCAAACATAAAAATGTCAAATGACAACCCAAACATTAAATAAATGCATTTTTTTAATTCAACTAACTCCTATTCTCAAGCATCATTGTTCCCTTCATATTAGTTAGAACAAAGAAAGATCGAAGGGATTGACTTCTAACCAACTATAATGTCCCTTTCTCACACGTAGTCAGCTTTACTTTTTGTTAGCCCTTCCTGGGTTCTGATAGGCTATTTGGTGATGGTTATGGGACTCATTGTTCTGTGGAGAGCCTGGGTTTTTAGTTTTAGTGGTTTTCGATAGCAGCGCCGTTTTTAGTAAGTGCTAATTTGGGTGCTTGGCATCTGTTTCAGCTTCAGTTTTGTTTCAATGTGAATAGGTTTCTTTTTTGATGCCTTGACAAATATTTTGAAAGGTGATGGAAATTATTTTAATATCATCACTTAACTGTTTTAAAAGTGACTTTTTAATATTTAAGTGTTGAATATTTTGGAAAGTTATGTCCCCAAGTTGGACGCATAGGCTATGGGGGACAAAATTTGTTCTTAAAAAGATTTTATGTGGGGGACTTTTCAAGAGAATAAAATATTCAAATATTTGAAATGCCCTAATTTTTCCCTCGAAGTTCTATTTATTGGAGTTTGGACTCTTCATTTTGAGTTTGCACACATACAAAGATGCTGTCGGATTGAACTTTGGAGTTCTTTAAGTAGTTGAGGATGAAAACCCTTTGCGATTTGTCTAGTTTCACTGGTGAAAGACCCACCCTAGCTGGTTCATTGTTCTTTCATTCAAAGAATATGCTTGGTTCACTTGAGTTGGGTGATTCAGGTTCTGCAAGTATGAATATTTATATGGTATTTTGAATTAGACTTTGGGGTTTTGGTGTGATTGGTGAAATTTAGTGATTTTGATGAATTAGCAAGTTTTGGGTGAATTTCTAGACCTGGCTATACACTTCCACCCACAGGCTGACCTTTATTTTGGTTCATAATTTCTTGGGTATTGGTCTTTTGCTTCTGGGTATGGATTCAATGCTCTTTCCTCAGCTGGATGGCCAATTGCCATATGTCATTAGAAGGGTTTTTGGTGAATTATAATTTTCTAAGAGGAATTGTCTCCCCGGGCAGGTTGTCCAAGTGCGGGCAACTTCAAGTTTGGTGCCAAGAGTTTATGGGTGAGATTTGAGGTCTGCAAGACATTCTTCTTGAGGCATTTGGACTGGTGAAGGAGATAGCATAGGTTTTCTAAGGTAGTTTGGATTTGGAAGTAGGTATTTTTGAAGGACTAGCTAGTTGTTCTAGTGCTAGATAGCAGCCAATCAGCTACTGCAGACTCATCTGGAGGTTTTTTTAGCATTTATCAGTCCCTAATAAGTGATACTCTCTCGTCAAAGTGCTGTCATATAATTCTAAACAGTTTGGAGGGGTCTTTCTATGTTTGGGAAGGCTTCTTTGACCTATCACTGCCCTTAGAGGCCTAATTTCTGTCAAGGGAAGGCATTATGTATTGTTGTTGATGACTAAGCATCAAATCATGACTCGTAGAAGATCTGTGATGAACTTTCAGACTGCAGTTCAGAGGTACTCTGATGTGTTTTGTGTCTGTCATGCATTGTAATATCATTTACAATGAATATAGTAAGTTTGGAATGTTTTAACATAGTTACAAGACTCGTTGAGTCCAGAGGCGGGTCGCCCTTGCCGAGGCCAGGCGCCTCTAAACTCGGGCTCGACCGAGTCTAGCTGGGTCTTGGTAGACTCACCAAGTCCCGAGACCTTGACTCTGCCGCCCAGGCAACAACGAAAAAGCCAAAAAAATCTAAAACGTTTTTGTTTTAAGTGGAATAAACGGTGAATATGACCAAGGATGATGTGGATGTTAGGAATTGCATGTAGAAAATAACAATTAAATGCAGATAAAGATTACATAGAGGAATGAAATAAAAGTCATTTGAGCAGGGGCACTGCTCCTTGACCCCGTCTTAGGGGTGCTGCCCCCAAATCCCTGTTGAATAATTTGGGGGGAAATTGCACCGATAAAAATGGGGAAAATTGCGCCGATAAAAATGGGGAAAATTTAAACTCCGAGTCTGATTAGGCTCCATATGACAACAGTGGATGAGGATGTTGATGTCATTAAGGCTGAGGCTGAGACACAGGCAGATATCATGATTGCAGTGTGTTCCAGGACCTATCTTAGGCGCACATGTAGGATGGTTGTGGGGTCTAGTGATCAATGATCACTGATATTGGCTCCTTTGAGCCTTAGACTTCTAGGCTCTAGCTTTTATGTTGAACTTGATATATGTTTTGAACTTTTGATGACATGGATTTCATATTCTATGAATTTTGTAGACATTTGACACTATCTATATTTCTAATGTGTTATTTAGTTTACCTTATTTCCTTCAGCGCAAGCCTAAAATTTGCATTTATACTTATGTGATCAATGTAAAATTGTGTATGTGCTTCTATTTGATGAGATTATTGTGTCTTTAATGTTTATTTATTAAAAAATGTATGAGAGAAGTTTAAAATCGCTAAAAATCTTTGAATTTCTTGGGTTTTTCAATTTGCTGAGTCTCGGCCGAGTGTGGGCGCCGAGTCCGAGTCTTGTAACTTTGTGTTTTAATGTATTTTCCAATACTATGTAGAAGCTTTGAAACAAATAAAAAAAGCAGAACATATCAGCAAGCATTTTCAGTTGTATTGGCAAGTAATCTTGAGTGGTAAAATCCATTTTCCCAAACAGTTTTATTATTTTTTATTTCTCAGGGTGTTATTACAGCAAACTATAATTGACTTGTTTTGTTCTCTACTCTTCTACTTTGCTCTTGTTGAAATTTGATGTCAGAGGATAACTATATGGAGTTTGTAATTTTGATTTACATGTAACTAACAATTTTTGAACACTTTAAGTTTGAATGATATGTTTATTTTTATTTTGGTTCATGGTATTTTGGTGGTACTACCTATATACTATGATATATTTGCTCTGAAGTTTTCCGTGTTTCATGATGATACTATTGTTAAGGTTTCAACTTTCAAGTTTGATGTTTTCAGTTTTAATGTGACTGTGTGTACCCAAGTTTACTAAGTTTGCACTGTGTATGCCCCCACCAACTTACGCATGTTGCCTCTGTAAAAACATAATTTGAAGTATACAACTATTGTGTGCATATAAATTTGTAGTTTGCTAAGATATTTTGTTGTTGGCTATTGCAGCTGAAAAATTTGAAGGCCCTTTTTGATGATAGGGTGAAGCATCTTGTAGAATCATTTTTGTTACTCATTGGTGTGCCATTTCGGTAAGGAGCATTTCCCTTGGGATCATTTCATTTATCATTTTGATTATGTTTGTGTTTTATTCTTTATTTTAGGTCATAAGTTGTATGCTTTTACACTGATTTGGTTAGGATTTCTATCATGCCATTTTTCAAGAAGTATTGCAAACCATATTGTTGAGGCGAGTTAGTTTTTTTTTTTTTGCATTTTGCTGCAACCACATTCTCTATTTATTTTGCCTTATTAAAATATATTAAGAGAACCTTTCTCTCCATTTTTGCTCTGAAATGTACAATTGTTATTACATTGGGAATCAATTTCTAAATATTTTATCCCTTTCTCCAGTCCGTATTCTCTTTTTAGTTTTTGCCAAACCAGAATCGTAATGCCGGAATCTGATTCAAGCTACATGTTGATAAAGTATGAAGTAAATTGCTCTTTTGCACAGCTCTTGGTTTGTTGTACATTGACTTATTTTTTTTTAATTTCTCTCATCATTGTTAGAGCTATCATTGTTCATCCTCATCCAAGGATCCTTCCATCATTTGTTGAATGATTCCTGATGGTTTTAAAGCCTTTGAGAATTGGGGTGGGCCCCTTTGCCAATGCCTTCTTTCATTGGTTCTTGTCTCAGCTATACCTTTTTCATTGACCATCAGTGCTGAAAGTGCTCATGATTCATCCCTTTCATACTGCCTAGCTCCTGCAAAGTTCTTCCTTGTCTAGCACCTAATGTGGTCCCACAAACATTGGATGTTGGAATCTGTAAGGACCCAAGGAACAGAAGCAAGTTTTACTTTTGCATTCCCTATTATTTGTTGTCCCTCAGTATCCACCACCTTTTCAGACATCACCCATTCTTGATCCTTAGTTGGATATATTAGCGTATTAATTTGTCCTTTTTAGAATTACTCAAACTAGAATAGTGTATGGTAAAATCATTCTTCAAATTATAAGGGGAAGCTATCTTGTGCCTAATTAAAACTAAACATAAAGCTAGTGACATAATTTACAAGTAAGCACACTATACAGCATTCAAAATTGGGGTTTTTGCATAAATTCATAGTACTAGTTTGATTATGTTTTTGCTCCAAATGTAAGCACGAGATTGTCAATAGTCAAGAATTGCAACAAGCTTTCATATTTAAATAAAGTAAAGTATCAAGCATGGATGATGAACCCTATTTCTTACTAGCTAAAGTAGAAACCTGTATTCAGTTGCGACATAGATATTTGAATGAAAAATAGATAGAGAGTGAATCTTGGCTAAATCTGTTAATTATAGTCTCAGTCATAACACTCAGGAAAATAAATCTATCTCCTTATTTTTATTTGCACAGAAACTAAGTCTGTCATTTGCGATTTAATTAAGATTAAATTTAGTTAGTATTAACTAACAAAATTGCTATGCTATGATTAGTTAATGCATCGTTGAGCTTACTTAAGGAAATGATTGCCGGTGTAGAAGGATCGTGGCTCCACACAGGGGTCACGACCCTATGTGGAACCATGTGGTTCCACATAGGGTTGTGACCCCCTGTGGAGGCACGATCCAGTGGAAACAAAAGATATATATGCGCTACCCTCTCCGTTGAATAAGATAATTTTTGATAGGAGAAAACAATACTGTGATCGGTAGTAAATATAATCGTTTGCTTTTCATCTGCAGAGGCAAATCGATAAGACTATTAAAATCGGTTTTACATTCCTTATATCCTATGCTAAAACTTTTAAACTAGTTGTCTTAGGATCGCGACCCCCTGTGGAGGTACGATCCAATGGAAGCAAAAGATATATATGCGCTACCCTCTCCGTTGAATAAGATAATTTTTGATAGGAGAAAACAATACTGTGATCGGTAGTAAATATAATCGTTTGCTTTTCATCTGCAGAGGCAAATCGATAAGACTATTAAAATCGGTTTTACATTCCTTATATCCTACGCTAAAACTTTTAAACTAGTTGTCTCAGAATTTTGATTGCTCAGAAAGTAATAACAGTCTATTTAAATTTACATGGTATCAGAGCCTAACTACTTAATATCCAAATAGACTGAAAGCGAAGTTTACAAAATTGAAGAGTTCTAAAATGGCGAACACAATCAGATTCGAGGACAGATTCGAAGGAGCAGCAAATTTTGTGGCTTGGAAAGTCAGAATTATGATAGTGTTAAAAGAGAACAAAATAATCAAATTCATAAAAGAAGACAAGCCCGAACCTGAAGACGAACCTGAGAAAACTGTATGGAATGAGGGAAATGATAAAGCTGTAAAAATCATGATAGATGCAGTAAGGGATCACATAATACCACTTATATTAAAATATGACAACGCATATGAAATGTTCAAAACCCTTGAAAGGACGTATGAAATAAACAATCCGAGCAAAACCCTAGCTCTAAAAAGACAGTTGAACCACATAAGTATAAATAAAGGTGAAACAATAAACTCATACTTCATGAGGATAGGTTCACTTAGAGATGAACTGCAAAAACTTGATTATCATGTCGAGAAGCAAGAACTATCAATGATTACCCTAGACGGATTACCTGAATCCTGGGAATCATTCAAACAAGGAATAAATGCAAGGGATAAATTCACATAATTTGATCGACTAAGGGATGACTGTCTCCTTGAAGAATTGAGGCAAATGAAAGGGGGAAATCACAAAACTAAAGATGAGGACCTCCACATTTTGAATACCGACTCCCGTAAGAAAGGCAAGAAGAGAAACTTCAAGAAGAGAAAATCCCATCATGGGAAAAGCTTTCATAAGAAAGACATGTCAAAAATCCAATGTCATAGATGTGATCAGTACGGACATATGCCATTTAATTGTCCTGACAAAGTAAAACAGCAGGCATCATTCGCCAAAGTAGAGAGGAACACAGAACTTGAATCTGAGAAGTTTGTATTATATTCAGTACTATCAAGTCAAGCTTTTAACAAGTCTAACACTTGGGTGATAGACAGTGGATCGTCAAGACATGTCACCGGATTCAGAGAATTACTAGACTCAATGGAAAAGGGATCAAATGAAGAGGTAACAATAGGGGATGACTCTGCACATCCTGTAAAAGGTGTCGGGACATGTACAATCAGACTGAAGTCTGGAATCTCAATCCAACTCATCGGGGTACTATTTGTAGCAGGCATCAAAAGGAACTTAGTCTCTATCTCTGCACTTGAGGACGACAGATATAGAGTCTCATTCATAGAAGGGAAGGTAATGGCATGGCCAAAAACAGCCACCTTCAAAAGAGCACAAGTGATTGGTTACAGACAAGGGCACCTATATGAATCGTGTAATGAGCCAAGTCAAACCTTACTTCATGAAGTCATAGATCAAGCAGAAATTTGGCATAGAAGACTAGGGCACTTACATTTTCGTGCTCTACCCTCTATGGAGAAATTAGTCACAGAACTACCTAAACTAAAGCCAATTCATTTAGATGTTTGTAAAGGATGTGCACTAGGGAAAAACACTAAAAGCTCTTTTCCCTGTAGTTCTAGAAAAACTAAAGGAGTACTAGAACTAGTTCACTCTGACTTATGTGGGCCTATGTCTGAATCATCACTAGGAAACGCATTATACTATGTAATCTTTGTAGACGTTTTTTCTAGGAAAAATTGGATTTATTTCCTTAAAAGTAAAGAATCTGAAGATATTCTTAGGAAATTTAAAGAGTTCAAATCTATTACAGAAAATCACTCTGGTAGGAAAATCAAAACTCTTAGGACTGACAATGGTAGGGAATACACATCAGAAGTATTTAAAGAGTTTTGTAAAGATGCTGGGATTAAGAGGGAGTTCACTGTACCCTACAATCCTCAACAAAACGGGGTTGCTGAAAGAAAAAATAGAACAATAGTAGAAGCAGCAAGAGCTATGTTGTTAGATCAAAACCTAGAAACTGCACTTTGGGGAGAAGCCACTAATACCACTGTATACATTCAAAACAGATGTCCTCACTCTCATATTGGTGACAAAACTCCTGAAGAAGTCTTTATTGGAATTAAACCTGATGTTAGCCATCTCAAAATATTTCGATGTCCTGTTTATATTCATGTACCTAAGGAGAAAAAAATTAAATTATAACCTATTGGACAAAAAGGGATTTTTGTAGGATATAGTGAAACATCTAAAGCCTACCGAATATTCATCCCTGGTCAAAGACTAATAGAATTAAGCAGAGATGTCATATTTGAGGAAGATATAGCTATTAACAAAACAAGGAGTTCCATCACACCTGAAATCCCAACCAATTCCATTAATTTGGAAGAAGATTCTCTTTCTGAAACTCAGAGGGAGCATCCTGAGGATAACACCTTGGAACTTGAGAACACTACAACAGAGAATCCCAGGAAGCGACCACTATGGGCCACTAAAACAGTACAGGAAGCAAAATCCTTTGCAGCACCTAGAGGAACAGTTAGAGAAAGCAAAAGACCTTCAAAGTTTTCTAGCTATGTTACTCTAATGACAGACCTCTTAAATGCTGAACCTTCAAGTGCTGGAGAGGCTCTTAAACAACAAGTATGGAAGGATGCCATGATAGAGAAATATCAATCTATCTTAAAGAATGATGTGTGGAAAATTGTGCCTAGACCTAAAGGAAAATCAGTTGTATCTTCTAAATGGCTCTTTAAAATTAAGCATGCTGCTGATGGCAGTATAGAAAAACATAAGGCAAGATTTGTTGCTTGAGGCTTCTCTCAGAAGGAAGGAATTGACTATGAAGAAACATTTGCACCTGTTGCACGATACACTTCTGTCAGAACAATCTTGGCTATAGCAGCATCTAAAGGATGGAAAGTTCATCAAATGGATGTAAAAACTGCATTTTTGAATGGAACAATTGAAGAAGAAGTATATCTAGAGCAACCTGAGGGATTTGAGGTAAATAATGCTAAAACACATGTATGCAAGTTAGAGAAAGCACTGTATGGATTAAAACAAGCTCCCAGAGCATGGTACGAAAGAATTGACAGTTACTTATTAGAGATAGGTTTCTCTAAAAGCATTGCTGATCCAAATCTGTATTTCAAAATAATCAAAGGTGAAATGTTGATACTCATATTATATGTAGATGACTTATTAATTACAGGCGAAGATCATCTCATTGCAAAATGCAAACAGGAACTAGCTTCAGAGTTTGAGATGAAGGACTTAGGTCTACTCCATTATTTCCTTGGATTAGAAGTATGGCAAAAACCAGATGGTATTTATCTTAATCAAGGTAAATACACCATGGACATTCTAAAGAGATTTGGAATGATGAATTGTAAGCCAATGTCATCTCCTATGGAAACAAACCTACATAAACTAAAAGAAGCTATAGCAGATTCCAAATTTGCAGATCCAACATTATACAGACAGATTATTGGATCATTAATGTACCTAGTCAATACTAGACCTGATATATGTTATGCAGTAAATGCACTCAGCCAACACATGGTTGAACCCAAAGAAATACATTTGGTTGCAGTAAAGCATATATTGAGATATCTACAAGGTACCTTGGACTGTGGACTGCATTATGAGCACACTGCATTGAACCTACATGGATACTCTGATTTAGACTGGGCTGGAAGCGTGATAGACAGAAAGAGCACTTCAGGATGCTGTTTCAGCTTAGGGTCAGCTATGGTATCTTGGATCTGCAGAAAACAATCTTCCGTAGCTCAGAGCTCCACAAAGGTTGAATATATAGCTGCATCCATGGCAACTAAGGAAGTTGTATGGTTGAGGAAGTTGATAGTAGGACTGTTTGGTGAAAGTCTGAAGCCTACTATCATTCATTGTGACAATCAGAGCTGCATTAAACTTTCAGTGAATCCAGTTTTTCATGATAGATCCAAGCACATTGAGATCCCATATCACTATGTAAGAGACATGACAAAGAGAAAGGTAATAAGACTGGAATATGTCAATACAGGAGATCAGATAGCTGACATTCTCACCAAACCCCTAGCAAGAGTGAAAATTGATCACTTCAGGAGGTATCTTGGTATGGTTAAAATGTAATTGATGTCTAAAATTTATGTAAACTTCTTGGTCATATATTTGAGTATATGAAGTATGTAACCTTTCCCTGTGTTCACTCCTAAAGGATGACGATTCTTTAGTTAATGAACACTTGTATTTTAACATCGTAAGGTGACGATCTTATAAATGTTTGAAAGATCATATAAACTGAAAATCAGACAATTTGAATATCAGTAATATGATAAGTTATACTAGACATTATGTAAGCAGATTAATGTCAGTGCGCATACTATAACAGGGATATCAAAGTGAGTATATCCTTAGTATCACAGGCTGATACTTAAAATTGGATATCAAAGTGAGTATATCCTTAGTATCACAGGCTGATACTTATAACAAGGATGTCAAAGTGAGTATATCCTTAGTATCACAGGCTGATACTTAAAATTGGATATCAAAGTGAGTATATCCTTAGTATCACAAGCTGATACTTAAAATTGGATATCAAAGTGAGTATATCCTGAGTATCACACGATGATACTTCACACCTAGGTGATGTAATTCTCATGAGATTAGTGGTGAGCTCAATTAAGTTTTAGGTCTATACTCCTAAGACTAAGAGGGAGTGTTAATTATAGTCTCAGTCGTAACACTCAGGAAAATAAATCTATCTCCTTATTTTTATTTGTACATAAACTAAGTCTGTCATTTGTGATTTAATTAGGATTAAATTTAGTTAGTTTAACTAACAAAATTGCTATGCTATGATTAGTTAATGCATCGTTGAGCTTACTTAAGGAAATGATCGCCGGTGTAGAAGGATCGTGGCTCCACATAGGGGTCACGACCCTATGTGGAACCGCGTGGTTCCACATAGGATCACGACCCCCTGTGGAGGCACGATCCAATGGAAACAAAAGATATATATGCGCTACCCTCTCCATTGAATAAGATAATTTTTGATAGGAGAAAACAATACTGTGATCGGTAGTAAATATAATCGTTTGCTTTTCATTTGAAGAGGCAAATCGATAAGACTATTAAAATCGGTTTTAAATTCCTTATATCCTACGCTAAAACTTTTAAACTAGTTGTCTCAGAATTCTGATTGCTCAGAAAGTAATAACAGTCTATTTAAATTTACAAAATCAAAGACCAATAAATCTACATTGACATGAAAGAATCAAACAAGTGAACACCTCACAATATCATGAAATAATTGCTAAAGTGCATACAAATCTGCATTATGGAAAGATGGATTTTGTACTAAGATTGACCAAATGTGATTTTCTTTTGATCTGATTCATGAAATTACAAAATTCAATCACAGTTACACAATCACTTCTACTGAACAATTGCTTTTACAACATAAGCATGACTTCCACCAATATTCATTAACTTTCACAAAAATACAATAACGTCACTGACAATTTCTGCAGCATAAGCATAGAATCAACTATCCTTACAAATTATGTGCTTAAGGCATTTATTTATAAGCTCTCAAGGCACAGCTTTAAAGATAAAATCGTAATAAAATATTCCCATAAAGGTGCCACTTTAAAGAGAAAATAAAACCATTTTAATACAATCTAATTCTAAAACAATTAATAAAACAAAATCTTAATAATAGGCTCATAGCTACCTCATTTAGAAAAATAACAACATTGCCACTTAATTTGTTTTTTGAAAATTCAAATTAAATTTGACTTGCTAACTTTGTCAAATCTTCTAGAGACTTTAAAATATGACAAACGTTTTTTGGAGCTGCAGAAAATTGTTGAAACCCTATCCTTGGATATGAAATTGATGACTGCCTTTGAAAAAACAACTTTCTAAAAATAGAAAGTTGAATTTTCAAGGTCCTCAAACCATTCCTTGAAAAAACATATTTGCCAAAAATAGAAGTTTCCAAACATATAATTGTTTTGACAATTGGACAAATTTTCTACTAAAATTGAAACCCTAACCATGAGATTATGTCCAACACTCAAATTTGAATTCTCTTGCACTTGGAGAAGTTTTGTCATGCCAAAGTTAATCGGAATGAGTGATTGTAGGAACTTTTGGGCAGCAAAATAAGTCGGAAAGTGTGACCCATATTTGTCCATTTAAGTTTTGATGGATATAATTTAACTTAATGCCACTTTTTTGACCATAGGCAGAACTTCAGAGGGTGCACCTTACTTTATGTTTATTTCCCCTTGAATGTTTGATGTGCTTTACTGAGCCATTTGTCACCTTTTTTTAACATAGTTGGAACTTTAAGGTGGTTAAGCCACGCCGAAAATGTGCTTCACTTTATGTTTTACTAGTGACCTAGGTTTGCTGTGGATCAATAATACCCTTGCCACCTTTTTCATGTTTCTCCATTGGCTTTGCCACTTGAAAAGTGTAATTTTTACTTGGTTTCATTTCTTTTCACTTTGGAGCACTTTTTTCTTGTCATTGCTAGCCCTTGTCACATTTTCTTTGTGGGTTTGCCACTTAAAATGGTCAATTTCCTTGTTTCCTTCACTTTATGTGCTAGTTGTGTTTTCTTAAGTCATTTGCACTCCATTGTTGCATTTTTCTAATGTCATAGCTACTTGAAATGTGCAATTTCCTTCTTGTTGTGGTTTCATAATGACCTTGCTATCTTTTTGTCAAAGTTTTGCACTAGCAATGCTACTTCCAAATGGTGCCACAACTTAACTAATTTCATTTGCCTTCTCCCTTTGAATGCACTTTCATAATGCCATTACCATGGGTGAAATTACTTCTTGGCATTGACACCTTGTAAGTGTGCTTTAGTATTTGGTGTGGTTTATTAAAATAATATTGTAATGTTTCTATAATGGTCATTTTAGTTAGTTGTTTAGTTTCTTTTTTGTCTTTCATGTTTCTATTCTTGATCGTTTCTGTTATGGAAAGATTGTTCTGTAATCCATATATAAGAAGTCTTCGTCTCCTTTGTGAATAATATTGAATGTCAATTATCATTTCATGGTATTAGAGCGGGTTGAGTCTTTTGATGAATTTTTTTATCATGGCTCAATTTACCTAGACTTGAAATTTCTTTTGAGATGAGTTTTTGTGTAAAATCGTTGTCCTTGAAATTTTTTGTTAGGTTTTGTCAATTGTTTCTTTCAAAAAATTGTGGCATCATTTTGGGAGTATAATCTCAGCTTTTTGCATTGAGAAACACATATTTTTATAGCAAAAAATCACAAGGGTTTTTGTGTGTTGTGGGTTTTGCCGTGATGCCTTTACTCGTGATAAAAGGTTCAAAGTGTTTGTCGCACGTCCTTGGTTGTGTCGGATGTCTACGCGTGATCTATTTCTGCTCGTGTGTTTCCGCAACTGTGGAGTTTTTCCATGTGATTTGGAGCATTCTTTTCCCATGATGACTCAATTTTCTCGTGACGGGTTTGAGAAAATTTCGAGCTTCTCTGCAACGATTTGTGGGTTCTGCAACGGAAGGTGTTTGCTCTGCGTGACGGGGTTCGTGGGTTTTTTGTTTTCCGCGAGTAGGGTTTCAACACACAGATTTTCATGTTTTTTGATGGTTTTTTTGAACAAAATCATGGTATTTGGATGTGTTGATGTGGCTAAAGTCGTACCCTCAACTCTCTCCGGTCAACACATAATAGAATTTAGTGGCAATCCCATTCTCTCTTGCGCAAGGAGGCTTCTAGTGCTACTGGAATGATCATTGGAAAGCAACCTCAAGGTTTATTTTGTTATGTCTTGATTGTGGGATGGCTTAGAGGTTAATGTGTCTTGCTGGTAGACACAAAGGGGACTTATGTTAACAGATAGAATAAGCTTCAAATTTTACACGGTGTCCCTAAGACTCTACAAGTCTCGCTCTCATCAAATTATCAATACACACGATGCTGTTTAACGGGCTGCAACTTCTGATTTAAAAAAAAAGGAAAAAGAGAGAGTAAGGAAGAGATACTAACCACTCTAACTAAAATAGCACATATGGGCAAATAGACGAGGATATTATAATTACCATATTCTACCTCGCTAGTTGAACACAACTAAGTAGAATTTGGTGCAATCTTCAAAGTAAAGTTAGATTTTCAAACTTTTAAACACTAATGCTGAATCTAAAATATACATTCATAAAAGTGTTTAACAGTCGAACTAAATACATGAATATGTTCAGATTAACCATGCAGGGGGATTGACAATCAGTCAATCCACATGAATATGTTCAGATTAACCATGCAGGGGGATTGACAGTCATTCAATCCCTAATGGTATGAACTTAAAATACCTATCAAATATTTTCCCAAATACACTACTTGTAAGCAAAATGCGCTACAAAAATTTAAATGAGGAAGAAAGAACCATGCACTCACAGGAAACATATACATCTTGATATTCAATTAAACCTGCAAATATTTCTGCAGAGTTTTTGCAACAATTTTCGATTTCTTACAAAATAAGGGAAAACCAGTCCCTTTAAATAGAATTCCAAAACTTGGATGAATGGTCAGGATTAAGCAAAACAAGTGGCCCAAATTCATCCCAAAAAACATGACTACCCATGCCTAGTTAATAAGGAGCATACCTCCCAACTAACTAACCAACTAACTGTAAAGTATATTCAATTTCTATTGAAGAACAAGTTAAATACTAGCAATGCTATGTGATTGCAATTTATAATTGTGTCTAACAATTCTGATTTATTTATGTGCAGACTGTGGGAGAGAGATCATTTTAATATTTTTCTATGTCTTCTCCAAATGAATTTAATTGGTATATATATCATTTAGGCAACCAGTCAATAGGTGTATTGACCGGTCATGCCTTTTAGGCATGACCGATCAATGCACCCATTGATCGGTGCCTTTTCAATATACTTTTGTTTTATCTCTTAACACAATGCTATTTACATAATGGATCGGTTCACATATAACCCCGATAAACATATTGCATATCATAATTTGGATCGGTGCCTTAATGCACCCGACAACCAAAGTGCACATTGTATATTTGAATCGGTGCATATTTCATTAATTAACTAAAGTGTTTTACCAAGCAATGAAGCGGTGCTTGTTTACACCCGATAGCAAATACTGAATCGGTGCTTTATTAACAACAGCATTTAGTTGAGATTCGATGCACATAATATGTTACCGGGTTTTAACAACCCGATAACATATGAATATATATTATAGCAATCGAATGAATACCATTATTTTATAGCAATTTATCATGTTTCAAATCAGTAAGCAAAATATAAATGATAACAGACATATACGAGTATGGTTTACTTATCTTGCAGGAGCTACAATGCATTAACACTCCCTCTTAGCTCTAAAAGATAGGTAACCTGCATCACATTTCTCTTTCATAACCAAGATAATGTCAGTCATCAAAATCTATATCATGTGAAATATCATCAAAACATATGATATGAAAAATAAAAGAACATCACTTGAGCATGTTATATAAAGTATCACCTAAGCATGTGATACAAATATTTATCAAGATATCACCTAAACATGTGATATCTGTATTGCCTAAACATGCAATACTTTTAAGGATAATCCATATGAGAAGTGTTAAGTTCTCATCATATCCAAGTTGTGATAAGTGCAATAACATTTTATAAATGTTTCTCACAACACAGTCATGACACATCCATGACTTACCAGAGATCCAACATGATCACTGGTTGAGATATCACCTAAGCACGTGATATCAGTATTGCCTAAGTACGCAATACAAGGTTAACCATATGAGAAGTGTTTAAATTCTCATCATATCCAGGTTGTGATAAGTGCAATAACATTTTATAAATGTTTTATCACAACGCAGTCATGGCACATCCATGACTTACCAGAGATCCAACATGAACGTTGGTTTGACTACCATAAGATCGTCACCTTATGATGGCTACATACAAGTGTTCAGTATTTGAGAGATTGTCACCTCTTAGATATGAACACAGGTGGCAAAAAAAATATTAAAGATTGTTCAAATGTGACAAAGAAGTTTACACATTAAACATCTTAAATATATGTAAGTATAGATTACAAAGCAGATTACCCTTCTATCATACCTAAGCCCTTTCTGAAGTGATCAACCTTCACTCTGGAAAGAGGTTTGGTTAGAATATCTGCAGTCTGATCTCCTGTACACACATATTCTAATTTAATCACATTCCTGTCAACCATATCTCGCACATAATGGTATGGAATCTCAATATGTTTGGACCTGTCATGAAATACTGGATTTACAGAGAGTTTTATGCAGCTTTGATTATCACACTGAATAATTGTAGGTTTCATAGGTTCTCCAAACAATCCCACAAACAACTTCCTAAGCCATACTACCTCTCGGGCAGCCATGGAAGCTGCAATATATTCAGCCTCAGTGGAACTCTGAGCTACTGAAGATGGTTTTCTGCTGATCCAGGATATCATGGTTGAACCTAAACTGAAGCAACACCCTGAAGTGCTCTTTCTGTCAGTCACACTGCCAGCCCAATCTGAATCTGTAAATCCATGTAGGTCTATGCCAATTTTCTCATATTTAAGACCAAGCTTTAGAGTACCTTGTAAGTATCTCATTATATGTTTTACTGCAACTAGGTGTATCTCCTTAGGTTCACACATGAACTGACTTAGAGCATTAACAGCATAACAGATATCTGGCCTTGTATTTACCAGATACATCAGGGACCCAATCATCTGCCTGTATTGAATAGGGTCAGTGGGTTTTGACTCTGCTGCTGCTTCTTTAAGTTTATGGAAGTCGGTTTCCATAGGAGAGGTCATGGGCCTGCAATTTAGCATTCCGAATCTCGTCAATATGTCCAAGGTGTACTTCCCTTGGTTCAGTACAATATTATCAGGATTCTGCCATACTTCCAATCCTAGGAAGTAATGAAGAAGCCCCAAGTTCTTCATATCAAATTCTGTGGATAGATCTTTCTTGCATTGATCTATTAGGTGCTCATTTCCTGTGATTAATAAGTCATCAATATATAAAATCAATATTAGCATATCACCTTTATTTCTTTTGAGGTAGAGATTAGGATCTACATCATTCTTAGAGAAACCTAGCTTTGAGAGATAGTTGTCAATTCTTTCATACCAGGCCTTGGGAGCCTGTTTGAGCCCATAGAGAGCTTTCTTGAGTCTACACACATGAGACTCTGCATCATGAATTTCAAACCCTTCAGGTTGCCCTAAGTAGACTTCTTCTGAGATCTCGCCATTTAGAAATGCTGTCTTTACATCCATCTGATGTACCTTCCACCCCTTTACTGCTGCAATGGCTAGTACAACTCTTACTGATGTATACCTGGCAACAGGTGCAAATGTCTCTTCATAATCTATTCCTTCCTTCTGTGAGAACCCTCTAGCTACAAATCTGGCCTTGTGCTTTTCAATACTGCCATCTGCAGCATGCTTGATTTTAAACAACCATTTAGAAGACACAACAGATTTCTTGGTTGGCCTAGGAACAATCTCCCAAACATCATTCTTCATAATGGACTGATACTCTTCAGACATGGCATCTTTCCATACTTGATGTTTGAGTGCATCTGATACATTGTTTGGTTCAGCTTTAGAGAGATCATTCATAAGGGCAACATAGTTGGTGAACTTATTAGACCTCTTGCTTTCCCTGAAGATTCCTGAATGAGCAGCGAACTTCTGAGCTTTTGCTACAGTTTTGGTGGCCCATAGTGGTCTTTTGTTGAGTTTTTCTATAGGTGGGTTTTGTGTTTCACCTATAGTTTCCTCAAGATCCTCTGAAGCTCAGGAGTAGGATCTTCTACTAGGTTAGGAGTAGGATTATAGATTTCAAGTTCTATTGTATTTTGGGCCCTTTTGAAGGCTAAATCTTCTTCGAAGATTACATCCCTACTTAGTTCAATATTTCTTTGCCCTTGTACATAGATTCTGTAAGCTTTAGAAGTTTCATTGTACCCTACAAGTATTCCCCTTTTTCCAGAGGGCTCTAGTTTTAGTCTTTTCTTTTTAGGTACATGTATATAGACAGGACACCTAAATATCCTAAGGTGGTTGATATCTGGCTTTGTTTTGGTAAAGACTTCCTCAGGAGTTTTATCTTCAAGGTGTGAATGAGGACATCTGTTTTGTATGTACACAACAGTGCTAGTTGCTTCTGCCCAAAGATTCAAGTTTAGATTTTGATCTAGTATCATAGCTTTGGCAGCTTCTACTATGGTCCTATTTTTTCTTTCAGCTACTCCATTTTGTTGAGGGTTATAAGGTATTGTTAACTCCCTCTTAATCCCAGAATTTTTACAAAAATCTTTAAATAGTGCCGATGTGTATTCCCCCCCATTGTCAGTTCTTAGGGTTTTAATTTTGTTTTCTGAG
Organism: Cryptomeria japonica; assembly: GCF_030272615.1. Lineage (NCBI taxonomy): Eukaryota > Viridiplantae > Streptophyta > Pinopsida > Cupressales > Cupressaceae > Cryptomeria > Cryptomeria japonica. Next base: position 343,318,811 of record NC_081415.1, read on the forward strand.
AGGTTTTTTGTTAAAGTTTTAAACTCTTTAAATCTACTTAGGATCTCTTCTGATTCTTTACATTTCAGAAAGTAGATCCAAGTCTTCCTAGAGTAGTCATCAACAAAAATTACATAGTACAAGAATCCCCCTAGAGAGGGTACAGACATAGGTTCACATACATCAGAATGAACTAATTCCAAAACTTTGCTAGTTTTCCTAGTACTATTCTGAAATGCACTTTTGGTATTCTTACCTAGGGCACATCCTTTGCATGCCTTTGAATGATATTGCTTCAACTTAGGTAGACCTGTGACAAGGTTTCCCATAGTTGACAAAGCTCTATAATTCAGATGGCCTAATCTCCTATGCCACACTTCATTTGCATTAGTGGCTTCATGGATCAAGGCTAGATTGGACTCTGTGCATAGCTCATACAAATAGCCTTGTCTTTGACCAATGACCTTAGCGTTCTTGATGGAGGATTTTTTTGGCCAAGCCAACACCTTGTTTTCCATGAAGGTCACTTTGTATCCTTGATCTTCTAGTGCTGATATGGAGATTATATTTCTTCTGATGCCAGGAACATATAGTACCCCTTCAAGTCGTAATGACATGCCTGTCTTTAGTTTGATGGTGCAGGTTCCAATTCCTCTGACTGGATGTGATGAATCATCTCCGATGGTCACTTCCTCATCATCCTCCTCTATCGTGGAGTCTAGTAGTTCTCTAAAACCGGTGATGTGTCTGGATGAACCACTGTCGATCACCCATGAGTTAGATTTGTTTGAAGCATGGCTTGTAAGTGATGAGTGGAGGAAATAGTTCTCAGAGTCATTTTCTCTTTTGGATTTCCTCACTATGGCAAATGTGGCTTGCTTTCCTTTCTCTGGACATTTTGCAACATAGTGTCCGAATTTGTCACACCTATAACATTGTACATGTGGTAGGTCTTTCTTTGAAGTGTTCTTGCCTTGATAAGCTTTTCTCTTCCTAAACTGCTTCTTCTTGTACTTCTTATTAGTGTTTGTATTTAGGACTTGCAAGTCTTCGTCTATATTCTTTTGTTTTATTCCTACCTTGTTCAATCTTGATTCTTCTTGTAGACAGTCATCTCTTAATCTTTCAAACTTGGGATATTTAGACCTAGCATTGATGTCTTGGACGAATGTGTTCCATCCACTAGGCAACCCATCTAGAGCAATGAGTGTTAACTCTTTGCTTTGGATCTCGTATCCAAGGGAAGCTAAGTCATCTCTTAGGCTTGATATCCGCATAAAGTAGGAGTTAATTGTCTCCCCTTTGTTCATACTGATATGATTGATCTCTCGTTTCAATGCCAGAGTACAACTTGCATTTGATATCTCAAATGTCCTTTCGAGTGCCTTGAACATTTTATAAGCCGTCTCATACTTTTTAATGATGGGCATTATGTTATTTCTTACCCCACCCACTATTATTTTAATAGCCTTTTCATTTCCCTCAATCCATGTTGATTTGTCAGGTTCATCTTCTGGCTGTGCATTTTCAGTTTGAACATATGAATCAACTTTGTTTTCTCTCAATATCATTTTGATTCTAAACTTCCAAGCTGAAAAATCTTCGCTACCTCCGAGTCTATCTTCGAATCTGATAGCGTTGGCCATTTTAGAAATGTGATGTAGTTTATAACTTTGTCCTTGAATTTATCAAAATCGAATAGCCTTAGGTTCGATTACCATGGCTCTGATACCATGTAAAGTATATTCAATTTCTATTGAAGAACAAGTTAAATACTAGCAATGCTATGTGATTGCAATTTATAATTTTGTGTCTAACAATTCTGATTTATTTATGTGCAGACTGTGGGAGAGATCATTTTAATATTTTTCTATGTCTTCTCCAAATGAATTCAATTGGTATATATATCATTGGCAACCGGTCAATAGGTGTATTGACTGGTCATGCCTTTTAGGCATGACCGATCAATGCACCCATTGATCAGTGCCTTTTCAATATACTTTTGTTTTATCTCTTAACACAATGCTATTTACATAATGGATCGGTTCACATATAACCCCGATAAACATATTGCATATCATAATTTGGATCGGTGCCTTAATGCACCCGAGAACCAAGTGCACATTGTATATTTGAATCGGTGCATATTTCATTAATTAACTAAAGTGTTTTACCAAGCAATGAAGCGGTGCTTGTTTACACCTGATAGCAAATACTGAATCGGTGCTTTATTAAGAACAGCATTTAGTTGAGGTTCAATGCACATAATATGTTACCGGGTTTTAACAACCCGATAACATATCAATATATATTATAGCAATCGAATGAATACCATTATTTTATAGCAATTTATCATGTTTCAAATCAGTAAGCAAAATATAAATGATAACAGACATATACGAGTATGGTTTACTTATCTTGCAGGAGCTACAATGCATTAACACTAACAACCATAAAGCTCTCCCCCCAAAAAGTGCATTGCACGGAGCTCAAAACTGTAACTGTACTTTGGTAGTTGGGGAGAAATAACCAACTTTGGGAATGCACTTTTTATCATCCCGGAGTAGATATTTTCCCTTGTTACAATAAAAAATCACTTTCTCCTTCCAAGTACCCTTCCCAAATATCTCGACTTGCTGTTCGTTCTACCCGAACATACTCCTAGAACCTAAGGTAGATGGAACACACCTCTTGGAGAGGAGGAAGAGGTGGATTGTTCATTTGGAAGTTGATATCCATGCCTACTCAAGCCAGTCTATTTTATTGGTCTCAAAATCCTTTATTGCTGCACACAATTCGCTGGCGACTTCTATGTCACCCTTGGAAAAAGGAGTTCCGTCATTCTTCAGTTTGTCTTTCCAACACAATTTCATCTCGCTGCACTCCACTTCAGGTTGCCAATTGCTAATTAGAGTTCGCAGGACCTTTTCATAAAAAGTTCTGACATCGAGTAGGGTTGCGTTGCACTCCTTCCATCCCTTATTGATGCAGTCCACATGTCGTTCTTTATACCCAGAACTTGATACCAGTGTCCAAAGGTATCGATATCATGAGTGTTAAGGAATATAGATCAGTGATAGAGAAAACAATAGTCTTTTCTTTCAATGTATATCTGATATATATATTTGATTTTGTCAAATAATAACTGATTTTATTATCGACTGCTTGCTGTATAACATAATTGCCACTGTTATTGATTATATTATCAGCAAGCATCAATATCATTGGGCATGTGTATATCAGTGAAGGGTTATGTCTACGTAGAGGCATGACCCCTACGTAACCATAGCGCTTCACTATATATTGTCAACCGTTATTAGTTATGCACTGAATTACTTATCGTGCTCGATACTATCGTGCTTAACAATAACAATTCGGTAGTAGTAATATCGAATATGATTTGAAAGTGATTGGATACAATGATAATATGTTAATGTTACTTTCATTATATATATATATTTCTATTCACACACACACACACACACACACACATATATATATGTATATATGTATCATTTTACTCATAATATATTGCTTGCTTCAATCCGAATGAGGCTACATCCTTAACACTCCCTCTTAGCAAAAGAGGATTGAATTTCATAATTATGTTTAAGGAACAACATTCTAGATATATATTCATTTGGCATGAGCATATACATTCAATCCGTAATGCTTCCCAGTGAAATACTTCATTTCTCAGGGAGATAAGGATTATTTGATATCCAGCACTCTAGGACAACAACTACATGAAGTCTATCAGATAACAACCTTGATCCTAGTGACAACTATAAAATTGTCATTATCGTAGGTGCAATAATTTTAGTATCATGACATCCGACACATTCCGGGACAACAAATTAATGTAGTCAATCATGATATGATTGTTATCATAATTTCCGACAGATTTCGGGACAACACTTAATGACAACAAATCAATAACTAAACATAACAAATTTAGTATCAAGATTTCGGGCACATTCCAGGACAACAACTTAATGTAGTCAATCTTGATAACAGATCAAGCTATTGTTGAGGTCGTCACCTTACAATAGTGATCTTACACATACATCACATGAAAGATCGTCACCTTTCATGACATAACACACAAATGCAATATTGCATCCAAAATATTAATGAATATATCAAATTACATATGACTGAGATTCAATATCAGAAATTTCAATTATAATTTAGTCATACCAAGTTTATCTCTAAAGTACTCCACTTTTAACTTTGCAAGAGGTTTGGTGAATATGTCGGCACTTTGCTCTTCAGTGCTGATGTAGGTCAATTTGATAACATCTCTGTCTACCATATCTCTTATGTAATGGTAAGGGATTTCTATATGCTTGGATTGATTATGAAAAACTGGATTTACAGAAAGTTTGATGCAGCTTTGATTATCACAGTGAATCACAGTGGGGTCTAGGGGCTTCCCAAATAGTCCTACTAGCAATTTCCTTAACCGCACTGCTTCATGAGCTCCCATGGAGGCAGCCATATATTCGGCTTCAATGTAACTCTGAGCAACTGCTGACTGTTTTCTGCTAAACCAGTATATCATAGCCGATCCAAGACTAAAACAACACCCCGTTGTACTTTTATGATCAATGGAACTGCATGCCCAGTCGGAATCAGAATACCCTTGGAGTTGTATCTCAACATTCTCATACTTCAGGCCAAGTCCAATAGTACCATGCAAGTATCTCAGAATATGCTTAGCAGCCATTAGGTGAATCTTCTTGGGTTCGCACATGAAATGACTTAACACATTATTAGCATAACAAATATCAGGGCGAGTGTTTACTAGGTACATAAGAGATCCAATAATTTGTCTATAGTATGTAGGATCTGTAGGTTCTGAATCTATTGCTTCACTTTTGAGCTTATGAAGATTTGTTTCCATTGGAGTGGATAGAGGTTTACAATCCATCATACCAAATTTGGTCAAGATATCAGTGGTGTATTTTCCTTGATTTAGGAAAATATAATTCTCTTTTTGCCATACTTCTAGAGCTAGAAAATAGTGCAGAAGACCTAGATCCTTCATATCAAATTCAGCCACAAGATCTTGTTTGCATTTTGCAATAAGATGATCTTCTCCTGTTATCAACAAGTCATCAACATAGAGAACAAGTATTAACATGTCACCATACGATATTTTGAAGTATATGTTAGGATCTTCTTCATTTTTGGAATATCCTAGCTTGGAGAGATAACTATCTATCCTTTCATACCATGCCCTGGGAGCTTGCTTAAGGCCATAGAGATCTTTTGTCAGTTTACACACATAGATGTTTCTATCATGTGTAGCAAAGCCTTCAGGTTGTTCTATAAATACTTCTTCCTCAATAACACCATTCAAAAATGCGGTCTTTACGTCCATTTGATGTATCTTCCACCCTTTAGACGCTGCAATGGCAATAATGGTTCTTACAGAAGTATATCGGGCAACTAGAGCAAATGTCTTTTCGTAATCTGGCTTTGTGTTTTTCAATACGACCATCTGGTGCATATTTGATTTTGAATAACCACTTTGAAGAGACAACTGATTTGTCTTTTGGTCTAGGTACAATGTCCCAGACATCATTTTTTAAGATAGATTGGTATTCCTCAATCATTGCATCTTTCCAATTTGACATGTTAAAGCCTCTTCAATGTTTGATGGTTCAGATTTTGTAAGCTCGGTCATGAGTGCAACATAGCATGATTGAATTCTTGTTTTCTTATTCTCTTTGAAGATTTCATTAGGTTCCACATTATTTTCTTCAATCATCTTTCTTGCCCATAGTGGTCTTTTCTTGTTGTTAGGATTTTCAACATTCTCAAAATTAGATGATTGAGGTTCATGATCTTCTATGCTATTCTCCCTCTGATTCTCAATTGTAATATTTTCATCTGATTCTGTGGTTTGATCATCTTCTGCACTTAGAGAGAGAGTTTATAAGCAGCATCTTCTTCAAATTTGACATCTCTGCTGATTTCAATAGATCTCGTCCTGGAATATAGACTCTGTATCCTTTAGTGGTTTCACTATAGCCAACAAATATGCCTTTCTTCTCAGAGGGTTCTAGTTTGGTCCTTTTTTCTTTAGGAATGTGAATATACATGTGACAACCAAAGATTCTTAGATGGCTTAAATTTGGTTTATTCCTTGTAAAGGCTTCTTCAGGTGTTATATTCTCTAAGATTGAATGAGGGCATCTGTTTTGAATGTACACAGCTGTATTTGAGGCTTCAGCCCAAAATGAGATATGTAGATTTTGATCATGCATCATGGCTTTAGTGGCTTCAATGATGCTTCTATTTTTCCTTTTTGCGACTCCATTCTGTTGAGGATTATAAGGTACTGTACACTCCCTCTTATTCCCAACAGAAATGCAGAATTCTTTAAAATTTTTAGAGATATATTCACCCCCCTTATCTGATCGTAGAGTCTTTATTTTCTTCCCAGTTTGATTTTTCACTAAGGCTTTAAATTCTTTGAATTTCAATAACACTTCATTTGATTCTTTGAGTTTTATGAAATAGATCCAATTTTTCCTAGAGTAGTCATCAACAAATATCACGTAATACAAAAGTCACCCTAGTGATGGTAATGACATTGGACCACACAAATCAGTGTGGACAAGTTCTATTACAATTTTTAATTTGTGTTCACTTGAAGGAAAAGACCCTTTTGAGTTCTCCCCGAGAGCACATCCTTTACAAGTTCCAACATGATCAGATTTTAGATAAGGTAATCCTGTGGTGATCTTTCCTATAGAAGGTAGGGCACTAAATTGAAGATGTCCTAATCTTCTATGCCAAATTTCATTAGAATTTGACACTTAATGATTTAGTGCTTGTTTTTGAGTATTACATAGTTTATATAAACTATTATCTCTAGATCCTATAGGAATAACATTCTTTATGTTAGAATTTTTAGGCTAGAGTAAAACTTTATCTTCATGGAAGGTGACGTGATATGCTTGATTAGCTAGTCCTGAAATAGAGACCAAATTCCTTTTGATACCCGGTACAAAAAGAACATCTTTCAATTGTAATGTAACTCCTGTTCTTAATTGAATTGAGCCTGTCCCAATTCCTTTCACTGGATAGGTAGAATTGTCTCCTATTGTAACTTCTTCAGTTGAGTGCCCTTCAAAGGTTTCTAATTGATCTCTAAATTCGGTTATGTGTCGTGATGCTCCGCTATCGATTATCCACATATGTTTGTTTGAATTTAGTTCACTTGATAAGGCTAAGAAGAATAGAGGATTCTCTACTTCCTTGACTTCAGCTATGGTTGCTTGGGCTTTCTTTCTTTCTGGGCAGAACCTGTGAGTGTGTCCAAATTTATCACACCTGTAGCATTGAATCTTGGAGAAATCTCTGTTTTTGTGATTATTTCCTCTCTTCCGTTTGAACTTCTTTTTCTTCCCTTTGTTGCTTGTGTTAGCATGTAGTGCTTGAATTTCTCCCTCTTTGTTTGGACCCATCCCTCTTGTAATTAGTCAAGATTCTTCTTGAGTGCAATCGTTCTTGAGTTGATCGAATTTCGGTAGTGTCGGTCGAGCACTAATGCCTTGAATAAAGGATTCCCAACTGGATGGTAATCCCTTAAGTGCTATTAGAGATAACTCCATATCATCTACATTATTTCCAATAGTTGACAATTGGTCTTTCAACTCTGAAATTCTCATGAAATAGGATGTGATTGTTTCTCCTTTGTTCATGTTGATATGCATTAATTGCTGTTTTAAAGTGAGCAATCTGCTTGCATTATTTATTTCATATGTATTTTTGATGGTCTTGAACATATCATAAGCTGTAGTAAGTTTTAATATGGTTGGAAGAATGTGATCTTTAACAACATCAATTATTATTTTCTTATCCTTGTTGTTGTGTCTTTTCCAGGTTGTTTTCTTTGGTTCGTCTTCAAGCATATTTGTGTCTTCTTCTATGTATGCATCTAGTTCAAATTCTTGAAGAATTGCTATTATTCGAATTTCCCATGAGACAAAGTTGGATGCGCCTTCGAGTCTATCCTCCACTCTAACACTATTCACCATGATTGTTCTTCCTTTGATTCTGAATGCAAGTCTGAATTTTAATTAAAAATGTCACTATCTTTTATTTATTTCTCTACCAACCTGGCTCTAATACCATGTTAAGGAATATAGATCAGTGATAGAGAAAACAATAGTCTTTTCTTTCAATGTATATCTGATATGTATATTTGATTTTGTCAAATAATAACTGATTTTATTATCGATTGCTTGCTGTATAATGTAATTGCCACTGTTATTATTATGTTATCAGCAAGCATCGATATCATTTGGCATATGTATATCAGTGAAGGGTTATGTCTACGTAGAGGCATGACCCCTACGTGGCTTTATGCCACGTAGGGTCATGACCCTACGTAACCATAGCGCTTCACTATATATTGTCAACCGTTATTAGTTATGCACTGAATTACTTATCGTGCTCGATACTATCGTGCTTAACAATAACAATTCGGTAGTAGTAATATCGAATATGATTTGAAAGTGATTGGATACAATGATAATATGTTAATGTTACTTTCATTATATATATATATTTCTATTCACACACACACACACACACACACACATATATATATGTATATATGTATCATTTTACTCATAATATATTGCTTGCTTCAATCCGAATGAGGCTACATCCTTAACAATGAGGCCCGAGGATCTGCTGCAGTGTAGGAATCCGGGAACGGGTCCAAAATAATGCCTTGATTATGGGGAGAGGCATATCAACTGCCCTCTTAAATTCCCCAACTTTGCGCTTGATGCTCTGCAGTCTCTGGTGGGCTTGCTTTGCATCCAACCTCATACCGATTGCCTCCTCCAGTACCTGATTTCCTATCTGTATTATATCCTCAATCCATTTCCTGGTTGCTTTGGCGATGTTTCAGACACTCTGAAATTTTGCAGTTGTTTTCTATGCCAATGCTAGAGGAGGGGCATAAGCCTCGTTAGTGTGCTGCAGTGGCCTCAACAAGTGGTCTATATAATTCTCATCGTGCAGGACATGAGCCTTGTACATTTCCCACTCAGCAGTCATCCCTTTCAGCTGGTCCAATATGGTGTCCATAGAATGCTTGAATTCCTCCACCTCTTGACCTTTAGTCGCCTTTCCCATTGGGATAGACATCACTTTATAATCAGCCAGGGCTGTCTCTTCTGTGGATTTGCCTTCGGGTGGGACAGCAATATACACCATCTGGTTCCTTTGAGCATCCTTGGTAACCTTGGAGTATGTCTTCGGTTTCTTCTTCCCTTTAGCTTGCGGTTCTCCTATCCAAGAACTTATAAGTTGAGAGAACTTTTAATGGATGAATGACATTTACCATCAATGTTGGTTTTGTTATATAGTTACCAAAAATACTTAAACAATCCCGATGAAAATAATCTGATCTCCTTTGTGAAAATGCATTGTAACTCACATTTAGAACATCTAAAAGGCTAGCATGCATGCTGTATTGAAACAAACGTATCAATATGATGTACATTGATCATTTAGATTAGCAATTGAATGTTTTCTTCAACAGATCTCCATAATGGAAGCATGAAGATTATAAAACTTGATATTTTCAATATTTAAAAAACTATTTATTCTCTTGTTGGATAATTCAATGCCTATATATATTGTGTATTTTATTTACTTGGTATTCATATGTTTTATTTACTCGTCATGTTTTTTTACTTTAGTTTGTTCTATACAAAATGTTGCATATTTGCAAACATCTTGATTGGCATTTTGTTTATGTATTGTGGGAATTTTGCAGGGAGATACTCTTTGAGGACTTTTTATGGTGAGTTGGTCATCTTTTCTATTTTATCTTATTTCTTTTGTTTCCTATTTGAGTAAGACTATAATTCTTGTACAGATTAAGAAAAATTATTGTTAATTTAAATAAAAATTCTGAATGGATAAGGTTTTTGACAAGTATGAGAATATGATTTAACTAGATGAAAATGATATCTTGTATAAGAATTTAAAAGGTAAGCACAATTCTCCTAACAACTATTGTAGAAGAAGGAAGTGCAAGCTGTAATAATCACCCTAGATCTTTTTGTGAAAATATATTATCTCAACATAAACATGCCAAACAATGATGTATCTATTGATGTAAAGCACTGGCATCAACAATTGCTACAACTCCTAAGAGAAGACAGAGTTATTATATGAAATCATGAACTCAAACAAGTATACCTTAGGGAATTGATAGTATGGGCTGATGTAGGCCTGCTGCACTTTTCTGGAGGTAATAGGGGCGGTATAGGGTCTAATATGACTGTAACAGCGAATTGTACTCACCAAAACACAGCTGTACTAATAGATACAAGACTCTGCGAGTCTAGACCCAGGTCGACTTTGCAGTTCCAGATGACTGGAATCAGACTTGGCCAAGTTTGATTGAGTCTGCTCACTTGGCAGACTTGCTGAGTCCCGAGCCTTAGACTCTACTACACCCAGCCAGAAATAAAAAGCAAAAATAATAAAAAATCGTTTGTTTTAACTTGAACAAAAGGTGAATATATTTGCCTTCTTACCCTAAAAAGTCATTTCTATGGTTTGCAAACACAAGGAGGAGAGAAAAAGAGGCCTTTGAACAAAAATATTGAGCCATTGAAGAGCAAACCAGCAGATTGATTGAAGAAGAGATAGTGATTGCTGATTGTTTGTGCAAGTTATTAGCTTGCATTCAAGCATTTAAAGGAGTTAATTAAGGATTTGGAAGAGGCCTCTATAAATTTGAAGGTGCATTTCTTCAATTTTGGAGAAAGTTTGAAGAGGTAAGTTACATTTTTTTGTTGGTTTTTGATTATTTTACTTTCATATTTCCATTTTATTGTACATTTGTTTTGGTTTTGTTTCATTTTATGTTGATGGAAAAAGTATGAAACCCTAGTTTTGTTTTTTCTTTCTTTTATTTATTTTTAAGTTTTAACTTAATTAGGATATGAGACATTGTGATGCTTTTTTTCATTTATAATATATATTGCAGTATAATGTCTCAGCCTACCAATAGTGGAAGTGGTGCCCCAAAGGCAACCCCAATTAGAAGGGATAAGGCTTAGAAACAATGCCATCCTTGGATCAAAAAAATGAGAAGTAATATGTGTTCATTGTAAAACAAAATATAATGGTGGAGGTATTAATTGCCTAAAATATCACATTACTCAAATAGAACACCATGATGCTAAAGCATGCAAAGTATCACCCCTTGAGGCTATACGTGAAGTGCAAGTTCAATTAGAGGAATTTGGAGAGAAAAAGAATTAAAAAGAAAGCAAATGGAAGAAATGGCACATGCAAACATTGGTGGAGAGGCTTCTTGAATCCTCAACCTCCATTTCTTGCATTTGGAAGTAGTGGTAGTGCGAGTGTGACCATTGGGCCTCAGATTCATAAAAATAAATTCACATTAGATTCACTTTTTGTTCCACACACGACTTCGGGTGCTCGACCATCACTTGAGAGCATGAGTTGGAATAAGGAGAAACATGACGTTGTGAAAAATGCAATTGGAGATTTTTGGTTCTACAACATTGTTCCATTTCATGCAGCGAAGTATTCATTATTATTTTGATTTCTATGTGTTGATACTTTTGCTTTTAAGAAATAAAGACTATGGCACATTGATTATTTTAATTTTTAAAGTTACAAGTAAAACTTAATAGTTAATAGTAAATACTTATTCTATTTATTTAATTTGTTTTAAGTCTCCTTATTGACAAATTATGGTAGATGCCCTTGCTGTTTGTGGTCCTAAGAATCTCCTAGTGATGAGGAGATAAAACGTCCTATTTTGAGTCAAAAGGTGGCTGATGTCAAAGCAAAATTTGTCGAGTAGTGTGAGATATGGAGCAGGAAGGGTTGCACCATCATGATTGATGGTTGGACGGACAGAAGAAATAAAACATTGCTGAATTTTCTTTTCTTGTCATCAGGTAATTGTACTTTGTATTTTGAGAAGTATATTGATTTAGTGATTAAGTTTTTTAATTTATATTTTTCTAAATCTTTTTTATTTTTTTCTCAGGTTGCATGGTGTTTTTGAAGTCAATTGATGCCTGTGGAAAAATGAAAAATGCTGAGTATCTCTATGGGGTGTTGGAGGAAGTGGTGGAGGAGGTGGGTGAGGAGAATGTGGTGTAGATAATGACAGATAATGCAGCAAATTATGTTTCTGTAGGTAAACTTCTTATGGAGAGGCACCGCACCTTGTATTGGACCCCTTGTGCTGCTTATTGCCTTGACCTCATATTGGAGGATCTGGGCAAAATTCCTTGGATTAAAACATGTATAGAGAACACAAGGAATATTTGTAAATACACATATAATCATACCTAGATCCTCAACCTTATGAGAAATTCCACAAATAAGAAAGAGTTGGCTCGTCCAGGAATTACCTGATTTGCAACAAATTTTATCACGTTGCAATCCTTGCTTCAATCCAAGGCCGGTTTGAAACACATGTTTGTAAGTGGGGAGTGGACCACATCATCATATGTAAAGACCACTACAGTTGTTTGGACAACTGATCGGGTTTTTGTTGAACGTAGCTTTTGGCAACTGACTAAGAAGATTGTGTGGGTAATTTTCTATTATACTTTTGTTCTCATTTCCATTTCATTTGGTTATTTTTGTTCACACTTGTTTATGTAAAACTTAAAACTTAAAGCTTAATGTTTCAACTTTCACAATGATCACAGTTCATAGAGCTTCTTGTTGTTCTCCTACGAGTTGTTGATGGAGAGAAGCCCACAATGAGCTACATTTATGAGGGCTTGGACAGGGTGAAGGAGGCCATGAGAACTATTTATTCAGGGAATTAGGCTAAGTACGGTCCCATATGGGAGGTCATTGATCAACGATGGCACAATCTACTTCACAAGCTTGTTCATGCAGCTACCTACTACCTTAATCCAACGTTCCATTTTTGCCCAGATTTCAAGGCTAATGACGAGAGGTGGAGTGGGCTCTACGAAGTTGTAGAGCGAATGTCACCTGATTTATCAGTTGGAGCACACGTAGTCCGTGAGATAGAGATGTTTAGGAATGCACAAGGATACTTCTTTTCACAAGACATATGCAAGCAAAACCAAACCCAAATGATGCCAGGTAAAAATCTATTCAAGACATAGTTTAAAACTTTAAAATTTAAATATTAAACTTCTCTATCTATGTCTATAATTCTATTACCATTATCATAAACTCAAAGTTATAGAATAGAAATGATTTTTTTTTTCTTGTTTGAAATACATGGTAGGAGATGTTTGGTAATAAGGTGCCAACTCTACAAAGGATTGCAGTTCGTATCTTGAGCCAGCCATGCAATGCTTCAGGATGTGAGGGCAATTGAAGCATGTTCGAGTATATTCACTCCAAAAAGTACTACAGGTTGGTAGTGCAAAGGTTGAATGATCTTGTGTATGTTCATTAAAACCTTCACCTCCATCACAAGCAGATCTTGGGCACTGACACATCTCCTATCACTTTAGAGGAGGTTGATCGACATGCAGAGTGGAACATTGAGGTTGATGATCCTGTCTTCAGAGATGAAGACTTGGATTGGGTTGATCAAGTGGATCAAGAGGCAAAGGCAACAGTGATGGTAGAGGAGGAGGTTAGAGCACGAGGAGACCCACTGGAGGACTGCGAGGATGATAGGGATGAGTATGTGGATGTCATTGAGGCTGAGCCTGAGTTACATGTAGATATAATGGTTGCAGAACATTTCAGGACCTATCTTAGGCGCACACGTAGGATGGTTGTGGGGTCGAGTGGTCATTGATATTGGCTCCTCTAAGCCTTAGACTTCTAGGCTCTAACTTTAATTTTGATATATGTTTTGCTCTCTTGATGCCATGGATTTCATATTTCATGAATTTTTTAGACATTTGACACTATTTATATTTCTAATGTGTTATTTCATTTAACTTATTTCCTTCAGCTCAAGTGTAAAATTTTCATTTATACTTATGTGATCAATGCAAACTTGTGTATGTGTTCAAAGTAGCTTATATTTGATGAGATTATTGTGTCTTTAAGGTTTATTTATTAAAGGATGCATGGAAGAGGTTTTAAATCCTGAAAAATCTTTGAATTTCTTAGGGTTTTCAATTTGCTGAGTCTTGGCCGAGTTTTTGCCAAGTCCGAGCACCGAGTCCGAGTCAAAAATTAGCTTGCCGAGTCCAAGTCGAGTTCATGTCTTGTAATACTGACTATACTATCTTCAAACTGCATACCTATTGAATAGACCTCTTCAATATCCAAACTATGATGAAGAAACACCCTAGCAACCCAAATACTAACATTCCATGGTCTGTTGTAAGTTTGTAACCAAGTTTACTAACCTAATATATCCTTCTAATGATGCTCTAGTTTTTGTCCTTATGCTTGATTTTGCAATGTTTTGAGCATAGTTGGACTACTCGCCGAAAACTCGGCGAGTAGTTAAAAACTCGTTGAGTTTTTATTCAAGGCGAGTTTTTACGACTTTTACTCGCCATAAAAACTCGGCGAGTTCTTCACAAAAACTCGGTGAGTTTCTATAAAAACCCGATGAGTTCTTGGCAAGTTCTTCACAAAAACTCAGCGTGTTTCTATAAAAATCTCGGCTGCATTAAAAAAAAGGGCCCAAATATGTCAAAAAATTATCTTTTTTTTGCCAAGTCAGTCTCATTCTCTTCATCAAAATATATACATGAAATATAACATTTAATTACAACTCACATTTCAATATGTCTTTTTCCTTTGTTATACTTTAAGTTATATTTCATGTATATATTGGCAGGATGTTTGAGAGTGGTTTCAGATCTCTAGGAGTTATAATGCAAATTCTAGGTTTTAGAAGATCTTTTAAATTTTCAGACAGTCAAATTTCAGTAATCAGTATGCTCCTATCAACATTCTCTTGCTCTCTCGATCTCATTATTTGTTCTCTCCTCTCTCCCCCTAGATCTAGACCTATCTCTCTACCCCTCCCTTTCTCACCCTCAGACCCCCACGTGGGGTGCTACCCTCAACCTAATTTTATTTTGCAGATGCTTGATGGCAAAGTTGGGGTGGAAATACCCTAAATCTCAATAACATTGCCCTCGGGATCCTATGTTAACCTTGTAGTTCATCTAGTTGTGAGCGCAATTGGAGCTTGTTTGAGACCATCCACACGAAGAAGAGGAGCAAGCTAGCTCAAAATCGCCTCAATGACCTTGTCTTTGTGCAATATAATCTTCGGTTGCACATAAGGAAGGTAGAGGAAGCACCGGTTGGTCCAATTGATTTGGATGATATAGATCCTTATACAGTGATTGGACATCGCAGGAGCAACCTCCATTGTTTATAGAGGATGACATCAATGATTTGGAGAGGCAGGCTACGAAGGGGGAGGGGTGTGGATTTGGTTTCACACTGGATGACATTGAGGAGAGTGAGGAGGATAAGGAGTCATTGCCAGTGCCAAGTGTAGCTGGAGGCACACCTTCATCTAGGATGGAGGATGAGCCACAGCCTGAGCCAATCATACCGAGCAAGGAGGCACAACCATGCCCACAACAAACTTCTAGGACTAGACCCTCTAGTTCTACATCCCCCATAGTTTTTACTAGAGTTGGGAAGAGGAAGATGTAATTGTATTGATTTATTTTTTATTATTTTGCTTCTAACCATCAACATTCCTCATGAGGATGCGATTTTGTACCCACTTTGTGTTTAAATATATCTAGACTCAGCTTGTTTCTTTTATGTTCTCATTCATTGACTCATGGGATGCATTTTCTCATCGAATTTTGCAAAAAAAGCCCATTTCTAATTAAATTTAAGCAATTTTTGAAGTTCCCGAGTTTTTTGCCGAGTATTGGCTGAGTTTTTCTCAATTTTTTTTTCAGGGCTTGGCGAGTTTTTGGTTTTGGCGAGTAGTTCAACTATTTTTTGAGGCCTTATTTCTGATTTGGGTTTCTAATTTTATGTCTGATTTCAAGTTTGTCTGCTATCATGCAGATCAGGTCTGATTTCCACTTGCATTGCCATGGATTAAAGGGGTCACTGACACTATCCATAAGGTGGGCAGACTTTTGACCCTCCATTGGAAGTGTTACAAGAAGTTCAGACTTTTGAAGTATCATTGGTAGTAGCTAAGGGGAGGTTAGACTTTTCATGTGTCACTAGAAGTGACTATAAGTTGATTAGAGTTTTTAACCCCTGCTGGAAGTGGGCATGAAAGGTCATGGTTTTCAGCTGTCACTAGAAGTGACACATAGTAGGCCGGAGTGTTGAAGTCCAACTGGCAATGAAAGTCATCTTCAAGAAGGATCGTGGGTTTAGACCTCAAATGGAAGTGCTTATGAAGTTCGTGGATTTCAAGGGGCACTGACAGTACTTGCATAAGGTTGGAATTTTGAGCTTGCATTGGAAGTCTTCCTTGAAAGTCATGGATTTTGCCTTGAACTTGAAGTGGGCATGGATTTAGCCTTCAACTGGAAGTGAATAAGGCAAATCGGAGATTTTGGGATCAAGTGGAAGTGGCTACCTTTATCCTTATTCACTGACATCTCTCCATCAATTTTGATCATCTACTTGCTTGAACATTGAAATTACTCATTTCTAGCAGCATAAATATTATGTTTATGACCTTAGGCGAGAATCTGGGTACTAACTGGAAGTCACTTAGGCAGGTCAGAGATTTCATTAACCACTAGAAGTAGCACAAGGTGATCGTGGATTTCACCTCCAATTGGAAGTGGCATACAACAAGTTGAAAATTTGAAGGTCAACTGGTAGTGACCTCTAAAGCATGCATGTAACCTGCTCAATCAATAATTCAATGTGTTTTCTACTTACTCTTAGCAAACTTACCATCTTCAAGCAACTTCATCCTTCAAAACCTCAATTCGCATTCAACTTACCAATTATAAGGACTTATTCTAGTCTGATTGGACTTTTGACAAGCAACTGGAAGTACTTGTGAGATGGTTAGGGTTTTTTAGGGTCAAGTGGAAGTTGATGCTAAGGCAGATCAGATCTTTTGACACCAACTGGAAGTGACAATGAAGGCGTGGATTTGAGGGGTCACTAGAAGTGACTAGATTTGCTCCATTATGCCACTTCACTCACTTCATCCATTTCAAGGGCTTTTCCCTCATTAACAAGGTTTGTTCATCATTGTTTGTGCCCTGACTACCCTCTCCTTAGGCATTCCACTTCGTTTGACAACTCTACATACTTAAACTCAACATTCCATCTCTGATTTTCAAAGCCTTGATGATCAAATAGAATGATCATCCTAAATCGTTCATTAGTAAGGCATTGAAAGCTAAATTGATCTCAATTCCACCTGAAGAGGGATATATGACTTGATCACTTCCTGGTAACCTAAGGCACTACACCTCCTCAAGTAAAAGTTTAAGGTTAATAGCTGAAGGCACTGCAAGACAACTAAACTAAGGCAACTAACGTAGAAAGAAAGCAAAAGTGGGGGTTCCCATTTGCAATGGGTCGATGTGTGAAAACCTCATAACACATCTATGCTAAAGAGTTCAACAATTTTGTATATGCTATTAGTTCAAATAAATTTTTATGTTTGTTTAACTTTCTTTTGATCATCAACCACAAATTGTATATTTTTTATGGCTGTTTGTAGCAATGGCCCACTCAATTCTCTAGCTGTTGGAGTCTTAAACCCCTTACCTGCAATTGTCAATGCATTTGTCGAACCTTTCCAATATGGACTATTTGCCATATTGAATGGCAAATTATTGTAATACCAAAAAATTGCTGCTCCCATCATAGCCTCATGGTGCTTTTGTCGATTCCAACCAGTACCTTCAAGTGAAGGTTGTGCTCCTAGAACATTGCATGGAAGAAATTGGGTGATGATGGAGGAATCTGGGTAGTAGTAGAAAAGAACCTTCAAGACTCTCACCAATAGATGAATGTGGATGCCAAATGCTTGGACCAAGGCCACCAAAGGAATCTGATGGTGTAAAAGTAGATACATTATTACTTATCATTGCTGCTAGTGCTTCCTTTGTCTTTTTCTTTTTTGTTTTTTTCTCTCTAACAATCTTTGGGGTTGACATAGGGCATATCTTCACATTTTGGCCAGATATTTTTGCAAGGTGGTATTTTAGTCTATTAATTCCACTTGTCATCAGATGATTGCATTTAGTATAAGTGACTTGGCCCTTTTCTTCTCTCTATATCCCATACTTCCATGCATGGTCTTTTCTACTTGGCCTTTGTGCTGACCTTGAACTTGACATTGTTGTTTTAACATGAAAAAAAAAAAAATCAGCACGGTTTTGCAAAACATTAGCAAGAAAAGTGATATACATTCATTTGAAAAAAAAGAATAAAAAAATAAGCTAAAAATGCTAGGAAATAGGTTATGAAGGGCAATGAATTTTTTTTACCATCATTTCTCCTTGTTTTTCAAGTTTTTTCTAATTTTCAAAACAAGAAAACACAAAAAAAAGAGACTGAAATTTACTTGTGCCTTTTTTGATCTCAAACGGTCCTCTCATCCTATCCTTCCCTTCCTATTTCCCTTTTCAAACCTGTATTGGACAACCTAGAGCAAAAAAAAGTAAAAAAGTGAGTTTTTTCTGTGTTTTAAAGCTCATTGGTCATGCCTAGGTGGAGCCAAGAGTCCTCCAAAACTTCGAACTCTGATTGAAATATCCCCTTACTTTTTTTTTTCAATTATTTCCAGTTACGAACATCACAAAGCACCCATTAGGGTTAGAAAAGATAATCACAACACTGCTGAAAGGTAACCCTTCCACTTTTTGATCACCAGGAGCCCAATGTCGGAAGGTGAGAGCATACGTTGATAAGGGGATCGTTAGCTTCAATAATCGACTGGAAATTACAATGCTGGTCGGCAAGCTAGCCCCTTCCGCTTGTCCGGCAGGTAATAGAAATTTTAACAACAATTTGGCGGTGTAACCAGCCAATTACAATCTAGAGAGACTAAAGCAAACAATGATCACTCAACCACTTATTTAGTGGGAGGACTGAAAATGATAATAACAATCTACTCAATTGCTTATTGAGCGGGTGGACAGCATCACAATAAAATAAGATAGGCGGCAAAGCCAACCTCTTCCACTTATTCAGTGGGTCTTGTGATATAATTCAGAATAAGATAGCTGTTAGTACTACTAATCAGCTTTACATTACGTAGCATGAATTTCAGATTAGAGAATATCACTGTCCATCGCTGCAAATGATGTGTTATGCACTCCCAAAGCTACAAAGACTAACTACTCTCAAAACGAACTACACACTTCAATTTTCAGAATCTGATATGCAAGAACAACAAGTTGGAAAACACAGACCAGCAACACTAAACCACATTAAAATGCTCACAACTCAATCAATACTCTACGTAATGACTCAATATTGATTGCAAATGAAAGCTAGGAGGTATGCGATCATGCTAAGACCCATAAAATGCAACATGATGACCCAAACATATTTTGCATGCATCCCAAGAGAGCTGCAGCATGGTACGACTAGGCCAGAAAGTTCGATTTGCAATATAAAAATCAAGACTTCGAATTAAGTGCTGAAAACTGACATGAATTGCCTAGGGCTTAGGGAGAGGATGAGCAAATACCCAGAACCAACAGGGATCCACGCAGAGACTTATGAATAAAACACACCTATAGCCACACTGAAAACCAACAACCTGCAACTCACACACTTCACACCAAAAATCAGAAAACATCAAACATAAACTCCTCGATGAACTCCATCTATTCTCCTAAGTGAAGACTAGTCTCACAATCTCAACTAGTCGCTATCTTTCAAGCGAGAAGCTAAGCATTCAACTAGGAGGTAAGCATTTTTAGAAACATTCAATCGAAATTCTGGCAGCACTTCGTTGCAATATTCATGGATACCCCCAAAATGAGAGCCCAAGGCCTTTATTTATAATCTTCTCCCCAAATCAAACTTCCTTTCCCTCCAATATGGGTTTAAACATTGACATTTAAATTTCTTTTAATTTGTCTCTCATTTCATTTCATTCCATCTCCTTCCCAAATTGCACAAGTGCATAGATGAGTCACTTCTAAAAAAAATGCCAATAATATATAAAGTGAGTGGTCAACATAAACTTAGGGAAATGACTTTTAAATATTAATGTAACTTAAGCAATCCTATTTATAAAGTCGTCCAACTTGCCTTAAGTTATAATTTAATTAAAATACCATTATTCATCAAATACTGAACCTACCAAAACAAGCTCCAAGGATTTGGGGAAACAAACTGAGAGAGTTGCCTTGCCAGAAATAGCCACAGAACTGAGCTGTAAAACCCTTGTCAAAAATAACACTACTATAAATAGCACTTACTAAAAATAGCATACTGCTAAAAATAGTAAGGGTGTCCAAAGACATTTAAACCACATTCTGAGCAACTGTCGCAACTTAGCAAAAATAGTAAGTAAGTTCGGAAAAGTCTTCAGATTCATTTGCATGTTACACCATTGCGAAGCTCTCTAAAAACCCAGAAAAACTCAAAGAAATAATCTACTCTCGCCTCCACTTACTAAAAATAGTAAGCTTTCCAAACTCTGCTACTTGCTATGCATGTACCATCATTGCGAAGCTTTCTGAAAAGCCAGAAGGAATCCAAAACCAAAACTGACAAACTTCGACATGCAAGCCATAAAAAACGGTAAAACATCCTCCTAGAGGTAGGAAACCCTAATTTCTGCTCCCGACTACCCTACGGGTCTCTGGGATATGTTAATGGCTAACTGATTTGATCACTGCTAAGAAGGGGACATTACATTGACTGAGAAATTCGTTGAGTCCTAGCAAGAAACTCAGGTGATTCCTCGCCAAAACTTGTTAGGACTTGCCTCATGAGTCCGTGGTGAGTTGATTCGGCTAGCGTTAGGACCCACGAGTCCCACGAGTATTGGCAAGTACTTGCATAGTCGTAAATCATTGGTTAGGAGATCTTGATGGCTTGAACAATCATTGAGGGATGCTTAGGAGCATGTTGAGGCTCTGAGGAGAACTTTTAGGGAGATTAAGCCTCTAAAGAATTTTTCTAACTACATAGCATTGATGAGTAACATCATTGAGTGTTGTAGCCTCTAGGGTGCAATGGATCAACAATTAGCTAATATTTTGACCAAACCCTTAGCAAAAGAGAAGTTTGAAGTATGCAGAGACAAATTTACATTGGTGCAAAATTCCTTCTTTGCTAAGTTGGAATGTTGGGTTTTTAGCTTAGTTTGGAATTTCTGCATAAATTTAGTCTGAATGTGTAATAGATCGAGTTATTTCTATTTTGCAATTTACTTTAATGCTTAAAGTGAAAGTCTTTTATTTTGTTAATTAAGTCTAATAAAGTGTAGATAATGATAATGATTTAGACCTATCTTCCAAGTCATTTCCTATGTGAGATAAGATCTCTATTTTGGAAGATTAGATGTTTTAGCTGAATAGTATAAAGATAGATGCAAGATAAAAGTTCAATAAGTCAGTACATTGTATTAATTGCTTGCAGCTGTAGTTGATAGTTGTGGAGGTTTTGTTGTAAGCTTTCAAAGGAATGCAAAGTATATTTCATGGTGTAAATTGTTTTGTATTTGTGTTCCTTCCCGCAGCTTGAATTTCACTGATTTGTGTGATTAATTTAATATCTATTTAAGCTTTAGAAAATTAGTTACCGTGAATGGAATTTTAATACAAAGTGCTTTGAGGGACTTCAATTTTGATATTGATAAGATCACCTTTGAGGTGAGGAGATTGGTTGAAGATAGTTGATGTGTTTTGTTGCTTGGTTGGGACATAGCTTTTGCAATTGCATTGGACATTGTTATAAGAAGCATAAAGGAGGGGGGTCAGGGGCGTGTGTTTGAGGATGTTGAACAAGCATATATTTTTTACTTTGGCTTATAGTTCCTTCTCAAATACAAAATCTTGGCAATGTGGGCCATTACCCCTAAACACAACAAGCCACGAGTGTATTAAAGGGCACAAGAATCTATAGGGCAATTGATTATGTGAAGAGATGGGAACACTTCAACCCCAAAGGCAACATATTAAGCAAACCATGTTAGTGAGGCAACTAGAAAGAGGTTGTAAGAAGATTTTGATAAAATATGGGAAGAGAATGCTAGATTAATAAGCAAATGCAATGAAGTGAAAGGTAATTTAGAAAATTTCAAAGTCCAACTCCTAGAGCATGTTTCAAAATAGATTATCTCCCTAACACATTAGAGATGACAATGCTTTGCAATGAAGTATACATGAATTAGAAAACCAATTGCAGGCATCTAGGAATAATGAAAAATCAATGCAAACAAGAGCTAGAAGAGGCACATAAGATTTAATAAGAGGCATTTTCAACAAGAGGGTTACGAAATAATAAGAACGGTAGATGACTTGTGGAAGTGCCATGTGAATATTCAAAAAGCCCAAGGCCATATTCAGAGTGTTGACCTTGTCTTGGTTGAGAACTTGTGATAAGTAAAAAGTAGAGTCCTAGGGTAATCCCAACGAAAACTATTTATGAAAAAGTACAATCCTAGTAACCCACTAAGATAGCACCCATATGTGAGCTCATTGAATTGATATATGATGTGTCTACCTTTATTCGTAGGATACGAAACATTTTGATAAAAAGAATAGATGTATTTAGATCTCTTGCGGAGCTAGGTGTTCCCCATTTGTAGGACATAGAGGGAGAAGAAAACGCCATGTCATGCTAGAAGGATAAGTTAGCATAGTTGTGTTCATTTTTTCGGACCCTTTAAAGAAGGATGAAAAACTGGATGTAGTTATATGTAGTTTGCAACTTGATAAAATGCTCAAATTAGAAACAAGACTTGAACATTTCATTTAAGACACAAAGATAGCATTGGATGCACATTACGCTTGCAATATGAATAAGCTTAAAATAATTATGCAAACAAACTAGCCCATTGATGAAGAATATGACATAGAGGCCTTCATTAAAAGTTATTGATTCTTTTCATTCTTTCTATTCTTTTATTATTTGATTATAAGGCATAGCCAAGCGTCTAATCTATGGTAGTGTTTCCAAATCCATAGAAGGAGCTGAGCTAAATAGTTAGAGTACTTAGTAAGGATGAAACGTGATGTCACATCCTTATTCACTCGATTAGAGATGAGCCACATGGTTTCCAAAGCTCTATCAAGTCAAAAGGACAAATATGGCAGAAGTGAGGTATCGATTAAGGCATTCTTCTATGCAGTTATAAGGGATTTTGGGCATTCACTCACCTTAATGGATAATAGGCTTTTTTTAAAAGCAACTTGTTAGGGAATTTATTAAAGTAAAACTTGAAAGGGTCATAGAGAAGGATCAATGTAGTTATTAGGTCAAGGGCTAAACCCTATAGGTCAAGGGATAAACTCATATCAATGTAGTGTTTTGCTAGACTTAATTACTAACATGGAGAAAACAAAGTCTTGGTCAACACCCAATTTCAAGAAACCTTGAATATCTCTTATTGCAACTCAAAGGAAAAGTGTTATATTATATGGTTGGTGGAATTGGATAGGGAGATTGGTTTCATAAAGCACTTAGTCTCGTCAATGAGGAAGGGGAAGATCACTTCAACACACACCTCCCTCATGTTGATACAGGCCTTTCCCAACTTGATGAAATCCTCCAAGTTAATCATGAATGGAAGGTTCTCTGAGAATGTCTTCCTAGGTGTTTACTTCTTTCATTGGTGTATTTTGACCGATCCTTGTTGGCAATGAAATTATTGTGAGGATTGCTTGACACATCAAGTATCATTGGCAATAGTTATCAGTCTTTACCCAATTCCTAACCTGCTAAGAAGTTGAACTTAGATGGCACTTTTTAAAGTACTAACCACTTTTTATAATTTAATGTAAATCTATTTGAGAAATGTAATTATCCAAGTGAGATAAGCCTCATTAGTAAATATAATTTATTGGCATTGTAATAGAAGTTATAAATTTTGTGTAGCTTTTAGTGTTGAAAATTTAAGATACTTTCTCAGAAACAAGCAAGCAATAGAATCATTTCTTGAGATATATTTTGTAATGGAGATGCATACTTTTCTTAGAGAATTAATATAAGACATTTTCCCTTCAGTTCAATGCAATATTGTCTCCATTGATTAATCAATTGCTTCAGGAAATATTATTCATATTTCTAACATTTCTTGTGCTTATGTTGCAATTTGATTGGTATGCAATCAAGTATTGCCATAAATCTTTTGAAATTCAATGTGTGGGATGTTTGGTTAATTAATGCATAATCAAGAATGAATTGCATTTAGTGATTTGGAATTCATTTTAGAGTATGAGCTTTGGAAGACAAAGCTTGAGAAATCATAGTTATTTGAAACTTGTATATGAATATGAAATTGCTAAGATAAATTCATTTATGATTCTGCTTGCCATGGATAGGCATCAATCTAATGGTTTCTAATGACTTATTAGTTATTTTCAAATAAGAACGACAAAACTTGAAGAATTGTAATATATCTTGTTTATTCATTCACAATTCTCATAATGGTACAAAGGAGCATGTTTACTCAGTCTTGATTCGTTTCTCATTGCCCATACACCTGTGATTGCATTCTTTATGCATATTTCAAGACCCCTTTCACATTCTATCTTGGACTAACACATTGTGGGTTAGTGATATAAAATTGGATTTATCTGTGTCCTCATATTGGTGGTTGTCTTTAGAAGAATTGATCAAATTTTTTTAAATAGATGAATTGTCTTGATCATGAGTGTGAGACTTACTGAGCTCAAATTGTAGGAGAGAGGGCCTTCTCTCATCATTGGGCCCATGATTTGCAAACTCTGCGAGTACTTTCTGAGTTGCCGAGTACTCTCTGTTTTTTTTCTCCACGAGTTTTTACAAGTTCAACTTGTTAGTTTTATAGACATAGGAAAAATGTAGGTAAAAATGCCAACGTGGGTAAAATGCTGGTTAAAACGTGTTTTTCACATGTTTTTTTGCTATAAAAGCATGCATTTTCTCTTTTGAGCTGTCAATATTTAATTCAATAGATTGTGTTTGAATTTTGCAGAAAAAATATGTTATTTTAAGAAATTTTAATTTTTAGTACTTTCTAAGTTGCCAAGGTTTTGTCAAGTACTTGTGGAGTTTTTGCTGAGTTGAAAATATTGGGATTGCTGAGTACTGTCCTAGTCCGAGTCTGCGAACTATAAGTGGGCCTTGCCCATTTGATACTTCTGATAATAAAACTTCATTGTGCATATGAAATCTGACAAATCTTTGGAGATGAAAGGCATCATGTTCTTCAATAAGCTTCTTGTGGATTATTGAGAATTCTAGACATGAGAAATCCCCAACACAACCATTATTTAAGATTACTGGAAATTGAGGGAATTTTTTTGTTGAATATTTGATTTGTGGTGTTGGATAAAAAATAAACATAAAAGCATAACATGAGCGTTTGCAGTGCTATACAAATGAATTAAGAGTTTTTATAGAATGTTTGTGAGTCTTTACAACAGGAAACATATAGGGATATCCATTAGAAGTTTCATAGATATTTTGTGTATATGGTATACAGGCAATATAAGGATCTGTGCTTTGGGCTTTAATGTGTAGACATTACTTTTATTTAACAATTACAATGCTAATATCTTGTTATAGTTCTCTTCACTTATTCTCTTACATACTAAAATTTATTTGTTTTGGCTTTGTAAATGTGTTGTTATGTTATCATCATTAACTTTTTTTTCTTGTGATTGAAATTTGGAAGGGCTAATTCTATTTTTTGGACTCGAGCTTTGAATATTCCTTGTTCCCGGTCTTTTGTTTTCCCGTCTCAACTGCCAGTACAGGATGGGCATGATTGTCAATTACATGAAAATCATACTCAGTCAACTGAAGATGATTGTTCTTCTGGAAGTTGTAAGTATACTAAACATAGTTGTAAGCTATGTCAGAACATTCGGGTCTTCACAAATGTGACTCATTTTATATTTTTTTTTCCATATTGTTACTCAAGGAAACATATATTATTAATTTAGAAAGAGCTCTAAAAAAATGGCACTCGTTTTATATTATTTTTTTCCATCTTTAGTCTTTTTACTTAAGGAAAAAATTGAACTATATATTGTACAACTTACTGTCAATTTTTTGTTTTCCAATTTTATAATGTCATGTTTCATTTAATTATAATTTCAACTTTGTTTTTATCGGTTGTAAATTGAATGCTGTTCTTCACAAACTGCTATGGTCTAATGGCCAATGCAGTGATCAACTATGTCTTGGCATTTTTCCAGACTTTAATGTTAAATATTTATTTGCTTTTTATTCTAAAACATGAAAGCCAAATAAAAGCTGTCTATTTCTATGTGTCCCGATTTTGATTGATATTGTAAGATTTGTTTTTGTTGATGAATATATTTTGATTTTTATCCTAAATCAAATTCGAATCCAATTTCAAACGAGCTGACTTTAAGTTGCTTCTGGTGTTGTATATATTACCTTTGTCTAATCTTTGTCTAATCTTGAGAAATCCTGAAGAATTCAGATAGTTGTTTTATGATATTGATGACCGAAAAATCACAATTTTTATACATTGAGTCATTGAACAATTAGAGTTTGACTCTGAGTGAAAAACATTAACTTAAATTTATCCCAATTCTTTTGACAGGCCATATTTTGAGTAGTGGAAGTTCTGCAGAAAATTTACCAATGTCTGAGCAATCAACCACTGTTTGGGTTGAAGGACTGGTCCCAGGAATTGACTTTTGTAACCATGGTATTTCCATATTTGAGCTATTTGATGTTAAATTCAAATTTAATGGACTTATTGATGAAATTTGTTTACAAGTTTATAACTTATCTTGTGTGTTTTGGTTCTATCTATTTTTGATGAGGTTCACATTGAAAAAAATTTGCTATAGCTTTTGTAGCAAGTTTTACCTATTTTAGGTAAGGATGGAGCAAGGTGGTGGTTTTCCTTTTCATCTTTATATTTTACGTTCATGTTTTTTGCCTTGGACTGATGTGCAAGGGGCTACACCCCAAGGACCCATAGTTAAATATAAAGGTTACAAGTCAAGACTGATTCTCTGAACTATATTTTCAGGATTAGTAGATGGTTGGATCTGTAAGATGTAATGATGTGAAGCAATTTTTTTGCCAAAAACGTCCCAATTTCCGAGAGGTTGTTACATAGATATTTTGTCAAACATTTTTGCATGCACTGAAATATGTAGAATTCCGGTTTGCTAATGCTGGGAAAGTTTTATTGGAAGATTTGGAACAATTTTTCACCATCCAAACTCATTTAACATTTATTAGTAAAAGGGTCTTTACATCAAATAGTTGCTATACTTCAAATATGCGTGGAAAAGAAATAAACGTGAACAATATATTTTTCTCTTATAAATAACAGAGAGCAGAAATACACATTATTTTGTTTCCTGACCTCTTGAGAAATACAAATGATTACACCCATGCTTAGCTGTTGCTAATCGCCCAACACACCAAGCATTTCTCTTCAAATGCTCCGTGTTGCTCCTCTCAGCTTGCCTGGAACATCATTCAGATCTGCACCAGTGATGGAAAAGGTTTCCAAAGACTCCCATGACCTTTCAATACTGCTGTTGATAACTTGCAACTCACAATCAGCAAATAATCTCTGAAATCTCCTGAAAACTGCTCAAAATGCCACGCCTAGCATTATGTATTTGAATGCCAAGCCATACCCAAGTTCACGCCCAACAATAACTAATATTTGCATCAAGCAATTGGTAGCATTCACACCTAGCAATGGTCAATATTGGCACCCATGAATGGAAGAAAACTTACACCTATCTGATGGAAACTATGGTGGCAAACAAAATAATATTGCTTTCCCAACTCGCTGAATATCTCCATTGCCCAACTTCATGTTTGCTCCTTGTTGACTATGGTGTCCCAAACCTCCTCCTATATAAGGTATCAAATCTGATAATCAAACTTCACCTGCAAATTGGAGAAATATTAATTTATATTTTGCCTGCAAACCTCCAATGAATTAATTGATCTTCAATCGTGCAACTCCAGCATGAAACCTGTGTGATTCTACTTGCAAATTGGCTAGGGTAGATATCTCCTTACCGAAACCAATTGCCTTAGGGTTTTCTTTCACTGAAAGCTTCAAGTCTTCACAAGAAAATAAAATCAAGCATAAGCATATGAGTTTCCATTTCTCCTTTTATAATTTGCCTTTGAACTTTCCCCAAGGTACCTTCAAATTCCTGCCATAAAATAATCCGTTAAAGCACTTGATAAAGTGACTTTATAATATTTGTCTTTTAAATTACTTAAGTCACATTTTTAATTAATTAAAAAACATTAATCTGGTACATTGCTTTATTAGACAATTTTATTTAATTAAAAAAATTATTCCCTGACAAAACATTAGCCTATGGGAATTAAATAGGCTAAAAGGGTTCCTCTGGACTACTCAGCGGAAGGGGACATCACATTAGATGTATGACTGTAGTCTTTGTTCTTCTATATAAATTTTATGTATCAATGGGATTAATAATATCCTGCTCTGGGCATGTGGATCCTCTTAATTAATTACTTGGCTTTTTTGATTGGCGACCTGTTGGAGGGTTGAGAGACTGCTATATGAATTTCTATCTATATATTTTCATTTTGATGATCAATATATTAAGAAGTTAGAAACTCAGCCTCCTTTCCAAAATAAAATAAATATTCATTAATATCATTAAATATATTATATTGAAAACAAAACAGATTATAGCATTCACTATAAATGTGCAAGAAAATAAATTCTCAATGAAAATTTGGGCACAAGTCATCTTCATAAATGGGCACAACAAAATATGATAAGAGGAATATCTTGATTGATAGTTGTAGACTCGTAGTATTGATACTGTTTTCAGAATATTTGCAGGCACTGTTTCACATATTATAGGAAATGGATTAGTAATATAGAATTCTCCAGATACACAAAGCTTCTTGAATGTAGGGACTTGATGTCATGACCCCTTTCTGGAAATAGAGACATGGAGGAGATCTCTATTATATTTTCATTTCTTGTAGGCTCAAGGATAAAGGAAAATATTTAACACTATTATTTTAAGTTGAGCTTGGTAGTTTATAATTTAAGGGGCAACTTAATAATAATATTATTAAAATAAAAAATGTTTTAAACATTAATAATAAAATTAACATAGTTCCACGGAATTTCTTGATGGGGGGAGGAGTATTTTTAAAGAAAAATAAACTAAAAAGTATTTTTAAATGCTTAAGGGAATTGGACTCACGGGTTGTAATATCCCCTTCATAGGTGTAAGAGGTGCATGGAGATGCTTAGCCTATTTTAATTTTTTAGGCTATTTGGGATCTAAAAAAGAGAATAATTAGCTAATTAAATTAAGTGGTTTAACTAATGTAATTTTTTAGACAATTTACGTTTAATTAATTATTTTTTTCAGTTTGACAATTTAAATTAAAAGTGACTTTAATGGGGCCTAAAATATAAAGTAAAATTATAAAGTCATTTTTGAAGGGAAATTCAAAAACTATGAGAAATAGCATTTTATTATTTTTGAAAAGTGTATAAAACAGGAGTTTTGAGAAGAGAAACTTCATTCTTGGCAATTCATTTGTAAAACTCCAATTGTGGAGATTGAGTGATTGTTCGAACTTCTGCCCTAGGATGATAATCCTATGGCGAAATTCAGTCTAGGAAGGTTTTTGTCCTATACACACCTGTGAATCCTATACGATCCACCACGAATTGTCTAGGAAGGGTTTTGTCCTCAAAACAAATTTCGCCATAGGATTATCATCCTAAGGCAGGAGTTAGAACATCCACACACACTCCCCATCTCCGACGGGGACCCCTGCTCCTTCTGACTGCTTTGCTGGCATCTTGTGACAATCGTGTATTGATGAAGATTGCATGAAGTGAGAGAGAGATTAGATCAAGGTCATGAGAGTGTGATAGGATTCAAAGGTATAAGCCTAGGAGCCCAAGCCTAGCCTCTAGCAGAGAGCCTGAAGATTTAGAGATGTTGAAGGACATCAGGGTTGGCATAGATTTGTTTGTTTGGGGAAGAAGAATGAAATAAAGCTCAAAACCAACATTGATTAGGAGTAAGTGCTTAGCAATCAAAGGGACAACAAGCTAAAATCTTAAAGTCTTTCCAAGCATCTAGTTTTACACCCATGTTGTTGGCATAAATTGCCTATTGTTATGTTTGATAATATTTGTTATCTGACAAGGTATTAATTAATTGTATTGAGTGGGTTGTCAGTCTCGGGTAGTTATGTGTTGGTTGGTTGACGGTTGTGTACCTCTCGGCAACCGTCGGGTCCTTTAAATATGTCGTGTACTGTCAAGAAGGGGGACGGTATTGTTGGATCTTTTGTAATCCTTGGCCGACCATCTTTGGTCTTCTTCTCTGTAATGATTGCATGTGCGAATAAAGATATATTTTACTGCCGTGTCTGATATGCATTGTCATGTACATTGTTAGTTTCTATATTTAATTTACCAGTTGTACCAGCAAACATTTTGGCGCCGTTGCCTTAAAAGTAATTGGGTCAGCCTTGAGTGATTCATGTCCGTAGATCCCATCAAAGGTGAGAAGAGGCCACAGGGTGGTCAAGACCAAGCGATTAGGTGATCCGCTGATCCTCGACTGGAGGGAGCACAAAGACGAGTCAAAGCCTGGAAATACTCAGAGTGTTGGGACGCTGGAGGTGGACGTGTAGAGGACGTGCGCGTGTCTGAGAGTGCAAGGAAAGCACCAGAACATAGCGGTCGAAACAGTTCACTCAGGTTCGACACACCTGGAAGTACTCGAAGTGTTGGGGACGCTGAAGGTGGACGTGTCGAGGACGCTTGCGTGGTCAAGAGTGCAGGGAAAGCATCAGAACGTAGCGGTCGAAACAGTCCACCCAGGTCCGGCACACAAGGCGAATACACACGTACCTTCCGAGTGAAAACAATGTTGAACACCCAAGAGAAGTAGAAATTGCCGAAGTTCACAGGAGACGGGTCAGAGGACTCGGTACGGCATTGCAAAACATGCATAACCATTTGGGAGGCAAATGGCCAAGATGACAGAGACTATTGGCTGAAGGCATTTCCCGCCACCCTTCGGGGGATTGCCATTGACAGGTACATAGACCTCGACGCCCAACACAAGATGAGATGGAGTGATCTGAAGAGGGCGTTCTAGGAGGAATTCAAACTCTTGAGGGATGATAATGAGATTGTGGCCGAAATCTATAATACTAAGCACGGGAAAAATGAGAGTGTACACACTTACAACCATAGGCTCAAAGCACTGTTGAACAAGATGGAGAACTAGCCAACCGACGGGTTGAAGAAGAGGTGGTTCATGGAGGGATTGATACCCTCACTGTGCAAGAAGATGAAAGTAGTGCCTCCGTCCTCCTATGCCGATGCTTACAATCAGGCAATGGATATCGAGAGTGAAAACAAAACCTCTTCTCGAGAGAAGAGGAAGATCGACGATGATGAGAGCACCGAAGGTAGCAGTGACGAAGAATCCAAAACCATACGAGCCCTTCGACTGGATATGTTGAGAATGATGAAAGAATTGAAGGCTAAGAGAGGAACCGACAAAGAAGGTAATGAACTATGGTGTACTGAGTGCAAAAGGGAGGGGCACACGAAAGGTAATTGTCCTAGAAATGTGTTTTGTAAAATTTGCCAAGTACTCGGGCATTCAATCAAGGAGTGCCCGTACAATTTGAAGATGAGAAGTACACAAGTACTCTTCACACAGGGAGAGTCCAACCCATCGAAATCACAAAATGTATCGCCAAGTGGTTATGGAAATCAACGAGGGCGAAACTAAATATAGTACGACTCTAGAGGACGTCCTATCATACAATGTCGACAATGTAGTGAATGGGGACACTTTGTGAGAGACTGCCATAACTAGAAAGACAACATACAATTATTGTGCAAATGGTGTGGACCAGGTGACCATGAAGACACCAACTGCCCGAATCAGAAGTTATTAATATGCTGGACGTGGAGGAACAAGAGGACACAATTTTAGCAATCACAAGAGTACAAACAAAGAAGGCGATGTATTCAAACTTTGGTACGGAAAAGGAACAAGCCGAAGTAGAACAAGTGTTGGCGAAGGAACGAGCAACTTCCAATGGAACTGCAAGTATGTCATTGCGAGAGTCAGAGAAAAACATAGTTCGGCAGGTGCTACAAACAACCGTACCCATCAAGGTGGTAGACCTTCTTCAAACTATGCCGCAACTGAGAATGGCAATTGCCAACACAGTCAGTGACGACATAGTTATCCAGAAACAATGTAAGCCGCACGAGGAGGAACTGATGGGAAAACCATCACCTAAAGGGAATGAGTCTAGTGATCCAATGTTGCTGATGGTGAGCATCGGGAGGAAGCCGATGGTCGTCGAGATGGAAATAATGGGGAAGAAGTTGACAAACACCATTGTCTATGGAGGCTCGGGAGTAAACGTACTACTAGAAGACACGTGGAAATGACTGGGGAAGCCGAATCTTTGGCTGCCAAGCTTCCACTTGGTAGGTGTCGACCAGCACGTCATCTAGCCGTTGGGAACATTGATGGCACAAAAAGTAATGATTGGGACACAATTTTTTCTTGGACTTTGTAGTCATCCGGTTACAAAAGAAGGCGTACGATGCACTCCTCGGGAGGGGACGGTTGGTTACTGCCAAGGTGAATCATAATTGGAAGCGAAACACACTCTCGATTGAGAGTGACGGGAGGAAGCACGTCATTGACTTAAGGAACCAACCAGTGAATGAAGAACTGGCACCCTCGGACTCTGAGTCTGAGGGTGGAGAGTTACGTATGGACGGAGGGAGGAAAGGCATGAAACCCAAAGATGAAGGGGTGCTCGAACTGGAAGATTGCTTTGAAGATGAGGCGAGTTCCCTGAATGGACTATTCCACTGGCAAATGGAGGACTATGAGGTATTTTCACCAACATGTAATTTTCTTGAAGCTACAACTTATAGTGAAAAGCATCTGATGGAAGCATGTAAAGTAATGAATTATACATTTGGTAGTACGGAGATGGAAAGTGGAAGGAAAAAGCCCACTGGCGATGGACACGGGTCGTACAAACAAAGGAGCTTGCACGAAAGGAAATCATACTCGTATGGAGTCAGATCGTATGCAAGCGTACTGTCAAAGAATATGGAATTGAGAGGAAAAATCAAACAAAAGGAACCATACAAGCCACAACGAATTCCATCTCAGTCATACAACACCGGCCGTACACCCTACAGAGTAAGGGATCGCACAACAAGGAGACCATACGACCCACAGAGATACGCGCAAAACTTAGCCCATACACTGCATGGGGACGAAGCATAACTGGCCACTCTAAGCACATTACGCAGCCAGGAAGCAGGAGGAACTTGACGCAAAGAAGGCAATAAAGGCAATAAAGGTAGAGGAAGTAGTCTGTACAGGGCCGTATAGAAACAGGGAAGTGGGCCGTACATATCCGTACGAGCTAGATCGGGCCATCCGTACCATTTCCGTACGGGGTGTGCATAATCGCATTGAGAAATCCGTATGGGGAATATAGAATTGCAAGGAGGAATCTGTACGGAACTGACTAAAGGAGAAATCCGTATGGAGTGCGCGGAATTGGAGAGAGAAATCTGTACGGTAATCCGTACAAGGCGTGAGGGTGTGCGAAGGAAATTTGCTGAGATTTGTACGGAATTGGAAAAATCCGTACAGAATTAGCTTGGGAGGTAAGTCCGTACGGTGGGAGGCACAACGCAATCTGTGAGTTGGAGGACGAAATTGATCGTGCAACAATCATCTGTCCATACTAGAACCATACGGAAATGCCACGCGAAGTTGGAGAAGTGCGACTGTACGGAATCAAGACGAAGGAATTGGCAAAAGGCACCCGTACGAAACTGTGCAAGGCAACAAAATTCCGTACACAATCAGTACCGAATTCGCATGAAGGAAAAAATCCGTACATAGTCCGTACACAATCAATTGAAGGAAGGAAATCGTACACAATTCGTATGGACTTAGCTGAAGGGGGCCACGCAGGCAGCGTGTACGGCGACCAATCAGGAGGGAAGCTTGGTGCGGGGGTAATTCCGTATGCACAAGTAGAAGAGGAATTTTTGTACGAAGAGGAGAGGTGGTCCGTACGTACTCCAGACCGCATGCTGTGTGGATTTGAAGCAAAAATCAATGTTTTTGGCATCTTAAAAAGTCACGAAAATCATGTGCGCCATGGAGTTCCGTGTGGTTTTGAAGGTTGCAATGTGCTGCCCTAGGACCTTGTGAGGGGCGCTGCCCCTGGACCCTGCAAGAGGCGCTACCCCCAGACCCCTGTTGGGGGCGTTGGCCCCAAACCCCCGTTTGATTTGGTAGGTACACTACAAGTTGGGGTTGTCTAGTCGAAGTTACTGTCTGTCGTTAGACTTCCCAAGTATTACTTGATGTTTGTTTGTCGTCTAGAAGACAACTTTTTCTTTTTGGGGGATGATGTTATCGGCATGAATTGCCTATTGTTATGTTTGATAATATTTGTTATCCGACAAGGTATTAATTAATTGTATTGAGTGGGTTGTCAGTCTCGGGTAGTTATGTGTCGGTTGGTTGATGGTTGTGTACCTCTCGGCAACCGTCGGGTCCTTTAAATATGTTGTGTATTGTCAAGGAAGGGGGATGGTATTGTCGGATCTGTTGTAATCCTTGGCCGACCATCTTTGGTCTTCTTCTCTGTAATGATTGCATGTGCAAATAAAGATATATTTTACTGCCGTGTCTGGTATGCATTGTCATGTACATTGTTATTTTCTATATTTAATTTACCAGTTGTACCAGCAAACAACCCACAAATTCAGTGTTTTGAGTCAAAGTTGGAATTTGTTCTTAATCCCAAAAACCTTCCTTGCACTGAGTTTCTCCCCAAACTTGGCATTGAGAAGAACTCTAGGAATCCCTAAGAATGTGGCTGTGTCTAAATTTCAAGGAGCAAGTTCGGTGGTAGCATTGAAAATGGGAATAAGGTCTTATTCCAGAAATCTCTAGCATCACCGGATTTTGCCCCTTCATGCTACAAGTTTGGTGGTAGCACTGAAAATCAGAATAAGCATTGTTCCAAAGAGTTCTCCTAACACTAAAAATTCCCCCATAACTTGAGTCCCATCCTAAAGTTCGTGTTTAGCAGTTAAATCAGGAATAAACACTATTTGCTAAAGCTTTCCCAATACAGAGTTTGTGTCTAAATTCAGATTTTGCAGTTAAAGACAGTCCACATGAGGCTTTTGTTTGATAGTTTGATCAATTTGTGCTCAAATGAAGTCTAAACACCAACAGAGTGTTGAAAGAAAATGATCAAAGATATTTAAGCTCACAGTCTGAGGCCCATCTAGAAAGCATCACAATCTGAAACTCGGTGGTTACATTAAAAGTTGGAATAAGCAATGTTCCTAAAACCCTTCCTAACACTGCACGTTCACCTAAGGTACCTACAAATTCGGTGGTCATAGTCCAAAAAGGATTAAGTGTTATTCCCAGAACCTATCCTAATATCAAGTTTGACCCTTGACTTAAAGTTTTTACTCCTAAAACTTGGTACGTCAAAATCAGATTAGGCCTTAAATCCTAAAGTCGATATTCTGACCAAGGAGCTAAAATTCAATATTTGCATTGAAGTTGGGAATAAGCACTCCCACAACTTGCCCTAGCACCTATTTTTCTCCTTAATCCCATTGTCCTTCCTAAGGCCAAGTTTATGTGTGTTCCTGATCTGATTCCTATCACTGAATTGACAATTCCAGAATGCTTTAAAGACCTGAGTTTTGGTCTGTTTGCCTTTCAAATGCTGAGTTCTCCTAACCAAGTTTTACATTGACAAATCAAAATCCATTACCGATTCCTTATTCTGCATAGGGTCTGGGTTTGGTGCAAATGGGAAGTTTCTTATAGCAGTCCAAGATCTGAACACTTCATGACATGTTTCCAATCTGCTCCTTGGATCTGAGTGCCAACAATGTCTTGGAGGAAATCCATAAAACTTTAAAGAAAGAGTGAGAGGGATGAGTGATTAGGTCTCATAGAATGTGATTGGTCCTTGAGAATTGTAATAGTAATAAACTTGTTTATTTGTGCAAGATGGATGATACCAAAGGACTGAAAGAGATGAAAAGATTGGAGAGATAGATTCCACCAATGAAGCTAAAGGATGGGTAATCTGGAAGCATAGATGGAGGATATGATCACAACAGGGAGCAATTTCCAAAAAAGAGGCTTGGAGACAAGGAACTCGGGTTGATGGATCACCTAAGAGGGCTCATCATATGAATACCTTAGAATATCGTTCCTAGGCACACTAGAGGGTTGCCAGGACCAAATGGGAAACATAAAATCAAAGTTCCGAAGACCAACCAAACTCCTAGATGCATCAGCAAGGTATGAAGATAAAATATCACTATCATAGTCCAGAGGGTGTCTTTTCTAATGGAAGACAGTGACAAGACACAAGAATGCTACAGGTTACATGCAAAAATAGACAAGAAACTACTGGGAATGGCTGGAAAATGATTTATTGTAAAAGGGGACTAATCTATTGAAAAATGACAATTTTTGGGCCCATTTTTATACAATATAAGAGGAGGCCAAAAGTTAGTTATTTGTTAAAGTACCAATTTTGTCTTTTGTGACAAAAAGCTGTTATTTTGCCAGACAGTCATTTTGTCTTGTAGTTGGAGCAGTTGGAAAGTGGTTGAAAGTTGTTGGGATTATTAACTAAAGCTGTTAGGGTTTCTAGAGGGCAAATATGGGGCATTGAATGGATTGAATCTTGGCCATTGATTCAAAATGTAAAATCTATAAAAGGCTAGTGTCTCTATCATTGCAAAGGGTTAGAAAATAAACCATTAGAAGGTAGATATTAGAAAGTAGAAGTTAGAATTACGGTTAGGAGTAGAATAGAGTAGGAATCGTCGAGTAGAAATTGTTGTAATAGCAGTTGAATCAAATGAATAAAACATTGAAGCATGGTGTTTTGCTGTTTGCCTGTACCTATTTGCATGGTTTCTTTTCATCAAAGTTAGTTAAAGTTCAGTGATTTGGTGGTGAAGTATGAGGGTATCTAATCGAATTTTGGTTCATACCATTGGAGGTTTACTGATTGCAAGTCTCTTTGCTTGGGTAGTCTGAGGCTATTATTGTTATTCGTTCAATTGTTGATTGCTGTTTTGATTGCGCGAGAATTGGGTATCCAAATGAATGTTCATGGTCTGAAAATCCTTTTATTTTCCTTTGTCAATTGCACTGTTTTTGTGGTTTTTGTGAGTTTATCTTTGGCTAAGCAAGAAGCAGTTTTATGTGAAGTTTGTCTATCCACAACACCAGCCATTACTATCATTGTCCTTAGCTTATCTGAACTTTATCCTTTTGCTATTTATTTAATTAGTTTGAGAAGTAAAGCATCAATTAGATTGCTATAGCAGATGCGTAAGTCCCCTTGTGATTACCAACAAATCACATCACCACTAAGTTATCCTAAGCACAGTCAAACCTGACACTAGAAAGCTTGGGGTTATCTTGCTTGGGCAGTCAGATGGCATACACAATTTTTTTATTCATGAGAGAATAGGATAGACTCCATGCATTCTATCTGTGTTGACGGAAGTGCAAAACTCCCCATCAACAATGTGCAAATAGGTTTGAAGATTGAGAAGATTTATATCGAAATATCATTTCGAGATGCTTGGTCTTTTTAAGTGATTTGAAAATTGAAGATTTTGTTGTAAATTATTTGCAAGCAAATATCTTGAGTCAAGGCTGCAACTACATATTCAGTTAGATATACCATTTATTGGAAACCCTTCTCCAAATTGAGGAATCAAATGAAAGGTAAAGGAGCTGCGATTCATTCATTTCTTATCTGTTGAGTGGATACCATTCATTTATTGCTGATTGGATGTCATCTTTGAGAGTAAGGGAGAAGGTTGAATTACATTTAAGAGTTGGGGTTAGCAATTATGGAAGGCCACTCATGTATTGGGAGGGGTTTGGGACCCTAAAATCTCCTACTCACAGCCTGATAAACCTATCACACCTTCCTTATCAGCTGGCCTTTTGTATGCTGGGCACAATTGTATGATAAGGTCAGAATATGGAATGAATGACTTCAATTTGCAGTAGTACATGGGCATTTCAAGGGTCATTCTAATATACTATCATGCTCAACAAAATTGAGATCAGAATCTATACCAGCTTTGAGTATTTGTGTAATGAATTATCATCATATAAATATACATGTATATGCATTGTATTTCAGCATTCCTATTTTATATGAATTTGAATATTCATGTGATTGAAGGAATACCTTACAATAACACACTTATGTTTGGTAATTTAAAATTATAACTTTTGGTATCACATTAGTTGACATTCCATCAAACTATTACCAAAAATACAAAATAATTAGATTGGAACTTTACATGGGCCTATTATGGAGCACTGGATAAATTGGGCACTTGGATTCATTTGAGCATCATATCTTGTTATCATTTTGCAAAAGTCAATTTTTTTTGAATCTGAACATTTTCTTCAATTTAATGGCCAGGAAGGGTTTGGAGATCTTGGAGGACGAAAGCCCTCTTGAATTTCTATCAATGGATTTTGGGACAAAAAACGTCATCTCTCGAGCTGATTCCACATTGGAATTGCATGTGAACTGAATTTGGTGATCTTCATGCACATTTTCAGATTTAGGCAATAGTATTTGCAAAAAAGTTTGGTGTTTGTGATTTCGAAGGGGTTTTTCGCTGACTTTTAGGATATTTATTGTTGATCTACCATCATTTGACGTCTAGAACATAGTTGAAAAACTCGGACTCGGCAAAAACTCGCTAGGCCCAAAAAGCACGACTTGGCGAAAACTAGCCAAGCCCAAAAAGCACATCTCAACAAAATAACAGACCAAAAGTTAAAACCAAAGTTCCATGCAGTTCGGTGATGTGGAGGCGGGGGACAGGGAGACACGTTTCGGGGACAGAGGTACTTGGGGCCTAAGTTTGAAATGGTGGGGGGACAGCGATGGGGGTGCGTGTTGACGTGTCTGAAATCGCATTGCTGCAGACTCCATACGGCCAACACAGAATAGAATAACAAGCTGAGCATCCTATCCTCTCTTGAGATAAGGAAGTCCCTAATGCTGTTTTTGGTTTGATCAAAGGGGATGACCTCAAGGTTTCTTTTGTCAGGTCTTGACTGCGGGATTACTCAGTGGTTTGATGTGTTTTTGCTGTAAACACAAGGGGGACTTACGTTGGATGGGTAATTTATAGATAAGTTCCTTGGAACTTTTATAATCTTTTATCAAATCATTTCGGTTAAGTTGATACTATTTTAATGGGACTGTATATTTTCTGGATAAAAAAGGGGAAAAAGGAGGGAAGGATAGGGAGAGAGAGACATGAAATGTAAATTCTAACTAAGATAGCAAATTTAGTCAAGCAGACAGACACCTCCAAGAAACTAGATTAAACATCACCAGCTACTTAAGCACAATGTTTGCATAAATCTAGTGCAATCTTCAAA
Organism: Cryptomeria japonica; assembly: GCF_030272615.1. Lineage (NCBI taxonomy): Eukaryota > Viridiplantae > Streptophyta > Pinopsida > Cupressales > Cupressaceae > Cryptomeria > Cryptomeria japonica. The sequence goes on from NC_081415.1 coordinate 343,358,452, forward strand.
GGAAAACAAGATTTTCATGTTATCAAGTACAGCATTAGAACTTTTACATTCAGAGTGAGTGTTCAAAAACCGAACTAAGCATGAAAGGTCCAGATTAACCATGCAGAAAGAAAGGCAATCAGCCGTTGCCTAATGGTGTGGACTGCAAGGATTCTATCAGATGCTTGCTTGAAAATGCTATGTAAAAGAAATAAACATAACTGAAAGATTTCTAAATTAAGTGAAGAAGGAGACCATGCACTCCCAAGGAAACTTGAAAACAGTCTTAATCTTTGCATTAATTCCTATAAAATTTCGCCAGAGCTTTTGCAACAATCCAAGAACTTCTTACAAAATGAGGGAAAACCAGTTCCTTAAATAGGCTTCAAAACACGATGAATGGCCTAGATTTAATCTAAACAACTGGCCCAGATTCATCCATAAAACATGGCTGCCCATACCCATAAATGGGAGGCAAATATCAACACCACCTCAAAATGGGCAATAACTACCCAAAAAGGATAATTACAGCAATTTGAAATAATCCAAAAAGGGGCATTAATAAAGTTTTACATTTGTTGACCAAAAGTCAAATGTCACTTTTTGGTGCAAAAGTGCACTTTTAAGATTTAGAGGGAAAAAAGCACTTTTGAGAAATCACTTTCTCTATCTCAGTCTCACACTCTTTTTCTAGAAATTGATCTTCGCCATGCAAATATTCCCGCCATAGATCACAACCTACTGCCCGTTCCTCACGAACGTATTCCTGGAACCTGATGCATAATTGGAAGAGCAGACTGAATGGAGGCATGGGAGGATGGCGAATTTTGTATTGCATGCCTTCGAGATACTGGTCCACGTGCTTTAAACCGTCCTTCTAGCTGGAGCGATTACGCTCAAAGCATAATATGTCTGAATGGAACTGACCAGCAAAACTCAAGTCCTTAGCGGAATAGGTAATCCTATCCGTTCCCAATCTTTCTTCCCAGTCTGGCTGGATTGCATCATCGGACAAGTCGTTTATCCATCCCGAAACCATTGATCGGAGGATGGTCTCACCTAGTTTTTGCATGTTTCCCAGAATCAGTTCACATGCGTCACTCTCTTTGTCAATAATTTCTTTGGTGTCGTTTTTCATGGTGATAGTCCAGTACCATTCCTTAAGAGTACTGATGCTATGAGGATCTAGGATGGCGGACAATGTAGGAATCTGCGCATGTGTCCAGAAAAGAGCTCTCATGAGGGGAAGGGTAGTGGCAGCCACTTCGTGCATGTGGAGGGATTCCCTCTTTACCTCTAATAACTTGACTAGAGTGAGCTCTCGATGGTGGGCCATCTCTCTTACTTCCCTAAGGATTCGCTCTCCCCTTTTCTTAATGTCTTGTATGCATTCCCTGATGGCCCTTGCGGTGTCCCGTACTCCTTCAAATTTTGTTGTGGTCCTTTGCGCCAATGCCGTCGGGGGAATATGGGATTCAGAGGCATTGTGTAGTGGCTTTAGGAGCTGATCGATGTATCCCTCGGCTTGCTCAGCACGAGCCCGATACATGTCCTTTTCAGCTGTTATCTCTTCGAGATGCCTGAGTATATTCTGCACCGAATCCCTAAATTCTTCTTTTTCTTGCTCTTTAGTGGCTCGTCCGATGGGGACAGTTGTGATGCTGTAATCTGCCAGTGTAATTTGATCTGCTGGCTTGTCTACAGGCGGGGTGGCAATGTGGAGAGTGCGGTTCCTTTGCTCGTCTTTGGTTACTCTAGAATATGCCTTGGGCTTTTTCTTCCCCTTAGCTTTTGCTTGGTCTATGCGCGAGAAGATATCCTCTAGATCAATAGGTGGTTTGGTGGCGGCCTTGCGCTGGGCTCTGGCAATCAACCATTCTTGAGGCACTGTCTGGGCTGATAATAAGGTTAAGTCTGCATTCTGTTCTTTGACGTTCTCAGCCGACTCACCCTAGATTCGTAGTTGCTCTGCTACCGGAGGAGTGAAAGAGGTGCGAAGTTCTTTGCTTGCAGCTGAATTTTCTCCTATTTCATTGAACAACTGTCTGACGTCTTGATGTGATGGTTGTTCTTCAGTTCTTTCGAGCTCATGAGTCTCATCCATCCTTTGCTCTCCTTTGACGGTGGAGTCATCTTTGGCTGTATTGTGGAGCAGCAACTCGTGGCGGCTCTATTGAGTGGGTTCAAGCACTTTGACACCCTGGGTGGATGGAATCTCTCCTTCCTCTATTTGGTTGTCCAGTTTGGTCGATTCAAGGACTCTTAGCTCAGCTTCTAGCATGTCAGGTGCGGGAGGATCATCAGTTCCAAACGCATCAATGTCACTTTGAGAAGGCGGAGCAGGTATATAATCTAATTCCACTACATCGTCTTACGAACTGGGGTCCTTTGATGATAATGTGACCTCTGGTCTCCTTATAGGAATCTTCTCCCTTCTTGTTCTTTTGGACGTCCGAGTCCCTCTGCAAGCCTTAACCTTCTTTCTTTTCTCTGGTTTCTCAATTTCTTCCTGGAGTGCACTAGATGTTCCCTCATCTTCGGAGGACTGAGAATCAAGGCTACCCATTAGGTGGTAGGTGAATTGGACTCCTTCGTGAATTAGCCTCTCAATCTGCTGATGTAACCATTGATTTGTGTACCTTGCTGGGGCTGCCATGACTGCCTCGAAATCAGTGATTGGGTCCTGGGACCAATCAACGCCTGGCAAGAGATGCCTTACTGCTTCAAATTCTCGAACCTGGAGGCAATTCCTAGAATCTGTGAGCTGATCTGGGACCCGACGGTATTCAAAGAGTCGCATTTGCTGCACACTTAGTCTAGAATATTCCCGCCTCCGGACCTCGTAGTCATCAGAGCAATTCTTCCAATAGTCTTCAATTGATTCCTTTGCTCTGTACCGCCTACCATAGGCTCTCTTCGCCAGATTATCATGATTGAAGTATTTTCTCGGAAAATGGTCTTGTAGACCATAAGAGGCAAGCTTTGCGAGGGATTCCTCTACTAGTGTGGGAATCCTCAGGTGGACATACTGATTGCCTATGACCATGGGGAATGTGAATCCAGCTTGCTTGCTTTCTTTGAGTAAGATGCCGGCCGGACGTGACTGCCTTGCAACCTCCATAAGAATTATTTTGTCGGTTGGATACTGTGGAAGTCGGAAAGGGGCACCATCAAAGCCTGCTATTCGGATGTAGGAGAACCTTGGGAATTGAATGAACTAGGCTCCATACCTCTGTACTAGAACAGTAGCTTGCTCTGAGAGCCTTATATGTAATCCTCCCTACATTAGCCTGACCAGGCGCATTGTGAAGGCGTCATTGACGCGCTCATACTAGCCAACTGCATAAGCTGGGCTGCTCTTTTCCCTCTGAGCTATATCTTGGTAATGCAGCTGCGCGTAACAATCATAGACCTTCACCTGACCAGGCCCATTCCCAATTTCACCTTTCATTATTAAACCTGACAGCGGCTGGTTCTTGGCAAACATGTAGACCAAATAAGAGGTCATAGTGAAGTATTTCTTCGTTTCAAGCTCTATTAGTTGAGTGTGGATGTTGTCGCTTATGATCTGGGCCCAGTCAAACTTAGACTTCCCAACGAAGACTTGTTTTGTGAAATAGAACATCCACTCTTCAAAGTAGTTGGATTTAGGAAGTCCCATGACTCGGCTGAGTAATGTGACCATATCCCCATGCTCATTATGAAAATCACTTCGTGGGGTCTTCTTCCCAATTCTGGTGCTCGAAAGCCTCCTCTCTTTGTACCATTCTTCATTGATCAATTCTCTGCATCGGGCCAGATTCATGTCATATGCCCCTTGTGCTTCGTCTATAGTTGTAGCCGTGGGATTGTTTGGAAAGGGAATGTCAAATGCATCGCCAATGGCCTCAGGAGTGAAGTTGGCGATGGTCATGTTCTTAAGGAGCACCAGTCTGGAATTTGGCTGATAATGTCAGGCAGCCTCTACCGCTAACTCATAGTTCTGTACTACTAGAGGAAATCTTGCCGCTTGGGCGATGCCACTTTCCACCATCTGTCTAGGCTTGCCATTTGCGTTAGGTGAGAAGACCCGATTCCTGAAGTCTTGAATGTCAATATGGCCAAGCTCGGTATCACCGACATTGTCCCAGACGCTCTGCACTTTTGACTGCCTCAATCCTCCTCTCTGATATTGATACTTCATCCTTTCAACCTTGCGTGGGATATCTGATTTGGATGCTCGCGATGTCTCGGCTGTAGCGGGCGTCTTTGATGATTCTACCGCCGACTTAGGCATTTATCCTGCACAGCCGGACATGGATTACAAGGCGATAGAAAAGAAGTAAGGCGGGTTAGATAGAAAATACTCCAGCATTTAAAGGTTAATTCAAAATCTAGATTAGGCATGGAGCGACATTTCTAGCTAAAAGGGATTGATCAATTTTAACCACAGTATTCATGAAGATTTTTGATTGCGAATTTATACTTAAGCACTTTCTGGATTTTAGATTAATTTTCAACAGAGACAAAGCATGAAAAATTCTCCTAAGTTTGAAAATGCAATTTCTGGCTAAACCTTAGGAGTGAATTCTAAATTTTGACTGCTTTGAACAACGTTTTACAAGTGAAAGAGATGTAGATTTCGAAAATTTAGGCATTTTAATTAGATTTCGCACATACGTCTGTTTGATTTATAAGCATTTCAGATGATCAAGGAAGACTAAGCGTACTTACTTGACGAAAACGGATGGCGAATAATTGCCCGGCCTTGCTGCGTGAAGGTGAATGGACGTTTCTGCAAAGTTTTGAATTCCAACGGTTATCTCCTTGATTTAAATTTTTTGCGGTTGTTGGATGAAAGAGAATTTATCATTTTAAATGGTTTCTCCCTGGGTAATTGGCAATCTGAACTTGAATGATTTGGGATAGTTTATGCATCGTTTTACCTTGAATTACTTTGGATCGTGCGAAACTAGCTTTCTTTCCCTTTGAAAATCGGATGTGATCTCTTTTACATGAAACACAGCAGCATGGAGGGGGTTTTTCAAATGTGAATGGCGTTTATCTTCTCATTTTCGGACCTTCTGGAGAGTTTTGTAAATTCTACGTCTATCTCCCAACTCGCGGCCTTGGGGAGATGGAGGCCCTTTGAAATTTGAACTTTGCTTTTATTTTAACCTTAAGGGCGAACTTCGGACCCTATGACGCCTCTTGCAAATCATACAAATCTCGGAGCTATGGCGTTCTTCGTGATTTTCGCGCCTTTGGAGAATTTTGGAGCATCCACTAACCTTACGCCTATGGGATTTTGGAGATTTTACCAGAACTTCGGAGTTTCAGACTTGGACTCCTCTATGCAAACTTCGGAGCATTCATCGCATTTGGGATTTTGGAGATTCAGGCTTTAGGCGAGTTGAAAGACTTTCGAACTTTTAAACATGTTTCGTAATAAACTTTGGACCCTAGGCCCATGTTCGCAGGCTGCCGCCTTTTCGAATTTCAGAACTTCAACGCCTTCTGCGATTTTTGGAGTTTTTGCGATTTTTGCAATTCATTCAAAATTTCGGACCTAAAGTATGATTTTGCAAAATTCGGAGTTCTTTAACCTTTTTGCAATTTTGCCAAAATTTCAAATTTCGGAGCTAGGGTCCGAAATTGAAGTTTTAAGGTGATTTTTGGACCATATAACAAATTTTGCGAACTTTTAAAAAAACTTCGGACCTAAAGCTACTTTTGCAACTTCGATATATTCTCCAATTTACCCCCCAGGGTCCGAAATTGAGAGACTTAAGTGATTTTCGGGGCTAAACCATCCTTTTGCAACATTTAAAAAGCATTTCACATTTTCTAATTTTCGCCCCATGGTCCGAAAATGGGCGTTTAAGTGAATTTCGGACCTAAACCCACCTTTTGCAACATTTAAAAAGCATTTCACATTTTCTAGTTTTCGCCCCATGGTCCGAAAATGGGCGTTTAAGTGAATTTCGGACCTAAACCCACCTTTTGCAACATTTAAAAAGCATTTTCGGACCACTTAGGAAACTTTGAATTTCGAAATTTTCGCCCCAGGGTCCGAAATTTGGCCCCCTGGGCGATTTTAGCAACTTTTAACCTTGTGAAATTTTAACCTTTTGGCCTCTGGGTCCGAAATTCGGCCCATAAGGCAATTTTGGGAACTTAAGTAAAATTTCGGACTCCAGACCAGTTTTAGCTAGACTCTACAAATTTGGATTTCGGAGGCTTCGGAATTCTAAGGCATATGGGCAAGTTTCGTAGCCTCGGCATTTTGGCCAGGAAATTCGCTCCTTCACCAGTAGGCGAAAATCATCATTTACTCAAATCCCACAAACATCGGGGAGACAAACCTCATGCAATCTAATTCGTAGCTCCTGTGCGAAAAATGGCGACTTTGGGTCCTCGTGCGACCTTTAGACGCACTGCTCTTGCTTGGCGGGCCTCGCCAATTTCCATCACCTTATGCCTATCCAAGGCGATTTTCAAAATTTTGAACAAACTCTTGGCATTCGTGCCCGAGGGCTAGACTAGCCGGATGGATTCATCGGCTCATTTCTTTGACATCACCACTTCACGGACCAGTCGTGGACTCGCTCGAAACGATGCGAGACACTCCGCGCGAAACTCAACAGGGCGAGGACGAAAGGCTAAAAAAAAAACAGGAAGGGGGACCCTGTCGGTGAGAGGGAGCATCTACAACACACAACAGTGCGCTGCTGACATAATACATATAGTACTTGAAAAATTAGTTTTAAAAAGATAAATATGTATAACATAATAAATAGAGTCTGGTATTGAAATGACAAATGTCAAGATATCAAATATAGACATTGGAATGAGAATTTTAAAAATTTGTCATTTCATAATCATCTTAATCACGATCCAATATTCATCAAAATTACAATCAATTGATCAAGATTCAACAATGTTTAAACTTCACAAACAAAATAGTAAATAGTAAATAGCAGAAGTATAAACTCTAGAAGTAGAGTCTAATCATCCCTAAGCTCCTTGGCAAACTTCTTAATGTCCTCATCACTTGAACTACTGGATCCCACATGCTCAAGCTCATCTATACCAATACTAACCAGCCTTGTATGTGTAGCATCATCATCAATTTGTGCTGGCTCTTTTGGCTCTACATCCCAACTGGCTGCTGGACTCTCCTTGTACATAGATGTGTTGCAGTCAATGAGACACAATGCACTTTGTACCACGACAAGCTTCTCTTCTCTCCTAGAAGTAAGCTTGTTCCTCTCTACGGAGTGGATGAAGCTGTAAGTAGACTAGTTCCTCTCAACAGTAGAATAACTAGAAACTTGGGACAACAAACGAATGGTTAGAGTAGTTGTCAAAGATTTAGGCCCATGCATAGTTGTAATGTCCCCTTATTTTATGACTTAGGAAATAGGGACATGTTGATGGGGAAATTCAGCACTTCCGTCAACACAAAATAGAATGCACCGAGTCTATCCTATTCTCTCTTGAATAAGGGAACTTTGTATACCTTCTGGCTGTCCAAACAAAGTAACCTCAAGGTTCCTAATGTCAGGTCATGACTAAGCTTAAGGATAACTCAAGGCTGATGTGATTTTTTGGTAATCTCAAGGGTACTTATGCATCTGACAAGCTGGCCTGCATTTGATAGGGCAATCTGGTGTTGCTTCACTTCTCAAACTGGTAAAATAAATGGCAAAAGGATAGGGTTTAGAGATCCTAGGGACAAAGATAGTAATGGCTAGTGCTGTAGATAGATAAAATTCACACAAAACTAGCTCGTGCTTAGCTAGAGATAAACTCACAATTCCACAGGAATAGTGCAAGCTCCAAAGGGGAATAAAAGATTTTTAGACCATGAACATTCATTTGGATACCCAATTCTGGCGCAATCAAAGCAAACATTCACAATTGAACTAAGAGCAACAATAGGCTCAGACTAACCATGCACAAAGATTTACAATCAGCAAACCTCCAATGGTATGAACCAAAAATCTATTAGATATCCTCACACTTCACCATTAAAATCACTAAATACCAACTAACTTGATGAAAAGAAACCATGCAAATAGGAGAACGCAAATGTCAAAACACCATGCTTCAATTCTTTATTCACTTGCTTCAACTGCCATTACAACAATTTCTGCTCAACAATCCCTATTCTATTTTACTCCTACTTGCTGAGTACTGCTACTTCTAGCTTTCTAACCTTCTAACCCTAAAATTCTAACCCCCTACAAAGAGAGAGGCACTGGCCTTTTACAGATTTGATATTTTGAATCAATGGCCAGTATTCAATCCGTTTAATGGTCCAAATTTGACTTCTAGAAACCTTGACAACTTTGGTTAATGGTCTCAACAACCATCAACCACCTTTTCAACTACTTTGATCTACCTTCAAATAATCCGATTAGAAGACAAATGTTCACGGGGCTCAAGACATAGTGGGTGAACAACTAACTTTTGGGCCCCTTTGAATTTCATTAAATTGGACCAAAAAGTAGTATTTTTACAATAAAGTAATTGCTAATACAATAAATTCAAATCTTTGTCGTCTCCAGCTGTTCTTCATTCATGCGTGCTCCTGTAGCATTCTGTGTGTCTTGTGATTGTTTTCCAAAGTTTTAGAAATGACATCACTTTGACCTATAGTAGTAGTCCTTCATTTTCATGCCTAATCTTTGATTTTGTAGCACGTTCCTTATTGGCACTGCTCTGTGATTATAACTTTGATCTTGCGCTTTGCATCTTCATCCTTTGGCCTTGTTGATGGTCTCCATCTCCGATCCTTGCGCCTTCCGGATTCCTTTGGTGGTCGCCTTACCCTGCATGGACAAACAAGTTCAAGGATCAATCACATTTGCCCTTCAGCCACTTACATTACCATCACATCATTCTTCACTGATCTCCCAAAGGATCTTGATTTGCTAGAATTTAGACTTCAAAGTGCTCCTTCTTAACCTAGCATTTAGCACTTGAAAGATTTCGTGGCCAAGCTCGGGCTTAGGAAAGATAAAAGGAATAAGGCTCAACCCACATTTTTGTGTAAGCACCGAGTTTGGAGGGGATCAGGCAACAATTTGGTGAATGGAAGACATTTAGGAACATTGCCTAATCCTATTTCCCATGCTACCACCGAATTTGGATTGGAGGGTGAAAGTTTGGACCTAATCTTGGGGTTAGGAGGAACAATGCATAATCTGGTTTTGCTTGAAAATACCGAACTTCAAGGATGAAAGTTGAAATCCGGGGTAAACATCAGCAGTAGGAAACATTTTAGGATTAACAGTTACTCCAAATCTTAGTGCAAATGCTGAACTTTGGGCTACAATCCAAGTTTCAAGGAACTCATTCCTTGTTTGCAACTCATTTTCCTTGGCCTCTAGCCCTCTACGCACATCATCCTATGTTGTTCATCATTCCTTTTATCTGCAACTTTATGCCAATGTTGGCGACTTGAATCCTAGTGCTTCGTGATTGTAAAATTCGGATTTAGCAGCAAACTCGGGATTAGCCTTGGTTCCAGGATGAACTTTAGGAATAGCGTTTATTCCTACTTTCTATGCTACCGCGAAACTTTTGTAAGTGAAAGATGAAACTCGATATAAACTTCAACATTAGGAATGCCTTAGGGAAAAGTGACTGTTCTGATTTTTTTGAGCTCAAAAACATTGAATTCTGATTTGTATTTGCTCAAACCTGGCTTGTGACTGCCTTAAGATGGAACCCCTGAACAAATTTCGTTCATGGAATGCCATTTGGAACCATGCTTATTCCCATTTCCACTGAAAAGACCAAATTTGCAAGGGAGAAAGGTAAAGCTTGGGGCAAACTTCGGGTTTAGGACACTTTTTTAGGATTAGTGCTTAATCCTATTTGTAGTGCAAGTACCGAATTTTAGGGGATGGACCTCAAGTTTAAGGGAAAATTCGGTTTCAGGAATGCTTTTGGAATAAGGGCTTAGTCTGGTTTTGAAGTGGCATCACTGAGTTTTCCCTTTAGAACTAGGCATATCAGCATTCTGTTGGTTGAAAATTTTGTACACTTTGGGAAATATACAAAATTGTGGTTTCAACCACAGTGTGTGAGTAAAACTCTCCTAATTAAGGGAAGGCTCCCCCTATCTATATCTAACACAAAAACTAAAAGTGGATGAAACAATAGCGTTTCTTCTCTTTTCAAGAAAGCTAATATCCTTTTCTCTTCATAGAAAAGTGATAGCAATTTATGGTAAAACAGCGGCAACAACTTTAAAATAAATGAGTTTCCTGGAAGTTCAAAGACTTCCGTCACTTCCTTCGGGATGAGACATTAATATCAAGCTCAAAGTCTTGAATATGTGATGTCCTATCTACCCTTTTTCTATATTAATGATATTTAGAACAAATTATATCAGCATAAAGACTGAAATACCTTATTCTTTTTACACAACACAATAAGAACTAGTAAGAGCTCAAAGACTCACAGCTATTTCTTATAAAATCTACTTCTAAACTCTCTTAAGAACAAGTGTAAGCACAAAGTCTTACAACTCCTCTTAAAAGAATATTTACTCTAATTTATATTATCCTCCAATACTTGCAGCTCAAAGACTGCAAATCAAATTCGATTAAGCTCTTTATGAAACACTTGCAAGAAAGATAATATGGAACACAAACTCAAGAATGTAGCACAAAGACTCAAAACTTGAGCAATCTTCTTCTATTTCTTTCAATTCTTAAATTCACACATAAAACTCAAAGACTTCTTTGCTGCAAATTTGACAGAGTTTTTGCTCGCTTTCAAAAAGATAAAGATTACAATAGACCCCTCAAGTATTTATAGAAGAGGAGTCTTGAGAGAAAGGTGGGAGGATCCTAACTAACTTGAGAGATTCTCTCAACCACCAAGACTTGTTCAATAACTAACTATGACTTATTCCAATTACAGTCCTAACTGAACACAACTTGTAGTTGCTTTACATGTAATTACAAAAGTGCAAGTAAAAAGTTGACTTGCAATTTACAAAATGTTTTTACATGTAACTTGTCAAAAGAAAAACTACAACTAAGAGATTACAATTCTGGAAAAATGCAACTAAGTGTTGAAAAATATTTAAGCTGCAGCATGTGAAGACATGAATACTTCGAACTTCTGGATGATCATTCGTAGCTCAGCAGGATTTGGTTCGTGGGTGTTCTTGGCAACAACCATGGTCTTCACGATGGTGTCATGGCATTGAAGAAGCATAGAGTCATTCTTCTCCAAAGTGGACTGGATTTCGTGCAAAAAGATTTGATGTTTCATCAAAACCTGAATTGAGGCAGCTGAAAATTGTTCGCTTCTCCACTCATTATGAATCCTTATCTGTAGATCTGCGAGCACTTCTTCTGGTATCAACTCTCCATTTTGACTCATTATATTGCAAGAGGCCTTTTCACAATGAGAAACAACACCTTGGAATATTTCAAATCGCAATTTCATTGCATCATCAATCTCCTCAATGAGGGATTTGAGAACAAGGGCTTCGTTCTCTAGAAGTTCTTCAAATTCTAAATACATGACCCTGGAAGCAATAATGGCATGCTCTTGAAGAACACTCAACTGTTGTCGAGGCATTGTGCACCAAATTGTCAAGCTACCTTCAACCCTTTCCAAATTCTGTTTGAAAGTCTCGGAGGTACGATTCAATTTTTCTTCAATGGTCTCCAACTTAGACATCATTTGGAAAATGTCTTTCAGCACTTGTGCACACAGATCATGAAGTTGATCCACCCAAGAATCCAACGCTTGTACTTTCTGAGCAGCTCTTTCAACTCGCCGAATTGATTCTTGTGAACCGGAAGAACTTGTAGGATTACTCCCTTCACCAGCAGGTTTTGTAATTTTATGAATAGCTGCAACAAGTTGCCTATTCTCCTCTTCTAGCTTGTCTTTCTTTGCTAGAAGTTCATCATACCGCTGCACTAGTGAAGCTACGGATTGCTAGGCAAAATGCTTGACCACTTCATGCGTTTGTTTACCCAATTCTATCCTTGTAACCCTGTAATCAGCAGCTTGCATTTCCTCACATGGCTTATCCGCAAGGGGCTCAACAATTTCTGCCACTTTCATCTTGTTGCTGTCAACTGTTACCCTTGAGATTGTCTTGGCTTTTTTAGCAACTTTGGGCCTAGACTGTTAGAGTTGCTGATAATCAAAGACATCAGGAGAGATTTCCTGCTTCTTCCTCTTTGGGGTAAAAGAACTAAGCCATGGAGGTAAAACGACTAGTTCTCCTCTAGTAGCTACCGAAGACGAAGGAGAAGCAGTTTCTGTTTGAACATCCGTGGTCACCCTGGGATGACTATCTGTTTGGATGGCAACCATGGTTTGCTCGGTAACCAAAGGGCATGAAGATCGCTTCTTAAACTCTTCAAAGACGGAAGTAGAGGTATCAATCTTTGACAAATGGATACATGCAGGAGTATCCTTGGGGATTTCCAACAAAATTTCTTGTTGATGATCAAGAGGTGGCTCAACTGCTGAAATAGGAACGACATTCTGAGGAGACTCCTCCACTATTATGTCAGGAGGAGATAGAGGCAACTCCATGGAAATTGAGGAGGGAATCTCATGAGGTGACTCCAAAGCCAGTGACTTAGGAGCATCATCGGATTGTTGTCCTTCCTCCAAATTATCGGGATCAATCACATGAATGTGAATCTGAGATTTTTCTTTTCTACGAACTGTCGCCTCCTTAGGTTGAAGTACTATTGCTCGACTAACCCGCAATTTGATCCTAGTGCCTCAAGATGATGCACCTTCCTTGTTGTCAATTTGAATCTCAGACTTATGTCCAAGAGGCCCCGTAGAGTCATTTTCTTTTCCAACCTTGATCTTGATGAGTCTAACACCATTACCTTTGAGCCAAGTGTTGGTGTTAGCTAAGATAGGCTGAAATCTTTCAAGAATGTAAGTACATTCTTTATGTGACCATTGGATTAAAGGAAGTGGGGCTTCCTCAACCCTTCGTGAGACATACTCTGGATCAAGCACATTCCCATCATCAATCATCCCTTGCGGAATGTTCACCAGGTTCAGATCAAGAACCTGCTCAAGGGTAAGCTTGCAGTAATCCATCTTGAGAACCTCCATTTTTGTACGAACATCCACTCAGATATCCTCAATACGATGCACATGTACGAAGGATTTTTTGATCTTTTCCTTCATACCTTGGTAGTCAAAATCTGCCCTCGACTTAAACCTTTTGAGTTTAATCTCCTGCATCTCAGTCTCCATAGCTTTGGCTTTGACAGATGTGACAAGAGACTACCGGCCAATCTTCAATGGGTTAGTTGTAGAAATTCCCATCCCAACCTTATGTTTGACAGATTGATGAGCGTGCACAACCATGATCTGTCTTCCCAACTCCATAAGAATGATCTTATCGGTCGAGTATCTAGGAAGCATGTATGGCTGCCCACTGTAGCATCCGACTCTTGCATAAGTGAAAGTCGAGAATTGAAGAAACAAGCACCCATACTCATTCACTCTTTCCCATGCTTTATCTGACACCCGTCTATTCTTCAGAGTCTTTTCAAACTGCCACATGAAGTAACCAAAGAATGCATCTTGAACCCTCCTGAAATGTAATTTGCTGGGTCTCAATGTCAGCTGATCATAATATTCCCACACAGGTATAAGCGAGCGATCACCCTTGGTAGAAAGACTAGGGAAATGTCTAAGTGATGCTGCTAAATACACTAAGTGTGAATTCATGTAGAAAGTCATGGTAGTAGGGACTGCTGCAAGTTGTTCGCACAAAGCGTCATTGATAATCTCTCCCCATGATATATGATGGGACTGCCTTATGAACATGGTAAACTGATACATCCAGGGCTCAAAAACATTAGAGTGCTCAAGACCCATCATCCTGCTGAGGAGAGTAATGATGTCTCCAATTTCTCACTTGAAGTCACAATGGTACAACTTAGCCCACCTTGTGAAAGCGGCACGTGGCTCATGAATCCACCTGTTAATGTGGCTTTTGCAGTCCTTTTCCCTCTTGACATAGTACTCAGCTGCACTATCTTTTGAAATTTCCATATAAACAAGTGCTGGTGGTATTCTGAAGACTTTCTCAATAGTATCCGCATCAAGGCGGATTATTGCCTCACCATCATCATTTCTAATGGTTTTCGTCTCTTTGTCAAAGTGGTGGACGCAAGAGAGAACAAATTCAGGTTCTAGGGCAGCCACTGGAAAAGAAGATGCATGATGAATGTGGCTGTCCAACAACCGCTGTATATTACTATCCTGCGGATCCTCCACCCTCTTAATGAATTCTGACATTTCAACATACCCTATCTCCATATCCTTGATATGATCCAAAGGAGAGGAAACTTGTGAAGGTGAAACTTCATTCTGGCACTTCTCATATTTATACTTCATCTTCTTTGGAATGGGAGGTGATGGTAAATCTGACATTGAAGAACAACATGGTATGCTGCGATGAAGACCTAAAAGTGTTAAAGCAACATCATAATCAGCTGCAACTAACATTTTTCCCTCTTCAAATGGGAAGAACTCCAGCCCTTGCACTTCACAACTTTGTGAGAGAAAGATGGGAAATAAATGGGAATGTTGGAAACTTGACTTTGACCAATTTCGGATCTTGGGGAAAGTTTTATAAGTATACAAGTGGGGAAGAATGAACATGAATCGGATTTTTAAGACCCGAATACAAGTATACTTGTAAAACGGAAAATGGAGAATTGAGTGAAAAATGAGATTTGGACATGTGGGAAATGATGTGAATGGAATGTGCGGATATAGGCAATGAGTATGGATAAAAATGGAAAGATTTTGGGAATGTCATTTTCAAGGAAATGGGAAGAACTTTCAACATGCAATCCGGTTCTAAAAACCCGATTTTGGAAGAATGGGTATTTTTCATCTTTGCAACTTGGAATTTCAACAAAAGATGGTTGAAATCTTATAACCATAAGGGAAGATCAATTATTTTCATCCTACTTGTAATCGGGATTTAAAATCCCGAATACAAGTAAAGAGGGAAAATGGGGAAGAACAATGGAATTCACAAATTGCTTTGCAAAGGGGAAAATCTCTCTCACAAAACCGATTTTAGGGCAAAACCAACATATATACAAATTTACAAGTAGAATGAAAAAACAAGAAGACAAGAAAATGGAACAAGAAGAAAAGAAAACATAGCTTTGCTTCTATCCAAAATGCCTCTTCAAGAGATGAAACAATCTTTGAATGAAGAAGACAATCCTTTAAATGAAAAAGATTCCAAAACCCTTGCCACGTTTTTCCAAACTCGGATTTGGAGAAAGAACATCAAAAATGTGTTACGAAATGCAAGAAGAATGAGTCAAATCCTTAAGGAAATACCACGTAGGAGAGACCCAAAGCCAAACGCCCAAAGATGAAGGGAAATCATGGCACCAAAACCCCCAAAATGTAGCACGTGAAAAACGGTTTTGAAGAGGTAAAACTCAGTGAATGAAGTGTAAACCGTTTACCAAACCAAAATGCAACGTGTTTCCAAACTCACACAATCCGCTTTGCTATCTTATTGCCTCCTTGATCCATGAATTTCTCAAAAAGAGTAGGGAAGAATTTGTGGAAAAATCGGTTTAGGAGAGGAAAAATACCTGGTAGGGTTCTTGGAAGTGAAGAACAAGTTTCAATTTGCATGTAACAATGAAAATCGGGTTTTTGACTTCATATTACAAGTTTAAAATGTCACTTTATCTTGCACAAGGCAAAATCGGGTTTTTAAAACTCTTTAGCAAGTTTAAAATGCCTTTATTTTCACTCATGCAGCAGATCGGGTTTTGAAAACTCATTTACAAGTTTAAAATGTCACTTTATCTCCATTTTAGGCAAAATCGGGTTTTTGAGAGAGAAACACAAGTTATAATAACTTGTAAGAGGAAAATAAAATCCCCTCAACAAGTTTCAATAACTTAACACATGTAATAGGGAAATAAAATCGCCATTACAAGTAAAAACATTAAAATAGGAACTTTATAAAAGAATTAAATTACAGGTGACTTTTTAAATTTGCAATTTAAAATTAACTTCTAGCTTATCCAAAAAATTCCTACTAGGACTAAAAAAGCCAAAAAGCATCAAGGGGGAAATAAAAAGTAAGTTGGAAGTTCTAATTTCAAAAAGTGCACTTGTAATTAGCTAAAAATTTCCCTACAAAGACGAAAACAAAGGAAAACATTAAAACTTGCAACCTAAGGAAAATTTCCCATCTGCAGTCAAGGGGAAAAAACCTGAAATTGAAGGAAAAACATAGCAAACGAACCTAGAATGTGATGAAATTTGAAACGTGGTTCGAGCATTAGGCCAGTCCAAGGGCGAAGCAAAATTTTGCCTCGGTAAGCGTGCCATAGAGTAAAATTTTCATTTTTGGATAAATTTTTTATGTAATGGTCCATCTTGTTTTAAAACAAAAATGAGGTCAACACATTCCTAGGGCCTCTCAGAGTCCTTCCCAATGTCAAGCACCTAGTACAAAGAAGGTTTTGGATGGAAAGCCAATTCCAACCTTGACAAAAACAATTGAGTTTTGGAGGTGTGGAACTAGACACTTAGAAAGACATTATGAATTAGGTCCTTTCTCCCTTCATTTACTCAGTTCCTCTCATGTTCAAGTTTCAGGCTACGCTCCGTCCTTGATGCTCCTTTGGATGAAAGGCAAATTCAGGTCCATGGGCTTGTGCTCATCTTGTTTTCGTCATGCTTGGACTTGAATCCCTGATGCATTTGTGCATTTCTATGTTGTTTCTCTCATGCTAGCAAAGTGGGAAGAACGAGAGGGAGGCCCTATCAGAGACGAGGAGTGTGTGCACAACACAATAGGACATTTATCTTGCGAAGACCAATCGCAAGAGACTCTTTTCCTCAAAGTAACTTAAAGAATCAATTGCAAGAGACTTCTTTCGTCCAAGCCTCTATAATTGCTATGAATTATATTTATGATTAATAATACCACTTATGAGTGATTAAAACTATGTAACTGATAAGATTTGTATATAAATATGGATAATATTATTCAAAGAATAATGTATATATATTGAATATAATTCATTGCTATATCTGATATAAACTGATAATTATGCAAAGATGATCTTGATGTTAGCCCTCTCTGATTTGACAATGGAAAGTATGCTAAATTTGTTCTCCAATCGCCTATAGCGATGAATTCCTATTTCTGATTTCAGTCTTGAAGTATATGCAATGTAGATATGATGATATTGCTTGCAGCAATATGTTGCTGTTTCAAATTTGAATATGAATACTTGCAACAAATATTAATGGTGCTGTTTCTGATATAACTATAGAAGCCTGCAACAATGATGGTGCTCTCTCTGATTTTTAATCATGAAATGTATGCAACCTGTTTTGACACTTAAGCCAAAAGATGCTTTAATGAGCAGATCCAGTTAAGGATACAAGCATAGAATAAAAGTTGGTGAAACTAAGTAGCTTCGGTAAGATAAATGATTGAGTGAGAGACTTCATTTATCTCTCATTCAATCATCTACCTTATCGATGTCACTACAAGCTAATGGTAGACTTCCTGATTGAATGAATAAACTTGTTATAATCATCCTTTTATGCATTTCACATCAGATTGCATAGTTCGATAGTTGAACATCATTATCATATATACTTGATTGTGCTATGACCATATTTCATATGCTATGGTTGAAATAGAACAGATCGGATAACTATAGTTATTGTATTAATCTCATACCGATTTATTATCGGTTGTTAATATTAAATGATATTTGACTTGACCCGATTTGTTATCGGTTGTCAATATTATATAGCATTTGTATTAACCCGATAGTTATCGGTAAAGTGCTTTATTGAAACGATGCCTATGAAACCGATCAAGACATGTCTTGATCGGGCATGTCAAGAGACATGTCCGGTCAAGGCATGCCTTGATCGGTAGGCATTACATATAAGTATATGCCTTGTGAAATGTTGTAGGGTCATCGGAATCAATTAATGTAATCTACAACAACCTGCAAATAAGAAGCAACAGTCAATAAAATTGTACAAGAATTTCTGAACTTCTACAACTTAGATTTGAACATAAATTTGAATAACATTTACATGGTGTCAGAGCCATGTTGATCAAACCTAAGGCATTCAAATTTGAGAAGCTCAAATCGAAGATATAAACATCATATTTTGCATGGCTAATGCTATCAGATTTGAGGACAGACTTGAAGGAGGCGATAATTTCTCAGCATGGAAATTCAAAATTAAGATTATTCTAAAAGAGAATAAAGTTGAATCATTTGTAAGAGTTGATTCTAAAGAACCAGAGAATGAACCTGACAAATCAACATGGATTGAGGGAAATGAAAAGGCCATGAAGATCATAGTCGATGGAGTGAGAAATCACATTATGCCAATAATAACAAAGCATGAGACTGCCTACCATATCTTCAAAGCACTCGAAAGTGCATTCGAGATAAACAACGCAAGTAGAACCCTGGCTCTAAAAAGGGAAATAAATCATATAAGTATGAACAAAGGAGAGTCAATCAATGCATACTTTATGCGGATATCAGCCCTAAGGGATGAACTGGCAACGCTTGGATATGAGATCCAAAGGAAAGAGCTAACACTCATTTCTCTAGATGGGTTGCCTAGTACATGGGAAACATTCGTCCAAGGCATTAGTGCAAGGACTAAATATCCGAAATTTGATAGGCTAAGAGCAGATTGTCTTCAAGAGGAGTCAAGGTTAAATAAGAAGGGGATCAAGCAAAAGAACATAGATGAAGATCTCCATGTTTTAAATACCAACTCCAACAAGAAAAGCAAGAAGAAACATTTCAAGAAGAGAAAGAACCGACATGAGAAAAGGTCATCTAAGAAAGACAACTCTCATATTCAGTGCTTTAGGTGTGATCAATATGGACACTATGCAGCAAAATGTCTCAAACAAGCTACATTTGCAAAAGTGAAAAGGGAAGAATATGACTCCGAGAAGCATGTATTCTACTTTGCCCTCTCTGGCAAAGTATCCAATAAATCTAACACCTGGATCATTGACAGTAGGTCTTCAAGACACATCATTGGGTATAAAGAATTATTGGATTCCATGTTAGAAGAAATTGATGAAGAAGTAACCATTGGTGATGACTATGCACATCCAGTGAAAGGCGTCGGTACCTGCACCATTAAGATGAAGACATGCATGTCCCTCCAACTCACCGGAGTCCTATTCGTTCCCGGCATCAAGAGGAACTTAATCTCCGTATCTGCACTTGAAGATGATGGGTACAGAATAACCTTCATGAATGGTAAAGCTCTAGCATGGCCACAAAACTCTTCCATCAAGAAGGCTATAACCATAGGGCATAGAAAAGGCTATTTGTACGAGGTATGTACTGAATCTAACCTAGCCCTACTTCATGAGATTGCAGATTCTAATGAAATTTGGCATAGAAGATTAGGTCATTTAAACTTTCGTGCTTTATGTTCAATGGAAAAATTAGTAATTGGTTTGCCTAAGTTAAAACAATACCATTCTGGTACATTTAAGGGGTGTGCCCTAGGCAAAAATACTAAGAGTTCCTTTCAGAATAGTTCTAGGAAAACAAACAATGTTTTAGAACTAGTTCACTGTGACCTATGTGGGCCAATGTCTGTACCGTCATTAGGAGGGTTCCTTTATTATGTAATATTCATTGATGACTTCTCCAGGAAGACTTGGATCTACTTTCTTAAATGTAAAGAATCTGAATAGATGCTCAACAGATTTAAGGAATTCAAATCTCTCTCTGAAAACTCCTCCGGAAAGAAAATAAAAATCCTAAGGACTGATAATGGGAGGGAATATACCTCAGACATTTTTAGGGAATTTTGTAAAGAAGCTGGGATTAAGAGGGAGTTCATTGTCCCTTACAACCCCCAACAAAATGGGGTTGCTGAGACGAAAAATAGAACTATTGTAGAAGCAGCCAAAGCCATGCTTCTTGATCAAAACTTAGAAACTCATCTTTGGGTAGAAGCCTCCAACACTGCCGTATACATACAAAATAGATGTCCTCACTCCCACATTGAAGATAAAACTCCTGAAGAAGTTTTCACAGGGATAAAGCCCGATATCACTCACTTTAGGATATTTGGATGCCCTGTCTACTTTCATATACCTAAAGAGAAAAGAACAAAACTAGAACCCACTGGAAGAAAATGAATCTTTGTTGGATATATTGAAACCTTTTAAAGCCTACAAAATATTTGTACTTGGACATAGCAATATTGAACTTAGTAGAGATGTAATATTTGAAGAAGACATAGCCTTCAAAAGGGCTAAATACTCTATTGAGTCAGAAATCTATGATCCATCTTCAGACATAGAAGTGGATCCCACTCCTGAAATTCAGAGGGAGTGTTCAGAAGAAAATGAAGTACAAATTCCTCTGCAAGAAATCCCCAAGAAAAGACCTCTATGGGTTCACAAAACAATGGATGATGCAACGGACTTTGTAGCTCCTTCAGGGACTTTTAGAGAAAGTAAGAGGCCCCGAAGATTCACTAGCTATGTAGCCCTAATGAATGATCTCTCCAAATCAGAACGCTCTAGTGTACCAGAAGCTCTTAAACATCAAGTTTTGAAAGATGCCATGTCTGAAGAATATAAATCCATCCTAAACAATGATGTGTGGGAAATTGTTCCTAGGCCAAAAAGGAAATCCGTTGTTTCATCCAAGTGGCTATTCAAAATTAAACATGCTGCAGATGAGAAACATAAAGCCAGATTTGTAGCCAGGGGGTTCTCACATAAATAGGGAATAGACTATGATGAGACATTTGCTCTAGTTGCTAGATACACCTCAGTCAGAGTAGTACTGGCCATTGCAACAACCGAAGGTTGGAAAGTCCATCAGATGGATGTAAAAACTGCTTTTCTGAATGGGAAAATTGAGGAAGTCTACTTAGAATAGCCAGAAGGGTTTGAGATCCACAATGCAGAATCGCATGTGTGTAGATTAAACAAAGCCCTATATGGACTAAAACAATCCCCCACGGCCTGGTATGAAAGAATTGACAGTCATCTCATGGGATTAAGATTCTAAAAAAATAATGCAGATCCAAATCTATACTTGAAGGAAGTCAAAGGTGATATGGTGATATTGATCTTGTATGTTGATGATCTTTTAATTACAGGAGAAGATCACCTTATTGACCAATGTAAGAAAGATCTTGAGAAGGAGTTTGATATGAAGGATTTAGGCCTTCTGCATTACTTCCTTGGATTGGAAGTTTGCCAAAATTCTGACAATATTATACTTAATCAAGGAAAGTACACCTTAGACATATTGAAGAGATTTGGTATGATGAACTGCAGACCCATGACTTCCCCTATGGAAACAAATCTTCACAAACTAAAGGAGGCAGCAATAGACTCCTCATTGGTAGATCCTACTCTCTACAAACAGATGATTAGATCATTGATATACCTAGTCAATGCTAGACCTGATATTTGTTATCCAGTAAGTGCCTTGAGCCAGTTCATGTGTGAACCTAAGGAGATACATCTTATGGCTGTGAAACACATTATGAGATACCTTCAAGGCACTCTCAACTATTGACTCAAGTATGAGAAAGTTGATTTGGATCTTCATGGGCTCACCGATTCGGATTGGGTTGGAAGTGTGACTGATAGGAAAAGCACCTCAGGGTGCTACATCAGTTTGGGTTCAGCCATGATATCTTGGATTAGCAGGAAGCAGACATTAGTAGCTCAAGGTTCTACAGAAGCCAAATATATTGCAGCCTCCATGGCTGCAAGAGAAGTAGTATGGCTCCGAAAATTGCTTGTGGGATTATTCAGTAAGCCACTAAAACCTACCATAATTTATTGTGATAATCAGAGTTGTATAAAACTCTCTGTGAATCCTGTATTTCATGATAGATCCAAACACATAGAGATTCCTTATCACTATGTGAGAGATATGGTAGACAGGAATGTAATTCAGTTACAGTATATCAGTACAGGAGACCAGACAATAGACATACTTACCAAACCTATATCCAGAGTGAATATTGAACACTTCAGAAAAGGTCTTGGTATGATTGAGTTATAATTAGTTTTGTAATCTGTACTAATATATGGGATGTTTAATGTGTAAACTTCTTTTGTCGTGTTATTACTTTATGGGCTCCACCCCTTGTGTACATTTCTAAAAGGTGACGATCTTTTAGACAACGAACACTTGTATTAAACATTATAAGGTGACGATCTTGTAATGTTGATATCATGCTGACTTGATATCATTCTGACTCATGGATGTGCCATGATATGTTATGGTAGACATTATGTGACGTAATGTCAGTGCACATACCTGTTGTGACGTTTTCACACATCGCCCCATTGCAAATGGGGACCCTTGTTTTTTTTTGCTTTTTAGGGTTTTTTTTTTTTTAGGTCTTTTAGGGTTTTGTCGGTTGGCTTTTGCATTTTTGAGTGCTGTCGGGGAGATCAATAGGATAGCAGGTCCTGCTGGAGTGAAGTCCTGATCCTGAAAATTTGGCTAAGTCTGAAGTCCTGATCCTGAAAATTTGGTTAAGTCTGAAAGTCCTGATCCTGAAATTTGGCTAAGTCTGAAGTCCTGATCCTGAAATTTGACTAAGTCTGGAAACTGAAAAACCTCAAAAAACTAGATTTCGCAATGTAACTCCTGGAGGTCTGAAACCACTCTCAAACACCCTGAAAGTATATATGGAATATAACTTAAAGTATAAGAGAGTTCAAAAAGTCAAATGTCACTTATACTTAAATGTTATATTCCATAAAAATTATCCTGATAGAGAGTTCAAAAAGTCAAATTTCGCTCCTGTCCTTCACTGAGGATCCAGAGCGAATTTCGCTCCTGTCCCTCTCCGAGGGACCAAGGCAAAGCGCTCCTGTCCCTCACCAAGGGTCCAGGGCGAAAAGGCTTATTTGAGTCATTCCTGACCTTGTTTGGTCAAATTGGAACATCAAAGGCATGGTGAAGGACGAAATGAGCATGATAGAGCATCCAGACTTGACAATGAAATGATGAAGTTTTTGCCTAGAAGGTCAAATTCGCTCCTGTCCCTCACTGAAGGACCAGAGCGCTTTTCTTTATATGCACAATTTTTAGACCTTTTTTGGACATTAACTTTTATTCATAGCATGAAGTAAGGTGAAATCTTCCCAAGCAAAGGAATTTCGAGATGAAAAGTGAAGCATTTTGGCCTAGAAGACAAAATTCGCTCCTGTCCCTCACTGAAGGACCGGAGCTTGAATTTCAAATTTGCACTGTTCTTGCAGGATCAAGACAATTTTATGATTTGAAGAGACCAAGGAAAACATCATTTATCCATTGAATATAATTTGGAAGGCTAACAAAGGACGGATAAGCTTGGATTTGCAAAATCGCTCCTGTCCCTCACTGAAGGACCAGGGCGAAAATCTCTAGAACATCAATTTTGCCTTGCAAAAAACGAGTTGAACATGCACTGAAGGGACGAAAGGAATCATTGCTAGCCCCATAACGTGAATTGGCAATTAAAAAATGAAGGATTGAGGACAAAAGTGAAAAGGCGCTCCTGTCCCTCTCCAAGGGACCAGAGCGAAGTTATCAAAATTCATTATTTTTTGCCTTATTTTAGCAAATCGCACTAGATGCCAAGTTTGCCAAAAAACTTCGAAATATTTTTAAAAATTCTAATTAAATTGGCATTTAATGAAAAACACATAGCATTTAATAATTAATTTTGAGCCTTGGAAAATCGTTTTTTTTTTTTATTAATTGAGGCATTTCGAAATTAATTATTATTAATTTAAAATTTAAAAGAAGAGCGCTTGAGGTATCATTTTTTATTGCTTAATTAAGTCGGCCTTCTCCTTTTATTAATCTTTGTTTATTTTTTCCACCAAGTCGGCCTATGGAGAGATGTAGAAGATGAGCGCTCTATATATTGGAGGTGTTGTTTCACAATTCAAAACATTCAATCATCCTTTCAAGTGCGAAATTGGAGAGCAATTTGAGGAGCGAAATCCAGAGGAGTGGAGCGAATTTCTACCAAGTGTGGAGACTAAGGAGGGCGAAATTCATCTTGAAGGCTATTGGAGAGGCGTATTTCTTGCTAGATTGGAGGATAAATTCCAGATGTTTTGAAGGTATTTGGAGGCGAATTTCCAGATTTTTGAAGAGGAAGGTGGAGTTCTTTTCCAAGCTAAAGGAGGTGCATTTTATCCAAGGGAGAGCTTTGATCTACACTTTGCCTAGCAAAATTCATCTATTTTTACATCATTTCTTAGAGTTAATTCTCAAGAGGAGGTATGGCAAAATCATCTTGACACCCTTATTCAAGGTTTGATTTTTTTAGACATTTTTTGGAAAAATCTAAGTATTACATGGTTAATTAGGAAATGATAACTCAAGATTTATCATGAAGTTTCCTAATTAAAATCTTGAATCTTCCTTTTAAAGTTTAATTTCTACACTTCAAGATATATTATTAATTGTGAAATGTTGTGTAGGTATCAAGATGGCGACTCTCAAGCTCGAAAGATCTACAAGTCGGCAGGTTCTCATCAAGGACGATCAAGCAAGGACAAGGGCGACCTCCTCCAGCCTAGCATCGACAAGGACGGCCTTCTTTGGACTAACGTCATCAAGGGCGACTTCTCCACTCCAGTATTCCAAGGCGAGGTACATCAATCATCCTACACATCAAGGACACAAGAAGTTAGAACAAGGGTTCGTTGAAGAAGCAGATAGTTCCAGATGAATTAATTAAAGCTAGCTTCTCAACAACATCAAATTGAATATCTACCAAGCTACAAGTGTCAGACGAGTTGGCATCCTAGTCATCACTCCTCTAGTCGGATTGGTCCACCTCAGCATGTCCAGATTCAATGTACCTAACTCATGGAAGGTGGCACAAACTCCGATGTACCTACCTCGGCTATCCATTGGTGGAATTTTCTAGAGAGGACATGTGTCCAAGCAATACAATTTTATCATTGGTCAAGCATTAAATGTTATGTAATGGTTGTAACAAACCCTAATTAGGGTTTTCATTGTTGAATCTTGGCCATTGATCTCGAATTGATCTAAGCCATCGAATTGTATTGAGGGCATTATATAAGCCCTGGCATTTCATTTTGTAGAGGCAATTAGAAAAAGTTAGAAAATAGTTGGAAGCAGTTAGAAGACAGATAGAGAGTAGTTAGAAGGTGATTAGCTAGTTGATAGAGTAGCAATTAGAGTAGAGTAGAGAGAGAAGGCAAAGATTGTTGCCAAGATGTTGTTGTAAGAGACTTGTAACTTCATTGAAGAAATGGTGAAATTTATGGGTTGATTAGACAATTTGCGTGGTCTTTATACTTATCATATTTGATTTCATGTTATTAGATGAGTGGAAGAAATGTGCTTGATTGATGGTGGAATTCGTATATCCATACTACTAGCAGTTTGTTGATTGCAGACTTGCCTTGTGTAGTCAACTGGAATCATTCAGCTTAAGCTTAACTTCAATTGTCGCTTCTTCATTGATATGCATCAACCTGATGGTGTTTATGCCTGCAGTGATGATTTGAACATCATAAAGCTTTCCTTCGAAGATCACACTAGCCTTGTGGAGATGGTCCAACGATGTCAAAACAAGACTTAGTTAGAATTTCATCGAAGATCAATCATTGCTCCTACATTCCTTAGTATTAGGATTAGATCCTCTCCTCGCCCTCGTCTTTTTTCTTTTTTTCAAATCTAAGCTAGTAAGAGCCTGTGTTCCAGCAATATTCAAAGCAGATCAGACGTTCAATCATCGAATGTAAGTCCCCTTGTGATTCCAGCAAATCACATCATACCACAGAGAGCTTATCCACACGTAGAGACCCTACATACAAGAACCTTGAAGTCATCCCGATTGATCCTTTCGCGACATCTTCAGCATTCGGAGGCTTTATTCAAGAGAGGATAAGGTACCCTTGGGTATTTTATTCTATGTTTGATAGTGTACAAAATACACGTCAACAATACCATAACCTGGATATAAGGGAATTCAACATTCTCAAGTATTTTATATCCAAGGTATTGCGTGTTATGCGATACTGATTTCACATGTTATGTGATATCTATATCATGAGATGATGTGATATATTCTTGTGTCACCTATTATGTGATACATCATGTCACAAGCATATGTGATATGATCCTTTGTATTACGAGGTCATGTAATACATTCTATCATGAGAAATGTGATGCTTATTTCAAATGTTTACATAGGTCTTCAGTTATCTTCCCTAGCTAAGAGGGAGTGTTGAAACTAAATAGCTTCGGTAAGATAAATGATTGAATGAGAGACTTCATTTATCTCTCATTCAATCATCTACCTTATCGATGTCACTACAAGCTAATGGTAGACTTCATGATTGAATGAATAAACTTTTTATAATCATCCTTGTATGCATTTCACATCAGATTGCATAGTTCGATACTTGAACATTATTATCATATATACTCGATCGTGCTATGACCATATTTCATATGCTATGGTTGAAATAGAACAGATCGGATAACTATAGTTATCGTATTAATCTCATACCGATTTATTATCGGTTGTTAATATTAAATGATATTTGACTTGATCCGATTTGTTATCAGTTGTCAATATTATATAGCATTTGTATTAACCCGATAGTTATCGGTAAAGCGCTTTATTGAAACGATGCCTATGAAACCGATCAAGACATGTCTTGATCGGGCATGTCAAGAGACATGTCCAGTCAAGGCATGCCTTGATGGTAGGCATTACATATAAGTATATGCCTTGTGAAATGCTGTAGGATCATCGAAATCAATTAATGTAATCTACAGCAAGCTGCAAATAAGAAGCAACAGTCAATAAAATTGTAAAAGAATTTCTGAACTTCTACAACTTAGATTTGAACATAAATTTGAATAACATTTACAAAACCCAACTTCCATGCTTGATGGAATGAGTTCAATCCTCATTAAATATCCTTTGCACTTAATGGTTGCAACTTATGGGGAATAGTCATATCCTTTGTCAATGATTAATCTTCCTTAGTATCACACCTCTCCATATCAAATCGATGTAACTTAATCGCAATCTTCACTGGTTATCTGCATATATAAGTTTGACCACCTTATGATAATTGCTGTTTGTAATTGTCTTCTCCCCTCTTCGTATGACTTTATGATTTAAGATTAATATAATTCTTTTGACTGCTAATTTCTTATTAAATAATGTTACTTTGGCTGAGTGGCTGAGCGGTAGTAATTGATGCCTTTCCTTATGCATCGTAATCCATAATTATTTTATATTCAAATGACATTTCTCTTTCTGACTAATGCAATCACTCTTTCCTTAAATCGATAGTCTTTATGACTGATCGCTGTCATCAGCGATGCTCAATGTTAGTCTTAATCATGCCCTTTCATGGCATCAGAAATAACTGTTTGCTGTTTCATGATTAATCTTCATTTGTCTTAGACGATGTTGTCAATCGATGTTTATTAATCTTGTATATGCCTTGGTCGGTTTGGTTACTAATCTTACCTTAACCAATGATATCACTTGCATCGAATTGATGCTCTCTTATTAATTGACTTTCTTAATTATTCTTAGTCAAATGTATGGGGAAATTGTATCGACTGTTGCTTTCAATCAAGGAATACATCCTCTATAGTGCTTACAGACTTCGACCTTCGTAGAATAAATATGGGGATGGAAGTCCATGTGCCTGACTTTTCAAATAAGACAATTATCGTTTATGAAGCTTTGTAGCAACTAGCAGTAGAAACATGAAGCATCAGTCTTGTTTGAAGTAGGATTTCTGGAGGCATTCGAATTATCAGTTATTCTTTATTGGCTACTCTACATCAATAGACGTTTTGGCTTGGTTGATTTGTCTTAAGTCTTTGTTGGTACTTCTTGGAGATGCTAGAGAAATATCTTTAGTGCTTGTTTAGATGGGGACATTACAGTCTCCCCTCCTTGGAGATGCTTGCCCACAAGCATTCTTAAAAACTATTATTCCTGGATCCCAAACTTTCAAAGCATTGCCTTGCTAAATAGTTTTGTCAAAAGGTAGAACATTCCCATGCTCTTTAGAAGGACTTTTACTATACACTTCATGGGTCATCTTGATTCTTCATTTCCAAATCAACCTTGCGAGCGAATCACCATGCTGCTGATGTGCTACTCTGATTACAACAATTGGGTTTCCAAACTGGCTTCCACCTTTCTTGAGTCTTAAGAAATGTCGGTTGTCTAACTTCAAACACAGATAGATATCATTCTTGGTCAAAGGAGAAAAGACTTTGCTCAGCCCTAGAATCAAAGCTTCTTCACATTCTCTCAAGGTGTCAAGAGAAAAATCCCTAATTTTCCAATCTATCCTATCCACCGCAATGTTGTAAAACGAATTGTATATCAATCTCTTAGAATGTTCACATGAATCTTGGTATGTGGGTTGCATCAATTGTCCTTTTGCTTTTGCAGATTAAAGGGTAGACAATAAAAGAACTGTTAGACAATGTTCCAACACAATTGGCACTTCTAAATTGATAAAAATTCTCAGTATGCAGTGGTTGACATCAGGTGTCTATTACTACTCTATTTCTATAGTCCACAGATTGGCACCAAATCCGTACTACTAGATTGTTTAATTCTTTCAGCCTATCAATGACCATAAGCTTCAGGATAGCTTGTTGTTGTTGTTGTTGTCCTAGAAACGTTGACTCTTCGTGAGAGATTTTATCCAAAAGACGTAGTGATATCCTCATATCCATTGTTGTTAAGTTGACATGTTGGATTCTTATTCTGTAAAGATGGATGCAGAGTACATGTACCCTTAACCTGTTTTTTTCATCTCTTGTAGTGTTGGCTTTCCTGAATTTTCTATATTTCAGAATAATTGTACCTATATACTGCTGGTGCCATTTAGTCTTCTAGCTTGTTTTATATTCTAAGCTTTCATTATATTGAAAATTCCCTTTGTTAGTACTTAGTACTATAGAATGGATGCTTTAAACATTCCTGTAGCTATTAATGATGGTCATACTTTTCAGTCTAATTCAAGTTATCAAATATTTTAGTAATCTTTAAACTTAATATAATTTATATCTTTCCTTCTTTTTCTTCCTTAATTTCACTAATTGATCTCCCTCAAACCTTTGCATTCTTTCCTTTAGTTTTGCAAGATAAAGATATTAATATGATTGTAATATGTCGAATTTTGTTCATGATGTGTAATGACCAAAAGAAAATGCATTAGGGTTTGTGTTGTAAGCTTGGCAGCTATTTGGCTTTGCTTTGGCCTGTCTTGCCTTGTTTTCTGTTTGCTTGGCATTTGCTTGCATGTGCCACTTGGTCTTTGATCATTGGGGGTTTGTGTTGTTTTAATTTAGGCATATTACTTTGTGGCTTGTTTCATTTGTGTTTTCTACATTCTCGTTCTCTCGAGGGATTTAATGATGGGTTGAAAACAAAAGCAAATACCTCTGCCATTATGGATATCTCTGCTGCCCCCCTTCCTTTGGTATGACAATAAAGCTCTTCTAATGGTTCAGTTTTGGGATGATACTCCTTTTGTTGATATACCCTCAGGGAATTAATGGACTTTCTCATTAATTTTGATATGGCTCTGGTGGGCAAGTTTATAGGTGCTTGTCCCTTTTACAGATTAGTGATAATTGGGTAGTTAGTAAGTGAAAACCAAAGATCCAAGGTGATGTTTAGATCTCTGTGTAGTAGGGGTTTCTTCATTGCGTACGTTTTCAATCAATAAGGATAAAACCTTATTTTTTTAATAATGACCCTTGGTTTATGGGCGTTATTGGTCTATTCCTAGATCATTGGATATTGATTATCATCCAACAGAAGAAACACCCTCTTGGGGCCACTGTTAGTAAGACTCACCTTCCTTTCTTTGTTTATATGAAATGAGGAAACAATAGGAAACACTATTGGGACATATAAGACTTTGGCTCTGCTCAAAGAAAAATAATTTTTTTATAGCTAGTATCTATGTGGTAGTTGATATTTTAAGGGCTTCCTCAGTCTATTAATGTAAAATTGGAGGAATATAAACACTCATAAGTTTGACTGTGAGTGTATTCATTTTAAATGTAATTTTTGTCATGAGCATGGGCAGTTTCAAAGAAATTGTCCTAAAAATTATACATCCAAGCAGGGCAAAAATGAAGATTTCTAGAATACTGTTGATGTGTTTTTATGTACTATGCAACATAGGATAAAATACCAAAGGCACTCTATCCTCTCTTGATCAAAATCTCCTCGGATGCTAAATTAGATGATCAACTGAGATGACTCCAAGGTTTCTATTGTCAGGTCTTGATATGTAGATAGCTCAATGGTTGATGTGATTGTTGGTAATCCAAGGGGACTTACGTTGATACTTGAATGCTACTGAAACGTAGAAATTTACTTGATTTGGAAAATAAATAGCAAAAGGAATTAAGAGATGAGAAAGCTAATCTAATCCTAAGAGTGTAGGAACTTATTTTTGATTAGGTGTGACCAAACCAAGCTTTGTTTTGCCATCAAGGAATAACTACACAAAACTAGTGCAATGTGCTAAGGATAAACAAATGATTTTCATATCGCCAATGCACATCAATCACATGAACAATGAGCATGAAGTGGTAGAAGTTAAGCTTTCATACAAGTTTAGTCGACTATGCATTGCAATTTGCAATCAACAAATTACAAGTAGTATGAACATTAGGTACACCATTCATCAACAATGATATCTTCCATTCATCTAACTAACTTTAAAGTACATGAGAAGTAGAGACCATACAACATGTTGACTTAACATAGAGAATTCATTATAACTTCAATGAAAACAAAATGTCTCTTACAACAAGATCTTGGCAACAATCTTTGCCTTCTCCTATTCTAACTTCTACTTTAACTTCTAATTCCTAATTTTCTGGCTATTATCTATTATTTTACTCTACTTTTGTCTATTAACCTTTACAGTGAGAAGATCATGCCTTATATAGAGAGTTCATTACAATTCAAAGACTTAGATCGATTTGAGATCAATGGCCGAGATTTCACAATAAAACCCCAATTAGGGTTTGTTACAACAAACTTCCTTTTGGCCAATAAGATCATTACAATGAATTGGACACATGCAAATCCTGATTTCTAAGTTCTAACCAATAAGAGAATAGGTTAGGTACATAAAATAGTATTTGATGAGGCACCATGTGTCACTTGCTCCACCATGAGATGAATCAGGTTCATTAAACTAGGACTTACTGACTTGGAAGAACTAGATTGGCTTGAATGCGAATAGAATGTCTGCTCAACCTCTTCTGAAACTATCTTTATTCCTTTATCACGTTCACTCTTCTTTAATTTAACTTGGAAATTTTCCTCCTTGTGATGCATACCCAACCTCAACCTTTGAACCATGAAGTATTTCCTTCCTTCACCTTCTTTGATCTTGAAATTCCTTGCCTTGAATTTGGAACACGTTGTTGTCTTGAAAAGTAGATTTTGATCCTTTGAAATCCATGTGCCGTGTATCCTCTTCATGCATCTTTGAGGTATCTTTTATCATGTTGATGACCTTGATGTTGAAATGTGAAGCATGTGCTTCCCTTGTGTTGAAGATATTGTAGCTATGGTCAGATTACTGAGATCTATTTGTATATATATATGTGAACATATGCCTTGCATATATTCACACATATATATATATATATATACACAAACTGAAGCATGGACCATACCGATGTAAGACTTGGATTAATATCTTCACATCTAAGATGAACTTGAGATATATATGAATCAATATCAAATGTTAAGTGCTGGAGATGCGATTGAATTATAGTTCGATCCATGTTTGTATTGTTAACATACTAATAGTTAGTTAGTACTTACTAACTAATCAGATTCTTATGAATCGGGTTAGTTAGTAATTATTACTAACCATTAAGACATATCGTTTGATATTGAAGGGACACAACCGATCATGGATCAGTTCTACAATTCATATATAGCCTCACTCGATGGAAGAATGCAATCATCGAAATTGATAAATGACTTGTATTCTTGAGCAGAGATAATCCCAGCGACTCATATATTCACAAGATACAGTTCAACATTATATATTCATTTGATATTGCAGATTGATAACAATATCCGAGGCATTCTATATCGCAGATCGACATCATATTAAGGGTAGTTTATACTGCAGATTTAATATATATTTTCAAGTGCTAGGCATTCACTATTAGTGAATTAATCATCATATCAAACATTACTGTATACTTACCTGGGCGAGGTCTATGGGTGATCAAGGTGGACTTGAGCAATATTATATATCAGGCACTGCTTCATATCAGTCAAAGTACAGATAAGTAACTGATTCCATACTAGTTGCAAATCATCTACTGCATTCTTTGATATTAGATTCTAAAGACATCTTTACATACCTGTGATTTGTCTTTCTCTACTTGAGTCTAAAGATACTTACCTGCAAGTAGAAGACTGAATTTTATTTAGTTCACATCTATCTATATCTATAAAAGTTCAATTTGCATTAACATGGTATCAGAGCCAGGATATAATTTGATCCTAAATTGAACTTGAGTAACTAAATATCACATAATTTGAAGACTAATCAAATTCCTTCATCAAACATGGCAAGCATGATCAGATTCGAGGATCGATTAGATGGAGCAAATAACTTTTCATCATGGAAGCTAAGAATCACTATGTTGCTAAAGGAAAACAAAGTATACTCATATGTATACGATAAAATCACCGAACCTAAAGATGAACTGGAAAAATCGCATTGGATAGAAAACAATGAGAAGGCCATGAGATTGATCATAGATGCTATTCGAGATCACATTGTTTCAATCCTAGCAAGACAAGAAACTGCACATCTCATGATGAAATCACTTGAAAATGCATTTGAAATCAATAATACCGGAAGTATACTCGCACTCAAGAGGCAAATAAACAACATAAGAATGAATAAAGATGAAACTATAAATGCTTACTTCATGAGGATAACAACACTTCAAGATCAACTATCTTCAGTTGGATGTAAAATTGATGAAAAGGAATTAACCTACACTACCTTAAGTGGATTACCTAACTCATGGGAACCTTTTGTGCAAGGCATAAGTGCAAGACCTGAACTTCCTAACTTGGACAGACTAAGATCTGATTGTCATCTAGAAGAAACTAGACTACTCAGCAAAGGGAGCAAATAAAAGGGTTTAGATGAG
Organism: Cryptomeria japonica; assembly: GCF_030272615.1. Taxonomy (NCBI): domain Eukaryota; kingdom Viridiplantae; phylum Streptophyta; class Pinopsida; order Cupressales; family Cupressaceae; genus Cryptomeria; species Cryptomeria japonica. The sequence goes on from NC_081415.1 coordinate 343,391,736, forward strand.
GACATTCATGTTGTTAACACTAATTCCAACTCTAAGAAGAAGGGAAAGAAGAAGAATTTCAAGAGGAAGAGAAAATTTAATGGAAAGGGCAAACCAATAAAAGATGTCTCTCAAATTCAATGCTTCCGATGTGACCAATATGGACACTATGCTGCTAACTGTCCAGATCAAACAAAGAAGCAAGCAACATATGCCAAGGTTGGAAAAACATACTCTCAAGAGGAATCTGAAATGCTCACATTCTACATAGCACTTTCAAATCAAGTTTCCAACAAATCCCGTACCTGGGTGATTGATAGCGGATCATCCCGACATATCAACGGATATTGAGAAAACATGGAAGATATGGTGGAAGAAACTGATGAGGAAGTTACCATTGGAGATGATTCCGCACATCCACTGAAAGGAGTGTACCTATACAATCAAGCTAGAATCAGGCAACTATTCAGTTGAAGGATGTACTATATGTACTAGAAATGAAAAGGAACCTGATATCCATTTCTGTCCTTGAGGATAATGGCTATAGGGTCACCTTCATGGATGGAAAAGTCCTGGCATGGCCTAAAATGTAATATCCCTTGGCTAATCTGACCCTGTTTTGCTTATATGAACACCAAGGAATATTGTCAAACATTTGGCATACAATGTTTGAAGCCGCTGTAGTGAATTCTTTATTTGTCTTCTTTGGGTTTGTAGGCTGCAAATGAAGTTATGGAAAGCTTCTAACAATGCAAAGTTGTTATAGAAATGATATACTAGCTGTTTTAGACCTTTCCACACATATGTAATGACTGAAATTAACTAGTACAGCTAGTTGAGATTAAGACAAACACTTGTCATGCATCCCAAAGTACACCTACAGCCATTAGGCATTTAAGCAAACAATTGGCATGAAAGCTAATTGGCTGATCAATGTTGAATGTGGAATATGCGAATTATATCTCCATTAAACATATGCAACCTCCAAATATTTCATGATATAATCATAATAGAAAATGATGCAATGAAGTAATGATTTTCTAATACAATGACCATAGATAGAGAACCTGGTATTTCAATGGCTGCCTTGATATATTGGTTTGATTCTCCTCATATGCAAATCCCTTGTCACATATATATAGCTGTTCAACCTCTCTAAATCCCCTTCTATAGAACTCCAACTACTGTAGCGCACTATTCATGCACACTGTTCACGGCACTGTAGCGCACTGTTCACGGCACTGTTCATGGCACTGTAGCGCACTGTTCACGGCACTGTTCATGCGCACTGTTCACGGCACTGTAGCGCACTGTTCACGGCACTGTTCATGCGCACTGTTCATGGCACTGTAGCAGCAAGAACAAACTTGCAATCTGCTCTTAAAACCTCGAATAATTTGTTGATAATCTCTCCCAACAAGAATGATATAACTCCATGTGCCAAAGAAGGATGATTCACAACCAATTATAAATGTTCGCCAATAATAAACTTCAAACCCTTGTAGAAAACTTCACCAATTTGCACAAATGAAAGAACTGAAGTATTCTTTCCCACAACTGCAATAATTCAGGTGTTATTTCACACCTTCAAAATTGCTATCAATAGGAAGTTTTCGTTTCCTATGATCAAAGAAGAAAATTGCGAAAGCCCTAGGCTCCACAATAAAAATCAATCAAAATACTATTCATCAACTGGATGCCGAGAATGAACTCCTGCCTTTCCTTTTATTCTTTCCTTAAGAGAGCTCAAACACCTTCCTGGCCAATGTGGGATAAAAGATTTATTCCCACATTAAATTATTCACTTAACGCACTTTATTATATTAAAGTGACTTTATTATTATAAAGTTACTTTAGAACTTTATAATAATATTAAAATATTAAATAAATCACTTAAGTCACTTAAACTTTAATATCTCTTGATGTACTTGTCTGATTGCTAAGCCGTCTGAGCCAGGAGTCGACTCTCCCTGTTCTCCATGTGATTGGATGCCTGTCTAAAAATAGAAACCCTGAATAGTGACTTACTATAAATAGTAAGTATGTGGAACTGAGTCTAGAAATAGCTGCAAAGGCCCAATCAAGGTCGACACTGCCAATAAGCTCTGCTCAGGTGTCTTTCTATTAATAGGAACCCTGACTCTCCCAAAATAGTAACTTACTATAAATAGTAAGTGTGCCAATCTGAGTCAAAAAAACCTGTGCAAAGGCCAAAACCTGAATCCAGCTGAAGAGTAATGTCTCTAATCACCAAGTAATTGCCACACGAGGCCCTCTATCAATAATTATTAGCCTACGAGGGTCAAATGATAGGCTAATTCTTACAAACTCTGATGCTCGCAAAATGGGGACATTACATAAAACATCTACATTCAAGAAAGCTCAAGTTATAGGAAAGAACCATGGATATCTTTACAAATTGTGCACTGAACCTAAACAAGCCCTTGTTCATGAAACTACAGACTTGAGTGAAATTTGGCATAGAAGATTAGGGCATTTACATTTTCGTGCTCTAAACTCTTTAGCCAAGATGGTAACAGTATTACCTAAGTTAAACCCCTTGCACTGTGGGACCTGGAAGGGATGTGCTCTAGGAAAGAACACCAAAGGTTCTTTTCAAAATAGCTCAAGCAAAACCAAAGTTACATTGGAGCTAATCCACTCAGACTTGTGTGGACCTATGTCCAAACCCTCCATAGGTGGAGCGTTATACTATGTGATTTTTGTGGATGGTTTTTCAAGGAAGACTTGGATCTATTTCTTAAAGTGCTAAGAATCTGAAGAAATTCTAAATAGATTCAAAGAATTCAAAGCCTTGATAGAAAACTCATCCGGGAAGAAAATCAAGACTCTGAGAACAGATAATGGGAGAGAATATACTTCAGAATTGTTTAAAGAGTTTTGTGCAACCGCAAGGATCAAGAGGGAGTTTACAGTACCTTATAATCCCAAACAAAACGGAGTAGCTGAGAGGAAAATATAGCTGTTGTGGAAGCTGCAAAATCAATGATGTTCAAACAGAACTTAGATACCTCATTCTGGGCAGAAGCATCTCGAATAGCAGTTTATATCCAAAATAGATGTCCACATTCTCATATTAATAACAAAACTCTAGAGGAGGCATTTATAGGCCGGACACCAGGCATAAGTCATTTAAGGATATTTGGTTGTCCTGTATATATTCATGTTCCAAAAGAGAAGAGAACAAAGTTGGAGCCTTCTGAAAAGAAATGTATTTTTGTGGGATACAGTGAGACTACAAAGGCTTACAAAATCCACATTCCTGGATAGAGAGAAATAGAGCTAAGTCGGGATGTAATATTTGAGGAGGATATTGCCTTCAAAAGGGCAAAGAATTATGATGAGTTGGAAATACGAAATCCTCCCTCAAACGAGGAAACATGTTACTTCCTTGAAGTTTAGACAAAAGTTCCTGAAGACACTTCTTATGAAAACCCACCTAAAGCTGAAATTCAGAGGGAGTATCAAGAAGAAAATCCAAATATCAAGAAAAAGAAACAACCACTCTGGGCTAGGGAAATAGTAGAGGAAGCAGGAAGCTTCGCGGCATTTGATGGTACATTCAGAGAAAGCCAGAGGCCTTGGAAACTAACTTATGATGCACTGATGAATGAAATCTTGGACTCAGAACCTGGAAGTGTTAGTGAAGCCCTCAAGAGTCAATCATGGAAATATGCCATGATGGAAGAGTACCTATCCATCTTGAAAAATGATGTTTGGGACATAGTGCCTAGACCTGAAGCAAAATCAGTTGTGTCCTCCAAGTGGTTATTCAAGATTAAACATGCTACAGATGGTAGTATAGAAAAACACAAGGCACGGTTTGTTGCTAGAGGTTTCTCACAGAAACAAGGTATTGACTACGAAGAAACTTTTGCACCAGTAGCTCGATACACCTCGGTTAGAATAGTATTAGCCATTGCAGCATCCAAAGGGTGGAAGGTTCATCAAATGGATGGATGTTAAAACTACTTTCCTAAATGGAACTATTGAAGAAGAGGTTTACTTGGAACAACTTGAAGGCGTTATAGTTCATGATGCCACAACTCATGTGTGCAGACTGAAGAAAGCTCTTTATGGGCTAAAATAGGCTCCCCGAGCCTGGTATGAAAGAATTAACAGCCATCTCATGAAAGAATTTTCAAAGAATGTTGCAGATCCAAATCTCTATTTTAAGGTTATTAATGGTGACTTGCTGATCCTAATACTTTATGTAGATGATCTCCTAATCACAGGTAAGGACCATCTCATTGTCCAGTGTAAAAGGGATCTAGCTGCAAAATTTGATATGAAGGATTTGGGACTCTTACACTACTTCCTAGGTTTGGAGGTATGGCATAAACCTGATGGTATTTTCTTGAATCAAGGAAAATACACCATTGATATTTTGAGGAGATTTGGAATGATGAACTGTAGACCGATGTCTACACCTCTGGAAACAAACTTGCACAAGTTGAAGGAAGCTACAGCAAAGTCCAAATTTGTGCACCCTACTCATTATAGACAAATCATTGGATCACTTATGTATTTGGTTAACACTAGACCTGACATATGCTATGCAGTTAATGCTTTAAGTCAGTTTATGTGTGAACCTCGAGAAATACATCTTGTGGCAGCAAAACATATTACGAGATATCTACAAGGCACTATTGGATATGGCCTTAAATATGAGAAAGTTGATTTCGACTTACATGGATACACAGATTCAGATTGGGTTGGAAGTGTGACTGACTGTAAGAGTACTTCTGGATACTGTTTCAGTCTAGGATCTGCCATGATCTCTTGGACAAGCAAAAAACAGTCCTCTATAGCTCAAAGGTCTACCGAAGCGGAATACATAGCAGCCTCTATGGGAGCCCGAGAAGTGGTGTGGCTTAGGAATTTGATTGTGGGACTATTTGGAAAGCCTCTAAAACCTACCACTCTTCCGTGTGACAATCAAAGTTGTATAAAGCTTTTTGAAAATCCAGAATTCTATGATTGATCCAAGCATATTGAAATCCCCTATCAGTATGTAAGAGACATGGTGGAGAGACATGCAATTCAATTGGAATATGTTAGTACAAGCGATCAAACGACAGACATTCTCACCAAGCCTCTTTCAAGAGCTAAAGTGGAACACTTCAGGAAGAAACTTGGTATGGTTGAAATGTAATTGAGACACAGTCTCAAAATTGTTTTATTTGTACTTATATATATATAAAGTTGTTTAATGTGTAAACTCTTTGTTGTCGTATGTGTTGACTCTATGACTTTAATGGGCCTGCCCTCCTGTGTACATTATGGGAAGGTGACGATCTTTCTAATAATGAACACTTGTATTCAGTATTGTAAGCTGACGGCTTTACAATGCTTACTATCACGACGAATATCATGCTGACTTGATATTTATGGAAATGTCTTGATAGTTATCATCCTTTGTAATTATTTATAGATATCATGCTGACTTGATATCAAGTATGTATCAATATTCCTTATGGATGAATCATGGTGGATATTATGCAGACTTAATATCCATGGATATGCCATGATGAGTTATGGTAGACATCATGATGTGAGTACACATACCATAACCAGGATATTTAAATATCATGCTGACTTGATATTTAATATACTCCTTGATATCACGAGAAGTGTGATATCTAAACTTGTTCATACTTAGTTAATCTTTCCTAGCTAAGAGGGAGTTTTGAAGATATTGTAGCTATGGTCAGATTACTGAGATCTATTTGTATATATATATGTGATCATATGCCTTGCATATATATATATATATATATATATATATATATATATATATATATATATATATATATATATATATATACAAACTGAAGCACAGACCATACCAATGTAAGACTTGGATTAATATCTTCACATCTAAGATGAATGTGAGACATAGATGAATCAATATCAAATGTTAGGTGCTGGAGATGCGATTGAATTATAGTTCGATCCATGTTTGTATTGTTAACATACTAATAGTTAGTTAGTACTTACTAACTAATCAGATTCTTATGAATTGGGTTAGTTAGTAATTATTACTAACCATTAAGACATATCGTTTGATATTGAAGGGACACAACCGATCATGGATCAGTTCTACAATTCATATATAGCCTCACTCGATGGAAGAATGCAATCATCGAAATTGATAAATGACTTGTATTCTTGAGCAGAGATAATCCCAACGACTCATATATTCACAAGATACAGTTCGACATTATATATTCATTTGATATTGCAGATTGATAACAATATTATATATCAAGGTGGACTTGAGCAATATTATATATCAAGGTGGACTTGAGCAATATTATATATCAGGCACTGCTTCATATCAGTCAAAGTACAGATAAGTAACTGATTCTATACTAGTTGCAAATCATCTACTGCATTCTTTGATATTAGATTCTAAAGACGTCTTTACATACCTGTGATTTGTCTTTCTCTACTTGAGTCTAAAGAAGTTAAAGAACTGAATTTAAAGATACTTACCTGCAAATAGAAGACTGAATTTGATCTAGTTCACATCTATCGATATCTATAATAAGTTCAGTTTGCATTAACACCTTGGGATGTTTAGCTAGACCTCAATGTGTGGATCTCCTTGTCGACTTGGCTCAAATGTGTTGATGTTGAGATACTCTCTATCTCTACACTTTCGAGCTTTAAGTCTTCCTCTATGATGACAATTTGCCTTCTCTAAGTTGCCTTGATTCGTAGTGGTATCTTCGCCTGATATTTTCCTGATTTTTTCAACTCTAAAGAAGTCTGATTATTACTCAGAAATCTGAGATATGTCCTCTCTTAACTTTTGGGGTGATTGATTAGGTTTTGCAATTTATCGTGAGTCACGGATAAATGAAGATTGGTCACCACTCATAATCAGAATTTAAACAATTTTGTAATGTCCCCATCTAGTTAGACATCAGTTTTCAGCAGGAGTAGCCTATCAGTTGACCCTCGTAGGCTAGTGAGATTGGATAGAGGGTCCTTTGAGGCAGATACCTTGTCAGTGGTCAGTTAATTATTGCTCATGAATTCAGTGGTTCAGGTTTGGCCTTCGTTTGGCTCAGTTTCACACACTTACTATTTATAGTAAGTCATCTAGTTAGAGTTTCTATTTATCGCCGAGAACCTGAACGGGTTTGGGTTGGCAGTGTTGATCTTTAAAGGTGACTCAGTTTTCAGTGGTACAGAGAAATAAGGAGAAATGCCTAAGTTATAATATTTAATTATTTTTAAAGGTGAGCTTAATAATAATTAATGTTTTAAGTTATAATTGCACTTTTAATGAAGGGTCAAATCATCATTAGAAGGGGGCCATATGATTTAATTAATTTTGGGCGCTTATCTGATGCTGAGGGTTTGGTGTTGTTGCACAACTTCCCTAGTTTCTCTCTTCAAGGGTCTTCACTTGACACCATCCAATGGTCCAATGTCTTCAACCTTCCCAAGGCTTGATATGCTTGCCCTAGATCCTTCCCAAGGATCTCTCGACTTAGTACAACTCACAATTGACAAGGAGTCTTCTACTCCTATTAATTCAATCCCTTCAACCAAGGACACCTAACAACCCCAAACCGCTAGCAAACGGGATCTGTTGTTCAAATGGTGAAATATGACATTTGTGGATGAAATATTAAGTAAGACATGGCATTTGCACTGACTTGGATCTCTTGATCAGTTTCTACAAGACCTCTAATGTCATTTGTCCTTAGAGACTTAGTAAGGGCTACAAGCAATTAGGCCCCCTAGTTGAGTTTCTACACAATCCCTTCCAATCTTCCTTAACAACCCCTAAAACAAATCACAGTTTTAGATACCCTTTTGGATGCCCTAAGAAACTTCACACTTTGGCATCTGGGTTTTGTACGTAAATGGTCTGACAATGCTGCACCTAATTGGGATTCTCTAGCCGGTGTTGGAGACTTGGCTCGAAAAGTCTTCAGTAGTCTCAAAGGATGGAAGATTGGACACTTGTCAGAGGTCTGCACATGTTCAAGGGTTTCTCCCATACCAAGTTTGGTCACTCATCAATGCACTGTTCAAGAGTTTCATCCACTTCTTCTGCTGCATAGGCTTGCCACATAGGAAATGTCAAGCCTAGGGCATCATCTCAAAAATACCGAGTGACATTTTCTGCCTTCTAAACCACTTGGAACATTAGATTACATGTCAATTCAACATTCCCCAAGGTTTCAGGCCATTCCACAGTGGAATGTTGAATTGTGATCCTTTTTGCATCAAAACCCTAATTTTAAGGGTTTCTCTAGCTAGCGAGAAAGAAAATTATGTAACTTCTAAATCGGACGGTCTCAAGACCTCAAACCAACACCAAATGAAAGTTAATTCACTGCTTCAACTTGTCCTATGTGTTGATCATGCAAACCATCCGTACAGATCTGTACAAATGCAAAAAACACAGGAAAATGGGATAAAATTGCAGTTACAAATTTGTTTTGAAAGCAATAATTTCATTCAAAATCTTCTTCTAACGTTTTGGCATCGTTCCTGAGGCTTATATCATGCCAAGGAACTCCTCCAACCACCCCCAACGTGTTCACTTAACCAACTAACCGTTGGGGTAACCATAATTCAAAAATTGACAAAGTTGCTTATGACAACATTGCAACTTTTTGACCATTTATTACATTTTGGATCTTGCCTTCACAGAAAAGGGCAAGAGTGAACACACAACACAACTAGGACTCCTAAACACCAAAAACACAAATAAAATGCCCATACAAGGCCTTGGACCAAGCTTACACATCTTGGAGCCTTAGGACTTATTACATTGTCTTAGGACCTAATCAATAGGCCTTCAAGGCAAAAATCAATCTACAACCTACTTCAAAGCATACCCATGAATCAAACACATATCCTAGTGATGTAAACATATATTCTAGTGCCCCTGCACCATACTCTCCGGAATTGGGAAACTCAAGTTCGTTGAGTTGCTAACCGGGTGACTGTGGTTCCATGTTTGATGATATCACCTTCAGAAATGCATGTAGCTTCAGATTCGGGAAGCTCCTTCCATTTGACTAGGTAGTCCTTGTACACTCCTTTTGTGGTTTGTTTGATCAGCTTGGAGTCAAGAATGCACTCCAATTCCAATGGCTTGCTAAGCGGTAGATCCTTCACCCAATCTACATCCTCTTCCACAAGAGATGAACCGGATGCTGCATCTGTCAAAGATCCTTTGGAGGCTGTCCGATCACACACATTGAAGATGGGAGAGATCCCGAAGTCTGGTGGAAGTTCAACTTCATATGCATTGTTGCCAAATTTATGAACCACTCGGAGAGGACCTATTTTCTTCATGAGCAGTTTGGAGGGTTGGCCCTTGGGTAGCCTCTCTTTCCTTAGGTAGGCCATCATCAAATCTCCTACTTTGAACTGAACAACTCTCCTCTTAACATCTTCTCTGAGTTTGTACTTTTCTGCACTTTGTTGAAGTGAAGCTTTGACTTGATCATGAATCTCCTTCATAGTGATGGCAAAGTCTCCACCTTGGGCACTCCTTTTGTCCATGCCTCCAAGATCTCTGAGTTCAAGTATCCCTCTAAGATGTAAGCCATACACAACCTCAAATGGACTCCTCCTTGTACTTCTATTGACTGAATCATTGTATGCATATTCAGCTTATCCAATCACCAAGTGCCAACTTTGTCCATGCTGCTTGGTAAGGCATCTAAGGAGATTGCCAAGAGATCTATTAACCACCTCAGTTTGTCCATCAGTCTGAGAGTGGTATGCTGAAGAAAATGACAGATTGGTACCCAATTTCTTCCAGAGGGTCCTCCAAAAATGACTCACAAACTTGGAGTCTCTATCAGTGACAATATTGAGAGGCAAACCATGTATCCTTACAACTTCTTTGAAAAACAGACCTGCAATATGAGATGCATCATTTGTGCATTTACATGGCACAAAATGAGCCATCTTATTGAACCTATCAACAATTACAAAAACACTATCAAATCCCCTAGGATTTTTGCGCAATCCAAGTACAAAATCCATACTAAGGCTTTCCCAAGGCCTAGTAGGAACCGGTAAAGGCTGATATAACCCAGCATTAGTTGAAACACCTTTTGCCCTTTGACAAATAGGACAATGCTCGACAAATCTTCTTACCTCTGCTTGCATCTTAGGCCAAAAGTAAAACCTTGATACCTGCGCCAAGGTCTTATCCAAACCAAAATGATCTCCAAGGCTGCCATTGTGCTTCTCTCTAATGATATTCTCCCTCATAGAGCATTGAGGAATGCATAGTTGATGCCCCTTGAATAGCAATCCATCCTGCAACAGGAAATTAGGGAACTCAACATGAAAAGAGTCAGCAAACTTAGTACATACATCATATGCATCCTTAAAATCTTTATCCTCCTTTTACATGGCTTTAAGAGAATCAACACCAACACTTTATAACTGAATTTCTTGGACAGTGCGGGTTCTCCTGCTCAAAGCATCTACAACCTTGTTAGACACACCCTTCTTATGCTTGATTGTGAAGGTATAAGGTTGGAGTTGTTCAACCCACTTGATGTGCCTTTGATTTAACTTCTCCTGTCCATTAAGAAAACTCAATGCATGGTTATCAGTATAAACAGTGAACTCCTTTGGAAGAAGGTAATGGCTCCACTTTTTGAGTGCTTGCACCATTGCATAGAGCTCCAAATTATAGGTTGAATACCTTTGCTTAGCCTCATTCAACTTCTCTGAAAAGAATGCCATGGGATGCCCTTCTTGGGTAACGACTGCACCTATTGCCTGCTTTCTTTTATCACATTCAATTGTAAAGAGTTGATCAAAGTTAGCGAGCCTCAAGGTGGGAAGTTTTGCAACCTTCCTCTTCAAAATCTCAAAGCTTTGGGATGCCTTCTCTGTCCATTCAAACCTGCATTTGATTCCTCCTTTTATAGTGTCAAGAATAGGAGCACAAACATGACTAAAACCTTTGATGAACTTTCTATAAAAAGAAGCCAATCCATGAAAGCTCCTAACATCACCTACTGTCCTAGGTGTAGGCCTATTGACAATAGCATCAACCTTTGAAGGATCCATTTTCAAACATCCATTAGAAACCACAAAGCCTAGATACACCAATTCAGTTTTCATGAATTCACACTTCTCTAGATTGATTACCCATTTCTCCTCATGAAGCTTGCTCAAAACCTGATCCAAATGCTTGGAATATTCTTCCTTGGACCTGCTAAACACCAAGATGTCATCAAGATAAACAATAACAAAGTTGCCAATAAATTCAACCAATACCTCATTCATGAGGCGCATAAAGGTACTTGGTGCATTTGTGAGCCCAAATGGCATCACCATCCACTCATATAAGCCCTCATTTGTTTTAAAGGCTGTCTTCCACTCATCACCAGGTCTGATTCTGATATGATGATAGCCTGATTTCAGATCAATCTTTGAAAAACAACACGATCCTCCAAGATAGTCCATTAGGTCTTCAATCTTAGGCATAGGAAACCGATACCTAATTGTGATCTTGTTGATGGCCCTGGAATCGGTGCACATCCTCCATGATCCATCTTTTTTTGGTGCCAACATAGTAGGTACAACACATGGGCTCAAACTCTTCCTAATCAACCCCTTATCTAGAAGTTCTTGCACTTGTCTTGCTATCTCCTCATTTTGTCTGGGAGTCATCTTGTAGGCAGCTTAATTAGGCAAGGTTACACCAGGGATTAGATCAATTTGATGACTGATATCTCTGATTGGAGGCAAGTTATCAGGCATGCCTTTGGCCACAACTCCCTTATATCTATCCAACATGGCTTGTAATTCACTAGGAATCTCCTCCTTTTCACCATTTCCCTGTTTAGATTCATCCTTTGGGTGCAAAACTAAAGCATAGCCTTGGGTTCCCTCTTGCTTGAGGACTTCTGGAAACTCCTTTCCACTAAGCAACATGAAATTTGGACTAACAATCTTCTCTTCCCCTTGATCAGGCAAAGGATCCATCTTGCATTGTCTACCATTCTTCGCAATGACGTACACATTCTTCTACCCATAATGCTGTGCTTTGACATCATATTGCCAAGGGCGGCCTAACAATAGGTGACAAGCATCCATAGGAAGGATACCGCACAAGATCCTATCCTTATGATCTTCTATTTCAAAATCCATCCAAATTTGTTCATCTACTACTACATGCTGCCCATTGTTAAGCCAAGACACCATATAAGGACTCACATGTGGTAACCTTTTCAATTTTAATTTCTCTACCATTTCCAAAGCAACAATATTCTCTGTGGATCCAGAATCAACAATTACCTTACAAACCTTACCATGAGACTTGCAAGTGGTCTCGAAGGGTGACTTTCTTTGTGGAGGCTCCTTGTGTTCGGGTACCTTCAATAATGTCCTCCTTAGCATGAGAGTATCTCCACCCAAGGTAGGACCTGCATTTCCCATGGGAGAATTGACACTTTGACCATCATCCTCTTGCACAAGTTGGTTCCTTCTTTCTGGTCCATGTGAACTAGAAGCTTTCTCAGGGCATCTACTCATGGAATGGCCTACTTGGTTGCAATTGTAGCACTTGCCAGTGAAAACACCAGGACCTCTGCCTTGACTTCCTTGTCTACCCCTGCCAAAGGGTGTCCTTCCTCCACTAAAGTGCCCATTCTTATTATTGGATTCTCCATTAGGCTCTTGTTGACTAGAGTCACCATTTTTGTTAGGAGTGTTCGTTCCTCCATAGCCACCTCTACCTCTTAAATTTCTGCTTCCCCTTCCTTTATTGTTTTGCTCTCCTCTCCTCCTTATCTTATCTTCCACTCTCAATGCCAATTGAAAACACTTGTGTATAGTGTCCAGAGCCAAGATGCTTATCTCATCTTGAATAATCTGCCTTAGCCCATTCAGGTATCCAGCCACCTTCTCCGCCTCATCTTCATGCTTCCTTGATCTAAGACTTAGTTTGTGGAATTCTTCAGTATATGCACTCACATCTAACCCTCTCTGTTGGAGATTTTGCAGCTTCTTGTACATTTGCACCTCATAATCTATTGGTAGGAATTGGCTCTTGATTTTTTTCTTCATCCTCTCCCAACAGGATATCTTCTTCTTCCCTTCATTCACCCTTTATTCTTGCAATACTGTCCACCACAACAAGGCAAACCCCTTGAGTCTAGACTTTGCCAAACTCACTCTCTTCTCCTCGGGAATTTCTTTGTACTCAAAGTGGTTGTTGAGTGCTTCTATCCATTCAAGCACCTCTTCTCCATCCATGCTACCTACCACCATAGGTAGGCAAACTGTCTACATTGTCTCTATTTACTGACTTCAAAGCATCCAAGAATATCTTTTGATTAGGTGCCATCTTCTGAGCCTTTTTGGCAATAGCCTCCTGCTCCTCATGCTCTTTCTCTTCCTCTAAGTCATCATTCGATGCTTTGTCCTTTCATTTGGACTGTCCAATCTCTTTGAGTTTCTCAACAAGCAACTCCTCTACCATCTTCTTGATGGCCTTTGGGTTCATTGCCTTAGGAGGCATTGTGTCAACCTCTTCTCCAAATTCTGTGTCTGACATACACTACTTCACCCCAAGTATCAACTTTGATACCAATATGATGCAGAGGGTTTGGTGTTGTTGCACAACTTGCCTGGTTTCTCTCTTCAAGGGTCTTCACTTGACACCATCCAACGGTCCAATGTCTTTGGCCTTCCCAAGGCTTGATATGCTTGCTCTAGATCCTTCCCAAGGATCTCTCCACTTAGGACAACTCACAATTGACAAGGAGTCTTCTACTTCTATTAATTCAACCCCTTCAACCAAGGACACCTAACAACCCCAAACCCCTAGCAAACAGGATCTTTTGTTCAAATGGTGGAATATGACATTTGTGGATGAAATATTATGTAAGACATGGCATTTGCACTGACTTGGATCTCTTGATCAGTTTCTACAAGACCTCCAATGTCATTTGTCCTTAGAGACCTAGTAAGGGCTACAAGCAATTAGGCCTCCTAGTTGAGTTTCTACACAATCCCTTCCAATCTTCCTTAACAACCCCTAGAACAAATCACAGTTTTAGATACCCTTTTGGATGCCCTAAGAAACTTCAGACTTTGGCATCTGGGTTTTGTGTGTAAATAGTCTGACCATGTTGCACCTAATTGGGATTCTCTTGGAGACTTGGCTCTAAATGTCTTCACTAGTCACAAAGGAAGGAAGATTGGGCACTTGTCAGAGGTCTTCACATGTTCAAGGGTTTCTCCCATACCAAGTTTGCTCACTCATCAATGCATTGTTCAAGAGTTTCATCCACTTCTTCTGCTGCACAGGCTTGCCACATAGGAAATGTCAAGCCTAGGGCATCATCTCAAAAATACCAAGTGACACTTCCTACCTTCCAAACCACTTGGAACATTAGATTACATGTCAATTCAACATTCCCCAAGGTTTCAGGCCATTCCCATAGTGGAATGTTGAATTGTGACCCTTTTTGCATCAAAACCCTGATTTTAAGGGTTTCTCAGGCCAGCGAGAAAGAAAATTATGTAACCTCTAAACTGGAGGGTGTCAAGACCTCAAACCAATGCTAAATGAAAGTTAATTCACTGCTTCAACTTGTCCTATGCATTGATCATGCAAACCATCCGTACAAATCCATACAAATGCAGAAAACACAGGAAAATGGGATAAAATTGCAGTCATAGATTTGTTTTGAAAGCAATAATTTCATTCAAAAGATTCTTCTAACCTGTTGGCATTGTTCCTCAAGCTTATATCATACCAAGGAACTCCTCCAACCACCCCCAACGTGTACACTCAACCAACTAACCGTTGGGGTAACCATAATTCAAAATTTGACAAAGTTGCTTATGACAACATTGCAACTTTTTGACCATTTATTACATTTTGGATCTTGCCTTCACACAAAAGGGCAAGAGTGAACACACAACACAACTAAGACCCCTAAATACCAAAAACACAAATAAAATGCGCATACAATGGCTTGGACCAAGTTTACACACCTTGGAGCCTTAGGACTTGTTACGTTGTCTTAGGACTTAATCAATAGGCCTTCGAGGCAAAAATCAACCTACGACCTACTTCAAAGCATAACCATGAATCAAAGACATATCCTAGTGATGCAAACATATATTCTAGTGCCCCTGCACCACTATCCCAAGGTAATATCATTAAGTTATTAAAGTGCAAGTTTTTATAACATTAAAAAGGTTTAATGGTGCTTTTTGGAGAAATTTGACCCCCTTCTTGGAAGCTATAAATATTGTTGAAGAAGTAATTCATTTCATTCTTTTGGCATTTGATAAACTCATTTTATGAATTTGTTGAGCATTGGAGAACAAAGAGAAGGGTTTCTATAAATCCAGAGGTTTTTGGCATTGGAGAGCGTGGCTTCTTTGGTGTAACAGCTTTCTTAGGGTGTGAGACTATCACCTTAAGCTTGCTCTTTTGTTGGCTTCATTCTAGAGTCAAGATCGTGCAAATTGGATTAAGAATTTCAGGGGTTTCAATCAGATTAAATGTTCTAGCTTAAGGAGGATTTAAGTCTGCGTTTGGGTGAATATTTGTATATATATCAAGGCTGTACGACTTTCTTTTTGCAGCCATTAATTGCAGCAAGAAGGGTGCTAATCATTGGAGGGTGATTTTGATCAATGTAGACATAATAAATTTCAAGAAATTTCTAGAGAGGGCGCTGGACCTTAGGGAAGACATTGGCATCAGTTTCAAAGGAAGTCAATCGTGATTTTGGGAATATAGAATCCTCTAGAGGCTATTTTTTACCAGCAGGAGTACAGAAGTAATCTGTTCCTCCTTATCGGGTATGCATGTGTGTGTAAAGAAGAGAAACAGGAATCGCCAAAAATTGCCAAACTCGTGATGATTACTCCTTATAGATACCCAAAGCAACTAAAAGATGAAATTGAAAAGACAATTAAGGAGCTGCTTGCTATGGGGCACATTAGGCCTAGCAAATCACCTTTTGCTTCATTTGTAGTTTTGGTGAAGAAAAAGGATGGTAGCCTTCCGACGTGCATTGATTAGAAGGTCCTGAATAAGAGGATAGTTAAAAATAGGTATCCCATCCGTCGGATTGACGAGTTGATTGATGAGCTTCACGGTGCTTGTTACTTCTCGAAAATAGATTTGAGATTGGGGTATCACCAGATCAGAGTTAGAGAGAAGGACATTGGAAGGACAACATTCAGATGCCATTGTGGCCATTTCAAGTTTGTGGTTATGCCATTTGGGCTAACCAATGCTCCTACTACATTCTAGACTACTATGAGTAGGGTCTTTCAACCATAGTTGAGAAAGTTTGTACTTGTTTTTTGATGACATTTTGGTGTACAACAAAACGTGGGAGGAGCACCTTGCCCATTTGGATATAGTGTTGGGTATTCTTGATAGGGAGTCCTCCAAGGAATCCAAATGTGATTTGGGCATGACGGAGTTGTTGTATTTGGGCCATATTATTAGTGTAGAGGGTGTGCAGATGGATCCTTGATAAGATCTGAGCTATTATTGAGTGGCCTACTCCAGGGAATCTCACTCAGCTCCGCTGATTTTTGGGTTTGTGGTTCTATTGTAGATTTGTCAATGGTTATTCATGGCATGCAACACCACTTACAAATTTGATGAAAAAGGGGGGGTTCATTTGGACTCCTAAGGCACAAGAGTGTTTTGATAAATTTAAACAATTGATGACTACATGTCCAGTCCTTGCATTAGCTAATTTCACTAAGGCCTTTGAGCTTCAATGTGATGCTTCAGGTGAGGACATTGGTGTAGTGCTTATGCAGGATAAACACCCTATTGCTTTTGAAAGCAGGAAGCTTAGAGGACCTAAGAGGAGCTTCGGTATTTTTGACAAGGAGATGTTGGCCATCATGCATGCATTGGCCAAATTTAGACAATACCTTGTTGGTAGTAAATTCAGCATTAAGATTGATCATAATAGCCTGAGACATTTCCTAGGACAGCGAGATCTTAATGATCGACAACAAAAGTGGGTTAGTAAGCTGCAGCCATATGACTTTGACATTGCCTATGTCAAAGGGGCACATAATGTTGCTGCTGATGCTTTATCTCACCGACCTCATTTGAGCTCCATGGTTGAGATTTCAGAGGATTGGAGACATCTGATCGTAGCAAAGTACGCCAAAGACATGGGCTTGTGGCATTGTTGAGGGTTTAGTACAGGACAACAAATACACGGTTGTAAATGATCTTATCATTTACAAGGGAAGAGTTTTCTTGACCCCAGGATCAGAGATGAAGAGCAAAGTGTTGGGGACCTTTCATGATGCACCCATGGCAAGACATCCCTGATATTTTAAAACTTATAAGCATGTACGGGAAAGTTTCACTTGGAAGGGTCTTAAGTCAGATGTTCTTCGGTATGTGAGAGAATGTCCTGTTTGTCAGCAGAATAAATAGGAGCATACCTATCCTGCAGGGTTACTCCAACCTCTTCCAATTCTTGATAGGAAGTGGGAATGCTTGTCTATGGTTTTCATTACGGGCTTGCTGAAAGCCCAAGGTAGAGATTGCATATATGTGGTTGTCGATCAGCTCACTAAGTATGGCCACTTCTTTCCGATTACTACTACATATTCAGCTGCATAGGTAGTAGAGTTGTTCTTCCGCGAGATATTTATGTTGCATGGCTTACCTTGGAATATTGTCAGCGATAGTGATAGTCAATTCACGAGCCACTTCTGGCAAGAACTATTCAGACTTTGTGGGATCGAACTTACTCTGAGAACGAGCTACCACCCATAGACAAATGGCTAGATGGAGATTGGAAACAAATGGGTGGAAGGATACCTCAAACATTATATAGCGGGGCAGCAAAAGACTTGGGTGAAGTGGATTTATCTTTGTGAGTATTGTTATAACACTACTCATCATATGTCGATTCAGATGACACCATTTCTGGCATTGTATGGATATGAGGTGCCTAGTTTTCTTGATTTACCCTTGAGTGACAGTAGAGTGCCTAGCGCTGGGGATCTTTTATAGGAGAACCAGAACATTATGAGGTCTCTTAAGGAGAATATTCAGAAGGCAGAGAATTAGCAAAAGCAGTATGCAAATTAGAAGTGAGTTGAGCGATCTTTTGAGGTAGGAGATATGGTGTATTTGATGTTGCAGCCCTATCGTTAGTCCACTCTCAGGAAGAGTGGTGTAGAGAAACTCAAGCCACGTTACTATGGTCCTTTCAAAATTATCAAACGTGTGGGTGAGCTGGCTTATGAGTTAGAGTTACCGGCCGACAACAGAGTACATAATGTCTTTCATGTGTCACACCTCAAGAAGGCGTTAGTACATTGTGTTGTTCCTTCTGTAATTTTACCGCCCTTGGATGATGAGGGGAAGTTAATTCTAGTACCTGAGGCCATCTTGGATGTCAGAGAGAGGCAGCTGCGAAGGCGGGTCATCAGTGAATATTTGATTAGATGGAAGGATTTGCCGGTAGAGGATGCTGCCTGGGAGAGTGAGGATATTTTGCAGCATCCAGAGTTGAGATTGCTTGGGGACAAGCAATTTCAGGGAGGGCGAACTGTAATGTCCCCTTCTAGTTAGACATCAGTTTTGAGCAGGATTAGCCTATCAGTTGACCCTCGTAGGCTAGTGAGATTGGATTGAGGGTCCTTGGAGACAGATACCTTTTCATTGGTCAGTTAATTATTGCTCAAGAATTCAGTGGTTCAGGTTTTGCCTTTGTTTGGTTCAATTTCATACACTTACTATTTATAGGAAGTCATCTAGTTAGAGTTTCTATTTTTAGCCGGGAACCTAAACGGGTTTGGGTTGGTAGTGTTGATCTCCAGTATTCAGTGGTACGGAGAAATGCCTAAGTTATAACATTTAATTATTATTAAAGGTGACTTTAATAATAATTAATGTTTTAAGTTATAATATAATGTTATAATTGCACTTTTAATGAAGGGTCAAATCATCATTAAAAGGGGGACATATGATGTAATTAATCTTGGGCGCCTATCCAAGCTAATATCATTAAGTTATTAAAGTGCAAGTTATTATAACATTTAAAAGGTTTAATGTTCCTTTTTGGAGAAATTCAACCCCCTTCTTGGAAGCTATAAATATTGTTGAAGAATTAATTCATTTCATTCTTTTGGCATTTGATATACTCATTTTATGAATTCGCTGAGCATTGGAGAACAAAGATAAGGGTTTCTGCAAATCCAGAGCTTTTTGGCATTGGAGAGCATGGCTTCTTCAGTGTAACAACCTTTTGAGGGTGTGAGACTATCCCCTTAAGTTTGCTCTTCTGTTGGCTTCATTCTGGAGTGAAGATTGTGCATATTGGAGGAAGAATTTCAGGGGTTTCAATTAGATTAAAGGTTCTAGCTTAAGGAGGATTTAATTCTGCGTTTGGGTGAATATTTGCATATATTTCAAGGCTGTATACCTGCGTTTTGCAGCTATTAATTGCAGCAAGAAGGGCGCTAATGATTGGAGGGCGATTTTGATCAATGAAGACACAATAAATTTCAAGAAATTTCTAGAGATGGCGCTGGACCTCAGGGAAGACATTGGCATCAGTTTTGAAGGAATTCAATCCTGATTTTGGGAATATCGAACCCCCTAGAGGCTGCTTTTTACCAGCAGAAGTACAAAATAATTCTGTTTCTCCTTACCGGGTATGCATGTGTGTGTAAAGGTTTCAAAAATAAATGAATAATGAATTTATATGGTTGCTGCAGTTGTTACCTTCAGTATTTATTTAATTTTCAGTTTGGAGTATTCCTATGTTTTTATTTGCATTGCTTTTTATATTAAAAACACAAAAAAAGTACAAAATTCAGAAATCCAAAACAAAACTTTAGTAGTTTTCATCAGAGATTTAGAGTAACACGATTTGGGAGGATTTGGAGTCTTCATAGAGTTGGGCTTTGGTCATGGACCAGCCCCTTTTGTTTCTTCTTCCACACGACTTGATGTTTGAAAATCTTCTGTCCAGCTTTATCTTCTTAAGGCAATTTCGCAATACTCTCCTCTTTTGGATTTAATGTTCTGAGTTTTACCCTTAGCACAAATTTTGCTGAGTCATTCTTTGATGCTGATTAGAAACAACCTCATTTGACAGAGGTTAGCGGATTCTTCTTTTCTCCTTGGGCAAGGTTGATAGTACCTCCTGAAGCGATTTTAAGACAACCTTTCTGCCGTTCGAATTTAGAAAGGCAGAGGTAATTTGATTTGAATTTGTTTCAATGCAAAAGGCCTCCCTTCCATCATATATAAGCTTTGAATGGAAAGTCACACCTTTTCATCTTCTTAGGTTGGCCAACTTAGCTAATGAAACACTTTTTATAACTGCTCTTTTGAATTCTCCATTGGAATCACACTCTTTCATATAGCATATAAGCCGATTTATGCTTGATGAAACACCTCTTCCCTTGCTTATTAAATTTGCCTTCCTTGATCTCATTCACCTTCCAGCCAACTTCATCTAAAACATTCATGAATTTTATCCTCTTAAAATTCACCTTTATTGCATATGAAGCTAAGTTCGCTTCATGTCTTTCTTCTTCGATTTGCAAGGGGTTTAAATTTTAAATTTCATCTCCCCAACGTCTATCTTATATCTCTTGAAGCAAAGGGGGTGGAATTTCACCTTCCATGTTTTGGGGTTAATCTTTTACCTTCCATGCTTATGTGAGTTGACTTTCTTACCTTTCTCATCAACCTAAGTTGATCTGCACCCTTCTTCTTTACTGACCCAAATCGGTGTGCATCCTCCTCCTTGTTAACTTAAAGTTGATGCACATCCTTTGGTTTGCTTTAGGAGTTTAAAATTTAACTTGGGCAATTTTTGCTTCCTATTTACTTAAGTTGATTCGCATGTTTTGGGGTTAACCTTTTACCTTCCATGCTTATGTGAGTTGACTTTCTTACCTTTCTCATCAACCTAAGTTGATCTGCACCCTACCTAAGTTGATCTGCACCCTTCTTCTTTAGTGACCCAAATCGGTGTGCATCCTCCTTTGGTTTGCTTTAGGAGTTTAAAATTTGACTTAGGCAATTTTTGCTTCCTATTTACTTAAGTTGATTCGCATCTCCTTCATGACTTCGAGGCTAAATATTTTAGTTAAGCAATTTTACTTTCCCATCAACCTAAGTTGATCCACAGGCCCTTTCTTGTCTTTGAGGGTTGATATTATACTTAAGCAATTTTTGCTTCTTATCAACCTAAGTTGATCCGCAGGCCCTCACAAGATGTTGTAAGTTGAAATTCTCTTTACCTTGATGGTTGATTAATCTTTCAAACTTAACACCTTCATCCTCTAAAGCTGATGAACTTCCTTGATTGGAGAGGTTAGCGTGCACCTCCTTCCATGTTTGTGTAGGTAAATTGTCAAAGTCCATTGCCTTAGAATTTTGCTCTCTCCTAAAATGAAAATTGAAATGCACAAGAGAGGGACTTCATTATTCAAAGAAGATTTTATTTCCTTCAAAAATGATTATTTTCCAAAATCAAAGCCTAGAAGGCAATTTCCTAGTTCGTTCAACTTGACTCCTTCCTGACAACCTTGGCAATTCTCGCAACATATTGACTTTATTGACAACTTCCTACAACCTCTTGCAATTTTGCAACATGACCTTAACCTCGAGCAAAGGTTAACGACTAAAGAAACTATTGCCAAGCTAAGCAGAGTAAGACACCTAATCCAAGCAAAAACTGAGGGTCCCCATTTGCAATGGGATGATGTGGGAAAACGTTACAACTTCTTGTAGGAAAAATATCAAGCGAAAAGAAAATCTAGATGATCCTACTAAAACTCCTCGTACCTCCAGCTCCTTATCTTTCTTATCCCTGGATGCAGCTCCTAAAAAATTAGGTGCTTTTGCAGAAATGCTTTGGAAGAGGCGGTTTGGGGGGAGGTAGTTTAGGAGGATGTGACACTAAAATAATGAGACATCACCTAATGAAGATGGGAAATTTGACAGTTTACCCCCCTAGATGATGCTCTAATGGTAGAAGAGGATACAATTGCTTCTATCCTTAATAAAAAAGTTATACAAAGGAAGAGGAATGCCAAAATCAGATAGAAAGAGACTATCGAGAATGCTGGAAATCGCCATGGTTTCAACAATAAAATGGAGGAAGTCTGGGAAACAATGATTTTCAAATTTGAGGCTCTTTGCTGGAATTGTTTTTGCTGATATGGGTCTCTCTTTGTACACATGTTCTTCTATGCTCCCTTTTCTCTTTGGGACGCATTCTTTGTAATCTTGGTATTTTATATTAATAAATCAATTATTCTTTTCAAATACATGATCACAGTATTTTCTCCAGAAACAAATGGACTATTGACATTTAAACCATTCTTTTTTTTTTGTATTTACATTTAAAAGAATGCTGCAACAATTTATACTTTAATCTGTCTGTTAGAAGGTGTATGAATACTATTTCAATTTTCAATGGTGAAAACCAAACACCATGTGCAACTTATTTTCCTTTTGTGTATCATAACTAATGTAATTTACCACATATAAAGTTTCATCCTATAACTCGATCTACCAAAAATTTCCTGCATCGTTTACACTAACTCTATTAGAATTTTATGTTTAAACTTATGTCAAAATAATTCTAAACTTTTATCATACTATAGACTGTTTTCCATCAGCCTACACTCTGCATAACAATATCACTTATTTGTGTATGGTACATTGTTATGCCTCGTCGTAAAATAAAGATGCGTCCAAAAAAACATAATATTTCCATATTCCTTGTCATATCCGTTTGTCTTACATAGTTGTCTTTCCCAGCCTGTAATTACTATGAGCATTTTGTAGAAACACTTAGATTTGAGAAAGACAAAATCAAATGTGTAAATGGAATTGAAAAACATGATTTAACATTGATACATTTTTTGAAAATTTCCTTTTTTAACCATCGCATCAATATATCAACTATTTAACAAAAATGAAGTGGTTTGCAGATCCTAAAGCCAAAGCATTATGGGACGTTGATGACGAGAATGGATCAATAACTGGTGTACCCTTTTCAATGTACCTTATCACTGGTAAGTATAGTTTCCGTAGAAAAAAAAGTATAGTTTCATTTCCAGTCTTTCAGTTTCACTTTATTGCATGACAAAGGACCACTAAAACATATGTTTATCAACATAGAATTTTAGTTGATGCAATATTTTCAGTTGTCTTTGTGGAGAAGGAATAAATTATTTGGTACGAGTCTTAAATTCTTAATACTGGTGGAAAGTTGAAAGCCAGTGTCAATATTTTTTTTCAAAAATATTTGCATTTTAGATGAAATTTAGTTTATAGTGTGATGTAAGAGACTAACAATGTACATGTGTAGTATACGGTATACCTACTAGGTACACATAGTAAATATAGTATTTTACATATTGAAATGTAAATGGATTATATAATCAGATAGGTGAGAGTGAATGAATGGGTGATAGGTAACATGCAGATCATGGGCCATGCTTGATAGGATCTCTTTTCAGCAACTTTTAATAACCAGCCAAGCTTAATATGGTCTTTAACATGCCTTCTTGTGTTAGAAAGGCTTTGATCTCAAAGCACCATGATAATATAATAACTGATATGACTTGGATGAATGTAAACAGTATCATGAAAGGCACGACTTGTATTAAGTTAATAAGAATTGTTTACATGAATAGACCAAAGGTTGTGTCCATTAGAAAGGATATCTCTTTCAAGAGATACTACCTCTCGTGAAGGGGTATTTGGAAGATATTCTTAAGGCAAGAATCGTTTGAGAGGGAAGGGGTAGGTAAGAAGATCACATCAGACCTTCGAACAAATATATGAGGATGCATGTAATAGAATGTTAAGAGAAATAGAGATAGGAAGTAGGAACTAGAAACCACTGCTGCGGGTTATGAACAGGTAAGTAATGAATGAATATTTTAATATATATGTTAATGAATATAATTAATGCATATTTAATATATATGTAATGAATGAATATTTTAATATATATGTTAATGAATATAATTAATGCATATTTAATATATATGTTAGTGAATGGATATTTTAATATATATGTTAATGAATATAATTAATGCATATTTAATATATATGTTAATGAATATAAGTAATGAATATTTTGGAATATACGTTAATAAATAAATATGAATATATGATAATGGATGTTTTCTGAATATATGATATGGAATACATGTTAAGTTAGGAACATGTAAATGTAGATTATGGAATGGAAAATAGTAAAATGTAATATAAATGTGACTACATGATGGAGGCTATAGGGAGGAAACTCCCTTAGTCTAATGGAGGGATTATGATAATCCCTGGTAGGCAGTATATATACTGAATATCTATATGCATATATGTATGGCTTGGTTGACAAAGTTCATCCAAGAAGAGATGGATCTGGCCGGTCCTCTCTGGTAGACTTAGATGATGAGATGCATCATCCAAGGCAAGAAATTGACATATGGTCTTCCTTGGATGGCTTGGGTGTAAGACAGGAATCGAATTAACCTTCGATTTCTTGGATGGTTTGGGTGTAAGTAGTTACATCCAAGACAGGAATCGAATTAACTTTTGATTTCCTGGATGGCTTGGGTGTAAGAAATTACATCCAAGACAGGAATCGAATTGACCTTCGATTTCCTGGTATGGCTTGGAACCAAGATGGGTTCCAAGAAGGCGAGCTTCACAGCCGCCTAAGGACATGTCCCAGTATTGCACTCGTATCCTTTTTATTAAATAAGAATTGAGATTAGTGTTAATTAAGTAATTGAACTTTAATTGCAAATTAGATTAGTCATATATATATATATTTGTTGTGTTCTAACAATCTGTTTTGCAGGACAATGATCTCTAACTAGTAGGGACATTACAAGCTGATAGAAGAATTATGTGCATATAATTTGTTGTCTATTCCAAGAAATAGGAATAAGAATGCTGATAGACTTGTTGCCATAGGAGCACAATATGATATCCCGGATAACATGAGTAGTAACAGCAAGCAACAGTATGTGAAGGTTGTTGTTAGACCTTCAATCCCAGATAATAATGTTTTTTGGCAAGTTTTTGAGAATGACCAGCAAATTGTAAACTTTATAAGGGAAGAGGCTGAGTTTTCATGCAGAAATCAGGACAGATTCCAACAGCAATATGAAGACCAGGTCATACAACTGAAAAGTAATAAGCTGCCCAAGGGATTGGTCACCTTGGAATCCATCTTCAATTCTGACGACCAAGTCAAGAAAGAAAGGTCCAGCATTCACATTGATCGGGACCACTATGAGGAGGTTGAGATTTCAAAAGGTAAGCTTCTTAAACTCAACAAATTTCATATCAAAGGAAAAGAGGAAGCTTTTATATCCCTCTGTCAAGAATTTAATGATATATTTGCTTGGCACCTTGTAAATATAATATAATTCAGGGATAAATGCTTAATAGGGCACTTTGCAAATATAATAAGAATCAGGGAGAACAATTGATAGGGCACCCTGTAAATATAAATTAGGGAGAACTGCTATAAGGAACCCTACATAATAATATTCGATAGGGAGAACTCTTATAAGGCACCCTACATGGTAATATTGAGTAGGGGGAACTGTTGAATAAGACATCCTACATGATTATATTTTCCACTATCATAATTTATGTTTCTATTTCTGATATTGCTACATGAATCTCTCTTTATGTTACAGCTGCTTATGTGATCATTCCCTAGTGTAATTTGTAGTTTTTTCTAACTTTATTTTTGCAGGGTTGACTACAGCCACGATTGAGGTACTTTCTCTAAACCCCTACACTAAGATCTGAAACACCATAACTAGGATATTTTAAGGCTATTTTATTAAGGGACATTACAAGTGGTATCAAAGCATGTTCCTGCCAGCCTGGATTAGTTGATTTAATTAAGTCAATGAACCTTAAGGGCCCTAGAAAGACAAAGAAAGAAACACACACTAGCTATGGAACACGAGTTCAAAACCTTTATGGACCAAACCACCTAGGCCGTGCAAAACATAACAGCAACCATAGGTAATCTCAGGCCAAACCATATGAAAGGGATAGGTCCCCAAGTCAATCTGAAAATGATGATGGGACTACCTGAGAGTCTATCCATGGAGCTAATGTACCCCCTTTCCTATTTAGGGAAGAGCCAATTAAAGGTGGTGAAGGAACTCATCTCCCTAATATAAGGGAATTTGTTGCAGAATATGCAAGGTTAGACCCTGAAATTAAAAGAAGTATCCCATTCTTTGTATTTTGTGAAGTCAACTCAAGGAAGAACCATAGGCAAAGGAGGGCACAACCTAACAAGGAAGTACAAAACAAGGTGGGGAAAATGACCATTCCTAATTTTGATGGGTCTGGGAAAATCTCAACTCATTCATGGATCCAAAAACTAGAGACTTACCTCACCCTGTCCAATGGTAGAGAAGGATGCCATCACATTTGCCATACTGCACTTAGAAGGAACAACACATGAATGGTGGCATCATGGTCTAGTCACCCAAGATGAGAAAGATATAAAAACATATCATTCTTTCAAACAAAGACTTATTGAAAGATTTGATCGACTACACCCCCAAAAATATTTTAAAGATCTTGCTAGGATCAGACAAAGAGGAACCCTATAAGAATATATATCAGAATTTCAAAGATTGGCTGTCATGGTTCCAGGGATATTTGAAGAAGGACTGGTCTACCTATTCGTAGAAGGGTTGGGTGATACGACCTGAGGGGTGGTAAGCACTTTTGACCCCTCTACTCTCCAAGAAGCAATTCACAAGGCTACTCGGTTGGAGGCTGCCGAAACTAAGAAAGGAGATTTCTCTAAAATGACAACATCAAGGGATAAACATTTTCATCACAAAGATGACAGCAAGAAGACCTTCATCTCACGGAATGGGCGAGAAGAGCTAAAGAGGAAAGGTCTATGTTTTAAATGCAAGAAGAAATGGGAGAGGGGGCACAACTGTGAAAAACCCAAGTTATGCTACAAATGTAATGAGGAATGGGAACCGGGGCATGAATGCAAAAGAAAGGATCCAAAAAAGAACAACATGTGTTTCAAATGTGGAGAAAGGTGGGAACCAGGACATAATTGTACAAAAAGAGGCAAAGCTCATTACATTGAAACCATATCCCAAGAGAATGAAGAACCTCCTAGCAAGAGGACAAAATACCACAAAGAAGATGAGGAGGGAGGAACATTGGCATCCATCTCAAGGGCAACTAAATACTGCCCTTTCAAGATCCGAGGAGTAATTAAAGGGAAAAAGGTGACGGCTTTGATAGACAGCGGAGCTACACATAACTTCATAGATGAGAATTTAGCCAAGATGTTGGGGTTGGAAACATAGGACTTCATAGGATTTAAGGTAGCTCTAGCTGATGGATTCACAACTCCATGCACTAGGAAAATCCCTCAACATCTCCATAGGGAAGCATGAGATTAAGGATAAATTCTTTACTATAAGACTAGGAGACAAATTTAATTTTGGGCATCCCTTGGTTGGACTCATTAGGAGATATTAACATCAACTTTTCAAAGTTAGAATTGCACTTCGAGAACAATGGGGAGAAGATTATGTTGCAAGGACTCTTCGATGGATCTCCTAGGGTAGTTTCAGCAAAGAAAATGGGGAAAATACTCAGTCATAATCAAGCAGAGTGGATAGCCCAATGCTTAATCTTAGACAAAACCACTCCCAAAGGTAAAGAAGTCCACATAGACATCTAACCATTGCTAAGGAAACACAAAAAGGTTTTTGATAATATTCCCCTAGGTCTACCTCCAAAAAGAGGTTTTGAACATTCCATCGAACTAGAGGAAGGAACAAAACCAATAGTTACCACACCCTACCACTATCCACACAAATCTAATGAGGAAATTGAAAAAACTATAAAAGAATTATTGGAAATGGGACACATCCAACCAAGTTGTAGCCCATTCACTTTATCCGTTGTAGTCTCCAAGAAAAAAAGATGGCACGATGAGGATGTGTATTGACTATAGGGCACTAAATAAGAAGACACTAAATAATAAGTACCCGATTCCTCGAATTGATGAACTTCACGAAGCGGTCTACTTCTCCAAAATAAACTTAAAATCTAGATACCACCAAATCCAACTAAGGGAGGAAGATATACTAAAAACAACTATTAGATGCCATTATGGGCACTTAGAATTTCTTGTTTTTACCATTTGGCTTGACAAATGCCCCTGCTACTTTCCAATCTTGTATGAACCACATCTTCAGGGGCCAATTAAGGAATTTTTTGCTTGTTTTCTTTGATGACATCCTGATCTATAGTAGGACCTGGGAGGATCATTTGAAGCACATAGATGAAGTTTTAGAGGTACTTGAGCAAAATTCTCTATACGCAAAATTATCAAAGTGTGAATTCGGTATGGAAGAAATCTTGTATTTAGGACATAAGATTAGTGCACAAGGAGTAAGGGTAGATGAGGAAAATATTGAGACCATTAGGAGTTGGCCAAGGCCTAGAACCCTTACTCACCTTCGAGGGTTTTTGGGGCTTTGCAACTACTACATGAGGTTTATAAAAGGATTTTCAAAACTAACAGCCCCACTCACCGATCTCACAAAGAAAGGGGCCTTTGCATGGAATGAAGGGGCCCAAGTAGCATTTGAGAAACTCAAGGAAGTTATGAGTTCCTGCCTTGTTCTAGTCATACCAGACTTTTCCTTGCCTTTTGAATTATATTTTGATGCCTCAAGGGAAGGTATTGGAGCTGTATTAATGCAGAATAAACATCCCATAGCTTTTGAAAGCAAGAAACTTAAGGAATAGGAAAGAGCGTTTTCCATCTATGACAAAGAGATGTTGGCAATAATGCCTGCCCTAGCAAAATTCTGGCAATACTTGATTTGTGGGAGATTCATTGTTGAGACTGACGACAATAGTTTAAGGTTTTTCTTAAGTCAAAAGGACCTAAATGATAGGCTGTAGAAGTGGGTAAGTAAGTTGCAATCATATGACTTTGATATTGAGTATATGAAAGGCGAGAATAACATCATAGCAGATGCTCTATCTCGAAGACCCCACCTTAATGCAATACAACAATATCAACTGATTGGAGAACATCCATACTTACTGAGTATGCTAAAGATACATTGTCAAGTGATCTAATTGAAGGAAAGATACAGGATGAAAATTACCGAATTGTGGATGACCTCGTCCTCTATAAAGACCGAGTGTACATTACACTAGGATCTAAGGTAAAGAAGGAAATCTTGAAAAACTATCATGATAATCCATCGGTAGGACATCAAAGATAATACAAAACCTACAAGTAGATCAGAGAGAGGTTCTCATGGAAGGGCCTCAAGAGGGATGTATTAACATATGTTAAGGAATGCATGGTATGTCAGAGGAACAAAGATGAGCATACTTTTCTAGCAAGATTACTTCAGCCATTACCAATTCCCAACCAAAAATGGGAAAGCACATCCATGGATTTTATAACCGGATTGCCCAAGGTACAGGGGAAAAATTGTGTTTATGTGGTAGTTGATCGGTTGACAAAATATGCACACTTCATAGCTATCTCATAATTTCGATCACCTCAAATAGCTGAGATTTTCTTTAAATAATTTCTTAGACTAGGATTACTCCGTAACATTGTAAGTGACTAGGATAGCCGTTTCCTTAGTCTCTTTTGGCAAGAACTTTTCAGGCTAGTTGGAACAAAACTAACCCCCAGCACAAGGTACCGCCCACAAACAGATGGACAGACGGAAATAGTTAAACATATGGTTGGAAGGATACCTCTGGGATTATGTTACAGGACAGCAAAATGCACGAGTCAAGTGGCTTCATTTAGGAGAATACTGTTATAATAATACTCATCACATGTCTATAGGGATGATCCCCTTCAAGGCTTTGTATTGGTACACCGCAACATCCTTTGGAGATTTGATTCATTCTGAGAGCTGAGTTCCAGGAGCCAGAGACTTCATACAAGAAAGCATGAATATAATGAATGAGCTTAGGGATAATCTTCTTCAAGCCCAAAATCAGCAAAAGGTATATGCAAATAGAAAGAGAACATAATGAACTTTTGAAGCAAGAGACATGGTCTTTTTGAGGCTACAACCTTACAAACAATCATCACTCAAAACCAGCAGGGCAAAAGTACGTAAACCCCAATTTTATGGGCCATACAAGATATTGAGGAAGATAAGAGAAGTGGCTTATGAACTGGAACTCCCTCCCAATAGCAGAATCCACAATGTATTTCATGTATCCTCAAAAAGGTGTTGGGGCAGCACGCTAGCCCATGCTCTGAATTGCGACCCTTGGACGATGAAGGGAAGTTGATCTTGGAACCAGAAACTATCTTCAATGTACGAGAAAAGAGGCTAAGAAACAAAAATATTGAAGAATACCTAGTTAAATGGAAAGGACTACCAATGGATGATGCAACTTGGGAAGTGTTGTGCGTTATGCACACCCCACCCCTGTTCTAGGGGACCCCTCGTCGTTTTTGAAGTCTGCTTGATAAAATGAGAGAGGAGCTTCACTTGCTGATAATGCCTTTCCGATCACCGGCGCAATCCCAAACAAAGGTCGAAATATACTCACAAGGTCAGGAGAGGAGTCATGTAATATAAACAAAGGGCCCGAATTTCTCTAAGAAGAGAGGACAAATTTAGGGCGAAGCCTAAACTCGCTCATTGTCTCCCCCAAAATCGCATGTCAAAATGTGAATCAGGAGTTGCGCGAATTCCTCAGAGAATGTTGAAGTTTGCAAAAACACACAAAATCGCTCATTTTGAGCCAATGGCCCGAATTGCAAAGGGCATT
The DNA here is from genome assembly GCF_030272615.1 of Cryptomeria japonica. Taxonomy (NCBI): domain Eukaryota; kingdom Viridiplantae; phylum Streptophyta; class Pinopsida; order Cupressales; family Cupressaceae; genus Cryptomeria; species Cryptomeria japonica. Next base: position 343,422,595 of record NC_081415.1, read on the forward strand.
GCAACTTAAATGCAAACAAAGAAAATCGTGCAAAAGGGTCAAAATAGTTGAAACAAAGAGCAATGAGCATTCAAGACAAAGGTTCGGCATTTTTTGTGGTTTTGCAGTCACGCGATTTGGCCTAAAAATCTGAGATTCATTTACCCTAGGAGAGCCGAGTCTTGCAGAGGGTGAGGAGATCAGAATCGTGAATTTTCCTTCATTTGGCCGACAAACTTATAAGATCAAAATCGTGCAATTTGCTCTATTTGCCCAAAAAAGTGAAAAGGAGGGGTAAATTCTCATAAAGAGCCCTAAAAAGTTGAAAATGTTCAAAGCTGGCAATATCATCTAATAGGCCTCAAAGGTAGAATTGCGATTTTCGTCCCAAAGAGGTGGGGTTATGACCAAGCTCGACCCTTTATTGGATTTTGCTATAAATGAGAAAAGCGTCTAAGTTTGCAAAAGCCTCTTCTAGGCTGAAATTTCTAACACAATGCAAAGTCACGCCCAATATCCTCTAACAGGCCGAAAAATCACCAAGGGCCCTAAGTCGCGCATTTCAAGCTAAAAAACTGAAAATAAATGTGTTCAAATCACAAATTCGGCTTGTAGGCCGAAAATGAAAGAAAATGTCTAAATCTGCTAAATGACCTTGTCAGCCGAAAATGAACAAGAGAGGACCAATCGTGCACTTTAGCTGGTTAGGCGGAAAACTCCAAAAGGGTCTTTTTGGCCGAAAATAATGAAGAAAATAAAGTCGCACATTTAAACAAAGTGATTGGATTTTTTTTGTAAGGAAATAAATTTGTTTTCAGAATTGATATCTCACATTTTGGGTGAAATGGCCGAAATTCAAGTGGAGTTTTTTTTACATAGCTAAAATCTCTCATTTTGGCTCAAGAGCCCGAAATTAACAAAAGGGGCGTTCTAACCAAGAGGGAAGCAATTAAGACCAGGAGGCCAAAGGTGAAAATTTGGGGTTTTTAGTAAGTTTGTGAGCTCCATGATATAAAGCAAAATCGTCTCATATCTGCCGAAGTAAACCCAAGCCCTTTAGGGAATTGATGAAATGTGAAATACGGGGAAGGCGCTTTAGAAAGAAACTTGCAACTTGCCTCTCAGGGTCAATTTTCTCCCCTTGGTCGCAAAATAAGTTCAAGGATATAAAGTTAATGGTCGAATTTCACTATCAGAGACGAGGCGTTTGAGCATCTTCCGCCTTTGCCAACCAGAGACTCGACATTACCTAAATAGAATTTAATATGATTGTTAATTTAATTTTTCAAAATGATTATTAAAGTGGAATTGATTGTTTGCAGGTCGACGACGTCGTTGGGAAGAACCAGGAGAAAGCCTGAAACGCAAAGTGAAGACTTGATCGCGATCAAAGCCCCAAGCACTGCCAATTTGTAGAACGCACCTCAAAAGGATAAAGACGAAGCATGGGGAAGCGTGCCACCATCGGACGACGAGTTGAAGTCCATCAACGAGATTGAAGACAAAGAACACAGAATGCTACCAAATATGCATTCTCAGAAGGATACCCTGTTGGATTTAACTCCAGAAATTCAGTTTTGAAAATTGAAATTGTTTATTGTAAAGAACTGCCTGTGGGTCCCATTCAAGATATTTTGAAACAAGGGGACACAGGTCAGTTGTGGACAGTTTTGTCTAACTGCCAAATTGACTAAATTAAAGCCAAATAGTGGTTAGGTATCCGGATAGTGGTTGGGTGGATAACTGAGAATTGAGTTGGCATGGGTTAAGGCTGTCAGCTTCTAGAGGGCAGATCAGGGCTGTTGGATGCAGTCCATCCTGGCCACCAGTTCAAATTGTAAAATCTATAAAAGGCAGAAGCCTTTCTTTTGTAAGGGGTTAGATTTTTAGACAGTTAGACTGTTAGATTTCAATTAGAATTGGTTAGAGTTTTGTAGAAAGTTAGATGTTAGGAGTAGCATAGAAATGCTACAAAAAATTGTTGTAAGGGAAGTCAAAATCAATATATAAACATTGAAGAATGGTGTTTGTTATCTTGGTTTTCTTTTGTTTGCATGGTTTTCTTCAGTAGTTTAGATAGATCTTCTTGGTGTGCAGGTATCTGATGGATTCAGGCTCATACCATTGAGGATATGCTGATTGTGTATCCTTGTGTATGGTTAGCCTGAGCCTTTAAATCGTGTTTAGTTCAATTGCAGGTGTTCGTCTGAGCTGCGCCATGTTGTGCATTCTGCACCCCATCCCCGTCTTTGACAGGGGGCCCCATGCTTGAAGTCTTTGTATGAGAGAAAGCCCAAGGCAAAATCCAATCCTTTCGTTGCCTCCAAATTCTTCCCAAGTTCGCCATTTCACCCCATAGGCCGAAAGCTGAAGACCAAGAAAAATTGGCTTGAAGGGTCGAAATGATAGAAAGTTCAAAAATCAGCCTTGAGACCCGAAATTTAACCATAGAGGCCCAAAATTGGCTTCTTAATACCAAAATGCGAGCTCGAATGGGCAAAGTCAGCCTTTGGGGCCGAAATTTGAAATAGAGTTGGCAAAGCGACCAATATAACCGAACTTTTATGTTGAACGATTAAAACTTGAGGTTCACATTTTTTTAAAAGATCTCTCAAAACTCGCCATTTAACCCGAAATTCAGAGAAAAAATGGAAAATCAGCTTCCCAGGCTGAAGTGGGAGATAAAGTTCGCAAAAGAGCTCTGTGGGCCGAAAATACACGAAATCTCACAAAATGTCCATAAGGCCCGCAAACCACAAATTCATGCAAAGTCGGCTTAAAAGCTGAAAAGGAGAGGAAGAAAGTTAAAACGCGCAGTATTGACCTTTAGGCCGAAAAGTTAAAATCGCGAGGAAAGCATTTTGGCCAAAAAATAAGTAAAAGACATCAAGATCGCGTTGTCATTCAGGTCAAGATTGCCCAAAATATCAAAATCGTGCAAAAGAGAAGGCTTCAAATTTGCAAAATTCCCAAACAAGACAAAACTAAATTCTTGAATTTCACAAAGTCACCTCATAAGTCGAAAAGGGGGAATGGAATCCCAATCTCGCCATCTTCCCTATTTGCCCGAAAAGGTGAAATGAAGGGTAAATTCGAATTCCTCTAACAGGACAAAACCCCCCTAGAGCCCTAAGTTGCGCATTTCACCAATCAAGCCAAAAATAAATGTTTCAAATCACAAATTCGGCCTATAGGCCGAAAATGGAGAATAAGTGTAATACGTCGAAAACAATAAATAATGCAATTCATCCAAATGTCCCGAAATTCTCCAAGCAAAGTTGGGCATTTGAAAACAAAAAGAACAAAGTTCACGCATTTTCCTTAAAATGGCCGAATTTCATCATTAAACAAAGGGCAAACTTTGTAATTAAGTGAAGAGGCCAAACCAAAATCGCGATTCGGCCTTTTAGGCCGAAATTTGAAAGCCTAAGGCAATATAAACCAAAATCGTTCATTTTAAATAAAATTGTCGAGTTTTATAAAGGGGGAAGGTTTTAAAGTTTGGCTATTTCATTAAAATTGTAAAGCGAAAGTCTTGCTTTCTTCTCCAGAGCCCGGATTTCATCAAGGGTGATGTTAAAATAGAAAGCCAAAATCTTGCATTTTAGGTGAAGCATTCAAAATTGGATATGCTTCTTAAAAGGGCTTGAACTTAACATCTCGTAGTTCACCTCTCAGGCCTGAATTTCGTTTAAGTTGGAGACTGAATCAAGGTGAAGGTTCAGATTTCACGTTTGAGGAGAAACATTTCACAAAGAGCTTCTCAAGCCTGAACTCCACTTAGATGAAGCCAGACGTAAAATTAATTTAATTAATTTTTCAAATTGATTGATTAAAGGTGAAATTGATTGTTCGCAGGAAAACGACATCGGGAGGAGTTAAAGTGACGACTTAACACAAGATCAAAGCTAGGTACTAGAAGCTGGAGAAGAATATGCAGGAGCGCAAGATTGGAACCAAGCATTGGGAAGCGTGTCGTTGGACGACAAGTTGAAGGCCACCACCGAGACCAAAGACGAAAGAACATTCAAAATGCAGCGAATATGCATTCTTAGGATACACAGCTGGAAGAAATTCCAAAAATTCAGTTTAAAGACAAACTATTTTATTGTAAAGGATGCCCGTGGGCCCCGTTGAAGATAGCTTGAAACAAAGTGGGACACAGGTCAGTTATGTTCAACTACCAGATAGACCCAAATTGAAGTCAAATAGTGATAGGTAGTTGAGATGGTGGTTGAAGGGACAGCTGAGAATTGACTGGGCATGGATAAAGTTGCTAGCTTCTAGAAGGCAGAGTAGGGCCCTTGGATGCAGTCCATCCTGGCCTCTAATTCAGTATGTAAGTTCTATAAAAGGCTGAAGCCTTTTTTTTTGTAAAGGGTTAGATTATTGTTAGATTTTTAGGCAGTTAGAATATGCTACATTGTAGAGGGTTAAATTTTAGTAGTAGCATAGAGATGCTGTAGAAATTGTTGTAATGGCAGTTGAAGCAAATATGTGAACATTGAAATATGGTGTTTATTGTCTTTATTTTCTTCTATTTGCATGGTTTCTTCCAGCAATTTAGATAGATCTTTCTTTTGGGTGTGCAGGTATTTGATGGATTCAGGCTCATACCATTGAGGATATACTGATTGTATGTTCTTGTGTATGGTTAACCTGAGCCTTTAATTGTGTTTAGTTAAATTGCAAGTGTCCGTCTGAGCTGTGCCAGAATTGGGTGCTTAGCCATGCATTTGCAGTTTGAAAATCTTCCAAGTCCCCTTGAAGATTGTATCGTTCCTGCGAGGTTGTGAGCCATAATGACCAAGCAGGGATTGGTTTTGTCGAATCCGTCTTCCCGCATACCAGTCTTGTTAATCTTAGGTCTCTTAACCCTTCCCTTTTGCTTTTATTTCGCAATCTTAAAATACAGATCAGCTTGTTGCAAAACGTAGGTCCCCTTGTGCTCCCAGCAAAAAACACATCGACCGTTGAGTTATCCCGCAATCAAGAACTGACATTTGGAACCTTGAGGTTGTCCCCTTTGATCGATATAAAATAGCATTAGGGCATCCTTATACAAGAGAGGATAGGATACTCACGAGATCATTCTATTCTGCATTGGCCGGAATTAGTTGCAGCGATGCGACTTTAGCCACGTCAACACGCCAGAATTGGGTGTTTGGGCATGTACTTGCAGTTTGAAAATCTTCCAAGTCCCCTTGAAGATTGCACCGTTCCTGCGAGGTTGTGAGTTATTTTGACCAAGCAGGGATTGGCTATGTTGAATCCGTCTACCTGCATACCAGTCTTGTTAATTTTAGGTTTCCTAAACCCTTTTCCTTTGCTTTTATTTCCCAGTTCGAGAATGAGATGTTGATCAGCTTGTTTCGAAACATAAGTCCCCTTGTGCTCCCAGCAAAACACATCGACTGTTGAGTTATCCCGCAGTCAAGCATTGACATTTGGAACCTTGAGGTTGTCCCAAATGATCAATCCAGACAACATTAGGGCTTCCTTATACAAGAGAGGATAGGATACTCGGCGAGAACATTCTATTCTGCATTGGCCGGATAGAGTCGTAGCAATGCGACTTCAACCACGTCAACAGGAAGGTCCCAAGATATTTGACCATCCTAATTTGAAATTGCTTGAGGGCAAGCAATCTAGGGAAGGGAAGACTATCATGCTCCCCCATTTACAGTAGAAACGATCAATATAATTTTTTGCCATATAATATGTTAAGACAATAGGAAGATTATATTAGATTACATTGATGTTAGAAAATGATATCATATTAATTTACATTTTATACATTGAATAATGATATTATATTAGCAATAAACATTATATTAAAATGATGCATTAATAATATACATTATATTTTATACCTTAACAATGCTGGACGATGCCATTGCATTAAAGTATTTATTATACTTGTTGACCAATTTTCTTTAAGGCCTGAATACCTTTCTTAAGTGGGTGGTTTGACCGAAATGACCTCCACATCGGTTCATGGAGGGTCCCGTTAGGTAAGAGGGTAGCGACCCTTCAAAAAAGGGGCGCTACCAAACAGAATCATCGTGGCTTTCCACCACGATGGGGGTAGAATAAATACATCTCTCCCCGTGTGTATTTGTATATCATTAAACTTTTGTGTACAATCATAATTAAATTAGTGACATCAATACAATATAATATTGGATGGGCAAATAAAATACTATTGTTCAACTTCAAACAGTCTTAAGGCTACATTACTGTTAGACACTATGCATATGTGTATATATATATATATACATCTGTTAATAAATCCAGAAATGAATTGGAGAATCAAATTCAGTCTGCACAAATTGTTATAAATTTATAATACTGTGAATTCATATAATGCTAATAATATAAGGATTTGCGCAGTGATTGACAAATAATGATTAATATTGATATAAAGCAGAACTAACAGTAAGCATTGATACCGATCTAATATAAATCAGGGAGAACTGCTGTTAAGGGCAGTCCGCAAATCTAATATAAATCAGGGAGAACTACTGATAAGGGCACCCTGTAAATATAATATAATTCAGGGAGAACTGCTGATAAGGGCACCTTGCAAATATAATAAGAATCAGGGAGAACAGCTGATAGGGTACCCTGTAAATATAAATTAGGGAGAACTGCTATAAGGCACCCTACATAATAATATTGGATAGGGAGAACTGCTATAAGGCACCCTACATGGTAATATTGAGTAGGGGGAACTGTTGAATAAGACACCCTACATGATTATATTTTCCACTATCATAATTTATGTTTCTGTTTCTTATATTGCTACATGAATCTCTCTTTATGTTACAGCTGCTTATGTGATCATTCCCTAGTGTAATTAGTAGTATTTTCTGACTTTACTTTTGCAAGTTTGACTACAGCAGAGATTGAGGTACTTTATCTTAACCCCTACACTAAGATCTGAAACAGCATAACCAGGATATTTTAAGGCTATTTTATTAAGGGACATTATAGGCCACTTGAAGTGTTGGTATTTGTCATAAAGCATTTTCAGAAAGTGGGCGCCTTGAGTGTGGACTTTAATAAACACAAATCATTTATTTAATACTCACGTGGTGTTAGAAGAGGCACTTGGGAATTTGAAAAGGTTTATTTTTTGGAGTGAAAGATGGGCACCCAAGGGTCTATATAAGCAAGGCTTTTGGCCAAGGGAGTTATGCTTGTTTATTATTTCATTCCCTCAAATATTTTGGACATCTTGTTCATCTATCATGGAGACTAGAGGATGAAATGGCCTAATTTCCATTACTGAATTAGTGGAAGGAAACTCCTGATTTAGATTTGAGTGATCTCATTCAACGATTGCATTGGAGCTTCACTGTGGAAGACGATTAAGGATTCATGGTGAAATCATTCTTAGCTGTTCTTTCATTATTGCATTATATTGTGAATTCTATTGTAATTGTGAATATGATGGCAATGGTACAGGGCCAACTGGTGAAGGATTTGAAGGTTGTTTGTATAGGACTGAATTGTGAATTTGCAGTAGAGGTGGGTGATTATACCCAGCATCACAAATGCAGATTTTGGTGGCTATTAGAATGCCTTTGCAGGTCTAGGCAGCTCATTTGGGGAGGCTACCATAGCATCATATTTTAAACTTTGCCAGCTAGCTCAATGCCATTCTTTGTATTTATGGGTGGCTTGTTTAGCGCCATACATAATAACTTGGGTGCTGGTTTTCTGCGTTAATTGATTCAGATCTGCAGTTTCAGAATTGTCTATAATTCTTTGAAGTGGAAATAAATGATGTATTGAGAAGAGGCTGCTGTGTTCATAGTTCATAAGGGTTTATATTTTGTTGCTGCAATACATCTGATTTCTACAAGTCTAAGAATTATTTCAGTAAGTTTTATTTGTGGCAAAATATAATTCAAGTACAAAGTATTGAAATTTGTGAAGCAAGTGTTGTTTGATCAGATATTACATAATATTCCATTTGGGTATATTGCATAGTTTCTTTGGTTTGATGGGTTTATTACTCTAGACACCTAGCACTGGTTCAACACCATGATCTAATTGCAAGTTCCAGAAAGAATTTTCCAAACTTTGCAGGTAATGGATCTCAAAGGGTAGATGGACATATTCAAGCTTTTTATATTGAATGTGGTAGTCTTGGGGTTGCTCATTATGTGGTTGTGATACTTTTTGTTGAAATTTTAGTTGGACTTGCCTCTAAATGGTTTCATCAATTTGGTTGATGAACATATTGTAGGTCAAAATGGCTTGCAAAATAAGTTTTTTGTAATAGACTTATATTCTTTTTATGTATTTGGCTAAGGTGTTCGACAAATACTCTTAAACCACACTAGTTTTTTTTAGGCTTTGTGAATGCTTATCAATCCATAATTTGCATCGAAAATTATTTCTCTTGCATGAAGTTTTTGTAAGACGAATACTATTTAAATGATGTTAACATTACATCAAGGGAGAAACACAAAAAATCCATTGAAAATGCAGTTTTTTAGTTTTATAAGCCCTATCCGCCTAAGGTAAACAAGCACACCTAGCATTTCAACATTGTTAAGCAAATTGGAAGGAAATTATAGTAGATTTGAAAAGTGATTTTGTGAAACTTCAAATTTGCTGGTTGTAAATATTTTGAGTCTTTTTTTGTTCTTCTAAACATATAAATATATCTAGCATGTGAAATTTTTGATAACATGTCAAATTTACAAATTTAATTGCATTGAATTCAAATTATATAAATTTTATTGTTGATTTATACAAGTTTATGTTAATGAAATTGTTTGTTTTCTTTATCTGTGTAGTTTAGACTGCACAATAATCCTCTTTATTTTCCTGTGTTTGGATTCCTTTAAATAGCTTTGAAGTTTGGGCTTTTGTGTTTTTTTTCACATTTCTTCCATGCCATTTGCATGTGGATGTGTGAACTTCCCTTAATTTCTTCTTCCTTGAGAGTTGTATTCGTTAATACTTTCAGATATTTGTGTTGAAATAGGAAATTTCTTGTGTTTGGGTACTAAATTTATTTCTTTCTATGACCGATGGTGAAATTTTTTTTTTGTTATTTTTCAGAGGAGAAATTCAAACAATTGTTCTCTTTATCCTTTCTCAGAGGAATATCAATTTGGTTGAATAGAATTTGAAATGTTGATTTACTTTTTTTAAGGTCCAAATGTTACATTTCCTCCTGAAGAAGAAATACGAATAAGCTATGGCAGCAAGGGGAATGAGGTATTTTTCAAAGTAACCTAAAAATCAGCTGTTTGGGTTTACTTTGGTGTTTTATTATTTGTCTTTTGTATGTCATACTGATAGATAGCCTCTTTAATATTTAACTATTTTTCTGAATGGTTTCTTCAAAACTGGCTAAAATAGATTTTTTGAAATCTAAGGTAATTTCTTATTACCCTATGGTAACTGCGTTTCTACCTATCTTTCCTTGGTTTCTCTTCAGATGGAATTTTAAGGTCAGGGATGGCCCTTTGCTAGAGATTATGGTATAGTATCAGCTCATGAACTGCAGGTGCAATGGAATTGGGACTGGATTTCTGATTTATCACACCATTTCGTTGTGGGCACCATCCATTAGTGGAACTTCTCTGTCACCATATTTTATCCTCTGGTGGACATATTTTCTACTAGGGACTTGAGAATATGGGAGGCTGTTAAGTCAGTTCTGCATACGATGATTTTTCTACCAACCAAACATCAATTTTGAAACATTGAACCTCACCATAGATAAGCGTGTCTTTTCCTAAAATTAAGGTCATCATGTGAACTTGTTTTCATATAAAGTTCTTAACATGAATAATCTCCAAGTGGAGGGTGAATGCTTCCATCACATTTTGGAAATTGCGGAGATGAAGAGACCTTTTCCCATCTATTTCTTACTATTTGGCATCCTTCATGATATTGATGTCATCTCCAAACATGTTCCAATGTTCTTAAATTGATTCATTGTCTTACACTATGCTTATTTGTTGGTCTCTCTGGGTAGTTTGCAACAGGAAAGTCTTTCAGAGCACCTATTCCTCCCACCAAGAATGTCCAAAAGAATTAGGAGGCATATTATGGATACATTTAAAGCATATTCTTCTTTACCCATTTTGGGTTATCATTTTGAGTTAAGATATGTTCTCCAGTGTTGATCAAGTGTATTTTAGGGTATAAAACGAAGGTGCAAATTTAGTTTCTCTTGTGAAGTGGATGTTGCAAGTCAAGGAAAGGTGCTAAATGTAGAATTTTTTAAATGACACGAAGTATCTCCACGACTCTTAGGCTCAATTCATAGAATGGGTATGCTATATTTATTCGTGAGGTGTGATATCCCCATATTATCAAATAATAGTGATTTATATCTGAATATGCTTATACATCAATTATTTAGTTATGAGTTTATTGTTCATTCAAATTAAAGATATGAATGAACCTCCTTAGTATTAAATAATCAAACTCATCAATAAACAGATTACTAATATGCCTTCATATTAATATTACGTATCACATATTAATAATCTTATTAATATCAAATATTCATTAAATAATTATTAAACAGTAACAATAAATATTAATTTGCAATTATAATTACTAACAATAATATTCAAACTAATTATTAATAGTCACAAGAAATATTTATTACAATCAATAATTACTATTAAATAATATTTATTAAATCGTCACATAAATATTAATTTGTGTTTATTACAATCAATAATAATTATTAAGAAATATTCACAAATAGTATCGGTAAACATCATGGTTAACTGATGCTTATTTGGAATCACCGAAGTGGTGTAGTGCAAAGGCTGTGATCTAATAGACACATTGTTATACCGTTTCTTTTGAAGAGACATTTCCGTTGAACACTTTAAATAGAATGGTCTCTCTCCCAGCCAAGGTAGCACGTAAGAAAGGGAAATAAAGAAAAAGGTCAGCAGTCCCACGGTCTGTGCTGGTAAGAATATGGTCAACTAAGATTATAGTAGGATGTTACAAATATAATAAGATGCTGTTAATAAAATAAAATACTGTTAACACAACATGATGCTGTTAAAATCATAATATACTGTAAATACAGTATAATACTATCAATATAATTTAATGCTGCTCATACAATTTAATACGATTAATGTGACATAAGAGGGAAGAATAGGAGAGTGGTAAGACAATCATTATATATGTCTGATTATAAGAGGACGGTCGATGGGATGAATATAGAACTGGAAACTCATTCTGTCTCTTAATCATAAGGATCGGTATTTAAGGAGAAAGAATAAGTCTGGCAAACAGTCACAATAAGAGATAGATATCTGAGCATAAGTAGCAAGATGATCAGCAGTCTTATATATTGATAACATGCATAATGGAATATATTAATAATTTGCATAGGTGACTATAATATTAATAGTAATAATAATGATAATAAATAATGAAATTAGATTTATATATATGATAAAGATGTTAGCAATTTATATATTCGCTGAATATATATACATATATAATGGAAATAATATCATTGAGATAATCTATATAAATTCTTCTTCTCTTATTACATTTCTAAGCATGGTGAAGGAAGGTTTGAGAGCATTGCAAGAGGTGTACAGCGTATGAGCATCCTTCTAGATATGCCACCTCAAAGTGGGACAAGATGAGCCCATAGAGGCCAAAGGAGTACAGAGGGTACGGTCTTCTGTACTCCTTTGGGTCTAGGAAGAGATTGTTTCTAGGGCACTCTCCACAATCTTTCCCCTCTTCTCCACCATGGCTCACAAATACAAGAAGTAACATCGTTAAGGTATTAGGATGATGACTAGATGAGAGTCAAAGGCACCTTATTGTAGCTTCCCTACTATCTCCACATGGATCAATTGTTGAAGTGAATCAATCATAAGAGGTGAGAGGTTGATATGAAGGAGAGGAACGGTGTAAAGCCCTCACTAGGTATGCCACCTCATGATGATGGTTGGGGACCATTGGTTAAGGACCACATGAGGCCATAGAGGATAAGGTCTTGTTATTGGGCCTAGGGTAGAGGATACTTGGGCCACCTCATCATGTCTTCCAATTCAACCCTTGTTATGGTTGAGTTTCCATGTAATTGTTGATATGGGTTGTATAGATCAATATATACATATCCTAACCCTAGAACTGGATGTATTTCATGAGTTATATCCACATTGCTGTCTACTCTCATTTGCAGGTTTCGAAAAATAGACTTATCTCATCTTATTCTTAAATGAAGATTATATTCCTAACTATGTTTGCCCTTTTTTCATTCTGGATTTGTGAACTTAGGACAAAACTAGGGCATTTACAAAAAGGGACATTACATGAGGCCACACTTGCTGTTCGATAATTGTTAAGAGTTAGTTAATTCATATTGGCATTGTAAAATGTATCAAAGTACATTTGATGCAGTCTTTTTATTCCAATATATGGGTTTGCCTTGTTTGCTTTTTGATTACTAAGTAGATTTTTTTGTTTGAATGTCCTTGGTTATATAGAGGAATGTGTTTGTTTAATCATAGAGCCTAGCTTATGGTTCATGAATGCACTCTTGGTTACCATGTTTTGTTTCCACCAGTTTTACCCAAGGATGCCTTTCCTGGGAAAAATCAGGCGTCCTGGAAACGGAATAATCTCAGGGATGGGGGAAGGCAAGGGACGCCTCCTCATGTATTAACTATTACATTACTTCATGTATATGAATTTATGAATTTTTACTTGCATTTGAACTCTCAATTCAACTCAATTGCTATGTATAATGTATATGATGAATGATTTATCAATGCTATCATATAAATATTTGAAATTTCCCTATTAATTTTAAATTTTCCCTATTTTTTATATAGCCATCCTCCCGTCCTCAAAAATGGTAAAAAAAAAAATCCATCTCGAAAACCCGTTTCCCCATCCCCTAGCCCCCCTGTCTTGGAAACTCGGTAACATAGGTTTCCACATGTGCTCGCAAGAGAAGCTTGAAACTTGACTCTGGTGTCTAATGTGCTCAAACTAGCATGTTGTTGTTTGTATACCACCATCACAAATTCACAATTAATATGCTTATAAACAATTTTCCTTTTTAGTTGTAGTGAAGGTTCTATTCTGCATCCTCTCATGACTTTGTGATGATTACCCATGATGAATATTGTGTCTGTCATGTTAGGTGATTCCTCGGTGCATATGTAGTATGAAAAGCTAAGGGGACTTATTATAAGTGCTATAATTCATTTTACATCCTTGGTGCATATATAACCTAGTGTTCAATCTGCTTTACATTAGGTCTTTTGGGTTTGTGGTTGCCATTAGGCAATGGCTGATCAAGGCCTAGGTTTCACATCTTCTTTATCCTATTGAGTCCTTAAGGAAATACCCCCCCAGGTTCTGCAGAGCCTTTAGAAAAAAGAACCTGTTCTAATGCTATGAATTTGTCTGAAACCACTCTTTGATTGTTGATGTATCACTCTCTCTGTTTGAGATTCTTTGTATCCCTTGCCTGTCTTTGGTTTTTGGCACTACAAGAGACGGCCTGTGGTTTTGAACAACAACAGTGACCATTTCTCATTAATATTTAAAACCAATATTTAATTGGTTTTCTGACTGATTTACATAAGTGTGGCTGGAATAAAAAGTTGAATTGTTCTTGTAGATGCTGCATTTAATTTAGGTATGAGAAAATATTTGTTTGTTAGCAATCATCCCAATTTTGGGATTGTTGTAAATTTCATTGATTTCGGCTCTGAAAAATAATCCTGTAACATAGCTGTAGATAGGGGGGGTTTGGATAAGTTCTGTTGATTAGCACAGAAAACAGAAGTTGTGGGTAGAAGGTTGAGTTTCCCGTAGACTAGACCCACTGTTTTGTTAAGCGTAATCTATTTATTCTTCTGTCATGTTGCACATCTGTCGAACACATATTTGCTAGTTAGTATTCTTGATTAGACAGCTCACAGTTGAGCTCTCTAGGTTAGACCACATTAAGATATTCTTTTGAACCAACAGAATGAAATTGTTTTGATTATTTAAGTATATCAATCATTTGTCGAAAGCTTGAACCACAAGCAGCCATGACTTCTGTATTGGTTTCCTACAAAGGAATGTTTGTTGGCTCTTCTAATACATATTAATGCTTCAATTGTCTGATAGTATTTCTTTTTTTTAAACTTATCTTCATCCTTCTTATTGAATCTTTACTGAAGAATCTATAACTTCCTAATGGAATAGGATAGACACTTCTAATTGAATATTGATACTTGTCTAGAATTGTAGTGGCTTCTGACCATGTTGAGGGTGCTAACTAATAAAAATTGCAAGGTGAGATTTTGAACAAAGTTATTGTAACGACTGAAAGGAGATGTAGACTTGCAAGCAATGATTAGCAACTAAATGGATTCAAAAGTGACAGTTAAGTTTTTCTTATTAGCAATGGAGAGTTGCATGATAAGTTTAGCTGGCAGAACCTGAAAGATCTTTGTTTTGTCTTCCAAAGATCTAAAACAAAGAAAATGAAATTGTATAAAGAAGCAAGTCCATAAAAGTTAAAAGTTTTTCTTATTAGGAGTTGCATGAGCAGTTGCGTGATAAGTTTATCTTGCAAAACCTCAAAGATATTTGTTGTCTTTCAAAAATTTAAAATTAATAAAATGAATATAAATAAAGAAGGAAGTCAACAAAAAATAATTTCTCGGCTTGGAAGAAATTAATTTGAAGATCTAGAATAAGAGTAGATGGTTTGTTTTTGAAAAAAAAAAAAGAGTAGATGGTTTGGCCATTGAATTTGAATTCTTCTTCATAAACTGGATTATATATTATTATACTGTTGAATGGTTGGTATACCACCTAAATTTTAATGTGTTTCCTTTAAAAATCTGAAGATGTTTTACTTCATTATTTGAATGCATCCATATGATTCCTAATTTAATTAGCTGTTTGATTTATTTTGTAGTTGTAATATCTACTAAGCATCTGATCAGCAAGCCTTTGAAATTTATTCTTTTTTCACATTCATCTTCCACTTATGTTCAGGCTAGTTGGAGCTAATTAAATCTATGCTTTCCTTTGATTTTGATTTTTTGAATTAATCTAGAAACTTTTCATGAGGCTTAGCTTTTAAAAAATGGCATTCTTTTGTAGGAATTGCTTTACCTCTATGGGTTTGTGATTGAGAACAATCCAGATGATTATTTAATGGTATGGGAAACAGTGTAACTTGATTTATTTACATTTTCTCTGTTTTTCCCATTTCTTAGCTGGAATTTATTAGAAATGTATTACTAAATTGGAAGGAGTTAGTCTCATAGATATTTATTGCATCAAATTGTGTGAAAAAAGAGCCTAAGGTCTATTGATATGTAGCTTATAGACTATTATATATTTTTTCTTCCTTTGTGTTCCTCAATTTACATTGCACCTAACCATGTTTATGCACTGATATGCTACTCTTTTTTAGATTTAATTGTTACATTGGCATTTAGAAGAAAAGACAAAATGTATTAGTAGAAATTATATGAGGTGATATAAAAGATCTTATTTATTTTTTCATTGATAAATATGCTAAATAAGGTAAAAGTGCAAAGCAAAGAATAATTTCTTGTAGAGAAGTCAAAAGGGTTCTTGAAAACATATGGACTATCTGTTGGTTGAAAATTTTGTACACTTGGGAAAATATACAAAATTGTGGCTTCAACCACAGTGTGTGAGTAAAACTCTCCTAATTAAGGGAAGGCTCCCCATATCTTTATCTAATCTAAAACTAAATAGGATGAGACATCAGTCTTTCTTCTTTCTTCACGAAAGCCAATATCCTTTTCTCTTCATAGAAAAGTGATAGCAAGTTAACTCAGAACAACAATAACAACTTTTTGAAATAAGATGAGAGAAAGGAAATGAAGTTTCCTGAAAGCTCAAAGACTTCTGTCACTTCCTTCGGTACGGGACAGCAATATCAAACTCAAAAACTTGAATATACGAAGTCCTATCTACCCTTTTCTATGCTAATAATATCAAGAACAAACTATAGCAGCACAAAGTCTGAAATATCTTATTCTCTTTTACACAAAACAATAAGGACTAGTATAAGCTCAAAGACTCACAACTATTCCTTATCACAAAATCTGTTTTTAATTTCTTTCAAGAACAAGTGTAAGCACAAAGTCTTACAACTCTTCATAAAAGAATGTCTACTCTAATTGATATTAACCTCCAATACTTGCAGCACATACACTGCAAATCAAATTCGATTAAGCTCTCTAAGAAACACTTGCAAGAAAGATAATATGGAACACAAACTCAAGAATGTAGCACAAAGCCTCAATGCTTTAGTAATCTTCTTCTATTTGCTTTCTTTCCAAAAGATAAAAATTACAATAGACCCTCTCAAGTATTTATAGGAGAGGAGTCTTGAGACAAGGTGGGAGGATCCTAATTAACTTGAGAAATTCTCTCAACTATCAAGACTTATTCAATAACTAACTATGACTTATTCAAAGTCACAAGTCCTATTCTAAATTGACTTGTAACTCATCTACTTGTAATTACAAAAGTGCAAGTAATGACTTAACCTGCAATTTACAAAATGTTTTACAAGTAAACATTTCAAAAGAGAAACTACAACTAAGAGATTACAATTATGAAAATGCAACTAAGTGTTGAAAAACACTTAGGTTGCAGCATGTGAAGACATGAATCTTTTGAACTTCTGGATGATCATTTGCAGCTCATCAGGATTCGGTTCATGGGTATTCTTTGCCACGATCATGGTTTTTACAATAACATCGCTGCAATGAGGGATTGTGGCATTATTCTTCTCAAAGGAAGACTGAATTTCCTGCAAGAAGACTTGATAGGCAACCAAATCTTGAATAGTAAAATGGTTCACTCCTCCACTCATGATGAATCTTCAACTCTAGATCTGAGAGAACCCTTTCTTTTGATAATAATTCCCCATTGTGATCCATGATATTGCAAGAAGCTTTCTCACAACGAGAAACAATATCCTGAAATACTTCCAATCGCAGTCTCATAGAATCATCAGTGTCTTCAACAAGTGACTTGAGAACAAGGGCTTTGTTCTCCAAGAGCTCTTGGTATTCTAGATATACAACCCCTCGAAGGAATAACCTGATGTTCTAGAAGAGCACTCAACTTTTCTCGAGGAATTTTGAGCCATGTTGTCAAGCTATCTTCCACCTTTTCTAAGTTTTGTTTGAAAGCGTCAGAAACTTGGTTCAATTGTTCCTCAATGGTCTTCAATTTGAGCATCATTTGAAAAACCTCCTTCAAGACCTGTGCACATAAATGATGAAGCTGATCCACCCAAGATTCCAATGCTTGTACCTTTTGAGCAACTCTCTCAACTCCTTGAATTGATTCTTGTGGACCGGAAGAACTTGAAGGATTGCTCCCTTCACTAGCGGATTTTGTAATCCTTTGAACAGCTGCAACAGGTTGCCTGTTCTCTTCTTCCAGCTTGTTTTTCTTTGCTAGAAGCTCGTCATATCGCTGTATTGGTGAAGCTACAGACTGTTGGGCATCATGCTTGACCACTTCATGCGTTTGCTTACCCAATTCTACCCTTGTGATCCTGTAATCAGCAGCTTGCATTTCCTCATGTGGCTTGTCTACAAGAGGCTCGACAATTTTCAACCACCTTCATCTTGTTATTGTCAACTGTTACCCTTGAGATCGTCTTGGCTCTTTTAGCAACCTTGGGTCTTGATTGCTTAAGTTGCTAACAATCAAAGACATCAGGAGAAATTTTCTGCTTCTTTCTCTTGGGAGCGAAAGAACTAAGCCATGGACGTAAAGCCATTAGTTCTCCTTCAGTAACAGCTGAAAGTAGAGGAGAAGCAGTTTCTGTTTGAACAACTTTGTTCATCCTGGGGGAAGTATCTGTCTGGATAGCAACCATGGCTTGCTCAGTAACCAAGGGGCATGGAGATTGTTTCATAAACTCCTCGGAGTTGGAAGTAGAGGTATCAATCTCTGACAAATGAATACATGCAGGAGTATCCTCGAAGATTTCTAGCAAACTCTCTTGTTGATGATCAAGAGGTGGCTCAACTGCTGAAATGGGAACGACATTCTGAGGAGACTCATCTACTACTGCAGGAACATCATGAATAATGGAAGAAGCATCGGCATCTGTGTCAGGAGGAGACAAAGGTAGCTCCATGTGGATTGAGGAAGGAACCTCATGAGGTGACTCCGAAGTTAGTGATTTAGGAGCATCATCTGAATGTTGTTCTTCTTCTAGATTTTCGGGATCAATCACATGAATGTGAAGCTGGGATTTCTCCTTCCCACGAACTGTCGTCTCCTCAGGAGGAAGTACCATCGCCCGACTAACCCGCAACTTGATTCTTGTGCCCAAATATGATGCACCTTCCTTGTTATCTATCTAGATTTCAGATTTGCGGCCGAGGGGTCTTGTAGAATCATCTTCTCTTCCAACCTTGATCTTGATGAGTACACCATTACCTTTGAGCCAAGTGTTGGTGTTAGCTAGGATAGGCTGAAATCTCTCAAGAATGGAAGTGCATTCTTTATGTGAGCACTGAATTAAAGGAAGTGGGGCTTCATCAACTCTTCGTGAAACATATTCTGGATCAAGGACATTCCCATTATCAATCATTCCTTGCGGAATGTCCATCAGGTTCAAATCAATAATCTGCTCAAGGGTGAGCCTACAATAATCCATCTTATGAACCTCCTTTTCTGTACAAAGATCCACCCATATATCCTCTATGCAATGCACATGTATGAAGGAATTTTTGATTCTCTCCTTTATACCTTGGCAGTCAAAATCTGCTCTTGATTTAAACCTTTTGATTTTTATCTCCTGCATTTCGATCTCCATAGCTTTGGCTATGGTGGATGTAACAAGGGAATACCGACCAATCTTCAATGGATTAGTTGTAGAAATCCCCATTCCAACCTTATGTTTGACAGATTGATGTGCATGAACTGCCATGATCTGTCTTCCCAACTCCATAAGAATAATCTTATTAGTTGAGTAGCTAGGGAGCATGTATGGCTGCCCGTTGTAACATCCAACTCTCATGTAAGGGAAAGTCGGGAATTGAAGGAACAAGCAACCATATTCATTCACTCTTTCCCATGCCTCATTTGATACTCTTATATTCTTTAGAGTCTTGTCAAACTGACACATGAAATAACCAAAGAATGCATCCTGAACCCTCCTGAAATGTAATCTGCTGGGTCTCAAAGGCAGCTGATCATAGTACTCCCACACAGGTATAAGCGAGCAATCACCCTTGGTAGAAAGACCAGGGAAATGTCTAAGTGATGCTGCTAAATACACCAAGTATGAGTTCATATAGAATGTCATGGTAGTAGGGACTCCTGCAAGTTGTTCACACAAGGCGTCATTGATAATTTCTCCCCATGAGATGTGATGGGACTGCCTTATAAACATGATAAACTGATACATCCAGGGCTCAAAAACTTTAGAATTCTCTAGACTCAACATCTTGCTGAGAAGAGTAGTGATGTCTCCAATTTCCCACTTGAAGTCACAACGGTACAACTTAGCCCACCTTGTGAAAGCGGCACGTGGCTCATGGATCCATCTGTTAATTTGACATTTGCAATATTTTTCCCTCTTGACATAATAATCAGCTGCACTATCTTTGGAAATCTCCATATACACAGGTGCTGATGGTATTTTGTCAATACTATCTGCATCAAGACGGATTATTGCCTCCCCATCATCATTTCTGATAGTTCTTGTCTCTTTATCAAAATGGTGAGCACAAGCAAGAACAAACTCAGGTTCTAGGGCAGCCACCGGAAAAGAAGAAGCATGGTGAATGTGGCTGTCCAACAGTTGTTGCATATTACTATCTTGCGGATTCTCCACCCTTTTGATGAAACATGACATGTCAACATGCCCTATTTCTGTATCCTTGATATGATCCATAGGAGAGGAAACTTGTGAAGGAGAAACCTCATTATGGTACTTATCAAATTTATATTTCATCTTCTTTGGAACGGAAGATGATGGTAAATCTGACATTGAGGAACAACCTGGTATGCTGCGATGAAGACTTGAGAGTGTCAAAGCAACATCAAGATCAGCTGCAACTATCATCTTCTCTTCTTCAAATGGGAAAAACTCTAACTCTTGCACTTCACAACATTGTGAGAGGAAGAGGGAAATAAATGGGGATGCTTGAAACTTGGCTTTTGACCAATTTCGGATCTTGGGGAATGTTTTTCAAGTATACAGGTGGGGAAGAACAAATGTGCAATCAAACTTTTGAAACCCAAATGCAAGTGTACTTGTAAAAAGGAAATGAAGAAGTGGGTGAAAAATGAGATTTTGAAATGTGGAAAATGGTGGGAATGGTAGGTACGGATGATGGTAATGAGTATGGATGAAAATGGAAAGATTTTGGGAAGATCATCTTTATGAAAATGGGAAGAACTTTCAACTTGTAATCAGATTTGAAAAACCCGATTTTGAAAGGATGAGTATTTTCCAACTTAGAAACTTGGAATTTCACCAAAAAATGGCCAAGGTTTTTCAACCAAAGGGGAAGATCAGTTATTTTCATCTTACTTGCAATCGGGTTTTAAAATCCCGAACGCAAGTAAAGAGGGAAAATGGGGAAAGACAATGCAATTTCACAAATTGCTTTGCAAACTTGGAACAAAGGGAAAAATCTCTCACAGAACCGATGTTAGGCAAAAACTAACAAAACTAACATATAGAAATTCTAAGGAAACCCAAACAAACAAGAAATGAAAACAAAGAAGAAAGGAAAAGACATACCTTGATCAATCAAAACGTCCTCCAAGAAGCAAGAAGCAATCCTTGAAAGAGAAGATTGAAACTCTTAAATAGACATCAAACCATACTTCAAACCCTAGCCACGTTTTTAGAAAATCGCCATATGGATCAAAACACTATTTAAAAGCATGAAGAATCGGTTAAGAAAGACATCCAACCTCCACACCTAGGCAAGACAAGCAAAAACGATTTGGAAGAAAGAAGATTCGTGGCATTTGCATGAAGAAAATCGTGGCATTCTACAAACACGTGTTTGCTGTTTGAAGGCCACAAAACCAGCAATAATGTCTTCCAAATGGCATGAAAAGAGTTCCAAGATGCATGAAAATAGGAAGGAATCGAAAACGCCTTCTCCCTCCTTGAATTTCTCCACAAAAATCGGTGGAGATCCTCAACAAAATCCTCCAATATTGCTGATCGGGCTCTTGAGGAGGAATGACAAGATTAAAATGCATGAAACCAAAGAAATCGGGTTTCTTTAACCTATTTGCAAGTTAAAAATGTTCACTTTTTCATGCACAAAGCAAAGTCGGGTTTGTGAGAGCAAACAACAAGTTTAAAATGCATGTAAAAGGGAAATAAAACTCCCTTTACAAGTTTTAAAGAAAAGACTAGTAAGGGGAAAATAAAATTCCTTTTACAAGTCACAAAAACATCTAAATAATAAAACTTGTAATAGGGAAATAAAATCCCTATTACAACTTAAAGTGACTTTATAAAATTTGTAATGGAGGAGAAAAACCCCTACCATAACTTAAAATCATTTAAGTGGAACTTTTTAAAGGAATTACAAGTTTTATTTTAAACTTTATAATTTAAAGTTCACTTGTAAAATGTCCAAAAAGTTCCTACAATGACTAAAAAGCCAAAAAGCAACAAGGGGGAAATAAAAAGTAATTTACAAGTTCTATTTTTCATAAAGTGCACTTGTAATTAATTTAAAATTTCCCTACAAAACTAAAAGAAAGGAAAACATAAAATTTGCAACTTAAGGAAAATTTCCCACCTGCAGTCAAGGAGAAAAAACCTGAAATTGAAGGAAAAACACAGCAAACAAACTCAAAATGCGATGAAATTTGAGACGTGGTTTGGCGATGGACTGACGATTAGTCCAGTCCAAGGGTAAGGCAGAATTCTGCCTCGGGTTGCATGCCATAGAGTAAAATTTTCATTTCTTGACAAAACATTTATATAATGGCCCATCATTTTTGAAAACAAAAAATGAGGACAACACTATCCCATATAGTATTTCCATTTATGACAATTCATTACTTAAAAAAAAGTTCTTATATGTTTAGATGTGGTTTTTAATGGTGCAGACTATAACTTTAGTTCAAGCTACAAATTGCATACATAAGGTGATGCAAGATCATAAGAGAAACACGAAGGAGATCCAACTTAGAAGAAAAAAGAGGAAGACAATAATCTACTCTAATGACGTCAAGTCAAAATTAGTCGAAATTTGTTAGAGACCTATTGTGACGTCTTCACACATCGCCCCATTGCAAATGGGGACCCCCACTTTTCGCTTTTTTGAGTAGGAGTTTTGCCTAATTTCCTAGTGTTTGCCTTTGCCGATGAAAGGGTTTTTTAAATTTGAATAGGATCATGTGTTTAAAATATCAAAATGTTAGAGTGATCTTGAGTTTTGCCTAAGTCTAGGGGGTTGCCTTAGGGTTTTGATTTATTCTTGCTAATTGTCGAGTTTTAATTTTGCTTTGACATTTGAGCATTAACGTGTTTTTGAATGTCCAAGTTGATTATTTTTTAGTGCCAAGGTGTTTCAGGACCTTAGGAGTTGTTTTCTTGCTCCTAGGAAGTTATTCAAGTTGATTTTGCACTTTATCCCGATAGGTTTCCTTATTTTCGCTCAAATTTTTGATGAATTTGCCTTAAGCCCAGTTGAGTTTTATTGAGGTTTGAAGTTTCCTAGTGGTTTTGAGTGGAAAAATCATCATATTCTAGATGAAAATCCATATTCTAAGGGTCAAAAGGTCAAAATTCCACACTAGAGGTTCTTTTCCCCTCATATTCCTGACTACCCATGTTTTCCCCACTAAAAATCCAGACTGGACATGGATTTCCCTTGGAATCCAGACATGACCCATTTTTCCACCATTGAGAATCCATACTAGGGGCGATTTTCCACTAGGATGATTAAATTTTGTCTAAGTGTTGGGAATTTTCCTGACTACCTTCGGATTTCCCTTGGGGAGTGTGGATAAAGTTGCAGATGACTTAAGTGAGGATTCCTGATGAGTATCGATTTTCCACCAGGACTTTTGTGACGAGATTTCATGGATTTTAATGCGGATAGTGATTCCAGACTTTAGGCGAATTTCCACAAGTGATGATTTTGATAATTTTGAGTCTGGATAACTGTCCAGGCAGGGGTCAATTTTCCCCTAGAGGCAAATTTGTGCAAGTTTGATAAAGTTTTGTCAGGATTTTTATCCCAACATGGGGTGAATTTCCCCCAAGAGCATTTTAATGATTTTTAATAGGTTTTTATTGGGATTTTTATCCCAACATGGGGCGATTTTCCCCCAAGGGTTAATTTTGACCTAAATTTTGGAATATTTTAAATAAATTGACCCCAAATTTAATTGTTTTTACAAGTGTTGACGATTATTTAAAAATTAAAAACAATTATTTAATGACTTGCAATGTTTTAAAAAATCAAAAAAATATTATTTCCTAGGCAAGTTGATTTTCCCACAACAAGTGTAAAAGAGCAAAAGTTTTATCCCACATTGCTTGTGTGGTGAGAACTCAAGGTGAAAACATGTTTAAAGAGAGGTGACCAACATTAAAATATCATTATATTTGCTGAGTGTGATTTCTAAGTTGCTGATTTGAGTGATTTTCTCCAGCTTGGCGATTTTGGTGAAGTGTCTACTTGATACATTTGGAGCTGAAAGTTAGTTTTGTTGTTCATTTTCTGCCCATTCCCAGCTGGGTGATATTTCTTGGCAGCCATTGGAGTAAGTTTTTGAGAGTAATTTTCAGATTTGGGAGGTGGCACCATGGCTGAAGTTGGACGATTTTATTTGGGAGGCTGATTCCTCCATATCTTGATGAATTTTGGTGATATTTTTGAGTTTTAAGGGGTTGCCATTATTTTCAGACCTTGCTGGGAGTGATTTGATCTCCATTGTTGGCTGGGAACACATTTATTCTTCATTGCTTAGCTCATCCACACTAAGGCGATTTTGGTTAAGGGCTGTTTGGAGGAGTATTCAATGCATTTTCAAGGGCTGCCATTGTTGTTACAGTCTGAAACTCCATAGTTGCAGGTTGTCTTCAGACTGATCTTCATTTCTAGCCACTTGCTAACTTGGAAAATTTTACTTGGGCGTCATTTCTTATGAGTTTCTTGGGCATATGGTGGAGCTTCCATTGCTGATCTAAGTCTGAAACTTCACTTTCAGATTTGTCTTCAGACTTAGATATTTTTTACCAGCCCTTTGTTTATGCCCAGATTTGACAAACTTCACTTTGGGAAGGTGAAATGCATCAAATACATGTGTTTCCTATAACTGCGACCAGTTTAAATGACTGATTTATTGAAGTTGCAGGTTGTCTTCAGACATTGGGCGGCCATTGTTGGACCTTGGAAGGGTGTCTTCAGACTTTAAGAACTAAAAATCAGACTTTTCCACACCCTTTTCGAAGCATTTTCAGAATTGTGGTATACTTCCGGGCACTATTTTTGACATTTTTCTAAGTATACCAGGTTGTCTTCAGACTGAAACTTCATTTCCAGCCACATATTTATGCCCAGACGTGGCCATTTTTGAGCTTAGAAAGGTGAAGCAACTTAAATGCAAGCATGCAACATAGCTGTGACCACGTTCAGCCATTGATATTCATCATTTTCAGCGTGTCTTTAGACTTTTTGGAGCCATTTTTAGACTTTCAGAGGGTGTATTCAAACTTAAGAATCAAAAAATTAGACTTCAATACACCATTTTCTGAGTATTTTCAGGCATTGGAGGGCGTATTCAGACTTTGTCCTCAGAAAATCAGATTTTTATTACAACTTTGATATAAAAAATCAGTCACTTTCTGAGTGTTTTCAGACCTCCAAGTGATATCTCCAGACCTGGACATTCATTTTTGGGCTCCAAATACTTGATTTTCTAAGTTTACATGGGTGTCTTCAGACTTAGCAATTATGATTAGACTTATCATAAGTCTGAAAATTGGTTTTTCTTAAGGAAAATCTTCCAAATTTTAATCCGGACCTTCATATTTTCCAGAATTGGTGTTACAATTTCTAAGATTACCTATCACATGTTGGGACAAATGTCAGGAACAAAGTCCCTATGAGGTTCTAATTTCCACTTAACACATGATGTTCAAGGACAATGAGTCTGGATGAGGGTCAGATTTCCACTTGAGTATGAAATTACAAAGGAAGGAAGTTGTCCAGATAGGCATCAAATTTCCACCAAGTGAAGAATGGACAAGGATAATGCGGATGGTTTTGAGGAATGATCAGTCCATATGCAGATGAATTTCCCACCAAGGTTGAAGTTAAGTTTATCATACCAGTGTTTGATTCAATGCTTATTTGTTTTGCAGGACTGTTATGAGGAAAGGAAGCATGATGATCGAGGCTTGAGGTGAAGGAGGATGCACGCAATGCGGATAAGGAAGATCAATACTTCAAAGATTGGATGAGGAATTCAGGATAGAGATTCTAGAAGGTGAAGATGAGGACTAGATCAATCATGAAGAAGACTTCACTTTGATGGTGAACAAATGAAGGAAAGCAAGTTCAAGACATGAGCACAAAGGATTTTACATCAAGAAATCCAGAACTACATCAAGGAATTCCAATATCAAAGTGCGTCAAGGAAGGAAATATTTCAAGATTCCAAGATTGGGAAATTTTCCAAACATAAGGAGGGAACAGTTCATGGAATTCCTTAACATAAGGATGAAGAATGTACGAGGCAAATTGATTAAGTGTGCAAGGCAAGCTGAGGTGGCATCCTAGTCACCATCCGTTCAGTCAAAGGGTACAAAGTCAACATTCATTCAAGGAGGGAATAGTTGACACATGGCGCTACATCAAATATTATTTATCTTACCTACCCTCATTTCTTATTGGCCAATGCAATGGTGGTTGTACAAACCCTAATTAGGGTTTTATCTTGTAATCTTGGTCGTTGATCTTGAATCAATCTGAGCCATTCATTTCTTTTGAGGCTCTATATAAACCTCATTGTCTCTCATTTGTAAGAGAGAGTTTTTGTAGAATTGTTGGTATATGCTGCAGCTATTTGAATCTAAATCATTGTTCAATTGTTGGTGATTTTGCTCTTCAAATGTTGTCTTTGCATTCATGGTTCTCAATTCCTCCAAGTTAGATTAGAATATTAGATTAGAATTTGTTTTCATGTTTATTAGATTGAGTGAAAGATTTTTTGAATATATTTGTGTGGAATTCTTAATCCATACCACTAGCCTCTTGCCGTTGGTAAGTGCGCCTTGTGTGGTCAACTGGAAATTCGAGTAAGCTTAACTTCAATTATTATGCGTCCCTTGACAAGCGTCAACTTGGATGGTGTCAACGTTTGATGGTAATAGTTTGAAAATCCATAAGTATACCTTAGATGATTGCACTAAGCTTGTGTTAATACTTGTTTGTGAGACCTTACCTGGTTTGATTCCACTAAATTTGTTCATCATTTCCTACATTCCTAGGCTTAGAATAGATTTCCTGAACCCTATTCCTTTTGCCCATTTTTTAGTAAGAATTAAGTCCAGAGCTTCATTGCTAAATCCTAAGTCATCGGCATACCTATCCTGATCCATGATAAGATCGAGCATTCATGTATAATGTAAGTCCCCTTGTGATTCCAGCATTATCACATCAAAACAATGAACGTATCCACAAGTCAAGACATGACATTTCGTAACCTTGGAGTTGTCTCATTTGATCGCAAAGCATAGTATATGAGAGACTTTGTTCAAGAGAGGATAAGATACCTTGGTATTTTATTCTATGTTCGCATGTGCATAAAAAACACATCAACAAGACCCTTATTTTTTGTTTCTACTAGACCTATTTCATTTTTTTGTAATGTCCTCTTTTCCACTCTAGCTTGTTTTGGGGACTATTGGCCAATTCCGAGACCCGTTGGTCAGTCAGAGGCAAAATTAGGGTTTCCTATTTTCTAGGAGGATGTTTTGGCATTTTTGGTGGCTTGCCTGTTGGATTTTTATAGTTTTGATTTTGGATTCCTTTTGGGTTTAGAAAGCTTTGCAATGATGGTACATGCATAGCAATCAGTGGAGTTTGGTAAACTTACTATTTTTAGTAAGTGGAGGCGAGGACAACTCATTTTTCTGGGTTTTAGAGAGCTTCGTGATGGTGTGACATGCAAATGAATTTGTAGACTTTTTTGGACTTACTATTTTTAGTAAGTTGCAATGATTGCTTAGAATGTGGTTAAAATGCATTTGGACACACTTACTATTTTTAGCAGTATGCAATTTTTACTAAGTGCTATTTTTGGCAGGTTTCAGTGGTCTAGTTCATAGGCTATTTTTCGACAGTTCAGTTTTTAGTACTTTTAGCCTTCAGTTCACTTTGGTAGTTATTCAACACATGGAAAAAGTATTTTTAATATTTTTTAATGCCCCCCTTGGCCTAGGCATATGACTTATGCATTTTTTATTATGGCTTAAGAGGTCGATTTGAGGAGATAAAGTATTATTTTATGCCATAAGGTTTGGGCGATTTATTGTTGAGGAAAAATATTTTATAAAGTGAAATATTAATAAGGCAAGATGGATGCCCTATGGAGAAATAAGAA
This sequence comes from Cryptomeria japonica, assembly GCF_030272615.1. Classification (NCBI taxonomy): domain Eukaryota; kingdom Viridiplantae; phylum Streptophyta; class Pinopsida; order Cupressales; family Cupressaceae; genus Cryptomeria; species Cryptomeria japonica. The sequence goes on from NC_081415.1 coordinate 343,450,225, forward strand.
TTTTATAATATATTTCACTTAACTACCTTGGACGCAACATTATTATTTTATTGTCATTTTTAATAAAGTATTTTTGCTACCTCTTGAAGGTTGATTTGGGAAGAAAAGGGAATTGAAATGCAAATTTCAAATTAATGCAAAATGATCTTGCATTTGGGTTTGGCGTCCATTTGGGGGGAATGTGAATTTGAATTTGGAGGCACCAAGGTTATAAATAAGAGTGTTGGGCTCTTGTTTTGGGATGCAAAAATTCTGATAACGAAGTGCTGCTGAATTGCTTTCAGAGTTTTGGCTTCGGGGTTGCGTGCCCTCTTAGCTCATTTTTTTCAGTTTCGAGTTTGAAAGATAACTCCTAGCTGACAGAGTGATCTCATTCAGAGATTACCAGTGGATTTCAAGAAGTTTGGTGTGATGAATTGGTGAAGAAATCCTACAGCTGATTTGCTTTTCTTCTCATTTTGGTTGGAGCTTTCATTCGAATTTGTGGGTACGGATTCAAAAGTTTCGTATTCTCTTGGTGCCCATTTGCTCAAACTTTGGTGGATTTTGGTGGAGTGGTTGATTTCATATTTCAAATCAAACTTGTTGTTGTTTGCCCTAGTTTGATTTTTTGTTTTGGAGAGTGTTCCCTCATTGAGATCCCTTTGGTGGCATGTTTCCTTGTCCTTCCTTGGCTGCCTAGCTATTGTGCTTCATCTGCAATTTACTGGAGCTTATTCAGAGGTGTTTTGATGGAGATATGGACTTCATAGTGCTACTGGTCTGATTTTGGTGATGCTGGTGCGTTATTTCAGATTTGGTAAAGTGTTCATTTTGGCTTGTGTTTTCCAATATTCTTGTTGTAGCTTCTTGGAGCACCTTCTTGTATCCATTAGAGGTTGGAGCTTTAATGTATTGGCAATATCTTGCAAAGTTTGCTTATTGTAAGACTGTAATCAGTAGTACTGGAACAATCCATTTTCATACCGCATTATACTTCTTGTATTGCCCACTGCATAAGTGGAAGAGGCTGGCTTCGCCGCCTATCTCTATTTCATTTTGTACTCCAATACTCCCGTTGAATAAGTGGTTGAGTGATATTTTGTTATTCCCAGTCCTCCTGTTGAATAAGTGGTTGAGTGATAATTTGTTATTCCTAGTCCTCCCACTGAAAAGTGGTTGAGTGATTGTCATTTAGTTAATTTCAGATTTCTTGGGTTTGTAATTTTCCCCACTAATAGTGGAAGTGGCTGGTTATACTGCCAAGTAGTTGTTAATTTTCAGTATTTCATTATCTCGCTGAAAAGTGAAAGTGGCTGGTCTAACCGCCAACATGTATTACTCTCAGTATTTCATCTTGCTAACTTTAATGGGTGAAATTATTGTGTGTAAAAGTTAAAAATAATTGTGGGGGACATTTCATTTTTCCAGAGATTTAGCCATTTAATGGTTGAGAAAGCTTATCTATAAGATAGGAACCAAACATTCAATTAAAGTACCATAGAAGATTAAAATTAATTACAAGAATGAATTACTTATTGATGTTCAATGTCAAATTTATTCACCACCAAAAGTTTGGTATATAATCTCTAGTTAGTTATTATGAATTTCTTACTGTGACTCATTTGTATTTAGTGTTGTAAGCCTTGTTTTACAACAACACTAACACGTCGTGGAGGCCATGATGGCCCTAAGGCAATAGTACGATTACTATCTCCCCATTTGAACCTCAGCCCTAAACTTGCGGTAGAAGTCATGGAGCCCCAAACACTTAAACCTCAACATTCCCACCTCTTTTCTCTATTGAACTCACCTACCTCCTTGTATGATCGAAGTGCCATTAATGCTTAGTTTGATAATGCTTCTTCTAGAAGACTCCAAAAGGATCATTTTATAATGGGGATGTGGATCCACATGGACCTCTAGTGATGCAAACAAGGGAGACGACCTTGGCCACCATTAGTGCAGTTGTTAGGGTTTCAAATGCTATGGGACCTTTCACCATTATTGCAAAGGATGATTGTAGGTCACAAGAAACATTTCCCATGTTTGCGGAGTACATTCCAATACACAACACTTATAGTTGGCAAGGCAGAATAAACTAGTGGTATTGGAGCTTTCATGGCGGTTCATCATATCATCATCCCATCTATGTGATGTGTAGTCAGTTATTGTAGATTCCTGATCGAGCAGTTACAACTTCAAGTTGTTATTTTAGCATTGTTGTAAACTAAGTAAATAGTTATTGTTTATTGTTACAATTAGTTAGCCGTTCTTATATTGATTGTATCAGATGGATATTGTTGTGGTAGCAACTTTTTGTTAAGCATTTAAGACCCATTTAATATAAAAACAGTTTGCAATTTATGTTCCGTTTTGGGTTTGATTTGTGATCTAGGTTATCCATGTAAATGCACACACAAAATGGAATTTTGGTGGGTTTGCTAGATTCAGGTAGAACATATTAGGGTTTGCTATTTTAGGGCCCAACAGTAAAGTCTAAAGCAGAATGATGGGATATTAAAGTTTTGTAAGCATTAATAATCTAGGGTTCATAAGGTTTGGTTTTACATATTTCCAATTCGTTGATTCTGCAGGTAGACATTGATGCAAATTTAGGATTTGTATGGTGCTGATTTAAATATTACTGAACTTGATTACTAAGTCTGTCAAATATTTACCCTAAATATTTGGTCATGACATTAGAAGGTATATCAAAGTAGCTGATTTAAATAATGTTTGTAGAAGGTTTACTAAAATATTTTCAGAAATATTAGTAGGGACGTTACAATGGTATCAAATTAGTTTTCCTAGTAGCCTTTGAATCATGGGATTCCTAAAGCTGTTAATGTTTGGTGGAACATTCTCTTCAAAAGCCATTGGTATTGAGAACAAAGGTGATGACAATAACAAGCAGAGAATAGTGGCTGGTTGATTGATAGATCCCCCAAATACACTTTCCTTAATAGAGAAGAGGAGATTGCTGCTAGTTTTGATAGATATATGACTCTTTCAACAAAGCAGTGGAAAAATATTCCTTTCCTACATTTTGTGTTATTGACAAAGTAATTAGTCGAAGAAATTGTAGAGTGCTTTGCAAAATATCAAAATCTACACGAAGAGTTGAAAGCATCTTTGCCATTTGGAAAATATATAGAATTCGCTTTCCCAAACTGGCCAAAGTGGATAAAGTCAAAGGTTGGACGAGTATAGAGAAAGGAACTAGAGAAGAAGCACAACTTGATTATAGCTGAAGCACATGGGAAAGAAAAAAGGCATCTACAAAGTGAGGAGTGCATAGAACCAGAAGCACATTCAACATCAAACTCCAAATTATTTTCAAAGATATCTTGTTGTAGCAAATCAAGGAGAGTCCCACACAATAAGGTAGAGGAAGACACCAAAAATGAGCTCAGAAGAAAACTTTGTTTTTCTCTCAGGGACCACTAGTTTTGTAATATACTATCATTTTTTTTATGCCATAATATTGCAATTTTTAGGAGTTTTGGTGCACAAACATTTCGTCAAACAATTTGCATACCAGTTGTTTTGAGTTTATTTTCAATTGTTGTGAAAGGATATTGTAAATAATTACCATAACATTAATTTCCCAGTCTTACATATTGCCAATACCTCATTTATATAAAGAATTATTGCACAATATTATCCCAAAGAATTTCTTTACAATTTTTTGTATTGCTCTCTCAAAAATAAGATGTAAAAGAATTACCTAAAACAATTCTCAATATTAAAGACCAAAAAGTGCTGACCTGCAGGTACAATCAGCAACCATTCAAACATCGCCAAATATTTATATAATTTCTTCCATAGCAAGTACAGCTCCCAAAGATGAAGAATGGTATCAAGATACAATGTGGCGACTCCCTTAAAAAAGGCTGCTGTCATGTCCCCATCCTTAACCTAATAATCAGTTCATAAACATATTAATGATAAACAGATTATCATACACATTCATATTAATATTACACTATCGCTGATACAAGGATTGCATCATGAATTCTGTAATCACCATTGTAGGGATCATTCACATACATCCATGTCAAGCAGCTATTCACTATTAAGGCAATCACCATGAAGATATACTGACATTATAAGAACCAATCAATCATAAAGCATCAATATAATAACACTCGATAGTCAACAATAACATTACCAGTGTCTGTTCTGCCATAACTCAGTATCATGTTAACTATCCACCAGAACTAGAGAAGATCTATAATCAAGTATTGATAGCCCATGAAGATGTAACGATTATCTCTGAGACATCAAGCATTATATGATACAGATTGGTGATCGATCAAGGCATATATACTGTAGGGAAACAATGATATCATTAATGAACAATGATTATGTTAATATCAATTGTGAACGATATTGATGATGGATACAGATTCTCTTTACCAAGGATGATGTAATAAACAAACCAAATATGATTACAAGTAGATTGATTAAGTCATCCAAGCAAGACATACTCTCAATAAGATTATTCAAACATCGTGACAAATATTGGACAAGCAGCGATTAATGCCAAACGTTGATCTTAATCATGGAAGACAGCATCCTCTAGAAATCACAACTATTAATCAATTGTCAAGAATATCGATTATGATAAGTGGTGACAATTATACCAGTAATACAATCGATCATTGTTACAAGATTGATGTTAAGCATCGCTGATGATAGGGGCTGGTCATAAAAACAATTGTTATGCTAATCAGTATCATTTATGTATTAACCCGAGTTGTTAAGAAGAAGGATGATTAGTAGGAGTTGTGTCTCATCAAACATGATGAGGTGCAATCCTTTGCAAATATAAGAAGGCAATTGATCTCATTTTGGAAGGCATTGATTAGAGTTGGAAGAGCAAATCGATCAAGGACCGATCTGGAATCAGAAATTATTAAGGAAAGTCTGCATTAACATTGGCATTTGGCATTTTATGCAGCAGTCCATTTCTGAACACAATTGTGGTATGCATTATGGTTTATAAGTATAAGCTGCTAATTTAGGTAATATAAATAAGATGAGTGATAAATAAATATAATTATCCATTATATGGAGTACTAAATATAAGTATATTTTTATTATATATCCATATTTATAGACCTGAATTCTTAACCAGTTCTGATTCTTTCTCTAAGGAAGGGTAGTGGTGCTGTTATGTAATGTCCCCATTTTTCCCGTGATCACTCAGTTGCATAGTTTTGCCTATTAGCCATCTCTGCAGGCAATTACAAAGGCTAGGGGATGATTGGCTTTACCAAGAGGAGTCTATACTTGGTCACTTTTTGGCCTTGGTGAGCTTAAGTTACATCGACTTTATAATAATTCATTATAAAGTTACTTTGTCTATAATTAGAAAAATTATAAAGTAACTTTATAAAAAAAGAGATTAATAAAACTTAATGATGAATTATAAAATGGCCCCTTGGCACATTTCCCTAAAAGTTATAACTTAATAATATGGCAACTTTTAATGAGGAATTAGACCCTCAATGGGTCAAACCACTGAGGGGAAGTTATTTTTTAATAAAAAGAAACATTTTAACATGTTTTTTGATGCCAAAAGTACAACCCTAACCCCAAATCCGAATTAGGGTTTGAGGAATGTTTAAAAGACATTGGGGGCAGCATTTTATTCATTATTCATTGGATAATTGACAATTTCTTCCTTGGAGAGCTCTGCAGCATCAAGTTTGATTGGAGTTTCAGGTTGAAAATGAAAACTCTCACCCTTATTTAGTGTGTGGGCGAAAACCCATTCACCTTTGCATTGAAGGAATCCTCTTTCAAGTCATTTGGGGCCAATATCTGGAGGAAAATTCACACTTTCAGCAAGAATAAATCATCTACAACACATTTGAGCAGATTGGAACATATTGGTGAACATTTTCTAGCAGTTATTGTGCTTTTAATGCTGGCCACCATTCCTAGGCTGGTCATACCCTCCTTGCTTCTCCTGTGAAGCCAATAAAATAAATTAGAGGGTTTTGATTCAGAAATTTGTGTGTAAATTCATTGTTGGCAGCAAATAAAGACAGATTAGTGGTTCTTTCAGGGAAATTTTAACACATTTGGGCTACTTCAGCATTTTAGTGGGGAAAAAGGGTCAATTCTGGAGGTTTCTCCTAGCAAGAATTTGGAATAAGCACCTGATCTGCTATTTCTTCCTTAAATTGTTTTTGATAATTATATATAAGGAGAATAAAACACATTGGAACAATTTGCAGCACCTGGAGGCTCCTGTATTGCTTTGTGCACCACCTCCAGCATCAAAATAAGCTCATCCAGGCAGGGCATTGGACACTTGGTAGGCCAGTTTTGGCTCAAGTTGTCTTAAATAGTCATTCTCTTGAATTTATAATTTGCTGCAATAAAATCTGAGTTCTGAAATTTTATTTCAGTCAATTGTTTCTTTTATGTATTGCATTCTTTTGGCGATTTTTCATTGGCATAAGCAAGTAAGACCCCAAAAACCAAAAAAACATCAAAATTCACCTCAAACCAATAAAACAATTTGCTGGTCAAAGATTTGAAAGCAAACAAAAAAACTTCAAACTGGGTCAAATTCTCAGTTGGCATCTTTCAGTGGTATTAGAGCATGATTCTGCCAGCTCGAGGGTAGAAATTAGTGCTTCAGGTGCCAATTATGTCAATGGCTAGAATTAAAGGTGGAAGATTATTACCTACCTTCCTTCTTCACCAATGAAGGAAAAGGTACCTAGCCGTGAATTGCAACGTTTAGATATTGCACATTCAAGGAAAACTAAGGTTTCATCTCCATCAATAAGTACAAGTAAGAGGCCTCATGCCAAGGCATTGAATGATGCAGTTATGAGTAACTACTATAAGTATCATTCTATTCCTAAGGAGATACAAGACATGCTCTCATTAACACAATTTATGGGTATACGAAATGATGAGGATGATTTGGTATCCACAAGTTCATATTAGCTGAAAGAAAAATCAGAAGATAGCAAGGAAAACATTGGGAGAGTAGAAAATATTAAGGCTACAATTGAGGTTTGCAAAAATCTACATGAAGAATTTGATAAATAGGCAGATTCGGGTTATGAGGTGATATGGATAGTGAAAATTTGGATTCATTTGTCATACTACCTCCTCTTCTCAATTGGGAAGACCATGATGAAAATCGAAATTTAATGGTGTGCAGTGAATCCGAAGATAGTAGGGGAGAAAAGTCCCAAGTTCTGAATTTGGACAGTAGAGGTTCCTTTCCTCATTTGCATGAATCTAAAGATTTGTAACCAAGGTATGACCATAATTCTGAAGTTCATAACAGCAGTGACGTAACTTCTCTTCCTCAAGATATGGTAGCCTTTGGTCATGAAGAGAATAATAATTTTCATTCTACATTTGGGGGTACACATGGTGCAAGCATGGGTTATGCTAATGTGAATAATACAACTCTCCATAAGTCTAATTTTGTGTACTTTGAGGCAGCTGATATAAAACATTGCCAAAAGTTGAATGAAGATTGGTTACATAAAGCTGTCCAAGCAAAGATGCTTGCTGCCCAAGCAAGACACCACCTCCAAAGAGTCAAAGAGCATCACAATCAGCTAGATGATGCAAGGAAACAAAGGGAATCATCCATTAGATCTATATTTCTTCCAAGGGAAGAAGAGGACAACGAAGATAGAAGAGGTATAAGCATAAGTCTGCTTTTCTGAGTTTGATCAGCAATTCTCTTTCATCTAATGAGTTGAATTTGAAACCTTGCATTGAAAACATTCAAGTTGGGATGGCTAGTTGTGAATTTGATTCCTTCCTACCTAGAGTTGATGAGATATTGGGTGGTGTTCATAGTGGACCAGCCACTAAAGGTTTGTCTATGTTGCAAAACGAAAACATCTACTATTCATCCATGGACTTGTCACCTCTTTCATATGATAGGGTAGTGATGTACTTATTGATTGGTGACATAGTTTTCTTAGATTTGACAGTGGGCTATGAAGATCAGCATGTAAGAGACTACATTTGGTGCATGGATAAACAAAATATTTATTTGGCATCCTCCAATGAAGACATACAAACTTGTGGAGAAATTGGGCAAGTTGTAGCCGCTGATCAGAGGTTTCGGAGAGGTTTCCATCACACTCCCCTTGTTGGAAATTGGTTCATTGATGGGTTCATAACAACATTGATGGTTGGTGGTACTTGTGGCTTCAATTGGAGTGAAGTTCTTAGCTAGTTAGGTGATGTCCAGATTCACAGCAGCAGCATAATGAGTATTGACATGATGGATGGATGTGACAGCATAGAGATTTGGGATCCTGGCATTGACAGGTGTGGTGCATTTCTTGGTGCATTCCTTTGATGGATCCATGGTGAGTTGCTTCACTTGGGTATATAGATGTTTATATCAGAGTAGTGCAGCGGTTTGGTGGAGCAACGTTTCTTATATTGGTATGAGATCTAGGAATTAGTTGTCATTGTGCAGGTGCAGGTTGCTTGAGGACAAGCAATCCTCGGGAAGGGAGGACTGTAATGTCCCCATTTTTCCTGTGATCACTCAGTCGCATAATTTTGGAATTACAGATGCTAGGGGATGATTGGCTTTACCAAGAGAAGTCTATACTTAGGTCACTTTTTGACCTTGTTGAGCTTAGGGGATGATTGGCTTTACCAAGAGGAGTCTATACTTAGGTCACTTTTTGACCTTGTTGAGCTTAAGTTACATAGACTTTATAATAATTCATTATAAAGTTAACTTTTTCTATAATTAGAAAAATTATAAAGTAACTTTATTAGAAAGGAGATTAATAAAAGTTAATGATGAATTATAAAATGGCCCCTTGGCACATTTCCCTAGAAGTTATAACTTAATAATATGGCCACTTTTAATGAGGAATTAGACCCTAAATGGGTCAAACCACTTAGGGGAAGTTATTTTTTAATAAAAAGAAACATTTTAACATGTTTTTTGATGCCAAAAGTACACCCCTAACCCCAAATCCGAATTAGGGTTTGAGGAATGTTTAAAAGACATTGGGGACAGCGTTTTATTCATTATTCATTGGATATTTGACAATTTATTCCCTGGAGAGCTCTGTAGTAGCAAGCTTGATTGGAGTTTCAAGTTGAGAACGAAAACTCTCACCCTTATTCAATGTGTGGACGAAAACCCATTCACCTTTGCATTGAAGGAATCCTCTTTCAGGCCATTTGGGGCCAATATCAGGAGGAAAATTCATACTTTCAGCAAGAATAAATCATCTACAACACATTTGAGTAGATTGGAACAGATTGGGGAACATTTTCCAGCAGTTATTGTGCTTTTAATGTTGACCATACATTCCTAGGCTGGTCGTACCCTCTTTGCTTCTCCTATGAAGCCAATAAAATAAATTAGAGGGTTTTGATTCAGAAATTTGTGTGTAAATTTTAACACATTTGGGCTACATCAGCATTTTAATGGGGAAAAAGGGTCATTTCTGGAGGTTTCTCTTAGCAAGAATTTGGAATAAGCACTTGATCTTCTATTTCTTCCTTAAATTAGTTTTGATAATTATATATAAGGAGAATAAAACACATTGGAACAATTTGCAGCACTTGGAAGCTCGTGTATTGCTTTGTGCACCACCTCCAGCATCAAAATAATCTCATCTAGGCAAGGTGTTGGACACCTGGTAGGCCAATTTTTGCTCTAGTTGTCTTAAATAGTCATTCTCTGGAATTTATAATTTGCTGCAATAAAATCTGAGTTTTGAAATTTATTTCAGTCAATTGTTTCTTTTATGTATTGCATTCTTTTGGCAAATTATCATTGGCATAAGAAAGCAAAACCCCAATAACTAAAAAAATATCAAAATTCACCTCAAACAAATTAAACAATTCGCTGGTCAAAGATTTGAAAGCAAACAAAAAAACTTTAGATTGGATCAGATTCTTAGTTGGCATCTTTCATTTTAGGGAGAGGCAGAGTATACCATCTCAGAAATAGATGAGCCCGAATGGCGAATGAACTCAAGATCCTGAAATCTGGGCTGAACTATGAGCCCCAAGGGTGAATGGATTTATGATCCTGAAATCTGGGTTGTATTATGATCCCCAAGGGTGAATGGATTGATGTCCCTGAAGTCTGGGCTGCATTATGGAGAAGGTGTCATCGTGCCCTAGACAACCAAATTCCCCAACCAAGGTTAGGAATTAGAAGGGATTAAGGTTAGGGCTTGAATAAGGATAGTATGTAATATCCCTTGCTATATTGCCCTTAACTTGCTGATTTAAGGCTCAAGGAATAACATCAAATACTTGTCATTAATCCTCTAATTTGCTGTCATTTGTTTTCAGATTGATTTTTTTGTTCGCTTGAAATGGTTTGAAATGATGTTCAAATGCTTGCAAATTAACACTACAATGTCTAAGCAAAGAACTAGATGCAAATGCAACTTCTTTTGGTCTTTTCAAATGTATATATAAGAAATTCTACATGTAAAATGTACACCTACAGCCAACTGTTATTTTCACAAACACTTAGCATGCAAGCTATATACTTATCATTATGAGCATTACAACAACATGAGGCATGCAACTTATAACTCCATCAAATGAATGCAATCCTAAGTACATGACAATGCAGATATGCTAAGACTCTTGGCTTACATTGGTAGCTCAATACAAGGCCAAGCCTGATTGAAAAAGTTCTTTACAACAGTAACTAAAACTAAGCCAATGCAACTACGAACGATTGAAGATTACAATGTTACAAATGCTGAATAAGTGCCAAACTAATTGAGATGTAATGACTGATATAAAAACTTGGCAATGGAGGCTGCCTAGATATATTGATTCGATCCCCTTGTGCTTAATGAATTTACCCTCAAAGAGGTAGCGGCCAACCTCATAGACCACTACCAATGCTTTCAGAATTTTATTGGAATTTATTTGGCCTTGAAACCATGGTCAATATGCCCAGAATTCAATGCAATCTATGCAGCAATTAATTAGATATGGTGCGGAAATAAAACCCTTGAAGAACCCTTGTGCAAACTCAATAATAAGCAAAAATACTGTAGCGTTTACTGTTTATGCTACTGTAGCAGCCCATACAAATTTTAATATGTAAATGATTAATCTTTTTAATATTCTGATCTACGGATAGATATGCTTCAAACCCTTGTGTTCTTTGTATTTCTTTTCCAATTTAGCACAAATAGAACCTTTGTATGAAGCTCTCCTAGATGCCAAATTCAATGGATATTTCACCACCTCAAATGGCTGCAACACTAAAGAATTGACGTGTAATGTCCCCATTTTCGTGAGCATCAGAGTTCAAGGGATTAGCCTATTATTTTGACTCTTGTAGGCTAACATATTTCTGGATAGAGTCTCAGTGGTAGTTCCACTTCTTCAGTTCAGACTTGGGTTCAGTTTCAGAGCCTTAGCAGTTGGTGTGTGGGCTTAGTTGAGGGACTTACTTTTTTTAGTAAGTCAATCTGGTAGTTGTGCTATTTTTAGTCAGGGTACCGGGACACATGGGGGTTATTCAGTATTGACTCCAGCTTCATACGACACATCAAAAGACTGAATAATGAAGGAGATATTAATATTCTAGTGGCTAAGTTATTTAATTAACTTATATGGTAATTATAAAGTCATAAAGTGACTTTATTAAATTAAAAAGCCACTTAATATTATAAAGTGCTTTCTATTAAATCACTTAAATGATTTTGGGTGCCCAAGTTGAATATCAAACTATGCAAAGTTAATTAAATATATTTTAATGTATTTAAAATGCATTTGGGCGTACTTAGTGAAAATCGTGCCATTTGGGGGTTATAAGGAAATTAGAAGCAATTCAAACTCTATTATTGATTATTTGACATTGCTTGTTATTTTCTCTGTGCATTGTCTGAGACAAGGGTTTCAGAGGGTTTGCTATTGAAGAATGTTCATTCTTCATGGATCTATGATTCTGAGGTTGTGAAAGATCAGCTGAGTTATTGCAAACTGAGAGGGCTTCACACAAAAGTTTTCGGGTGCTTCATCAGAGGTTATTTGTGTTAGTTATTTGCAGATTTGGAATAAGGAAGGAGGCAATACAGTTTAGAAGCCTCATTAGCAGCATTCTTTCAGTTCAATAACCAACTGTACAGGATTCATTGTTGGCCGTACCAATTTGGTTGGTACGTGGGGCTCTAGAAAAAAAGGCGTTTTGCCTGGGAGGCTGGAATGCCTACCCAAAGTGCATTTTGAATGCACAATTCCCAATGCCTAGTCCTTTCAAGCTCTTCTACCTACTTTCTGGCTAGAGAAATCATTTCCTAGACTTGTACGGCCTTTTTGGTCAGTTTCCCAGTTTTGGTTGGCAAACACCAAATTTCTTCATTTAAAATAAGCTAAGGACCCATGGGTATGCAATTAGCAGTAGGATTTATTATAGCAGGTATCTTATTCATAATATAGTTGCAGTTGCTCTCAATTTTATTTCTATTTGGTTTTATGTGCAATTATTGCCTGGCACGTGTTGTTTTATGCTTTAAAATTGTTCAAAAACCTTGAAAATCCAAAAACACAACAACAATAGTATTTCAGGAGAGTTAGAACCAGCAAGGTTCTTACAGTGGTATCAAAGCTCTGATCCTACCTTCCTCGAGGGTTAGAATTTTTATGCATCAACATCAGTTTGGGCCTCACAGGTTTTACACACGCAGGAGGCTTGGTTTACAGGGAAACTAGGATCATTTTGAAGAGACATCATTGGGAATCATCGAGCTCACACGATTGACATTTGAGTGACCCGCACTCTTGCATTGTTTCAGTCATGGGTAAAATGAAGTCTATACAAGAGATCATGCTAGAGCTCATTCAAGCCTTTCAAAACTATGATAAAAATTTAACAAGGTTTTTACAACATTCGGAAATTTTGGATCCCTTGTTTGCAAAGAAAAAGAAAGCAAACACTAATTCAAATAATCTTATCAGTACAAAGGAAATAATGGAAAAGAAGGTGAGTTTTGAAGAGAATGTTGACATTATTAGCGCTCAAGAAGTTGTTATCAGTCATGATAACAAATTTGATCTTTATGACAACAGTCTTCCACTTGAGCATAATGATGACTTGAAAGTCATGGCAAGTTCAGAAAGTGTTGTGGTAGTGACCTTGAGTTTTGGCATGTAATGTCCCTACTATTTAGAGATCATTAACCTGCAAAACAGATTGTTAGGATACAACATATACATATATATAAAAGCCATTTTCTAATTTGAAATTAACATGATCATAATTTTCAACGCAATTAATAAAAAGGATACGAATGCCATACGAAAGTATGTCCTTAGGCAACCGTGAAGCTCGCCTTCTTGGAACCCCTTGGTTCCAAGCCCTTCAGGAAATTGAAGCGGAGTTCGAATCCTGTCTTGGGTGTAACCTCTTACACCCAAGCCCTTCAAGGAAGACCCTTGTCTATTCCTTGCCTTGGGTGATGCCTTCATCATCCAAGTCCTCAGAGGGGATCGGCCTGACCTTTGAGTCCTTTCTTGGGTATAACCTCTTACACCCCAGCCAGCCAAGGAAGACCCTTGCCTTTCCTTGCCTTGGGTGATGCCTCCACCATCGAAGTCCTCAAAGGGGATTGACCAGATCCTCCTCTTCTTGGTTGGGTTTAGTCAACCAAGCCATACATTTGTATAATAGTTTCAGTTCATAAACTATTCCTTGAATTAACATGAATTCTTAATGTATTCTTAAATTAATATAAACATCAATATGATTTTCCATCTTTTACATATGCAATTACATTCCTTAAAAATACCCTTGTATTCATAATCCTTCTTAATATACAAACTTATGTATACAACAATTACAAGATTATATCTTTACCTATTCTTTAATGACTAGTGAATATTATACATTAGTATATGTATAAATATCCACTAGACTATAATTTACATCATCCATTAATGAACCTTATTCATTATCTATTATTCATTCACTAATATTAATGTACCTTAATAATTAACATCCTCTATTACTATTAGTAAGGATGACATTTCGTATCCTATACTTATATTATTTAATATAAGTGGGAATTTGGTTTCTTACCTCCCTCCGTGGTCTGCTATTCCTTCCTTTCTTCCGCAGCTTTCTCCTTCTCCCTCCGTGCCCTCCTTCCCCCCTCCTCCTTTGAACGCTGCCTCCCTTTATAATCCGTGAGGGGTTGTGTCCCCCTACGGGCCCCTTCCGCATGAAGGGGTGCGGAGGTAACCGTAGCCTAGGCTGCGGTTACCTACGCACCACTTCGTGTGGAGGTAACCCAGCCTGTGTGGGATACCTCGTTTCCTCTTTCCCAGTTATTAAATATTAATATAAAATATAGTTATTTCTTTTTTTAATATATTTAAATATTAATTGTATATAATATAGTATTTCTTTTTAAATATTAATTGCATTTCATATAATATATTATTTCTTTTTAAATATTAATTGCATTTCATATAATATATTATTTCTTTTTAATATATTAAATATTAATTGCATTTCATATAATATATTATTTCTTTTTAATATATTAAATATTAATTGCATTTCATATAATATATTATTTCTCTTTATATATTAAATATTAATTACATTTCATTTTAAATATATTAAATGTTAAGTGCCATTCCATTTAAATATATTAATTATTAAATAGCAATAACTTAAATATATTTTTCATTTATTTATATTATTATTTTAATTATTTATTTACCTTAACCTAATTCAATTAATCCATGCATTAACATTATTAAGTATTTTTATATTCGGTGCAAATTCTCTTAGAGTGCATGATATGTCCTTAATCATGATCGTTGACTATACGATTAGTGTTCTTAAATGATGGTTCATGCTAAACACCACTCTTGAACTCATCTATCATAATGGTCTTCTGATTACATTCGCAATTTTGTCTCTTTTAGAGACTCCACACAATTGCGGACCACTAGCGATGTATGTCCAATTAATGTCAAGTTAGTCTAAATACTTTTCTTGTTCGTTGGAGAAAAAGCATAGGATTACATTGTACGTATTCTTTTTCCCATCCTTATCCTTTAAGGAATATTTATTAGTTATAATAATATTTAATAATATTTAATAAATAAATACCTTTGAAATATTCCTTCGTTGGTAATTATTAATTCATTTGGGGTCTCGCTCTCTTTCTATGTATAACGATCTAGGAGGGGACATGACATGGCACTCATGATACTAGTGTCAAGAGTGAAGATTGCATGTAAATATTGACCCCTAACAATTCTAATCTACGTGACAGCAGTGCCGAAATTTTGCATCAGCATGAGACAACAGTGACTACACATGTGCAAGATGCTTCTATTAAGTTGTCACATGAAGGTACTCGAGATTTGCGTACTAATCGTGCAATGTCTAATGTGGATTCATGTCATGGTGAGTCTGATTTTTCAGATCAGACCGTAGAAAACAAGCTAGAATGTTCATATGTTGATATGGGATCCCAGGATCGTGAGTTGGATGGACATGCAGTTATATTGGAAATGGAAGTTTGTGAAGATACTGTCATATCAGCAACTTCTACCTTACCAGTTGAGCCACCTTTTGAGGTACATAGCAGCAGTACCTTAGTTGTTGATGTGTGCACTGATGATAACACACATGATGTTACTTATCATGAGATGGGTGATGTTGATACAGCCTCATATCACAATACAGATTTTGGGTCAGAACACTTTCATGGGAGTTATAAGTTTCAGGGTCTTCATCATTTGGTTGGGCAACTAAAGGTTAATGATGGCATGATTGCCACAACCTTAGAGCACTTTGATGTTGCTCGTCAGATGTTGGCCACGTTTGGTTGGGGTACTCCTATGTCGGATGAGCATGGTGATAGTGGCCTTTCCCTAGCAGAGTTACATTCACTATGAGAAGCCATTGGGATAATGAAACATAATTACTTGCAGCTACTTGCTGATAGGGACTTTCTTCTCGAGTGGGATTGTATTTGCTACAATGCACTGAAGGAGAAGGAAGAGGAGGTTGACGAGCTCACTCATGAGCTTGAGGTGACTATGAATTCATTAGAGAGCACCCAGTTGGCCCTTCAGGAGTCACAGTCACGGTTAGAGGAGTTTACCATGGAATTGAGTTTGGCACAGTCTTCACTAGTTACAGATATAGTACAATCTTCTACAGTGGCAGTTGGTAATGATCTTATATCCACAGATTATGGTTGTGAGCAGGTTGAGGATGTGGCTACACCTATTATAGTTATAGGTGCAGTTGACACAGATGGGATGAGTGCATTTGTTGAGAGCAGCAGAGAACCACAAGCTGCACCGAGCTCTCTTGTAGTTACATCCACTGCAGGTATTGCTAGTGATGAGCCATTGATGGAGGTTGGAGCCTTCTACCGTAATTACATAGTGGGGAACGCTCATCATTTTTATTTTGATCCACACACGGAGGACTTGATGATGCATCGGTGTGGATTGGTTTTGAGATTATACCATCCGTTGTGGGATGGGTATTCACCATCTTTAGTAGATGGGATCGATAGCTGCAAGTTGGATTACTTGCGGAGTCAATGCATCCATGGGAGTTCAGTAAAGTATGGAGATAGTTGTGGGGATGCAGATACCTTTAGTTATTCCTGTCTCCACAGAGCATATGGATGTGAGTTTGGTTTGCATTGGGACCTGAGTAGCAACAAGTTTAGCACTACTGTTTGGATGAGTCCCATTCATTGGCTTCACCACTTTTGGCATGGTGAAGTTGAGAACAGATTTGAGCAGCGGAGGTCTGGGAGTGTGTCTCATGGTAGACTTCCATACTGGCTATGGGATCCAGGGATTGTTCCAGCTGGTGGATTGCTTCTTCTTTCTATTGGGGTTGACTTAGTTGCACTATACAGTAGTATCATGTTGATGCCACATGGTTTGGATGGAGTACTCTACAGAGTGATTTGGGATCCCGACATTTAGCTGAGCATTGAGTGTAGAGTTTGGGATTTTGTGGCTGTATCGAGATTCTAGACAGGGTTTAAAGTTGAGCATTACTCATGTTCAGTGTGCTGAGAGTATACCAGTTCATCCTTGGCCCTCTTGAACATGTTTTGATTTTCATGCACTATTCTTGTGTGCAGGGGTTGGATAGTTGGGCATAATGCTTGTCCCTGTGCAATTGTGTTTATGTTGGTGCTATAGGAGTTGGTGGGAGATGAGTGGGACATTTCACAGTTCATCTTTTGGACCTCTGGTGGAGTGGAGTTGCTTCGCAATAGATATTGCTTGAGGACAAGCAATTTTAGGGAGGGCAGATTGTAATGTCCCCATTTTCGTGAGCATCAAAGTTCGAGGGATTAGCCTATTATTTTGACTCTTGTAGGCTAACATGTTCTGGATAGAGAGTCTCAATGGTAGTTCCACTTCTTCAATTCAGTCTTGGGTTCAGTTCCAGGGCCTTAGCAGTTGGTGTGTGGGCTTAGTCGAGGGGCTTACTATTTTTAGTAAGTCAATCTGACAGTTGTGCTATTTTTAGTCAGGGCACCTAGACACATGGGGGTTATTCAGTATTGATTCCAGCTTCAGACGTGTTGTGACGTATTCACACATCGCCCCATTGCAAATGGGGACCCCTTTTTTTTGCTTTCTAGGGTTAGTTTTCTTGGTCTTTTAGGTTCTTGGCTTTTAGTCTTTGCATTGAAGGGTCGCCAGAGGGCTCGTTAGGATAGGATGGTCTGTTTAGGCTCAAATTGGTCAGTAGGTGGGCCAGGTGAGGGTCTCTATTGAAAGCTTCCTCTTGGTTAGGCCTGGGTCTTGCTTCGAAGGTTGAGTCTTGATTGAGTTTGAGGAAGTCTTTGTATCATGTTAGGAATCTTGCCTTTTGGGGCCTATGTCATTGAGTTAAGGAAGTGAATGGAGGTATGTGAGCAGGTGTTCTCAAGGATTCTTCCCTTTGAAGGTTTGAGATTGGTCCAGTTGATGAATGATGTCCTTGTACTCTAGTCATTGATTGGTATAAAATTGACCTATTTATCCTTAGGAAATGCCTAACAACCAAGCCTAGACTTGAAAACTTGAGAGTTGAATGAGAAATTTGAGCTAGATTGTCAAATTCGCTCCTGACCCTTCCAAAGGGACAGGAGCGAAATCTTCCTTAGCTCCCTTTTTGACTCCTATTTTCAACAAAAATTCACTTTAAGGCATGACTTGAGGGGAAATTAGCTTGAATCCACCCTTGGAGACGCCTTGGACAAACTTAGACATGGAAATTTGGAGAAAAGGTCATGAATTTGAGCAAAATCACAAAATTCGCTCTTGACCCTTCCAAAGGGTCCAGAGCGAATTTCCTTTGATCTTCTTGTTTAGGTCAAAATCTTTGGCGTGATTGAGGCAAGGGTGATTCATGCAGGCCTTGTGAGTGAGTTGCAACCAAGTGAGATGAAGTTCTATGAGGAATTTGTGCCAAAAAGAGAAATTTCGCTCTTGATTCTTCTAAAGGGTCCAGAGCGAAATTCCTAGAGGGGTATGTACCTTCCAGAGGTACACAAGCGAACTTGTCAATAGTTGCCTTTTGATCCCAAATTTTAGCAAAGTAAACCCTTAGAATTCCTTCCTAGCATGGACCAAGGTCAAAACATAAGTAAAATGAAGGATAAATTGAGTGGAAATATGAATTTCACTCTTGATCCTTCCAAAGGGTTCAAAGCGAAATTCCTCTTTAGGTCTTGTCCTTCCAAAGGTACCTAAGTGAAATTGTTGAGATGTACCTGTGATCCAACCTTTTGAACTAGGCGCCTCCTTAAGGTGATTTGTTAGCATGTCCCAAGGTGAGAGCAATGTGAATGAGGGTGAAGTTTGAATGTTTGAGTGATATTTAAGGCTAATTCCTCAATTTTGCTCCTGACCCTTCCAAAGGGTCCAGAGCGAATTTCCTTGGATCTATCTTCTTGGTCCTAATTTGCATTATAAACCTTGTCCCTAGGGCGTTATTGAGAGATAGTTGATGTGTACAACAAAGTGAAGTGAAGAAAAGTGAGGGATTTGAGCATAATTGCAAATTTCGCTCCTGACCCTTCCAAAGGGTCTAGAGCGAAATTTATCTAAGCTCCTGGCCCTTCCAAAGGGTCCAAAGCGAAATCCTTAAAATGACCTAAATTGTCACCAAAGCTTTGAGTGGACATCACTTTGAGAGTAAATTGGCTTGAGTATGATAAGGTAAGGGTGGAAAAGACAAGTCCAAGGCAAATTGAATGAGAAGTGAGCCTAAAATGCCAATTTCGCTCTTGACCCTTCCAAAGGGTCCAGAGCGAAATCCTTAGATGGACTCTCAATTTCGCCTAATGCATTGAAAGAACCTTATTTTAAGCTAAATTGATGGCAAGTTGACTTGATGGTGATAGAAGGAGGTTTGACAAGTTAAATTCAAGGCAAAGAAAGGAGGAAAGGGAAAATGAATTGAGCCTAGGAAGAATTTCGCTCCTGACCCTTCTAAAGGGTCCAAAGCGAATTCTCCTAAAAACACATATTTCTTCCTTGTTCAAATCAAATTTTTGTTCCTAGGGCATGGTTGAGGGAGGATTGATGTATACTTTCCTTAAAAAGTCAATTGAAGTGAAGGCAATGATGAATTGATGCTAAATGACAAAAATTGCTCCTGACCCTCTCAAAGGGTCAAGAGCGAATTTTCATAGGATCCTCCCTTTTACTTCGAATTTGGACTAATTTTATGCCTTCTAGTCTTAACTAGGATGTTATCATGCCTTGGAAGCAATTGAAGGGAGAGAAAGTGAAGGATTTGAGTCTAAAAGAGAAAATTCGCTCCTGACCCTCTCAAAGGGTCTAGAGCGAATTTCAATGTCGCTCCTGATCCTTCCAAAGGGTCCAGAGCGAATTTTCTTGAAACCTCCTTTTGCTCCCAATTTTGTATCAAGCCTAGTGTTGATTGAGGTGGATTGAACTTAGAGGCATCCTTAGGCATGCATTTGAGTAAGTTATGGTCACAAAATGTGAAGAATTTGTCCAGAAATGCCAATTTCGCGCCTGACCCTTCCAGAAGGTCCAGAGTGAATTTCTTTAGGAAGCCTTGTACCTTGCTCAAACCTTTGAACTAACCTATTCCTAAGCATTTTTTGAGGGCAAAGGACTTGTTTTGATGAGAAAAGGATGAGAAATGAATTTTTATGAAGGAAAATTGAGCAAAATACAAAATTTGCTCCTGACCCTTCCAAAGGGTCTAGAGCGAAAATCTCATTATTGGTCTTGTCCTTGTAGAGGGTCCAAAGCGAAAATCTCATTATAGGTCCTGTCCTTGGAGAGGGTCTAGAGCGAATTTCATTATAGGTCCTGTCCTTGGAAAGGGTTCAGAGCGAAGTTGATTAAAGTGTGTCTTTTCCTCCTAGCTTCAAGGGAAATCGACTCAAATATCTTCTTATTGATGATTTAAGGTAAGAAATACTATGTTAGAATATATATCATGTATTCTTAATCATCTTTTGTTTGCTTCGCAGATCAACAAAATCAAGTCGGAGGAAGATTAGGCCAGGACAAGGACTCCTTCAGGCTTCATTCACAGTAAGGATGCCTTAGATGCATGAGAAGGTACCCAAGGTGTTGCTAAAATCAAAGGACTTCAGGTGTTAGAACTATCCTCAAGAAGATCACAATATATCAAAAGAAAGATCTTACAAACACTTCAAAGGGAGATAAGATGACAGAGAAGAAAGAAAGACTTGACAATGAAGAGGCCTCATCAAACACTAGAGTGTCAAGGAAAGTTACATCATTCATCAAGTACATCAAGGCCGAAGGAGGATCGACCAAGGTCATCACAGAGCAAGTACCAGACAAGGTGGCATCCCAGTCACTATTCCTCCAATTAGAAGTCTCCACCTCAGCATGTCCAGATTTAGTGAACCACCCTTATACATGAAGGCACAAACTTTGATGTACCTACCCTTGTTTCCTATTGGTTCTCATATATTGAATGTAATTTTCTCATTGGTTAAGGGAGTTTGTTGTAAGAAACCCTAATTAGGGTTTCCCTCTTGTAATCCTAGCCATTGATTGTAAATCAATCAGAGCCATTGAAATGTAAAGTGCTCTTTATATAAAGCTTTGGCTCTTCATTTGAAAAGTTTAATAGATAGTTGATAGTTAATAGTCAATAGCTAATAGTTAGTAGCAAAGAAATAGTGAATAGTTAGTTCATAGAGGTTAGAATAGCTAATGATTAATAGTGAATAGAATAGAAGTTAGAGTAGATTAGGAAGAGAAGGCAAGAAATTGTTGCCTTGATTGTAAATGAACTCCATTTTTCATTAAGTTATGGTGAAGTGTGTTGTTTCTTTGCAATATGCATGGTTTCTTGTTGAATCTTCATTTTAGATGATAGATAATTAAATTGAATGAAGGAAGTTACTAAATGCACTCGCGTGGAATCTGCCTAGTCCAAACCACTAGCCTCTTGCTGACTGTAAGTGCGCCGTGCGTGGTCAACTGGCGTAGAATGAGCTTAACCTCGAGTCGTTACGCGTCTATTGTTCATGCATTAACTTGAATGGTGGTCAGTGTCTGATGGTGTAACGATTTGAACATATTCGAAGCATCCCTTAGAAGATCACACTAAGTTAGTGTCAGATTGTTCAACTTGATGGTGAGACCCAACCCAGTAGGACTCCACCTAGTTGTTCATCTATCTTCTCGCATTCTAGGCCTTAAAGTAGACTTTCTGACCCCTTTACCTTTTGCTATTTCTTTATTCTCCCCGGTTAGTAATTAGGACTCAAGTTCCAGTAAATCGAGCATTCAAGCATACAAACGTAAGTCCCCTTGTGATTCCAGCATAATCACAAAACCACATAGCTTATCCACACCTAGAGACCCTACATATAAGAACCTTGGAGTTATTTCGATTGATCCTTAGGCAAATCTTCAGCATTCGAATAACTTTGTTCAAGAGAGGATAAGATACCTTGGTATTTTATTTTGTGTTCGCATGTGCATAAAAAACACATCAACAAGACGACATATCAAAAAACTGAATAATGAAGGAGATATTAATATTCTAGTGGCTAAGTTATTCAATTAACTTATGTGGTAATTATAAAGTCATAAAGTGACTTTATTAAATTAAAAATCCACTTAATATTATAAAGTGATTTCTATTAAATCACTTAAATGATTTTGGGCACCCAAGTTGAATATCAAACTATGCAAAGTTAATTAAATACATTTGGGCATACTTAGTGAAAATCGTGCCATTTGGGGGTTATAAGGAAATTGGAAGCAATTCAAACTCTATTATTGATTATTTGACATTCCTTGTTATTTTCTCTGTGGATTGTCTGAGACAAGGGTTTCAGAGGGTTTGCTATTCAAGAACGTTCATTCTTCGTGGATCTGTGATTTTGAGGCTGTGAAAGATCAACTGAATTATTGCAAATTGAGAGGGCTTCACACAGAAGTTTTCAGGTGCTTCATCAGAGGTTATTTGTGTTAGTTATTTGCAGATTTGGAATAAGGAAGGAGGCATTACAGTTTAGAAGCCTCATTAGCAGCATTCTTTCAGTTCAATAACCAGCTGTACAGGATTCATTGCTAGTCGTACCAATTTGGTTGGTACGTGGGGCTCCAGAAAAGAGGTGTTTTGCCTGGGAGGATGGAACGCCTACCCAAAGTGCATTCTGAATGCACAATTCCCAACGCTTAGTCCTTTCAAGCTATTCTACCTACTTTTTGGCTTAGAGAAATCATTTCCTGGACTTGTACTGCCTTTTTGGTTAGTTTCCCAGTTTTGACTGGCAAACACCAAATTTCTTTATTTAAAATAAGCTAAGGACCCATGGGTATGGAATTAGCAGTAGGATTTATTGTAGCAGGTATCTTATTCATAATATAGTTGCAGTTGCTCTCAATTTTATTTCTATTTGGTTTTATGTGCAATTCTTGCCTGGCACGTGTTATTTTATGCTTTAAGATTGTTCAAAAACCTTGAAAATCCAAAAACACATCAGCAATAGTATTTCAGGAGAGTTAGAACCAGCAAGGTTGTTACATGACGTTCTCCAATGGCTTATTGAAATCAGAAACCCTTGGCTTCTCCCAAATTCATAAAATGAAGAAATTGCTCAATAGCGTCCAATTGATTTTATTGAGGAGGTATTTATAATTCCTCTTAGGGTTCATTTTCCCATAAAAGACATAATAATAACATTTTAGATGTTATTTCATTAAGACTTAGGGAAAACATTTAATATTTCATTAAGATTGGAATTCATAATTAATTCCTTAAATGGCTCTCTTTTAATGAAGAACATGACCCTTTATGAAATAATAATAACATAATATAACATTAAATGGCCTCATAATAAAATTATCACTTTATTAATAATCAAATAAGCATAACTCCATAATTAATCAATATTTTTTCATTTGGTCTACACCGGGGAGTTGATCATTTTATCCTTTGTCCAACCCACTGACTTACTAAAAATAGAAAGGTTCCCTCTTGATCGTCTCTTGACTTACTATAAATAGTAAGTATATGAAACTGAGCTCAAACGAAGTCCAATCTGAGCCAAACGAAGACCAAACTGGAACATACTGAATTTTGGAGAAGACAAGAACATCCATTAACCCAACCTCTGCTTCAGAAGACTCTCTATCCACAATTATTAGCCTACGATGGTTAGAATGATAGACTAATCACTCAAGAATAGGAACAAGCTAAAAAGGGGACATTACACAATATCAAGTAAGACTATGGCCAACCCTAGTTTTTTGATATGTAATTAATGTAACTTAGTGAGTAGTAATGTATGTTGCCCTTTGGGAATTGATAGCCTATAAATAGGGGACATTATAGCTGCGCTGACCATATTGATTTTCAAGGTTGTGGGTGGGAAAAATCTTAAGGCTTTTAAAACCTTTTACCAACCTTCGAATCGTTTAGCAAATGCAATGATAGAAGTCAATATTCTCATTAAGGCTGCAGCTAACATAGTTTGACCTTTCAAAGGTCACGTTGGCTCCACTATTGACTTTTCCTCAAATATTAACAAATGATCTCTTTCTCTAATGGTTTGGAACGTAACAAGGGTTCAGCTGGAAAAAAACTCAACATAAATTACTAATTTATGATTCTATATCATTCCGTTATTGCACATGCTGCACTGTAATTTCTGCCTTTCACCATTCACACTCCTAACAATTACAAACTAATTATTTGTTGGAAAATCTCAATTTATTTGTTCCTATAAACCTGGCGAACCTATGAATTTAAAAGATATAACAATCTGATTGGAATCCTCTTGGCCATTGATTTTAAATCAATCTTGGCCCTTCATTGTAACAGAGATCTCTATAAAAGGCCTAGCCTTTTTATTTGTAAAGGTTGATAGACAATAGTTAGTAATAGTGAATAGTTAGAAGTGGAATAGAGGAGGAAGCTTGAAATTGTTGCCAAGCTATGTTGAAATCAATTCAATACTTTCATTGAACTTATGGTGGATGTATGTGTTGTGTTTATACATTTTGCATGGTTCCTTGTTACTTCTCAAGATTAATTAGAGCTCATTGATCATGGTGGATGCTTATGAAGATATTGTGATGAATTCCTTGGTTCATACTTTTGTTGGTTTGCTGATTGTAAGCTACAATGTAAAGTTAGCTTGAACCTTGTTATTGTGCTAAGTTTGATTGTGGACACTTGTTCAAGTTGCTCCAGCATTGAGTATTTGGGTGATGTATTCACAATGTGAAAATCTTCCAATTCCTTAGAAGATTGCATCAGTTTTGTGTAGTTGTTGTCATCGTGACAAAGAAAAGCTTGGTTTGAGGGAAAATTGTCTAAGTATCATCCCTTGTCATCATTGTTCTTAGGATTAGTGTAGGATCTTTAAACCCTTTATCTTTTTTTGTCTTTATTTCCAAGTGAGTCAGTATAGATCCCATGTTCCAGCAAAGTTCATAAATGTAAGTCCCCTTGCGATTCCAGCAAATCGCATCATAAACACTGAGTCTATCTGGAGCGTTAAGTCGCATAGTAAACCTTGCAGTTTCCTTATTTGATCACATAATTCAATCACATCATTCCACATATAAGGTTGTTTGTTCAAGAGGGGATATAACACCTTGGTATTTTATTTTGTGTTTGAGGTGCATATAAAACGCATCAATAGTATGCACCAAGGGATGGAAGGGTGCCTCCATGTGATGACCAAGAGGTTTGAGATGGGTTCACATAGGCCATTGTGGAATGTCCCTTTCCACTTAGCATAAAAATAAATAATTTGGCTAGCCTTTTTATTCCTGGAGGCTAGAGAAAAATGAAGTTTGCAAGAGAATAAGGTGAATAATTAAATAATTGGGGGCAAAAAGTTTAAGTGCAGCTCACTCATATTTATTGGGGTCACTTAAATAATGACTTGAATATATCCTAGGCCCACTTTAATGATGCTTGGGGGTGCTTAAGTCTACTTAGGCGAATTAATTAATATGAGGCGAATAATGTTATAAGCCTAAGTTTGCCAAAAATCAAAGGGAGAGAAAAAAGCATCGATTAGCTTCATGAATAATATATAAGAAGTTCGATGGGTTTATTCAGCCATTCATGACTTCATTTATGATTTTTTCTCTCTTATGAGCTGCATCGAACTTGGAAGGAATTTGACTAGGACGAAACCCCTTGGTCTCTGGATGGTTGAATGGAATACCACACCATCTTTGACAGATTACATAAACATTTGGCAAGGTGTTGCAAATAAATTACGGCAAGAACAAATCTATATTGGTGAAGAGAAAATTTGCTGCAAGGATATTGGTAGCTAGGTGATTTCCATTAGATAGTTTCCAGCCTATGAATTATTGCGACTAGCACAAGATATCAGCAGTTCCAAAAATCACTAGGCAATGTTGATTGTTGTTGGGCGAATTTTGATCCTCAATATGCATATCTCTGAGAGGTGTGACTTTCAGCTTTAGCTAGTGTAAGTTTTGCATGTGGTGGGAGTCGAATTCCAAGGTTGATTCCTTGGCAATTCATGGTTTGCAAAGGAAAAAGCACAAGTATGAGCCACACTTCTGTTCTATGAAATTCTGATTATTAGTTGCAGAAATAACTTTGTGTTAACCTTGTATTTCCCTATCTAATAATAATGCACGGGCAATTAAGTTTCTTGTAAAATTCACTTTAGTTTCTTTCATCTCAAATTTTTTAACATTGCACGCACAAACAAATTCTATTCTGAAAACTAACTCCAAGTGAACAGCAAAAAAGAAAGACCATTAGTTCATTTAGGAAGAACCTGAAGGAAGGATATTTTAGTGGTATCAGAGCTCAGTGACCCTGCCAGCCTATGAAGGTTTCAGTTGCATGTCAGATTAAATCACTGCATGAAGTTTGAATTGATTCTATGAACCCTCGAGAGGTTGGTCCACACAGATATTACACCAGGCGCAAAGCAGAACATTAGGAATAGGAAGAAATCGTAGAAGAAGAGGATCCCTGGACTGTTGCAGGCAATATGGTAGAAAATTGGGAAGGGGGTGGAAATGGTCAACCCAATATACAAGATGTACTAGCTCAAATGGCTTAGCAATAGCAGCAGATGATGCAAACTTTTATGCAATCACAACAGCAATTTCTAAATGCAATTAGTAATTTGAGGTTCCAACAACCTCAGGCACAGAGTCAAGATGGTGAAGGGAGTGAGGTCGGTCGTGAAAATCGTGCTAGGGAAGCCTCTAATGCTGTTAGGATAGCGAATACAAGGTCTAATAGGCCACTTCATCCTACCTTTTTGCCAAGAAGAGTTGAAGAGGAAGGTCCTGAGGAAGAAGTTGAAGAGACACATGCCATAGATGATGTCATGGGTGCTTATCATGATTATATGGCACTCCTAGATCAAGTTAGAGGATTAATTAATCTGAATCAATTTATGAATCAGCGAAAAGATAAGGCTAGATTCAGATTGGAGAGGCAAGACAGAGGGCCTAGAAGGCAAGCCAAGCAAAGAACTCAACTTGTGGAGTATAAGGATGCATTAAATAAGGTTTCTTTACCTACTTTTGATGGAAGTGAATAGACCAGTGCCAAATCATGGGTGCATAAATTGGATACCTTCCTATCCCTTAAACCCATGGAGGAGAATAAGGCTATACAGTTTGCTACTATGCATCTGGAGGGAGTAGCTTATGATTGGTGGCACCACGGATTAGTGTCGCAAGATCATGCCATGATACACTCTTATGAAGAATTTGTTAATAATCTGATTGTTCGCTTTGATTGGAAAGATGTAGAGGTCTACTATTGAGACTTGGCTCAACTCAAGCAATTTGGTCATGTGGAATCATACATCAATGAGTTCCAAAAGATTACAATGATGGTTCCTAATATGTTAGAAAAGAGGGTCACTATGCTGTTTGTGGAAGGATTGGGTGATAGATTAAGGGGATTGATCAAGGCACATAAGCCTAACACCTTGCATGATGCCATTGAGTTAGAACTTGACCTTGAGACTACACCTTCCTTTCAGCCACAGAAGAAAGGTTTCAACCCATGGAAATCGAATAAAAAGGGCTTTAATCAGCAGAATAGCAATCCACCAAAAGTTGACCAAGAGACTAGGAATAAACTAAGGAGGAATAAATTATGTTCCAACTGTAAGGAACCATGGGAGTGTTTCCTTGGGAAAGGCAAGGTTCATTTGATTGACGTCATGTCTGATGATGAAGAGCAAGAAGAACAAGACGCTTATGTTGGAGGTGATAGTGAACATGATTAGCAACCACAGGTAGAATTGGAAGATACTACAACCAAAGAAATTCCATGCAATACTATTGCCACATTATCTGTAGTTCCCAAAAGTCACCCTTTCCGTTTGAGAGGTGTCCTTAAGGGGAAACGGATGGTTTGTTTAGTGGATAGTGGAGCCACGCATAACTTTATTGATGAAGGACTAGTGGTGAAGCGTGGGCTACAGGTTGAAGACTTCCTAGGATTAAGTGTCATTGTTGTTGATGGATTTACATTGAGTTGCGCCAGGGTGATTCCCCAACTGAGCATTCAGATTGGAGATTATAACTTAACAGATGATTTTTGTGTGCTTGGGCTTAGCAATATAGATGTTGTTTTGGGGCTCCAGTCGTTAGAGTCATTTGGGAGGTACGTTTAGGACTTTAACCAGATGGAACTTGAATTTATGGTTGATTGCAAGAAGACTGTTCTTAAGGCTATGTCAGATGGTGGTCCTCAAGTTGTTTCTGCAAGGAGGATGGGTGCTCTATTCAAGCACGATGATGTGGATTGGGCAACTCAGTGTTTTGTGTCTACTAAACCTTCCTCCAGTAGTGAGCCGCAGTTCATGTTGATATCCAGATAGTGTTGGATAAGTATAGTGCAGTATTTGGAGACCTTCCCTCCAATCGTCCCCCTAATCATTGGTTTGAACATGTCATAGAGCTTGAGGAGCGTGCTAAGCCAGTTATTACTATGCCCTACCAACACCCATGCCATTTTAAGGAAGAGATTGAGAAAACAATTAAGAAGTTGTTGAGTATGGGACACATTCAATCTAGCTCCAGTCCCTTTGCTTCATCAGTTGTTTTGGTAAAGAAGAAAGATGGCATTATGTGCATGTGCATAAACTACAAAGCCTTGAACAAGAAAGCCATTAAGAATAGATACCCCATTCGCAAGATCGATGAGCTAGATGATGAGTTGCACAAGGCTGTGTATTTTTCTAAGATTGATCTTTGTTTAGGCTGTCACCAAATTCGGGTCCGAGAAGAAGACATACACAAGATTGCGTTATGTTGTCACTACGGACATTTTGAGTACTGTTGACGTGTATTTTGTACACTATCAAACACAGAATAAAATACCTAAAGGGTACCTTATCCTCTCTTGAGTAAAGCCTCTGAACGCTGAAGATATCGCGAAAAGGATCAATCAGGGTGACTTCAAGGTTCTTCGTTGTAGGATCTCTACGTGTGGATAAGCTCTCTGTGGTATGATGTGATTTGCTGGAATCACAAAGGGACTTACACTTGATGACTAAACTTCTGATCTGCTTTGAATATTGCTAGAACACAGGATTTTACCGGCTCTGATTTGAAAAAAGGAAAAAAGATGTGGGTGAGGAAAAAATCTAATCCTAATACTAAGGAATGTAGGAGCAATGATTGATCTTTGATGAAATTCTAACTAGGTCTTGTTTTGACATCCCAGGACCATCTCCACAAGGTTAGTACGATCTTCGAAGGAAAGCTTTATGATGTTCAAATCATCACTACAGGCATAGACACCATCAGGTTGATGCATATCAATGAAGAAGCGACAACTGAAGTTAAGCTTAAGCTGAATGATTCCAGTTGACTACACAAGGCAAGTTTGCAATCAACAAACTGCTAGTAGTATGGATCAAAGTTCCTAGACTCGGACTCGGCTCTGACTCGGCAAGGCTGACTCGACTCGTGACTCGGCTCGGACTCAGCAATGACTCGGCAACGACTCAGCAAAATAAGAAACCCTTGAAATTTAGAGATTTTTAACGATTTAAAACTTGTTTCATACACCCATTATTGAATTAAGCTTAAAGACACTATAACATCATCAAATAGAAGCTAATTTGATCACATACATAAACATACATCCATCACATGCGTAGAAATGTAAATTGTAGCTGAAGGAATTAGAAAACATAGATATATAGAGTTATAAATGTTGTCCAATGTATAATATAAAATCCATGACTTCAAATGTTCCCAAACATATATCTAACTATAAAGTGTAAAAAAAAACAAGTCTATGGCTCAGGTTCAGGCTCAGCCTTGTCTATCTGCCTCCTACAAAGGCGTCTAAGGTAGGTCCTGGATGACTGAGTAGCCATAGTCTCTGCCTGTGATGTGCCAGTCTGAGTAGCCATAGGTGCTGTGCCTGATCGTGCTCTATCCTCCTCCTCTGCCATAGCCACAGCCTCAGCCTCTCTGTCTACCTGGTCAACCCACTCAAGGTCCTCATCAGTGAAGACTGGATCGGTGGACTCAGTGAGCCAATCGGACTCGGGGTCGACTTCCTCTAGAGTGATCGGAGAGGAGTCATCGTCCAAAATCTGTCTGGTCCTGAGACGGAGGTTGTAATGAACAAAGACTAGATCATTCAACCTCTCCACAGACAATCTATTTCGCCTCTTCGAGTGGATGTGCTCGAACATGCTCCAGTTGCGCTCACATCCAGAAGCGCTGCACGGCTGGCTCAATATGCGGATGGCAATTTTTTGAAGGTTTGGGGTTGAAGGCCCAAACATTTGCCACCATCTATCTGAGATAAGGAAAAGAAAAAAACATTAGTCTCATTTCCAACTTTAAAGGTAGATTATAAAATGAAAAATTAAAATGCATGTCATAAACTTTAGAATTTTCTACCTGGCTGCAATTTTGTCCGACCCTCTTTGCACAATTGGCTGGCAAAGATTGCCCCTGATGCATTATTAAATGCATCCATCTCAAGAAGTGTAGCTGTGGTATCAGTGACCATCCGTTGTACTACTGAATATAGCCCGCTAAGAACCTCCTCATCCGCTTTGAAATCAGCACGGAAACGAAATGATGGATTGAGGTAATAAGCTGCTGCATGGATGGGCCTATGAAGCTGGTTATGCCATCTTCTATCAATTATGTCCCAAATGGGCCTATACTTATCCTCAACTCCAGCATATATGGATCTAATGGCCTCCTTGGCCCTATCCATGCCCTCATATATGTAGCCCACAACGGGCTTCTCCCCATCAACAACTCGTAGGAGAACTACTAGGGGCTCAGTGACCTGCAAATAATGTTAAACAAAAATAGTTAACTCACAAGTGTGCATGAAAATAAGAAAAATTGCAAAGTTGCACAATGCAAACAAAACAAAAATATGCATATAATATTATAAATTTATAAGATTACCTACACGATCTCTGCACAAGGGATCCAAAAACCTGGCTCATTAAAAATGCAATCTACTACATCCATCCCTGCAGTGGTCGTAGCATAGGATGAGGAAGTCCACTCCTCACCAACAAACATGCGCCTCAAAGATGCCTTTGATTTTAACAAGGATTTCAATGTGAGGAAATTTGAGGCAAATCTCGTTATACCAGGACGAGCCAACTCCCTTTCCCCCGTGTATTGCCTCATAATGCTAAGGACCAATGCATGATTGTAAATAAATTTGCATATATTCTTGGCCCTTTCAACGCATTCTTTCACCCATCCAAGCTTACCTATATCCTCCAGCATGAGGTCAAGCCAATGCGCCACACATGGAGACCAAAAGATATTTGGGTGCCTCTCCATCAAAAGTTTTCCTGCAACAATTTTAAATTAGTTAAAGAATTAGATGTGAAATTTTACCATTAATATTTAAACGTTAAAAAGTTAGAAGTTAAAACTTAAAAGAAAACTTTTAAAGTTTACCTGCAGCAACATAACTTGCTGCATTATCCGTCACCACTTGCACCACATTTTCTTCCCCCACCTCATCTATAACTTCCTCAATAGCCTCACATAAGTATGCCGCATTTTTGACATGTGAGGAAGCATCGATGGACTTCAAAAACATGGTGGATCCTAAAAAATAAACAAATTAATTATCAATAAATTAGAATGTAAATTATTCAATTTCAATCACAATGCATATAGAGAAGTAAAATGATCAATCACCTCCGCTAGAAACAAGAAAATTTAGGAGTGTTCTATTCCTCCTATCACTCCAACCATCTGTCATGATGGTGCAACCCTTCTGGCTCCAAGATTGGCGGTGGTCCTCTAGGTCAACTTTCATATCTTCCACCATTTCCAACAAGAGAGGGCCACTCAACTCAGTATCACTAGGGGCTTTAAACCCCGGCCCACAAACGGTTACTGCATCAATCATGCCTTGCCAATAAGGAGACCTGTCACAAATTGAAATAGATTAAATAAGAAAAGTTCAATTTCAATTTCAACTTTCAAATTCAAACCATAAAATTTTAAATTTTAATTTAAAACAATCAAATAAAAAAGTACCTGGCTGCAATAAATGGAATGTTGCAGAAGTACCAAAACTTGCAAATTGCTTTTCTTCCTGCATCATGGACCTCCTTGTTCCAAGACATGCTCTCAAGCGAGGGTTGTGCGCCAGGAGTAGTGCGTGGTACAAAAAAATTGTCTATCTTGGATTTTCGCACTCTAGGACCAAAAGTGTGACTAGGAGTAGAAATAGAAGTACTGGCACTAGCAGAAGCACTAGGACGAAAGGGAGGCATAGAAGAACCCTCTCCAACACAACCTATGGATGCAGCTGTGGATGTGGAGCCGGATGCGGATGTGGATGGAGGGGAACCAATATGACATAACTCCTCTCTTTGTCTTTTTTTGGTTTGCTTATGTATTTCAAAGTTTTCTAATAGGACGTAACAAAAACGGATTGCTTCGGGAGTTCCCTTGTCACAAGGCTCAGTATCATGACCACGTATGCCAGCAATATGATATTTTAATCTATTTATCCCCCCATGGTTAATTTCCTTACAAAACATACACTTGGTTTGATTTCTCTGTCTACCAGGGAATTCTTCAGTGTATTTCCATGCCTCATCTTTTTGACCATGTTTCCTAGGTGGAGGATTAGGATGAGCCATTAGGAAAAAAAATTGTTTTCAAAACGTGAGGGCTGCTGCAATAAGACAATTTTACAAATCACCATTTGAGCATTGTGTTTGACAAAGTTTTAAATTTAAAATTTTAAACTAATTAAAAAAAATCAGCAAAGACTAATTTGTGCATTGTGTTTTTTCTTGAAAATTTTCAAATTTCAAAGAAAGAAATTGACAATTCAGAAAAATCAGCAAACCCTAGATTTTTTTTAGAAAAAATTATAAATACATGTATACAATTTTTTCAAAAAAAAAGTCTAGGGTTTGCTATGCTATTGTTCTATTTATGTCATTGTGATTGAATCATTGAAGTATGCAAGCAACAATATAGATTTGGAAAGCTAAAGTTAAAAAAAAAATTAAAAAAAAATGAAAAAATCCATAATATAGAAAAAAAACCAACAAAATCAATAAAAATTAAAACTTACCTCTTTCAAATTTGTTGACAAGTGTTTGAAATGAGCTCCTTGATGCTCTCAATGCAACTGTAATGCTGCCCCAATGTGATTTGTGCAAGTTTTTCACCTCTTCCTCTCAGCTGGTTGCAAAACTCTTCCTCTCTTTTTTCCTCTCTTCCTCTCTTTTTTCCTCTCTTCCACTCATAAAACTGAATGGCAATCCCTTTTAGGGTTATAACAAAGGCAAATGGCACAAAACATAATAAAAATGTGTTATGTTTTTTATGTTTTAGCGTCCACTTTCTGCAAGCTGCGCCGGCCGGGTCACGACCCTCGGACTCGGCGAGTCAGGGGGTGACTCGCTGACTCGGCGAGTCAGGCGAGTCACACCCTGTGACTCGTCCGGGCCCGGGTCAGGGTCCCCGTGACCCGGCGGAGGTCACCCGGCCCGCGGACTCGCGTGACTCGCCGCGAGTCACGGAACTCTGGTATGGATATACGAATTTCACCATCAATCAAGCACATTTCTTCCACTCATCTAATAACATGAAATCAAATATGAGAAGTATAGAGACCATGCAAATTGTCGAATCGACCCATAAATTTCACCATTTCATCAATGAAGTTTTACAAGTCTTTTACAACAACATCTTGGCAACAATTTTTGCCTTCTCTCACTACTCTACTCTAATTGCTATTCTATCAACTAGGTAATCACCTTCTAACTACTCTCTATCTCCTATTTTCTATTCTAACTCCATTTACAAAATGAAGAGTCGGGGCTTATATAGTGCCCACAATACAATTCGATGGCTAAGATCAATTTGAGATCAATGGCCAAGATTCAATAATGAAAACCCTAATTAGGGTTTGTTACAACCATTACATAACATTTAATGCTTGACCAATGATAAAATTACATTTTAAGGACACATGTCTTCTCTGGAAAATTCGACCAATGGATAGCTGGGGTAGGTACATCGAAGTTTGTGCCACCTCCCATGAGTTAGGTACATTGAATCTGGACATGCTGAGGTGGACCAACTGGAGAAGTGATGACTGGGATGCCACCTCGTCTGACACTTGGTTGATGCCAATTTGATGTTGCTGAGAAGCTAGCTTTAATTGACTCTTCTGAAACTATCTGCTTCTTCAACGAACCCTTGCTCTGACTTCTCTTGTCTTTGATGTGCAGGATGATTGATGTACCTCGCCTTGGAATGCTGGATTGGAAGAGGTCTCCCTTGTCCTTGCTTGATCTTCTTTGATGAGAACCTGCCAACTTGTAGATCCTCCGGACTTTGGAGTCGCCATCCTGATACCTACACAACATTTCACAATTAGTAATATATCTTGAAGTGTAGAAATTAGGATTCAAAAGGAAGATTTAAGATTTTAATTAGGAAACTTCATGATAAATCTTGAGTTATCATTTCCTAATTAACCATGCAATACTTGGATTTTTCCAAAACAAATGTCCAAAAATCAAACCTTAAACAAGGGTGTCAAGATGATTTTGCCATACCTCCTCTTGAATATTAAACTCTAAGAAATGATGCAAAAAAATGGATTTTGCTAGGCAAAATGTAGATCAAAGTTCTCCCTTGGATAAAATGCGCCTCCTTTAGTCTTCAAAAGAATCAACTTCACTTCCTTCTAGCCTTCAACACTTGAAAGAAAATCGCTCCAAGCAAACTAGATTTCGCACCTCCAAGTAGCTCTCCAAATTCGCTCTTAAGGCAATGATTGAATGATTTTAATTGTGAAAAAACACTTCCAATATATAGAGCGCTCACCCCTTTGCTCCCTCTAGGCCAACTTGGCAAAAAGAGGTTAAAAATAAATAAATTTCCAAAAAGGGGGGCCGACTTGGCAAAATAAATGAAAATAAGGCCTTGTGCACTCTATATTTAATTTTAATTTAATAAAAAATAATTTTAAATGCCTCCAAGATAGAAGTTCGATTTTTGTAGGCTTAAAATTAATTTATTAAATGCCAAAATTTAATGTCAATTTAATCTTAATTTTCCACATGCCTTCAAATTAGCAATTTTAGCGGCCTAATGCAATTTGGAGAATATTAATTTTTAAAACAAGGTTTAATGAGATTTCGTGAGGATTTCGCCCTGGACCCTCTCTGAGGGTCAGGAGCGACTTTTGATTTTTAGCCTTGAATATTCCACATTTCAACTTGAAAATCTCCTAGAGGGTAAATTGATATCCCGTTAACATGTTGCACTTCAAATTTGACATTTTTTATGAGGAAAAATAGGTGAAAATGCAAATTTTGCTCTGGATCTTCATTGAGGGTCAGGAGCGATTTTTCATTTTTTGCTCAATTTTAGCACTTTTCCACCTCCAAAATTTCTTCAAGACATTTCAACTAGGTCCTTTCACTGAATTGCAAACTTGGCTCAATCCAATTTTGGAGAAAAGGTGTGATTTTGAAGTTTTTCGCTGTGGGCCCTCTCTGAGGGTCAGGAGCGATTTTTGCAATTTAGGCTTGATTCTTCATCATTTTTCATTAAAACTTCATTCATCATGTGGCAATGCCTTCCCTTAATCCACTCCAACCAAATTCGCTTTGTTGTTGCGAGGTAAAATGAAGATTTTCAACAATATCGCTATGGGCCTCTCCGAGGGTCCAGAGCGATTTTTTGCTATGGGCCTTCATTGAGGGTCAGGAGCGATTTTTGAATTTTTTGACCAAAATCATAAAGTTTCAAAGGTAAAATAATATTCATCATGTTGTTGGAGGTCTCTTTGCCTTATCCTAACTTTGCCTTAGCACCATTTTGAAGAAAACATGCATTTTTTAAAAATCTCGCTGTGGGCCTTCAGTGAGGGTCCGGAGCGATTTTTTGGTTCTAGGCAAATTCCTTCGTCTTTTAATCTTCAAATCACCTCCAAGGCATAACACATCACGTCCTTCTCCTGTCCAAGCAAGTTTTTATCTCAATTCTTCAAACAAAGGAGAGAAAACTGGAAAATCGCTATGGGCCCTCTCTGAGGGTCCGGAGCGATTTTTGTAATTGCCTTCAAAATTTTGATTCTTAACGATTTCTTTTCACTTCAAGGCTTTTCAAACATCGTTTCTAACCCATGCCTAACCTTAGCTTTCCTCAAACTTGGATGAAAAATTCCCATTTTAGGTTTCTCGTTGTGGGCCTTCTCTGAGGGTCCGGAGCGATTTTTCGCTGTGGGCCTTCAGTGAGGGTCAGGAGCGACTTTTTCATTTTGGGTTGATTTCTTATTGTGTTGATCCTCCAAATTATATTCAACGGATAGAACATGCTTTCCTTCATCCATTCCAATCATAAAATCACTTTGATCTTGTAAGAATAATGCATATTTGAAAATCTCGCTGTGGGCCCTCTCTGAGGGTCCGTAGCGATTTTTGCTACCTGGACCAAAATGCTTCACTTTTCGTCTAAAAATCACTTTGCCAAGGAAGATATCATCTTGTTCTTTGTTATGAATAAAAATTCATGTCCAAGAAAGGTCCAAAAATGTGCACACAAAGAAAATCGCTGTGGGCCCTCTCTGAGGGTCAGGAGCGATTTTTCCTTTCCTGGGCAAAACTCCTTCAATTCATCAACTTCATTATGCTCATTCTATCCTTCACCATGCTCTTGACCTCTCAAACCGACCAAATAAGGCTAGCAATGACCCTTATAAGATTTCTCGCTGTGGGCCCTCTCTGAGGGTCAGGAGCGATTTTTCTGTTTTCAACAAGGTCCTTCATCATTTCTAGCCAAAACTTCTTTAGGTGGGTGGAGAAAGTCATTCATTTCCCTTTCATGCTCAAAACTTAGTCCTTTTCCATTGCAAATTAAAGGAAATCAAAATCTCGTTGTGGGCCCTCTGAGGGTCAGGAGCGAAATTTGACTTTTTGAACTCTCTGTCAGAATAATTTTATGGACTTTCAGACTTAACCAAATTTCAGGATCAAGACTTTCAGACTTAGCCAAATTTCAGGATCAGGACACTCCAGACTTCATCAGTCACCAACTTGACCTCACTCAAGCAGAACCTGCCATTCGGGTGATCCCCTTGGCGACACTCAAAATGCAAAGGCTAACAGACAAAACCCTAAAAGACCTAAAAAGACAAACCCTAAAAAGCAAAAAGCAGGGGTCCCCATTTGCAATGGGGCGATGTGTGAAATGGTCACAACAAGTACCTGGTCATGCCGTTTGGACTCACTAATGCACCAGCGACATTGCAATCTTGTATAAACCACACCTTTTGAGAACAATTGCGTAAATTTGTATTAGTCTTCTTTGATGTCATCTTGATATACAGTATGTCCCGGAATGATCATCTCCAGCATTTGGATGTGGAATTGGGTATTATGGAGTCATAGTCATTGTTTGTGAAGGCCTCTAAATGTGAGTTCAGAATGACTGAGATTCTTTACCTTGTTCATGTGATTGGAGCTGATGGTGTTAAGGTTCACCAGAAGAAGATTTGGGCAATTCTGGACTAGCCGCTTCTAAAAAATATATTTGAGTTGAGATGCTTCTTGGGATTGTGTTGTTATTACAGGAGGTTTGTGAG
This sequence comes from Cryptomeria japonica, assembly GCF_030272615.1. Taxonomy (NCBI): domain Eukaryota; kingdom Viridiplantae; phylum Streptophyta; class Pinopsida; order Cupressales; family Cupressaceae; genus Cryptomeria; species Cryptomeria japonica. The sequence continues at coordinate 343,487,843 of NC_081415.1, forward strand.
GGGCTTTTCACAGTTGGCGTCACCTTTCACAGACCTTACTAAGAAGGGTGCATTGTATTGGTCTGATGAGGCACAAGTGACATTTGATAAGCTCAAGGAGGTCATGAGCTCATGTTTGGTGTTGGCATTACCTAACTTCACACAACCTTTCGTTATAGAGTGTGATGCATCGGGACAAGGAATTGGAGCAATCTTGATGCAAAACCAACATTCTATTGCATTTGAGAGCAGAAAACTGAGGGATACAAAAAAAATTTACTCCACTTATGACAAGGGGATGCTAGCCATTATGCACATGCTAGCTAAATTCAAACAGTATCTAGTGGGTACCAAATTTTTGGTCAAGACTGATCACAACAATTCAAGTATTTCCTAGAACAAAATGATTTGAATGAACAACAACAGAAGTGGTTGAGCAAGATTTAGTCTTACAACTTCGATGTGGAGTATGTTAAGGAAAAAAGAATATTGTTGCCGACACTCTTTCCAAGAAACCTACCCTTTTCTCTCTGACTAAGATTTCAGTTTATTGGGAATCTCAATTATTGGTAGAATATTCTAAAAATACTTTTTCTTGTGAGTTGATTGATGGACGAGTACAGGATGACAGTTATCTATAATTGATGATATTATTTATTACAAGAACAAAATATATCTTGTACTAGGATCTAAGCTGAAAAACAAGATTATGAGGGCAATTCATGATACACCTCTAGCGGGGCATCCAGGATTCTTCAAAACATATAGACAATTATGAGAGAGATTCACCTGGAAGGGCCTGAAATATGATGTGTTGTAGCATGTTAGAGAGTGTTTGATTTGTCAACAAAACAAGTCTAAGCATACCTTTCCTACAGGACTACTCCAACCATTGCCTATACTGGAACAAAAGTGGGAAGGAATTTCTATGGACTTCATTACAGGACTTCCACGAGTTTAGGGAAGAGTTGTATATTTGTGGTTCTTGACATATTAACTAAGTATGCACATTTCTTTGTTGTTCCTATAGATTATTTAGCACCTTAGATTGCAGAATTATTTTCCAGAGAGGTGTTTAGATTGCATGGGCTCCCTAAGACCATTGTTAGTGATTGGGACAGCCGATTCCTCAGTATGTTTTGGCAGGAGTTGTTTCGCTTAGCAAGTATAGAGTTGACACCAAGCACCAACTACCACCATCAAACGGATGGTCAGACATAAATTGTGAATAAGTGGATTGAGGGCTATCTTCGGAATTATGTTTGAAGGCAGTAGTGTGCTTGGATCAAATGGTTGGAGTTAGGTGAGTATTGCTATAATACCACCTATCACATGTCAATTGACATGTCTCCATTCAAGGCTCTATATGGGTATGATGCATTATCATTTGTGGATCTGGCCCTTGATGATAGCAAGGTCCCTCGGGCAATGAAAACAATGCAGAACTATTAGGACATCCTTAAGACATTGAAGGATAGCCTTCAACACGCTTGGAATCAACATAAAATATATGCAGACAGGCATTGTGTTGAGAGATCTTTTGAGGTTGGGGACATAGTTTTCTTGGGCCTACAACCATACAGGCAATCTACACTAAAGAAAAGTGGTGCAAAAAAACTTAAGCCGCACTTCTATGGTCCCTACAGGATTTTGAGGAGAATTGGCGAGGTTGCATATGAATTGGAACTTCCTGAAGGTAGTAAGATTCATAATGTATTCCATGTTTCTTGCTTGAAAAAAGCATTGGGCCAACACACGACTGCATCACCAGAGTTGCCACCTCTCGATGAAGAAGGGAATTCAGTATTGGTTCTTGATAGCATTGTTGATATGCGTGGGAGAAGATTGAGAACCAGGGTGATCCGTGAATATCTTGTCAGATGGAGGGACTTTCCGCTTAGCATAAAGTAAATAATCTTGCTAGCCTTTTTATTCCCGGAGGCTAGAGCAAAATGAAGTTTGCAAGGGAATAAGGTGAATAATTAAATAACTGGGGGCAAAAAGCTAAAGTGTTGACTCATATTTAATTATTGATTGGGGTCACTTAAATAATGACTTGAATATATCCTAGGCCCACTTTAATGATGCTTGGGGGTGCTTAATTCTAATTATTCAGATTAATTAATATGAGGCAAATAATGTCATAAGCCTAAGTTTACCAAAAATCAAAGGGAGAGAAAACAGCATTGATTGGCTTCATGAATAATATATAAGAAGTTCAATGGGTTTATTCAGCCTTTCACGACTTCATTTATGATTTTTTCTCTTGTATGAGCTACATCGAACTTGGAAGGAATTTGACCAGGATGAAACCCCTTGGTCTCTAGATGGCTGGATGGAATCCCACACCATCTTTGACAGTATATAGAAACATTTGGCAAGCTTTTGCAAATAAATTATAGCAGGAACAAATCCATATTGGTGAAGGGCAAATTCGCTGGAAGGATATTGGCAGCTAGGTGATTTCCATTAGATAGTTTCCAACCTATGAATTATTGCAACTAGCACAAGATATCAGTAGTTCCAGAAATCACTAGGTAGTGTTCATTTTTGCTGGGTGAATTTTGATCCCCAATATGCATAACTTTGAGAGGTGCGACTTTCAGTTGGGTTATAGTTTTCAGCTTCAGCTAGTGTAAGTTTTGCATGTGGTGGGAGTCAAATGCCATTTATCACTGAAGGTCAATTCCTTGGCAATTCGTGGCTTGCAATAGGGAAGAGAGTTTGCAGAGGAAAAAGGAGTATGAGCCACACTTCTATTCTACGAAATTCTGATTATTAGTTGCATAAATTACTTTGTGTTAAGCTTGTATTTCCGTATCTATTAATAATGCATGCAGAATTAAGTTTCTTGTAAAATTTAGTTTAGCTTCTTTCATCTCAAATATTTAACATTGCACGCACAAACAAATTCTATTCTGAAAATCAACCCCAAGCGAACAGCAAAAAAGCAAGACCATAAGTTCATTTAGGAAGAACCAGAAGGAAGGATATTTCACATTGATAAGATGCATTCGGAGGAACAAGCTTCAATACTTTGCACACAATTCCTTGACTTTACAAATCTTCGTGGTCCAAGATTGACTAAATCACAAGCGAGGTTGGATATAGCTATATTAGCTCAAAGAGAGCCTATTGGATGGTGGTCATGGCACTGGAGGGATACACCACAATTGAAGTTGCTTTCCATTCGCCTCCTTGCATAGGTTGCTAGTTTCTCTACTATAGAGAGGAATTGGTCCACATATGGCTTTATCCAATCCATCAAGAGGAATAGACTTACCTTTAGATGAGTGGAGAAGCTAGTGGTCGTGCAGAGTACTCTTCGACTTCAGGATCGTTAAGGCTCCAGCTTTATGGTGGGATGTCTATCTCGAAGACATGGCCTAGGTTGATGAGGAGACACTAGGGGGGTTGGTTGGGATTCCATTGGATGAGGTGGATGTGGACCATGATAGTGGTAGTGACTCAGAGGAGGACTCTGATTTTGATGCAGTGTCGGGAGATGTAGATTAGGGGCAGCAGTGTACATTTTTTTTGGTATTTTCATATCACAATTGAAAATGAAACCTTATGGCAGCAGTGTAGCGTTTGGGCATTTTTTATGTTATTTTTTTAATATCACATGCATATTGATAGTGAATTCTGAATTTTGAATGCATATTGAGTATTGACAATGAATTATGAACACAAATGTGGTAGTATGAAAAGGTTCTATAATGTATATATGCATGCATTATCCATGTTTTCGTATGAACATTTAAAATTTCCATATATATTTTAAATTGTCCCTACATTTTATATAGTCATCCCTTTTGTTGTCCCCTAGCTGTCCCCAAAATTAGCAAAAAAAACGCCATCCCGGAAACGTGTCCCCCCATCCCCTGCTGTCCCTGTCGTGGAAAATCAGAGTAATGTAGGAAACTTGTTTATAAATGAAGCTTTCTATATCTGATTTTTGAATTCTGAGCTATAGTCAAGGAGTTATGAACTTGACAAGCGGTACCACTAAAATAGCCCCATGCAAACAGTTTGTTTCCAGTTGTTTGACATTATCCAGCAATCAATTTTTTTCATACAATGGAGACATGTCACCTAGGAGGGATGCAGTGTTCTGATTAATATGAAAAATAGGTTTTAAGGACCCGAAACCTTTAACATAGGAGCATAAAATAGTTCATCAAAAAGCATCCAGACCTGCTTGAAACAGCTTACAAAGCGATTGCCAAAAAGGCCAGTAAACCAAACGGACAGCAAAAGAAAGGAACAACAAAGCGGAAGAACCAGAGAAAAGACAAAAAGATTAACAACAACTAGAAAGACTTAAGAAGATCCGCCGCCTTATTGACCAGCTGGTCATAGTTTGCCGCAACAACTTTGAGTTCTTCCATATCCTTGTTTGGCTTCTTCTCCTTCTTTTTGCCTCTGGTCCTTGTTCTAGGTCCTTTCACTTCTCTCGTACCTTCAATGTCTGGTTCCAGCTCTAGGGAATCCTTCTCGTCCTCCAGTTTGCTGATGAGGATTTTGGTATTGTCGGCCGAGGCCTTCAGAATGCTAAAGCTTTGTTCAGCAATACTTTTGAGGCATTTTTCAATTTTGTTGAATTTGTTATCAGTATCCGCCATTCTCTGGTCCATAACATTATCTTTAGTTTTTATCTCTGTCAGGTCCTTCTCAATTTGCTCGAAAGTAGGGTTGAAGGAATCTCTGATCTCTTCGGCTCTGGCAACAATTTTAGTCAAATCCTCAACATATTCCGCCATAGATTTGCCTCCACCAATACTGATTGTCTCCAAAATTTGGACCCTGTGGCTCAACTTCTTATTATCCTCCACAGCTTTCTTGTAACTGTTAATTAACCAATCGATGGTGTCCACAAGACCTTTCAATCCCTCAGAGGGAGGATTTGAAGGGGGAGTTTTTTCACCAGGATTGTCCTGTTCATTTTTAGGGGCGTCGCCACTAGTGATCTTATCAACTTTTCCATCAATCCTCTGATCAAAACTTTCCCCTGTGGTCTCCTCCAATTTCTGGTCGACTTCAGGATCCTTTCTCTGCACTTGTTCCTCCAGCTCCATAACATTATCTTCCTGCCTCTTCTGTTTGTTCCTTGTCTGAATAGAAATTTTGGTTTTCTTTTTCCGAGGAGACTGGGGTTCATCATTCTCAGAATCCTCAGAGACCTCCTCCTCCGAGGAGGAATGAATCTGGAAAACTTTTTCTTTAGATTTTTTCTTACCCTTTGAGGACGAGGGCCTGGTACTCACTTGGTTTCTTTTCTTACCAGTTTTAGCTTCAGAGTCATCCAGACTCTCCTCTGACTCACTCATCGAATCACTTTCAGACTCCTCACCCATTGAAAAAACAGAATCCAACCCTTCCTCCTTAGACTCAGAGATAGAAGGTTGAGGGCGGGCAATTTGGTTGGCTTTTAGGTGGTCATAAATTAACACCATAAGACCTTGATGCATGGCTGTATCACCCTTAGGGTTCTCTTTATGGGCCTTAATGGTAGCATTCATAGAACACAGCAGGAAATATGGAATATTAACTTTTTCATCATACCTGAAATGGTTAAGCAAAACAAAATGATAGCCATACACTTTTGTGAATCTGCCATCCAAGGTAACATAACGCAGAAGAGCTTTTCACTTGTTCTTTTTAGTAAATTTTTAATTTTTCTACTGTATAACGGTATAAAGCTAGATTCCAGTGAACAGAGTTAAAGGCATACACCTACTCACTTTTCCAATAAAATCATATTGTTTAGCAATTTAGTTCTATAACAAATTGAATTTTGTAGCTAGTGTGATGTCCACTAGTTGCACCTGTAATTCAGATCATTTCTAAATAAACAAATCGTAACTGAATCACAGGTGAACACTCTTACTATAATAGATGGTATTGAATTTAAAGATTGAAAATGGTGAACACTCTTACTGTAATAGATGGTATTGAATTTGAATAAAACTAAGTGTTGACAAGTGGGAATCAAAGATTACTAACATCAAACATTGATCTGTATGTTTATCATTTTCATGTGTTCTTATCATAGTGCTTCAAGGATGAATCCTTTCCAATATTGGAGGGTATGTTATAAACTAAATGAATTAGAACTAACCATCTTGTAGGGAAATTTTCTGTGCTACTTTCTACTGGACCTTATATGTTATCTAGTACCTGATCTCCTATCTATTTACTATTCTCTGTATTGTATCATTTTAATACAGCAAAGCATGTTGGTATAAATTTGTTTCCTACAGTATTTTTTATCACGATGTTTTGTTAAAATTTACTTTTTGCTTAAGAAAATCTTGTACTCAAACAGACATATTCTAATCATGTTCAAATACCATTTAGAACTTCTATTTAATTTTAATTTTCCAATTAGTGACACTTTGATGCTAAGATGATTGAGGAAGGCACTTTCATATTTAAATTATCTTCGTTCTTCCTCTTTTAAAGTCCTGAATACATAGGGCAGTTGTACTTTTGAGGCCGAATGCATGAATCTCATTTTATATATGCAGTGATCTCTGCAAATTGTAAATTAAAATATTTGCCCATCAGCTTCCATCATGAATTGATCCCTAACCTCTGTTTTGGCTAATCTTTTATAGACAGAGAGCAAATGCATTTTTTAATAAAGAATGAAAGCTTTGTATTTTCAGAATATAAGTTCCATTTACACCTCCATATTATAATGAACTACATGGTTAAATTAAACTCTCCTTTGAATAAATGATAGTAGATCCATACATAAAAGTTATCGCATATGCAGTAAGGAAAATAAAGATAAGAGAAAATTACCTTTATAAAACCTTTATGACATATGTAGGTGCATTACCCAAAAGAAGCACTTCAGCAAATTGATTTTACTGAAACCAAGTCACTACTTCTCCAACAACAGGTATTTTAGTACGTTTTGCACCCTATTCTTTCAGAGCAATTTTTTTGTCAATAGGAACATAATTTTTCGCAGTTTTTATCCTAAAGATGTGTTTTTGTTTGCATTGTGTAATTGGAGACATGAAATTCTAATTGGTGCATTTTTTGGATTTGGCTTTCCATGGGGTTTATAGAATCTACAATTGCGTTGGCTTTTACCAGAATCTTTATTGAGGAAAGGAAATTCAAATGAAAGTTCGCTCACATTGGATGGTTGCATGAAAGATAGCAGTCAAGTACTTGGCTATAGTTGGAGTGGTCATCGAAAACTACCCTCGTATATGGATCATTTTGTTTTTCCTGAGGATCTTATGGCAGCTTTGCGTACCATAGCTATGAAAGAAGAAAACATGCATGCTATTATGTCTTTGCTGAAAGAGGTAATGCAATTACTTCTTCATGTGCATACAATCTTGCTTTTTTGCATTATTTGGGTAAAAAAATTGAGTAAATACTCTTGCAATGTAACAATGTTCAATGCTAAGAAATTTGTGTATACTCACATTATTTATAAGGAGGTTTCTTATACATTAGTCATCCTTGAGAAAGTCAAATTTAAACAAAACAAAAGTACTTTACAAGTTTATGTTATGTCGACTAATTTTTAGCAGTCCACATGGATCCTTGAATTGTCCAAAAAGTGTTTGAAACATACAACACGATCTTAATGATCATGATACCACATTTCTGTTGGAATTCAGTGAGGTGAGTGTTGTTCACCTGCAGAGAATTCTGTATTCTCATAGTAGACTAATCAGTCCACAATTGTCAAATTCAATGGTTTGTCTTATTGGATTTCAGCCAATAGTGAGCATTGGTGAGAAGTGAGAACTCATGAGAACTGTTTATCATCATACGACATAGCATATTAGAGGGCTTAGCTAATATTTTTCAATACAACTGTGTTAAAGTATTTAAGAATTTAAGGTTTCTCATCATATTACATGATCCATCGTCAAGGTTTGGTAATTTTTCTGGATAAAACTCAGACTTGTATGGTTTTTGAAACACTGAAAAAAGACCTGTATGGCTACAAGCCTACAAGTACGACTAGGAGATAGAGTGGTAGGGTTGGAGTGGTACTGTAAGGCTTTAGAAAGGACTGCTGATCAACAATAAATTTGTTGGCAATTTGGAGGAATTGATTATGTGTTGCATTGATGTTTGTCATTGATGTCAACACTAGCTTGTTTGGTTGTCTACCAGGTTCTAGTAGACTGGTTGGATTGTGATGTTGATCTAGAAATCATCTTCGGTATTCTCCGGTACGTTCAATTTGGTGGAATTGGTTGGTTCGGTCATTCATGTGCATGCAACATTCAGTTGGTTCGGGATTTGGTGATCCGGAAGCTATCATATGTTCTAGTAAGCCTTTTGGTTATCGGTAAGGGTTTTACCGACAGAGCTTTGTTGAAGATCTTTTGATGGATTCGATAAGTAGTGTTGGTGCGGTTTCTAGAAGGTTCTCAAGATGCTGATGGTTATCATGTTCGTGTTCCAGTTGATCGGTGGTGTTGCATTTGGCTTATGGCGACCTATTTTAGGTCCAGTGCTATTCGGTGTTATTCTCCTAAGTTATGGACCGGTTTATGTAAGGTGCTGGTGGATGCTTCCGATGCGTTACCGGTTGGATTTATTGTTTGGTTAATGTTATTTTGGTCTTAGGCCGACTTGGGTTATCATTGGTTTGCGGGTTTATGTAAAGAATTTATTGTATTAACTTTTAGGTAGCCGGCCTAATTGTTTAGGTCCTGGGTTTGTATAAATATGATGTAAGATCTCTTTGTAGATCACGGTCACGGATGGTTATGGGATTATCTATGTGTGAATAAAGTTGTAATCATATGTAGAGGTTTTGGTCGATCATAGGTGATCGATTGAGTTTGAGTAAGAGGTTTAAGACCTCCGGTATTGAGCTTAACCGAAACTGTACTCAAGCATAAGAGATGCTATTCTTGTAGTTCACTCTTCTTTCCGGATTGTAGTCCGAAGATTTCTTATAGTTAGTGAGGCTCCTTTTGTGATGAGCAGTGCGCTCTAGGCAGTGTGCCTTCCTGCATGTGTAGGCCCCTTATATGTAATATTTATTCATCCAATTAGTGGATAGATATTGTGGGTCTCCAATCCCACCGTGGTTTTTCCTCTTTGAGGTTTTCCACGTATAAATTTGTGGTGTTATGGTGTTGATCTTTGTGGTTGCATTATTACTTGTTGTTATTTGCTTTTATGCATATCGGTTGCTAAGTTGTTGTGCTAATAAGGTTAAAATTAATCATTCTGGGAGAAAACTGATTCATCCCCCCCTCTCAGTGTTCTTGGATTCCAACAATTGGTATCAGAGCTTGGTGCCTCGTAATAAGTCTAACATCTTGAGGAAGATCCTGAATCCAGAATCCATGGAGATGGGTTTGAGGAAAGAACGTGAAGTAGCACTTGAAGACTATGATGTTGAAAGATTGAAGAACATGAAGCTGCAAGATGAGCTGAGATCTGAAAAGGAATTCATCTTTACTCTTCAAGAGAGGTTGTCATCTGCTCAAGCCAAAAGGAAAGAACTCTATGATCAATTACAAAATCAGGATGATGAAGAAAAGAATGCTCTTAAGGAACTATGTCAGAAGTTGAGTCAGGAAAATGGTGTCATGAAGAATGAAATGCAAGCCCTAACCATGAGGATGTCCAAGGAGATTGAAGACCAAAAGAAGAATGAAGAAAATCTTGCCAAATCTTTGAAAGACAAATCTGAAGAATGCTTTAGGGTGGCACATGAGAATGATATGTTGAGAACTGAATTAGTACAATCTCAGAACAATGAGCAGGAGTTGGAAAGAATGATGATAGTCCTAAGAAGTGATCCGGATTCTGCAAATGAGTACAAAGACAATTTCAAGGTCAGTTTTGCAAAGTTTGATGAATTACTGAAGAATCAAAGGTACAATGGAGACACTAGAGGTCTTGGATATGAGCTTGGAGAAATCTCTAGTACTGCAAACCAGGATGATACATCCGGTCAGAAGAACAATCAGGAGAATCCACCAGTCAACTGGAATCAGAGGTCATCGTTAAGACAACCCAATACACATAAATTTAATGGTAGATGCTTTATTTGCAATAAGTTTGGTCATATGGCAAGTCAATGCAAAAATAGAGTCAATCAGAACAACAATTCATTTACCACTCAGTGTTTCAATTGCAAAAAGTATGGTCATAGGACAGTAGATTGTAGAATGAATGTAAAATGTCATGCATTCGAAAAGTTTGGACATATGGCTAATTAAAGTAGGTCAAAAAATGATCAAAGTTACAACAAGGCAATTCAAAAGAACAATGTCACTTGTTATGCATGCAACAAAGTAGGACACATTGCTAAATTTTGCAAAAGCAAGAACCTACTGGCAAGAAATGACAAATCCAATGAGAAGGGAAAGCAAAAAGTTGATGATATTCGGAAGGAGCATGAGAAGAAGTGGGTTATGTAGTCTGAAGGACAACTAGCAGAATCAAATACCCCAAATGTTCATCCTGTAGAGCAAAATGTTCCTGCACCTGCAGGAAACTCATCTGGTAACTAAGGCATTAGCCTTAGGGGGAGGCAAATTGATGACAGATCTTGCATTACCCCCGATAGTGGTTTGAAAGCATGTTTCAGATATTGGAGAAGTCAAGTTGAAGGTTATCGACGAAGATTTGTTAGATCTTGGATCTGGTTTGGTTTACTGGTAAGACGTTTTATGAGTTATGGTTTGGCCATACACCTACAGTTAAGCTTTTCAGAATCTTGGGTAGTGAATTGGTAAGTTTGATCCTAGATGTGATGAAGGGATATTTCTTGAAAGCAAAGCATATAGATGTTATAAGTTTATAACAAAAGATTGCAGAGAATTGTGGAGAGCGCTAATGTCAAAGTGGATGAGCAGTACAAAGGTCAAATCAGAACTTATGAAAGAGAACCGGAAGTGGAAATGATCATAACAGATCTGGTAGTGCCTACACCGAAATAGAATGTTGAACCAGTTACCCCGACAGTATCAGAAAATTCAACAGTAACTGAAGATCAGAGCAAAGAAACAAAAAGTCAGAAGACTCCTAGGTATGTAAGGTTGAATCATTCAAAAGATCAAATCATTGGAGATAGGAGAAAAGGAGTGATGACAAGAAGAAGGTTGGCAGCTGAAGAGGTATGCTCAATTTCTCAAATTGAACCGGCATCAGTAGTTGAGGCATGTAAGGATGAATGTTGGATGGAAGCTATGGAAGAGGAATTGGATCGGATAGAAAAGAACAAAACATGGACTTTAGTTCCCCGGCCTAAAAATAAGAATGTTATTGGAACTAAATGGGTTTTAAGGAATAAATTGAATGAAGATGGACAAGTTGTGAGGTCTACAAAGGATATTCTCAAAAGGAAGGAATTGATTATGATGAAACTTTTGCTCCGGTAGCAAGGATTTTTAGATACTTACAAGGAATAACTGAATATGGTTTGTGGTATCCTAAAGATGATGACTTTACACTATGTGCATATACAGATGCAGATTAAGTTGGAGATATAGATGATCGGAAAAGCACATCCAATGGAGTTTTCTTTCTTGGAAAGAAACTTGTTTCATGGATCAGCAAGAAATAGTCATGTACTTCTTTATCTACTGCTAAAGCTGAGTATGTTGCTGCTGCTACTAGTTGTACACAAGTTCTATGGATGAAGCAAATGTTGAAAGATATAAGGGTAGATTGTAATGAACCGGTAGTTATTCACTCTAATAACTCTGCTGCTATTGACATATCAAAGAATCCGGTATTTCATTCTAAAACAAAGCACATATCAATTAAGTATAATTTTTTGAAGGAAAAGGTAGAAGCAAATGAAGTCAGATTGGTTTATGTGAACACTAAAGAGCAAATTGCAGGTATCTTCACAAAACCTTTGCCCAAGGAGTCATTTGAGCACTTTAGAGACAGATTGGGGATCTCTGCCCCTCCGGTAGAGACTTAAGTGATGTCGATTGGCATCAGTCCGGTATGCATTATCAGAACTATCATTCATTCCAGATTGATGAGTTGGTGCTACTACTCAGGAGGAGTAGTTAGCTATGTGGTTTAGAGGATCTATGGCTTTTCTTTGATGTTTATGTCATATTTCTGGCATTGATGTCAAAGGGGGAGAGATATACATGTGAAAAACAGAGCTTAACAGAGATATCAGTCATAGGGGGAGCTTGGTCTATGGATGGTTAAATGGTTTAGAACTTCATTGATATATCATTTGTTGGGTGTCTTCCATTGGGGGAGACTTGTTTGGCATTTCTTGGCATTTGGATGTTTTTCACATCTAGGGGTTGCCATCAATGCCAAAGGGGGAGATTGTTGGCAATTCGGAGGAATTGATTGTGTTGCATTGATGTTTGTCATTGATGTCAACACTAGCTTGTTTGGTTTTCTACCGGGTTCCAGTAGAGTGGTTGGATTGTGATGATCTGGAGATCATCTCTAGTATTCTTCGGTACATTCAGTTTGGTGGAACTGGTTTGGTTCGGTCATTCATGTGTGTGTCACATTCAGTTGGTTCGGGATTCGGTGATCTGGAAGCTATCATATGTTCTAGTAAACCTTTTGGTTACCGGTAAGGGTTTTACCGACAGAGCTTTGCTGAAGATCTTTTGATGGATTCGATAAGTGGTGTTGGTGCGGCTTCTAGAAGGTTCTCAGGATGCTGATGGTTATCATGTTCGTGTTCCAGTTGATCGGTGGTGTTGCTTTTGGCTTATGGCGACCTATTTTAGGTCCGGTGCTATTCTATGTTATTCTCCTATGTTATGGACCGGTTTAACGTGTTGGTGGATGCTCCCGATACGTTACTAGTTGGATTTATTGTTTGGTTAATGTTGTTTCGGTCTTAGGCCGACTTGGGTTATCATTGGTTTGCGGGTTTATGTAATGGATTTATTGTATTATCTTTTAGGTGGCCGACCTAATTGTTTAGGTCCCGGGTTTGTATAAATATGATGTAAGATCTCTTTGTAGATCACGGTCACGGATGGTTATGGGATTATCTGTGTGCGAATAAAGTTGTAATCATATGTAGAGGTTTTGTCCGATCATAGGTGATCGATTGGGTTTGAGTAAGAGGTTTAAGACCTTCGGTATTGAGCTTAACCGACACTGTACTCAGGCATAGGAGATGCTATTCTTGTAGTTCACTCTTCTTTCCGGATTGTAGTCCGAAGATTTCTTGTAGTCAGTGAGGCTCCTTTTGTGATGAGCAGTGCGCTCTAGGCAGTGTGCCTTACTGCATGTGCATGCCCCTTATATGTAATATTTATTCATCTGATCAATGGATAGATATTGTGGGTCTCCAATCCCACAGTGGTTTTTCCTCTTTGAGGTTTTCCACATATAAATCTGTGGTGTAATGGTGTTGATCTTTGTGGTTGCATTATTACTTGTTATTTTCTTTTATGCATACCGGTTGCTAACTTGTTGTGCTAATCAAGTTAAAATTAATCATTCTGGCAGAACATTGATTCACCCCCCCTCTCAGTGTTCTTGGATTGCAACAAAATTGTGTTAGATTGCACACCAAAAATGAAAAAAAATGATGTATGGTGGCTCCCTAATTGGCTCCAAATCTGGTTTGGACCTTCAAGTATGTGGCACCAATTGTAAGTGATGTAAATTGGCTGCAACGATGTCAAATAATGTTGCACGGATGAGGTATGATTGTCCAAATATTGTGGAAACCCTCCTTGTGATGGTGCCTCAAATTGGCAAAATGATTAGAATAAGTGATGATGAAACAAGAAGAAACTCTGACAATTCTAAAAAATAGCAATATTGATGATTTGTTTGCAAAAATCAATCACTCCAAATTGGAAAATGACCAAAATCAGCTTATATTCAATGCTTGATTGTAATTGCCAATGTTGAAGATGAAGGTTTTCGTTGTCAATTTTGTTAGTGACAATCTAACAGGGGTTTAATCCTCCAAGATCTCTGATCAGCTGAGGGTTTTCATTCTTGGTTGAGAAATTGAACATTATGCTCAAATCCTTGAAGAAATTGATTTGCAAAATGATAAAATAATGATGCTCAAATGAATTCAAGCACCCTACTTATGCAAGTCTCCAAAATGGGCCCATGAGTCCAATTTTTGTAAGTATTTAAAAATCCTTTTTTATTTTAATAACAATATTACTAAACTGCTACTTAAATTAGAAGTTACAAGGCCCAACTTAAAATAATATTATTAATAATTTTCCTTACTTTATCCTTTAGCACATCTTTTCTAATATCATGAGATAACCCAGCGATTCAGTCTAGCGACCCAACCACACCTTGCCTTGGTCTCACTTTTTGCCAAGTTTTGGGGTATAGAGGGGGCGAGCTGAGGCGAGAATACCTCGATGGACGACTAAGCAGGCTCAAACAACCCAGCCACCAAGTAAACCTAGCCAGCGAGAGTTGAACCTTGGACCTACATGGGAAGAACCCAAAGCTTTGGCACAACTTTACCAACCATTTGAGCTATGGGTCGAAGCCTTATCCTTCAGCGTATTGGAAATGGGAATAGGCTAGAGGTTTTCTCCATGTCTCTTTTTAAAAAGAGGTCATTACATCAAACACATTAAAGAGTGTTAGCTACCAACAAAACAAAATAGTGTAGGTGTTTCCAACAGGTTTGCTATAGCCTTCACCAATAACCATTAAAAAATGGAAGAGCATCTCTATGGATTTCATCACCAGCCTTCCAAGAGTTCAAGGTAAGGATTGCATATTGTTGTAGTGGATGGATTCACTAAATATGCTAACTTATTTGCAATCTTTTGATTACAAGATACAATTGGCTGGATTGCTTTTTAGAGAAGTATTTAGGCTTCATGGGCTGCCTAAGAGCACAGCAAGTGATAGAGATAATAAGTTCCTTGGTTTATTTTAGGAGTTTTTCTGTTTGGTAGGAATCAAGTTGATACCCAATACCAATTCTCACCCTAAAATGGATGGGCAAATAGGTATCTTGAATAAGTGTATTGAGAAATATTTGAGGAATTATGTAGCAAGAAAATGAATTTTATCAATTAAATGGCTCTATCTAGGGAAGCATTGCTACAATACTTCACATCATATATTTATTGGTACAAATCTATTCAAGGTTTATATGGTTATGATGCTTTAAATTTTGTTAATTTTGTCCTCATAGACAGTAGAGTGCTTGGAGTCTAAGACTTGGTCAAGCAGAGCCAAGAAATTTTAGAGTCACTCAAGGAAAATCTTCAACAAACACAAAATCCATAGATGTATGCAGATTAACACTACATTTAGTGGACGTTTGTGTAACGTCCCTTTTTATTAAATGCCCTATTTTTGCCCTAAAATCAAATTTCCAAGGAAGTAGGAGATGGAATAGGGTTACGTACTGTTGATGTGTTTTTTTATGCACATGCGAACACAGAATAAAATACCAAGGTATCTTATCCTCTCTTGAACAAAGTTTCCCCGAATGCTGAAGATTTCGCCTAAGGATCAATCGAAGCAACTCCAAGGTTCTGGTATATAGGTTCTCTACGTGTGGATAAGCTTTGTTGGTGTGATGTGATTTTGCTGGATTCACAAGGGGACTTACATTCGAATGCCTAAGCGTTTAATCTACTGGAACTTGAGTCCTATCTACTAGCTGGGAGATAAAAAAAAGCAAAAGATTGAGGGTTCAGGAAGTCTACTCTAAGACCTAGAATGCAAGAAGATAGATGAATGACTAGGTGGAGTCCTATTGGGTTGGGCCTCACCATCAGGTTGAACAATCCGACACCAACTCAGTGCAATCTTCTAAGGGATGCTTCGAATATGTTCAAATCGTTACACCATCAGACATTGATCAGCATTCAAGTTAATGCATGAACAATAGACGCATAACAATTCGAGATTAAGCTCATTCAATGCCAGTTGACCACGCAGGGCACCCTTACAATCAGCAAGAGGCTAGTGGTTTGGACTAGGCGGATTCCACGCAAGTGCATTCAGTAACTTCCTTCATTCAATCTAATTATCTATCATCTAAAATGAAGATTCAACAAGAAACCATGCATATTGCAAAGAAACAACACACTTCACCATAACTTCAATGAAAATGGAGTTCATTTACAATCAAGGCTTTCTTGCCTTCTCTTCCTAATCTACTCTAATTGCTATTTATTCTCTATTGATCACTAGCTATTCTAACCTCTATTTACTAACTATTAAACCCCCTATTAACCTTTACAAATGAAAAGCCAAAGCTTTATATAGAGAGCTCTTTACATTTCAATGGCTCTGATTGATTTACAATCAATGGCTGGGATTACAAGATAAAAACCCTAATTAGGGTTTGTTACAACAAACTCTCTTAGCCAATGAGAAAATTAAATTTCATAAGTGTGGACCAATAGGAAACCAGGGTAGGTGCCTCGAAGTTTGTGCCATCACTTGTGAGTTAGGTACATTGAATCTGGACATGCTAATGTGGACCTATCTGACTGGAGGAACAGTGACTGGGATGCCACCTTGTCTTGCGTTTGTGCTTGGTCAGGGAACTTTGTATCTCTTGATATTCGATTAGAAGCTTAACTTTGATTAACTCTTCTGAAACTATCTGCTTCTTCAACGTACCCTTGCACTGACTTTGGTTGCCTCCTTCGTCCTTGATGTACCTGATGAATAGCGTACCTCTCCTTAACTCTCTTGTGTTTGATGAAGTCTCCTCTTGATTTTGCATAATGGTGATAGGAAGTCATGGTCAAGTCACCTTCTCTAGTAGCTCATCTTGCCTTGAAATGTTTATAAGATCCTTCTTCTAATCTCTTGTGATCTCTCTGAGGATAGTTCTAACACTTGAAGTCCTTTGATTTTAGCAACACCCTGGGTACCTTCTCATGCATCTAAGTGTCCTTGATGATGATGAAACTTGAAGAGGTCGCCCTTGTCCTGGCCTGATCTCCCTCCAAGTTGATTTTATTGATCTGCAAAACAAACAAAAGATGGTGTCAAGCACTTATGATATATTCATCCTAACATGGTATTTCTTACTTCAAACCATTAACAAGAAGGCGTTAGGATCAATTTGCTTTGGACCCTCTAGAAGGACAGACCCTATAATGAAATTCGCTCTGGACCCTCTCCAAGGACAGGCCTTATAATGAAATTCGCTCTGGACCCTTTGGAAGGGTTAGGAGCGAAATTTGACAAAGTTGCTCAATTTACCTTACATAGACTTCATTTTCAACCTTACCTTACCAATATCAAATCATTCGCCTCCAAATATACTTAAGAATAGGTTTCTCTCAAGGGCCTAGGCAAAACACTAGACCTCCTAGGAATTTCGCTCTGGACCCTTTGGAAGGGTCAGGAGCGAAATTGGCATTTTTGGACAAATTCTTCACACTTTGTGACCACAACTCACTCAAATGCATGCGTAAGGATGCCTCTAACCTCAATCAATGTTAGGCTTGATACAAAATTGAGAGCAAAAGGAGGTTTCAAGAGAATTCGCTCTGGACCCTTTGGAAGGGTCAGGAGCTTAAGTGAAATTCGCTCTGGACCCTTTGGAAGGGTTGGGAGCGAAATTTGTCATTTAGTCTCAATTCCATCATTTCCTTTGCTCCAATCCACTTCTCAAGGCAAGTATACATCAATCCTCTCTCAACTATGCCTTAGGAACCAAGATTCCAACCCCAAACAAGGAGCAAATTAGAGGTTTAGGAAATTTCGCTCTGGACCCTTTGGAAGGGTCAGGAGCGAAATTCTTCCTTTTGCACCATTCATCTTCCATTCATCATTACTTTGCCTTGAACTCAATTTCTCAAACCTCCTTCTATCACCATCAAGTCAATTCGCCCTCAATTTTGCTTAAAACGAGATCTTTTGGGTGCATTAGGCAAAATGGGGAGTCTTAGGAATTTCGCTTTGGACCCTTTGGAAGGGTCAGGAGCGAAATTTTCTTTTCTAGACTCGACTCACACTCAACTTGCCTTGGACTTGCCTTTTCCACCCTTACCTATTCACACTCAAGCCAATTCGCTCTCAAAGTGATGTCCACTCAATGTTTCTAGTGAAGAATTAAGTCTTTTGTAGGATTTCGCTCTGGACCCTTTGGAAGGGTCAAGAGCGAATTTGAGGGATTAGTCTTGGACATCAATCAAACATTCAAACTTCACCTTCACTCACGTTGCCTTGGCCTTCGAACATGCTAACAAATCACCTTAAGGAGGCACCTAGTTCAAAATGTTGGATCAAAAGTACATCCTGACAATTTCACTTAGGTACCTTTGGAAGGAGAGGACTTAAAGAGGAATTTCGCTCTAGACCCTTTGGAAGGGTCAGGAGCGAAATTTTGCTTTTTGGCTCAAATTCCTCATAGATTTCATCTCACTTGGTTGCAACCCACTTCAAAGGTATGTATGAATCAACCTTGCCTCAATCATGCCAAAGATTTTGACCTAAACAAGGAGATCAAAGGAAATTCGCTCTGGACCCTTTGGAAGGGTCAGGAGCGAAATTGGCCATCTTGGTCAAATTCCTAACATTTTCATCATCTAATCTTGTTTGAATACGCTCGCAAGCATAAATAGGTCGTTCCTCATTCAGTCAAGGCATAGGAGCAAGCTTTTTGATCTAAGTTAGGAGATCTAAGGAAATTCGCTTTGGAAGGGTCAAGAGCGAAATTTGCAATAATGCTCAAATTCATGACCTTTTCTCCAAATAACTAGGTCTAAGTTTGTTCAAAGGCATCCAAAGGGTGAATTCAAGCTAATTTCCTCCCAATCCACACCTTAAAGTGAAGTTTTTATCCAAAATAGGAGGGCAAAGAGAGCTAAGGAAGATTTCGCTCTTGTCCCTTTGAGAGGGTCAGGAGCGAAATTGAGGTTCTCACTCAAATTCCTCATTGTCCATGATCAAAAATTTGCTCAACTTAATGTCCAAGGCATCTTTGACTTGACTCAATGGCATAGGTCTCAAAAGGCAAAATTCCTAGCGTGACACAAAGACTTCCTTAAACTCAATCAAGACTCGACCTTAGAAGCAAGACCCAGGCCTAACCAAAGGGAGGCTTCCAAAGAGACCCTGACCTGGACCACTTACTGGCCCACTTCAATTCAAGCAGACCTTGTTATCCTAATGATCTCTCTGGCAACTCTCCAATGCAAAGATTAATAGCACAAAGCCTAAAAAGACCAAGCCAGGAAGACTAACCCTAGAAAGCAAAAAGGAGGGGTCCCCATTTGCAATGGGGCGATGTGTGAATACGTCACAACACGTACCAACTTAGATCAGCCAAATTGATGTCCTAGAAACATGTTAGATAATCATTGAAAACATAATTAAACAAATCTTTGTTAGAAATACTAAGCAAAACATAAATCTCGCTACTAGGGTTTTGGAACATTAACTTGATTATAAGATAGACATAACTTAATGATGGATCTCAACCATAGGGAGGCTAAGATAAGGGTATGTTAGGCTCAAGAATGGATATTCAATCCCTCTTGGCCTCATGTGGCCCTTGCCATCCATATGAGGTGGTGTACCTAGTGAGGAATCCCATAGCCGTTCCCCTCACCATCCTAGCTTTATCTTCCACCCTATGATCTGAATTCCTTAATCCTATGGTCAATCATGACAGGGAAGTTGGGATGACTACAGTAGGGTGTCCCAAGAATCCTTCCCTCCTAAGTGCAAGGACTATACTCCTTGTGCCCCCTTGGCCTCACGGGACCATTTGGTCACCACCATGAGGTGGCATACTTAGGAGAGGACCTCACTGTTGTTTCACCTCACTGTTGTTTCCCCTCCTTGTAATCCTTTACCACTTCTGTCATGGCTGATTGTATCATTTAAACAAATGTATAAAGAATTTCACATGATGGTGTGTGTGTGTGTGTGTGTGTGTGTGTGTGTGCGCGCGCACACACACACACACACACGTGTGTGTGTTTGTGTGTATATTCCTAGACTATAGACACATTATTCAGAAGTGAACAATCATACTCAAGATCCACTATGCTATATATCACAAGAAAACCCATACTAAATCACAGATATAATATCAACTGTTGTATGCCTGAATTTATTATCAATATCAGATTCTGGTCTCTTCAATACTCCCCTCTCATTTAACTCTCTATGATAATCTTATATTTACCCAAATGGACGATTCCTTTAGAGTCTTCTCTTTTCATCAACGATCATAACCCAAAGACAGGTTGCACCCTTTAACTTATGCAATATTAACATATCTTAACATACTATTACAAAGTCACATCTCCTCAAGGTTTAATCGTCGTTTTTAGTTTTAACATAGGTCACTTGTAATTAGATGTTTCTTTAATCAAATAAACCATTTCTTTTAATTGCTGTTTAAGGGAGCGCTGTCTTGTCAACATAATCACTTCCTTCGTAAAGTGCTTGCCCATACTTGCTGTTTATTAAATTGCTGTGTAATCTTGAGAAAGTTGGCCACCTTTATTAATTGTTGTTTTTCTTCAACACAAAGTACTGTCATGATTGCTGTTGTGGCTGCAATTGGGTTCAGGGGCATGACATTTTGAGGTTGGAAACATGGTTTTCTTAAGGTTACAATCTTCTCTCAAGGGAAGTGGAGCTGAGAAGCTCAAGCCTTGCTTCTATGGGCCTTACATAATCAGGTAGAGGATTAGGGAGGTTACTTATGAGCTTGAGTTGCTTAAACACAGTAGCAATGTCTAACTTCCTAAAGATTCATACACCAATAATTCCAATTCCTATTTTTGAAAGTTCTGTTCTACATGTAATTCCACACAGCTGTGTTAGATATCTGAATAAGTACACTGTTTTTGTCACTATCCAAATACAAGAATTTAGTTTGAGCACTGCACCAAACATTGAATATCTGACGCAAGAAAGAAAGTAATGACAAGTACAAAGACACATTATATAAGAAATTACTAATATTATTATTGGGACCAACCGAATTAATAAACATACAATATAATTCAAACATACTATTTTCATTTTGTCTGATCATAAATTGAATGCCATCTGGAACCTCTTTGATTTTTCCCCTGAATCATTAACTTTTGTGGACAGCTTATCGGCAGGTAATATAGGGCTAAAAAATGTTATTACATTTTTCTACCCTCAACCAGCGTCATGCAAAATCTCCAAACATCAAGTTATGGTTTGGTTCACCATTCAATGGGTGAACTATTTTTCTTCATACCAGTAAGGTCTGTAAATTTACTGCGATTCCCATGGGCATCTTCCTCCTCAAGTTCTGGAGAGAAGCATCTTTATGGTTCATCATCTCAATCAACTTCTTGTCCTTGCTATATTTTGCATCCTAGGGAATATAAGTTTGAATCATTCATAAAGCATACAGTAGTTGTTGAGATACATAAAACTAAAACAGGTTCTGTGTTTATATATATTTCCGTGTATAAAACAATATCATTGCAATCCAAATTAGCCCATCTGGCTTTATGTTGCTTGATTCTTGATGTACTGGTGGTTCAGCTATCTGAATCTGGATGCGAGAGGCAACCTTCGGAAGAAGATATCAAAGCAGCGATATGGGAGGTTTGTGGAAATGCTGGTTCCTTGCAATTGTTGGTCGATCTTCTTACTGCCAAGTAATTCCTCTGCTCCTCTTCAATTTTTACCATCTTGAGTTAGCAGAAGTCTGAAGAACAGCTTTTCTCTATTAATATATTAAAACTGTAGGGCATAGGAAATAAAATTTGAAATACATTGTTGATGCCAATCTCGAGTGGAAGTTAATTATGTGTCAAAGTTCCAAGTACCAATGGGGGAAGATATAGTTTTGATAAGTTGGCATATTCCAGATCTTATCTTATAGTGATAAGCAAAGCCAACTAACTAATAAATATTGGTAGAAGCTGCCATAACCAGATTCAATAGATTCTTATAAAAGCAAGGGTTCAAAAACATTCATGAAATTGGGGAATAAAAAAATATAAACAAATCTGGAATATTGGTTTACATTTGACACAAACGGGGGAATCATAATTGATACAATTTTCTGTAAACATGTCACTCATGGGACCTTTTCTAAAGAGTTAAAAAAAAATACACAGAATTATAATGTATGCCTATTTCCCTATTGTACCTGTGTCATTTAGATATGCAGGCATGTCTATTAGGACAGAAGTTGGATGGTCTAGACAGCTAAAAATAACATTTTTATTTAAATTGCAGTTTCCTTGACTAGTAGTGTCCTAGCTGTTGCAAATTTAAGGCCTTTAAATGGAGAAATTCAATGTGAGCAAAAATCTTACATAGCCTGCAACTTTAAGGCCTTTAAAATAGATAAATACATTGTGAGAAAAAAGCTGACATTGCCTACAAATTTAAGGCCTTTCAATGGAGAAATTCAATGTGAGAAAGAAACTTGCATTGCCCGAGTTAGAGCCAACAAGCAACGATTTTAATCTTCTGTTTTATTAGTACAAATCAGGTTAGTCTCAGTACGCAATGCTTCTGAAAATCAGTGTCCAAGGGTGTATGGTGCCAAACATTGGGAAGTTGATGGATGACATAGTAGGAAACTAAATATGCAATGATAATCCACAAAACGTCAAAGATAAACTAGTTTCAATGCATCAATGCTAAAACATACTGCAGTCCTTGTTGGGGTAAGAGATAGTGTGTAATTATACTATATTTCTTAGCAGTTGACTATAGTAAAAAATTCCACAGGCAAGGTAGTGCAGCCCTATCAATCACAATATAGAATTATTACAAATTGAATTAAGTAATAGGCATTCTCAGAGATATTTAGAGCAATGCTACTTGAGGGAACTGCAATTGACAGTACATACATAGAGCTTCCCTTGTCGTCTTCCCTATCAATCACAATATACAATTATTACAAACTGAAATAAGTAACAGGCATACTCACAGATATTTAGAGCAATGCTACTTGAGGGAACTGCAATTGACAGTACATACATAGAACTTCCCTTGTTGTCTTGTATGTATTTACTTCTTTCATCTTGCAGACTTCAATTTTAATTTTTTACATAATTATTGTTCTTTTTAAAAATAAAACTTAAAGGATTGATCATGCTTTTGTACTATCCAGTTTTCTTTTATTCAGTTCATTATGTGCTTCAATCCAGGATTATGGAGCTTGAAGAGGGTTCTGGAACTGAAGTCCATGACACGGAGCTTCTTGATAAGTTTCCTAAGACTATATTATCTCCAGAGGAACAGCATGCCGAGCTGAGGTATATTTGCCAACGGAAATTAACTTCAAATGCTTTGATTCTATTAGACTAGATGGATAAAATCATCAAGTAATCATTTAAGAAAGGTTATTTTGTTATTACTTTCTGTGAAGAGTTGTAAGATGGTTAATTTAATTATTCTTACAGTGATCGCCAATATAAAAGGCCTGAGACGGAATGCTCAATGCAAAAGAACATACGGGCAGCTATAATTTATCGCAGAGGGCAGAAACACCTTGCACACTGTTTTCTTGAGGAAGCACAAAATTCTCTTCAGTTGTGTTTGAGTGAAGAGTAACGGAATTAGTATCTATGCTCATAGGCTCACCTGCATTCTTTATTATAAAGTATAAACTCGACTAAAATACCTAAATTGCAGTACTGTGTTGTACAATTAAAATAGAGTCTCAGTTTTCCCAAGCCTTATTAGAGACAACTTCCTATTTTTCCAGACATGTTCTAGAATTGAATTTAAAGATTGTCATTTTATAATTGGTACAGCAAACTTGCAATAGGTTCTTGATTCATGAAAATCAGTAAAATTAATAGAGTTAACCACCATTCACATTCAATTAGTAAACTTAGAACACTTTCGAACATTCTTAAAATTATTTATTTCAGTTTTTTCAATCAAGATTAAGTATAAAAGCTGTAAATGGGTTTATGGGGGTATAAATGGTTATTAGATGATCAACATACCTTGGGATTTGTAAAATCGACCCCTCGGATGCTATTGTTTTTAAAAAGAAATTAATTCACAGCTACCGACTTAATTGATCAAATATTTTCCATCTAATCTAGAAGTGATAATTTTATAACTTCTCCAAACAATAGTGGTGACAACTCAACTCCACCACTTATGCTTGCACTTAAAGGTGGTAAGCTCTCATGGTTAGAGTCGTCACTAGACCTAGACCTAAACTTGTAGGGTTCATTCATGATGACTCTACCTATGTATCCCCTTTGGAAATCAAGGCTTCATAGTTTGCATATCTTCATCCTCTCATTTGTATGAGATTTTTTTTCTCACTTTAAACTCATGACTATTAATTAAGTGTAATCTATCAAACTTAGTCCAATTATAATATAATAATAACAATTTGTCATCATGTGTTGGTTTCGTACCAAACAATAGTTTACAAACATGCTTCACGTAGGGGTCATACCATTAAATAATTTCATGTTCACATATCGTGATTCTTTCAAACATGCACCATATATACATAGCACAGGCATAACAACAATAAGCTCATATGCACATCACAAGTTTAGCAATGACAAGCTCACACATATATCAAATATCCCACAATGATTAGCTCCAACATACATCACATATATCTAGTGTGAATAATTCACACAATACATTACATGTTCACATACAAAACAACTAGTAAAGTGGGAATGGATGTAACTTCCAACATGCATCATCTCACTACCTAATTCACAATCACATAAGCTTGTAATTAAGCAGATCTCGCTTGGAAAAGAAATGTCGATGCATTTCATACTACATTGTGTCTCCTGTCCCTTTACCAATCTATCACCACCTATGATGACAATCAAGCAACCCATGCCACTTGATGTCATTCCTAGCTAGCACATCAATAACAACATGCATAAAAGTCGAAGCCACTTACACAAGTAAATAGCGAGTGACTAACATAACACCTACCCATATTGCATCCTAGATAGAAAAGGAAAGTTGGTGCATTGTGCACTATAATGTAGGTTTCACCCTTTTTTCCTAGTCTTTTGTACCCAACATGATGATGGCAAGCATCCCATACTACTTACAACACCATTAGACAACTAGGAAGAGAATTTGGTGTACCCTATACTACATTAAGGTCTCATTCTCAACCTAGTATAGTCAAGTGCACATAGATGAGTCAATATATCCCCTACTACATTGCAAGTCCGCCCTCAATCCAAAGGGTAATGTAGGCACAAGTGACATTTCCATGAGTAGTTAACCTGCCTAGTGTGATGGATTCCAACTTCAATTGCTTATAGGCCATTATTGACAAGGTTTGTCCACCCAAGAAGTATCTTTTTAACATATATCACCTTATGACTATAGTGATATTGTCAGCCATCTTCTTCATAGCTCAGGTAGCACTTGACATTGATCACCCTCGTGCTATAGGTGACTACTTGCTAACCCTCCTAATACAATATTTAGCTCCACTTACCATTACCTACACATTGGGATAACTATTTGTGCAACCGTTTTTCATATCATAACCATGGAAGCCCTTGACAATCCTTCACCTCTATGAATCAAGTGAATGTCAGTTGATCTGTAGCACTAGCCCAAGTATCAATCATTGGCACGGCTTGATGATTGCTTATCACTAAAATGTCTCCAAGGTTCACACTTGGGTCATCTCTAGCTTGGAACTTATATAGCATGATTCACAAGTACTAGTCAAGTAAGTATATCACAATTAAGTGATTGAGGAGTTTATATATAGTCCTATAAGTTTGGAGTTGAATCCACAAACACATAAGAATCATTTTGTTCCAACACGAGATGACCTCTACTCAACTGGTATTCATAAACAAACCAACTACAAAGTAGTCAAACCCATTCATTTCATGCAACCTACTACTCAAAAGCACATTATGTATTAAATATAAGTTATCAAGTTTCTTTAACTCATTCATAATAATATAATACCCATTTTAACCTCAAATTGAAACCTATTGAAAAGGGAAGGTCAAAAAAGTGAGGAATAATCCCAAGAGTGCACAAAAGCATCCTTGTCCAAGGACTATATAAATATCCATTTCCAATAAGATTGAAGTCACATGTAACTATCCTCACAAGATCTTTCTTGAGGATTATACACTTGTAATTCCTACCCAAAGTACCCCTCATCTAATTTATAAATAACAATGATATGGTTTTCCATAGAAGGAAGTTAATTAAATCTTAGCAATGTAACATTTTTTTTTCTTGCAAACCCACCAAGGTTCTACACATATTAAGATTATCCTATGTAGGAGAACAAGTGTAAAGACGTAGACGCTCTAACTTCAATAAAAGAACGAAAACTCTTTATCTTCAAACAAATCTATAATTCACTTAATAAATTCATGTGTTTTTCCCAAATCATTCCATATTCACGTAATGTCATTCTTTCAAGGTTATAACATAAGCGAGTTCAATATGAAGTAACATAGATTTCATCTACCGGTACCATTTTTTGAAATGTTGCCGCTCAAAAACTCCCGCCTAGTGGCCTATGTTCTGGGGAGGACGCTTGGAGGAAGCCTTTCGGCCTGCGTTGTCTCTGGTCCTGGAGGTAGCCCTTCGGCCTGCGTTGTCCCTGGTCTTGGAGGTTGCCCTTTGGCCTGCGCTATCCCTGGTCCTGGAGGTCCTAGAGGTAGCCCTTCGGCCTGCGTTGTCCCTGGTCCTGGAGGTAGCCCTTGTGTTGTTAGTGGGGCTACTAAGAGTTCGTATGCGGATTGATTGGGTAAGGAGACTTAGTCATTCCTTGTTTGTTGCTCCATTGTTGTTAACTTGGATGATGAAATGATTAATGAAATAGATAAAGTGGCCTCTGATCTATCTTCTCATGCGGTTATCTATCGATTTAAAGACTTTTGGCCTAGTCTTCCAGGGCTTCATGATTGGGTCTCTAAGAAGTGGGAGCCCCTTATTTCAGACTCAGTGCAGATTTTCCCTTTGGCCAAGGGTTTCTTTGTTGCTAAGTTTGAAAATGCAGCTGACAGAAAGATTATTCTTTGCGATCATTTTTTTATTTGGGAGAACCGTTACCCTTTGATGATTAAACCATGGCATGAGGACTTCGTCCCTTTGTCTGAATCCTTATGTAAGATGCCAATCTGGGTTAGACTCCCTAACCTCCCTCTTCACTTTTGGGTGGATCCACTTCTTGAGGTTGTGGGGGATGCTTTGGGAGATTTTCTGATGGTAGATGCTGAGTCTTCTGATATCCTTCATTCTACCTATGCTCGTATCTTGGTGGACATTGATGCTTCTAAGGGGTTGCCTGAGGAGATTAAACTATCGACTCCCAAGGGTTTCTGGATCCAACCTTTGGATTATGAAGGCATTCCCTTCAGATGCAGAAGGTGCTTCAAGATAGGTCATGTAGCGGCTAAACGTGATTTACACAAATTTAAAGCAAAGAAGCCTCTGTCTTGGTGGATTGGGGCTTCCTCCCACCATTACATGGTGTTAAAGGGCTCTTCTCAGATGGGTACGGGGCCTGATATTTCTCTTGAAAATGTTGTTGAAGATGCTCCTCTTGCCTCTAGTGAGATGTTTTGTTCGGAGCCATTCGGCGGTTCGGAGTTGTCAAATGCTGCTGAATCTGCCCTTGTTGTTGGTTTTGACAGGTTTGAGGGTGTTGTTCATGAGTCTAGGGAGGTTGCTGGAGCGGTCCCTCTGCCTGTTGTTGTTTCCAGGGGTGTTTCTGACCGAAGTCCTGTTATGCCTGTTGGAGCTTCGTTGCTTGCTGGTTGTCCCTCAGTTGATGGTTCGGAGGTGTCAAATGTTGTTGGATCTGCCCCTGTTGTTGGTTTTGTCAGGTTTGAGGGTGATGTTCATGTGTCTAGGGAGGTTGTTGGAGCGGTCCCTGTGCCTGCTATTATTTCCAGGGGTGTTTCTGACCCAAGTCCTGCTATGCCTGTTGGAGCTTCGTTGCTTGTTGGCTATCCCTCAGCTACTGATTTTCCTACGTTAAATTTGTTGGAGTGGCAAGATGAAGCTTCTAAAGTTGAAGATGGTTGGATAACGGTAAAAGGTAAACGGTTTAAGAGGTCCTCACCTTCTTTTGACATGACCCTTTGATCCCACATGAAGGGTCCCAAAGGGAAATCCTAAGTGAGGGGGTTGTCTTAACCCTTGTGGGCAGTTGTGCTCTGTTTGTTTTGGGGTGCCTATAATTCCTCAGGCATCTTGTCTCTTTGGGGTTTCTACCATTTCTTTATCTGGTAGGCCTGTTGGTTTTCTCTGTCTTTTCTTTTTCACAACTTCGTTGCTTTTGTTGGAAGCTGTTGGGTCAGCTGTGCTAGTTTTTGGCTGTGGTTTTCATTGTTAATATCTTTGTACAGCCTGCTTTGTTGGGTTCTAGATCCTAGTAAAATCTTTTGGGTTTTGAGTCCCTTCAAAACCTGTTGTATGGGGTTTCTGGTCCCCTTAAAACCTGTTTTCCCTTATTCAAAAACATATGCGAGTTCAATAGTAGAAATATCAAGTCTCTATCCAATAAATAGGTAAATCGTAGTATTACAACATACAATTCCTCTAAATGAAATGAGATGAGTCCTTTGATCTTCAATCCATTAGCAAGCTTCAATTCAATCATTTGAATGAAGACGAGAACAAGATTCAATTGCTTTTTCCACCCAAGCTTGAAGCATACGCTTCCCCGAAATTCTTATTCAATCAAGAATACCCAACCCTGCACGAATTGCTAGCAAGAAGAATTCGACATGCAAGATGGAATCTTGATGCGTGCCTAGAATGATCTATGCATTTTCTATTATTCTAACTCATTTAAGAAACAAGCACAATCAATGCGAGGATATGGTAGAGTCATAAATACATCCAGAAATTCCAATGGTCAATAAGTTACTCGGTCGAGTATAATGTCATGCATAGCAATAAAAATAGTTTGGAAAAGCAAACTATACTCTCTAAAACCCCATATTCGGCACTCGTCCTGGAATGTATACTTTCCCCAAATTACATGACTAGCATATGCATTCATCTAGCATGCCTTATAACTTCTAATTTTACTTCTATGAGTATGTTTGTCAAATATTCTCATTCACAAGCAAACATAGATCGAAAACGATTCATGTGTGATTCTTTTGTAAGAAGAACAATCTTTCATTTTCAGCATAATTTTAATAAGTTTTATATAAGGAGGTGTAACACATGCATGCACATATTTGCATATAAAAAGAATACACAAATGAAAGATATGAGCACACATTCTTTTAAATTCTTGTTTCCTATAAGGTTCTGAGTTCATTTTTAGTATGTATAATCTCATTGTTTCAGTTATTCATCTATGTTTCTATGTTTTCAATACAAAAATCAGATTTAGTTTACATGCATATATTTACTTTCATGATTTCTAACTAACTTTACTGGTTTAAATGTTTTCTACAAGTTCGTTCAAGTTTTGGTATAAATCAACATGTCTTCTCTTTTTAAATTGAGATCTGAGAATACATGTATCAACATATAATGAAACCCATCTTCTTCTCTATTCCACACACTCACACACAAATATATATAACATAAAATCAAAACTTTGATATAAATGCTATTCATTTTTATTTTAATATATATATATATATATGTGTGTGTGTGTGTGTGTGTGTGTGTGTGTGTGTGTGTGTGTGTGTGTGTGTGTGTGTGTATATGTGTGTATATATATATATATGTGTGTATATATATATCTCTGTGTGTGTGTGTGTATATATGTATGTATGTATGTATATGTTCACTTATGCATATATATCCATAATCCATAAATCGATGCCGAAAAAAAAACATGGTATTCCTCTATTTATGAGGAATATATAAAACTCCATCTGCATGAACAATATAATAACAGTCATCAAAATGTGTGCATAGTCACTTGAAAAACGTTCAAATCAATCTTTTTTTAAACTAATTTCAATTATGGACAATTCATATAAATAATTCACCATTCAAAATTAAACAAGCATTTGATTTAAAGTCATTTTAAACACTCATCTATGCAAGATGCATTCCATAAAATCTAATGTGTTGTGTGACATTCCATCTTCATACCTAGTTTGAAAAGCTAAAACAACTCTACCTGAACCAAGTTTTCGCCTTCATCCACGTTCACCTGTTTCTGCATTCACTTGCACTCGATTGTTCATTAGCAATGGCAATCCCCAATTTTCACGATAAAACAATTTAAATCATTCATTTGCATTTAAATTTCCATTTCCATTCAATATCATTTCATTATCCATCTAATTCAATTTCAATTTCATTTTCTTTTCAATTTCATCCACATAATCATAAGCTATAAGTCATTTTCCTAATTAATAACTACAATAATTATAGATAAAAATGGTTTGTGACAATAAGGATTAACTAGGTTTTGTCAACAGGAAGGTTATCCAAGATATAACTAGGTTTTGTCAATAGGAAGGTTATCCAAGATATAACTATCTAGGCATGGAGATCCAGTCATACCTAGGTACTGTATTTTTACGCAATCTTAATTCCATCTAAGAATAAGACGACAATAAAGTTTATTTGTCCTATAAAATAGTAATCAAATATCATTACCATGCATCAATAATGCAAGAAGCTTTGACATGGTACCAAGTGAGATACCACCACAATATAGTTCTATAAATCCAATATCATAATCACAACATCTTCCTAGAGGGAGCACAACATACATCAACAAGGCCACAACATCCTTTTGAACCTTGAAAGACATACATCACTAATTATAAAATTGTGCTAAGCATAATTAGTGTTTGAGTCATAGTTGAGACAATTGACAACACTATGCTCATCATAACTTCATACAAAGATATACACTCTGTAATATTAGTAGTGATAATAATATAGCATGATTCACAAGTACTAGTCAGGTAAGTATATCACAATTAAGTGATTGAGGAGTCTATACATAGAGTCCTCTAAGATTGGAGTTGAATTCACTAACACATAAGAATCATTTTGTTCCAACACGAGATGGCATCTACTCAACTGGTATTCATAAACAAATACCAACTACAAAGTAGTCAAACCCATTCATTTCATTCAACTTGCTACCCAAAAGCACATTATGTATTAAATATAAGTTATCAAGTTTCTTTAATGCGTACATAACAGTCTAATATCCATTTTAACCTCAAGCTAAAACTTATTGAAAAGGGAAGGTAAAAAAAGTTAGGAATAATCCCAAACCTTGGAGTTATCTCCCCTAGACCCTCCTCTTATAGACTTGAGCTCACAAAAGCATCCTTCACCCAAGGACTATCTAAACACCTGCTTTCAAATAAGATCAAAGTCACATGTAACTATCCTCACAAGATCTCTCTTGAGCATTACACACTTGCAATTCCTACCCAAAGTACCCCTCATCTAATTTATAAATAAGGATGATATGGTTTTCCACCCAGGGAAGTTAATTAAATCTTAGCAAAGTAACATTTTTTTTCTTGCAAACCCACAAAGGTTCTATACATATTAAGATTATCCTATGTAGGAGAATAAGGATTAACTAGGTTTTGTCAATAGCAAGGTTATCTAAGATATAACTATCTAGGCATGGAGATCCAACCATACCTAGGTATGTAATGTCCCCATTTTCGTGAGCATCAGAGTATGAGGGATTAGCCTATTATTTTGACCCTCGTAGGCTAGTATGGTGGATTAGAGGGTCCATTTTGGGAGCTTTGGAGCTCTTCAGGTGGTCGTTGTAAGTATTTATCTCACCAAATCTTTCATTTGTTCTGAGGCATTGATATTCAGAGGTTTCTGGTTCTGTTTTGAGGGACTTACTATTTATAGTATGTCAGTGGATGTTAGAGAGGGACCCTTATTATTTTAGTAAGGCATCTAGATTAATAGTGGGAGTAGTGGGCTAGCCAGTGATGAAATCAGAATCATTAAATAATGGTTATTAATGAAGTTATGACATTTAATTATTATTAAAGTGTTACTTTAATAATAATTAATTATTTTAAGAGAATGTTATATTGACTTCATATGACTTTATAATTAAAGGGGATTTAATATCATGAAGTCAAATTATAAAGTGAGAGCATTTAATGACATTTTTTTACTTTATTACAAAAGGACATTTAATGATTATAAAGTCAGATTATAAAGTGCATAAGAGGAATAATATAAAGTACCAATTTCAAGGGAGATATAAGTGATTATTAATATATATACTTTATATTATTTTGTTTTTACACCAAATGAAGGGATTGACCCTTTTGAAAAGTTATTATAGAGTTTTATTAAAACCCTAATGTGGATTTCAAAACGGAATTAAAGGCATTTAAGAGTTGGGAGGATATAAAAGGCTTCAAAAAGCAAATCAAACTCATTATTGTTGATCATTTGTCTTTTTTTTTCGGGTGTTGTGCATTGGGACCTAGGATTTTAGGTGAATTCAACATTGGAGAAAGAAATCTCTTCAGTGTTTATGCAATCTTGAGGTTATGAAAGATCGGTTGAACCATTGCTTGACTGTGAGCTTCATACAGAGGTCCAGTTGGTGCTTCATTGGACAAGATTTACATTTCTTTCATAATCTTCAAGGGGTTTTCAAAGAATATCTATTTGCAGATTTAAATGCATTGGAAGAAGACATTGTTGAAAATATTCATTATTGCTACTATGATTTAATATCAAAAGTTCATGCTAGAACAAGGGCAGCTGCATGAGAGGCACAATTTGACTTCAAAGAGACTCCATTCTTTGCACAAGGATCTACCACATCTTCATCAATCATAAGAACTTATTTACATTAGGCTCTTTCATGTTTTTCTAGTGTAGTTGGCATCATTTTTCAGTTGTATTAGTCATTTCTCTTAAGCAGTTGTAGATGCACATTTATAACAGTTTGGTACTTGCATTGGATACATCATTGTAAGCCAAGAGTCTTAGCCTTTTGCTTGTCATTTCAGTTTGTAGGCAATCTCATTGCATTCTAATATCATTGTAGTCACAAGGAGTTTGAATGTCAAGAGTTGTCTCTCTCATATTTAGTTTGCATGCCAACTATTTGTATTAATGTCTAGTTGTTGTAGGTGCACATTTACATTGTGTGGGTCATCTATATGCATTCAAAAAGGCAAAAAGGATTGAATTTACATTATAGTTCTTTTCCTAGACATCTTAGTAACCATTTGAAAGCATTTAAATCACATTTGACATCATTTCAAGCAACCATTACCAGACTGAAACATAGAAACAACACAAGAGGTTGTATGCAAAGTGTTTATGGTTCTTTGCCTAGACATCTTAGTAACCATTTGAAAGCATTTAAATCACATTTGATATCATTTCAAGCAATCGTTACCAGACTAAAACATAGAAAAAACAAGTAAAGAGGTTGTATGCAAAGTGTTTGATGGTTCTTTGGCTAGACATCTAATAATCAATTTGAGGTCAAAACTAGCAAGGGATATTACAAGGTAAGAGAGTTTTATGCAATCTTGATTCCATCTAAGAATAAGACAATAATAAAGTTTATTCATCCTATAAAGTCATAGTCAAATTCATTATCATGCATCAATAATGCAAGAAGCTTTGACATGGTGCCAAGTGAGATACCACCATAATATAGTTCTATAAATCCAATATCATAATCATTTACAACATCTTCCTAGAGGGAGAACAACATGCATCAACAAGGCCACAACATCCTTTTGAACCTTGAAAGACATGCATCACTAATTACAAAATTGTGCTAAGCATAATTAGTGTTCGACTCATACTTGAGACAATTGACAACACTGTGCGCTCTAATATTAGTAGTGATAATAATCTTAACCTTCTAGTTTCATTTATCTTATTTTTTAACCCATTATTCTTGAAATAACTTGATTCTTGACCTAGATAGTATTTTCTATTTTCTCTTGACATGTCTAACTACATATTTCTTGTAATAGGAGATACCAACATACTAGGATATCAACCATATCATAATATCTTGATATGATTGCCAAATATAGGGAACTCATTTTTAAAACACATCTACCAATCTTATGCTTAGACTTATTAAAAAAAGTTGCATATTGTATACCATTGGAATAGCCTTTAAAACTATTGTCTTTAAAATAAATACACCAAGAAAACTCTGGTGCATTATCCAACTATAAGAAGGCATACATCAACAATTATAAACTTACTTAAGCCAAATTGACACCTAAGTCATGCTCAATGTAGTGGAAACAATGTATCTATTAGATCATCGTATGATGATACTCCCACTAAATTTAGTAATATCAATAGTCACAAAGACCATACAAGTTCCTCCAAAATACAGGATAACATACTTTCCTTAAAACAAGGCCCTCCTCAACCAATTTACAATTTATAAACTAAGATGTTTCAATATGTTATAAATTCTAAAGTATGACAATTCATGTGTGTTTGGGATGTGAAAGTTCCACTCTTATTACTACCCTAAACAAACATGCAATGAATAATTATATGTACATATGCCTTACTAAATAAGATTAATTAAAGAAAAATATTTGTACATATTCCTTACTACATAAGATGATAAAAAAAAAAAATGTATATATGCCTTAGTAAATAAAATGTCTTTAAATTGCATAGTTCACGATCAATAATTTGATTAGCTAAATATTTTAGCTAAGACAAAATCCTCAAAGAGCTCTTATGATTGCAATATCTATGCTTAGACAAAGTTCTTAGATTGTTGTCAAAATGTCATAAAGAAATGTAGAACATAAATGAAGAATGGGAAAAATTAATTAATGCCTCATTAAAATTGTAGACACCTAAAAGTTGCACAACAAATTAAGTGAATTTTATTCATTTAATTATGTCTAATTCTTCCAATTAATTAAATTAAGATTTAATTAATATCCCTATTCTTCTAATTAGCCTATTAATCAAATTAAAGATTTGATTAATATTTCCCTTCTTATATCTAAGCCATTTTATTAAATTCGCATTTAATTAAATACCCCCCTCTAGCCATTTTAATTGAATTCACATTTAATTAAAAATCTCCATTTATCCCCTTTCCCCTTTTAATTAAATCCATATTTAATTGAAACCCCCTTTGCAAATAAATAAATCAAAATTTATTTATAAATCCCACCACTTGCAAAAATTCAAAATTCACATTTAAATAAATCAATATTTATTTAAATCTATCAAATGCAAGTTGCAACCAACAATTGAAATAAATCAATTTTATTTTAATTAAATCCTATTTTCCCCTCACCCACTTGTAAAAATCCTACTTCTCCCACTTGCCTCCTAATTATCCTTCTAGAAACCTCCTAATCCCATCCTAATCATGTCTAATCTCCTAATAATGTCCTTTCCCTAAATTTGAGGAGGTCACTTCTCAAGTTTGGAAGAAAGTCTTCTAAATGCATTAAAGGCTTCATTTCTTCAACAAGTTAACTTGTTGAGTTCCCTAAATTTGGAAGGACTCTTACAAATTTGTCCCCCAAAGTCCTATTAACCATTAATGGTTAATTCAATCCCCCCTCATGGTTAGAGACTTTCTCTCTAACTTAACCTTCATCTAAGCCAAGGTCTCATCAAGCACTCATGGCTTTGACCCTAGTTATCTTATTAACCCTTGCACAAGAGTTTACCCCTTGGGTAAAGGCTTTACCCATTGGTTATCCACTAATCCAACCATAACCTTACCTCCTAAGGTAACCACCATGTCTCCTCAAGCATTTAATGCCTCTTACATCTCCTCTCAAGCCCTCTCAAGGTGACATTTGTCAACTTGATATTGGATTGAATCTCTCACATGGATTGACAACTTTCAATCCTAGCCCTTGTTGAGATTATTCAATCTCAACCATCCATTTCTCTATTTTCCCTATAAAGAGAGCCCATTCCTTCTTCAAAAGAATCCAATCTTTTTGTGCATCTAAATTATAGTCATTTTGCATGTTAAGGAGCTCATTCAAGTCATCTTCAAGCATTAGCATTAGAATTATAGCATTTAGCATTTGCATCATGTTTTAGTACATCATCTAGTTTAAATGCATATCTTTTCATAGCTTAATTAACTCATCTATTATCATTTAATCTTTAATTTGAAATCAATCTAGTTTCATTATCTTCATCATCTTGAGCATTTAGTCTTGCATCTTGCATCCTAGCTCTCATCCATCATCTTAGCATTCATTAGGATCTTAGTTGCATCCAATTTGATCCTAGAATCATTTAAATCTTGTTCTCTAGGTTGTCATCCAAGAGATCAAGTGCTCTTCCAAGTGAGGGCCACCTTGAATCTCGAGGATCTTTAGAGATAGAGGAGCACGAAACGATTTTAAAGAGTTTAGATTCACTAACTTGTTTTATTGATTTCTAACCTCTAATGCAATGTTCCATGTGTGTGTTTGATTTGTTTTCCTTGCAATGTAGGTTGATCCCACATTTCCAACACACAAAAATAACTCAAATCAAATAGATTCATTCCTCTCAACTACAAGAGTGAATAATTTATAATTCAATACTATATTAGGAAAACAATGGTAAAGAAAGGTACTCATCTCTAGGTGAAAATATTTTTGATAGTACAAAATTTTACTCAGCTAGTTCCACACTCGCATCTTTAGGAATATAGAATCAATATTTTGAATATTGATAACATGTCACCTATATTCTAGGAATTAGAGCGAACCTTGCCTATGTCCACTGGAGACGTGGACTCCAACATGTTGAATTGTCAAATGCCAAAATGTTTGTCATCACATATCTAGAGGGTCAATAGAAGTATTAACCAAAATAAATTTTGGTGGTGGGTCAATGTGTAGATAAATTTATGTGGGCTCCTTCGCTAATTCCTACAACCTCTTCTCGGTCAAGTGGCTCTTCTTTGAGTGGATTGAGAAAAGAGAGTTTATGACATGAAGTTGGTTCTCATGGAGGTGTTTCTTTGAATTTTAATTGGGTGTTAGCATTGGTAGAGATTATCAAACAAGGAGATGAGAGGCTTCACATGTACTTGCCATGTAAGAGTTTAAAGATGATTAAATATCATCCACACCCCTTTGATGGTTCTCTCAAATAATGTTCCTCCATTCCCTAAACTTTAAGGGATGTCCCTAGCTTGTCTAAATTTCATTTCAACATAGGGAGGGTAAACACTAGCAATGGTTGTGGAATAAGGCTTCACACCACCAATTGCATTTGCTTGAAATTTTCTAAATCCTTTTCAACAAAACCGATTTTGTATATATCATGTGATCAGTTTAGTCCCATGAGACAATTTTTTTAAGCCACATTTTTATCAACCTTCATGCCCTCTCTCTACTCCAATTTTTTTAGGTATCCAACCTAGCAATCACTATGGACTTCTTTTTCTTCTTTTTTTATCCAAATCCAATGTTCTCCTCTATTACACAACCTCTAGATCATCCATACTATTCTTATAGTTCATTATATTCCCTCTTTTATACCAACATTTTTTTGCATTCTCCTATAGTCGTTCTTTGCTTTCCTACTTCCCCTTTTTCTATGCTATTGAACATGTTTTCATTGAAGTCGTGCGGTGGGGATTTAATAACTATCACACCATTTTTTTTCCACACACTTGCCATTTTGGATGCCCAAGTAACTAGGATGCCATATTGTATTAATGGTGTAGCCATCCCTTATTTTGACATCATTCCTCTTCCTTAATGGCTTTTTCTCTAGTCATCCTATCCTTTCAAATCTATTATTATTATATTTTAAATTCCTTTTCCAGTCTTGCTCCACCTACAGTGGATGTCGTTAACAAGGGATGTAAGATCCTTCCCCCTTGGAATAAGCCATCTTGGCTTATTGGTAGATTACATTTGTTAATTTATTTGAAATTTTGGGATACTAGCCAAGTTCAATGCTTTGAACTCATTATTCTGACCTCTCAAGTGGTTCCCTTTTCCATAATTTTATTGCTTTATAATAATATTCATAAGATTTAAGAGGGTGTCAACTAAAATGTACCCTTGAGTAAGCATCTTCACTCAATCCAACCCCAATTTTGAATTTATGGGTTGACTTTTTTGAAAAGGTCAATATTACACATTGGCTACACATATTTACCAATTAATTCTTGCATATTACCAAAATACCAAGCATGAAAGACCACTCTTCATAGTCAAGTACACCTATTTTTAAATATTTCATGATAGTTATTGCATGACAATGTATAAAATGACATCAAGTAATGATTATGAAAATGGTAATAATTAGATATCAAAACTTTTCATTGTGCACTTAAAAATATATCTAAACTTCCCTTTTTTGCCCATCCAGGTTTACTTGGGTAGGACTAGCCAACCATTCTTATGAGTTTAAAATTCTATTTAAGAAGTTCAAGGCAACTAAATTCATACCAAGATACCAACTTAGTTATGGTCAATAGGAGTGCAAGATAATCTACTTTATCCAGAGTCATATGAGCTTCATGTCTAATGTTTGAAACTAGGTGCTCTAATACCAATGTAAAATAAGCCCATCAATCACTACTAATTGTTTTTTCAATTCAATAACAACAATTACTAATTTAACCAACCAAACAAATTAAATCTAATCTATAAGTGTCAACTTCATAACTTCTCCAAATTGTGGAGGTGACAACTCAACTCCACCACTTATGCTTACACTCAAAGGTGCTAAGCTCTCAAGGCTAGGTCCATCCATAGACCTAAACCTCAAGGGTTTATTTTTGATGACCCTATCTACATATCTCCTTTCAGAAATCATATCACATAGGGGTCATCATTTCATAATCCCATGTTCACATATAGCGATCATCTCTAGCAAACATCACATATATACTTGGTGACTATCTCATACATATCACAAACATAGCAACAATAATCTCATATACACATCATGAGTACAACAATGATTATCTCATACACATCACAAGTATAATGGTGACAAGCTCATACATACATCACCACGAGGGCTTCACTTAGTGAAGTTGGTTTATATCACGTGTATTCATGACATACTTAAGAATCCACCTATTTTCAAAAAATATTGCCCTAGAATCCTTTTTTTCCACCCCCTCCCAATACACAACTTGAATTAAAAGCCCCCTATTTTCACCAAATATTGCATTTTTTCATAGCCCGAATTAAAAACCCCCTATTTTCACCAATAGAAAATATATTGTACTGTGTACCCTCATTTTTGGGATATTAAAACCCCCAATATGAACGCACGTGATATGATATTGCCCAGCCAATGACACCCCCGTGTACATCACATACACCATAGTGACTAGCTCCAACATACATCACATATATCTAGTGTGAACAATCGACACAATACATCACATGTTTACATAAAGAATGACTAGTAATGTAGAAACGGGTGCAACTTATTGCATGGATCATACCACTAACTAATTCACAATCACATGAGTCTATAAGCATATCTCACTTGGAAAAGGAATGTCGATGCAACCCATACAACAACATGGGTCCCGTTCTTTTCCCAATCAACCACCGGCTATGATGAGAATCAAACAGTCTACACTACTTGATGTTATCATTGGCAAGGACATCAAATATGTTTAAAACTTGAGAACATTTACACAAGTAAATATGGAGTGATTAACATGTACATAGTAAGACACTAACATGTTCATAATGAGTGAATAAAACCTACCCATAGTGCATACCAAATATATAAGGAAAGTTGGTGCGTTGTGCACTACATTGTGGGTCACATACTTCTCCTCTATCTTCTACACCCATCATGATGATGGCAAGCTTCGCATAATACTTGCAACATTATTAGACAACTAGGAAGACGATTAATGATATCTCCTACTACATCGAGGATGCATCCTCAACTCGACAAGATCAAAAAAACATCAAACAATTGGGAAGAGGAGTCGGTTTATCCTCTATTGCACCATAGATCCACCCTCAATTCAAAGGGTAATATATGAAGAAGTGAGTTTTATAGTAGGTAAACTACATATCTTGTTTCATTCCACTTCAATCAAGCCAGTAGGCCATCGAGGAAAGTTTATCCACCAAGGAAGAAGTAGCTTCCACCATATACCACTTTGTGACCTTAGTGATGTTGTTAGCTATCTTCTTCATAATTTGGGTAGCACTTGGCATCAATCAACCCTATGTTATAGGTGATTGTGTACTAACACTCTTGATACAACAATTAGCTTTGATTATCATTGCCCACATACTATGGTAACTAACCATGCAATAATTTTTGTATCTTTACTAGGGTAGCCCTTGGAAATCATTCACCTCTATGAACCGGGTGAATGCTAGTTGATCCCTAGTTGTGGCCCAAGCATCGATCATTGGCACGGTCCAATTATTTCCTATGAATGCTCAAATATTCTAGAGGTTCACACTTGGGTAATCTCTAGCCTGAAACTCAAACAACAAGATTCACAAGTACTTGTTAAGTGAATAGGTATGTCACAATCAAGTGGTTCAAGAGCTTACAAATAGATCTCTATAGATTTGGTGTTGAATTTTACAAACAAGTAAAAAAGAAAAGGAAACAATAAAAAGTCTTTATCGAAGGGGTAAATCTCAATGCTACCAATAACCAAAGGCTTCTAGGAATCACTCACCCAATGATGGAGGTCAAGGAGAGAAGGCCAAAATCCAACAAATCTGCACACCAACACACAATGTTGGTATAAACTAATAGTTTCCACCACATCCTAGCCACAAACCACCACAGAGGAGGTCTTGGCACAAGGAAGAGGACGATTCCCCTTAAGGAAATGAGTATCATAACTGACCATGCGAGAAAATATTTGCCCACCAACAAAGGAAGTAGGTTTGAGAGGGACCTTAGAACCTACATTAGTCCTAATAGGGTCACCATCATCAATAGAGGCAACAACAACATCACTAGATAGAGTAGAAACACCATGAACACCACTGACCCCTGTAGTAGAAAGCAATGGCTAGGCGAGAGACCCAAGCGATAGAGATAGAGAAAACATGATGTAGGAGAATCCCCGGTCTATGAGCAATCTTGCATCAACCAAAAATATTTCTTTTCAATTTAGTTCTTGTTTAGTCCAGTGTGCGGTTTTTTGTGTTCTTACCGGTAGGTACCGGTAGTTGCTTGCTTTTCATTGCAAATCCTGTTTTCGATTTCGAGGCTGGTTCATATGCTTAATTCCATATTTTAAGTCCATTTGGATTCTTTTCTGGCTAGTTATCGCTCTCGGTTGACTATCTCTGGGTTCCGAGACAGTTCTTGTTCTTATCGGTTAACTTTCCTTTATTATCAGAGTGGTTCTTGGCATGTGGATCTATTTTGGGTCTTGTCCGATGTTCTTTGGTGTGTGGTCGACCTTCCTGTTGAACCGCACTTCTTGGTTGTTACTTTCTGGAAGGATTTCTTTCATTCTTAGGGCCGACGTAGTTACACATTTTATTTTCCTGCATTGGTAAATGTAATCTTTTGAGGCCAACCTGGATATGTTCTGGAGGGTATATATGTGGCACTATGTAATCATTTGTAGTGTTAGAGGAAGTAGAAATGAGATTGAGGATTGAGATTCACATTTAGTGATCTGGTTGATTCTTAGAGTCCCAGTTGGATTGTATCTGACTTGAAGCCTGCATGCAACTGGTCAACTACTGGATGTTCTATGATGATTGTTTGAT
This sequence comes from Cryptomeria japonica, assembly GCF_030272615.1. Classification (NCBI taxonomy): domain Eukaryota; kingdom Viridiplantae; phylum Streptophyta; class Pinopsida; order Cupressales; family Cupressaceae; genus Cryptomeria; species Cryptomeria japonica. The sequence continues at coordinate 343,529,407 of NC_081415.1, forward strand.
GATAACTGGTTGGTTGCCAGAAGTTCTAAGGCAATAATATGATCTGTTTCTATAATCTTGCTATGTTTTCTTGTTTCTTTCGTTGTGTTACTCTTGCTTCATAAGTCGGTCAACTCTCTTTTAGGGTTTCACCGGTTATGGTTTCATAGAGTGGTATCAGAGCTGGTTATGAACCGGTTGGTGGAAGAGTTTTTTGCAAACCTTGAGGCATTCCTTTGGGGTGGACAAATCACCGATTGGAGGCAGGTTGCGTGTGTGTTCAATAGATTGCCGAGGAGAGGCAATTGAAATCAGTAGTCAGATCGTCAAGTTGAGGCAGCTCACTGGAGTGGAAGAGGAGATTCCACCTAGAAGGACAAACCCCCAAACAATAGAGCAGATGATGGAGGACTTCAAGAATAAAGTGAGGAACAAAATTTGAAGCGCTTTGGCTGGTTTGCAGAGAAACCCTGAATCTGAGGATGAGTATGAAGAAGTCGGTGAAGAGCTTGAAGTGGAAGAGAGGACCGTAAGATGAAAGAGAGGAAAGATTCCTAAGAGCAGTGGCGCAAGCGAGTAAAGTTCATAAAGTGGAAGTTTCAAACTTTTCTGGAATGCTAAACCCAGAGGATCTGATTGATTGGATTGGAGAGTTGGAGGATTACTTTGAGTTTGAGGATGTCAAGAACCCACAAAGAATTCTGTTGGCACAGACTAAGTTGAAAGGGCATGCTACCTAATGGTGGAAGGAATTGCAGAAAGACAGAGTGGAGAATTGTAAAATGAAGATCACTTGGTGGAGACAGATGGTTGCAAGATTGAAGGCCAAGTTCATATCGAGAGACTATGAGTTGCAATTGTTCAAGAAGTTGCAGAACCTAAAACATAGAAACATGACTATGAAAGAGTACACTGAGGAATTCTACAAGGTGATGATTAGATCTGGACATAAAGAGATGAACAGAGAAAAGGTGGTGAGGTACATAAATGGACTTGCATTTAACATTCATGATGAGATGAGTATGTTGAGGGTTTCCATAGTTGAAGAAGTTTCCCAATATGCTTTGAAGGTTGAGGAGAAGTAGAGAAAAAGATAGTCGAATAACCCTAGAGGGAAGGAGAGATTCAAGGGATAGATGAGTACACCGAAGCAGAATGTTGAGGATGAACCAAAACCTAAGTGGAGTAAAGAACCGGAACAAAAAACATAGAGGAAAGGCACTGGCAGTACCGGTAGAGAATTTCCTGGCAAATGTTTCAAGTGTGGAGAAATCGAACATAGATTTTATGAATGTAAGCAGGGAATGGCAAGAAGTTGTGTGGATAATGAGTAACTGGAAGGTGAAGTTACCATACCTGACTGTATACCAGAGAAAAGAGAATCCCTTATGTTCAGAAGAGTCATGATGGAGCGGAGCAATGAGGATATCGGATCTACTTAGAGAAAGAGTCTTTTTCGGACTGTGTGCAAATCAGGAGGTAAGTGTTGCAAGGTTATTGTGGATAGTGGAAGTACTGATAATTTGGTATCTAAAGAGATGGTAGTGAAGTTTGGATTGAAGAGGCTTGAGCATCCTTGTCCTTACAAGGTAAGTTGGTTACAAGATGATCTAAAGATAGAAATAAAGGAACAATGTTTGGTGAATTTCAATATTGGGCCTTTTAGGGATGAGGTTTTGTGTGATGTTGTATCTATGAGTTTTTTTCATGTCTTGTTGAGAAGACCTTGGCAGTTTGATAGAGGAGCTATTTATGACTATAGAAGAAACCTAGTCACTATTGAGAAGGATGAACAAAAGTTCACATTGAATTCTTTGAAGGAGAAAGAGAAGGAGGTGAAGAATCTGAGTCTTGAGAAAAGTTGCAGTACTGAGAAACCGGTTGCAGAGGTAATACTGGAAGGTGATGTGATTTTACAAAAAGATCTGATAAATAAGCCCGATGGAAAAATATAACCAGATGACAGAGAGATTATGGTGACAAATCGGATGAAGTCTTGTGGCAGAAACAAATCAGAGTTGTAGAAGAAAGAGAGCAGTAAACATAGACAATGTCCAGATCTGAAGCAAAGAAAGAGAAACAAAGAGATTCAGGGGTTAGAGAAGCCAGTAGAGGTCTCAGACGAGCTAAGGAAGAGGTTGGCAGATAAGGAAGATGTTTGGATCATAAATGAGCATGGGGTCTTTATCCCAAATCCTTTTAGATTTTCATGAGTTGCCTCTCATGGAACATCTTTTCCTACCTGGGGTGTCTGATGCAGGAGCATCCCCAGTCTATGAGCAATCTTGTATCAACCAAAAATATTTCCTTTCAGTTTGGTTCTTGTTCAATTCAATGTGCAGTTTTTTGTGTTCTTACTGGTAGGTACTGATAGTTGCTTGCTTTTCATTGCAGATCCTATTTTTGGTTTCCAATTTTGGTTCATGTGCTTAATTCCAGATTTTTAGTCCATTTGGATTCTTTTCTGGCTAGTTATCGCTCCCGGTTGACTGTTTCTAGGTTCCAAGACAGTTCTCGTGCTTACCAGTTAACATTCCTTCATTACCAGAGTGATTCTTGGTGTGTGGATCTATTTTGGGTCTTGTCCAATGTTCTTTGGCGTGTGGACAACCTTCTTGCCGAACCACACTTCTTGGTTTTTATTTTCTGAAAGGATTTCTTTCATTCTTAGGGCCGACCTAGTTACACAGTTCATTTTCCTACATTGGTAAATGTAATCTTTTGAGGCTGACCCAAATATGTTCTAGAGGGTATATATATGGCACTATGTAATCATTTGTAGGGGTAGAGGAAGTAGAAATGAGAATGAGGATTGAGATTCACATTTAGTGATCCGATTGATTCTTAGAGTCTTGGTTGGATTGTATCTAGCTTGAAGGTTGCATGTAACCGGTCAACTACCGGATGTTTTATGATGATTGTCTGATGATAAGCAATTGGTTGTTGGAAGTTGTAAGGCAATAATATGATCTGTTTATGTAATCTTGCTATGTTTTCTTGTTGCTTTTGTTGTGTTACTCTTGCTACATAAGTCCGTCAACTCTCTTTTTACCGTTTCACCAGTTATGGCAGCATCAAAGCAGTAGGGAACCAACACCAACCTCCATAACCAAAGGAGAGACGACTGCTACTTGAATAGACGTCGAAGGGGTTGTGGACCCTATGGGAGCAGTAGGAGCGGCGGTCACTCTAGGAGCGACAAGGGCCATTCAAAAAATCTTCTTGTTAGCAGTAGATGTACTAAAAAATTAAAATATGTTAATCAATTTTGTTGATATCATATATATTTATAGATTTTTAAAAATCATATTAGACATCTAAATAGTTTTACACTTTTCTCCTCCATTCAAAATGTGCTCTTTTAATAGAGAGAAAACCTATTCAATGTCTAAAAGATGTCTTTTGAGGGACGTCAATTATCATTTAATATGAGTAGTACATTTCATTAGGAGCTAATTTTAGAAGTAAATCCTTCTCTTAAGATTTTTTTGTTGTCATTTAGCCATTTAGCTATGTATTATACCCATCTATGTATGAATCTGTGTGCTATTTGGTCGATTCGTCTTATCTAACAGATGGGGAAAAAGGGAAATGTATCCCTCATTAGTAGTGAGTGGAATAGAGATGGAGCGACACTTTGCCATTGCATATCCGAAGTACCATTTTTGAAAACATTTCGAAAATGAACAACTTAAACTCTTTGTTTGAAGACACAAAACTCAAAACAAAAGAAAATCTATTGATCAAAATTGATTGGAGAAGAGCAGATCTAAAGAAAAAGTTACATATTGCTTAAGCTCTTGGTGCCCTGTCTTTTTGGATACGTGTTGTCTGTAGGTCCCATAGACTGCTTGGCCTCATGAATGTTATTAAAATCAATCTTTTTTTGTATAGATTAATTACTTTCTATGTGTGACCCTCTGTGTTTGTTGGGACTTGAGGTGTGGATTGATGACCACTCCAAGTCACAAAACTTCAACCACCACCATTGTTTATTGTGGCCACATCACAATCTACCTTAATTTAATGATCTAAGTGAGGAAACTTTGGAGAGATACAGGGTAAAAGGAAAAGAGTGTAGAGGGCCCAGCATACGAGGGTATGTGCAGGATCATGGTGTGCCAAAACAGGCCCTTAAGTGGCAACGAAATTTCAGAAAATCAGAGTTATGCGACTTGACATGAAAATTTGAATAAGTTGTGAACATTATTTTAAAAATATGTAAGAAGATAATATATAGAAAATTGAATGTAGTTTCTAAGCTACTAGTTGTTTTTTGGGAAAAAAAAATCCTATTTGATGAAAATTTCAAATTTCAATGCAGTGGTACTAAAATGTCAGGAAAAAAATAAGAAGTAGACGTATGTCTGACCACCCTAATCATAATCAAATCTTAATATTTTTTTATAATATTTATAATATAAGTATAAGACTCATGTCCGGATGTGACACACATTTTATTTTTTATTTTTTATAAATTAAATAATTATTTATGAATTTTTTACTACAGCTTTTCAGAAATTCAGAAACTCCTACATCTGACCACCTTAACTTGGTCAAAACCTTATGAAATTTAATTTTTTTTAATTTTTCCCTATAGTAGACGAAGCATAGGATGTGACGCATGTTTCGGTTTCAAAAAATGGTATACCGTTTGAAAGTTATGAGTGTTGGAAAGCTCGGAACGTCCTTAAAAAATCCTTTTCGTTTTATCAATTTTGGTCACAAAAAAAGTCATCAGCCACCAGTGTAAAGTTTGGAAAATCAAGGAATACTGAAAAACACATTTTTTCAGTTGACTTTCCAGGCTTGTCACTTCCAAGCCAAATACCAAAGCATTCCCGAGCCGAAATTTGAAATTTGAAAATTTGCCTACAAAAATTTCCCATTGCCGCCATTTATTTGGTAAATTGCCACATGGCAGAAATCCGATATTTGATTAAATCGGATATCGGATTGTATTAGTCATATTTTAGAGAGAGAGAGAGGGGGGGAGAGAGAGAGAGAGAGAGGAGAGGGGGAGAGAGAGAGAGAGAGAGAGAGAGAGAGAGAGAGAGAGAGAGAGAGGAGAGGGAGAGAGGGAGAGAGAGAGGTGGAAAGGTAGGGAGAGAGAGAGAGAGAGAGGAGAGAGAGAGAGGGAGAGAGGGAGAGAGAGAGTTGGAGAGAGAGAGAGAGGAGAGAGAGAGAGAGGGAGAGAGAGAGGTGGAGAGGTAGGGAGAGAGAGAGAGAGAGAGAGGGTCATATGGTGTCTTGGGACACCATAGGACCCCTTAAGACACCAAATCATGTCGTTAGGGGTCATATGGTGTCTTAAGGGGTCATATGGTGTCCCATGAACCCTTATGACCTCTTAGGACACCATATGACCCCTAATTACACCATATTGGGTCGCTTTGGGTCATATTGTGTCCTAAGGGGTCATATTGTGTCCTAAGGGGTCCTGTGGTGTCCCAAGACACCATATGACCCCTAACGACACCATAGGACCCCTGAAGACACCAAATCATGTCGTTAGGGGTCATATTGTGTCTTACGGGGTCGTAGGACACAATATGACCCCTAACGACATGATTTAGTGTCTTAAGGGGTCCTATGGTGTCGTTAGGGGTCATATGGTGTCCATAGGGGTCATATGGTGTCCCATGAACCCTTATGATCTCTTAGGACACCATATAACCCCTAATGACACCATATTGGGTCGCTTTGGGTCATATTATAGGGAAAAGGGGTCATATTGTGTCCTAAGGGGTCCTGTGGTGTCCCAAGACACCATATGACCCCTAACGACACCATAGGACCCCTTAAGACACCAAATCATGTCGTTAGGGGTCATATTGTGTCTTACAGGGTCGTAGGACACAATATGACCCCTAACGACATGCTTTGGTGTCTTAAGGGGTCCTATGGTGTCATTAGGGGTCATAGGGTGTCCATAGGGGTCATATGATGTCCCATGAACCCTTATGACCTCTTAGAACACCATATGACCCCTTATGACACCATATTGGGTTGCTTTGGGTCATATTGTGTCCTAAGGGGTCATATTATGTCCTAAGGGGTCTTATGGTGTCCCAAGACACCATATGACCCCTATGGACACCCTATGACCTCTAACGACACCATAAGACCCCTTAAGACACCAAATCATGTCGTTAGGGGTCATATTGTGTCTTGCGGGGTCGCAAGACACAATATGACCCCTAACGACATGATTTGGTGTCTTAAGGGGTCCTATGGCGTCGTTAGGGGTCATATGTTGTCCATAGGGGTCATATGGTATCCCATGAACCCTTATGACCTCTTAGGACACTATATGACCCCTAATGACACCATATTGGGTCGCTTTGGGTCATATTGTGTCCTAAGGGGTCCTATGGTGTCCCAAGACACCATATGACCCCTATGGACATCGTATGACCCCTAACGACATCAGAAGACCCCTTAAGATACCAAATCATTTCGTTAGGGGTCATATTGTGTCTTACGGGGTCACAGGACACAATATGACCCCTAACGACATGATTTGGTGTCTTAAGGGGTCCTATGGTGTCGTTAGGGGTCATATGGTGTCCATAGGGGTCATATGGTGTCCCATGAACCCTTATGACCTCTTAGGACACCATATGACCCCTAATGACACCATATTGGGTCGCTTTGGGTCATATTGTGTCCTAAGGGGTCCTATGGTGTCCCAAGACACCATATGACCCCTATGGACACCGTATGACCCCTAACGACACCATAAGACCCCTTAAGACACCAAATCATGTCGTTAGGGGTCATATTATGTCTTATGGGGTCGGAGGACACAATATGATATGGTGTCGTTAGGGGTCATATGGTGTCCATAGGGGTCATATGTTGTCCCATGAACCCTTATGACCTCTTAGGACACCATATGACCCCTAATGACACCATATTGGGTCACTTTGGGTCATATTGTAGGGAAAAGGGATCATATTATGTCCTAAGGGGTCCTATGGTGTCCCCCTATGGACACCGTATGACCCCTAACGACACCATAAGACCCCTTAAGACACCAAATCATGTCGTTAGGGGTCATATTGTGTCTTACGGGGTCGTAGGATACAATATGACCCCTAACGACATGATTTGGTGTCTTAAGGGGTCCTATGGTGTCGTTAGGGGTCATATGGTGTCCCATGAACCCTTAAGACCTCTTAGGACACCATATGACCCCTTATGACACCATATTGGGTCGCTTTGGGTCATATTGTGTCCTAAGGGGTCATATTGTGTCTTACAGGGTCATCTCTCTCTCTCTCTCTCTCTCTCTCTCTCTCTCTCTCTCTCTCCCTACCTCTCCACCTTTCTCTCTCTCCCTCTCTCCCTCTCTCCCTTTCTCTCTCTCTCTCTCTATTTCTCCCTCTCTCCCTCTCCTTCTCTCTCTCTCTCTCTCTCTCTCTCTCTCTCTCTCTCTCTCTCTCTCTCCTTCTCTCTCTCTCTAAAATATGACTAATAAAATCCGATATCTGATTTAATCGGATATCAGATTTTTGCAATGTGGCAGTTTACTAAATAAATGGCGGCAACGGGAATTTTTTGGGGGACCACAAATTTTTGTACTGAAATCAGATATTGGATAAAATCCGATATCTGATTTTATCCGATATCCGATTTTTGTACAAAAAACAGAGAAAAAAAGGGTTTGTGGGCCATTCTGTAGATTCCAATGGTCCACAGTTTGCATATATTCTGTTTTCTATCGAGGATCACAGGTTTTCAGATAGCTAGAGACAAATTTGTGCTTTTGGGAGATTCTTAAAGTGAAAACTTACATTGTCAATCACAAAGGAGCATGTGTGGAGGGAAATGGGGAGTAGTAGTCGTCGGAAGTCTAAACGCAAAAGAAAACTTTCAAATGACCAAATTGAAGTGTATAGAGAAAGAGATAGAGAATGTCATAGGAGGAGAAGACAAGGTATGTTAAATATTGCTAATGTTACCTCAACTGAAGAGGAAATTAAATTTGAAAATGTGCCACAAGTTATTGAAAATGAAAATGTAGATTTTGAAAGTCAAAATTTTGAAAATTTTGAAAATGTTGAAAGTGATAATGAAAATGCTCAACATGTGGAAAATTTTGACATAGGAGGTGAAAATATGGAAAACTTTAACGTTGAAGGTGGAATTGCTCAACCAAGTGAACCATATGTAACACCTAATTACTTTAGAAATGAAGACCCTCTCATGGATGAAAGACAAATTCCAAATCCAAGACCTTCAAGAACCCCAAAATGGTTATTTGAAATCGATGAGAACATTATTGCGAATCTTGAAGGCAAGAGGTCAACAAGAACCGTTCGGTTGTGGGCTACACAACTTTTCAACCAAAATTTTAGCAATAAGACATTAATTGAGCAATGCCAACTCTTTGTTCAATTGCTAAAGATGATAAAGATGAGACCACTTCTAAACAAATTGAAGATTCATATGAACAAGAAGATGGAGAGAAATTCTATTATTGCAAAAAATCTATTTGACGCTCTTAATTCTATTGGAAATAATACCAAAGAAAGAGATAAGAGAGCCGCTTGAAGAGTGATTACAACCTCCTTAGTAAGCCATCAATTGAGGAAGGCTCTTCAAATGAGAAAAACTTGTGTTTATTTTAACATAAACCGTAAAACTTTGGATAGAGCACTTGCACGAAGACAAAGACTTGATGATCCACTTCAACAAGATACATGGGCATTTGGTGGGAGGCTTCCACGTGTTGATAGAAAGTTGACTGACAATGTGAAGGAAGAGATTCAACAATTTTGGCACTCTAATTCTAGAGTGTCACCCAATGTAAAGGACATTTTGAAATTAAGAATCGACAACCGAGACCGCACACCGCATCCCAAACATTTCTTGGAGTCAAGCCAAACAATGTTGTACAATTTTTTTTGTGAATTACATCCAACTTTGCAAATATCACAAAGGGCCTTTGAATCTTTGAAACCATTTTATTGTGTTCCTCTTAAGATTCGCAATACCTGTTGTTGCAAGTACCATGTGGAGTTTTCAATGTACCATGAACTTTTATGTCATATTCGGTCTACAATGCATACTAATGAGATGTTGCAGGAGTGTGGTGCAATGCTATTTCCGAGATCATCAAGAGACTTGCAAGATCTATTTTTATGCCCTAGAGATGATGGTTGCTATTTCTATAGAAATGATTGTTTGAATGAGAAGTGCTCCGAATGCGGTGGGTTGTCAAAGTTTGTTTCATGTTTTCATGAGGGCAGCGAACATGAGTTTGGAAATAATTATGTTGAGAAAAAAAGATACAAGACTGTGAAATATACTTTGAAGAGTGGAGGTGAAGGTTCTAGATGCGAATTAGTCTCAAGAGAAGTGAGTATTGCTGATTTTATTTTGGATTTTAAGGAAAATATTTTCTACAAGTATGCAAGGCACACCCATAGGTCTCAATGGTTGGATCAACAGTTCAGGATGTGTAAGAACTCTTTCTCTATTGGCACTATTGTATTGGTGGTTGATTTTGTAGAGAACTATACATTGCAACCATAGAATGAGGTACAATATCAGTACTACAATTCAGTCCAGATTGCTATTTTTGTTCACATTACATATAGACATGCTCCTGATAGTATAGAAGATGATAGGAAGATAATCAGGGAGTATCATTTTTATATGAGTGATGATAGATCACACTCCTCCGAGTATGTGCAACATTCTTTTGAGAATTTTTTTGAGTTCTTGCATGAGAAAGATATTGCAATTGACCGACATATAATATGGTCAGATAATTGTACTGGTCAATTCAAGAATGCCCGTATGTTTTATTGGTTGAGTAGAATGCATGTGGAGAGGCGTAAACCTCATATTTGGTGTTTTTTTGAGGCAGGGCATGGGAAGGGAGACAATGATGGAGCAGGTGCATGTTTGAAGAGAGCTCTAGTTAAGGAGCAATTGAGGATTTCAGGTACAAATTTCTCTGATGCACGTTCTATTGTTGATTGGTGTAGTTCAACATTGTCACATGGAGGTACTCTTGATTCAACAGTGAGCAGATTCTTTTGGTTAGTTGAGGAGGGAACAATGGGAGATAGATTGGATTGTCAAACAATTAAAGGTTCTTCAAAAATGCTTTCATTTCTCAGCTGAGATGCAAGTACATGGACCATTTGGACACGAGCGTTGGCTTGTTTTTGTCAGAGTTGTATTCGGTATGATTGGGATCAGTGCGAGTCAGGTGAGTGGGTTGATATGTGGGTTCCCCACTATCTAACTCCTTTATCTCAAACAATATCCTTGTCAAACGATGACATGGAAAGTTCACTTGAGTATGATCGGCTATCAGATCTTGTACAGCCAAGACATGTTTTTGCAGTTGTTGCACCACAAGGGAATGAAGAGAGATCATAATATTGGTTGGCGCGATGTGTACAGGGAAAACAAAAGCTAACACAACCAGTGACAGATGATGACGGGTTCAGTTGTTGTTGTGGGAACTTGGTTGCGAACATACATGATTAGAAAGAATGGCATACCTACATTTGAAGACTATGAGAGACACAAAACCATTATAATGTATTCACACCTTATTATAGCTACAAATGTCAAGTTGTTGAAGCATCAAGCAAAACCAAAGACCAAAGAGCTATGGACAGTGACTACTGCTAATCATGAAGCAATATTGAATACTCTTAAACAAAGAGATGACCCTTCAGGAACACTTGAGTAGTAGGTCTTTAATGGTGCCTTATTTTGTTTATAATGCATTTCATTTCGAACAATGATCATTAAACGTTAATGATCAAGTTTGTTACGTTTATATTAAGGATGTGTTGAAAATGCAAGTCTATTGATGAATGTTTTTTTTTGGCAACACGGTTTTTGCATGCACATAGCAGGTACACGATATAATCGGAAGGGACGTATTTTTGCAACACAACTTATTATCATGCATTTGATGAGCTTTACAATTTTTGTTATTAGAGAACACTATATGACAATTTTTGATGATATACAATAGTACACCACATTATGATTTTTGATGATATATAGGTTCATGCTAGATCATTTGTCATTGACAAGACCCTCTCTTGGTGATGGTACATATTATTTTGTACATTAATGTGATAAAATTTTGTGCATAAACATTAAGTCAAGTGAATGTATTGCTATTTAGAAATGACCATATCTACCATCGTCTTCAACCATGCAGAGAAATGCAGTGAGAAGCGCTTTAATCAACATCCGTCTTTCTTCAAAGTTATGCTTGTATACTTTGCAGAGAAACTGGTAAGTTTCGTAATTATACAATCTTGTGCGTCTTAAAAATGTTTGAAATGATCTATTTATAATTTGCCAAACTAATTTGTATTCGTCTTCATTTATATATAGGCATTGTTGTACGCAAGCTTTTCTCTTAGGACATGAGGATGTCTGATGCAGATGAAGTGGGATGTTGTATTTGTATATGGATGTGAATTGATGTAACATTGTTATGATGATATACAATGTCCATGAGCAAATTATGTGTATACAATACATGGAAATATTCATGATCATTATGTGTCTACAGTGTAATGCTTGGAAATATTGATGATATACAATGTCCATGAAAAAAAAATCATGTTTGCATATCCCTTCATGGATGTCACATGCAAGTGTAATGGTAATTATGTGTATACAATACATGGAAATATTCATGATCATTATGTGTCTACAGTGTAATGCTTGTTTATATATAATTTTAGCGCTCAAGGGACGACGTCGGTAGGGTATGACCCCGAGCGTTCGATTGAGTGGGGGGGCAAAATAGGAGCATGCATAGGGTAATAATGCCTAACTGGACATATCGGAGCTGACGATTCATCATTGTGACGAGCAGAACGAGAAATCGGCCACGCAACAACATTCCATTGAGTGAGACTGACGATTTTTTCGCCAACCGAAAAACTCTTGCCCTAATAAAACTATAGGGCAACTTGAAAAACCGAGATAGGCTTTTGTAGGGACCCCACTCATGACCCTATAGGTTCAAACAGATCATTCGCAGGTGCCACCGATTCTGAGTTAGGGCCCGTCAAAGTTTGACAATTTTGAGCACTTAGGACGCTCAAGGGACGATGCCGGTAGGGTATGACCCCGAGCGTTCGATCGAGTGGGGGGAAAAATAGGAGCATGCGTATGGTAATAATGCCTAACTAGACATGTCAGAGCTGATGGTTCATCATCGCAACGAGCAAAACGAGAAATCGGGCACGCGACAACATTCCATTAATTGAGACTGACGATTTTTTTGCCAACCGAAAAATTGTTGCCCTAATAAAACCGTAGGGCAACTTGAAAAACTGAGATAGGCTTTTGTAGGGACCCCTCTCGTGGCCCTGTAGGTTCAAATGGATCATTCATAGGTGCCACGGATTCCGAGTTATGGCCCGTCAAAGTTTGACAATTTTGAGCACTTAGGGTGCTCAAGGGACGACGTCGGTAGGGTATGACCCTGAGCATTCGATCGAGTGGGGGGGAAAAATAGGAGCATGCGTAGGGTAATAATGCCTAACTGGACATGTCAGAGCCGACGGTTCATCATCGCGATGAGCATAACGAGAAATCGGCCACGCGACAACATTCCATTGAGTGAGACTGACGATTTTTTTGCCAACCGAAAAATTGTTGCCCTAATAAAACCGTAGGGAAAATTGAAAAACCGAGATAGGCTTTTGTAGGAACCCCTCTCGTGGCCCCATAGGTTCAAACGGATTATTCGCAGGTGCCACAAATTTCAAGTTAGGGCCCGTCAAAGTTTGACAATTTTGAGCACTTAGGGTGCTCAAGGGACGACGCCGGTAGGGTATGATCCCGAGCGTTCGATCGAGTGGGGGAGAAAAATAGGAGCATGCGTAGGGTAATAATTCCTAACTGGACATGTCAGAGCCGACAGTTCGTCATCGCGATGAGCAGAACGAGAAATCGGCCACGTGACAACATTCCATTGATTGAGACTGACGATTTTTTCGCCAACTGAAAAATTGCTGCCTTAATAAAACCATAGGGTAACTTGAAAAACCGAGATAGGCTTTTGTAGGGACCCCTCTCGTGGCCCCGTAGGTTCAAATGGATTGTTCGCAGGTGCCATAGATTCCGAGTTAGGGCCCATCAAAGTTTGACAATTTTGAGCACTTAGGGCGCTCAAGGGACGACGCCGGTAGGGTATGACCCCGAGCGTTCGATTGAGTGGGGGGGCAAAATAGGAGCATGCGTAGGGTAATAATGCCTAACTGGACATGTCAGAGCTGACGGTTCGTCATCGCGATGAGCAGAACAAGAAATCGGCCACGCGACAACATTCCATTGAGTGAGACTAATGATTTTTTCGCCAACCAAAAAATTGTTGCCCTAATAAAACCATAGGGAAACTTGAAAAACCGAGATAAGATTTTATAGGGACCCCTCTCATGGCCCAATAGGTTCAAACGGATCGTTCGCAGGTGCCACGGATTCTGAGTTAGGGCTCGCCAAAGTTTGACATTTTTGAGCACTTAGGGCGCTCAAGGGACGACGCTGGTAGGGTATGACCCCGAGTGTTCGATCGAGTGGGGGGGAAAAATAGGAGCATGCGTAGGGTATTGTTCATTAAATGAATTGTATTGTTCATGAATTGTATTGTTCATTGAATGAATTATATTGTATTGTTGATTAAATGAATTGTATTGTATTGTTCATTAAATGAATTATATTGTTCATTGTAAAAACAACACTTACAATGAAATGAAATGAATTGTATTGTTCATTAAATAGCCATTATTAACCATTGTTAATTATTGGAATGAAGATTAAAGATTTCCATGATAACACCACACACAGATGAGCAACAATTTATATGATCGAATATCAACTTTTGTATATATAAAAAATGTCAAATAATTACAAATGTATGTCCATACACAAATATGGCATAAACGCCAATTGAAACAAAATGTATGTCTAAATACGTGAATGTATGTCCATATACAAAATATACATGCCAACTAGACATGTAAGCATCCCAAAACTATCTATAACATCCTAAGCTGCTGATGGATCATCAAAATCGATCCTCTTCGCTGCACTGCTCGGCTCTGAAGGATCCTAAACAAGAAAAACAAACCACGATTAATATTAGTTATATTATATAATTCACATTTGAAAAGTTAACATAAAAATGAACTATAATTGAACTATTCATGTTTACCTCATCCCCATGTTTTCTCTTCAGCTTTGCAGGACTCTTGATGTATGTCTTTGGTAGAGGAGGTATGTTTTGAATATTTTCATACACAACCTACATATGTTCAGAAACATGACATTGATACAAGTCAGCATATAATTGTCACTGATAATAACAAATTATATCTACTAATCAAAAAATAAAATAAACACACATCTACTTGAGGCATCTCTTCTTCTTCTTCATGTATACTGGGTGTAGTCATCAAGGATGTGAAGCCAAAAATTCTCTGTATATATACACAACAAGTATATGAAACTATCAATCTATGTCTAGACATGTATAATCACTATAAGTTATTTAAACTATTCATTCAATCATATTTGCATTCAATTACCTTTCCCTTGTCTCCAACTGCACTACCAGATCCTAAATCACACTGCCCTGCACTCTTGCTGTTTGTGCCCTACAAGAGTAAAATAAGATATACATGCAAGTTACTACATAATCTAATTAATACCAATATAAATGATGAGCATGTATGTACAAATAAATACAAATGACTAGGTGCAATAATATATGTACCGTCAAGCTATCAAGGCCAAATGAAATGGCCAACAAGGTGCCCTCCTGAATCTGTCTCAACTCATCCTCGATCATCAACTGTTAAATAGACCATGTAAATAAAAATTAGTACTTAATATTATCTAATTTATAAATATTTAATTAAAATATAACATGAACTCTGAAAACACAAATCTTACCAATACATCATCAATGTATGATGACGGTGCCTCCTCGCCTCTAGCATGTGAGGACTCCCTAGGGTATACTCCAGTCTGTGTAATAACATCTGGTGCATCATGCATCTCATTCACCTCATAATCTGCACTGTCCACATGAGGATCAATGGTCTGTCCAAGTGGACCCAAGCATACGTGCTCACACATGACACAACTATGGGGCACACATATGTGTGGAGCCGAGGATGACATGTCACCGGCACCGGATGCACCACTACCATCAAGAGTAGGCTGAGCTACTGACGCAGCCTGAGAAACCAAAAGGCTACTCAAAGAGTGCATAGCCGATATGGTCCGTGAAGCTGCCTCACAAATGATATCAGGATGCTGAACTGCAGGTGGGGGATGAATAGGAGGAGGGGGGACATATGGGCCCTGGACTACTCTGACTGCCCCAGGTCTATTTTGGGGCATACCTAAACCTACACCTTGGAAAGGTTCGATGTCAAAGTAGTTCACATGTTTGTGTAAAACAAACTCAGCATACAATTTTTTTATGAAATAGAAGGGGATATCAAGATTGTTGTTAGGTGGTTTGTCGAAAACCATCCACCAACGATCCCAAAAGTTTTTCACAATCCCATCATTTGTGCACCATTTGATAGAAAGTTTTGTTTTTTTGGGATCTACGGGCTGACCAGTACGGGGATTGACAAACAATGAGGTGATTTCGGCTTTGGATATCTCAAGATCCTTGATATCCTTATACGACAAGCCATCTGCATATTTTTCCTTCATAGAATCTCACCACAAAAGGGCGGCATCGTGCTCCTCAGTCATGGTTTCCATACTTTTTATGATCGACGTGAGAGGATCAAAGAATGGGTTTAGATGAGGGATCCTATGATATACTTTTGCAATCCCCCTCAATTCATTCAAATTTTGTGCAATCAAATCTTGAATTGAGGGGGGGTTTGGCAAATGAGGGTTTGGTTGTTAGAGTTGTGGTTGGTCAGTGTTTTCATTGTTATCCCCCATTTTTAACCTAATTGAATGTAAACAATTAAATTTAGTCAACAAATTTAAACAATTAGGTATTTGATTTAAAAAACTTAGTTTTCATGAAAAAACCATATTTTCAATGAAAAATCAAATAAACATTAACAAAAAATACAAAAAATGAATGAAAATGATTCAAAACGATAAAATTCTTACCTCTAAATCTATTTTTTAGCAATTTTTTGTCAAAACACCGGATATTGGATGGAGCGGATATCCGATTTTGATGAATTCACGTGGCCCGTGAGTTAAAAATAACTCACGAGACTATCACTGTCGAAATATAAAAGTCTCAGAAAATCGGATATCCGATTTCTATACTTAAATTATTTTTAAATAACATATATAATATAATAATATATTATATAATATAATAATATATTATATAATATAATAATATTATTATATTATAATATAATATAATATAATAATATATTATATATAATATTGTAGCTAGGAAATGGGAAATCATCAAAGCAATATAAACATTAATCATTAGCTCAATCACAAAAGCAAATTTCCATGATCAATCCTAACACACTCAATAGAGACATGAAAATGAAACATTTAAAACTAAAGATTATGCAAACCAGACGTAGATATGAATGCTTCCTTCATGCGGCTCCATTGTCCTTCTTTCTTCTCCAAATAGCTTTGTTGTGGATCTCACCTACTAGTGCATGATCATGATATGAAAGCAAGTAGACAAGATGATTGCTCAAGAGTACTCGAAGCGTGATTTGACAAAGTGATTAGAAATTCGATAATCTGATTAGATGGGGATTAGGGGCCTTGATTGAAGAAATTCATCCAATTTATAGATAAATTGGAGAAAAGACCAAATTAGCATGAAGATATTCAAATGGAAATTGCAAATCAAGAATGTCAATTATGACAAATTTATGACAAATTTGCACTTTCTATGCAAAATTGATTGATTGATAATTTATGACAAGATTATGACAAATTGCTATGCAAGGATAATTAATGTAGCTAGGAAATGGGAAATCATCAAAGCAATATAAACATTAATCATTAGCTCAATCACAAAAGCAAATTGCCATGATCAATCCTAACACACTCAATAGAGACATGAAAATGAAACATTTAAAACTAAAGATTATGCAAACCAGACGTAGATATGAATGCTTCTTTCATGCGGCTCCATTGTCCTTCTTTCTTCTCCAAATAGCTTTGTTGTGGATCTCACCTACTAGTGCATGATCATGATATGAAAGCAAGTAGACAAGATGATTGCTCAAGAGTACTTGAAGCGTGATTTGACAAAGTGATTAGAAATTCGATAATCTGATTAGATGGGGATCAAGGGCCTTGATTGAAGAAATTCATCCAATTTATAGATAAATTGGAGAAAAGACCAAATTAGCATGAAGAGATTCAAATGGAAATTGCAAATCAAGAATGTCAATTATGACAAATTTATGACAAATTTGTACTTTCTATGCAAAATTGATTGATTGATAATTTATGACAAGATTATGACAAATTGCTATGCAAGGATTTATGACAAGATTTTGAAATAGAAATAGACATTTAGGAGAAATTAGAAAATTAAGTTGGAAATAATGACTTGGAAATTAGGAAATTGATGAAAAATAGGTAAATTAATTAATAATTTCTCATTCATTAATTAATTTACAAAAATAGGAGGAAATTAATTAGCCAATTAAATAAACATTTAATTGTGACAAGAAGACTTAGGATAAATAAACAAATTATTTAACCTAGAGGGAAAATGCCAAACAAGATTAAATGAATAAATCATAAAACCTTGGAAGATGAATTAGAAATGCAAGGACGACAATTAGGTCTTGACAAAGGATATTTGATATCGATTTGATCATGATTTTGAATTGATAAATGACCAGTGTTGATAAATGATTTGATTGAGATTGGTTGACAAAAATCAATGACAAATTGACCAAATTGACATGATTGAAAAGGACAAGGATCGATGACGAATCGATCGCAATATGACAAGATTGACAAGGACAGAGATCGACCCAAAATCATGATTGAAGATTGTTGTCGACAAGACCAAATTCGAAAGCGAGATAGATGAAGAATGCAGAAGAAGGACTTGATGCTCGCAAATGATAAAGACCAAGTGCGTGACATAGGAGAAATGTTAATGCGACGCAAAAACCTAAAATGAGGCAATGCGCAAATGTTAAAGTATGATCCCGCAAGCGTTGACCATTTTTAGGTGTCTACAAATATAATATAATATAATATAATATTGTATTATATAATATATTATTATATTATAATATAATATAATATAATAATATATTATATAATATAATACAATATTATATATAATATAATATAATATTGTATTATATTATAATATATAATATAATACAATATTATATTATAATATTATATATAATATAATATAATATTATATTATATAATATATTATTATATTATAATATAATATAATAATGTATTATATAATACGTATTATATAATATATATAATGTAATAATATATTATATAATATATTATTACATTATATATATTATATAATATAATAATATATTATATATTATATAATATGTAACATATAATATATTTTTTAAATTAAAATTACAAATAACAATCGGATATCCGATTTGCATAGGTAATTACCAGGCCAAGGTGTACTGACACCCAGGCCTAGCAAAAAGTCAACATGGATTTTCACGTTTTTAGGCGAGTGAGGAAGGGTATTTTTTTCACATCGCCACTTTTTGGCCGCCCTTGATCCTGCACTAACCCACGACAAATCTATGAGTTAAGTGTAGAATCAAGCATGACAAAAATAGTACATCTAGAACAAATAGCAAGGCCATGGAATTTGAATTTGAATTTGCAAAATGCATTTATGTAAAATTTTCTAAATGTTAAGTCAACCTATGCATGTCTTGAGATAGATGTAACCTGCAAGACCACATTTCTCTTTAATACATATTGTCAGTCATATCTAATGATATGTCTATGCCTTCACAGTTGTTGCGCAAGACTTTCAGGGCAGTCACAAATATAACATTTGATTAAAAAAATCATCTCCATTATGCTTTGATGGATGTCGACACCCTAATCTAACATGGATTCCCATACCCAGTTTTAAATATCTTATTTTGGCATGCATTGGGAGTATGGTTGTGAAGGTGAATTGATCGGCTTGATGCTTGTCTGATAGATTTGGTGAAACACTCTCAATGTCTTTTTTATGTTGTAATGATGGCATGCATTCCATGAGAAGGCATCTCATTTAGTCATTTGCTCAAACACTTGGTGAACAACCGCTAACTATCACATTTATCATACATGCGTATTAAGGGGTTCTGTAAAAGTTTGTATTTTGCACATTCAATTTCCCTCTCTTTGATGTGAAAATGGATTTTCTTGCAGATGAAAGGGCTTTCTTGGAAATAAAGGCCCGTAGTAGTTGAAGGTAAGTAGACGAGTTTATAGGTGGGTTGTGTGGAAAGAAGAATGTGAAGCACATCCTTCAACTCACCTTCTCTAAATAAGGTTGTGATATCGGTAAATTGCATTGGCATTGTCATTGAATGTTTTTTATTAAGGCAAAAATAGGTTTTGAAGGGACCCAAAACCCTTTACAATCAGATTTTGAATGGATCTGGAACCCTCAACCAAAAATTTGTCCCAACAAAAGGAACATGAAAGCATCAAACAACCATGGCTAATTAGGTCACCCATAGCCAAATACATGGGTTTTAAAAATAGGCTCCCACAACCTAAAACAAAAGTTGTAAAAAGAACAACCAACATCTTGCCTAAAACCAGCCCCCAACCAAGAACCATCAAGATTTACATTTAGAGCTACTCTTGTGGGAGCGAAGAGTCATGTCAAAAGAAGGCTTGGAGAACTTAGCTTTCTTACCCTTAACAAAAATCCAACCCTCTTCCACTTGTGCTGCCTTACCATGCCAAGCCAATGAAAGACCACCATTATCCTGAGAATGAATGCCTGCAGAAAGATTCTCCACTGTCTTAGAGATATCATCAGTTTTCCTCCCTACATACATGGCATTATAAAAAAAGCCACTAGATTTGATAGCCAGAACACTATCACCAAAATTGCAGCCTGAGGCCCATTCTCTCTTTCTTTAGGGGTTTCAACATGATAATCTTGCACAACTTCAACAACCCCACCATTTGTGACATCCAGAGAGGATGGCCCAAGAACTTGTGAATCCATCGCAACCACATGAGAAAAACTCCTATGTTTCTTAGATTTCTTCTCAACCGTATAATGTTGTTGAGAAGCACCTTTCCACCACGTAGCCGTCATTGCCTTTTTCTCAAATCCATATTGTGAAACAGCATGACCTATTTTAAAACATCTTCTACACTGAAAGGGAATCCCTTCATAGTCCAAAGATTTAACCCAACAACCCTTAGAATATTTGAGTAATATCTAAGCAGGCAGCCCTTTTGAAACATCCATTTCAACCAAAATGTGGGCAAAGGTGAAGTGAAAAATATCAGATGATTCATCATTCACCATCAAAAAATCTCCAAGGGCATCACCCACTTCCTCTAAAAGAGGATCAACCCATAAATGAAGGGGGATATTAGGAAGTTGAACCCAAATCGGGATCTTATTAAACGTTTTAGAAGAAGGGTTGAAATAAGAGTGCCAAGGCTTAATCATCAACAAAAGTCTATCCTCCCAGCTAAAATAATGATCACATAAGATTTTATTTATATCCTGAGCATTATCAAACTTTTCAATAAAAAACCCCTTAGCCATGGGGAAAATATGAACTTTACCAATAATAAGAGACTCTCAATGTTCTAAGATCCAAGTATGCAGCTGAGGGAGGCTAGGCCAAAAATGCCTAAATCGACATATCACACCTTGTGAGAAAAAAATAGAAACATTTTGATCTATTTCCTCTTTCGTCTCTACTTTTAGATTAATGGAAATGGTATTTTCAATAGGAATGAACTCACCATCAAATGACTGTCTCCCTTGCCGTGACCTCAGAGCCTCACCAATCTGCCTCTGCCCGACAGACACAATTGCACCACCAGAACCAGCGGCGACATTTGGCAAAACCCTAGCATCGGTAGGCGAAAAAATATTCGAACCCCTTTCACGATAGATGACTGCATCTCCTCGCTAGCAAACTATTGTTCCTTCCCCTTCATGTCCAGCATGTCGCACACCCTGCGGACTACCAGTGACCTGAGTCGCAGACTTCCCCGCATGATCTCCCTGCCCAAAGCTCTTGCCTAAACTCCCCATTAGAATGCTCTTTTAATACCATTGCCATTGAATGTTGGAATGTGAAGTCTAAATTGATTTCTTCTAGTAGTGGTTGAGTCATCTTGGATACTCATCTAGAAGTGCTTGAGTCATCATGGATTGTTCGCTAGTGCGCCAATAGGCGCTCGTCGTTAGGCGACACGCTGTTGGGCGTCCTACCGAGAGGCACAAATTTTTTTTAGGAATTGCTATAAATAGTAATTTTGACATGTATTTTACATGTAGTTGTACGAGTCATACTTACTATAGTTAGTAAGTTGTCTTCAATTAAGACTCTGCAACTTTGTTGTTTTATGCTCCTCAAAGTCATGTTTTGATGTATAGTTTTGAGATTGTTGTAACTCTATAATTCTTGAGAATCAATACGAAAGATATTTTTCCCATGGTTTTTTACTGGTATATTTTTACCAAGTTTTTCCATGTAAATCTGAGTGTTATGCGATTTTGTTCTTCTCTGCAATTTTCTATACTTGTATTTTTCTTACATTGAATGATATTATTGGTGAATTGCATTGACATTTCCATTGAATGATTATAATTGAAGTATTGAAAATGTGTTTGGCCTCTCAATCCACAAGGGGGGAGAGAGAGAGAGAGAGAGAGAGAGAGAGAGAGAGAGAGAGAGAGAGAGAGAGAGAGAGAGAGAGAGAGAGAGAGAGAGAGAGAGAGAGAGAGAGAATGTGACCCTGGTTGTCCTCAACAATCGCCTTATGTTCGTTCATTTACTTCTCTCTTGAATAATAACGATTGGAAGTTGATTTGGAACAAGTAATTTTTAATTTTTAATGTTTACAAATCAAAATGATGAAATTTGAATCAAAACTCTTAAACTTTAGTTAGGATGTATTACAAATATAAAAAAATCTATGCATATAAATGAATTTGTGCACATAAATGAACCTTGAACCATAGATCTTCTATATCTACAAACATAAAGTATTCTTGTTGTATGAACCTACAATAATAGATAGGTGGTGTTGACTAAACATTTTTTTGGAGCTTGTTAAACATGGACCCTTATAATAAGTCTCATTAATTGATTTTGAAAAATGTTAGAATATGGCAAGCTATAAGTGATATTGATGTGGCTATATAAACACTAAATGATTAATCTTGTGGCTTAAAGCAAGTGAAATATAATATAATGGGTGCCATAGTTACTTATAATAACCCCCAAAAATTAACTTTTGAATATTTTTCAAGTAGGAATTTGTGTTAAAGCAAATGTTGTGTCATGCTGATAAGTTCACCAATAATCGCAAGAAATAAAGCATCCACATCTTTGATTTTGATCATTGAATATGTTAGTAGACATTTGATGGAGGATGGGTACAATATTCCATTGAGAATGTATTCTTGCACTCTCATAATGCCAACACTAGTTTTGATCTTAAGAAGATATGGCCCAATAAGAACATAAATTACTTATTTATTTAATCAAGAAAAAACAATTTCTTCACTAGAACATGGCTTATTGCTAGTATCAACAACCCTTCACATACACTCTATATAGATTAAAGTATGGATTGATTTTATCGCTAACTATTCAAATCATCATAATTTTAAATTTGGGAAATTAAAATTTTTCTTTTGAGATCATAAGTGATATGATCATGTAATGTATTTTTCTAGTTTTGTTGAGATCAACTATTTCTTTTAGGCTTTCAAGCTTAATATTTGTAACATTTATTTCATATTGATTTGAGTATTCTTTTCCATGCCTCACTTAACACATGCATCTCATTTATATACACATGAAAAGTAGTCGATGAATGACCCAAGGAGGTCATTTGTTTCATAAGATTGCCCCACCATTTGAAAGGATTCATTTGTTGTAAAGATCTTTATATTTAGTACATTTTTAGTATAAGTGTCCTGTATCATCTAAATTTACTAGGTATCTAACACCTTCTTATAATGGGTGGCTATCACCCTAACAAACTGTCAGGGGAACAAACCTAGAAAGAATAACTCACCCGTTGCTTAATTTTTTATGGATCATAGATATATAGTAGCATGTCTACTTTTATAAATTAAAAATATGACAAATTATTCACGCTTATGCTCATGAAAATATATCCTTACACTTTTATGAGGAATGTTATATGATCTTTGGCAAATGACAAATTCATACTATTATATTTTTCTTTGCACCAACAATCAAGTTTAACTGATTACTATGTTACTAACTATGTTGGTGCTTATTTGGCAAGATTATGCCTTCAAAACATATGATGCAAGTGCTATTACACGAATGGTGCAATACTTTAATAGAAAGGCTATCTTCTATTTGCCTTTAGCTCTTGAAGAATTAATATGGCCTTGAAGATTTATGGAAGAGTTCAAGTTGGATACATGTAAAAGTACCATCCTACTTGAATTTATTTTACTCTTTACAAAGAATATCATTTCTAAAGAGAGAAAAGTATGTTGAAGATCACAGGTACCTTACTAAAGTGAAAGTACATAATAAAAGTTATCTCCAATTCCATCATAACAACACGGTGAAGATCATTGGAACATGTCATTTATTGGAATCTTAGCCATCACTTATTAAAACCTCTGTGCAATGATTTTTTTTAGGTGATGCCATTAAGAGGGAGTGTGCATGTCAATGACACCACCTAGTGGCTAAATCCATTGTTTTAAATCCTATAGGTAGGCATAATAAAGCTTGATAGGCTTAAAATAAGACCTATATAGGAATTAGTAAGTCCTTAAAAAACCTACGGGTAGGCATAAGTAAGTCCTAATAGGCATAAAATAAGGGAAACGATTGTCCAGGAAGATAAAATGTACTTTGCATCACGGGGGCTTCACTGGCTAGGCAATATTATATCACATGCATTCATATTGGGGGGTTTAATGTCCCAAAAATGAGGGTGAAATATATTGGCTATCAGTAAAAATTGGGGGTTTTTAAATTCAAGCTATGAAAAAATGCAATATTTGGCGAAAATAGGGGGCTTCTAATTCAACCTGTGTATTGGGAGGGGGTGGCAAAAAAGGAGTTTAGGGAAATATTTTTTGAAAATAGGGGGATTATTTAGTATGCCATGAACACATGTGCTATAACCCAGATCTACTAAGTGAAGCCCCCTGTGCTTTGCATCAAGGAGATGTTAAAAAAAAAATGTAAGTCTGCCCTTCACATGGGAGTGCATTTTACATTGCTGCATAGACACTGCCTAAAATAAGACCTATATAGGCATTAGTAAGTACTTAAAGCCTATAGGTAGGCATCAATAAGTCCTTAAATCTTGTAGGTAAGCATCAATAAGTCCTTAAAGCCTGTAGGTAAGCATCAATAAGTCCTTAAGGCATATAGGTAAGCAATTAGTAAGTCCTTTATTTTAAGTCCTACAAGCACATTATCATAAGTTGTGTGGGCAGATGTTATAAGTCTTATGGGCACATTATCATAAGTCATACAGACAAATGTTTTAAGTCCTCTGGGTATATTATCATAAGTTTGACAGATGTTTTAATTCCTACAGGCACCTTGTATTAAGTCCAACGAGCACATTGTATTAAGTCCTACGAGCATATTGTAAATTCTTCTACTTATAAATTTTCCATTTGTAAAAGAATTGTATTAAGACCTACGAGCTCTATGTAATGAACCTAGGGAGAGGCTAATTTGAGCATATTGTACCTCCAATATAATTTTTTATAAGACTTCATAGCATCATTTTTAAAACATTGGTATAATAAATTATGACAAGATGACTTTCATGTAGTTTGGAATGCATGATCTTCATGTTGGCATATATATTTGTGTCCTTGTTTACCATTGTCAAAGAAGACCTGCATTACTGGGGTACTTCATTTTTCCTATATGAAAATTAACATGTGATTTCCTCTATTAACATTAAGGGGGAGTGTTAGAGCATAGTGTTATTAGGGGTCATACCTTATAACATTTATATATATTCTAATATAAGGTTATAATTATATATTATATGCTTTATAAGCATATCCCATTTGAAATAATTATAATCTAATAACTATTAGATTATTAATTATTTATGAATGAGGGTTATTGAAAAGGTGTGACTAGTGAAGTCACCCTTCTTCATATATTTAAGGAGGTTCTCTCTCATTTGAGAGGTGTGGGAACTTGGAGATTTATAGTGAGTTGTATCACTATGCATAAGAGGTATTGTTGGTCATGTGGAAGGATTGGAGGAACATCCCTAGGTTCAAGTCTATCTTGTTATAGACTATATTTCGTGTGTTTTACAAAAATGATTCTTTAAGGGGTTACCCAAAAGAGTTTTCCCCATGTATATATTGTGTAATGGGTTAATTTTATGTTGTATGATTCTTAATTTATTCATTTTACATCTTGTTTATAATAATTAGTATCCTAAGATCCTAATTTCTAATAGTTATCCCCTAGACCCTCTTCCTATAGACTTGAGGTCACAAGGGCATATTTCTCCCATGGACTGCCTATATAATTGCTTCCAAATTGAAGCCATGTGTAGTTCTCCTCACAAGGTCTCTCTTGGGGAATATACACTTGGAATTTTTACCCAAAGTACCTCTACTCTAATTTATAAATAAGGGTGATATGATTTACCATCCAAGTGAAGTTAATTAAACCTTAGCAAACTAACATTAATTCTTCCTTGCAAACCCACAAGGCTGTATACACATTAAGATTCTCTCATGCATGATAGTAAGGATTAGCTGGTTTTTGTCAGTAGCAAGTTTATCCAATAAGCTTTCTATGCATGGAGATCTAATCATATCTAGGTATGAGGGTTTACGACACTCTTAATTCCATCTAAGAATGAGACATTGATAAAGTATATTCATCCCTATAAAATAGTAGTCAAATATTGGTATCATGCATCAATAATGTAAGAAGCCTTGACATGAATCCATGTGAGGTCCTGCCACAATATAGTTCTATGAATCTAGTCTCATAATCATTTACAACATCCTCCTAGACAAAGTACAACATGCATCAACAAAGCCACATGAAACCTTATTGAACCTTGAAAGATATGTGTCACTAATTATAAACTTGTGTTAAGCATAATCAATGTTCAAGTCATTCTCAATACAATTGGCAACACTATGCTCACTGTATCTACATATAAAGATATACACTTCGTAATATTAGTAGTAATAGTATTTTTGACCTTTTGATTTCAATCTTATGATGTAACCCATTATTCTTGTAAAAGCTTGGTTGTCGAACTAGATAATATTTGCACTTGACACTTATGACTAAATACTTCTTGTAATTGCAAATACCAACATGCTAAGATATTGACCATATCATAATATATTATTCAATATAATCACCAAATATAAAAAAAACGTGATTAAAAATCATGCACTAATCTTTGACTTATTAAACAAACCTTCATATTATATATTATTACAAGTCTCTAAAAACTATTGCTTTCAAGATAAATATAAGAGTTGTAGTGCATTATCCAACTATAAGAAAAAACACAACAATAATAATAAATTTGCTTAATCTTGATTCAAGATAGTGGTAGCAATGTATATATGATGAATATGAAGATTATCCCAATAAATTTAATAATGTCAAGAGTAAAAAAGACTATATAAATGCTCCAAATATAAATATGAACATACTTACCTCCTATTCCAATTTACAAATTATACATAAGATTTTTAAACATGTTATAAATTCTAAAGTCTGATAATAAATATATTTTGAGACATGATAAAGGCATTGTTATTGCCATCTTCAATATAAATGCAATGAATAAATTATGTATGCATGCCTTACTAAATAAGATGACTTTAAATCACAGTTCAAGATCAGTAATTTGATAGACTAAATATTTCAGCTAACACAAAAATCTCAAAGAGCTTTTATGATGGCAATGTATATGCTTAGGCAAAGCACCTGCACTATTGTCCAAATGCGACACAGAAATGTAGAACATACATGAGAAATGAGAGAGATTGTCAATGCTTCATTCAAACAAACCGAATTAAATAGATCCATTCCTCTTGGCTGCAAGAGTGAATAGTTTACAATTAAATAATATCTTTAGAAAACAATGGTAAAGATTGTGAAAATATTGTTTGATCTACTCAACCAATTCAACATTTGCATCTTCAAGGATATAGAATCTAAATTTTGAATCTTGATAACATGTTACCCATACATCAACCGAAATGGCTAAAATTTCCCTTATCACATGTATGGAGGGTCAACAAAAGTATTGAGTGAAAGAAACTTTGGTAGAGGCTTCGATATGTAGATAAATTCATCAGCTCTCCTCTCCTGATGCCCGCAACCTCTTCTCGCTGAAGTGGATCAACAAAGTTGGTTCTCATGCTCCTATTTCTTCATATTCTAGTTGGGTGTTAGCATTGACAAAGATTATTCAACAAGAAGGTGAATGGCTTCACACTTGTACTTGCCATGTAAGACTTTAGATATTGGAAAATCCCATCCACACCCCTTTGATGGTCTTCTCAAATAATATTCCTCCATTCTTTAAGCTTTAAGAATACCTAAAACCTTTCATTTTAGCACAGGAAGAGAGAACACGGGCAACGATTATGGAATGTAGCTTTACACCCGCTAATTGCATTTTCTTGAAAGTTTAAAAATCTTTTTCAACAAATCAATTCTTTTTTTTTGGTGTATCCCACACCAAATGTAGTCCCATGAGACCATGTTTCTTTAATGAACTTTTGTCCACCTTCGTGCCCCCTCTTTGCTCCCTTATTTTGTAGGTGTTTTCCCAGGCAATCACCATCAACTCTTTTTTTCCTCTTGATCCAACCTTCTCAATTGCAAAAATTCCAGATCATCCATACTATTCTTCTCCATTTTTTCCTCTCTATGTACCATGTGATTTTCTTCATTCACCTCCTGACATTGTTCGTTTTTCTTCTTCCAATATTTATATGCCCTTCGATAGGGTTCAATTGGAGTCGTGGTGGGGGGCTTAATAACTACTGCCATGCAACTAGTATTTTGGAATGGCCAAGGAACTACCATACCATGTCAATAGCGTGGCCATTGTTTCCTCCTCCTACACTATTCCTATTCTTCGATGGTTGTCTCCCTAGTTGTCATGCCCTTTCAAGTATTTTATTATTTTATTATTTTATTTTTAATTCCTTTTCCACTCTTACACCACCAACTGGATGTCATTGGCAAGGGAAGTAATAGGAAAGAAAATCAGTACAGTTTTACCATTGGCAAAACCATTAGTTCTATTTAAAAGGCAATGTTCATGTATCATGACAATTGCAAAACTGCAATTACAATATTATTGTTTGTAGGTGGTTTTTATTTAGCATGTTTTTGTTTTTTAGGGAGATACAAATAGGAAAGTTAATCTCTTTCAATTGTTTAATTCTAAGTTTTATGTGTTGATTCATAGATACAACCTTAAAGGTCATTGCAAAGCAACTATCTATCAATCTATCTAAGTTATTTTGCTTAGTTCATAAAGAGTTGAGTGCAATAGAGCAATGCCCATCCAAGAAAGATACAAATCATTGCAAGGATTAGGACTATATAGTAGTTGGTGTCCTTAAAGGCCTCAAGAAGGTAATAAACATGGCAAATAATAGAGAAAGTGGGAAGAGGGGGTACGACTTATCATTTTAGATTTTATTCTCATATTAGGTTCTCTAAAGTAATTTCATATTATGCTCTATATTGTGTTGCTACAATTCTTGCTTTGTTTCAATTCATTCATACAGTTATCTTCATCTCTTTCAACACTTTGAAAAGAAAAATAGTAATAAGCATATGCAAGGGAAACAACAGTAACAAAATCTTATATACAATAGAATGAGTATAATGGCATAATCATAGTATAAGAATATAATTTACCTTGAAAAACTCTTTTGGGAAAAATTGTACAAAAATGGCAATCACTTAGAGTTAATTGTTCATGATACAATAAGATATTTTAAATTTGTGTTTAACCATGATCTATGTGCAAGTATTTATTGGTACATTGGTATATGTGACAACTACTTACGAAGAGCAACTGCACTTATTACTTTCCAACATGAAGGAAACTTGTCGATACTATTAGAATTTGTCAAAGAATCAACAACATTATCTAAAGTATCAATGTTCACCAACAAATCATCGTCTTTAACTATGTATTGCAGAGTTAAAATATTTGATCACATCAATATGCTTCATCCTAGCATGACAATTCTTTGCCAAACACATTACACTTTGCATTTGGGTCATGCATACATAATTTAGTTACTAAGAGTACCAATGTCTATTGATATCTTGCACTAAGAAAACTTGTCAATGTATATGTTAGAATGGGAAACAAAAAAATTGTTAAACCTAATTGATTCAACCACATAAACCTAGTTCTACAATGAATCCAACATACACCAATGAAGAACCTAAAATCATGCAAAACATAAAATAAACTAAATTATAACATTCACATGCTTCTAGGGTTTGATCTCCATCGTCTTCCTATCTCCATTGATCTTTCTTGATATTATGGTTGCTCTCAGATTTTGTATTGTGCACAAGAGTTCAACAGAGAACTAATTGTGGTTGTAATTCAACAAAGTGTGGGCACTTATGCTTGAATTATATATGGAAGGTGGTGCAGTCACCAGTTAGGAGGGACCTCAAAGAGATCAATCCGGACCGGGAAGAAAGAGTAAACACAATGAAAACAAGAGGATATGATGGAGATAATGCAAAACTGAATGAATTAGATCATGAAAACTGTTTATAAGAAACCGGTAACATCCGGGTTACAAGATTCGGCTCACTGGCCTACTACAAACATGCTTAATTACATAACAAATCACTCCCGGACCTCTAAATCTTAAGATCTATATACTATGTTCTATATGAATTGATTATGATGCTTAATTACACTGATTTATATGGTCTGGAGGGATCTGGTCGGCCCAAGAGAGATCAAATACTGAAGAACAAGATCAAATGTGCAAAACCAATAGGTTGGCCTCCACCAAAGAAGTTCCTCCGAAAAATCCAAAGGATGGAGTGCAGATCAAAGGGAAGGTTGGCCACACGCCAAGGAACATTGGAATCAATGAACTGGGGCTCCACAAGCTACGAAAGAGATCTGCAAGATTTGCCAATGCAAATAGGTCCAAGCAGTTTCGGTGCCAGAAAACTGTGTCAGAATCCAGAATCAATAACTTGCCGGTAAATGATCCAAATGCTTCGCGGTTTAGAGATAAGGAAGATGATTATGTCCTCAAGAAAAATCTAGCTCCGCAAGATCCAGTGAGAAAATGCAAAAAAATGTAGAAAGAAATGTTGAAACTACAAAACAGAAAAGAAACTGAAAAGAAATGTTTTTGGTTGATGCAAGATTGCCAAGAACCGGGGAAGGGTTGTTGAAAAAAAGTGAGTCTCTCACTTTGTTGGGGTCAGAGGAAAACCAAGGTGGTCCACCTTTGCTCAAGAAATCCAAGATGAATCCTCAACTGGTTTGTCCTTCCACTTCATAAGATGCTCCTTATATTGACTGCTCCGAGTGCTACGCCCAATCCTACTATCCAAAATGTCTTTAATCTGATATGGCTCCTTCCCGGGAAACTATTTCTCGAAGTCTGCAATATTGTCCTCACCGAATTCTAATTCATGATACTGATGTAGATCTGTAACATTGAATACAGGTGAAATACTCAAACTATTTGGTAACTCTACTTCATATGCATTTCTGGAACTGAATTTTCTCAAGATCTTGCAAGGTCCAAACTTCCTCATCTACAACTCATTATAGGTTCCAATTGGAAATCTTTCTTTTCTCAGATACACCATCACTTCATCGCCAACTTCAAATTCTTTATGTCTTCGCTTCTCATCTTATTTCTCCTTATACTTGTTGTTCATATCCTTCAAATCATGTTTAACCTAAATATGTAAGTCCTTCATATGATCTGCAAACTCTTCTGCCTCTGCACTCCTTTTGTCTTCATTACTGGTATCTCTCAATTTTGGCATACCTGTGGGGTGTGCTTCGGTAACAATCTCAAAAGGTTCTCTTCTGGTACTCCTGTTCACTAAATAATTGTAGGCAAACTCTGCTTGTGCAAGAAT
The DNA here is from genome assembly GCF_030272615.1 of Cryptomeria japonica. Classification (NCBI taxonomy): domain Eukaryota; kingdom Viridiplantae; phylum Streptophyta; class Pinopsida; order Cupressales; family Cupressaceae; genus Cryptomeria; species Cryptomeria japonica. The sequence continues at coordinate 343,560,768 of NC_081415.1, forward strand.
CAAATCCCAACTTCCGGTTTTCTCTCCAACTAAGCATCTCAACAAATTTCTCAAACTCTGGTTTACTACCTCTGTCTGTCCATCAGTCTGTGGGTGAAAAGTAGAAATGAACTTCAAATCTGTCTTCATCTTCTTCCCCAATGTTCTCCAAAAATAACCAACAAACTTAGTGTCTTTGTCTGAAACTATTCTCTTAGGTAATCCATGCAATATCACCACTTCCTTGAAAAATAGGCCAGTTACACGCACTATATTTGATGTATTCTTACAAGGTATGAAATGAGACATCTTCGAGAATCTATCCACCACCACAAATATAGAATCATTTCCTCTTTGTGTCTTAGGCAATCCAAGTATGAAATCCATGCTTATATCCTGCCAAGGTCTTTTTGATACTGTCAAAGGTGTATATTATCCCACATTCTCACTACTTCCTTTTGCAACTTGACAAACTCTACAACTCTGCATAAATTTCCTAACATCCTTATGAATATGAGGCCAAAAGTAATGTTCACTTAACAATGCTACTATTTTGTAAACACCAAAGTGTTCGGCTATTCCTCCACTATGCTTCTCCTTTATCAGATTCTCCCTCATAGAACTCTTAGGTATACACAACTGAACTCCTCTGAATAACATCCCATCCTGAATGAAATAATCCAACCATTGACTTATGTCCACCATAATCGGTTCTCTACATGCTCTCCAAGGTTCTCCAAAATCTAGGTCATCATCATAAAAGGTCTCTGATGTCATGGAAATGGGGACAAGGTAACAACAAAGTTCAATGTTAATAAGTTAGTTTCAACCATAAAACCAAAACAAAGAACTAAAAACCATTCCAAACATATCAAAAGAGATTTCAAAAAAGCATGAAAGAAGTTTAACAAAACAAAAGAAAGGAGAAGAGCCTCCCTAAGATGCTTCCATGATGCCTTTTGATGCTTCTCCCTTGTTTCTCCCCTCTCCAAGTTCCAAATGAGTGTAGCTCTCAGCTTTTAGCACTAGCAATGGATGTCATATGGAGATTCAAGATGGTTGGATGTGATAAACAAATGCTATACAAGTGTAGATAGTGATGCTATGAAAAAGATCTATGCTAATACCAGTATAACAACAATACTCTAATGCTTACTTCTTTGCTTGAGGAGAAGGGTTTTATTTATAGAAGAAATGGGGAAATGAAGGGTTAAGATTGAGCAATCTTAACAAGGGTTAGGATTGGAAGATACTCAATCCATTTGAGACTTTCAACCCAATCCCATGTTGACAAGTGTTGCCATGAGGAGGCTTGAGAGGAGAGATAAGGAGCATTAAATGTGTGAGGGGACATGATGGTTACCCTAGGGGTTGGGTTATGGTTAGGTTAATGGATATTCTTTTTATCCAAGGGATAAATGAATGTGCAAGGGTTAAATGGTTACCTTAGTCAAAGAAATAAATGCTTTGAAGAGACCCATGAGTCAAAAGGATGGTTAAGTTAGAGGAAAGTCTCTAACCAAAGGTAAAAGGTGAGTTAACCATAAAAGATTATGTAAGAGCCTTTAATGGTTTGGAAGACTTTAGAGGTTAACCATTTGAAGACATAAAGCCTTTAATGGTTATTGAAGACTTTGGAGGTTTTTGGGAAGTGACTTCCTTTTATTTAGGAATGTGACAATGATTAGGATAGGATTAGGCTAATTAGAAGGAGTTAGAAGAATCTAGAATGCTTTCTGGTGTAGGCCATTCAACAATTGCTCTTACCTTCTCGGAGAACATCTTCAATCCATCCGCAGATGTCACAAATCCCAAATAGATTAACTCTTCCTTCATGAAATTACACTTCTTAAGGTTTATCAACAACTTTTTTCCCTCAACCTCTACAAAACTTGTCTTAAATGCAACAAATGCTCCTCTTTTGTCTTACTGAAAATTAGAATGTCATCCAAATATACAATTAAAAACTTACCCAAGAATTTCTTCGATACCTCATTCATCAATCTCATGAAAGTACTATGTGCATTAGTCAACCCAAAAGGCATCACCAACCATACATAAAATCCTTCATTTGTCTTGAATGATGTCTTTCTCTCGTCTCCTTCTCTAATTCTGATTTGATGATATCCACTCTTCAAGTCTATCTTGGTGTAGTACTTGGCTCCACTCAAACACTCCATTATGCCATCCATCATTGGTAAAGAAAACTTGTACTTCACTGTGATCTTGTTTATTGCTCTGGAATCAATACACATCCTTCATTGTCCATTCTTCTTAGGTGCTAATACTACACATGGACTCAAACTTTCTCTGATCAAAACCTTTCTTCAACAACTCCTACACTTGTCTATTCAACTCTTCATTTTCTGTCAGTGTCATCCAATGTGCAACTTTGTTAGGCAAACTAGCTCCGAGAATTAGGTCCAAGAAATGACCGATACTCCTTACAGGTGGTAATCCATCAAGAACATTATCTGAAATGATGTCTTCATACTATGTCAGCAACTCCCTTATCTCCTCTAGTTCTTCTTCTTCATGCTCTAGGTTCTCAGTCTTCTTAGGAACTTAGGAAAAACACACATTATCATGTCTCATTCCTTCCAGGAATTTCCTTCCATCCACTAAACAAATTCTAGCATTAATACAGACTTCACTCTTCAAAGGCTCCTCCAAGGGTAAGAGGGTTTGTTTCATCCCATTTTCTACAATAGTGTATATGTTCTTTCTCCCATCAAGTATCGCCTGTCTGTCAAACTATCAAGGTCTACCCTACAAAAGGTGACAAATATCCATAGGCATAATATCACATAAGACTTGATCATGATAATTTCCAATTTTCAATTTCACCAAACATTTCTCACTTACTAACAAATTATGATCATCTTGAATCAATGCTATCTGATATGGCTTAGGGTGTTTCAATCTTTCCAACTTCAATTTATTCACCATTTCTTCTGAAACAAGATTATTTGAACTACCACTATCAATGACTACTTTGCAACACTTACCGGATACCTTACACAGTCCTGAACAAATTCCTCCTCTACAAAGGCTCTTCATCTTCTCCAGTATTACATAGGGCTCTCCTTATCATCAACAATTCTCTATCTTCCAGTTTGTTAGCTAATCTGGTGGGATTTTCTTCCACCAATTTTGTTCTCTTAGTATTCTTTGTCTCCTTACATTCGAAAGAACGATGTCCTTATTTTGATCCGTACAGGTTCCTCTTCCTCCAGAATATCCTCTTCCTCTTGGAAATCTTCCTTCAAAAAACCTTCCACCTCTACATCTATGTCTCTGCTCATGTCTTTTGTTCAGCTTCTCTTTTTCTTTAAGGGCATACCGATAAGCTTCTTCAACACTCTGCAACTTGATCAAACTTAGTTCATCTTGTATAGACATCTACAATCCGTTCAAATATTTGGCAACTTGTTCAACCTCAGCATCAACATGTCCGGATCTGATATTCAACTTGTAGAATGCTTCGGTATACTCCTTCACACTAGATTCCTTCTGCTTCAAGTTCTACAACTTCCGGAACAGGTTTACTTGATAAGCAGCTAGCACAAACTTTGATTTTAACTTAGCAACCATTCGCTCCCATGATTGGATCTTCTCTTTACCTCTTCTTTGTCTATCAGCCTGCAAATGTTCCCACCAAAGAGACACATCACCTTTCAGCCGAGTACAGGCATATTTCACCTTTCTTTCTTCTGTGGTGTTCTCAAAATCAAAATACTTCTCCATCTACGAGATCCAATCCATTAACTCATCTGAATCCAGCTTCCCATCATACTTCGGTGGGGTAAAATGCGGTTGAGTGTTCGCCCTACTCAAAACCCTTAAAAACCTCTCTTCCTTTGGATCAACTATCGGTGGATTTGCTACTTGTTATATCGGTGCTTCTTCTTCTTCATCTTCGCTCACATCTTCAATATGTCGGCCTCTTCTCTGGGCTATCTCAATGGATTCCAATTGTGTTGCAATTCCTCTCAATATTTCTATCAGTACAAGGTTTGCATTCCCACGTGCTCCACAATTCCTATTTCCTCTTCACACCATATTCATGCCAGTCCTCTACAACTGCAAGTTGGATCCATAGTCCACCACCCCACAATAAGATTCTCAGGATAACGCAATCTCTAGAATGAAATCTCACTCTGATACCACTTGGTGTATTCATTGGTTAGGAGGGACCTCAAAGAGATCAATCCGGACCGAGCAACAAGAGTAAACACAATAGAAACAAGAGGATACGATGGAGATAATGCAGAATTGAATGAATTAGATCATGAAAACTTTTTACAAGCAACCGGTAACATGCGGGTTACAAGATTCGGCTCACTGGCTTGCTACAAACATGCTTAATCATAGAACAAGTCACTCCCAGACCTCTAAATCTTAAGATCTATCTACTATGTTCTATTTGACTTGATTATGATGCTTAATTACACTGTTGCACTGATTTATATGTTCTAGAGGGATCTGGTCGGCCCAAGAGAGATCAAATATCAAAGAACAAGATCAAACGTGCAAAACCAACATGTCGGTCTCTGCCAATGAATTTCCTCCGGAAAATCCAAAGGATGGAGTGCGGATTAAAGGGAAGGTCAGCCACACCCCAAAGAACATCAGAATCAACGAATTGGGGCTCCACAAGCTACAAAAGAGATCCGCAAGATTTGCCAATGCAAATAGGTCCAAGCGGTTTTGGTGCCAAAAAATTGTCTCGAAATCCAGAATCAATAACTTGTCAGTAAATGATCCAAATGCTCCACGGTTTAGGAATAAGGAAGATGATCACGTCCTCAAGAAAAATCCAGCTCCTCAAGATCTATTGAGCAAATGCAAAAAAATGCAGAAATAAATGTTGAAACTGTAAAACAGAAAACAAACTGAAAATAAATATTTTTGGTTGATGCAAGATTGCCAAGAATCGGGGATGCTCCTGCATCAGAAGGATAGGGATAGGATCCTCTTTTATAGAGAATACCCTAGAAATGGAGGGCTAGGATTAATATGTGGAGGGAGAAATGGTCAACTTAGATTAGAGGCTAGGTATAAAAAATTAGAAAATATTAAAGAGGTGGTTAAAGGTAAATTAAGAGATGAATGACACTTGTCATGGAAGGAAAAAGCTAATGAATAAATTAAATAATTATAAATTTATTTAAATAATAGAAGAGGTGGGACCAATTAAATAATTAAAATATTTATTTGATTAGGCTAGGACAAGTTTAGGTGTCTACATTTTGTCTCTCTTTGAGACAATGCAATTTATCGTGTTGTTTCAAAGAAGATAAAAACATAGTGGCTAGGATAGGGATAAGGACTAGAAGCATGATGACCTAGTCATAGGATGGATGATGAGTTAGGGTGATGCCCCTCAAGAGGACATATGGGTTAGGAGAACACGTGTATGCTCTCAAACGGAAAGATAGGGGATAAATCTAAGGGGATGAAATAGATGATGATGAATAAGGATATGGTAAAATCAATGGCCATAGAAGTGGTTATGGATGAGAGTGGATATGGAATATGAGAAGTTCATTAAATTTTGTGCTATATCATTATTGATATTATTATAGAAAGATGAAGCAAGCATCTAGATATGATACAACCTAGATAACTCACATACAATTTGCAAGAAGTAACAACGAAAACCCCAAACAACAATCAAATGATAAAAATCATGACCCATCTTGGCCACTCTAATCACTTGTGGATATCCTTGAGTAGCATAGGAACATGATACAAACACGATACAAGATAAATCAAATAAAAGCTAAGACTTACTGGACCAAATAAGACGACAACCATTTAGATCTTCTTGCCAAAATTAAGAGTTCTTATCAAAATGATGTTTGATAGGATGTCCATTGTAGGAAAGATGTATCCATAGGACATGATATATGATAAGGTGCCTATTCTAGGGATGATGTATCCATAGAGGCATGTTGTTTGATAAAGATGCTTAAACTAATGGGTAGTTGATCGGTAAGGTTGTAGACTAGCTTGGTAGGTTGTCTATTGGTCTAGGATTTGTTATGCTCATTGTTTTGATTGTGTTTGTTCAAAGTGTTTATTTATTTAATCCTAAGTCCTCTATTAATTTAATAAATATTTATTTATTTAATTAATTCATTTAGCCTCTTCTAGCCCTTTTCTCATTTAAATAAATATTTTTATTTATTTAAATTAGTTGTCTCCTAAATTAAATAAATACTTTTATTTATTTAATTGGCCCCACTTCCTCTATTAATTAAATAAATCTTAATTTATTTAATTTTCATTAGCTTTTCCCTCTATGACACATGCCATTTATCTCTTAATTTTCTTTTACCTACCCCCTTCATTATTTTATTATTTCTTCTACCTACCCTTTAATCCTAGCCAACCATTTGTTTCTTTCATCTCTTAATATTATCCCTCCATTCTCTAAATCATCTTCTATATAAAGAGGATACTTTCATCACTATCAACCCTAATCAATGTGTCTATCTTATGCAATCAAGTCTTCATGCGATCAAGCTACTTCAACCACAATTCATTCTTTGTTGAGCTCTTGTGCATATACAAAATCTAAGAGCAAATATATCAAACAAGATCAATAGAGATTGAAACCTTAATTGGCATGTGAATGGTACTATTGCTCAATCTGGTAATTTGCACATTCTTGGGTATCTTCATTGGTGTATGGTGAATGTTTGGTTGTAGAACTAGGGCTTTATTATGGTTGGATCTTTGTAGTTTAATAATAGTTTATCATCACCATTTTTCACTGTATATATTTTGGCACGCCCAATGAGACTCTTGTCCCTTTGATTTCTAACATTGTGTTTGCAGATCTAGTTTCTTTGTGAAGTTGTAGGTCAGATTTGTGATGATTTTGATTTATTGCATGTCTACAACTGATCTTTCCACGTCTGCATTATGATTTCACATATGTGATCTCTGTTATCACATCTATGTTTTTTGTTAATTTTGCAGGTGCAGGTTTTCCCGAAACCACGTCTGTGACTCATAATACCACATTTCTACCCAGAAAGTCCTTCTGTGTTGCCTGTTATCGCATCTGTGTTCACATATTATTTTGCAGGTTCTAGATCTGGAAATCACATCAGTGTCTGATATTGGGGTGTCTTTGTTTGGAAATTGTGTCTGCGTTCAGTATAACTACGTTTTTATTTTTATTTTTCATCATCTTTTTCATTTTAGGGTTTTGTGATTTGGTTTTGACCTAACCTCTTGATTGGACTAATGAAGTGGTGTAGCTTTTCTAAAAAGAGGAAAAATTGTAAATTATTGTAGAAGGCCCCCCTTCACATTTGGATTTGGATTTCTAAAATTTATCTAACTAGTGTTCTTGTTGTTGGGGGTAATTTATTAGAACTACTAATCATTTGTTGGATGGGTAATTTAGGTGTGTGTCTTTGATTTTTAGTCTAATTAGGGTCACATATTTTTCATTTGGGGTTATTTTATATTTATAACCCTAGAGGTGATAACAAAAGTATCCTCTCCCCTCGCCTTCCATTTGACCTTGGGTGTAAGATAAATTATTATCATCTTCTATTTAGGTAGGAGGGTCTATCTCCCAGGTAGCCCATAAGGCCAAGTGAGAGAGAATGACCCAAGTGGTAATTCTTCTGCCCGTTATATAAATTAATATGTTAGGCGAAATCCTCGATGACTTGGTGATGTGTATTTACACCGACGATTGTCCCTATTATCCACACTTGTGTTGGATGTGTTGAAAAATATTCTTTGGGGATTAGGAGTGGGTTCTTAAATGAGCCACCACCACATGGGTAGACACCAAGGACCGCAAAAGTTCCCCCACTAAACACCTTTTGTTGTAGAGGACAAAAATCCTTACATTTGATGGTTTAGGGAGTGCAAATCATACCCCGTAGATATCCCTCATGTACCCTTTCATGTTGAGACAAGAATCCCCCATTTGATCTATGGTCTTTTGAGATAAGAGAATCTGGTATACCCGAGAAGTGAGTATCGTGGTGGGGGAGCCAGTCCTATCAAAATCTCAAGATGTCTGCTTGTTTGAGGTATTTCTATGTTGTGGGGGCCCCATTGAATGGTTTCTCTTTCCATCCTAAGTTGTGCATGTTTTCAAGTGTCTTCAATTTGTGCTATACCAATAGAAATATTTTGAGCATACACAAAAAAATTTGGATAAACATACCTTCAGACATTGTGTCTTCATTGTTTGTTGTGTTTTATTGTCACAAAAACATTCAACATTAAAATTTGGTCACATTCAACAACTTCACATTCAAACAGACTCATAAATTCAATCAAAAACTGCATCTGTGATGGTTTAAACCAAATTTGGATTGGAAAATTGTGTCTGCGCGGAGCAGAATTATATTTTTGTTAGAAAGAAAAACATTGTCAACAACACTCAGAAACCACGTTTGTGACAGTTTAAACCACATTTGGGTTGGGAAACCGCGTCTGCGCAAGGCAGAATTGTATTTTTGTATCAGAAAGCAAAACATTATCAGTAATAGTTGAAACTTTGTCTGTGTTACTTGAAACTGTGTCTGTGTTGGGATATCACGTTTGTGCAAAGCAGTTCCGTGTCTATGTTTCATAACAAATTTTGCAAAAAGTTGAAAAGACAAAATCTGCTTAGGTTTTGAGATTTGAAGAGCTTCTAAGTTATTTCCCATAAGAATTCATCATTTTCAGTCAACCAGTCTTGGCCACATATTTCTCCATCATTTGCCTTCATTTTCAATCCCTTATAAACATTTTCCAAACTAGAGTCAAAAGGTTTCTTTGTTATCCTCATCATATCTTGAAAATTTACTATAGCATATCACTAAGCGGTTCCCATATAAGATCTATCATCTGAGGGTCCCATTTGGTCCTCTTTAGTCAAGGTGAACTTACCTCATCAAGAGATCTATCATCTCTTTGGAAGCCATGCCTTACTTTAGATCACATATATCTTAGACTTACATTCTTGGACATTTCTAGACAACCCTAGATTCTTTCCATCTCATATCTTTCTTGGTCTTTCATAGTCTTCATATTTTCTCCCATCTTTTATTTTAGCCAAGGTTTAGTTCATGGTTGAAACCCATTCACAAAGGTCTAGAACAGAAGCCGAATAAGCTCTAAGATCTCTCAACATGAGTACCTATGAGTTTGATGGAGATGAATTTTACAATCCATTTGACAGTCACAGTAATATGCCAAAAACTGGTAATGAGACCAATAATGAGAACAACAATGATAATGACAATGCATCTATTACCTCTATAGACATTGAAGACAATATCTTAGATCCAAGATTCAATAGATTGGTTGAAGAAATCATGAGAAGAGATAGACAATACTTCTTTCAAGTCATGGCACAAAGTGGAATAAGGCTACCTCATGATTTTGATATGTCACAAATTTTAGAGGAGGATCCTAATAAAATGGTTCAAACAAATTCAAATCCTAGAGGACATAATGGTGGTAATAGGAGAGAACATTTTATGCTTGAGTCACCCTCAACCTTATTTCAAAAACTTGAAGTTCCCAATATCCATACTCATACCAATTTTTCTAGGAACTCTCATGAACAACCGCTCCATTGTCCTTTCTCATGGAGAAGAAATACTAATACACATGCTCATGATAATACCCAAGATCATGCCAATTCATACAATTACACTCAAGTGAACATGCAAAATCATGACACAAGGAGATCCTGTGTCAGATTTGGGGGCAATATTCAAGATCATTTTTATGATACCTCCTATCCTCATGGTCATGACATGTATTGACATAGACCTAGTGCTCCTCATTATAATGCCATACCAAGTGGTCCATATGCAAGCTCTAACTATGTCCCTCATCCATATGAACACATCTATGATTAATACCATCCATACATGCACTATATCCCTCCTCCTCTGCTTAGTGGCTCAGGCATGGGACTAACTCAAAGAGAAAGGACACCACCCAAGAATGACTTGCAACAAAAAATCAAGGATTTGTAAAAATAAATGGAAGACATGAATACACCAAAGCAAGAGTATACAATGAAGGACATATGCGCTTACCCATTTTATAGAAGTATTCCAATGCCTCCATTTCCTCCATATTTCATGAATTCAAATTTTGATAAGTATAGAGGCAAAGGAGATCCTAGGGCACACATAAGAGAATTTTTCACAACATGTGTCGAGGTAACCAATGAAGAAACATACTTGATGAGATTGTTCCCACAAATTTTAGGTGGACAAGTTATGGAATGGTTCTCCCAACTTCCACCTGGAATCGAGACATGGAGTGATCTAGCGGAAACTTTCATACAACATTGAAACAAATGTGTCAATGACTACTTTGTGCAACACCAAACAGAAAAATGGGGAGTCATTTGCTTCATTTTTACAGTGATGGAGAGGTCTTGCTAGTCGATGCTCTTGTGATATCCCACAAAAACAAATGGTAGAAATGTTCACTCAAAATGTCGACAAGGATATTGGATATGAGCTAAGAAAAACTTGTTTGTCTACCTTTAAGGAAGTCATTGAGAAAGGATTGGCAACTGAGGAAGTCCTTATTGAACAAGGCACCATTAAGCTATTCAAAGAGAGCAAAGAGGAATCAAATGGGAAATACAAGTCCCTCTTTTGGAATAAGAATAAGAACACGGTCAATGATGGGGTAGTAGATGTAAATGTTGTAAAACCAAAAGTGACTTTCCCCAAGGCAAGCTCGTCTAATTCAAACAATCAAGTGAACACTCAAAGGGCATCAAATCCTCGAAGAAAATACACTCCATTAGGAGATCCAATTGAGACAACATTCAAGAAATTGGTTGCAAACAATCCTATAACACTATTAGACAATCCACCTTATGAACCAAAAGTGAAACCTGCATGGTGGAATGACGATGAGTATTGTGAATATCACAAGAGTAAAGGATATACAATTGGTAATTGTCACAAATTTAAGGATATAATACAAGATCTTATTGACAAGAGTGACATAGAAGTTGATAGTCATACCTCCAATGAGGAACATGCGATGTTTAAGGAGCCACTCCCTAAACATAATAAAGGAAAAACGAAAATAGATAATCAGGCCAACTATGCTAAGATGTCCTATAATTATTATTGCACCATTAACCACATTTCAATGGACAATTATGTTTCTACTATCATCATAAAGGACAAAAATCCTGAAGGCTCTACCCAAAAGAGTAAAGTGGTTTTAAAAGGCATTGGGCCATCTTCTTCATCTTCTAAGGATGAAACCTCTGAATGCAATGTCACAACTCGTCGAGGTAAAGTCACCTTGCAAGGTGTTCTACCCAAGACCACAACCTCATCATCTACCAAAAATGAGTATGACCTTGTAGATTAGTTAGGGAAGACGCTTGCCCTCATTTTCATCCTTGAGATCTTGTATATATCTCCTTCACATAAATCCATTCTTGACAAAAACCTTGAGAGAAACTTTCATACCCACTGATCTGAACGTGGACCAGTTTCAAGCCATGGTGGGATACCTTTCTGCTCCACATTTCCTTACATTCATAGAATTCTATGATGTCTCTATATGCTAGCCATACAATGCACCTCTCTATATTGAGGCATTTCTCCATAAAAACTGATGTCATGGAAATGGGGACAAGGCAACAAAAAAGTTCAATGTTAATAAGTTAGTTTCAACCATAAAAACAAAACAAAGAACTAAAAACCATTCCAAACATATCAAAAGAGATTTCAAAAAAGCATGAAAGAAGTTTAACAAAATAAAAGAAAGGAGAAGAGCCTCCCTAAGATGCTTCCATGATGCCTTTCGATGCTTCTCCCTTGTTTCTCCCCTCTCCAAGTCCCAAATGAGTGTAGCTCTCAGCTTTTAGCACTAGCCATGGATGCCATATGGAGATTCAAGATGGTTGAATATGATAAGCAAATGCTATGCAAGTGTAGATAGTGATGCTATGAAAAAGCTCTATGCTAATACTTGTATAACAACAATACTCTAATGCTTCCTTTTTGCTTGAGGAGAAGGGTTCTATTTATAGAAGAAATGGGGAAATGAAGGGTTAAGATTGAGCAATCTTAACAAGGGTTAGGATTGAAAGATATTCAATCCATGTGAGACTTTCAACCCAATCCCATGTTGACAAGTGTCACCATGAGGAGGCTTGAGAGGAGAGATAAGGAGAATTAAATGCTTGAGGGGACATGATGGTTACCCTAGTCAAAGAAATAAATGCTTTGAAGAGACACATGGGTTACATGAGGGTTAAGTTAGGGGTCAAAGTCCTTAACCATGGGTGCAAGTGGAATTAACCATTAATGGTCATGTAAGAGCCATAAGTGGTTTGGAAGACTTTAGAGGTTAATTTGTTGAACACACAAATCATTAATTGCTTTTCAAAGACTTTGGAGTCTTTGAGAAGTGACTCCAATTTGCTTAGGAATGTGACAATATTTAGGGGATGGATTAGGTTAATTAGGAAAGGTTTAGAAGAATCTAGAAGGGGTTTAGGCATGCAAGTGGGAGGAATTTTGGTATTTTCAATTAAAATAAAATCATTTATTTCAATTAAATGGTGTAATTTGCATTTGGATAAATATTCAAATAAATATTTATTTATTTAAATGAGAAAAAGGAAGATAAAACATTAAAATGCTTGAAGACTTTGAGGGAAACCATTAAAGGCTTGAAGACTTTAAGGGAAGCAATTAAAGTCTTAAGAAGACTTTAAGGGAAGCCATTAAGTTTGAAGACTTTAAGGGAAACCATTAAAGGCTTAAGAAGACTATAGAAGGAAGCCATCAAGTTTGAAGACTTTAAAGCCATTAAGTTTTGAAGACTTTAAGGGAAACCATTAAAGGTTTGAGAAGACTCTAGAAGGAAGCCATTATGTTTGAAGACTTTAAGGGAAACCATTAAAGGTTTCAAGTGGGTGAGGATAAATAGGATTTTAAATAAATAATTTATTTAAAATAGTTGTGCAACTTGCATTTGTAGGAAAATGCAAGTGGGTGGAGGATAAAGGTGATTTAAATAAATGATTTATTTAAAATAGTTGTGCAACTTGCATTTGTAGGAAAATACAAGTGGGTAGAGGATAAAGGTGATTTAAATAAATGATTTATTTAAATGTGAGAGGTGGGATTTTGGGGGAATTTAAATAAATATTAATTTATTTAAATGTGAGAGAAGATTTAATTAAATAAATATGATTTATTTATTTAATTAATGGTCTGAATTTGGTTAAGTGAATTAAATCAAATAAATTGAATAATTTATTTAATCAATAGGAGAAGAGGGTTAAGATGAATTAATTAAATATATTAATTTAATTAATTATTGATTGATGGTTAAATAATCAAATAAATACTAAATATTCATTTAATTAAGTGGACAGATTTATGTGACTACATAAACTATATAAAATGAGTCTTGATTGATGGAGGAGCAAGTCTGAACATTTATCCATTCGACACAATTAAACAATTGGGATACTCTGAACAAAATGTGAATTCAAAGAGCAAGATCACCATTAGAGCATATCACGACAAAGAACGCTCATCCAAAGGAACAATCACCCTACCTCTGAGATTTGGTCCAGACATGAGGGATGGGGTTTGTCAAGTCATTGATCTAGATCTCACATACAACATACTTTTGGGATGTATGTGGATCCATGAGATGAGAGAAGTACCATCAACATATCATCAATGTATCAAATTCTCTTACAATGAAGTTGAATTAACAATAAAAGGCAATCCAAATCCATTCATATATTGTAATAACCTACGACTAGGATCATAAATAATAATTCCAATTAACAGAGAAGTAACTCCATCATCAACATATGTGGATCTAGAATCATTAAAAACTTCTACATCAAAACAAGGTGAGCTTAAAGGAAAATGCAAGGATAATGGCATGGGAGAATATCCTTTGAATTAAACCATGTATTTAAGACAAATAGTGGATTCTCCTAAATATTATGGAGGACCACATCCTTCTAAAAAAGTATCCACCATTACGATAAAATGGGATCCTACTATATTCTACAGATGGGGTGGGATGGAAGAAGAAGATCTCCACAAAATGCTTTATAAAGAACCTGATGAGGAATCTACACAAGATCACATCAAAATACCATGTGAAAAGTAATGCAAAGGATTTAAGTTCTTGTAAAAATTTGGATATGATGGAAAGAGCCCTCTTGGGTTAAAAAAGAAAAGAACTGTTGAACCATTGCAACCAGAGTTAACATTCAAAAATCAGTGCTCTAAAGGACTTGGCTTCATACCCCTTAGATTGGGCACTTATAGTTCTACAGAAGCATTGAAAATCATAAACTCTAATTACCAACAAGAAAAGAAATGTTATTCCATGGACTTTAACAAATGGGAATGGATTTCAGACAAGTCATCTAGTGATTATGAGCTCACTAAAATATTTAGAGAACTAGGTGAACTCATGAAAGAAGAAGAGTTTAATAGAAAATTTAGAGTTGGTCAAGTAACTTTATCAGAGTCAACATCACAAGAAAAGACTGATAGTGGAGAACCGTGGATAAAAACATTTTGGGATCTCAAACCCTCAACATCTCAAGGTTCTAGGTCAAAACCACGAAGAGTGAAGACTCTCATTGCCGAGTGTCCTTCTAGTGATGTCAATTTGGATTCATCTATGATCAAGGCTAATGAGGAGAGTTCTAGCAATGACCACGATGATTACATATAAATACCCAAAGACTCTTGTGTCTTTACCATCACCCCTATTAATTTCAAAAACATTGATGGCCTTCCTCTCATTCACCAACAACTCATTGATTGGAACCAACAAGAGCCTCCACAACTAGACACCATCCAAAATGACGAGGCCTTTATTGACTACCTTGACATAATAAATGATCTACCTATCAAGAACCACAAAGCAGGACACATCATAGAACTTGATAGTGCGACATATCTTGGAGAGAACGTCAAACCTTCTAGTCATAAAAGTATAAAAATAAAAACAAATCATGGGTCTTATGGTGAAAACCACATTGTGGTGCTATCCGACCCTAAAAAAGTAAAAATAAAGGATGTATCCGAAGGCGAAAACTCTCTGAGGTGCTTGAGGATGGAAGGTTTGACACTCTCGCTATGACATCATATGATGAGAAATCATCAATGCTAGTGGAGGAGACTATCAAGACAAATATTGGCATAGAGGAAGTTCCACACAACATCTTCTTAGCACAATCTCTAACAGAAAAGGAAAGACCAAAGTTCATAAATTTATTCACATAACGAAATATGAATTTTGCATGGTCATATGTGGATATTCTTGGATCGGACCTTGAGCTAATAATGCATCATTTGATAGTTATGCCAGGAGGTGAAATGGTAAAATAGAAATTGAGAAAGATGCATCCACATGTGGCACTATTAGTTAAGGTAGAGCTAGATAAATTATTGGATGTCGGATTCATTAGACCAATTTAATACCTTGAGTGGATTTCTAACTTGGCACTTGTTAGTAAACCAAATCGCAGTATTAGAATATGTACAAATTTAAGAGACATCAATAAAGCTTGTCCTAAAGAGGATTTCCCACTGCCAAATATTGATTTGATAGTGGATCTTACAATTAGTCATACAATGTTATCATTCATTGATGGATTCTCTGGGTATAACCAAATTAAGATAGCACCTAAAGACCAACATAAAATAGCATTTAATTTTCCTTGGGGCACTTTTTGTTGAAATGTTATGCCCTTCGGAATAGAGAATGAGCGTGTTACATATCAAAGAGAAATGATGACAATCTTTCCTGATCTCATGCATGTCACTGTGGAAGATTGTGCTGATGATCTCCTGGGAAAGTGAATAACAAGAGAAACACATATTGATATCCTATCTATAGTTTTTGAACATCTGGAAAAATACAAAGTTAGAATAAATCCTAAGAAGTGTGTCTTCGAGGTGACCTCTGGGAAGCTCCTTGAATACATTGTCTCACAAAGAGAAATTAAAACAGATCTAGCAAAAGTAAGAGATATTGGTGCAGGAGCACTCCTGAAGACAAGGTGGACTAGGGTCATTGATAGGCCCTAATAGAGAATCAAAGGACAATGAAGTATAAAAGGCCTTTAAGGTCTTAAAACTATGTAATAATGGCCAATGGAGCCTAAATATGCAATGAAAAGATCAAAAAGTGTAAAATTGTCAAACGTTGGCAATTAGGCCTAAAAAGGGCTAATTTTGGGTTTTAAGGGTAGGTTTGAGTTTTTAGTCAATAAAACATGTTATAAATGTTTATAAGGTCATTTGAAGACCATTTTGATAGGTTAGGAGGATTGGATTTCAAGTTTGATCATATTGACAACTTCATGTGTCAACATGACAACTTTTTGTGCAACTTTTATTGTCAAAATTGCAAAAAATGTCAAAAAGGGTAGTTATAGGTGGTTGTTAGTTAAATTTAGGCCTTAGAAGGCTTGGAGAACTATAAAATGATGTAAATAATACATTTTGAGAGAGATATTGGATGTGGAGGTAGAGATTTGAGAAGTGGAGCAATAAAATTGTATTTTTCCTTGTATTTTCTGAGTCTTCAACGTATGACAGACTGAAATTTGTTCATTTGCAAATTGATATGCATTTGTTTGATTAAGTTATCTTACTGGGATGAAATTGAAATTAACTAAGATTGCTTTGGTTTTTATTTGGTGCAATTTAATTATCATTTGTGGAAGATATTGACATTTGTTTCAAAACTATCAAAACCCTTACTAGGGCATCCAGTGACCTCATAAATGTAATAAATTTTGAATAGATGTTTTTACAAACTCCATTTTGGGTAGGGATGAGGGTAAGGATGTATTTTACCTATCCATGGTGTGTTCAAGGTTCCATGATGGATTTGGCACGTGCTTCATGAAGGTTTCAGACTGAAAACAATCAGTTTTGGGGTGTGACTGCAACAATCCTGATGCGAGGGCAATATCTCATTACTTAACCGTTGGATCTTCTTAAGTTTTTAATATATTGTTTAGGGTTAAGTTTGGAAGAATATCACTGAAGAGATTGAGTAAATATTGTTTTTTTCAAAAGTTATAGATCTCTGAGTATGGGTCTATCAAGAAGGACAACAAGAAGGTATATTTTGTTTATTTAGTTTCAAAGTTGTGTTTAATGGTTCAATGGAGTATGTATGGAAATGGATAGAGCCTAAGGGGATGTGTGAGTGTATTGAGTACATTGGGAATGTTTGAAACCAAAGGGAGAGAGTTTTATGAGTTGTTTGGTCAACAAATATTGTCATTTATGCTTTTGACTGTCCTAAAACAGTGAGACAGTGTGTTGGGGGTGTTATTCTAGTATGTGGAGAGTAGGGGATCAAAGGTGATGTGTTTAACCAATGAGAGGTATTGAGGAATGAGTTGTGTGGGTGTGGGTAAGATTATTTAGGTGTTTGGGTAAGATCCTCTTACCCTCCACATCAGATATATTAGAGATGCCACCACCAAAGAATATTAGTCAACTTTGTTCTCTACAGGGAAGACTTCAATCGATACGCAGATCCATCACACAGCCGGTAGATAAATGCCATTCTTTCCAACATCTACTTCATAAGAATATCAAGTTAAAATGGGATGATAAGTGTCAATAGGCTTTTGAAATTTTCAAAGACTATCTTTTGAATCCACCAGTATTGATGCCACCTATCCCAGGAAAACCCCTACTACTATGCATATCAGCTACACAAATAGCACTAGGGGTACTCTTAGCACAACAAAATAATGAAGGCAAATAAAGAGCAGTATATTATATTAGTCGTACACTGGTTGGTTATGAGCTTAACTATACACTGATTGAGCATGCATGTCTTGTTGTGGTTTTTGCCTCATAAATTACGACATTACATGCTAACTCTTAAAACAAAACTCGTTGCAAGGATAGATCCACAAAAATATCTTCTCAATAAGGCAACACTCATTGATAGATTACCTAAATGGGTTATGATACTGAGCTAGTTCGACATTGAATATGTGGATAAAAAATAAATTAAAGGACGAGCTATTGCATATCAGATGGCAGATGCACCTATGATTAATGACACTCCTATTGCCTCAAAATTCTCAGATGAATCCACTCTCACAGTAACAAATGCAAAGCCTTGGCAACTATATTTTGATGATTCATACACATAGCTGTAGTATCATAAATTGTACACCCTTGCTAGGGTGGTACAATTTTGCACTCAGGTTAGCACCCGCCTTAGTGTGTCTTGCATATTGCATTTCTAATTCCCCTTTAAGCATTTAATTAATTAATTTAATAAATATAAGGTCATGTCTCATCACTTTACACATTGCAAATTTGGGCCCTTTACCCTAAGCATGCCCCTTTTCATCTTATTCCTCCAATGAATCATTTAATCATAAACCCTAATTATGTCTTATTTCGACCATTTAGGACCGATTTTGCATATCAAAACATCTCAAAATCAGATTTAAGTTTGGGATGCACTCTAATATAATCATATCTAATGGCCCTAAAAAATTGGTGAAAAGTTGGTCGGACTGTGGCTGGAATGCACATGGTTCGTGGCTTTTTTCCCAAAATTTTGGGAGCACGATCCTATGATATGATAATGCTTAACCCCAAAATATCAGCGGGAAATTAAAATCCTAGGTCGGCCTAAACATGAAATTAAGATCTAGGGTTCATACTTAAGAGCTCTCTTTCTTCATTTAAAGGTGTCTTCTTCTAAGAATCTAAGAGCAATTTTTTTGAGTATTAGAGTCTTCTTTGCAGTGAAAGAGCATATCTTTGAATTCTTCAACGATATTCATCATTCATCCATCAAACATTCATCAAGCATCATTTTATCAGTTGGGGACTTTTGAAGATGTAGAAGAACAATAGGAGATCACCGACCAAAGATTAGCTTGTACCTCTCCCTTGGGGTTAGGTATGGTTTCATGTTGTTTTCATATCTTTGCATAAGCTTCATCTTGATTCATATTCATGTTGTAGATCACTTTACATTTTGGATTTAGAGCATTTACTTTGTCAATTATAAGCAATTAGGGTTTACACTTTAGGTTTGCTCTAGGTTGTTTGCTTTCATTCTTAGGATCTTGCATATACACAAGGTTCTTGCACACACATTTTCAGTACATTATTGACTATTCATGGAGGTGGAAATCACCAACATGGTGGTTTGACTAAGGCAAAACCCTATATAGCCACCCCAAACCTTCCCTGTTTAGTTGCAGGTGCAGAAACAGGAATATGGAAGTAGTTACAGATCTGGAACAGGCATCTACACCACCTAGAAATCTCAGAAGTGCAAAAATTTGTCAAGGATAGGGGAATGGTACCCTAGTATTTCCCAAAATAGTGACATGGTGCCTTGGTGCTACCCTATGTCAGCAGGACTTGGCAAAACAACACCTTATAGATCTCAAAATCCCTCTTGTTAGTTGCAGCTCCAAAATTGCAGAATCGGGACAGTGGCGTGGCAACCTGGTCTTGGACATTTCTGTCCACATTTCAGACACAGGTGCAACTCTGATTTTCCCTTCTGATCTATACTTTTCAGCAATGTATCAGTTGTTCTTTGATCTTCATTCTCAGGTTAGGATTTGTTTTCTAGGCTAGATTAAATATTTTGCATCATTCCTCTCTCTCATTTACAACAAAGGAATAGAAAACCTAAGAGGTAATCCATGGCTCTCTCTTTCTCATAATAATTAGTCGACGTGCGTTACCTCCCTAGGCTCTTTTGTATTCCACGAGTGTGTATGAGAGTGGGACTAGGGTTTCCATACTTAGTCTCACTTTCCCCCATACACATCTTTGGTGAACCCGATGTGAAAAAAATTTCATTTTCATTGCATTGCATTGTTAGATCTAGATCTATTTTATTTCATTTTCTTTCAAAACATAAAAGAAAAAAAATAGAAAAAGAAAGATAAAAAGAAAATGAAAAAAGAGAGAGAGATAGGTTTCTTTCATTTTCCTTGCATTGTGTGTTTAAGTTTCATGCAATTTTCATTTCAAAATGTCATATTTCTATTTACAAGATGTTCATGCTTTTGATGATGTATGCAATTTTGTTGATTATGAGTTTAGTAAGGATGAATTAGATGAAGCTCTAGATGAGTTTTTGAACCCTAAACCTTCTAAACCCTAATTTTTCTAAAAGTTAATCAACCTTGTTACTATGCCATTTCGTGGTGATGAGAAAGATAAGTTGAATGATCCCTCTCATGGGTACATTCCTATCAACTCCTCCACTAGATCTAGCAATATAGTTGATTCCCATGATTCCCTCTATGATGTTATGTCTCCTTTTGAGTCCAAAGATAATCCTTTCGATCACTATGACCATGCTTTATTAGATGATGCCCTTGATGACTTTATGTCTTTGCCTAAATTTTCAAACAAGAACAACTCATCTATAAAGTTAATCAATATGATCAATGTGAATGAACATAGCAAACCCCTTTTTGTTGTCCAAGGTTCTTGTCCTTCTCCAACTTTGCCTCTTCCTAATCAACCTTTTTTCATGGTTCAAGGTGGATATGGTCATGATTCCTTTAGCACTCCAAACAAATCCATCATTACAGTTCAAGGAAGGAATCCCACAAAGAGTCCTTATAGCTATGCTAGACAACTAACTAAGGAGAGTTATAATTCAGTTGCCCATACCTATAACACAAGAAGCAATAGGCAACCTAACCCTCCTCCGTTTGTTCTGACTCCTCTACCTGATCCTCAACTCATTCTTCCTCAAGCACCTCGTATTTCACAAACCCTTGGTAAGGAATATGATCCTGTCGAACAACTTAAAGCTACTCTTGCCAAGATATCCCTTTGGGATTTGCTTCAAAATTCTTCAAGTTATCATGGAATGCTACAAGATGCCTTGAAAACATTGAATATCCCACCCACAGTGACATCCAAAGTGACATCCAATAATATGGCTTCCTTGATTCACTCTATTACATCACCTAAGGCTCAGATTATGTTTACACAAGATGAGCTGCCTTCTAGTGAAATTCAACAATAATATGATCCCTTAATGAGTGTGGTTATCATAAATGATAGTGCGATAAGGTGAACATTAGTGGACAATGGTTCTGGCCTTAATGTTCATAGCATTAACTTTTTGCATAAGATCAATGTTGCTACACCTCTTATCAAGCCTGATTCTCTCACTATTCGTGGCTTTGATAATGTTGCTAAATCTTCACTAGGTATCATCACCTTGCATATTAAGGTAGGTCCTATTACTTTACCTACTCCTATCCATGTCATGTCTGGAGAGTTGACATACAACTTATTGCTAGGGAGACCTTGGATTCATAGCATGCAAGTTGTTCCCTCTACATTGCATAGGCAAATCAAATTCATTTACAATAATACAACATAAACCTTGTTAGGAGACACGAGATTTCAGGATTGTTTACAAACATCAAGTTTTAAATCCTCTTCAATAAATTCTTCCCCAACTATCTTAGACAATTCCTCTAAAACTTCTACTCTGATTAGTGTGACTAGTTCATCAAACCTGTCTCCTATATCTGGATCGATCCCCGATACTTCCTCAAATGGACCTAAGTTTCTTGAGAAAGAATCTTCTCAACCTGACTCTACAATTGAGAACACTTTCTCTCCTGAACATATTCTTGCGGAAGATGATTGGGGATCCCTTGATTTCAATCCTACTTTCATAGGGGAATACCGAATTCCCCCTAGAGAACCTAAGGTCAAAAATAAGAAAGAAGAAGAAGAACCTAAAAAGCAATCTACTTTGTCCGGGCCATTGAGTAATAACTTTGTGGCGACTTCTTAGATTTCATCTCCCTTAGTTTCTGGTCTAGAGGATTTTGATCCTTCACTTTTTGAAAATCCTCCTTCTTCTTTAGAAATGACTAACCTTTATGGTCCTAGTTTTAATATCTTGGCTAGGTGTGGATATAATGGAAATGGATGTGGTGCTCAAGAACAAGAGATTAATGTTCCCTTGGAAAACAACTTTCGTGATATGACATTTGGGCTTGGTTATGATCCTTTCAAGCATACTAAAGCCTCTAAGAGACCATCTATTAGTGTTAATGTCATTTTTGCTTCTCTCTCACTAAAATATCCAAAATATATTGACTTTGACCCTTCTTGTATCTTTGCTTTGGATGTTTTTTCTACCGATGATTCCTTAGCTGAATTATTGGGAGCTTATGGCGACCTTCCTCGTTATCACCATAATCATAGTTTTCCCTATTGTTTAAATGTGGAAGCTTACTTTGGGAAAGAAAGAAGTAACAATGAGATAGTTAAAGAATTTACTCATTTGAGAGATGCTCCTCAACAAATAAATCTCCTAATAAATGACACCATTGATATCAAGATGGATCCTTGTGTTGATGATAAAATCATCAAGATAGGGAAATGTCTTGACGAAGAAGAGAAAAAACAATATGCTAAGTTGTTACATAAATTTCATGAGATCTTTGCTTGGATATATTCTAACATGCTTGGTGTAGATCCTAAGATTGTCACTCATAACATTGTCCTAATTCCTTATGCTAAACCTGTGAAGCAAAAGATTCGAAAGATTCACCCTAAAGTGGCATTAATTGTTAAAGCTGAGATTGAAAAATTGTTGGATGCTGTATTCATTCGTCCTATTGATTATTCCCCATGGATTTCAAACATTGTGGTGGTGGCTAAAGCTGAAAAGAAGATTAGGATGTGTACTGATTTTCGTTATTTGAACAAGGCCTCTTTAAAAGATGTTTTTCCCCTCCTGAATATTGATATGATAGTGGATTTGGTAGCAGGTCATGCTTTACTATCCTTTATGGATGGTTTCTCAAGATATAATCAATTTTTCATCATCCCGCAAGATCAATATAAAACTGCTTTCACCACTCCTTGGGGTACATTTTGTTGGATTGTGATGCCTTTCGGATTAAAAAATGCAGGTGCAACCTATCAGTGTGCTATGATTCCCATCTTCCATGACTATATGCATAAGACCTTAGAATATTGCATTGATGAAATCTTAGCCAAATCCATTCTTCGTATAGATCATGTTAAGATCCTTCATCAAATCTTTAGAGAATTCATAAGTACAACATGCGTTTGAATCCCCGAAAATGTGTTTTTGGTGTGGATAGCGGAAAACTATTAGGATTCATAGTTTTACATCATTGGGTTGAGGTGGATATGGAGAAGATAGATTCTATTGTTAATATGCCACCTCCTAAGAATGTTTCTCAACTAAAAAATTCACAAGGAAAGATCCAAGCTATTCATAGGTTCGTCTCTCAACTTGCAGATTGTACCTTTCCCTTCACACAATTTCTTAAGAAGAATATCACTTTCCAATAAAATGAGGATTTTCATCAAGCATTTGAAGACTTAAAGGCTTATTTATCCAATCCTCCCTTTCTTCAATCGGCTGATCCTACTAAGCCTTTCCTTCTATACAATGTTGCTTCCCCTCAAGCTCTTGCAACCTTATTGGCACAATGTGATAAAGATGGTAGAGAATGTCTGGTTTATTACATAAGTCACACTCTACTCGATTACAAAGTCCAATTTTCTCTGATAGAACGACAGTGCCTTGCTTTAGTCTTTGCAACTCAAAAGTTGAGTTATTATCTCTTGAATGCTGAGATTCATGTTATCGTTAAATTTGATCCTCTTAAACATCTTTTCTCCAAAACTGATCTTTCCGGACGCTTAGCTAAGTGGGTTATGATGTTGACCGAGTTTGACCTTAAGTTTGTCTCACAAAAGGCATTAAAGGGTCAAGCATTGACTGATCATTTACCTGATGCTCCTTCACCCTTCTCCCTACCTAATCCAGAGTCTTTTCCTAATGAATGCATTATTCCCATTGAGGTTGATGAGACTTGGGAATTTTACTTTGATGGTTCTAAGTGTCATATAGGATTGGGGGCAGGGGTGGTCTTAATTTCTCCTAAAAAGAAGCCCATTCCTTTATCATATCATCTCAATTTCTTATGTACCAACAACATTGTTGAATATGAAGCTCTTAAAAGCTGGAATTAAAGCAGCCTTAGCATTGAGTGTGAAAAATCTATATATTTATGGAGATTCTCAGCTAATCATAAGAAAAGTGACAGGAGTTTATCAAGCTAAGCAAGACAAACTATCACAATATAAAGATCTAGCTTTATCCTTGTTACAAAAATTTGATTCTTATACATGGAGCCCGTTCCTCGAAAAGATAATCGACATGCTGATGTGATGGCATGTGTTGCCTCTCTTGTGTCTCTAGATAACCCCTGGGTAGATCTTCAATTCACTATTCACAACCTCACTTCCCCGGCTATTATTGATAATCCTAGTGATGTGGCATACTGTTGCATTATAGATTCTAAAGAATGGTATTCGCATGTCATAAGATATTTGAGTGATGGTACCTTTCCTGACTCTACAAATAAGAATACTAGGGCTAGGGTTCGCAAATTGGTTGCTAGATACATTACCCTTTCTAATGTTCTCTATAGGAGGGGTTATAATGGTCTTCTTCTTCGATGCTTAAACTAGGCTAAGGTCCCTATCACTCTCGAAGAAGTGCATTCAGGTGCTTGTGGGGGGAATTTTGGGGGTAGGTCTTTGGTTCAGAAATTGCTCCGAATGGGATATTATTGGCAAACCATGGAAAAATATTTTTGTGTTTGTTAAATGATGTCATCAGTGTCAGCAACATAGAAATTTGATCCATGCCCTTGCCCAAGAGCTTCGATCACAGGTAGCTTCTTGGCCCTTTTCTACATGGGGTTTCAATTTTGTTGGTAAAATATCTCCTCCTTCATCTCAAGGACATACTTTCATCATAACCGCCACTGATTATTTTACGAAGTGGGTGGAAGTTGTTCCTCTTCGATCCACTACCACTAAGATAATTTGTCAATTTATTTTGGAAAACATCATTTTTTGATTTAGGAGACCTTCTGCCTTAGTTTCAGATAATGGAATGTCATTGAAAAATAAGGATATGAAGAAGTTTCTCGAGAAATATCATATTCAACATAAATTTTCTACACCTTATTATCCTCAATCAAATGGTCAAGTTGAGTCTTCTAATAGGATAATTGAACAAATTCTTCGAAAGACTGTAAACAAGCATGGTAAGGATTGGCATACTCAATCAACCTATGCTTGGTGGGATTATCGCATGAGTGTACGTATTGCTACAGGTTGTACCCCTTATAATCTTGTTTATGGTGTTGATGTCATTATGCCTTTGGACTTAGAAATTCCTTCTTTGAGAGTTTCTCTTAGGGGTATAGTGGATGATGACTCCTATAGAGAGAAAAGACTTCAACAACTTTAAATGATCGATGAGTAGCGTATAAATGCCCTCGAACATATTCAAGCGTATCATAAAACTTTACAACAAAGCTACAATGATAAGGTTATTCAATGTTCCTTCTCGATAGGGGATTTAGTCCTTTATGAGAATCAATGCAATGTGAATTCCTTACCTAAGGAGAAAGGAAAATTTTGTCCTAATTGGCTTGGACCATACATTGTTGTGGAGGTCTATGGATCAAGTGCCTACAGGATAGCAGATGTGGAAGGTATGCCTCTCAAGGAACCCATAAATGCTATGCACCTTCGTAGATACTATGGCTAGCTCTCTCTCTCTCTCTCTCTCTCTCTCTCTCTCTCTCTCTCTCTAGTCTTCTTTCTGGTTCTCTCTTTGTATCATTTTTTTTTCAAAATTGGGTGATATGTGGGAAAGTCTTCATTAAAGTATGTAAGATTAAATGATGTTGTATTGTTTGGTCTACATTACTTCATTCTTGACAAGCATGTTTCATTACTATATTATTTGTCTTGGATCCTTTTTATGTAAATTGTAATGGATTTGCATTTAATATGTGCTATCATGCTATACAATTTCTTATGTGTTAGGTAGAATAATATCACATTGTGTTTAATTAGATTTAATTAAATCACATTAATCATATAATTCTCATGCTTAATACATTCTTCTTTTACATCATCAAAGTAGCATTTGATTAAATACTTAGTTATTTAATTAAATCACACATGTATCAATTTAATCATGAAATTGATAAATCAATCACATGGAAATTAAATCAGATATACATGCTCATTACTCAATATATTAATTCTAATCTAAGCAATGCGTACATTGTTTAAGCATTAAAAATAACATAATCATGAGTGTCATCATATATACATCAATACATCAAAATCATCTCCTATCCCTAGGACTAGTAGCTAGAGGGTGGTGGCTAGATACCCCCTCCTGATCTGGCTGTGGTAGTAGCCCCATAGGGGTGTATCATGATACGGATTGCGAGTGACTCCGCAAGGAGCTCCTACGATCTCTCCATCAAGATCCCTCGGTATGTGGTTGCCTCTATCTATGACGCCGCTAGGTCGTGCTTTGTCTATCGTAATCTCTCTCATAGGACCTCCACCTCCATCCAAATAGGGGAGAAAAGGTTCTCATGTCATCCTGAATTCCTTTGGGATTTGTGTGCTATCTATGAGGAACTCAGAATGTGTGCAGTCATAATAAGGTCTGTCACTACATTCTGAATCAGAGAATGACACTCCTAGATGGTATTTGCAAGATAAAGAGAAATTTTTCATCAGTAACATTCTATATCATCAAATCTAAATAGGTAAAATGCATATGTTAATCAATAATAGGGCACATTACCTGGATCTCCCTCTCGCCAATGAGGATCATGGATAGTGACTACCTAAGACTGGGACCCACTAGGCTCTCCCCGCTCATACTATCTCTATATAGTCGGTGTGGGCCAATGGGGATCAAGATCAAGACCCCTTATGGGATCCCTCTCTGCCCACTATGGGAGACTTGGTGGATCTAGGGGTCTGGTATCCTCTCTAGAGTGATGAATTGTGCCTAACTCACCCTCCTCCTCCTCACCCCCATCCCCCTCATTGTCCTCCTTATCCTCCTCCTCATCCTCATCCTCTACCTCATCCTCCTCATAATCTCCATCCTGATCTCCCTCTTCAATATCAGGATTGCCTCCATCTCTGTCTGCCTCCTACTCCTCTGTGTCGTCACCCTGATCATCTAAATCCTCCTTGAATGCATCAGATCCCTCTCTATTGTTTGAATGTCTCCATGGTCTGGGGTTCCCTCCAAGGAAGCCTAATGGGAAAATAGCTCTAGGGTATGTTCTCCTCCACCATGTGATGTACCATCGGTGTGCACCTGAATCATCTTTATAATCTATTGCTATGTATTGATATGACTCATCTAAATTTGTGATGTCGATCTCATTACTAGTAGGCCTAGGAATGGCTCCTAGCTTCGACATCACTCGTGAGTGTCAGATGTATACAAGAACATTAGTAGGGACACACTGCTCAAACCCAAACTACTGCCATACTCGGTTGAAGTAGAAGGGAATGACTATGTGGCTATACCATCTCTCTAGTAGACAATTCCTCTGCATGCTGAACATCTATCTATGTAACCTTGTCCACATGGACATCCTAAGGTAGTGTCTCCATATGATCCCGTTCATTGTCAATCTATCTATGCTCAACCTCCAATACAGGATATCGATAAACTACCACTCATGGGTAAGAGGATAAGAATATACCCTAGGCTTCTCTGGGACTAGCTCTATGGGGGATCCACCAGGCCTAATGTAGGTAATATGCTCAAACATCCACACCTGTGGTAGTATGCATGTCATCAGGTTGCATCCCTGTCTAAACACATACTCTCCAAGGTCATGATAGAGATGCACAAGCATGCTCTGACCCCAAGAGTATACTCTCTCGTGTCTATCCATGGCTCGTATGGTGTAGATGAGTCCTCCATGCATATGTGTGTCATGCCCATTGGGGCACACAACTAATGCAAGGGTCGCAATCATGAGTCGCCTCACCAATGGAACCTCACATGTAGGGTGTAGGAGCCAGCTGACCATAATGCGACCCCTCATCTCACTACGTATCACTCTACCCATACCCTATACTTGATCTCTCCTATAATCCTCCTCTATGCGGTTGGATTGATATGTAATAGTCTCTCCTCTAATGGGTAGGTGCAAAATATGGTATACATCCTCAAGGGTAACCATCATCTCCCCCATAGGTAGTGACAATGTCGAGGTATCTCCATCCCACCTCTCCATCAGTGACATCAACATCGTAGAATGGAATCAGATGGCCAACATGGTCATCGCATCCCACAAACCCACTGCATGTAGCAAGTCCCTCTCTCCTACCGTCAACCTCGGGATTTGCTCCCAAATGCTCCAAAATGTGAGACTAGCGATATGCTCGCAGATGTACGGTAGTGTCTGCAAAATGAAAATTAATCTATCATTAGTAATCAATCAATCATCTATAATCATCTAATCAATGTAATCATTCTATCATTTCTAGCATTCATTTCCTGATCTTGTGCCGTCATTGGTCACCATAAATAGGGACTAGGGCGCTCTGAGTGGACTAGGGTGGCCTACTGGGACCATGGCACCCAGAAGGGACCATGGTGCCCAGAGGGGACAATGGAACCCTCTTGGGACCATGGCATCCTAGGAGGACCAGGGTGCCCTAGGAATCCTAAGTTTCCAAAGGGTGGGCCCCAACCTTGACTAGGCAATGCCATTATCACTTCTGAAAACTATGAAAACATAACAAACTCAAATGTAGTCAATGGAAAGTCAATTCACCTCATCGAGCGGTCAGTCGGTGAGTACAGACTGGCATAGGATCTCCATCCGCGTAGGTCACTCAGGTCAGCGTAGGTCACTCAGGTCAACGTTGAGGCATGATGGCTTGTATGTGGGCTCCTCTGCAGTGAATAGTTCCAAAAAGTTAGAAAGTGACAAATGAAGGTGTCACTTTCATATTTATTTTTTATGCACTTTTTGACTTTATGTTTTTAAGTTAAAACCCTAATTTCTGCCCTTTTTCTTCAATCTATCATATCTTGAGCTAGCAAGCTCTGATTCTCGCACCGTCGGTGGAGTTGGAATCATGAGTTTTCCCTCTCGTTCTGTGTTAGTTCCATAATGTGCTTGGATAAGTAATCAAGCCTTCTTGTGAACTCATTTCATCAAAATCTTTATCATAATTCATTGCAAAAAACATGATACCCTGTTTTACCTCACAAATAAGCAAGTCAAAATAGGGGGGCATATAGATACTCATGAATTTCATCACCTTCCCTAGTAAGAATTAGGTTATTTTGTGATCTAACATGTGGTTTTGTAGGGTGTGGTTCCTAACTGTGTACTACAGATATTGCTGGGGGCTTTGTTTGACAACTTATGGATATACCATTTTTCAAATGATGTTTACTTTTATGTACTTTATCTTGCATATGCACGTAATGTCATATGATCGCTAAAGTGGGGGCTAAATGTAATGTTGTAAATTGTACACCCTTGCTAGGGTGGTACAATTTCACACTTAGGTTAGCACCCACCTTAGTGTGTCTTGCATCTTGCATTCTTAATTCCTCTTTAAGAATTTAATTAATTAATTTAATTAGATCTAAGGTCATGTCTCATCACTTTACATATTACAAAGTTGGACCCTTTACCCTAAGCATGCCCCTTTTCATCTTATTCCTCCAATGAATCATTTAATCATAAACCCTAATTATGTCTTATTTCGACCGTTTAGGACCAATTTCGCAAATCAAAACATCTCAAAATCAGCCGTAACTTTTGGATGTGCTCTAATATCATCATATCTAACATCCCCAAAAATTTGGTGAAAAATTGGTTGAACCATGGCGGGAATGCACATGGTTCGCGACTTTTTTCCCAAAATTTTGAGAGTACAATCCTATGATATGATAATGCTTAACCCCAAAATATCAACGGGAAATTAAAATCCTAGGTCGGCCTAAACATGAAATTAAGATCTAGGGTTTCATACTTAAGAGCTCTCTTTCTTCATTTGAAGGGGTCTTCTTCTAAGAATCTAAGAGTAGGTTTTTGGAGTATTAGAGCCTTCTTTGCAACGAAATAGAAGATCTTTGAATTATTAAACAACATTAATCATTCATCCATCAAACATTCATCAAGCATCATTTTATCAATTGGGGGCTTTTGAAGATGTAGAAGAACAATAGGAGATCACCGACTGACGATTGCCTTGTACCTCTCCCTTGGGGTTGGGTATGGTTTCATGTTGTTTTCACATCTTTGCATAAGCTTCATCTTGATTCATATTCATGCTTTAGATTGGTTCTTGCACATACACAAGATTCTTGCACACACATTTTCAGTACATTATCGACTATTCATGGAGGTGGAAATCACCAACATAGGGGTTTGACTAAGGTAAAACCCTATATAGCCACCCCAAACCTTCCCTTTTCAGTTACAGGTGCGTAAAGAGGAATCTGGAAGCAGTTACAGAGTTGGAACAAGCATCTACACCACCCAGAAATCTCATAAGTGTATAAATCTGTCAAGGACAGGGGCGTGGTGCCCTAGTCCTTCCCAGGATAGTGGCATGGTGCCTTGATCCTACCCTTTGTTAGAAGGACTTGGTAGAACAACACCTTACAGATCTCAGAATCCATCCTGTTAGTTGTAGCTCCATAATTGCAGAATCAAGACAGTGGCATGGCACCCTGATCTCAGACATTTCTGCTCATATTTCAAACACAAATGCACCTCTTATTTTTCCTTCTGATTTGTACTTTTTAGCAGTGTATCAGTTGTTCTTTGATTTGCAGTCTCAAGTTAGGATTTGCTTACTTATTTACTCTCTAGGTTAGATTGCATTTTTCATCATTCCTCTCTCTCATTTATAGAAAAGAAATAGAAAACCTAAGAGGTAATCCATGACTCTCTCTTTCTCATAAGAAGTAGTCAATGTGTGTTACCTCCCTAGGCTCTTTCATATTCCATGAGTGTGTATGAGAGTGGTATTAGGGCTTCCATACTTAGTCTCATTTTCCCCCTACACAGTAGTATGGCGTAGGAGTTGTTATCCTCTTCATCACACCTCAAGGGGACTCCATTCCTAAGTCATATTGATTGTCATTCCCTTGCATGAATAACATATTAGAATACAAAGCCTTAAGAATATGACTATGAATTTTAGTTCAGTGGAAGATCCAAGAACTTCATGTTTTGGGGGACTCTCAACTTATAATTCGACAAGAAAATGATGATTATCAAATTAAAGATGAACATTCAATGCCCTACAAGAAAATGGTGGACGATTTCAAGCAATATTTCATAGAGATAATCTTTGACCAGATTCTAAGGGATAATAATCGAGCTGTACCCATGGCTACCATTGCTTATTTGATTGATATGTGTTAGAATGAGACCCGCTATGAGTTCTTGGTGGATAATATTTTGGTTCCCTCATATGAGATCACTCCTATTGAGATGATATGTGTTGTTGGTCCTAATTCCCCTTGGTACGGTGCCACTTTCACTCACCTCTGTGATAATATCCTTCCACCTGACCTTTCCAACAATCAATTTCATACCTTCATCTGTTAATCATCTTGATATGTCATCTTAGTTGATACCCTTTATCGTCGAGGTCTAGATGGTACTCTCCTTAGATGTTTAGAAAGTGACGAAGTTCAAATCACATTATGTGAGGTTTGAGAAGGTATATGTGGTTCTCACTCTAGTGGTCCAATCTTGGCCAAGAAATTGATGAGGGCTGGATACTACTGGCCTACTATGGAAAAAGACTCATATCAGTTTCTCAAAAAATGTAAGCAATGTTAGATTCATGGAGAGCTTATTCATGCACCAGCATAGGAACTTCAGGCGATTGCTACTCCATGGCCCATTTACGAGTGGGAAATTACCTCATAGGAAAGATTCACCCTCCCTCTTCCAATGATCATACATTCATTATTACAACCACATAATATTTTACAAAATAGATTGAAGCCATTCCTCACACCCAAGTCACCAGAAAGCAGATTGCAACTTTTATCCTTAATTATATCATTTGATGATATAGTGTTCCCCTTTCCATTGTCATGGATAATGGGCGTCCTTTCAAGAATCGGGATGTTCATGCACTTTGTGATCGTTTCCATATCCATCATCTCTTTTCCACCCCATATTATCCCCAAGGTAATGGTCAAGTTGAGGTGTCTAACAAAACTATTCTCAAGATCCTTAAAAAGATAGTCGCTGACACTAGTCATAACTGGCATATCCAAATCAACCCCACACTTTGGGCCTATCACACTAGTGTTCTCACACTTGCTAGAGCTACACCTTATTCACTTGTCTATGGTGTCGAACCTATCTTTCCTATTGAGGGAGAGTTAGCATCCTTGAGAGTCTCTCTGCGCAATCTAATCAATGATGAAGATTATAGGGTCTCTCCCTTACAATATCTAGAATTATTGGATGAGCATAGACAAACTGCTTTCAATCATCTCAAAGCATATCAACAAATAATGAGTCATAGCTACAATCATAAGGTAAAGCCTTGCGAGGTGGGTGACTTAGTTCTTAGAGAAAATCCTTAAAAATCAACAAGATAGAGAAAAGAAGGGCAAGTTTAAACCAAAATGGCTTGGTCCTTACATCATCACAGAAGTCTATGGATCAAGTGCATATCTTCTCTCAACACTAGATGGAGAACCTTTGGAGGATCTGATAAATAGCATGCACCTTCGTAGATTGTACACATAGTTTTTTCAAGACATCTCAATCTCAAATATACAAAAAAAAATATAAAATAAAAAAAACATTACTTGGTGAAAACCTGGTAAATAGGTGCCTTGTGACACAAAAAATTAAAATATGTAAAGAGAAATAAATTTGTCCAATAGTGAAAACCACATCAGTGGTACCCTAGGCACATATCATGGTAAAAATCAAGTTACTGATGCCATGTGTAGAGACATTTCTCCTCCCTCCTTCAGTATTCAATTTCATCCTTTTACTTTTTGCACACACTCACAACCTATCCCTCCATAATAAATTTACCTTTTCCCATCATGACTTGTTATTGATCTACCTAAGATTGGTTAGCCATTCATAGTAAACACTCTTTGCACCCTTTTCCTTCCATAATAAATCAGGTCCAATCTATAACTGGGGCAAAATCCTAAATCTAGTGATGGAAGTGGTACCCTGAGCATTGCATGTTTTGAGGAGCATCGTTTTTAATTTCTTCCTTCTTTTTGCACACAGTCCACAATAAACGATCATTTGAATTGCCAATACGCAATAAAGTTTCATTTTGCTCCATAATAAAGGTATCAGTTTCATTGATTCAGTCAGTGTCAAATGAGACACAATCAGTCAGTGGCAACAACATGGTTTTTCAGCATTATCTGTTCTTTATTAGGAAAACAACATTGTGACCAAATCAAACATGATAACATATGTGGCAAGAAACACAAATAACTTGAGGATTATAGTTTATGTTGGTGTCAAGTCTTGGTTTTCTTTTGATGTTATCTTTTGGTGACATGTCTTTTAGCTTTTTTAGGATGTCTCTAACTAAAGATTCTATTTCCAGGATGTCTTTGACTAGAAAGGCGAGGATGGGGTATGTTCACCTATTTTTCTATCTATGGATTGTCCCTTGATAATATTATGGCTTGTCCAAGGATATGAGGATGCTATGAGTCTAGTATGAACTGGGGCATTCCTTGTTTGTGACTATCTGATCTCCATGCAAATGGGTACAATAACTTTTTGGGTCAAACCTATACCTAGATTGTCATAATCTATTTTGCCATAATAAAGCTCAATGATGATAACAACACAAGAAGCTCTTTTCACTTCCATATCTTCTACCTTCCATCCCTATTTCCTCTATTGTCCCTTCCTGAATCCATGTAGCTTGCTATCATAAGATTGAGTATAATGACACACCAAAAAGATTTGCATTTCATATAGCTTTCACCTACATCATTACATGTTAGTACATTATATACATACATATATATCATAATAGCATCACATCTTGCACACACCACTGACTAACACCTTATATAAGCATCTGCATTCTCATATAAAACATAAAATGACAATAATATACATCATGCATCTGATCATGTAAATAAATCATAAGCATACATATGTTTGCATCATTACATTTGCATCATGCATAGCATACATATAAATACATGATAAAACAAAAATATATTGCATTTCTTCATGTACATATCATAATCATCATAAGCATCATAATAAAACGTATACATAGGATTGCATCATCATGTAGAATCATTACATTATATATATATATATATATATATATATATATATATATATATATATATATATATATATATATATATATATATATATATATATATATATATCAAAAATATCTGTGTTAGGATACAATGATGTCAAAATATCACATGGCTACAAAATCACCCAAAGGTGTCTATATCATCATAGAAAAACTAATACAAAAGGGGATCCTAGAGAGCTATGATGAAGACCCTCCCTCAGAGCCATCTGGTCTTGGTGGAATCTGAGCACTCAAAGTACCTATCCCTAGATCTCCTCGTTTGTCTCCTCCTCCTGTTGGTGGTGCGGGTAGACCCATGACCCCTCCACTGGAAGTGCCTCTCCTATCCCTAATAGTAGTAGTAGAGTGTGAAGCTCTCCTATAACTCCCAGCCCTCAACTCTAGAGTTACCGCAACATAATATAGG
The DNA here is from genome assembly GCF_030272615.1 of Cryptomeria japonica. Taxonomy (NCBI): domain Eukaryota; kingdom Viridiplantae; phylum Streptophyta; class Pinopsida; order Cupressales; family Cupressaceae; genus Cryptomeria; species Cryptomeria japonica. The sequence goes on from NC_081415.1 coordinate 343,595,451, forward strand.
TTCCTCTAGTAAGCTATCTCATCTCCTACCTGACGGAAGAAGGAAAACCCTGATTTTGTATCCCCTACAGTTGTAGCCCTGGCTACCTGTATGGTCTCCTCTATGGTCATGTATCTCTATATGGCCTCATCTCTCTCTTGTTGCATCTCTCTCAAGATCCTTGATCTCATCATCTTGGCCCTATGTGAGCTCTCGAAGCATGAGTAGCTCATTCTCCTCCTCATATCCTCTATGGGCTCCCTTATATTACCTACCCTATAGTGGGGTATCCTATCCTTGTACTTGTGCCTTCCTGGCTACTACTTGTCCCTATCTTTGTCCCTATACCTAGGTTGGAGCCTATAAACCTATCCTCCTCTACCCTTGGGTGGCCTTGGTGGTCTACCTCCCTCTCCACCTCCCTATCCTGCATCCCTGCCTCCCTATGCACCCTCTTCCCTCCCTCCATCCCTAGTTCCACCCTTACCTCTAACCATCCTCCTATCTCCCCTTCTCCTCCATCTCCTCCATCGATCTCCACCCCCATCCTCATCATCATCCTCCTCTGATGCAGGGATCAGCTCTACTGGGTTTGTAAGTATAGGAAATTGATGAGCTACAAAATAAGTTGCACACTCATCATCCATGCCTGCGTCAATCACATTTGACAAAATATCCAAAGGCATCAGAACCAACTACTCAAACTATGTAATCATTGCATCATATGACGAGATAGGTCCCCAATGACCCTGCTCTCTAACTATTCGAGAAAACTCACCTGAACCCATGGCATCTGATGTTGTTTGTCAAACAACCTGCATACCCTGTCAATCAAGTGCCTATCCAAAATGTATGGAGTCCAACCAATCACATATCTACTCTTGATACAAAATGGCATCTTTGTATCATCCTCCTCTCAGGCCTCGTAGTCCAAGTAAGGCCTCCATATAACACTATCAATGTCATCAATAACATGCCACCAATAGTCTACCTTCCTAATCCATGGTTGGGAGGTGATCATGCTATACAAATGCACATATGATTGCCCGTGTCCTCTGAACCTAAAACATATAGGCCTTGTCACAACAATGTGCTCATATGCCCACACCTGTAGTAGTGTAACCCCACATCCCAACCCGCAGCCACTGAGGTAGACAAACCAGTGCAACTCATGGTATAGATGTGCCAAAATGCATGGCCCCCATGCAAATCTCTTGTGTTTTGTCATGAGGATCTCCAATGTCCTCCCCCATCTGATAGCCAGACCTCGTGTAACCCCATCGGGACATAAGAACCCATTGATCATCCCTCCCACCACAACTGCTAGTCCTTGTTTGTTGGAATACATAACATCCTAGCTCATATGTCATGATCTCAACTTCAGATTTGGGTTTGCAAAGACTCATCGGAGTGCATCCTTGTCTCCCTCTTGGTCATAGACTATGAGATCCCCATGGATCAAAACTCTCAATATCTTTTAAGAATCCTCTAAAGTGACTAACATCTTGCTAGTCAAAAAATGAAATGTGCAAGTCTGCGAATGCCATGTCTCTACAAGAGCAGTTAGTAGTTTTGTGTTCATCCTAATCTTTGGCATATATAATGCATGTCTCAAGTTCATAGCCTCAATGTCCACACGTTCCTTAGAGGTCAACTATGGCAACAATCTTTGAGTCACTGGAAATCTCTCTCACGACTCTATCTAGGGCAAGTACTCCTGCATCTAGTCAACTCAATCATGTCAATCCTAATGATACTCATATTCATCACATAGTGCTACTTCTATATTAGTGCTCATGTTTATCACATGGCACTGCATCCTATTAGTGTATATGTTTATCACATTGCACTTGATCCTATTTTGCTAGAGCACTCTCTAGATTTTATCAATTTGACAAATTATTCTATATTCAGCTTAGCAAACCTATCTCTTTAGGACACCTATTGAGTGAATCCTCTTAGTAGATTATCCAATTGGCAAAGAATATTTATTACAAAATTGTCAATTCTAGCCTATCTTTCAATTTGTCTCCCTAGGGCACTTGTTGAGTGAATCCTCTTAGCAATTTATCCAATTGATAGCGTATGTTCATCACAAAACTGTCAATTTCTACCGATACTAGACACATACACGTTTCTTCTATGTAGACGCACTTTTACCCTACCTATATGTGTTTTGATAGCATAGATGTTCTTTATTAGCATAGACGCAACACTGCCAAACTCAGATGGACTCTACCTTCACAGACGCGCCTGTTCATCATATACATGGTTCTATTCCTCAAAAACACAACTTTTTGGCATAGACGTGCTTGTCTATCACAGATGTGCTTGTATTCATGCATAGACATGATTACATTCATAAACATGCCCTCATTAGACCTATACGTGACTATTCATCCTAAATGCAGACAAATCTAACCTAGACACGCTAAGACTTAAAAGTCACTTTCACGTCTTTGCACAACTATTCTAAAATGCATTAAATGAAGCAATAAATGCATCTTCCATCGACTTAAATGATGCGATTGAACTTGTGAAGCCCATCTACCATCTCTCCTGCTCAGCTAACTCCTCTCTAAGCTCTAGGTGCTTTGATCTCCTAGATTTTGTGGATGCAAATGAGGATATTTTCCTTGTGGCCTATACATATAGGTTTCTTAGCCCTAGTCTCTAGTATCAGTCCTTCTTTCCCGAGTCAGTCTCTTTTTTTTGCATGACCCTGTCACCTTATCCTGTCAGTTTTTCTAGCCTTTCTTTCTTTCTTATCGAGATAATGTTTGCACCTTTTCCATCCAATCTCTCAAGGGGGCATATCATTCCCATCTTGGGGCAACTTTGTATCAATTTATCTTCTTTGAGCCAACGCAACAAACTGCATTGTCTCAAAGAGGGGCAAAATGTAGATACTGAAAATTGTCCTCTTTAATTGAATAAATATTATTATTTATTTAATCCTAATTCCTCTATTAATTAAATAAATATTTATTTATTTAATTAATTAATTCAGCCTCTTCTATCCCTTTTCTCATTTAAATAAAGATTTTTATTTATTTAAATTATCTTTCTCCTAAATTAAATAAATATTTATTTATTTAATTAACTCATTAGCTTTTTCCTCTATGACACATGTCATTTATCTCTTAATTTTCCTTCACCTACCCCCTTCATTATTTTATTATTTCTTCTACCTAACCTTTAATCGTAGCCGACCTTTTGCTTATTTCACCTCTTGATCTTATCCATCCATTCTTGAAAGCATCTTCAATATAAAGAGGATACTTTCATCATTATCAACCCTAATCAATGCATCTATCTTATGCAATCAAGCCTTCCTGCGATAAAGCTACTTCAACCACAATCTGTTCCTTGTTGATCTCTTGTGCATATATAAAATTTGAGAGAAAATATATCAAACAAGATCAATGGAGATAGGAGACAATGGAGATTGAAACCCTACTTGGCATGTGAATTGTATTATTGTTCAATTTGGTGATTTGCATGTTCTTAGGTATCTTCATTAGTGTATGGTGAATGTTTGGTTGTATAACTAGGGTTTTATTATGGTTGGATCTTTGTGGTTTTACAATATTTTATCATCATTATTTTTCACTATATACAATGGCAATGCAATGTGATGGCATGGTACTTTGGATAACATGGGGTTGATAGAAATGGACGTGTCAAGAGGTTTTCTAAAATTATGTTTTGGATTTTATGTCCTTATGTTTCATTTCTCTAAGGCACATTTCACAAAGTAAAAACTTGTATTGGTTGGTTTATAATCATGCATGGGTGATTTTGTCATCATTGTCCAGCTTTTGGTTAGTTTTGGCTTTCATTTTCCTATCTTTTTGTGCAATTTCGGGTCTTGAGTCATTTCCTAGCTTTTTGTGCAATTTTGGGTCTTGAGTCAGACACTGCAAGTAGGAACTTTTAAATCTATCATTGCAAGTAAAATAGATTACTTGTAATCAGGTCTCTAAGACCTGATTATAATTGAGTTTGTTGATTTTACAATGTCATAATAGACTTGTAATCAGGGGTTCAAGGCTCGATTACAAGTATAATTGGTCCATGGTTTTTATAGTGTTATTATTTCACTTGTAATTGGGGGTCTAAAGCATGATTACAAGATGGCTTTCTTTCTTTTTTGTTCATTTACTTGTAATTGATATTTTAAGGCTCGATTACAAGTATTTCTTATAACACAAACAAAAATGTAAAGTGTTGCATTTCATGTATACTTGCAATCGAGCCACAAAACCCCGACTGCAATTGTCTTAGCTATCATCATTGCTTTATTTTCATATTGAAAAGTTACTTTTTCTCTAAGCATTGCATTGCATATGTGTTTGCAAGTAGTCCCCTAAACCCCAATTGGAAGTTTTATCACCTTTGCTAATCCCTCTCACTTACAATTGGGTGTTTGTAACCCGATTGCAAGCTAGTTGCTCCACCATTTTCTTATAACAAGCTCATGCCTACTGTGCAAACTCTCTTACTTGTAATCGAGTCTCCAAGACCCAATTGCAAGTGTAAGATTCAACATCTCTTCCCCATCTTGCACATCCCAAACATGCAAGCTTTTACACTTGCAATTGGGTCTCCAAGACCCGATTACAAGTACAAGTATCAAGGCTTTCCCTACATTTGCATTAGTCATTTCCATCTTTTCAATCTCATTTTTATTCACTCGCATTCCACCTCCCAAGATCTAAAATTTTCCTTGTCTCCATATACACTCATTTCCATGTTTTTCCTTTGCAAGCTCAATACTTGCAATCGGGTTTCTAAGACCCGATTGCAAGTGGTTTCAATGAATGAACAAACAACAAGTAAAAGCCAATATTGTCATATGTTGATGGCAGAAATGATTGTCAAAATATCATGAACAATGAAGTAGAGAGGACTTGACAAATGAAGGAGTAATGCAGTAGAGGAATGCATTGTAGCAGCTCTAGGTAATGAAATGTAGTGAATTTCACTATCACAGTGACCAATAAAGAATGTTCATTATCTTCAAGTGCAAGGGTTGATGTTCATGAGGTTACTATCATTACCATTCGTGGTCAAATGATTCAAGTTGTTGTTCCTAGACAAATACCTTCACCGATCTTGAATACTTCAAGTTACAACATCTTGTAGTAGCATGAAGACCTCTTAGATATAGGATGATGTAAATAAAGTCATGTCTCGGACAATTAGATTAGTTTCAATTATGCATTTGTAATTTCCCTTGGGCAAATTACATGTTATGCCAAAAATTGTAATTGCAACTAGTCACATTACTTGCATTCTTGTAACTTGTAATTAGATGTAAACAAATTGAAAGTTGAAATGCAATAGAATTGTAATTTGAATAAGTCAGTGATGCAGGAGCATCCTCAGTTTTTGGCAATCTTGTATCAACCAAAAACATTTCTTTTTTAGTTTGTTTATGTTTTGTAGTTTCAGAATTTCATTCTTCATTTTCTTGCATTAGCTCATCGGATCTTGTGGAGCTGGATTTTTCTTGAGGACATGATCATCTTCCTTATTCTTAAACCACAGAGCATTTGGATAATTTTCCGGCAAGTTATCGATTCCGGATTCTTTGACACCACAACCGCTTGTACCTATTTTCCTATTGGAGAATCTTGCAGAACCTTTATGTAGCTTGCAGAGCCCCAGTTTGTTGATCCTGATGTTCCTTGGCATGTGGTTGACCTTCCCTTTGATCCTCACTTCATCCTTTGGATTTTTCAGAGGAATCTCTTTGGTGGAGGCCGACTTCTGGGTTTTACACATTTGATCTTGTTCTTAAACATTTGATCCCTTTTGGGCCGACTGGATCCCCTTGGATCATATAAATCATTGTAATTGAGCATTAGAATTCATTCCACGTAAGTCCAATAGAATATAGAAGATAAATCTTAAGATTTAGAGGTCTGGAGTTGATTTATTCTATAATTGAGCATGTATGTGGCAAGCCTATGAGCTGAATCTTGTGGCCCAGATCTTACCGGTTATCTGTAATCAATTTTCCTGATCTAATTCATTCAATTTTGTATTGCCTCCATCATATTCTCTTGTTTCCATTGTGTTTACTCTTGTTACCTAATCCGGATTGATCTCTTTGAGTTCCCTCCTAACTGATGACTGCACCAAGTGGTATCAGAGTGAGATTTCATTCTGAAGATTGTGTCGTCCTAATAATTTTGTTGTAGGGTGGCAGATTATGGATTTGACTTGCAGCTGTAGAGGACTAGCATGAAGATGGCGTGAAGAGGAAATAGGAATGGTGGAGCTCATGGGAATGCAGACCCTGCTATGATGGAAATGTTGAGAGGAATTGTAGCCCAATTGGAAGTTGTTGAGCCATTGAGACAACCTAGAGAAGAGGTCAATATATTGAAGATGTGAGCAAAGATGAAGAAGAAGAAGCACTGAAAAAACAAGTAGCAAATCCATCGGTGATCGATCCAGAAGAAGAAAGGTTCTTGAGGGTTTTGAGTAGGGCGAACACTAAATCACATTTTACCCCACTCGAGTATGATGGAAAGTTGGATTAAGATGAATTAATGGATTGGATCTCGGAGATGGAGAAATATTTTGATTTCGATAATATCACAGTAGAAAGAAAGGTGAAATATGCCTATACCCAGTTGAAAGATAATGCATCTCTTTGGTGCGAACATTTGTAGGTTGATATATAGAGAAGAGGTAAAGCGAAGATCAAAACATGGGAGAGAATGGTTTCTAAGTTAAAATTGAAGTTTATGTCAGCTGATTATTATGTAAATTTGATCTGGAAGTTGCAGAACTTGAAGCAAAAAGAATCTAGTGTAAAGGATTATACCAAAGCATTCTACAAGCTGAATATCAAATCTGGACAATATCAATGATGAGGTTGAACAATTTGTGAGATATTTGAATGGATTGTGGATGTCTATACAAGATGAACTCATTTTGATCAAGTTGCAGAGTGTTGAAGAAGCATACCGGTATGCCTTGAAACTAGAAAAGAAGTTGAACAAAAGACATGAGAAGAGACAACGAGGTAGAGGTTGAAGGTTTTCCAGAGGAAGAGGAACCTGTACAGATCAGAACAAGGACAAGGAAGTAAGAAAAGATGGCAGTTCATACCGAAAGGATGATAGAAATTTCTATCGGAGGAGAGAACTTGATGGCTACTGGAATGAGGGTTTTGGAAAAGATGGCAGAAGACAAGATAAGAGAGTGTTTAGAGGTACTTACTTTAAATACAGAGGAGAAGGAAATCGTACTTTCGAATGTAAGAAGACATATAATATTGGGAGAACAACATTGGTGGAAGAAAGACCCACCAAATCATCTAACAAACCGAAAGATGGAGAACTGTTGATGATGAGGAGAGCTTTCTGTTATACCAGAGAAGATGATGAACCCTTGCAGAGGAGAAATTTTTTCAAGACCAGATGTAAGGTATTAGGTAAGTGATGTAAAGTTGTTATTGATAGTGGTAGTTTAGACAAGCTTGTTTAAGAAGAAATGGTGAATAAATTGAAGTTGGAAAGATTGAAACACCCTAAGCCTTATCAGATAGCATAGATTCAGGATGATCATAAGTTGTTGTTAGAATCCAAGAACACTGAGAGGGGGGTTGAATCAGTGTTCCACCGAAATGGAGAAATTTAATGTTATTAACACAATAACTCAGCAATCGGTAAACATAAAATCATATAACAATAAGAAACAATGCAACCACAAATATAAACATGATAACACCACAGATTTATATGTGGAAATCCTCAAATAGGAAAAACCATGGTGGGATTGGAGACCCACAATATCTACCCACTGATCAGATGAATAAATATTACAATAAGGGGCCTGCACTTGAAGGAAGGCCAACAGCCTAGAGTGCATTTCTCATCACAAAAGGAGCCTCACTGACTACCAAAAACATCGAACTACAATCCAAAATGAAGATTGAACTGCAAGAATAACATCTCCTATGCCTGAGTACAGTTCCAGTTAAGCTCAATACTGGAGGTCTTAAACCTCTTCCACAAACCCAATTCGATCAAAACCTCTCCATATGATTGTTGGCCATTTGGTGGTATTGATTATGTGTTGCATTCATGTTTTGTCATTGATGTCAACATTAGCTATTTGGATGCTTTACTGACACCCTTCTGGTCTCAGTAGGATGAGTGGTTTCTTGTTAACTTGGATCTGACATGAGCCGACAAGCTCTAGTATAATCTCGTGATGGAATTGGCTTGTTCATCATACTTATACTCATATTTGGTCAGTTGGTTTTAGTTTGGTTATTGGCTGCTATCCTGCTTGCTTAGAAGATTGGTTTCTGGTTTTAGTGAGGGTTTCACCAGCAGAGCTTTTGATGGGGATCTTTGATGAATTGCATATGTGGTGTTGGTGCAGCTTCTGATGGAGTTTTAGGATGTTGTTGGTGATCATGTTCAATACTTGGCGTTTGGAGATCATTACTGAAGCATGTGGACCTATACTTGGTCCTAGTTGATCTAGGTTAAAGACCGACTTTAATGTAACGTGTGGATAAGACCTATTGATGTATTTCCGGAATGTCTTATGTGTTGATATTACTTGTTTGGTCTAAGGCCGGCATGGTTTGTAATTATGTAATTGGTTTATTGTCTGGTGGCTGGCTTGATTGTTTATGGTCGAGGGTTTGTATAAATAGATGTAAGATCTCATTGTAGATAATCATGGTTAATATAAGATGTCATGGTCAAGGAATGTAATGTGCGAATAATGTAATATCATCCAGGAAGAGGAGTTGGTTGATCATTGGAGATCATCGAATTGGGTTTATGTAAGAGGATTTAGTCCTTCGGTATTGAGCTTAACCAGAACTGTACTTAGGCATAAGAGATGCTATCTTTTGTAGTTCAACACTTCTCCAGATTGTAGTTTGGATTTATATGTAGTCAGTGAGGCTCCTTTTGTGATGAGCAGTGTGATCTAGGTTGTTGGGCTTCCTAAAAGTGTAGACCCCTTCATTGTAATTCACATACTTACTGCAAAAGTATTATTTGACTGTGGGTAGGCTTCCCACCATGGTTTTTCCCTTTACCTATTTTTCCACATACAAAGCTTGGTGTTGTGTGGATGGCTTTTATTCTGTGATTATTTTTTATGCTTAATTGGATTAACTGCTATTCTAGTATTATTGTTTTGGGTTTTGGTAGTAAGGTTTTAATTGTTGAATGTTCTTGTAATCTAAGACAACTGATTCACCCCCCCCTCTCAGTTGTCCTTTGGTTATCTAAACTATCTAACGATTGGTATCAGAGCTTTGGTCCTCTCTGCAAAAAGCTTAACCGCTTGAGGAAGATCCTATGGCGACTAACAGTTCAAGTTCATCCAGTTCTTCTGGAGCTATCTTTCGAAGGAATATTCTGAGGCTTGATGGAACAAATTACACAGTGTGAAAGATTTGGAGGAAACCCATCTGGGATGTCTTGGCAAGGAGAATTGGGAGATCACACAAAATGGTGTCACACCCTATAATCTGGAATCTGGCAATCCTCCTCCGACAAACCTAGATAAGGATCTTGAGAAAGATTGTAGAGAAAGAGAAGCCCTCTTGTGTGCACTTTCTATTCAACAAATAATGGAATTAACAGACAAATAATCTGGAAAGGCTATATGGGATAAGTTGGAGACTCTTAATGAAGGTGACCCTATAGTGAAGATTGCTAAACTTGATGGTTACCGGGTGAGATATGAAAACCTAAAGATGGAAGAAGATGAAAGGATTACTGCATTCATGGAAAGGGTAAATGAGTGTTATGGGAATTCAATGTTGTGGTGGAACTCTGAGTGAAGATGAAATTGTTTCTAAAGTCTTGAGAGCCCTACCACCAGCTTACAAAATGAAGGCTACTGCTATTAATGAGTTGAGAACAATGGCTAATACATCTATCAATAGAGATACTTTGGTTGGGAAACTATTTTCTTTTGAGCTTGAGGAATTTTGACCTTCTGGAGTTGTGAAGACTGAACCTGATTTTCATGCATCTACATCTACAACCGATAAGCAAGACTGAAAAGATTTATATGCAAAGGAGTTAGAAGATATGAAGAGAGAAGATGATGAGTTTGAGTAAATTGAAGCACTATTTGCTAGAAGAGTACTGAAAGGACTTGTAGGAAGTAAGTCTGAAGGAAAATAACCTTTTAAATGTTTTGCATGTAATAGGATTGGTCATTTTGCATCTAGATGTCTTGAAAGGAATTCAAGATTGGAAGAAAGAGTTAAAAGATCATTTAAGCCTAACCCTGGATATCAGAACAAGTATAAATACAAGAAAAATAGAGACAAATCATGCTACATAGCGGATGAGGAAGGAATTACTGATTCAGATGATGAACCGATAGAAGACTCTGCTAGTGGATCCGGGAATGGGAAGGAATGGGTGTTCCTGGCTATCAAGGAAGATGATCTGGCATTGGAAGAGAATATATCTGAAGAGAAGGCACTTGCTGCTAAAATTTAAGACAAGGATGAATGGGTAATTGACAGTGGTTGTTCACATCATATGATTGGAGATAAAGGGAAGTTTCTATCTTTACAAGAATTTGATGGTGGACTAGTTAGATTTGGAGATGACAAGGCATGTATGATTAAAGGAAAAGGAACTATATCATTGGATGGTAAGAACAATACTGACAATGTGTATTATGTTGAAGGTTTGAAGCATAATCTTTTGAGTGTAGGAAAATTGGTAGATAAGGGATTTCAACTATAGTTCAAGGATGGTAAATGAAAAATCATCAATAGATCTGGTGTGGAGATTGCAACCAATACACAGACAAAAGGTAATATATTTTATTTAAACTCTGGTGGGAAGTGTGTGTGTGAAAAAGTGAACCTGTAGCTACAAGCACAACACTTCAATTAAGTCATTATATGCATGGTTAGTAATCAATAATCAATAAAAATAAACCATAGCAAAGTGACCCATTGCCTTCTAAATGATGCGAGTATAAGATTGCTCTCAGTTTGTTATAAGAAATACCAGTGACTAGACTACACCAAGACGAAGGATTTAATCTATATGATATTAAGCTATATGGATGCAAGATAAATGAATAATTCAAGCAATAATAACCAATTCAAGCAACAATGGATGCAAGCAATAATGAATGTAAAATGGATGCAAGTAATCTAAAAAAAAAGCAATAATAATCAATTAATGACTCCAGAGCAAAATTATCGTGATCATAATCTCCAAGCGTGTTCTCAAAAATCTCTGGGGTGAATTGGAATGAGAGTTGATGACTGAATTTATAGAGAATTACAGAGAGATGATGAAAAAGCTCAATTTAGGATTAATTGAAATAATTGAGAAATCAGGTTGAGTTAACCTTGAGATAGATTCCAGTTATAGTTCAATTGAAATGCATTCAAATTAGAAGTCCAAGTTGCATTGGAAAATAATAATAAATTAATTCCATGCATATCTGATAAAAATAGATAATTCCATGCACATATTTGATTCATTCAAGAAAAAGGTCTTTTCAATGCAACTGAACTTCTTTTTTTGAAAAGCTTTGAGTTCCAATTTTAGAGAATAATTCCATAATTCAATTAAATTGCTCTTCTGATTTCAAGTTCTAAATTTAGAAAAAGAAATAATATCTCAAGTTTGATTTTTCTCTTAATTCAATTCTTTTTTTTATTATTTTGTTTCAATTCAACTCTTTGTAATAAATTAATTCATCTTTTGTAATAAATTAATCCTTTCGCATGATTGAATGACAAATTTATTAATTAATTAAATATGCAAGGATAATTGATCAAAATGATATTCTTGGAAATGATTCAATTAATTAAATAAATATTTAATTAATATTGGGTAATTGATTTTGCCATGTGATATTTGATAATTAAAGAATTAATTATGTGCTCAAGATTGATTTAATTGCCTTTTGGTTAGGACCTTGGTGATGTTGTCAAGATTAGGGGCCCATGGTTTAGATGACCAATTTTAGGGTATTACATTTGCCCGTCTTTGAATTAATGTGCGAGCAGCGTGTTGGTTCAAAGAATGTGTGATGTCTAGGAGATGCCAGTTCTGAACTTGATTGATCACGAACTAGATAAAAAAGCAAAGTGTTTAGCTTGATTCGAAGCGGCAAAGCTAAATGAGGTCTAATTAAAGTGATACCGATCCCGAACTTGATTGAACTGAGGAACGATAGAAAACAAAGATACCGAACTTGAACTTGATTGATCAAGAAGCGGATCTTACTGATCTAGAACTTGATTGATCTTAGATACAGTGAATGATGATAAAAATCGATCTTGAACTTGATTGATCAAGACACGATGAGCAAAGAATAAACCGTCCAGCTTGATCAAGAAATGAATACTGAACACCTGCTTAGATTTAGAGTGATCAAAGAAACTCTTTAAACTTTTGATTGAGTTTAAACGAATAATCAGTTTGATTTGAAGCGATGAAACTGATTAATGTTAAGAGATTAATTCAGATGAAAGACAAATATCAGCTTGATTTGAAGTGATGAAACTGATATGCCCCTAGCAATTCATTGATTCAGATGATCAAGGGATCTCAACTTGATGTGAAGCGATGAAGCTGAGATGCCCCTTAGCGATAAGGATTGATTTTTTTTAATTGAAAAGATTTTGCTCGACTTTTGAAAAAAAATTCTCGACTTGTGAGATGTGAAGTCATAAGGTCGTAAGTATGCCCCCTCGGGAGCGAAATCGAAAGATAGCGAGGGTACTTGATTATAGGCAATTGTTTGGCGAAAAGAAGTTATTTGAGCACAAATTGATTCTGAGGATTTTTCTAAAAATTTCGGCATTGATTGATGAGAAATTGAGCGTAGAGTTGATTGTAATGTTGAGCGTGGAATGAAATTGAATTAAGATTCAGTGTTTGAAATTGAGCACAATTTGAAGAAAAAAAATGAGCATTTGATGAAAAGAGTGCTAAGTGGTCCAGATTGTGAAATTGACTAGCAAGATGATCTAGATTTTCGATTTCGATCCCGAAAATAGAATCAGAGCAGGCACATTAGCCAAGGGTACAATTTTCGTGTCCATCAAAGCAAGTTGAAAAATTAGGTTTTTGGCTATATATAGGACAAAAGTGTCATTTTCAATTCATTTTAACCCTCCAAGTTTGAAAATTCAAAAAGCCTTCTGCGAAGAAAAATGGTGGTCCCTACTTGTCAGCATCGATTTGAGCGCCAGAGACGTCACAATCAACCCTGAAACTACGAGCCAGCGGTAAGTGATCGATCTTTAGCCTCTTTATGTTTCCAATTTTGAATTTTTTTGTTTATTTTTCATGTTTTTGATGGGTTTTGGGTCGAGTTTCTCGGTTTATTGTGCGAGACAGGATCCTATCTCATACGAGAAACTGGCAATTTTTCTTTTATCATTTTAGACCATTAGATTTGTCATATGAGAGTAACTCTTGTGTCGTACAACAGGTCGGTTAGGAGACCATTTTGTCGTGCGAAGTCTAATAAAGTGTCGTTTGAGGCTGTTTTCTCGTACGAGAGCCATTCCTGACTCGTACGAGATGCTGTTTAACTGTGTTTTGTCGTTTGGAAAACAGTGACCATTTTTGAAAGTGTAAACATGAAATTTTGGTTTTGCATTTGACTTAGTTGGATTTGCATGATGTTTAACTTCTCTTGTAGACTCATTTGGAATGTTTTCTGATGCTACATTGTTGGATTGTGCAGGTTCGATTACCTCCTGTGTGTTGGTATTTTGGTATGGTTTTGTCATTGGTGTCAACACCTACTAAATACACCTACTTTAGAGATCCAACAACATTCACCGACAAACAGTAAACTATGCAACAGTTACCAGTATATGGTTAACCGGCAGGATATAATGTTCACCGGTACCTGGAATGACATGGAAGACACTTGGTAATGTTGAAGACATCATGTGGACACTTTATTTTGAAGTAATAATCATTGGTATATTCTTATTTGCATATTTTCTTTTACCGGCAAATAGGTCCAGGTTATCTAGGGTTACACCGATAGGTTTATCTTTTCCAGATCAGCATGGCACGCTATGGAGATGATTTATTATTGTTGTAAATGCATTAAGCCGACATGTTCAATCGGTTATTGCATCGGATATTGTATTTTTTGTAAAATGTTTTTATTGTAATATCTTGTAGAGCCGACCTACTAAAATTGGTCTTAGGGTATGGTATAAATGTAAGATCTTATTTGTAAGATCAAGTGTGGAATGCGAAAAAGAATTGTGTGAAGGTATATGTGAGATTAAGCAGAGGTATACATGAAGACATCATTTGAAGGTGAAGCTAGGTTTTTGTAGAAGCATATCAGCATTACACCGATACTGAATCCAACATATGAAGATGCTATTTTGTGCAGTACATTCTTATTGGATTTAACCATCCAACTGTAGTCAGTGTGACTCCCATTTATGATTGAGCAATGAGCTCTAGGCTGTTGGCCTTTATGCATGTGCAGACCCCTTTTGTACACCTACTATCTGTAGTAGTATCATCTAATTGTGGGTAAGGTTTCCCACCGTGGTTTTTCCCCTTACAGGGTTTCCATGTACAAATATTGGTGTCATGTGTTGTGGATGACTTTGTGCTTATGTTTCATGCATTAATTCTTACCGGTATAGCAATTTACTGTTAACACTATCTACCGACATACTTAACTGATTTACCGGTATTAAGCATTAAGTTGGTTAATAAGTTTTTGGTTTGAATTTATTAGACAACTGATTCACCCCCCCCCTCTCAGTTGTCTCCGGGACCTACAATTGGTATCAGAGCTTAGTCCTCTTCTTGCATAAGTTTAACAACTTGAGGAGATCCAATGTCTAATAATTATTTCAGAAAGGATAGTCCTAAACTTGATGGAACCAACTATGGGATATGGAAAATCAGAATGGAGACACATCTGAATTGCATTGGTAAAGACATCTGGGAAGTTACTAAGAATGGTTATACTGCTGTTGTAGCTGGTTAGACTGCTCCCACTACTTTAGCTAAAGATGAAGAAAATGATTGCAAAGCAAGAGAAGCACTCTTGAGCGCATTATCAGATCAACAAATCATGGGATTATCAGATAGGTCCACTGCAAAAGCTATTTGAGATCATTTGGAAACACTGAATGAAGAGTATTCCACAGTCAAAATTGCAAAACTTGAAAGCTTCCGAGTCAGGTATGAACATCTGAAAATGGAAATAGATGAAAATATTTCTGCTTTTATGGAAAGGGTAAATGAAATTATTTTGGGTATCAAATGTTGTGGAGGAACCTTGAGTGAAGATGAGATTGTTTCAAAAATCTTAAGAGGTTTTCCACCGGCATATAACATGAAGGTCACTTATATAAATGAGTTGAAAACAATGCCTAATACATCAGTAGCTAGGGATACATTGATTGGAAAACTTTCAGTATTTGAAATTGAGGAATTTGGTCCTGTTACTACTATAAAAACTGATTTGGCCTTCAAAGCATCAACATCATCTGCTCCATCCTTTGACAAATCATACTGGAGAGCCTTTTATGCAAGAGAACTTGAAGAAACTAGGAAGGAGAATGAAGAGCTTGAAGAACTTGAAGCACTATTTGCAAGAAAAATGCGAAAAGGCCCAATTGGAAGTAAGTATGAAGGTAAAGCACCCTTTAAATGTTTTAACTACAATAAGACTGGTCATATGGCTTCAAGATGCCCTGATAGACATGCTAGACTAAGAGAAGAAGCTAGAAGAACATACAAACCTAATCCTAAATATCAGAGATATAGATTTAAGAAAAACAAAGATAAATCTTGTTACGTTGCTGATGAAGGTGTGACTGATGATTCTGATGAGGATCCAGCAGACAATGGATGGGTCTTTGTTGCTATAATAGAAGATCAACCGATACCTATTGCTCAACCAGTAGAACAAGCCCTAGCAGCTAAAGTTTAATCAAAGGATGAATGGATTATTGACTCAGGATGCTCACATCACATGACTAGAGACAAAGGTAAATTCTTGAACTTTCAAGAATACAATGGAGGTTTAGTGAGATTCGGAGATGACAAAGCCTGTTCAATCAAAGGTAAGGGTTCAATATCTCTTGATGGTAAACATAACACTGACAATGTCTACTATGTTGAAGGATTAAAACATAATATTTTAAGTGTTGGTCAATTAGTTGAGAAAGGTTTTCAGTTACAATTTAAAAATGGAAAATGCAAAATCATGAATAGAACTAGTTTGGAAATTGCAACCGGTAATCAGACTAGAGGTAATATCTTTCATTTGAATAACAGTGAAAAGGCATGCATAATTGCACATATAGATGAAAGTTGGCTATGGCATAAAAGACTATGTCATGTAAATTTTGATTGCATGGTAAAAATCAGTACTTCTAAGGCAGTTAGAGATCTACCTAAAATTGTGAAACCTCAGAATATAATTTGCAAGGAATGTCAATTTGGAAAACAAGTTAGAGCTAGTTTCAAAAGTATTCCAGAAAAATCCAATAATTCCCTTGATTTAATTCACACTGATTTATGTGGTCCAACTAGAACTAAAAGCTTACAAGGTGATAGATATTTCATGCTAATTATTGATGATTATTCTAGAATGTGTTGGGTTACTTTTCTCAGAGAAAAATCAGAAGCACTTGGGAAGTTCAAGCTATTCAAAGCAATGGTTGAAAATGAAACCGGTAAGAAAATTAAATGTTTAAGATCAGATCAAGGAGGAGAATTCACATCTAAAGACTTTAATACATTCTGTGAAGTAAATGGAATCAAAAGACAGTTATCAGCACCTCGGACACCACCACAGAATGGAGTTGTTGAAAGGAAAAATAGAACTATTTTGGATGCAGCAAGAAGTATGTTATCAAAAGCAAATCTACCACATGTGTACTGGAGAGAGGCAGTAAGCACTACTGTCTATACATTCAACAAAGTTCACATCAAAGGTGAAACCGGTAAGACCCCTCATGAACTATGGTTTGGTAATACCCCTACTCTTAAGTATTTCGGAATTTTTGGAAGTAAATGTTATATTAGAAGAGATGAGTATATTGGCAAGTCTGATCCTAGAAGTGATGAAGGAATATTTCTTGGTTATTCATCTAAGAGTAAAGCATATAGATGTTTTAATAAAAGATTACAGAAAATTGTTGAGAGTACAAATGTAAAGATGATGAACAATTCAGAGGAACTTCAAGGTATATAGACTCTAAACCGGGAATAGAAATTATGACAAATGAACCTACAATAAATCCACTGGTACAGAATGATGATCCAGTTACTCTGGTATCATCAGAGGATTCCACAGTAATTGAAGAACAACAATAGACTAAGACACCCCGGTATGTAAGACTGAATCATTCTGAAGATCAGATAATTGGAAGCAAATTTAAAGGAGTCATAACAAGAGGAAGATTGGAAAATGAAGAGGTATGTCTTATTTCTCAAATTGAACCATTATCTATCAATGAGGCATGTGAAGATAAATTTTGGATTAAAGCTATGGAAGAAGAATTAGGACAAATTGAGAAAAATAATACTTGGACATTAGTTCCCCGGCCTAAAAATAAAAGTGTAATTGGAACCAAATGGGTATTTAGAAACAAACTCAATGAAGATGGTAAGGTTGTCAGAAATAAAGCAAGACTAGTGTGTAAGGGATATTCTCAGAAAGAAGGAGTTGACTACAATGAAACCTTTGCACTGGTAGCCAGAATTGAGGCAGTTAGATTATTCTTGGCCTTTGCAGCCCACAAGGATTACAAAGTTTATCAAATGGATATCAAATGTGCATTCTTGAATGGAGATCTTGAAGAGGAAGTCTATATTGAACAACCTGATGGATTTTCCTTGACACATGACAATGATATGGTTTGCAGATTAAGAAAAGCCTTGTATGGATTAAAACAAGCTCCAAGAGCTTGGTATGCAAGATTGGATAAGTATCTTTTAAAGATTGGTTTTACTAAAGGAAATGCAGATAGCAATTTATATTACAAAGTAACTAATGATGACATTTTGATTATGGAAGTATTTGTTGATGATATAATCTTTGGAGGAGAAGATGAATTATGCAAAGAATTTTCTCTTGAAATGCAGCATGAATTTGAAATGTCTATGATCGGAGAAATAAAATTCTTTTTAGGATTGCAGATTTTACAGATTGATAAAGGCATATTTTTTAGTCAATCTAAGTACTTGAAAGAACTACTTAAGAAATTTGGGATGGAGAACTCTAAACCGGTAAGCACACCTATGACTACAAATGACAAATTATCTCAAAGAGATGAATCTACACCTGTTAATCCAACTAGATACAAATCTATGATAGGAGGTTTACTATATTTGACTCAAACCAGACCTGATATTATGAATGCAGTATGTATAGTTTCTAGATTTCAGAGTAATCCTAGGGAAAATCATGAATTAGCAGTAAAAAGGATTTTCCGATACTTACAAGGCACAACAAATCTTGGATTATGGTATCCTAAAGATGAAAATTTTGACCTATATGCATACACAGATGCAAATTGGGCAGGAGATGTGGATGATAGAAAAAGCACCACTGGAGGAACATTCTTTCTTGGAAAGAGATTAGTTTCTTGGTTAAGTAAGAAATAGAGTTGTACATCTTTATCAACAACAGAATCAGAATATGTTGCAGCAGCAACAAACTGTACACAGGTACTTTGGCTTAAGCAGATGTTGAAAGACATAAAGGTAAAATGCAAGGAACCTATTACTATATATTGTGATAACACTGCAACAATTGATATATCTAAGAATCGAGTATTACATTCTAAAACAAAACATGTTTCTATCAAACTGAATTTTCTAAGGGAAAAAGTTGAAGAAAAGGAGATAATACTGGTTTATGTGAATACTAAAGAACAACTTGTAGATATTTTCACAAAACCTTTGCCTAAGGAAACTTTTGAGTATCTCAGAGATCAGCTTGGAGTCATCCCTCCACTGGTAGAGACTTAGATAGTTGATCATTGTCATCAACCGGCATAATTAAGTGGACAAATCTTTTATTCCGGTATTTGATAAGGAAGCTACTTCTCAGGGGGAGTAGTTGGTATTTTTGTATGGACTTCAAATTTGGTAGCTTTGGCATTTGATGTCAAAGGGGGAGAGATATATGGAAAAACACATTATCAATTGAGGAGAGATATCTATGGTGAAAATTGGTACAAGATAACATAAAATAACTCATGTTGCTCCCAGGGGGAGAGATTGTCACTTTAGGGAGATTGTTGGTTTTACATTTGGCATTTCTATTTTGGCATTTTGATGGTTTTCCATCTTGTGTTGCCATCAATGCCAAAGGGGGAGATTTTTGGTATTTTGGTATGGTTTTGTCATTGATGTCAACACCTACTAAATACACCTACTTTGGAGATCCAACAACATTCATCGGCAAATAGTAAACTGTGCAACAGTTACCAGTATATGGTTAACCGGTGGGATATAATATTCACCGGTACCTGGAATGACATGGAAGACACTTGGTAATGTCGAAGACATCATGTGGACACTTTATTTTGAAGTAATAATCATTGGTATATTCTTATTTGCATATTTGCTTTTACCAGCAAATAGGTCCAGGTTATCTACGGTTACACCAACAGGTTTATCTTTTCCAGATCAGCATGGCACGCTATGGAGATGATTTATTATTGTTGTAAATGCATTAAGCCAACATGTTCAATCGGTTATTGCATCGGATATTGTATTGTTTGTAAAATGTTTTTATTGTAATATCTTGTAGAGCCGACCTACTAAAATTGGTCTTAGGGTATGGTATAAATGTAAGATCTTATTTGTAAGATCAAGTGTGGAATGCGAAAAAGAATTGTGTGAAGGTATATGTGAGATTAAGCAGAGGTATACATGAAGACATCATTTGAAGGTGAAGCTAGGTTTTTGTAGAAGCATATCAGCATTACACCGGTACTGAATCCAACATATGAAGATGCTATTTTGTGCAGTACATTCTTATTGGATTTAACCATCCAACTGTAGTTAGTGTGACTCCCATTTGTGATTGAGCAGTGAGCTCTAGGCTGTTGGCCTTTCTGCATGTGCAGACCCCTTTTTTACACTTACTATCTGCAGTAGTATCATCTGATTGTGGGTAAGGTTTCCCACCGTGGTTTTTCCCCTTACAAGGTTTCCACGTACAAATATTGGTGTCATGTGTTGTGGATGACTTTGTGCTTATGTTTCATGCATTAATTCTTACCGGTATAGCAATTTACTATTAACACTGTCTACCAGCATACTTAACTAATTTATCGGTATTAAGCATTAAGTTGGTTAATAAGTTTTTGGTTTGAATTTATTAGACAACTGATTCACCCCCCCCCCCTCTCAGTTGTCTCCAGGACCTACATTGTGCTCTTCAGATGTGTATATCCACCCACTATGGTGTTAGTTCGGGATTTGTCTGAGGTTGAGCAGGCCCATATTGATATGAGTGACTTTACCCACCTGTTGAGGTTACCTAATATCCGTGTGAACCACAGGATGCTCATAGCGTTGGTAGAGCGATTTCATTCAGAGCATAATACCTTTCATTTGCCAGTTGGGGAGCTGACTATTACTCCCAAGGATGTGTACAGGATCCTTTGTATCCCTTTTGCTGGGGATAAGGTAGATTATGATACTGCATTGTTACCTGGACTGCAGGTACTGAGGAACATTTTCAGGGATCTAGATATCTTGACTCATTCTATGAGTTGGGATATACTGATGAGAAGGTACAGTGAGGAGTATCCTTTAGCATGTGTCCTAGCAGGTTTCATTGGTTGCTTCTTGATGCCAGACAGAGGGTAATAGGGTTTTCAGAGTGGATGGGGCCGTATGCTGGAGAGGTTGATAGAGAGCCCTCAAAGACTTGGTTGGGGTTCTTTTTTACTAGCCCACATGTATCGAGAGATGCATGAGATCTTTTACAGAGAGGGGCAGACCATGGCTACTGGGGTATATATTTTGTAGGTGTGGGCTTGGGAGCACCTTCCCGTGTGTCGGTCGATAGTGACAGACAACAGGGAGCCAGGACAGCCGATCATTTATAGATATGCTGGATATATCACGTAGCCCCATCTGGGCAAGACAAATTTTTGGAGACGGTAGCTCGATGACTTGACAGCTTTTGTATGGTGACCATATAGAGGGTTAGAGCTGTGGGATGACTGGCGGGCAATGTAGAGAGATCTGGTTGTCACACGCTCACTGATTGGGAGATTGCAGACTGTTGTGGAGTGATTTGTCATTTCATGAGTGATGAGGCAGTATGGCCGGCCTCAAGGGATCTCACAGGAGTTTACAACATATGCTAGGTATGCTAACAAGGAGAGGCAGGGTTGGGCACCTAGGCTATCTTATGCCTTGGCTATGCAGGAGCTAACAGGTTTACACCGCCTAAGGTGGGATTACTTGGATGATATAGCAGATGCAGGGGTATTGCCCCAGTATAGAGATTACTTTCAATAGCATCCTTTCCCACATTTGACAGATCTAGGTGAGTAGGATCCTCACATTGAGGATGTTGAGGAGGATGCCCCCACACCGGCATAGGGACAAGGCCAGAGACAGGGCTAGAGGTAGGGTCAGGGACAGAGGGCTGAGGCTCCACGGTGGGGTAGTGGTGATTCGGGTGCGAGCAGTAGCAGGGTACCAGCTTAGGGTAGGCAGCAGAGGAGTGAGGATGGATCCCTAGGGGGAGTGGGTGAGGCGGAGGAGGAGAGAGCAGCTCCTGGACAGGTACAATAGTGGAGAGAGGAGCAGAGTGGAGGTGGTGGTGGTGGTGGAGATGGGGGTGGAGATGGGGGACCTGCGAGAGAGCATGGACATGATGTTGGTAGGTCGATGAGAGCACATCTTGCAGAGCTGCAGTCATAGTTGATAGTGGCGCAGACTCAGCTAGCGGAGCGAGACCGACAGCTGGCCGAGGTGAGGACTGAGCATGATCGCTAGATTGCGGCTTTGAGAGAAGAGTCCAGAGCAGAGATAGAGTCTCTACGATAGGAGGTCCTTCTCCAGAGTAGTAGGGTATCTTATTACGTAGCAGCGTATAGTGCTGTAGTTCCTATTGCACAGCAGGTGCAACCTTATTCGCAGTATATGGCTCGATCAGAGGGAGCATGAGCACCTCGACAGGATCCTGAGCATCAGGCTCCTCCTCCTCCACCAGGCGATGAGGGAGAGGGTGCTAGCTAGATTTTTCCTTTGTAGCTTAGATATTTTTTTGTAGACACACCCATATTTTTGTAGCCTATACGATTCTTGCTCCGATGGGAGTTTGTACATGTCATTGGACATCATTTTGTACTATTAGAGTTGAGATGATATATATATACGAGATCCAATTTGACTTCATTGTACTTGTGTCAATTGGTTATGAGATGTTTTTATATGCTTTATTCTATATGTATACATTTCTTTTTCAGCATGAATATATGTATTGCAAATGATTATGGATGTCTATGTTTTTGTTCTTTTTCATATGAAAATAAATGAATGCAAATGAGTAATAATGAAATGAATGAATCTATATAATATGTTTATGTATGCAGCTAACATCTCAAAACACAAGTACTCGATCGAAGAAATGATGAAGAAGAGACCACTTAGCGAAGAAATGGTTAAGCTTCCAGCTCTAATTCAGCAAATGAAGAGATCATTATTATTACACCAAAATCACTCTAAAGTCACAAAATGCAAAATGAAATGCAAAATGATATGCGAAATGCATCCTAAACCTAGTCACTGGATTTAAAATGCTTAAGATTCATCATTGAGCATAACGAACACAACAGGCAGGTTAGAGTTCCTTTCTTTTTCAATGTGCAATATTAATTATCTTGTCCGCAATGACCCTTTTTTTGTTCATATCCTTTGACAGATTTCACAGGGACCCGAATTGCATCATAAAGAAATTCCCTCAAAACAAACAAAGAAATGATATGGACCTCCCTGTAGCATACAAATAAGCGGAGTCGAGGTATGTGAGGCAATTTCACCTTAATGTGAAGGCTCTTATCACAAACACCTAGCTAATTTATATGTTTCCAGATCATCGGGATCATTCCTACAAGCAGAAAATAAAGAAAATATTATGCCCCCAATCCTTGCTCCTCTTAGTCACAATAGACTTCCTCGAGTTACTCAGAGGGATAATAATCGAAAATCAATATAAAAGATAGCATACAAAGAAAATTTTTCATGCAAAGCTCAAACTATTTAGTGATCGTTTTCTGTTATGTTGTTTTGCTTGTTAACTCAGTGATAAAAAATTTGTAGTAGTTAGGAGACAGATGACTGACTCAGAATAGACGACCGGTTTTCACTTACGGGAAAATGACTTGTTTGATACTGCTTAGGACATGGGATGTGCTCTATCGATTTTCCTAAGACTAGGGCATTGATTAGTTTCAAGTCATGTGGGTTCCAACCAACCAGGGTGTCACGAAAGTGCCTGCAAAATATGTACAAGTGAAAGCAAAGATGCATGAAAGCGGGAAATGCCAACGTTGCGTTGATAGATGGAGCGCTTGAGTACAAGAGGCACCTGTTTACCAGGTTTTCACCTACTTGGCAGAGAATCAATTTTTTTTTTTTACCAGAGTGCCTATTTATCAGGTTTTCATGAGGGCATTTTCTCTTTTACATTTATTTTTTATTTTATTTTTTTATGATTTTTCCATTTTTTAGGATTTTTTTCAAGACTTTTTCAACTGTACAGTTTGCTGGAGCAGAGAATGCTAAGTAAAGAATATTTTCAGGTGGATGGTTTTAATCGGTTCTCGGAGTTGATCTCCTTCCGATGTTGAGAGCTGATAGGCACCAGAGCCGAAGACTACAGTAACGATATAGGGACCCAGCCAATTGGGTTCAAACTTCCCTTTGTTGTCTCGAAATTGTTGATTTTTTGGATTTTCTCTTAGTACTAGGTCTCCAACCTGAAATTCTCTTTGTCTAACCTTCTTGTTATATCCTCTGGACATTCTCTTTTGGTACACTCTGAGATGATCAAATGCCACTTGTCGACGTTCGTCCAACAATTCGAGTTCTTGCAATCTAGATATTCTGTGATCTTCATCAATAACAAGACCTTGCAACGAAACTCTTAGAGATGGTATTTCTACTTCAATGGGTAATACTACTTCAGACCCATTCACCAAAGAGAAACGTGTAGCCCCAGTAGGTGTTCTGATACTTGTTCTATAAGCCCATAGTGCAGGATTGAGCTGCAGATGCTAATCCTTCCTGGATTTGTTCACTATTCTGTGCAAGATAGTCAGTAGGTTTTTGTTAGATGCCTCGGCTTGTCCATTACCTTGAGGGTAATATACTGATGACCAATGTTGCTTTATTTTGAATTTCTCACAAAGTTCATCCAGGTCTTTATTCTTGAACTGTCCTCCATTATCAGTCACGATGGATGAAGGTATCCCATACCTCCAAATTATATAGTTTAGGATAAATAAGGCGACTTGTTTACCAGTTGCTTTGATGAGTGGAACCGCCTCTACCCACTTGGTGAAATACTCAGTGGCCGTTATGATGAATTTATGTCCATTGGATGATGCAGGATATATCTGACCAATGAGATCAAAGGCCCATTGCTGAAAAGGCCAGTGTGTAATGAATGGTATGAGATCCCTCGCCGGGGCGTTTATCAGATTTCCATGAAGCTGACATTTCTCACAAGTCTTAGTAAATTTTATGGCATCTTTTTCCATATCTGGCCAGTAGGAGCCAGCCCGTAATAGTTTCTGAGCTAAAGTAAAACCATTTGAATGAGATCCACAAATACCTTCATGGACTTCTGATAATGCACGTTTAGACTCTTTAGTTTCTAGATATCTAAGCAATGTACCATCCAAACCTCATCTAAATAAATCATTAACTATGATAACATACCGCAAAGCATTTCGAGTTAGGTTTCTTTTCTCATTTCAGGTAAGATTTTTAGGAATAACTTGGTCACGTAGATAGTAGTAGATGTGGCTATATCTGGATGAGTCATGTCCAATAATAGAACAAACTATTTGGGTTTTAGGGGAATCATAAGCTGGGTAACGCAACTCTTCCACCAGGAATTCAAAGCGAGCATTGAACTCTTGTAATTCAGGTATGGATGCCAGAGTGGCCATAGCATCTGCTGCTCTATTAGGAGACCTTGGGATCTGCTGGAATGACACAAAAGCAAAGTACTTCTTGAGATTGTCCACCATTCTTTTGTAAGGCATCAACTTCTCATCTCGAGTCTGATATGTGTCGTTGATTTGATTGATGACCAGCTGAGAATCTCCATAAATATGTAATTCAACAACCTTCCATTCAATGGCTAGCTTTATCCCATTTACCAAGGCTTCATATTCTGCAATATTGTTTGTGCAGGGGACTAAAATCTTGTAAGATTTTGGGATGGAGTACTTTTGAGGAGTAATGAATAATATGCTAGCACCTGAACCATTTTGAGTAAAGGACCCATCAAAGAACATCTTCCAGGGTTGTTGAGTAAGATGCATTATTGATTCATCTGGGAACTCTATATGTAGTGGTTGAGTATCCTCAAGTGGAGCTTTAGCAAGTTGATCAGCAATTACCTGTCCTTTTATGGCTTTGCGTTCCACATATTCAATGTCAAACTCTGTAAGGATCATTACCCACTTTGCCAATTGTCTAGTGAGAGTTGCTTTATTAAGAAGATACTTGAGTGGATAAATTTTGGCCACCAACTTGACTGAATGTGCTAGCATATAGTGCCTCAGTTTCTATGATGCAAAGACTAATGCCAAGCATGCTTTTTCTATTATACTGCAACTCATTTCATAAGACACCAATGTCCTGCTAATGTAATAAATAGCTCTTTCCTTTTTGTTGTCATCCTGTTGTGCCAGAAGTGCCCTCAGTGACGAATCAGTTGCTGATATATATAAGATTAGTGGTTTACCCTGAATAGGTGGCATTAAGATCGGTGGATTTGACAGGTACTCTTTTGTCTACTGAAGATGTTGTTCACACTGCTGATCCCAGTTGTATATTATTCCTTTTCTCAATAATTTTGTAAAAGGTTGAGCCTTGTCTGCTAGTTGAGAAATGAATCTTCTAATGGATTGGAGACATCCCTGTAGACTTCTCATTTGACTGATGTTCTTTGGAGGTGGCATTTCCATTATAGCTTGGACCTTCTCAGGATCAACCTCAATGCCCTTCTTTGAAATGATGTAGCCAAGTAGTTTACCATATGTCACTCTGAATGCACACTTCTTTGGATTTAATCGGAGCTTGAAATTTTCCATTCTGTCAAGTATAGGACCTAACTCTTGAATATGCGTTGATCTTTTCATAGTCTTCACTAAGGTGTCATCAACATAATCTTCCATATTCTTATGCATCATGTCATGAAAGATAGTTGTAACTACTCTTTGATAGGTCTCTCCTACTTTCTTTAACCTAAATGGTATAACATTCCAGCAAAAGGTTCCCCATGCACAGGTGAAAGTTGTCTTTTCTTGATCTCCAGGAGCGATTTTAATCTGATTGTAGTCGGAAAATCCATCCATTAGTGAGTATATCTCATACCCAGCTATCATGTCGACTATCATATCAATATTTGGCAATGGAAAGTCATCTTTTGGACATGCTTTATTGAAATCTCTAAAATCTGTACAAAGTCTAATAGATTTATCTGCCTTCGACACAGGTACTATGTTGGAAATCCATTCAGCATAATCTATTGCTCTGATAAATCCAGCTTTAAGTAGTTTCTCTAGTTCAACTTTGACCAATAGTGTGACATGCGGGTGCATCTTACAGAGTTTTTGTTTAATTGGTTTTACTCCTGGTGTGATTGAGAGATGGTGCATAATGAGATCAGGATCCAAGCCTGGCATATTAGAGTACGTCCATGCAAAATTTATTTTCTTCTCTAAGAATAGCTAAGTGAAATCCTTCAATTCCTCTACCGATAGTGATTGAGCTATGTGAATAATTTGTGGTGTCTCTTGATTCCAGATATTTACTGGCTGAGTTGGCTTGATCAATATGGAAGACCACTCCTGAAAATGACTGGGCAGTATACCAAGTATCTCACCTTCAGGTGCCTCAGAGAGGTTTTCACCTTTAGGTACGTCCTTTATTTTCTCTTTTTTAGATTCTAACACCACCTTTGTATGGTTTTCGCCATCAGATCTTTTATTTTTATTTTTCTTGTTTTTGCGACTAAGATACTTGATATCCTCTTCAGTCATATTTTCACTCCGTTCACTAGTGGAAGAGTTCATAGGTTCGACTGCATTGAGATAATAGGATAATGTATAGTCATTGGCAAAAGTAGGTATATCCATGGGTTGATTCTGTAAAGTACAGTCAATCAATTCGAGATGTATTAAGGACAAATTTTGGATAGGTTCAAGAGCGTTCACGGTATTGTTATCACAACTGTAGATTAAAAAGTCAAGTTCCAGAATGATACATTGTGTAAGTGTCTTGAGACCAGGAAGAGTCAGATCATGATTATTAAAGTTCACGTTAATATTTAATCGATCTAATCCAATAGACATACTTGTAACGTCATTTACTATGCTGGACTGGATGTCATGTCGTGGTTTAACAACAATAAGACTAGTAGACAACTTTTCATTATTTGTATCAGATGATTTAGAATTTAAGGATGAGTGGGTATCATCATGAACATGACTATTATCAGAGTCCTCAGAATCATCAGAGTTATCAAATGAAGTTTCCAAGTCTCTATTAGGTGATTTAGTAAGCATATGTATGGTATCAATACTAACATCTTTAATGCTACAAATTCCTTCATATTGTAATTCATTTGTCATTTGTATCTGACACACCTGTTGACATGATATCATTGTTTCTGTGATTTTTTTTCATATACTCCATTCAGCTTCTTCTGGACTGATAACTGGTTCTTGTTCTGCAGCTTCTAACTCTTCCTGTGTAGTGCTATAACTGATTTGTTCTGTTTTAGGATAAGGATACATAGATGAGAAGCTTTCTGGTATTATTCCTTCTTTCAATGCTTGTTCATAATTTGCTTGCCTCTTTTGTCTAATTTCTTGTATTTCCCTCTTTAGTTTTATGCACATCAGCTCTTGAGTATCATCTATGACACCACTAGATTCTTCTGGAGTTTCTATAGCGGATGTGTCTGAAAGATAGTTAGGACCCCATTCACACTCGTTTGAATCAGTCTCCGAATCATCTACTTGTTGCTTGCCAGTATATGTGATTGGAACTTTTAATGGTGCAAACAATTCTCTAATTCTCACAAATTCATCTCTTATATCCTCAGGAACCTTGACCTCTTGTATTATCATAGCTGATACCGTCGAAGCTTGAGCACTGACTATTTCTTCTTTCTTGACTGTTGATTCCTCTTTCTCTTTTCTACACTCTTCTTTTGTTTGTTTAGTGTTTGCTTCATGTAATGTTAAAGGCAATATCTTTTTCAAGCCTTTAGACTTAGAGACATGTTTTTGTTCTGATGTCTTTTTAGGATTGTATCCCAGTCCAGCCTTATCATTTGTGGATTTGGTTTGTAGCTGAATTAGTTCAGTAATACCTTCTTTTTATTTGCCCAAAGGACTAGTACCTAAGTACCCCATGTGCTGAATCATTTTGTAACCACGACCATATTGGTTTGAGGAAATCTCACAATGTCGTACCTCCTCATTTGGACTATCTTCCTTAAAGAGCCAGTTAAGCACAACATCCTCTTCTATTTCATCCACCAAGGAGGTAGAAGACTGTATGAAGAGACCATCATATATAGTATTCGGAACTGAATTTTGTGTTCTCATAGCCTTTGATGGCTTGCCCAACTATTTTGGTGATGGAGGGAGAGAAACTAATGATAGCATCGGTTCTATCTTGTAGCCATCCATGCCAGTATCTGTAATCTTCAATCTCTTTTCTAAGTCTTTCATCAATGTTTCTGGATCTTCATTTGGAGAGGCTGCCCTATTATGAGGCACAAAAGTATCTGCACCTTTTGTCAATGCATTACAGGTGACATTTGTATCAGCCGGAATATTGACTTCAGCTCCATTATAAGGAAACTTTAAGCATTGGTGATATGTTGACAGTACTGCCTTCATTTCATGAATCCATGGCCTACCCAGCAATATATTGTATGACAATGGAATATCGAGAACCTGGAAAAGGACATCTCTCTCTACCGGTCCCACTCTGATTGGTAATGATACCAAACCTTTGGAGGTCCTCTCTTCTTCGTCATAGGCTTTAATTGTTATTTTCTTGCCTGGATCAATGACATTTTCAGAGAATCCTAGTTGTGTAAGTAGATGATAAGTACAGATATTCAACCCCGTGCCTCCATCTATCAAAACATGTTTAACTCTGTGTTTGTGGATCATGGCTTCAATATGCAATGGATGGTTATGTGGATGATTTAATGAATTGTCATCTTCCTTAGAGAAGGTCAAATAGTGAGGTGAAGTCAGATGACCCACCATAGACTGAAACCGATCAATGTCTAAATATTTTGGAACGTTGGTAGTGAGCAATGCTTTGTCTAGGATTTTCTTGTGAGCATATGAGAGCTGTAGCAATTCAAAAATTGAAATTTGAGCATTTGTCCTTTTCAACTGTTCAACCACGATGTATCCAGAGGATGATGATGAGGTTAATCTTTTAAATTTGTCCAAGGTTGATTCCTTTTGTTTGTTTGGCAAGGCTGTTGGATTTGATGTTTCCTGAGGTGGTTTGGAAGAACTAGCTCCTTGGAGGGTAAATTTCTTTTGAGATCTGGTCAGAGATTTTGCATATCATGATTCATTTGGTTTATCTTGAACTATAATCACATTGCAATATTCTGAGTGTGAAGGTTCAATCATGTTGATAATGTTGTCCTAGCTGGCATAAGCATAATTTACCTTGGCACCTCCTTTGGTCTTTGAGGAATCACCTTGTTCATAAGTAGTCAAAGGGTCTTTAAATGCTTTATGATCACCATTGGTTGGATGATTCCCAACAACAACATTACCAGCGTCTATGAGATCCTGAATCTCATGTTTTAGCTTCATGCAATTGTTTAGGTTATGACCCTTATTCCGATGGAAGTCACAGTATTCATTTTCTCTCCACCATCTTGGTTTGACATCCAGATCATATGGTTTGGAGTTATCTGGTAGTGTTATCAAGTTGTCTGCCAACAAAGTTTTGAAAGCAGACTCATATGATTCTTCAAGAGGAGTAAAATCACGCTTAGGTTTGGAAAGCCAAGGCTTGTCTTTGAACCATTCCTTTGTTTTCTTTGGTGGATTCTCTGCTGCAATCTCAGCGGCTTTAAGTGCTTGTGTACCACTAGCCAGGTTGAATATTGTGGATTTTGAGTTGGTTTTGACAGTGTCTACTACTCCATCATTAACAACATTCTTGTTGTTGTCTTTGACAAATTTCCAATACTTGTTCTTCTCTTTAGAGCTAGATCCTATTTGTGTTTCTTTCCAAGGTGTGATATCCCCCTTCTTTATGAGCACATCTTCCATTCGAATGGCATTATCTACCATTTTGTTAAATGATGTGTGTACTTGCATTTGTACGCTATATTTCAGTTCGGGGACCAAGTTATTGACAAATATATCCATTTTCTCAGAGTTTGGAATAGGTCGTGGGTACCTAGAGAACATCCTTCTCCAGCGTTGGAGAAAAGTAAGAAGAGGTTCCCCTATTTTCTGTTGAGTATTACAAAGATCGATCATAGTCACGGGATGTCAAATGTTGTATGAGTATTGTTGTAAAAATAGTTGGATTAGTTCTTTGAATGTTTTTATTCCTTTGGGTAGACTTGAGAACCATTCCATTGCTTGACCCCCTAAACTCCTTGGGAAGAGACGCATGAGGTACGTTTGATCGTGCATGAATTCCATACAAGCAGCACTAAATTCCCTAACATGATCTTGAGGATCTGAGGTACCATCATATTTATCAAATTTTGGGATTTCCATTCGTGATGGGAATGGAGGCATGTGTAAATTCTTGTCAAATGGGAAGGGACATATTGCTTCCAGAGAATATTGTTTCGGGGACTTGTCCTTATTCTTCAGCTTTGTGAGCTCTGTTCGCAAAGCTAGTAACTGTTTGTGTACCATGATTATAGGTGAGTCTTCCCTTTTAGTAACAAGTGTTTGTACATCATATCCAATAGGAAGTTTAGCACCTTGATTTGCTAGTTCTAAGAAATAGTCTTCCTTTTCTCGAGTCATGATAGTTTTCATCATTTTTCTAAAGTCTTTGTCTTTCTGACAGTCAAGGATTTCTTTTTCTGGAGGTTCAGCAACTTCGTCAATCTCACTTGATGATGATGAGTCATTATGATTTTCAGGAATATTACAGTCGTTTTTGTTTCCATCATTATATTCTGTCTCATGTATAGTGGGAGATTTTGGTTCATCAAAAATTGGTCTGCCTGATGACGATGGCATGTCAGTGAGGGGATCCTTCACATAGAATGGTTTATCTTGATAAGTGAAGGTTTGTCCTTTGCCTTTGGCTTGTTTCTTACAAGAACTCCTGGTTTGAATAGGCATTTTTATGGATTAGTGTGACCTAGAGTTGTTTTTGATGCAGAGGTCAAGATCAATTTTAGTGCTAGTTTGTTCGGTTTAAGTATTGTTTGAGAGAAACAACTAAGATTTAGTCTGGTTTCGAGAAAGATCTATCCTGTATAAGACATTTACTTGGGTTGATTCTAAAATAGTAACTAAGATTCAGTCTGATTCAGGAACGATATATCCTATGTAAGATATTATCTAAGTGACTTGAGTTTGATAGGTAGTTTGATTGAACTAGCTGAAGGGTGATCGACCAAATCGTGCAACAAAAAAAAAATGGCAGAGGTACACTATCTTGATCTGTTTTATGCTCAGGAAAATTTTATAACCAATATTATGTTCGCTGTAGACTGTGTTTTTGGCAAGTTTGACTGTTCTGTCTGACAAAACCAGAGACTCGTACGACTGGGTTTTCTGAACCGGACGACAATTTAGCAGTTATAGGACGACATAAGTTCTATTTCGTATGAGTTTCTACCTTGTACCGTACGACTGATGGGCATGTGCAGGATGAAAAAAGACTGAGGTTGATTATGCCTCATACGAGACAAGATACAGTGTAGGATGATGAATGATTTAGACTCGTACGACAGAGAATCTGCTATAGGACGACAATTGAGTAGATTCGTATGACACAGGACTAGTGCAGCACGATAAATTAGTAGACTCGTATGACTATTCACAGGGCAGAGACTAAAAATTCTGAGTTTTCTGACTGCTGAGTATTGACAACCGAGTATGACAAATTCTGAGATGGATTGATTTTTGACCAGGATATACTAGTTTTTGACATGGACAGAGTTTCAACTTAGGATGGACTAGTTTCTGACATGGACAGATTTTTGACTTAGGATGGACTAGTTTCTGACACAGACAGAGTTTTGACTCACTAAGTTTGTTTCTTGTCTTCTCTAATTTTGGTATTCCAAGTTTTGTTTCAGGGATGAAAACACAGAAAACGGGTAGTATGTATAGTAACTCCAATCACAGCATGCAAACCCTAAGGAACTTGGTGAGGCAAGAAAACCTTTGCTTGTAGACTCAGGTACACATCCAATAGCTAATCAGAATATGGCCGCTGAGTCTCATGCAATGGATTCTCAACGTCGTATTATCTGACTCCAAACGCTAATGGGGGCACGAAATGACAAGTATCTTGGGAGAGTTACTATCTCTCTTGCACAAAGATTATCTCCCTTTTGGAGGTGAACCGGGTAGCTTCTAATTTTAAATTGGATTTAGTCAGGGGTCCGTTCGGTGCGTCAAGGTATAAACTCAATTAAGAGGTCTCCCAGCCTTGAAAACCAAGGTTTAATATACCCGAAGGTATAGAGGAGAGCTATTCTCGAGCACTGTCGTTGACTTGATTTTCATTAAATCACATTTATTTTATAGTGGGTTGGAGTACTTGGCGTCTAGCCATTCCCACTTAGGTCGTTCCCCTCTCACCAGCCCTAAAGGCTATAGAGTTATTAGCTCCTTAGGAGGGCAGGCCTACTAAAGATGTTGCAATCAATCTTAAGAAAGCACTTCAAGGGTCTGGATTTCTGATTGTCTAAAAGAAGACAAGAGCATACTCTCCTACCTCTCAGATTTTTCTAAAATACGAAAGATAGATTTTGTTCATTAACCAGATAGCAAGTTAGGTGCCTAAAAATGAATTTAAAGAATACACGATGTTTAGTCGATTCTCCTTAGGCAACCTGCAAAGACAATGAATCAGTAGTCATATTGTCTTTGTGCGACAAGCATATTCTTCGACAAGCGTTTTGCAAAAACTAGTTAGGCTGTGAAAAATTCTGAGACAAATAGATAAACAGTCAGGGTCAATCGTCAGAATAATCAAAAAAATGATAAAATCATGAAATTTGCCTTTTTACTAGAGAATACAGAATCATACGACAAAGTCTTGACTCATACGAGACAGGATTCAGTATCGCACGAAAGAAGATTACTGATGATGTCTGCTCGTATGATAGAGGATTTATGCTTGTACAAAAGATATGCTAGTATGATAGGATATGGAAATTCATACGACACCTGCATTTTATCATTCAATCCTGTGGGAATTTTCGTACGAGATGTACGGATGAAAAACTGAAAAATCGAAAAACCTGAAAAATAACAAAAATAAAAAAAATCAATCTTGGAGGCTGAAAAATAAGTAGTCTTCGGGCCCCATGGTGGGCGCCAGAAATGTGTGTGTGAAAAAGTGAACCTGTAGCTGCAAGCACAACACTTCAATTAAGTCATTATATGCATGGTTAGTACTCAATAATCAATAAAAATAAACCATAGCAAAGTGACCCATTGCCTTCTAAATGATGCGAGTATAAGATTGCTCTCAGTTTGTTATAAGCAATACCAATGACTAGACTACACCAAGATGAAGGATTTAATCTATATGATATTAAGCTATATGGATGCAAGATAAATGAATAATTCAAGCAATAATAACCAATTCAAGCAACAATGGATGCAAGCAATAATGAATGTAAAATGGATGCAAGTAATCTAAAAAAAAAGCATTAATAATCAATC
Source organism: Cryptomeria japonica (assembly GCF_030272615.1). Classification (NCBI taxonomy): domain Eukaryota; kingdom Viridiplantae; phylum Streptophyta; class Pinopsida; order Cupressales; family Cupressaceae; genus Cryptomeria; species Cryptomeria japonica. Next base: position 343,629,625 of record NC_081415.1, read on the forward strand.
AATGACTCCAGAGCGAAATTAGCGTGATCATAATCTCCAAGCGTGTTCTCAAAAATCTCTGAGGTGAATTGGAATGAGAGCTGATGACTGAATTTATAGAGAATTATAGAGAGATGATGAAAAAGCTCAATTTAGGATTAATTGAAATAATTGAGAAATCAGGTTGAGTTAACCTTGAGATAGATTCCAGTTATAGTTCAATTGAAATGCATTCGAATTAGAAGTCCAAATTGCATTGGAAAATAATAATAAATTAATTCCATGCATATCTGATAAAAATAGATAATTCCATGCACATATTTGATTCATTCAAGAAAAAGGTCTTTTCAATGCAACTGAACTTCTTTTTCTGAAAAGCTTTGAGTTCCAATTTTAGAGAATAATTCCATAATTCAATTAAATTGCTCTTATGATTTCTAGTTCTAAATTTAGAAAAAGAAATAATATCTCAAGTTTGATTTTTCTCTTAATTCAATTCTTTTTTTTTTTAAATTTTGTTTCAATTCAACTCTTTGTAATAAATTAATTCATCTTTTGTAATAAATTAATCCTTTCGCATGATTGAATGGCAAATTTATTAATTAATTAAATATGCAAGGATAATTGATCAAAATGATATTCTTGGAAATGATTCAATTAATTAAATAAATATTTAATTAATATTGGGTAATTGATTTTGCCATGTGATATTTGATAATTAAAGAATTAATTATGTGCTCAAGATTGATTTAATTGCCTTTTGGTTAGGACCTTGGTGATGTTGTCGAGATTAGGGGCCCATGGTTTAGATGACCAATTTTAGGGTATTGCAAGAAGACATGTTTGATTACACAGATTGATGAAAGTTGGCTATGGAATAAAAGGTTGTGTCATGTGAATTTTGATTACATTGTGAAGATCAGTTCAACTAAGGCAGTTAGGGATATACCTAAGATTATGAAGCCCTATAATCTGGTATGTAAGGAATGTGAAATGGGTAAACATGTCAGAACCTCTTTTAGGAGTATACAAGATAAATCAAATGATGTCCTTGATCTTATTCATACTGATTTGTGTGGCCCTACTAGAGTTAAAAGATTTCATGGTGATAGATATTTCATGCTAATCATTGATGATTATTCTAGAATGATGTGGGTTACTTTTTTGAGAGAAAAATCTGAAGGATTTGAAAAGTTTAAAATCTTTAAGGCTAAAGTGGAAACTGAGACAAGATTGAAGATTAAATGTTTGAGATCAGATCATGGTGGAGAATTCACTTCCGGTGAGTTTAATAACTTTTGTGACAAGCATGGTATAAGAAGACAATTTTCTACTCCCCGGACACCTCAACATAATGGAGTTGTGGAAAGGAAAAATAGAACTATCTTGTATGCTGCTAGAACAATGATGATGGAAGTTAATCTACCTCATATATACTAGAGAGAAGCAGTGAGTACAACAGTTTATACATTCAATAGAGTACATATCAAAGGAGAAACTGGTAAGACACCTTATGAATTAAGGTTTGGCAATATACCTATAGTTAAGTATTTCAGAATTTTTGGTAATAAATTTTATATCAGGAGAGATGATACTATTGGGAAATTTGATCCTAGATGTGATGAAGGCATATTTATTGGTTATTCTAATGAAATCAAAGCATATAGATGTTATAACAAGAGATTACAGAAAATTGTGGAGAGTGCTAATGTCAAAGTAGATGAGCTAAACAAAAGTCAAATCAGAGTTTATGAGAAGGAACCGACAATGGAAATGATTATATCTGAACCAGTAGCACCTTTATCGGAGCAAAGAGTTGAACCAGTTACTCCGACAATATCAAATAATTCTACAATAACTGAATAAGAGGGAAGAGGAATAGAGAGTCAAAAGACTCCTAGGTATGTGAGATTGAATCATTCTAAAGATCAAATCATTAGGGATAAGAGCAATGGAGTGATGACAAGAAGAAGACTGGAAACTAATGAGGTATGTTTAATTTCACAAGTTGAACCGGTATGAATAATTAAGGCATGTAAATATGAACATTGGTTAAAAGCTATGGAAGAAGAATTAGATCAAATTGAGAAAAATAACACATGGACTTTGGTTCCCCAGCCTAAAAATAAAAATGTTATTGAAACTAAATGGGTTTTTAGGAATAAATTGAATGAGGATAGTCAAGATATAAGGAATAAAGCTAGATTGTTCTATAAAGGATATTCTTAGAAGGAAGGAATTGATTATGGAGAGACTTTTGCACTTGTAGCTTGGATTGAAGCTGTAAGATTATTCTTGCCTATGTTGCTTATAAAAACTACAAGGTTTATCAAATGGATGTTAAATGTGCATTTTTGAATGGGGGTCTTAATGAGAAAGTTTATATTGAGCAACTTGATGGTTTTTCACTATCAGATGATACAGATATGGTTTGCAGGTTAAGGAAAGATTTATATGGATTAAAACAAGCACCTAGAGCTTGGTTTGCAAGGATGGATAAATATCTTTTGAAGCTTGGTTTTACTAAGGGCAGTGCTGACAGTAATTTATATTATAAAATCATTGATGATGATATAGTTATTGTTGAAGTATTTGTTGATGACATTATTTTTGGAGGTGAAGATAAGTTATGAATTGAATTTTCTAAGAATATGGAAAAAGAATTTGAGATGTCTATGCTTGGTGAGATGAGATTATTCTTAGGTTTGCAGATTACTCATACTGACAAAGGTATTTTTATCTGTCAAACTAAATATGCTAAGGAATTGTTGAAGAAATTTGGTATAGGAGATTCTAAATCGGTAAGTACACCTATGGTTACAAGTGAGAAATTGACAAGAAATAATGTTTATGGACCAGTAAATCCTACAAGATACAAATCTATGATTGGAAGTCTACTCTATTTAACTCAGACTAGGTTTGACATTATGAATATTGTTTGTATTGTTTCAAGATTTCAGAGTAATCCTAGAGAAAATCATGAGATGGCAGTGAAAAGTATTTTTAGATACTTGCCAGGTACATCAGAATATGCCTTATGGTTCCCTAAGGATGGTAACTTTACTTTATGTGCATATACAGATGCTGATTGGGCTAGAGATGTACTTCCAATGGAGCTTTCTTTCTTGGAAAGAAGTTGGTTTTATGGATCAGCAAGAAATAGTCATGTACTTCTCTATCTACTACTGAAGCTGAGTATGTTGTTGCTGCTACTAATTGTACACAAGTTTTATGGATGAAGCAAATGTTGAAGGATATAAAGGTGGATTGTGATGAACTGATAGTTATTCATTGTGATAACTTTGTTGCTATTGATATATCAAAGAATCTGGTATTTCATTCTAAGATAAAGCACATATCTATCAAGTATAACTTTTTGCAGGAGAAGGTGGAAGAAAATGAAGTTAGACTGGTTTATGTGAACACTAAAGAACAAATTGCAAATATTTTCACTAAACCTTTATCCAAGGAATCATTTGAGTACCTGGGAGATATATTGGGAGTTTCTACCCCTCCGGTAGAGACTTGATTGATGCAGTTTTGGCATCAATCCATCATGCATTATTTGAGATGTTATTCATTTCAGCACTAATGTGGGATGCTACTACTCAGGAGGAGTAGTTAGCTTTGTGATTCAAAGGCTTATGTTTTTGCTTTGATATTTTTGTCAGATTTCTGGCATTGATGTCAAAGGGGGAGAGATATTGATGTGAAAAAGATAAATAAATAAAATGATAAATGTCAAAGGGGGGGAGATATAAAAAGTAAAAGGGAGAGATATTCAGAGCTACATGCAGGTGATTGTTGGTTGTCTTCCACAAGGGGAGACATGTTTGGCATTTCTTGGTACTTAGATATTTTTCACATCTAGTGTTGCCATCAATGCCAAAGGGGGAGATTGTTGGCCATTTGGTGGAATTAATTATGTGTTGCATTGATGTTTTGTCATTGATGCCAACGCTAGATTTTTGGATGCTTTACCGACACCCTTTTGGTCCTGATAGGATGAGTGGTTTCTGGTTAACTTGGATCTGACATGATCCAACAAGCTCCGGTATAATTTGGTGATGGAATTGGCTTGTTCATCATACTTATACTCATATTTGGTCAGTTAGTTTTGGTCTGGTGATTGGATGCTATCCTACTTGCTTAGAAGATTGATTTCTGGTTCCGGTAAGTGCTTCACTGACAAAGATTTTGATGGAGATCTTTGATGAATTGCATAAGTGGTGCAACTTCTTGTAGAGTTTCAGGATGTTGTTGGTGATCATGTTTGAGACTTGGCATTTGGAGACCATTACTAAAGCGTGTGGACCTTTACTTGGCCCCGGTTGATCTAGGTTATGGACCGAATTTAATGTAACGTGTGGATAGGACCTATTGATGTATTTTTGGGATGTCTTATGTGTTGATATTACTTGTTTGGTCTAAGGCCAACATGGTTTGTAATTATGTAATCGGTTTATTGTCTGGTGGCTGAACTGATTGTTTATGGTCAAGGGTTTGTATAAATATATGTAAGATCTTGTTGTAGATCATCATGGTTAATGTGAGAGATCATGGTCAAGGAATGTAATGTGCAAATAATGTAATATCATTCAGGAAGAGGAGTTGGTCGATCATTGGAGATCGAATTGGGTTTATGTAAGAGGATTTAGTCCTCCGATATTGAGCTTAACCAAAACTATACTCAGGCATAGGAGATGCTATCTTTTGTAGTTCAACACTTTTCTGAATTGTAGTATGGATTTATATGTAGTCAGTGAGGCTCCTTTTGTGATGAGCAGTGTGCTCTAGGTTGTTGGCCTTCCTGCAAGTGCAAGACCCTTCATTGTAATTCACATACTTACTGAAGAAGTATTATCTGACTATGGGTAGGCTTCCCACCGTGGTTTTTCCCTTTACCCAGTTTTCCACATACAAATCTTGGTGTTGTGTGGATGGATTTCATTCTATGATTATTGTTTATGCTTAATTGGATTAACTGTTATTCTGGTATTATTGTTTTGGGTTCTGATATTAAAGTTTTAATTGTTGAATGTTCCTGTAATCTGATATAACTAATTCACCCCCCCTCTCAGTTGTCTTTCGGTTATCTAAACTGTCTAACAATGATTATAATATTATTCACATACAGATAATCCCATAACCTTAATCCCATGCCATAACCATAACATGATCTACAAAGATATCTTACATCATATTTATTCCAACCCGGGACCTAAACAATTAGGGCAGCCACCTAAAAGATAATACAATAAATTCATAACATAAACTCACAATCCAATGATCATCCAAGTCAGCCTATGATCGAAACAACATAATTCAATCAATAAATCCAATTGGTAACACATCGGGATCATCCACCAACATGTTACATAAACCAGTCCATAACCAAGCAGAATAAGATAGCATTAGGTCCGGTCGTAACTGCAACACCACCGATCATCAGGAACACGAACAAGATAACCAACAACATCCTGAAATCCATCTAGAAGCCACACCAACACCACTTATCATGTGCATCAAAAGATATTCAATAAAGCTCTGTCGATAAAACCCTTACCGGTGACCAAAAGGCTTACTAGAACAAATGATAGCTCCTGAGTCATAAAATCCTGAACCAATTGATTGTGATACACATTTGAATAGCATTAATGATAGATCCAAACTAATTCCACAAACCAAAGCATACCAGAGCATACTGGATCAATATCATAATCTAGCCACTCTACCGGAACCTACCAGAAACCAATAAACAACCAAAACAGTCGGTGTTGCCATCAATGAGAAAACATCAATGAGAAAACATCAATGCAACACATAATCAATTCCTCCAAATTGCCAACAATTAGTAAGTGAGCAATAATTGGTAAAATTGAAAATTGGGAATTATCATGATGAAGTCTTGTGTGATATTATGCCTATGGACATTTCTCACCTTTTGTTGGGTAGACCTTGGCAGTTTGATAGACAGGAAATACATGATGAGAGAAAGAACATATACACTATTGTAGCAAATGGGAGGAAACAAACCTTGTTACCCTTGGACGATCCTTTGAAGAGTGAAGTCAGTACGAATTCTAGAATCTGTTTCATGGATGGAAGGAAATTCTTGGATGGAATGAGACATGAGAAAGTGTATTTTTCTTTAGTTCCTAAGAAAACTAAGAATCCGGAGCATGAGGAAGAAAAACCAGAAGAGATAAAGGAGTTGCTGACAGAGTATGAATACATTATTTCAGATAATGTACCTAATGGATTACCACCTATGAGGAGCATCAATCATTGCATGGACCCAATTTTTGGAGCTTGTTTGCCTAACAAAGCTCCACACTGAATGACACTGGTAGAGAATGAAGAGTTGAAAGGACAATTGCATGAATTGCTGAAGAAAGGTTTGATCAAAAAAATTATGAGTCCTTGTGTAGTGCCAACAATGTTAGCACCTAAGAAGAATGGAGAATGGAGGATGTGTACCAATTCCAGAGAAATAAACAAGATTTTAGTGAAGTACCATTTTCATTTAGCTAGAATGGATGACATAATGGACTATTTGATTGGAGCCAAATACTACACAAAGATAGACTTGAAGAGTGGATATCATCAAATCAGAATCAGAGAAGGAGATGAATGGAAGACAACATTCAAGACAAATGAAGGATTGTATGAATGGTTGGTGATGCCTTTTGGGTTGACTAATGCATCGAGTACTTTCATGAGATTGATAAATGAGGTATTAAAGAAATTATTGGGTAAGTTTGTTATTGTATATTTGGATAACATTTTGATTTTTTAGTAAGACAAAAGAGGAGAATTTGTTGCATTTATGACAAGTTTTACAAAGGTTGAGGGAAGAAAAGTTACAAATAAACCTAAGGAAGTGTACTTTCATGAAGGAAGAGTTGGTCTATTGGCATTTGCATGAAGATTGCATTAATGATATGTTATGTTGTGATTGATGTCAATTAACCAGTAATGATATTGTTGATATTGTTGTGTAACTAGTAGGATGAACTTGTGAAGGAAACTGTAACTGGTAGGAATAATTTGTGGAGTGAACCGGTTTTGCTATATTGGAGAGTTGAACCGGTAAACCCTACCTTTTGATTTGATAAACCCTAACCGATTAAGTTTGGTGAACTGGTTATATTGGTTTATGATCTGATGATGAGCGGTAATGATTATGACATGTATGATTATTGTATGAAGACAATTTCCAGTGATTTTGGCACATTGTTGTAATGGTTTTTGTCTAGGGAATGAGCAATTATATTGCATATAATGCAAAGCGCGTGATGAATTACTAAGTTCGATGAAGTGGTGATCAAGGAGCGATCGAGGTTTTCTTGATTGATGTGCAGAGATCGCTATGTAATCCAACGGTCATACTTGAACTAGCTTGTTTGTAATCTCTATGAGAATTAGGTTTTTGTTGTGTTACTGACCTAATTTATTTGTTTATAAGTTGATGAGTTGTTTAGTTTCAGAGTTGGAAAAGTTTTAGTTGTGTGTATGGTTGTCGAACTGGATGATGTATCTACAGTTTGAGTAAAGGCAGATAGGAGCATGAAAAGGATCTGATCAAGCAAGTGTAGTGCTATTCAAAAAGATCAGCAAACTCCTGTTGTTTTCTAACAATTACAATAGAATTGAAATCCCCTAACCAGGTAAGCTCTAACAAGCTTGGTGCTACTCAAATACTCTAACCTGGTGATCCATTAGCTTGGATTTTCAAATCCTTTACTGAGGTTACTCCTTACAAGGTATTGCTTCTAACAAGGCATTGTAGTCAATTCCTTAACCGGGTGGTCCCTAACAAGATTTTTTCTTAACAGGTCTTTTGTAAAGCTTTAATAGGCTAGGCTCCTAATAGCGAGAACTTCAAAAGAGTTCACATAATTATCTTGTGAGTCTCATCTCACTGTGGTTTTTCCCATTTGGGTTTTCACATAAAAAATATTTGTGTCAAGTGGTGAACATTTTTGTGGTTGATTTTCTTAACTACTTAACTACTTTGATAAGTCATGATAACTAGAAGAATTGAGAAATGAAGTTTGTTGACATATGGAAAAGCATTTGGATGTTTATGAGTTTGAAGTTGTTTACTGTTAATTTGTTGTAACAGTCAACCAGTTTATCTTATTAGTTTTTATCTTGACAGTGGTATTGCATTGATAGTTCTAAGTTTACTTTGAGAGATTGATTTTGAGATTGGTGAAGTTAGTATGAGTTTTTCTATCTACTAATTCACCCCCCCTCTTAGTAGTTGACTAGATTCTTATTCTTTCATCATACCATCAATTGGTATCAAAGCATATCAGGTCCTCTAAGGTCTAAGCCTAATAGATTGAGGTAAATATCTTGCAGAAAATGATGAAGAAGGATGGTCTGAAGTTTAATAGAGAGCAATATAGGATATGGAGTGTTAGAATGAAAATTTATATCAAGAGTCTTGGATATCAGTACTGGGAACATGTTGTTGTTCAATATGTTGCACCTACTAGGATTTTGACTGATGATCAGAAGAAAGAGAAACAAGAAAACAATCAAACATTAGAGGCTATTATCAGTTCTTTGTCTAATGCAGAGTATGTAGATGTTCATGGTCTAGAGACTGCATATGAGGTATGGAAAAAACTTGAAGAGATTTATAACAGTGATGAACATGTTAATATTTCTAAAGAAGAGAGCCTAAGAGGAAATTTTGATGACATGTGGATGGTTGAAGGTGAGAATATCCAGCAGTATGATCAAAGGATAAAAGAGATAGTCGGTGAAATTAAGGGTGCAAGAGGTAAAGTGGATGATGCCACAGTGATCAGTAAGGTACTGAGAACCCTGATATTGATCTATGCTATCTGAGTTGCAGCCATTCAGGAGCTAAGGTTTATTGACAAAACTAAGGTAACTCTTGACTCCATCATTGGCAAGCTTACTGCTTTTGAATTAAATGGTTATGATGGTAGTATACAAAAATTTTAGTCTGCATTTAGAGTTTTTGTTTCTAACCCATATGTGAGAAAAAGTAGAGATGTAAGTCACAGTTATGAATCTAGATCCAGCAGAGAAGCTAATGATGAAGATAGTTGAGTTGAGCTTGAAGCATTGTTGGCCAAGCAGTTGCCTAGAGGCACTGGTAAATATAGAGGTAAATTACCTTTGAAATGTTTTGCATGTAACAAGATTGATCACATAGCTGCTAACTGTCCTAATGGTGATAATGAGAACAAACGAGAGAAATTCAAGAAGTATAAGGGTAAAGGCAAAAGAGATTGTCTTATTGTTGTTGATGATGGTATCACTGATGAGGAATCTGATGGTGATGCTAATGAAGACATTGTGTTTGTAGTCATTAAAGAGGAGATATCTGATTAGAAGGCATTGGTATCAAGGATGGATAACTCTAATGTTTGGATCATTGATAGTGGTTGTTCACATCACATGACCAGTGACCAGAGAAAATTTATTTCTTTGAAGGAATTTGATGGCGGAGTTGTAAGATTTGGTAATGACTCACCCTGCATGGTTAAAGGTAATGGAACTATTTCTTTTAATAGAAAGAGTAGTGCAGATGATGTCTACTGAGTTGAAGGTTTAAAGCACAATCTTTTGAGTGTGGCACAACTCAATGACAGAGGATACTCATTGGAGTTTAAGAATTGTATGTGCAAAATCTATGACAACAAAGGTGAACTGATTGCAACTGGTAAGCAAACTAAGGGTAACCTATTTCACCTTAAACCTAAAGTCAACAACTATTTAGTTACAAAGATAGATGATAGTTGTCTTTGGCATAGGAGATTTTGTCATATAAACTTTAATAACATTGTTAAAGTGAGTAAGTCTAAGATAGTGAGAGGTTTGACTCAGTTGGAGAAATTGATTAACACTCTATGTAAATAATGTCAATTGGGAAAGATGACATCCTCAAATTTCAAGAGCAAATCTTTTTTAGTAGAACACTTGTTAGATTTGGTTCATACAGATCTTTGTGGACCAATAAGAACAAAAAGTATTCAAGGTGATAGATATTTATGATCTTCATTGATGATTGCTCAAAGGATGATGTGGGTCACATTCTTGAAGGATAAGACTGAATCTTTTGGTAAATTCAAGGCATTCAGGGCCTTAGCTGACAATGAGAGTAGTAAGAAGATAAAGTGTCTGAGGATAGATCAAGGTGAAGAATTCACTAGGTATTGTGAAGAAAATGGTATCAAATAACAACTTTCTGCATAGAGGACACCACAACAGAATGGTATCGTAGAGAGAAACAACCGGTCAGTTGTTGAAGCTGCTAGGACAATGTTGATACAAGGAGGTGTAGCGAATTTTTTTTGGAGAGAAGTTGTCAACACAACTATCTACACTATGAACCAAATTCTGGTAAAGAGAGGTAAGGACAAGACTCCTTATGAATATTGGTATGGAAGATCACCTAATGTTAGTTATTTTAAGATATTTGGAAGCAAATGTTTTATTAAGAGAGGTGATTATGTCAGCAAATTTGAGGCTAAAAGTGATGAAGGTATATTTCTTGGCTATTCCACGAAGAGTAAGGCCTACAAGTGTTTTAACAATCGGACACAGAGAATTATTGAGAGTGTTGATGTTTGAGTGGATGAATATCTTGAAGTCTCAGAGGAAACCAATTTGGAGAAAAAAGATGAAGATCCTTGCATTTTGTTTTTGGAACTAGAAACTGTGAAATCTGAAACCGGTAAAGCAAATATTGATGTACCAGTTTAACTGAAACAAACAAATTCAGAAGAAGAAGATGATAATGAAGAAGTTGAACCTAAAGATAATGATCATGTTATTCCAAGATATGTGAGACTGAATCACAATCCTGAGCAGATTATTGGGGATATGGATGCTGGAGTACTAATCAGAAGAAGAATCAGAGAGAATTCCTGCATGATCTCCACTATTGAACCAAGAACTACCAAGGAAGCATTTGGTGATGATCATTGGGTTAAAGCTATGGAGGAGGAACTAGATAAAATTGAGAAAAAAAATACTTGGACCCTAGTACCCCGACCAGTAAATAAAAATGTGATAGGTACTGAGTGGATATTCAGGAACAAGTTGAATGAAGATGGTGTTGTAGTTCGCAACAAAGCTAGGTTGGTTTGCAAAGGTTATGCACAAGAGGAAGGAGAAGATTATGGTGAGACTTTTGCACCAGTGGCAAGACTGGAAGGTGTTAGAACTTTACTTGCATTTGCAGCATATAATAAATTCAAGGTATACCAGATGGATGTTAAGTCAACATTTTTTAATGGGATACTGGAAGAAGAAGTATACATTGAGCAACTAGATGGTTATGCTCTAAGACATGGTATGCAGATTGCATAAGGCTTTATATGGATTAAATCAGGCACCGAGAGCATGGTATGAAAGGCTTCATACACATCTAATGAAGATAGGCTTTCTAAGAACCAATGATGATAGCAACATATATCTCAAATCTGAAGGAGATAAATTATTGGTCAGTGAAGTTTTTGTAGATGATATCATATTTGGAGGTATTGATGAAATGAGCAATGATTTTGCACATGAAATGAAAAATGAGTTTGAAATGTCTTTAGTGGGGGAAATAAAAAAATTCATAGGCTCACAAATACAACAAATGAAGAATGGTATTTTCATCACACAGTCTAAGTATGTGAAAGAGGTTTTGAAGAAATTTGGTATGAGTGACTGTAAACCAGTTGGGACACCAATGATTACAGGTTATAAGTTGTCTAAGAAAGATGAAACCACAACTGTTGCTGAGAACGAATACAGGTCAATGATTGAAAAATTGCACTATGTTGTTCACAGCGGACCGGATATAGCTCATGCAGTTGGCATAGTTGCTAGATTCCAGAATAATCCTAAGGAAACACATCTGATAGAAACCAAGAGGACTTTTAGATATTTGAAAGGTACTGTTGAATATGGATTATGGTATTCATATGGAGGAAATTTTGACTTGAAGGTGTACACAGATGCAGATTGGGAAGGAAATGTTGATGACCAAAAAATCACAACCAGTGGAGCATTTTTTCTTGGAGGAAGACTTGTTTCATGGAGTAGCAAGAAGCAGAGTTGTACTTCACAATATACTGTTGAAGTTGAGTATGTTGCAGCTTACATGAATTGTACCCAGGCTATCTAAATGAGGAACACTTTGGAAGGTTTTAAGTGTTGGCATTTGTAGTTTGTTTGGCATTTTGCATATAGATTGCATTAATGATATGTTGTCATTGATGTCAATTGAACCGGTAATGGTATTCATGTTATTGCTGATATTGTTATTTTTGATATTGGCTAGTAACCGATAAGAAGAGCTTTGTGGAAGATGTTGTAAACCGGTGTGTTAAGTTTGTGAGTTGAACTGGTAAACCGGTGTAAAGGGTTAAACCTTTCTATGCAATGTAACCGGTAAACCCTATCAGTTGTTAAACCCTAACCGATCAAGTTTGTTGGTTTATTATTTGATGGGCAGTAATGATGGAGACTCGTGTGATCATTGTATGAGGATAAGTTCAGATTGTTTTGGCACATTTGTTTATTGTCTAGGGAAGGAGCAAAGTGGATTGCATCTAATGCACAATGTGTGATAAGTTACAAAGTCTGATGAAGCGGTGATCATGGAGCGGTTGGAATTTTCTTGAAGAATGTGAAGAGATTGTTATGATTTCTAACGGTCAAGATTGTATCGACTTGTTTATAATCTCGATGATGAGAATTAGGTTTTTGTTGTGTTACTGACCTAATTGATTTGTATTTAAGGTCAATGAAGTTGTTTGTAAAAAGTTGTTGGCAAGATTGGCAGAAATCTGTTGAGTGTGTAGTTGCCTAACTGGTGAATGGATCTACACTTTGAGTAAAGGCAGATTGAAGCTTAAAAGGATCTTATCAAGCAAATGTAGTGCTATTTAGACAGATCAAGAAAACCTATTGTTTTCTAACAATTACAATAGAAGTGAAATCCCTTAACCAGGTAAGCTCTAACAAGCTTGGTTACTTATCAAATCCTCTAACAAGGTGGTCCATTAGCTTAAATTCTTAAATCCTATAGTGATGTTACCCCTAATAGGGTATTGTGCTTTTCATCAAGGAATATTTGTAAATCCCTTAACTGGGTGATTCCTAACCAGAATTAGTTCTTAATAGGACTTATTGTAAAGCTTTAACAGGCTTGGCTCCTAACAGGGCAAACTTCAGAAGAGTTCAGATAGCTATCCTTGTGAGTCTCATCTCACCGTGGTTTTTACCTATTTGGGTTTTCCACATATAAACATTTGTGTCATGTGGTGAATGTTTTTGTGGTTATGATCTTATTTGTTGATTTGATTAACTTTTGATAAGGCATGATAACTAGAAGCATTGAGAGATGAATATGTTGAGATATGATTAAGCATTATTGATGTTTACAAGATTGGAGTTGTTTATTGTTAAGTTGTCATAACAGTCAAACCGGTTGATGTCAAGTATTCCTATGAATATTGATCTTGACTGAGATATGTTTACTTTGTGTGATTGAAGTTGAGTTTGGGAACTTTGTATCGGTTTTTCAGTATACTGATTTACCCCCCCCCCCCTCTCAGTATTCTACCGGATACTTATTCTTTCATCATACCATCAATTGGTATCAGAGCATCTCAGGTCCTCTTTATCTAAAATCCTAATATCTTGAGGAAAAGATCTTGTAGATCATGATGAAGAAAGAAGGTTTGAAGTTCAACAAATATAACTATAGAATATGGAGCGACAGAATGAAGATTTACATTAAGAGTCTTGGTAGTCAGTATTGGGATCATATAGGAACTAAGTATATTACACCTACTGGAATCCTGACTAATGATCAGAAGAAAGAACAACAAGAAAACCACCAAGCATTAGAGGCTATTATCAGTTCCTTGTCTGATGCTAAATATGTAGATGTTCATGGTCTTGAAACTGCATATGAAGTGTGGCAAAAACTTGAAGAGATTTATAGCGGTGATGAACATGTTAAGATTGCTAAAGAGGAGAGTTTAAGAGGAAAGTTTGATGACATGAGAATGTATGAAGGTGAGAATATCCAGCAGTATGGTCAAAGGATTAAAGAGATAGTTGGTGAAATAAAGAGTGCAGGAGGGAAAGTGGAAGATGTCACAGTAATCAGTAAGGTACTGAGAACCCTGCTACCAGTCTATGCTATTCGAGTTGCATCTATTTAGGAGCTAAAATCCATTGACAAGACAAAGGTAACTCTTGACTCTATTATTGGCAAACTTACTACTTTTGAACTAAATGGCTATGATGGTAGTGTACAAAAATCAGAACTTTCATTCAGAGCTTCTGTCTCTAACCCATCTGTAATAAGAAGAACAGATACCGGCCATAGCTATGAATCTAGATCCAACAAAGATGCTAATGATGAAGATAACTTAGTGGAACTTGAAGCATTGTTGGCAAAACGATTGCCTAGAGGCACTGGTAAATATAAAGGTAAGCTGCCTTTAAAATGTTTTGCATGCAACAAGATTGGTCATATAGCAGCTAATTGCCCCAATGGTGAAAATGAATACAAGAAAGAAAAATTTAAGAAGTATAAGGGTAAAGGCAACATAGATTGTCTTGTAGCTATTGACAGTGGTATTACTGATGAAGAATCTGATGATGATGCTAGTGAAGATATTGTGTTTGTAGCTATAAAGGAAGAAATATCAGATCATAAGGCACTAGTATCCAGGATGGATAACTCTGATGATTGGATCATTGATAGTGGTTGTTCACATCACATGACCGGTGATCAGAGCAAATTTCTTTCCCTTAAGGAATTTGATGGCGGTATTGTCAGATTTGGCAATGACTCACCCTATATGGTTAAAGGTAAGGGAGTTATTTCTCTCAATGGGAAGAGCAGTGTTGACAATGTCTATTGGGTTGAAGGCCTAAAGAAAAATCTTTTGAGTGTGGCACAACTTAATGACAGAGGATACCCACTGGAGTTTAGAAATGGTATGTGCAAAATCTTTGACAACAAAGGTGAATTGATTACAACTGAGAATAGACCAAAGGTAATATATTTCATCTTAATCCTAAAGTTAGCAACTGTTTGATTGCAAAAATAGGTGATAGCTGGCTTTGTCATAGGAGATTTTGTCATATAAATTTTGACAATATTGTTAAAGTAAGCAAGTCTAAGACAGTAAGAGGTCTACCTCAGCTAGACAAACCGGTTAATGCTCTTTGTAAAGAATGCTAGTTAGGAAAGATGACTTCTTCAACTTTCAAGAGCAAGTCCTTCTCAACAGAGCACTTGTTAGATTTGGTTCATACAGATCTATGTGGACCAATAAGAACAAGAAGCATTCAAGGTGATAGATATTTCATGATCTTCACTGATGATTGTTCAAGGATGATGTGAGTCACATTCTTGAAGGATAAGAATGAAGCTTTTGGTAAATTCAAGGCATTTAGGGCCTTAGCTAAGAAAGAGAGTGGCAAAAAGATAAAATGTATGAGAATAGATCAAGGAAATGAATTTACTTCTGATGAATTCACTAAGTAATGTGATGAGAATGGTATCAAGTGGCAACTTTCTACGCCAAAGACACCACAATAGGATGGTGTAGGAGAGAGAAACAATCAGTCAGTGGTTGAAGCTTCTAGGACTATGTTGATACAAGGAGGTGTAGAAAAGACATTTTGGAAAGAAGTTGTAAGTACAACTGTTTACACAATGAACCGAGTTCTAGTGAAAAGAGGTAAGGACAAGACCCCTTATGAATATTGGTATGGGAAATCACCTGGTGTTAGCTATTTTAAGATATTTGGAAGCACATGTTTTATTAAAATAGGTGATTACATAAGCAAGTTTGAAGCTAAGAGTGATGAAGGCATATTTCTTGTCTATTCTTCCAAGAGTAAGGCCTATAAATGCTTCAACAACCAGACATAGAGAATTGTTGAGAGTGTTGATGTTCATGTAGATGAATGTCCTGAAGTCTCAGAAGGAACCAGTTTTGAGAAAAAGGATGAAGATCCTTGCATTTTGCTTTTGGAACCTAAAACTGTTAAATCAGAAACTGGTAAAGAAAATCCTGATGCACTTGTTCAACTAGAACAAATAAATTTAGAAGAAGATGATAATGAAGAAGCTGAACCTAAAGAGAATGATCATGTTATCCCTAGGTATGTGAGACTGAATCACAGTCCTAAACAAATTATTGGGAATAAGGATGCTGGAGTACAAACTAGAAGGAGAATAAGAGAGAACTCTTGCATGATCTCTACCTTTGAACCTAGAAGTGCTAAGGAGGCATTTGGTGATGATCATTGGGTTAAAGCTATGGAGGAGGAATTGGATCAAATTGAGAAGAACAACACTTGGACCCTGGTACCCCCGATTGGTAAACAAGAATGATATAGGTACTAAATGGGTGTTCAGAAACAAGTTAAATGAAGATGGTGTTGTAGTTCACAACAAGGCAAGATTAGTATGAAAAGGTTATGCGCAAGAAGAAGGAGAAGATTATGGAGAAAATTTTGCACCAGTAGCAAGACTGGAAGGTGTCAGAACATTACTTGCATTTGCAGCTCATAAGAAGTTCAAGGTATACCAGATGGATGTTAAGTATGCATTTTTTAATGGGATATTGGAAGAAGAGGTTTATATAGAGCAACCTGATGGTTATGCATTGACAGATAAGGAAGACATGGTATGCAAATTGCAAAATGCTTTGTATGAATTAAAGAAGGCACCCAGAGCATGGTATGAATGAATTCATACACATCTGATGAAGATAGACTTTGGTAGAACCAATGATTACATAAACATTTATCTCAAGTTTGAAGGAGATGAAATACTAGTCAGTAAAGTATTTGTTGATGACATGAGCAATTGTTTTGCTGATGAAATTAAGAATGAGTTTGAGATGTCATTAGTAGGGTAAATAAAAAATTTCATAGGCTTGGAGATACAGCAGATGAAAAATGGTATTTTCATTACTTAATCTATGTATGTGAAAGAGGTTTTGAAGACTTTCGGTATGAGTGACTATAATTCAGTTGGAACCCCAATGGTTACAGGTTGTAAGTTGTCCAAGGAAGATGCATCTAAGTCTATAGATGAAAAGGAATACAGGTCAATGATTGGCAAATTACACTATGTTGTTCACAGTCGACCGGATATTGCCCATGCAGTTGGGATAGTTGCTAGATTTCGGAAGAATCAAAAGGAAGCACATCTGATGGCAACCAAGAGAATTTTTAGATATCTAAAAGCACCTGTTGACTATGGGTTATGGTATCCATATGGTGGAAATTTTGATTTGAAGGCATACATAGATGCTGATTGGGTAGGAAATATTGATGATTAGAAGAGTACTACTGGTGGAGAATTCTTTCTAGGAGGAAGGCTAGTTTCATGGAGTAGTAAAAAGTAGAGTTGTACTTCACAATCTACTACTGAAGCTGAGTATGTAGCAGCTTATATGAATTGCACACAAGCTATTTGGATGAGACACATTTTGGAAGGTTTTAAGATGAAAATCTCAAAACCAATAAAGATTTTGTGTGATAATACAAGTGCAATAAAAATTTCTAAAACTCTTGTTTTGCACGCAAGGACTAAGCACATTGAATTGAAGTATCACTTCTTGAGGGAAAAATTTCAAAGTAAAGATGTTATCTCAAAGCATGTTTCTACCAAGGAGGAGCTTGCAGATATCTTTACCAAACCTCTACCTAAGACCACTTTCGAGTATCTTAGAAGTCAATTGGGGGTTGTCCCTCTTCATGAAGTTAGTTGAGCATGATGCTGATTGCATCAATCCCTGAACCACTTGTAGAATTTTACATGGATTGATGAAGAAGTGGATGTATTCTACAGGGGGAGCATCAAGTTGCAGTATGATGTTGATGCACAATGAGAGCAGAGTTACATGTTTTTACTTTCACTTTGGCATTGTTGTCAAACGGGGAGAAGAATTATGTGATTGAGGAGAAAAATTATGTGTCTGATTAGGTGAACCAGTGGCAGGCTGAAGATAGACAGAGCAAGGTGAATACTTGGTAATGTAAAACGGGATTTCTATTCACCAATCTCAATAGCAATTAGAGGCATTGATATTTGTATTGCCATCAATGCCAAAAGGGGAGATTGTTGGCATTTGTAGTTTGTTTGGCATTTTAAATATAGATTGCATTAATGATATGTTGTCATTGATGTCAATTGAATCGGTAATGGTATTCATGTTATTGTTAATATTATTGTTTTTGATATTGGCTAGTAACCAGTAAGAAGAGCTTTGTGGAAGATGTTGTAAACCGGTGTGTTAAGTTTGTGAGTTGAACCGGTAAACCGATGTAAAGGGTTAAACCTTTCTATGCAATGTAACCGGTAAACCCTATCAACTGTTAAACCCTAACCAATCAAGTTTGTTGGTTTATTTTCTATTGAGCGGTAATGATGGAGACACGTGTGATCATTGTATGAAGATAAGTTCATATTGTTTTAGCACATTTGTTTATTGTCTAGGGAAGGAGCAAAGTGGATTGCATCTAATGCACAACCCATGATGAGTTACAAAGTCCGATGAAGCGGTGCTCATGGAGCAGTTGGAATTTTCTTGAAGAATGTGAAGAGATTGTTATGATTTCTAATAGTCAAGATTGTACTGACTTGTTTGTAATCTCGATGATGAGAATTAGGTTTTTGTTGTTTTACCGACCTAATTGATTTGTATTTAAGGTCAATGAAGTTGTTTGTAAAAGTTGTTGGCAAGATTGGCAAAAACCTGTTGAGTGTGTAGTTGCCTAACCGGTGAATGGATCTGCACTTTAAGTAAAGGAAGATTGAAGCCTAAAAGGATCTGATCAAGCAAATGTAGTGCTATTCAGACAGATCAAGAAAACCTATTGTTTTCTAACAATTACAGCAGAAGTAAAATCCCTTAACTAGGTAAACTCTAACAAGCTTGGTTACTTATTAAATCCTCTAACAAGGTGGTCCATTAGCTTGGATTCTTAAATCCTCCAGCGAGGTTACTCCTAACAGGGTATTGTGCTTTTCATGAAGGTATATTTGTAAATCCCTTAACCGGGTGATTCCTAACTGGAATTAGTTCTTAACAGGACTTATTGTAAAGATTTAACAGGCTTGGCTCCTAACAGGGTGAACTTTAGAAGAGTTCAGATAGCTATCCTTGTGAGTCTCATCTCACCATGGTTTTTACCTATTTGGGTTTTCCATGTATAAACATTTGTGTCAAGTGGTGAATGTTTTTGTGGTTATGATCTTATTTGTAAATTGATTAACTTTTGATAAGGCATGATAACTACAAACATTGAGAGATGAATATGTTGAGATATGATTAAGCATTGTTGATGTTTACAAGATTGGATTTATTTATTGTTAAGTTGTCATAACAGTCAAACCGGTTGATGTCAAGTATTCCTATGAATATTGATCTTGACTGAGATATGTTTACTTTGTGTGATTGAAGTTGAGTTTGGGAACTTTGTATTAGTTTTTTAGTATACTGATTCACCCCCCACTCTCAGTATTATACCAAATACTTATTCTTTCATCATACCATCAATAAGATGAAGATTTTAGAACCTATAAAGATCTTATGTGATAATACAAGTGCCATAAATATTTCCAAATACCCTATTTTGCACACACGAACCAAGCATATTAAATTGAAGTATCATTTCTTAAGGGAAAAAGTGCAGAGTAAAGATGTGATATTGGAGCATGTTTCTACCAAGGAGCAACTTGTAGATATCTTTACTAAATGTCTACCTAAGCTTACTTTTGAGTATCTTAGAAGTCAGCTAGGGGTTGTACCCCTTCATGAGGTTAGTTGAACATGATGTAGATTACATCAGTCCCAGAGCTACTTGCAGAATTTTACAGGAGGATTGGTGTAGAAGTGGAGTTATTCCACAAGGGGAGCATCAAGTTACAAGTTGTTGATGTTGCATAGTGAAATTTGAAATTACATGTTTTACTTTCAATTTGACATTGTTGTCAAAGGGGGAGAAGAATTATGTAATTATAAGGAGAAAAACCAACGACAAGCTGAAGACATGGAGAGCATGGTGAATACTTGGTAATGTAAACTAGGATTCCTATTCGCAATCACAACAACAATCAATGGTATTGATATTTATATTTCCATCAATGCCAAAGGGGGAGATTGTTGGCATTTGCATGAAGATTGCATTAACTATATGTTATGTTGTCATTGATGTCAATTAACCGGTAATGATATTGTTGATATTGTTGTAATGATGTTGTGTAACCGGTAGGATGAACTTGTAAAGGAAACTATAACCAGTAGGAAGAACTTGTGGAGTGAACTGGTATTTCTATATTGGAGAGTTGAATTGGTAAACCCTACATGTTGATTTATTAAACCCTAACCGATTAAGTTTGGTGAATTGGTTATATTGATTTATGATCTAATGATGAACGGTAATGATTATGACACGTATGATTATTGTAATAAGATAATTTCAAGTGATTTTGGCACATTGTTGTAACGGTTTTTGTCTAGGGAATGAGAAAGTATATTGCATATAATGCAAAGCGCATGATGAGTTACTAAGTTTGATGAAGCAGTGATCAAGGAGCGATCAAGGTTTTCTTGATTGATGTGCAAAGATTTCTATGTAATCCAATGGTCATACTTGAACCAACTTGTTTGTAATATCTATGAGAATTAGGTTTTTGTTGTGTTACCGACCTAATTGATTTGTTTATAAGGTCGACGAGTTCTTTAGTTTCAGAGTTGGCAAAGTTTTAGTTGTGTGTGTGGCTGCCAAACAGGATGATGTATCTGTAGTTTGAGTAAAGACAGATAGGAGCATGAAAAGGATCTGATCAAGAAAGTGTAGTGCTATTAAAACATATCAGCAAAATTCTATTGTTTTCTAATAATTACAACAAAATTGAAATCCCCTAGCCGGGTAAGCTATAACAAGCTTGGTGCTATTCAAATCCTCTAACTGGGTGATCCATTAGCTTGGATTTTCAAATACTCTATCGAGGTTACTCCTTACAGGGTATTGAATCTAATATGACATTGTAGTCAAACCCTTAACCAGGTGGTCTCTAGCAGGATTTGTTCTTAACAAGACATTTTGTAAAGATTTAACAGGCTAGTCTCCTAACCAGGCAAACTTCAAAATAGTTCAGATAGTTATCTTATGAGTCTCATCTCACCATGGTTTTTCCCATTTGGGTTTCCACGTCAAAAATCATCAAAGCAAATCAATATACTAATCTAGCTCAATCACAAAAGCTTAAATGCAATGATCAATCCTAATTACATCCAATAGAGACATGAAAGCAAAACATTCAAGATTAAAAGCTAAGCAAACCAAATGTAGATCTGAATATCTCCTTCATGCGGCTCCATTGTCCTTCTTTCTTCTTCAAATAACTTTTGTTTGTGGATCTCACCTACTAGTGCATGATCATGATATGAAAGCAAGTAGACAAGATGATTGCTCAAGAATACTCGAAGCGTGATTGATTCGACAAAGTGGTTATTTCGATAATGTGATTAGTTGGGATTGAAGAAATTCATCCAATTTATAGACAAATTGGAGAGATGACAAGATTAGCATGAAGAGATTCAAATGGAAATTGCAAATCAATATGACAAATTATGACAAATTATGACAAATTTGCACTTTCTATGCATAATTGATTGATTGATAATTCATGACAAAAATTATGACAACTTTCTATGTCAAAAATTGATTGATTGTCAATTATGACAAATTATGACAAATTGAAATGTCATTCCCATGAAATTAGGAGGAAAATAGGAGGAAATTGAATTAGAAATTAGGAAAATTAGAAAATTGGAAAAAAGGAATTAGGAAATTAGAAAAATGAGGAAATTAGAAATTTAGTGAATTAATTAATAATTTTTCATTTATTAATCAATTCACAAAGAGGGAATTTAGAAATTGATGAAAGTTTAGGAAATTAAGAATTAGGAGAAATTAGGCAAATCAATTAATAATTTGTCATTTATTAATTAATTCACAAAAAGAGCAATAATTAGTTAGCCAATTAAATTAAACATTTAATTGTGACACGAAGACCTAGGATAAATAAACAAATTATTTATCCTAGAGGGAGAAATGACAAACAGGGTTAAATGAATAAAATCATGAAACCCTAAAAGATGAATTAGAAATGCAAGGATGACAATTAGGTCTTGATGAAGGATAATTGATATCGATTCGATTTGATCATGATTCTGACTTGATAAAGGACCAATGCTGACAAATGATTTGATTAATAAATGTGCCAATTGACGAGGAACAATGACTAATTGATCCAAATTGACACAATTGAGAAAGACGACGATCGATGACAAATCGATCGCAAAATGACAAGGATCGATGACAAAATAGATCACAAGACGACAAGATTGATGACAAATTGATCAAAAGACAAGAATCGATGACAAATCGATCGCATGATGCCAAGATTGATAAGAGGACAAAACCCTAATTAGGATTGACGATGTCCAAAATGATGACAAATGAATACGCACATAGATGCGATAGGATAAGATTGACCAAAATCATGACTGATATTGTTATCGACAAGACCAAATTCGAGAGAGAGATAAATGAAGAATGCAGAAGAAGGACTCGATGCTCGCAAATGATAAAGACCAAGTGCGAATCATAGGAGAAATGTTAATGCGACGCAAAAACCCTAAAATAAGGCAATGCGCAAATGTTAAAGTATGACTCCGCAAGCATTGACCATTTTTAGGTGTCTACATTTTTCCCCTCTTTGACACAATGCAATTTTAAGCGTTGTTTCAAAGAACAATAATGAAAATGCCCCAGACAATGACAATAACATATGCATACCCCCTCGAGGAATTGGCCGGAAACATCTAGGAAAGAGGCCAATTGATCGATAAGAATGATAGAACATGATAGGAACAAACAGACTGACAATTGGAGACCGGATGCATGAAGGAAAAGCAATTGAAGACGCAAAAGGCCGCGACCAACATGAGATGGAGAGAGTGCATGTCCATCTATGCACTGACAAAGATCTATAAATGAGGCAAAGAGAGTGAAATTTGCTCATTTGCACTAGCCCAAGAAGAGGATTTGTTGCTCTGGAAAAGGACACTTGCAAAGAGATGATGAACATTCCAATGGTAGATCACCTTGAAGAACATGTATGCACATATAGACGACCAAATGACGTGGGAGCAGCAGTATGTATCTCAAAAACCCATGTTTTCAATTTTATGAATTTGACTTGCTTGCGGGACATTGCGGGGCCCACAGGGGATGCAGAAAGTGACTTCTGCGCTTGTGTAGGGCAAATCCTGCGCTTGAGTGGGGTCTTCTGTGCTTGTGTAGGGGGACACAGGCACAAGCTATATGACACAGGCACAGGATACACAACACAGGCGCAGTTGTGCCCTGGCAACCCTAATTTTGGTCAAAACAGCATGCAAATGATCCGAAAAGGGGGGATAAGGGTAGGATAGGTCAGAATAGCTTAGAAACACCCTGATTTGTGGATGAAATGAGGAAATGCAACCCATAGGAGCAAACCCTAAAACTGACAAAATGTGCCCCAGTTGTGATGTAGAGTCGACAGTATCCATTGATCACACGGGAGAACTGACCAGACTGCTTCATGTTATGACATAGACTCAGGAGCACGGATAGAGATACATTAGCAAGACTTGGGATATACTATATCACATTCATGCCCAAGATTAGGGCAAACACAGGACTGCTTACCACATTGGCAGAGCGATGGCATTCGGAGACCTCCTCCTTCCATCTGGCGACTGGAGAGGCAACTGTGACACTAGAGGACGTATGGCGTATCCTCCGCATTCTGATTCATGGGGAGATGGTTGAGTATGACCCAGTGATAGGGAGAGACGTGTTGTGCAGATTATTTGAGAGCGACGTAGAGGATCTGGACATCGTATAGAGGGAGATCGGCTGGGAGACCATGGCATCAGAGTATGATCGGCGATATGTGGTGATAGCAGTGGTGATAGCATGTCCACTAGCAGGGGACAGATGAGGACATGGATTCCCTATTGGATGGGGAAGAGTACTAGAGCGAATGGCGATAGAGGGGATGGTGTACGCATGGGGACCATGTGTACTGGCTATGCTGTATTTTCAGTTGCATCAGATATCATATTAGGGAGTGAAGACTTTGAGCTGTGGAGTCACATTGTTACAGGTATGGGCATTCAAGCACATAGCCATATGTTGACTGATTGCAGAGAGACAGGTACTACCACACTGACCATATGTGTACTGCTATGGTGGAGCACTGAGACAGGGTCCGTTTGGATACATATTGTATTGGCAACATGAGCTAGACAGATTGAGAGAGTTCACATGGAGGCCATATCGTGATTGCCCTAGATGGTTAGATGATAGTGATGAGCTACCATATTGTAGACATGAGAGGTACCTGATTGGGCGACCAGTGAATCGCTAGAGAGTGATTGAGATGTAACTACCGGAGAGAGTCAGACGATAGTTTGGAGAGAGGCAGGATGTACCCAGGAGGACTGCACACTTTGCCCGATCTCACAGAGAGACGAGTCAGTGGGGGAGTATGATTCAGCCACACATAGCATATGCTGACTTCTCACAGCTACAACAGAGACAGTGGGATTGGAGATCAGATGTGGAGGACACCGGGATGACAGAGGAGTATGAGAGATGGTTTGCACGACAACGACCAGTGTCATTGACAGATCCTGATATTCTAGTACCTAGGAGATAGGAGGACTTCCCACTCACTGGAGAGGAGGAGGGAGATGATGAGGAGGAGGAGGATGAGGGTGGGGATGAGGATGAGGGGGATGATGAGGATGGAGATGATGAGGGGGATGACGATTATGAGCCAGGTGCAGCCGAGTAGGATTCATTGCAGGATATACCCATAGAGCCGGAGACAGCTAGCATAGAGGAGATGGAGATGTGTAGGGCTACCATAGCGAGTCAGCATGATCATATTGCAACATTAGAGAGACAGAATGATCAGTTTAGAGCGGAGATAGCCAGACTCACAGCGGCTCAAGATACAGTGATAGCGCAGGCACAACAAGAAGAACAGAGAGTCACTGAGTATATTGGGTCGATTCGGGATGCCAGTGCACGGGAGATGGCACAGATGTTGGTAGAGACCGGAGAGGAGATACGCCATTGGAGGACACTATATGAGAGCGCAGTTCCACCAGAGCAGAGAGCAGCTTCATATTGGGCACGATCGAGGACAAAGAGTAGGGCACGCTCTCGGAGGTCATTGAGCAGCATGGGGGTGAGTGGACAGACAACCACAGCCAGGACCAGGAGGGACATCATCCATGAGACATGGTAGGGATGAGGAGGACAGAGGGAGCACCCAGTGACAGAGGCACGTGCTCCTTAGGACAGAGACATATGTAGTTTGATATTTTGTAGTCAGCCTGCAGGCCATACTTAGGACAGACAGTCCAATTTTTGTACTCCGATATTATGTGGATATACAATATGATATGCATCAATATGATGGAATGCAATGTGTTATGACTTATATTTGTTTTCTATGTATGGATGACTTATGCACGGTTGATTGTGGAACATGTATGGAGGCATTGTTTTATGTGTTTTTTTGATGCATTTATAATATGAAATGGATAAAATGCTTGATGTGATGCTTGATGTAATGCAAATGTACTAACCAAATGGATGCAGGGTACAACATATGTGTGGAGATCGGAGCACTAGACCAGACTGATTGCCCAAATTGATGGAAGAAATGTTAGTAAGAAGAAACAAGACAGAGGACAGTTAGAGGCAAAGAAAAACTTGCTTTCACTAATGCTCTTTGTAGGTGAGAACCTTTATTTTAATGTAGCAAAATGGATGCATAGCATCATGGCATTGAAGGCCAGAGCTGAAATGCAACCCTTTTTGCAAAAGACAGACACATCGCAGACAAACAACAATCACAACAAAAAAGAAAGGGACCATGAACCATCCCGGTCACTCTAAATCACTTAGTGACATCATCGAGCAACATAGGAACATGATCGAAGCCAAAGATAAATCAATAAAAAGATAAGATGCAAAAATTCCAACAAATCAAACAAACATCTTGATCTTCATTGTCAAAAGTTGAAAGTGCTGATAGGACGATCATGCTGTCTAGTTTCAGGACATGCGGTACCCCATCTAAGATAGGACGCAGTCTGGTTTCGAGTATACCACACCCTCTATAAGACCCATGATAGTAGAGACAAGGACAAATGATTTTTGTGGTTGATTGATATGACAAGTGTGATCAGTTTGAATGTCTGGTTTGATGGAAAAATTTCATCTATTTAAGCGTGATTTCATTAAAGCACAATGTGTGATTGCGTGTCGTTGGAGGGATGCTCAGTGATCTGTCGTATGCACAAAAGGGATCATTTATTGCAAAATGCTTGTTTTTGGATTTTAATGTTTTGAAAAAAAAAATTGTGTTCATTTATTTCAGGACTTTATTTGACTTTTTAGGGATTTTTTTCAGGACATTTTTCATTTTTTTTTGAATTATTTCAGGACATTTTTCAATTTTTTTTGAATTTTTCAGGACATTTTTCAATTTATTTTTTTTTTTAAATTATTTTAGGACATTTTTCAATTTTTATGAATTATTTCAGGACATTTTTCAATTTTTTTTGAATTATTTCAGGACATTTTTCAATTTTTATGAATTATTTTAGGACATTTTTCAATTTTTTTTGAATTATTTCAGGACATTTTTCAATTTTTTTGAATTTTGCCCCCAGTGTCTAGCAAGGCAAGGAATATGACAGGTGAATAAATAGGCTTTCTAAAATGTTGGTGGATAGAGGGAAGACAAAGGCCTGTTATTATGGAGACAATACGGATGCAATTTCCAAGGGCTATTGCGTGATGGGACAAGAGACTGGATATGACAATGTAAAGCAGGAACATGGCATGCGGGACATGTCAAGAGGTGTTTGAAACCATGTTTAAATTTTGCGTCCTTATGTCAGATCAAGATCAAGGAATGAAAAAGAGTGTATGGATAATGATAAGATATGGATAGGATAAGCAAGACCAAGAATGGATAAGGGACATGGACTAAAGGTCGGGGTAGGCTAAGGGATAGTGGCAGAAAGTTGCAATAAGCCAGGGAATATGGATGAAAGGTTATAATAAGCAAATGGACAAAGACCAAAAGCTATGATGGACTAAAAGCTGCAAACAAGATGCATGATGCTCATGAAGATTGTCAACCTTGTCAAGATCAAAGGTGGAAAGAGGAAATGGACATGAGGGATGATAGGACAAGGAAGGGTAATAGGACATGAAGGAGTATGACATGGTATGATAGGATAATGAAGGGCAATAGGATATGAAGGAGTATGACATGGGTTCGATAGGATAATGGAACAATGAAGGACAAAAGGATATGATAGGATAAAACCTGCCCCCAAGTGTGGTGTGCAAGAAGTTCATAAATTACGCATGATGCCTGTTTGCCAGGTTTTCATCACAGTACTTGCCCAAGGCGCCTGTTTGCTAGGTTTTCACCAGTGGACGAATTATTTTTTTGCTTTACTTTTTTTTTTGTCTCTTTTTTTTTCACTTTTTTTTTTCAATTTTGACTTTTTCAATAGAAGATGGACACATGATAGGGTATGGAAGAAGGACTCAAGTGTCTTTTTGTTTTTTTTGGATAGTAGCCTTGAAAAAAATGGACCATGACCTTTAAAAAGTATGCTCAAAGACGTTGGTAGGATAAGGACATGGAAAATAAGATGAAATTAAGGCAAGGATTTATGCAAAGGATTGGATCAAAGGGATCGAAGGATGGAAAATATGCATTGGATAATGGATAGGGTATTGGAAGAATTGGGCTTGAGCGGATGGAAATGAAGGCAAGATCGACATTGGCACACACCTTGAGGGGTGATGGACTGATGGAAGAAAGACGTATTTTGGATATTGAGATTTTGATGAAGGAATAGCTTGGGATTTTGGGACATAAGGGCCCAAAATGGATGAAGAAGGTGATGGAGGAACAAATTTGAGAGGGTTGGATGGAGGAATAGCAACTTTGGATGCCAAGTTGGATGTTTCTTTAGGCTTTTGTGCTTCAAGGAGCCACTTAGGGATCCACATGGTTTTTGATTTTTCATGCTTTTGTGGTTCCTTGGAGTGCATTTCTTGCACAAGGGATTTAGGAACCCATATATATTTTGACTTTGCTTTATTTTGCTCAGTGGGCCTTTGTGGCCTTTTGGATTTTTCTTTTTCTTTTTGGATCATATTTTTCTTTGTTTTGACATGTCAATTATATTGGACATGTTGATCCTTGAATACATGTGGATTGCTAGACTTATGACTTTTATACTTGGCATCCAAATTGCTTGGAGGGGGAAAGGAATGCATGGATGGATATGAATGAAATGGACTTATTTTGGATGGATGAAATTTACTCAAGGATGTGTGCCTTTGCTAACCTTGCATAGAGGACGAAGGAATATAAGGACCTAAGATGGATGGAAGGGATGATGGGGAAGGGATATGTTTGGATTTTGATGGAGGGATACCAACATCTTGAGAGTGAGTTGTGTAGACATGACCCTTAAGATCTTCTTTGATATGGAGAGATTCTTGCTTATGGAGATCTACTCATTTTCCTTTATGAATATCTTGACTTGTAGGATACTCTTTTCTTTGCGAAGAAGACACAAGTCCATTATGAGGTGGATATGATATGAGAGAAATAATGAGATCTTGAAGTGGATCGGATTGGACCAAAGTGGAAGAACCCATTATGCATTTCGAGGGTTCATGAACATCTTGCACTGACATGTTAGAATCATGAGGGGGTTTAGGATCATGAGGGGGACTAGGATTGTGTAGTGGACATGGTTCAATGACAGGCTCTTCAAGAGATGGAATGGGAAAAATAATGGGATCATCAAAAGAAATGCGATCTTGGAGTGTATATGGAGCATTAAGACAAGGAGATGGAGGAACAAGATGATCTTGTGGAGGATTTAAAGGAATAATTTGATCTTGACAAGGAGGAAGATCATTGGAATCCTCTTTAATGTTGCTTTGCTCTTGACTTTTAATGGGATCATCGGAAAGGATGGAAGGGATATCTTGATCTTTCTTAGGAAGTGGAATGTCAATGGGATTTGAAAGGACATTGTGCTCTTGGATAGAATTGACAAGAATAGGGGAATCATCGTGAGTGTTTGGGAACATGGGGTCCTGGTCAACAATTGGATGGAATGATAAGGTTTCGGGATCTTGATCTTGATCTTTTTCAAGACACGTTTCTTCATGCGCTAAATTATCCTCTTGACACGAGGTTGGACTTTGGATATGCATGGAGGATTCTGACAAGGAATCAATGTTTTGGCATGAAGGAAATGCACTTTGAACATTTGTGATGGATTCTGGCAAGGAATCAATGCTTGAACATGAGGAAGAGGGACTTCGAATGGGGTCCTCTAAAACAGGTAATGGCAATAAAGTGCATGGTTGCATTGGGTCTAGTATTTCTAAAACATGACAAGGATGTGCATCATGAATTGGATTATCTTGGCAATCAATTATGGATAGCTCTTGGATAATTGCATCCTTGGGTGTATTGTTTGATGAGGACAATATGGAAGGTTCTTGTGAAACTTCTAAAGGTGTAGGGATAGATGCTACTGGAGAGTCAATTTGTTTGTTGGGAGATGAGACATTGCTAGACATAAGTGTATTATCTTGATCTTCTTCAAAGAACTCACTTGGTAATTTCCTGAAGAGCATTGCAATAAAGCCACCTTTCTTTCAAGGTTTTGACATAGTTGTATCTGGAATTTGAACTTGTTTGGCAGGGAGTTGGTTTTGGTCTGATGTCATGTTTTGATATTGGACTTGGTTCAATTGTTCCAACATGTTTGAAACTTGGCTTGGTGTGTGCTGCAACCTTTGTTTTTGAATGTTTGGTTGTGGTTGTTGACATTGATATGTTGATTGAACTTGTTGATATTCCACCATTGGTTGAACTATTTGTTGACATTGTATAGTTGGTTGGACATATTGTTGAAATTGGACCATTGGTTGTGTTGGTTGTATATGTTGGACCATTGGTTGTATTGGTTGAAAATCTGATTGATAGTAAACACCTTCTTGTTCTTGTTGTGGAGGCACATAATGTTGAAATTGATGTTGTCTCTTTTCTTGAAATTGTTTCATCATCTCTATTTGGGAGAGGAGAGCTGGTATGTCTGATCGTTCAAGAAGAGATCTTACATCAATTGGCTCAATCTTTGGATTTTGACCTGGAAATTTTTGAAACATTTTGGACATTTGTGATCTATTCTTCTTAATGTTTTTCACTATTTGTTCCAAAATCTCATTTTCTTGAGCTAGCTTCTCCTCTAGTTTTTGTATTTGGAGACTTGTTTCATCATAAAAAGTTTGATCGATATTGCCTTGTTGTTGGGTTGGATAGAATTGTAATTGCCTTGGATTAAAATTTGATTGCATTTTCAGTTGATACATCAAACTTTGTTGCATCATTGGTGCTTGGAACCTTGTTTCAATAGGCATGTCACTATGCAATGTTTTTTTTTTTTTGGAATTTTTCAAGGATAATATATGATATGCAACTAAATGCAAACTAAATAGGTGAAAATGCAATCTATGGCAAGAATGCAACCTATGTTTTTGGTTGTTTTTTCAAGATTTTGACAAACTCATGAATGCAATTCTAAGAAATGAGACCCTTAGGAAATTGAAATGATGTCTAGACCTCAAAGGACAAAAGGACAAAATGACAATGTCTCCCCTATATGCTTGGATACTAAGCTAGGTTTGACCAAATGACATTGATGACAAAAAGACAAAAGTTTGATAAGGTCTAGACTTCCTAACAATGACTTAGGGTTTATTCAAAGATTTGGATTACTCAAGTATGAAAAAACTAGTTTTGACACTATATGCAAAGGGACAATTACTATGCAAATTACCCTAATATGATATGATAATGACCTAAGCTTAATGAAGAGACCTAGGGTATGCAAATGTGACCTAATGTTATGAGGACAAGGATGCAAATACAAATGTATGACAATGTCAACCTAAGACAAAACCTAAGGTTGAATTATGAAATGGTATTACTCTAATGCAAGAGGACACATGCAAAATGGATGACCCTTATTGATATGCAAAGGAGTATGACCTAGGTGAAACTTAACCTTGGTAATTGACAATGAATTTGCAAAATGCAAACCTAGGATGAACCTAAATCTAAGTGACATGAATGTTGAGACAAGATTTTGAAAAATGTTTGACAACCATGTTTAAAGGTGTTTTGAACTTTGTTGAATGAATGTACTCTTGTGTTTAATCTTGTTTTGAATCAATTTGTCTTGTTTTTGAAATGAGATGCAATTCAACTTTTGACAAGCAAAGAAGACAGGATATTTCAACTTAGACTCAAGACAATCATGCTCATTCACACATTTCTTATGGTAGGCAAGGACATTAGGTACTTGAGAGGTAGACTTGTTATGGGATTCAAGGAGAATACATAGATGCTTGGCCCCACGGGCTCCCCTCCACGGCACTCACTTCTCAGGGCAGCCAAGCATCAGTCCCCATGGAAATCTCCCCATGGTGAACTTAGTATCTCTTCCAAGTATCCGAACTTGTCCTTCTCAAGCAACTAGAAGGATTTTTGGCCTCTAAATACAAGGTGTTTAATAAGGATTTCTGTTAAGCATTACTCCTTGGTGTCACGCAAGCATGATTGAGACATTAAGCCCACCAAGATTCCAAACAAATGTAGTCGCGCAAGCACGATTTAGACCGTGAGGTCCTACTTAGATGTTGATATGAGAAAGAGTTCAAGGGTCATCACTTCCCAAGTAACTGCAATTCCCACGTAACCCTTCCTTCAAAGCTTTCACCCATCAGGTATTTGTTTATAGTGAGTTAGAATGCCAAGGTATTCTAGCTGTACTCACTTTGGGTCGTTCCCTTCTCACGATTATCACTTGCTTGGAAAAGAAAATGGTCGGGAAGCCAGGCCCTCTAAAGGTGACACACAATCAAAAACATGAGCATGGTATTGAAGATCTGGATTTCTGATCACCCTAAGAAGGATGAGAGCATACTCTCCTACTCCAATGTCAAACTCAACAATCAAAGAAAACATAGATTCATTCCATCCTATTTAGAAATAATACTAGGTGCCTAAACATTAATTGCAAACACAAAGTTTAGTTGTAGTCCAAGGTAACCTGCAAAACCCAAGTCAGAAGTTTGATATGTTTAGTCTTTGACTATCGAACCTGCATAAAACATGTTAGTAGTTTCATTCGTTGTCTTTGACATGCGTATGCCAAGGTTCTGCACAGAGAATCAGTACCAACAAAACCAAAAAAGCAGAAACAGAATGCAAAAGAAAACAATTTGCAAGTGAAAAACACTATCTTTTACCTCTATTTCTGGCCCTACACAAGCGCAGAATGTCCTTGACACAGGCGCAGAATGCTTGACATAGGCACAGAATACTTGACACAGGTGTAGAAGTTCCCAGAAAACCTTGCACTACCCTGTTTCTTGGGTTTTTGACCTGCAAATCAACTCAAAAGCATGATTAGGGGGTTAGTTCACGTCGGGTTCACCAATTAATGTAGCTAGGAAATCGGAAATCATCAAAGCAAATCAATATACTAATCTAGCTCAATCACAAAAGCTTAAATGCAATGATCAATCCTAATTACATCCAATAGAGACATGAAAGCAAAACATTCAAGATTAAAAGCTAAGCAAACCAAATGTAGATCTGAATATCTCCTTCATGCAGCTCCATTGTCCTTCTTTCTTCTTCAAATAACTTTTGTTTGTGGATCTCACCTACTAGTGCATGATCATGATATGAAAGCAAGTAGACAAGATGATTGCTCAAGAATACTCGAAGCGTGATTGATTCGACAAAGTGGTTATTTCGATAATGTGATTCATTCGATAATGTGATTAGTTGGGATTGAAGAAATTCATCCAATTTATAGACAAATTGGAGAGATGACAAGATTAGCATGAAGAGATTCAAATGGAAATTGCAAATCAATATGACAAATTATGACAAATTTGCACTTTCTATGCAAAATTGATTGATTGATAATTCATGACAAAAATTATGACAACTTTCTATGTCAAAAATTGATTGATTGTCAATTATGACAAATTATGACAAATTGAAATGTCATTCCCATGAAATTAGGAGGAAAATAGGAGGAAATTGAATTAGAAATTAGGAAAATTAGAAAATTGGAAAAAAGGAATTAGGAAATTAGAAAAATGAGGAAATTAGAAATTTAGTGAATTAATTAATAATTTTTCATTTATTAATCAATTCACAAAGAGGGAATTTAGAAATTGATGAAAGTTTAGGAAATTAAGAATTAGGAGAAATTAGGCAAATCAATTAATAATTTGTCATTTATTAATTAATTCACAAAAAGAGCAATAATTAGTTAGCCAATTAAATTAAACATTTAATTGTGACACGAAGACCTAGGATAAATAAACAAATTATTTATCCTAGAGGGAGAAATGACAAACAGGGTTAAATGAATAAAATCATGAAACCCTAAAAGATGAATTAGAAATGCAAGGATGACAATTAGGTCTTGATGAAGGATAATTGATATCGATTCGATTTGATCATGATTCTGACTTGATAAAGGACCAATGCTGACAAATGATTTGATTAATAAATGTGCCAATTGACGAGGAACAATGACTAATTGATCCAAATTGACACAATTGAGAAAGACGACGATCGATGACAAATCGATCGCAAAATGACAAGGATCGATGACAAAATAGATCACAAGACGACAAGATTGATGACAAATTGATCAAAAGACAAGAATCGATGACAAATCGATCGCATGGTGCCAAGATTGATAAGAGGACAAAACCCTAATTAGGATTGACGATGTCCAAAATGATGACAAATGAATACGCACATAGATGCGACAGGATAAGATTGACCGAAATCATGACTGATATTGTTATCGGCAAGACCAAATTCGAGAGTGAGATAAATGAAGAATGCAGAAGAAGGACTCGATGCTCGCAAATGATAAAGACCAAGTGCGAATCATAGGAGAAATGTTAATGCGATGCAAAAACCCTAAAATAAGGCAATGCACAAATGTTAAAGTATGACTCCGCAAGCATTGACCATTTTTAGGTGTCTACAGATATAACAACATCCGCAATAAGTAAAACATCCACCATAACACAAGTGTTTATACGTGGAAAAACCAAATAGGTAAAAACCACAGTGAGATGGGACTCACTAGTTAACTATCTACAGTAATAGATAACTGACCGGTTAAGGTCTACAAAGTGCTATGCTAGGAACGAATCCTGTTAAAGATCCCAAATATTAATTAAAATCTATACCCTGTTAAAGGTAGTACCCTGTAAGGAGTAACCTCAATAGAGGATTTCTGAATCCAAACTAGTGGATCACTTGGTTAGAGTATTTGTACAATAAATCTTGTTAGAGCTTAGGTTAGGGGATTTGACTATTGTAGTGATTAGAAAACAACAGGTGGTGTGATCTAGTAGTAGCACAACTTGCTTGTATAGATCCTTTTCTGCACACTTAATACTTTATTACCAACATACTTCTGCCTTTGCACATAACATATCTCTTTCTCTCATACAAAATAATTCATTGTGATGTCAATATATAGACATTTATATTTCATGTTGGCCTCTAGAAATCATAACACAATTTCCTAGGTGCAGTGTATCTGGTCAAACAATCATAACTCATCACAAAAATATCACCAAAAATTGTCGGTAAGGATAACTCATCACAACTAGTGATAACTCATCATATAATCAATGAATACCAATTGGAGTTAAGCATATAAACCATTTATCCTTTGATGCTCCTATGATAATCTCTATTGGTTCTTCATGTAGATGTCGAGTTATGTATATCCACAAGTTGTATCCATGTATATATCAGTTGTCACCATGTATCGGTTAGATATAAACCTCTAGTATACCGGTTGTAGTGTAAACAAATATGAAGTCACATCGGTAGACAATATGAACATATGTGTGTGTATGTGTTTCATCAATGAAAACATATGATGAAGTTATTCATTACAATCATCATCAAACCAACAATCTCCCCCTTTGGCATTGATGGCAACACTTAGAAAATTTTATAATAATACTGCTAAGCGTGCTTACAAAAAAAATATACACATTTTACATATACATATACTCCCCCTTACTACATACAACATACAAAACTTTCACAACACACATACATATTTATACTCCCCCTTTGACAACAATGCCAAATTGAAAAGCAAAATACATATATATTTATAGAAAATTTGTATCAAAATGTTTTACATATACAAAAACTTGAAAAACTGAATCAAGATTCATGCATTGCTAGCCTCTTAAAAATAACATTAAAATTTCTCTTCAACTGGGATAAAGCATGTTCCCATGTCTCCAGCAAGTTCTCAGTGAACTTAAGTGTAGACATAATCTGAGTATGGAACTCTTCCATTTAATCAAGTGTTCATGTTTCTGGAGTAGCCAAAATAGCTTTTGCATTCTTTTAGGATCTTTGTATTATGTCCACTTGGGATGTGAGTAGACTCTTCAATTCCTTTAGTGACTAGAGTCTTTTTTCTTTTTCAAGATCATAGGTATCTAACCTGTTTTGCAAATCATCCATAGATTTTCTAAAATAGAATCTTGAAGTGGAACATATGCATTGCATATATTTTCTAGCCCTTACTTTGTTTTAGTTTTCCTACTATTGATGTTAGAATAAAAGAATGAAACATTAGAAGTAGATGCAAGATATTTCCCTCCTGTTTCAATAGATTTTCTTAATAAATCTTTATTAAGAGATAGAGCAATTTTTTCTGTATCAATCTCTTTCATAAGTTGCTCTCCATGCTTCTTCCTATAACTCTTCTCAGCATAAGTTTGTGTTGCTTTTTCAAGGGTCTTAATTTGGTTAGATACATCAGCAACTAATTGACCAAGTTTGCTAATAGGTGTTGTCAGATTCCTTGTAGCAGTTTCTAGTAGTAGACTTGTCAGAATATCCATAGCATTCTGAATGGTTTCTGCTTCCATTCTCTGTTCTTTAAGTCTCTTCTTGTGTGCCCTAGATTGCATGATAGTTGCAATCTTCATCAATTCAGATGCACTAATATTATCAATAATTATAGGCCCTGAAACGCCTAATGAGTCATCATCATCTTCATCAGTATGTTGTAAGACTAATGATGTTACTAGTTCAGAAGATATTACCTTAACAATATCTTCTTTCTCTTGTCCCTTTTCCTTCTCTTATTCAGAAATCTGTGCATCAACTTTTTCATCAGATTCCTTTTGAGTTTCCTCTGAAACTGGTGGGATTTGGGGTTTCACTGGTTGTTCATTTGCAAGTGGAATATCCACTCCTGGTTGAGTAGTCGGTTTCTCAACTTCAGTAACCTGTGATTTTGAAATTACCAGTGGCAGCATATCTAGTGCAATAATGTCTCCAAATAAATCCATTGCATCCTGAATATCATCAACAAGTATGACTCATTGGATAATAGTGTCATCCTTATTCTTGATAGGATAGACAACATCAACTTGCACAATTTCTTCCTCATTCATTTCAAGTCGATCAATAGTATTTTTCTCATCCTTAGAATAATGTATAAGCTCTTTCATCCGTTGGATATTACAATAAATCTGATGAGTCCTAGTCTCAACAGGTTGCACCTTTCCACTAATTAGCTTCAATCTTCTTGTTTTGTAAGCAAAATGAACTTTGTACCTATCAACCAATTCATTCAACTCATCCTTTGACAAATTAGAAAAATATTGCATAAATACATCATTTATAATTTCTTTTTCTTTCTTTATTGCTTCCTCCCATTTATTCAAAAGAATAGTACATAAGTAATTAGAGATATCCTTTTCAAGATCATGAGGTAATCTATTATAATGACATAAATAATTGATTACCTATTGAATAATTTGTTCCTTTTCATCTTTATTGAATGAATCAAAATGATCTTTGACATTATCAAATCTATTTCTTCCTAATGTCTTCATTGTTCTCTCAAAGGTAGTCTCAGGCTTGTAAGTTGAGATATCAAAAGGCACAGTTGTCTTTGGAAAACCTTCACTAGTTTGGCTATTTTACCAGTTGCTTTCATCTTCTTGGGTTCCTCCTCAGTATCAGTACCTTCAGATTCTTCTTGGAGAATTATTTTCCTACCTCTTTTCTTTGATGCAGTCTCCTTCTTTGCATATACTTTTGGTACCGGTTACATTTTGGTTTTGACACTTCGTGTCACTCTTGTACTTTTTATCACCAGAGGTGCTTGCTCAACCTTCCTCTTACCTTTACCACTTATGGATGGAACACTACTGGTTTCAACTATTGCAGTTTGAACTTCAACTGTATCCAATTTTGCCTTCTTTTTATCCTTTGGAGATGCCAACGGGTTATTGGCATAACCAATTAATAAGTCATAGTTGACTTAATAGCTTATGTCATCCATTTCTTCTTCTCTAGGCTCAATAGCCTCCATCAAATAGAAATCAGTGGTAACTATGAAAATAATGTCCTTAGCAAAGTGTTTCATTACGTCCTCAGGCAATCTTACTCTCATACTCATTTTCTTCTGAAATTCATTGAAATATTTATTCATTGCAGTAGAGAAGTTGTTCCTCACAGCCTTAATATTGTTCTTAATTTGGGAAGATACCAATAGATCCTTATACCATTCAAGATCACCAATTCCCGGTAGGAAATTCTGGAAATAAAAGAATAGACCGATCAACAACTATCCAAATTTAAACTTTTGACTGCTATCATTCTTGATAGACTGAAGATTCAACATTAATTGGCTCCTTATGGCCTCACATAGGTCATAATTAGCATTTTTAGCTATCATTTTATAAGCAATATGCATCGCTGCAGATGGAACACTATTCATTCTACTAGAATAGAATATTCGGTAGCCTATAACTATTGCTACCAACTTAACCGTTGGGTCCTTGATGTTATTGATAAGAAAAGAATACCCATTAGAGGTTGATCCAGTTAGAGTGTTTACTGTCTCTTTTGAAATATGCCTCAACTTAGGTACTTCATCAGTTGAGTAAAAACCAGTTGCAGCTTGAATAACTTCCTTGGTTATAGTATGAGTTCTTTCTAAATACATGTTTTCCCCATGAACGCGAATCAGAATAATTCAGATATGTTCCTCTCCAAAATCTTCAAGAAAATAAGCTGCATTATAAAAACCTTTCTCATAAACCCTAAGATATTTGGGTTGAATCTTTCCATTTTCATCGCAAAGATATTTCAACTAAGAATATATCGACAATGATCCTAAATCCTCAATCTTGCAATCAATGTAGCTAGACAAATCTCCTTTCACTACGACACCACTAGGAACTTGTGATAAAGAATTATAAGACACAATTCATTCTACCTTTACAACTTCCATAGGTTCAGATGTAATCATCAAATTCTCTACTGGTTTAGAAGATGATTCCATTTTAGATAAACTAGATTCGAAGCAAGATTTTTCAAAGAAATACCTTATTTCACGCATTTGCCTCGTTTACCGGTTGAATACTCAAGTGCACACCAGTTCAGTCTTCACCAACCTTCAAATCAGCTTGATCACTCAAACCATGATACAAATTTGACTAAAGTCCTTTCTTAGCTCTGCAAGCGCTCAAAAATTCTTTCTCAAATGCATTAGGGTAAAAATAACAAAGTAAAACTTGATTTTATCCTTTTTACCTACTGCATTAAATGCTCACCCGTTAGGGTTACAAACCCTAATTACACCGCTTGATACATAGATGTAAAACCGGTTGATAACCGATTGACAAAAGTTATCAAAATTCCATCCATTCAAATTCTCTTACCACTCATTCATCTCAAGGGGTCCAGAAGTGGATTTTACCATTATGATCCCCTTAGCCATTTTGGAAAGGCTTAAGTCACCGGTGCAAGATTCTCCACACTGGGTGAAGGATTAGTTTCTTCTCCAGATAAATCATCACTTTTCTTCTTCCATATATGATTCATTTCTTCTCTGGTTTCTTCAACATTAACTTTTTGCTTTCCTTTCTGATCTTTAGAAGGATTGATCAGTTTTCTCTTTCTGGATCTACAAAATTTTGTCATTTGTCTCGGTTTATGATAGTGATAGCAAGCCATTCCAGATGATCTCCAAGCTCCTACATTACCTCTCCCAATCCTTCTTTTGCAATTCATAGCCACATGGCCAAAGTTGTTACAGATGGTGCAAATGACATTTGTTACCTTTTCCATCTCAAATGGACTAAACCGGTTGATATAGGGTCTTTGCCAATTCATGTTGGCCCGGTTGTCAAAACTTCACATCTAGTTGACATTTGGTCTTGTATTCATATGTGGTGCTGGATTATTTGCTCCACATTTGTATTCAACTGATTTATGCCCATGCATATTGCATGTGAAGCAATGACCTTCAAATATATTTGGCATATACCTCGTGTTAGTATTGTAGCTTGCATTTCCATTAGGTTTGTTTCTACAAACATTTGTATTATGACTAGGTTTATGGCAAACAAAGAAAATAGGTTTAAAGACCTTCTTACCGGTAGGCTTTTTAGCCTTAGGATCAGTTTTGTTCTTATGAGTGTTTCTCTTTGTACCAGGAGATTCTCCTGTTTTAGATGTGTTAAAATCAAGTCCAAAGGTATCACCTTTCATCCTTTGTGATTGAATTTGTTCATCTAGAAAGGTAGAACTTTTGTTGAACTTTTCCAGTTTCCCATTTGCTTCAGTAAGCTGTCTGGTGAGATCTTCTTTGTACTTAGATAGAGTCTCTCTCAGGGATGATAATGATTTAAGATCTAGCTATAAGGTCTCTTTTTCTTCTTTTTCAACATGCCAATGCTCATGCAGAGTAGCATTATCTCACTTGATCTTTGCAATCTCATGGTCTCTTTCTTTAGTAAGATCTTTAGCTGTCCTCTTGGCTTCTAGTTCCTGACTCATGCCGATAGTTAGACTTTCTAGCTCTCTCCTCAGATTTAGCTTTTCACCGTTTAGCTTTTCAACTTCCTCAGCTAAAGCATCAATATTGGCCTCATCTGAAGAACTATTATTAGATATTTCAAGCAGTTGTTCATTATCTCTCTCCTTTTGACTTGAGAAGATTTCAATTTGACCCTTAAAGTTTCAAGCTCATTCCTACTAGCCTCAAGCTCTCTAGCCATCTCAAAGTAGCTCATATCCCCCATGGTAGCTTTAGGGTATCCTTCCAAGCAATTAGGATTTAAAGAAGTTAGGCTCTGATACCAATTGATGGACTAGTAAAGCATTGAGAGGGGGGTGAATCAGTGACACCAAAAATAATACTACTTTAAACACTGACCGGTAGATAAACTTAACAAGCTTGTTAAAAAATAAGCATGTAATCCAAAATGATATAACATCCATAATAAGTAAAACATCCACCATAACACAAGTGTTTATACGTGGAAAACCCAAATAGGTAAAAACCACAGTGAGATGGGACTCACAAGTTAACTATCTACAGTAATAGATAACTGACCAGTTAAGGTCTACAAAGTGCTCTGCTAGGAGTGAATCCTATTAAATATCCCAAAGCTTAATTAAAAGCTATACCTTGTTAAAGGTAGTACCCTATAAGAAGTAACCTTAGTAGAGGATTTTTGAGTCCAAACTAATGGATCACTTGGTTAGAGGATTTGTACAATAAAGCTTGTTAGAGATTACCTAGATAGGGGATTTGACTGTTGCAGTGATTAGAAAACAACACGTGGTGTGATCTAGTAGTAGCACAACTTTCTTGTATAGATCCTTTTCTGCACACTCAATACTTCATTACCAACATACTTCTGCAACTTAATACTTCTGCCTTTGCACATAACATATCTCTTTCGCTCATACAAAATAATTCATTGTGATGTCAATATATAGACATTTAGAACTCATGTCGGCCTCTAGAAACCATAACACAATTTCCTAGGTGCAGTGTATCTAGTCAAACAATCATAACTCATCACAAAAATACCGCCAAAAATTATCGGTAAGGATAACTCATCATGACTAGTGATAAATCATCACATAATCAATGAATACCGGTTGGAACAACAATACCGGTTGGAGTTAAGCATATAAACCATTTATCCTTTGATGCTCTTGTGATAATCTCTGTTGGATCTTCATGTAGATGTCAAGTTATGTATATCAACTGGTTGTCTCCATGTATATACCTGTTATCACCATGTACCGATTAGATATAAACCTCTAGTACATCGGTTGTAGTATAAACAACTTTGAAGTCACACCGGTAGACAATATGAACATATGTGTGTATGTGTTTCATCAATGATAACATATGATGAAGTTATTCATTACAATTATCATCAAGCCAACAATCTATAATAAGTTTTCATGATCTAATCCATTCAATTTTGCATTGCCTCCATCATATCCATCAATCTCTTTGAGGTCCCTCCTAACCAGTGACCGCACCAGTTAGTAAACTATTTTTATCAAGTAATATCAAGAAGGTTTTTGAGCTTCATATTTTGTGTTGAAGGCATACCCTTATATCCATTGTGTTCTTATGTCATAGTGGCATAAATTCCTCATTTGCTTGAGATTTTTATCTAGTTTGTTGAAAGAAGCTTTAACCAAATTTCTTGCAGACTTTGCACTGTAAATAGTGAGGGTTAAATTAGTGTAGTTAAGTATTAAGAGTCAAGAAGAGTTGCAATACTTTGTGCTTGTAGTTGTTCCCATTTGAAGTAGTTTGAAGGTGCACCATATTTGTAGACTTTGTGTTGTTTTATGTCGTAAATCATTCTCATGTTAATCATTTTGAAAAGGTAGATAGGATAGTGGGAATTGAAGACTTTGTGCTTTGCTCCTTCTCATCTTGGGGAAGTGACAAAAGACTTTGAGCTTTCATGGAAAATTCACTTCCTTTTTGTTTAAAGCATTCTTGTTATTTCTTTACGTTGTATTTATTTTTAAAACTGTTATTTCTTTCCTAGAAAGAGGAAACAATATTGTCTTTTTTGAAAAAAGAGAGAAGTACATTGCCCCACCTAAATTAGATTAGTGTTTAGCTATTAATAGGAGAAAAGGGGGAGCCTTCCCTAAATTAGGAGAGTTTTACACTCACACATTGTGGTTGAGACCACAATTTTGCACATCTTCCCAGGTGTAAAAAAAATTTGACCAACAATAGGATATAGATATGATAAGAAAGATCATAGGTAATAATGGGAAATGGAAGAAATAAATGGATAAGATAATATATATGGAATTGAAGGGTGTGGATAAGGTGAAGAAATAAATGGATAAGATAATAGATATGGAATTAAAGGGTGTGGATAAGGCGAAGAAAAAAAGGATGTGTGATTCTTATGGAGACCCCTAACCTTGTCAAGGTTAAAGGTTGAAAAGGAAATATGGAGATAGATAGAGTGAATGGGGGATAATGGAGGCTATGAGAGATAAAGATAGATGAAGGATAATGGAGGCTATGCAGTATAATGGTGGATGAGGGATATTGAAGGCTATGAGAGAGAATGGAGGATGAGGTAGATAGGAAGGATGGATGGAATTTTCCCCCAAGTGTAGAACACAATAGAGTAATAGATTACACATGATGCCTATTTGACAAGTTTTCATAATGGCACTTTCCCAAGGCACCACAAGAAGTGGTTTTCACCATTCAAAAAATAATTTCTCTTTAATTTTTTTTTCTTTTTTTTTGATTTTTTAAAAGATAATGGATGCATGATAGAAGATGGAGGGAGGACTCAAGCATATAGCTCTTTGGATGGTACCCTTAAATAATGTGCTAGAATGTACCATGGCTATTGAAGGTATTCTCAAAGATGTTGGTGAGGTGATGGTAAAGGGAGATGAAATAGATGATGAGTTGGAATGGTTAAGAATTTATGCAAAGGATTGGATGGGAGGAATGAAAGGATAGAAAA
Source organism: Cryptomeria japonica (assembly GCF_030272615.1). Taxonomy (NCBI): domain Eukaryota; kingdom Viridiplantae; phylum Streptophyta; class Pinopsida; order Cupressales; family Cupressaceae; genus Cryptomeria; species Cryptomeria japonica. The sequence goes on from NC_081415.1 coordinate 343,672,753, forward strand.
TAGGTGTTGGATAATGGATGGGGTGTTGGAAGATTTGTGTAGGGATGGATGGAAATGTTGGTAAGATCCACATTGGAATACACCTTGAGGGGTGATAGAGTGGTGGAGGAAAAATGAATTTTAGAGTTTGAGATTTTGGTGGAGAAGTGGACAAGGATTTTGGGACATGAGGACCCAAAATAGATGAAGGAGATGATAGAGGATTCAAGATAGTTGTTTTTGGGAGATGTTTAGAGGGAGGACTAGAGGAAGCCTTTCAATTAGCAATCTTGAATGCCAATTTTGATTTTTCCTTTGGATGCATGTCTTTTATGAGAAACTTGGGAATCCACATAGTTTTTCATTTTTCTTCCCTTTGTGGTTATTTGGAATGCATTTATTTTATGAGAAACTTAGGAATCCACATGGTTTTTAATTTTTCTTTCCTTTGTGGTTCTTTGGAATGCATTGTTTCTATGAGAAACTTAGAAATCCACATGGTTTTTTATTTTTCTTTTTTCTTGATGGGCCTTTGTGGCTTTTCTTTTTTTATTTTGGATCAAAATTTTCTTCATTTTTGCATGTCTTTTAGATGAGACATGTTAATTCATGGACACATGTAAATTTTTTAACTTATGAACTTTTTTTGTTGGCATATAAATTACTTCTAAAATAATGAGTAAGATATATGAAAAGGAGTAAGATATATGCAATTGTACCTGACCAAGCAGTTAAGTCACTATTAATGGAGAGTAAACTTGGAGAACGTCGAGGGAAATGGATGGCTATTTTACAAGAGTTCGATTCACAAATGCATCTTGTATATGGTGAAAATGGAAACAACAATGTTGAAAAACTAAATAAATTCAACCACAAAACCCTAGCCTAACAACAACAAAGATCCACCATAACATATGAAGATTACCTAAGACAATGCAAATCAAATGAAATCACAAAGATTATACCATCACATGTCCAATAGGGTTTGAATCTCCATTCTTCCTATCTCCATTGATCTTGCTTGATATATTTGCTCTCAGATTTTATGTGCACAAGAGCTCAACAAAGAACGGAAATGTGGTTGCAAGTAGGATCTCCTATGAAAAGTGTAGTGTAGTCAAATGCATAAATTGATTAGCCAAGGTTTGATAATGAAGGAAGCATCTCCTTATATAGAAGACATTATAAGTAATGGAGGGATAAGATTGAGAGGTGTAAAAGAGGTCGACTATTATTAGAGGGTAGGTAAAAGAAATAATAAAATAATAAGAGGGTAGGTAGTGTATGAATTAAGAGATGAATGACGTGTGTCATAGGTAGAAAAGGTTAATGAATTAATTAAATAAATAAAGATTTATTTAATTAATAGAGGAAGTGGGATCAATTAAATAAATAAGATATTTATTTAATTTAGGAAAAGGGATAATTTAAATAAATAAATATTTATTTAAATGAGAAATAAGGCTAGAAGGGGATAAATGAATTAATTAAATAAATAAAGATATTTATTTAATTAGACATGACAATTTTAGGTGTCTACATTTTGCCCCTCTTTGAGACAATGCAGCTTGTCGCGTTGTTTCAAAGAAGATAATATGAACTGATACAATGTTGCCCCAAGATGGGAATGATATGCCCCCTCGAGAGATTGGATGAAAATGTCTGAAAAGATTGCAGACAATCTCTCGATAAGAAAGAATGGCTAGAATGGACTGACCGGATAGGATAGAGTGATAGAGTCACAAGATAATGAAGACTGACTCGAGAAATGAGGGCTATGGCTAGGGCTAGGGTAGTCTATAAGATAGACCACGAGGGGAATACATCCTCATTGTCATCCACACATCCAAGAGATCATAGTGCAAAGAGAGAATAAAGCAGCAGCAGTTAGCAGCGATGGCTTTGGTTCATAGATTTGATCGCGTTCGCCAATTTTAGAGCCCAGCAGATGCAAGAGAGCCGGTAAGTACCACAAAACCTCCTTGTACTTTGTTGTAATAAATGTTGTCATAAATGCATGCTAGGTAGCGCAATAAATGCATGTTTAGGAAATGTCAAAAATGTCCAAAATGCTTAGGCGTGTTTGCGTAGGTGTCAGGCGCGTCTATGTTGGCTAGGCGCATCTGTGTTTGTGCCAAGCGCGTCTATGCTAGGAAAAGCGTCTATGCCAAATGCGAGCACGTCTGCGTTGTTCAGGTGCATTTGTGAAATGTGGGCACATTTGTGCAGGACAGGCATGTCTATGCAGAGCATAGGCACGTCTATGTATTTTAGGCGTGTTTGTGCAGAGTAGGTGCGTTCATGTAGTCTATAAGCGCGTTTATGTCATCAAGTCGCATTTATGTCTTCAAGGTCAAATTGGTAGTTCGGTGATGAACATACGCTGTCGATTGGATAAGCTGCTGAGAGGATACACTCAAGCAAGTCCTCTAGGGAAGACAAGGGTAGCAAATAGGGCTAGGATTGACAATTCTGTGATAGAACATACGTTGCCAATTAGGAAACTACTCAAGAGGATTCACTCAAGCAGAGGCCCTAGGATAGGATAGATCAAGGCACTTTGTGATGAACATTGAGTACCAAGACATAGTACTTTGTAATGAACAGGGAGTACTAAAATATGAGTAGCACTTTGTGATGAACAATGAGTGCAAATGTGAGCAACACTTTGTGATGAACAGTGAGTGCAAATGTGAGCAGCACTTTGTGATGAATAGGGAGTGCAAAACACGTAGTACTTTGTGATGAACAGGGAGTACCACTAGGATAATTAGCAACACTTTGTGATGAACAATGAGTGTCACTAGAATAGAAGCAACACTTTGTGATGAACAGTGAATGTTACTAGGATAGAGTACCATATGCACTTAGATAAAAAGTAGCATTTTGTGATGAACAGTGAATGCCACTATGACTGACATGATTGATTTGCTTGACTGTAGGAGTATTTTCCTATGCTGGAGTCACGAGAGAGATTCTCGTTGACTTAGAGGTTGTGACGAGAGTTGAAATTCAACGACAGAGTTGCCATTGAGGGTATGGGTTTGCGACATATTATGTATGTGCCTGAGTTTCGGGCGAACATGGGGTTGCTGACTGCGCTGGCTGAGAGATGGCACTTAGAGACTTGTACATTTCATTTACCAATGGGTGAGATGATAGTCACCTTGGAGGATGTTTACAGGATTCTGCGGATACCAATCGATGGGGAGCTGATTCCCTATGATCGAGATAGAGACAGGGACGCCCTGAGATGAGTGTTTCAGGATCCAGGCCTAAAGATGAGAGCTGGACATGTGGCATGGGACACGATGACAGCGATAGGACTGGCACTACCAGTAGTGCTAGGAGGAGTGATCAGTGGGTTCCTATGTCCAGACAGGGTGACACGAGGGTTGGCTGTGGGTTGGGGGAGCACCTTGGAGACACTAGTTACACAGCACACCAGATATGCCTAGGGACCGTGTGTGTTGGCACACTTGTACTATGAGCTGCATCAGTTTTTGAATCATGGATCTGTAGGATTGGGCTGCGGAGTTACATTATTGCAGGTATGGGCCTATGAGCATCTGCCGGTTACCCGACCGATACACTTCAGGGGCAGGGGTCATGGATGCAGTTTTGTGCATTTATATGATATGATTACATCACAGCCACGGATTGGCAGGGTAGAGCATTGGCTTCGAGTCCTGGATGAGATCGATACTGTGATATGGAGGCCATACCTTGGGTGCGAGCAGTGGGAGGATGATGTAGTGGATCTACCTTATACCTTCTGGAGTAGATATCTAATTGGGTGGATGCCCTATGTATTGGAGAGACAGTTGGTTGACAGGGTATGCAAGCAATTTAGCCATATTCAGCAGATGCCACGGGGTCCTGGGATGTATGCTCGGATAGTCAGGGATCAGGAACACTTTGGGCCATTGTTGTCGTATGATCAGGTTGTGATGCAGCTGGTGGAGATGGTTCCCTTGCCGTGGGATATGTGGCTGGATATTGAGGATGCAAGTATGGATGCAGAGTACACTACATATTGGGCTGAGCATCCATTCCCATGACTGACAGACCCAGGGGAGGCGATAGATGGAGATGGTGGGGGGGATGGAGATGATGATGAAGATGGTGGAGGTAGAGGCCAATAGAGGAGGCAGGGTGCAGTTGGAGAGAGGAGGGTGGGGAGGAGAGACAGGCTCGGGTGGTGAGGGATCGCAGTGGATTGCCATTATAGGTGCCAGCAGCACAGGGTCCTAGACAGGTGCAGGGATAGGGGCAGAGGCAGGTGCAGGTACAGGTACAGGCATAGGCACAAGCACCAGTACAGGGGGAGCCACAGGCAGAGCACAGGGGGCCGAGGAGGAGGAGGATGAGCTGCTTGAGCTGAGGGAGATCTTCTAGGGACAGGGAGATGAGATTCAAGACCTGGAGAGGGAGACAGAGCATGAGCGGGATCAGGCTATCCAGCACTATACTGAGGCTGAGACAACGCCAAGGGCTAGGAGGCAGGTGACAAAGGATACAGGGGCTGGATATGCCTATGTTCTATGGGCAGGGGAGGAGATAGGTTACTAGTGAGACCTATATTACGGGGTAGTGCCACCAGAGAAAAGGGCGAGGAGCTTTCGCAGACCATCACAGAAAATAATAGCTACGGGAGGGAGCCAGAGGTGATAGGCATCCAGCGGTGGGGTTATGGGTCCTCCACCACCACCAGATAGAGGGGAAAGGAGGGATGATCCTGGGGCGGGTCCTTCTAGGGCTCAGACTTCGTCGAGGCCAGGCGGCTTCGAGGGAGGGAGTTCATCATAGCTTTAGAGGGCTCCCTATGTATCAGTGTTTTGTACCATTTTGTATTATGATGTAGACACCTTCGGGTGATTTTGTAGCCATATGATTTTGACATCATTGTATCATGACACTTTATATATATATATATGAGATGATTCATCTTTGTGGCAGCTATATGCATGTGTGCCTATGTGATGAGATGTTTCATGATGTATGTTTCTATGTGATGGTTATGATATGGATGCAAATATGTACATGATGAAATGCAATATTTTTGTTCTTTTATGTTTTGAATATGTTATGCCAATGCAGATGTGAATGTATGAAATGCAAATGAATATGATAATGCAAATGATTATTTATATGATGAAAATATAAAATGTGCTAACATGAGTTGTGTGTAGGATGTGATGCAATTGTGATATCTATATGTATGTATGAAATGCTAATATGTGATGATGCAGGTGTAAACTACATGAAATGCAGATATTTTTTGTGTGTCATTATACTCAGTCATGTGATAGCAGGCTACATGGACTCAAGAAGGACGATGGAAGTCAATCAAGAAAGGGGGATGGAAGATAGAAGATATGAAAGTGAAAGAGCTTCTTGTGCATTATTATCATTGAGCTTTATTATGGCAAGTAGGTTATGACAATCAAGGCATATGTTCGACCCAGAAAGTCATTGTACCTATTTGCATGGAGATAAGACAGTTGCAAACAAGGAATGCCCTAGTTCATACTTGACTCTCAGTGTCCTCATATCCTTGGACAAGTCATAGCATTACTAAGAGACAATCCACAGAAAACAAAGAAAAATAGGTGACGATACCCCATCCTCGCCTTTCTAGTCAAAGACATCCTGGAGATAAAAATCTCTAGTCAGAGACATCCTGGAAAAGCTAAAAGACATGTCACCAAAAAGATAAAATCAAAAGAAAACCAAGACTAGATACCAACATCCACTGTAGTCCTCAAGTTTAGTGTCTCTTGTTACTTGTATAAGTCTTATTTGATTGTGGTCACAATGTTTACTTTCACAAAAAGGATAGATAGCACTAAACCATAATTTTGTCTGAGCCTATTGAAAGATTTGATTTGTTGAAGCCCATTGTTGCTGTTGTGTCTCATCTGAAACTGACTGAATCCATGAAACTGATACTTTATTGCGAAGAAGATGAAACTTTATTGCGAATCAGCGATGTAGATATTGCTTTATTGCAGATTGTGCGCAGATAGACTGAAGAAAACTAGAAGAAACTATTATCCTCAGAACATGTGATGTTCTTAGTTCCACACCCATCACTAGACGTAGGATTTGCCTTAGCCACAGACAGGACTTGATTTATTATGAATGGAGAAAGGTGAAAAGGGAGGTTATTATGGATGGCTAACCAATCTTGGGTAGATCAATAAAAGCCATGATGGGAATGTGTAAAGTTTATTATGAATGAATAGGTCATGAGTGTGTGCACAGTGAAAGGATGAAATGGAATCCTGAAGGAGGGAGGAGCAATGTCTCTACGCATGGCACCGGTGACCCATTTTTCACCATGGTACTTGCCCAGGGTGCCACCGAAGTGGTTTTCACTGTTGGACGAAATGTTTTTCTTTACTTTTTATTTATTTATTTATTTATTTTTTAATTTTTTTGTCACAAAGCGCCTGTTGGCCAGGTTTTCACCAAGTAACAATTTTTTTTGTTTTATGATTTTTTAATATTTTGAATTAGGATACTTCGAAGAGCTATGTGTAAAACCTGCGAAGGTGCATGCTGTTGATAGGATCCTCTAAATGTTCACCCTTTGTGGTTGAGAGCTGATATGCCCCAGATCCATATGCTGCTGTAATGATGTTAGGACCAAGCCAGTTTGGTTCGAACTTGCCCTTCTTCTCTCTATCTTGCTGATTTTTGGGGTTTTCTCTGAGAACCAAATCACCTACCTCAAATGTGTGAGGCTTGACTTTGTGATTGTAGCTGCGACTCATTCATTGTTGATAAGCCTTGAGATGATTAAAAGCAGTTTGTCTTCATTCATCCAATAGTTCAAGTTCTTGTAAGCGAGAGACCCTATAGTCTTCATCACTGATAATGTTTTGCAAAGAGACTCGTAAAGAGGGTAGCTCGACCTCAATAGGCAAGATAGCTTCAGTACCGTAGACAAGTGAATAGGGTGTAGCTCCTGTAGGTGTCCAGACACTTGTGCGATAGGCCCAAAGTGTGGGATTAAGTTGGATATGCCAATTATGGTCAGCGTCGTCGACTGTCTTTGTAAGATTTCAAGGATTGTTTTATTAGACGACTCATCTTGACCATTACCTTGGGGGTAATATGGTGTGGAGAAACGATGGGAAATATGGAAGCGGTCACAGAGTTCACGAACATCCTGATTTTTGAAGGGACGCCCGTTATCGGTGATAATGGAAATAGGAATACCGTATCGACAAATGATATAGTTGAGAATGAATGTAGCAATTTGTTTTTCAGTGACTTGAATGAGAGGCACAACTTTGATCCATTTTGTGAAATACTATGTGCTAGTGTTAATGAATTTATGACCGTTGGAGGATGGAGGGTGAATCTTGCCTATGAGATCGAGTCCCCACTGACAAAAGGGCCAAGGAGTCGCAATTGGTTGAAGTTCTTGTGCTGGCACATGGATGAGGTCTCCATGAAGTTGACATTGCTTACTTTTCCTGACAAACTGATATGAATCTTTTTCCATATTGGGCCAGTAATATCCAGTCCTGATAAGTTTCTTGGCTAAGGTAGGACCACCAGAATGTGGACCACATATCCTTTCATGTACTTCACGTAATGCAATCTGAGCTTCATCGCTTTCCAAACATCTAAGAAGAGTGCCATCTAGACCTCGATGGTATAGGACATCGGCTAAAATGATGTATCGAGAAGATTGGCAAATGAAAGTGCGACGTTGGTTATTGTATAGGTCAGGAGGAAAGGTATTATCATGAAGGTATGTGAAAATGGAACCATATAACTGGGACTCAGGACCGACGACACATATTATCTCAGTAGGAGTGATTTCATATGAAGGAACCAAAAGGTTATCCACCAAGAACTCATAGCGGGTCTCATTCGGAGGTAGATCAATCAGTGAAGCAATTGTAGCCATGGCATCTACGGCTTGATTCTACTCTCTTGGTATATGCTCAAAGTCTATCTTTGTGAAATGTTGTTTCAAGTCATCCACCATTCTTTTGTAAGGCATTAATTTCTCATCCTTTGTTTGGTAATCATCAGTTGCTTGACGAATTACAAGTTGAGAGTCCCCAAAAACATGAAGTTCCTGGATCTTCCACTGAACTACAATCCGTAATCCAATTGTTAATGCCTCATATTCTACTATATTATTAGTGGAGGGAAATGATAATCGATATGATTTTGGTATAGAATCCCCTTGAGGAGTTATGAAGAGGATGCCAGCTCCTACCCCATGTTGTGTGTATGAGTTGTCAAAGTATAGTTGCCATGGCTTTGCATGTGACACTGTTAAAATGGATTCATCTAGAAATTCTGAAATTAGAGGAACATCATCTATCATGGGGGCATCTGTTAATTGATCTGCAATGGCTTGTCCACATACTTGATGTCAAATTCACTCAAGATCATTACCCATTTAGCTAGTCGCCCAGTAAGTGTTGCTTTATTGAGAAGGTATTTCAATGGATCGATCCTTGCAACCAACGTAGTCTTATGAGTTAGCATGTAATGTCGTAATTTCTACGAAGCAAAGACCATGGCAAGACATGCACGCTCAATTGGTGTGTAGTTTAGCTCATATCCCACCAATGTGCGACTGATATAGTATACTGCCTTTTCTTTGCCCTCAGCAACTTGTTGTGCTAAGAGTGCCCCCAGTGTTGTTGAAGTAGCTGATATGTATAGTAATAAAGGCTGATCTGGAACTGGTGGCATCAAAACTGGCAAATTCAGAAGATAATCTTTGAGTATCTGGAAAGCCTGTTGACAGTTATCATCCCATTTGAATTTGATGTTTTTATGTAGCAAGTGCTGAAAGGGATTACATTTATCTGCGAGTTGTGCTATGAATCTTCATATGGATTGAAGTCTCCCTTGCAAAGATTGAAGTTGACTGATGTTTCATGGTGGTTGCATCTCTAAGATGGCCTTGACTTTTGCTGGATCGGCTTCAATTCCTCTTTTTGATACAATGAATCCCAAGAGCTTCCCGGAGGTTACTCCAAAGACACATTTCTTGGGGTTTAATCTTACTTTATATTTTTCCAACCGATCAAAGACGACTGAAAGTATGTCCAAATGTGTATTTATGTCTATTGATTTGCCCAAGAGGTCATCAACATAATCTTCCACAGTAACGTGCATGAGATCATGAAAGATAGTAGTCATGGCTCTTTGATATGTAGCGTCTGCATTTTTTAGCCCAAAGGGCATGACATTCCAGCAGAAGGTTCCCCAAGGACAAGTAAATGTCATTTTGTGCTGATCCTCGGATGCAATTTTTATTTGATTGTAACCAAAAAATCCATCCATCAAAGATAACATCGCATGACTTGCTATGAGATCGACGATCAAGTCAATATTTGGTAATGGAAAATCATCCTTAGGACAAGCTTTGTTGATGTCTCTGAAATCTATACATATTCTGATCCTATGATCTGGTTTACTGACAGACACTAAGTTGGAGATCCATTCAGGATAATCAATTGGGCGTATGAATCCGACATCCAATAATTTCTCAAGTTCTGCTTTAACTAGTAATGCCACTTGTGGATGCATCTTTCTTAATTTTTGTTTCACTAGTTTTGCCCCCGGTTTAACTGTCAAATGATGCATTACCAAATCTGGATCCAATCCAGGCATATCAGCGTATGACCATGCAAAGTTGATTTGTCGTTCCGTGAAGAAACCTATGAATTTTGACCTTTCTGACTCTGTCAAAGATTGAGCCAGGAATATGTTGTGTGGAACTTCTTCTGTACCAATGTTTGTTTTGATAGTCTCCTCTACCAACATGGATGACTTTTCCTCATATGATGTTGGGAGAATGTCGAGCCTTCCATCTTCGGGTGCCTCAGAGAGGTTTTCACCCTCAGATACGTCCTTTCTTTTTACTTTTTTGGGGTTAGACAATGCCACAGCATGGTTTTTGCCATAAGACCCTTGGTTTGTTTTTATTTTTATATTTTTGCGACTGGAAGGTCCGACACCCTCACCAAAATATGCCATGCTATTGAGCTCTATAGTGTATCCCGCTTTATGGTCCCCAGGGGGAATATCCTCTCGTATGCCAAGATAGTCAATAAGGGCTTCATCATTTTGGAATGTGTCAAACTGTGCAGGTCCTTCATGGTCCCAGTCAATAAGTTGGTGGTGAACAAGTGGAAGGCCTTTGATGTCTTCAAAGTTAGCGGGGTTAAGAGTGAAGATGCAGTTATATTCAGGTATGTCGAGGTAGTTATCGAGGTCATCATTGGCACTCTCCTCATCAGTCTTGATCGTGACCAAATCTAAATTATCATCACTAGTAGCGTATTCCGAGACAAGTGTTCTCATTCTATGTGATTTCAACCCAGGACCTAGAGGCAAAGACTGTATGGGATCCTCTGGGGTTGTTTCTTACCAACTTTGAATTTCCTATTAAATTCCTCTTCTTCTGTTGGTTCACTTGGTTCTCTGAATGTCTCGGTGAGCTCATAGTCACTAGAGGATTTGTCTAAACCCCATTCCCATTCATTGGAGTCTGTGGAATAGCGATTCTCTTGTTGAATTTTGGCAGCTTTGATTTGTAATGCTTCTTCTGTCCTTTGAGTGTGGACCTTGGAAGTCACAAAACCAAGTCCCTTTGAGCATTCCTTTTTGAATGTCAATTCAGATTGTAAAGGTTCAATGATGCCTTCCTTTATTAACCCAAGAGGGCTTTTGCCATCATACCCAAATGTTTGTATAATCTTGAACCCTTTGCCATACTTCTCACATGGTATACTGATGTGATCTTGTGTATCATTTTCAAGGTCTTTGTAAAGCATTTTGTATAAGTCTTCCTCTTCCAGTTCACCCCATCTTTGAAAGATAGTAGGGTCCCATTTGAGTATAATGATAGATACCTGCTTATTAGGATATGGTCTTCCATATTCTTTTGGTGAACTCATGACTTGTTGTAAGTACATGGTCTGATTCAAAGTGTATTCACCAATTCCCTTGTCCTGGAATTTGCCCTTAAGTTCACCTTGTTTTGATGTCAAAGGTTTTAATGACTCAGGATCAATGTATGCAGAAGAAGGAACAGCTTCGCAATTATTGGGAATGATGGTCTCAATTTTTGGTCTCAAGTTATTGCAATATATGAATGGATTAGGATCTCCATTAACTGTTATTTCAATTCCATTGTGAGGAAACTTGATGCATTGGTGATATATAGATGGGACCACCCTCATTTCATGAATCCAAGGACGTCCTAGCAATATGTTGTATGTGAGATCAAGATCTAGTACTTGACAAACCACATCCTTTGTAACTGGCCCAACTCTGAGAGGTAAGGTGACTGTGCCCTTGGATGAACACTCTTCATCATCATATGCTTTGATGGTAATTTTGTTTGTAGAATTCATAGCTTTGTCAAAATATCCCAATTATTTAATAGTGCTCAATGTACAAATGTTTAGACCTGCTCCTCCATCTATCAGGACTCGTTTGATTCTATGTTTGTGTATGAAGGCTTCAATGTGTAATGGTGCATTATGTGGCTAACTTACGGAGGCGTCATCGGCTTCTGTGAATGTAAGAGAGTGTGGAATGGAAAGGTATCCCACCATGGCTTGAAACTGGTCCACGTTCAAATCAATAGGAACGACAGTGTCTCTCAAAATTTTGTCAAGAATAGCTTTATGTGCGGGGGATATGCGTAGGAGCTCAAGGATGGAGATGAGCGCGGGTGTCTTCCCTAGCTGTTCTACAAGGTCATACTCAGGCTTGGTTGATGAGGAAGTGGTGTTTTTGGCTGGAGCACCTTGCAAAGTGAATTTACCTCGATGGGTTGTAACATGACATTCAAAGGTAGGTTCGGAAAAAGATCCAATTCCTTTTAGAATGATCTTGGGTCTCTAGGTAGAATTCTCAGGGATTTTGTCCTTGATGATAATAGTAGAGACATAATTATCCATTGAAATGTGATTGATAGTTGAATCATAGTTATAGGATGCTCTGGTATAGTTGGTCTGGTCATCTGTGGCTGCATCTTTTCCCTTGTCATGCTTTGGGAATGGTTCCTTAAACATTTCATGTTCTTGGTTGGATGAGTGTCCTTCAATCTCAACGTCACCTCTATCAATGAGATCTTGTATGATTTTCTTCAGTCGACGACAATTTCTTGTTTTATGACCCTTGCTCTTATGGAATTCATAATACTCATCATCATTCCACCAATTTGGTTTGACCTTTGGCTCATATGGAGGAAAATCTGGAATTGTGATTACTTTGTTTGCCACTAGCTTCTTGAAAACTGACTCAAGTGGTTCTCCCAATGGGGTGTACTTCCTTCGTGATCTAGAAGTTGTTTGAGTATTCACTTGATTGTCTGTAGAGCTTGATCCAGAAAAAACAATTTTGGGTCATACTGTATTGGCATCAACAACACCATCATTGACTATGTTCTTGTTTTTATTCCAAAATCTTGGCTTATCTTTTCCTTTAAAGTCATCTTTGTTTTCCTTGAATATCTTAATGACTCCTTGTTCAATTTGGACATTTTCTGTCGCTAGGCCTTTTTCAATGACGTCCTTAAAGGTGGACAAACAAGCTTTCCTTAGATCATAGCCAATGTCTTTGTTAACATTCTGGGTGAACATTTCTACCATTTGTTTTTGTGGAATTTCACAGGAGCATCTGCTGGCTAGATTCCTCCATCTTTGTAAAAATGATGAAAAAGACTCTCCATCTTTTTGCTTGGTGTTGCACAAAGTAGTGACTGATATGTCTATCTCTATGTTGTAGGAGAAATGTTGAATAAATGCCTCTGCTAAGTCACCCCATGACTTAATTCCAGGTGGAAGTTGGGAGAACCATTCCATAGCTTGATCACCTAAGCTTTGTGGGAATAATCTCATCAAATATATCTCTTCTGAAGCTACCTCAATGCAAGCTGTGAAAAAATATCTTATGTGTGCCTTAGGATCCCCTTTTCCTCTATACTTATCAAACTTAGGTGTCACATAGTGTGTAGGAAAAGGAGGCATTGGAATTCTCTTTTCAAATGGATAAGGACATATGTCTCTCATTGTGTATGTTGGCTTCGGTGTATTTATGTCCTCCATTTTCTTTTGTAAGTCCCTGATTTGTTGCTCCAAAATGTCCTTAGGTGGAGATCAACTTCTTGGACCATACCCCATGCTTGAGGCACCAATTGGAGGAGGAGCATGTTGCATATATGGATGATATTGATCATACACATGTTCATACGGAGGAGGTCTATAATGATGTTGCGTATATGGACCACTTGGTATAGACTCATGTTGAGGAACGAAATATCTGCTTTGTCCATGTATACCATACTCTATGGGCATGTCATGAGTTTGTTCTAGTGTGTTGCCCCCAAATTTGACACGGGGTTTCCTTGTGTCCAAATTTTGAGCATGCCTTTGAATATCCAATTGCTTTGGTGGTTGATCCTTAGAATTGGTATGTGATTGAGCATATTTTTCTGCATAAGACTTCCATAATGGTCTGCGAAGGTGAGTATCATATGCTTGACCATGTGTGTATGGGACCTCTGGTTTTTGAAACAAAGATGATGGTGATTCAAGCACCATATGTGGTCCTCTATTGCCTCCACTATTAGGCCTCCTTTGATCCATGTTGGAGTGAGTTTGTTGCAAAGGTCGGTTTTCCATTATTTGAGACATGTCAAAATCATGAGGGATCTTGGTTCCACTTTGTGCCATCACTTGTAGAAAATATTGTCTATCTCTCCTCATTATTTCCTCAACCAATCGATTAAAAAGAGGATTCATAATGGTGTCTTCCACTTCTGCTGAATGTACAGAAAAGTTGTCCATATTGTCATTGTGTGTATCATTGTTGTTTGTAGTGTCCATGTGCTCAAAATTTGGAATGTTTCTATAGGCATCCATGCCAGGTAATGTAGTATGATCAGAATTGAAAAAGATATCATTGTCATACTCATAGGAGCTCATGTTTGCAGACTCTTGAGCCTCTTTAGTTTCTCTCCTAGATTTTTGGGAACGGGTTTCAACCATGAACTAGGTATTGACCAAGATGTGTGAGACTAAATGAAAATGGAAAGAGTATGGAAGACCAAGAGTTGGATGGAATGTAAATGAATCTGAGGCTTACTTGCAATGTCCAAAATGTAAGACCAAGTATGTATGTAGTAGAGTAGGTGTGGCTTCCAAAGAGAGGATAGTTTCTCTTGATGAGGTAAGTTGACCTTGACTCTAAGTAAGACCAAATGGGACCCAAAGGTGATAGACCTTGATGAGGGACCACTTAGCAAAATGTTGTTGTATGTAGTGTGTTGACAAAGTATGAATGGGACAAGCAAGTGACCTTTTGATTCAAGTTTAGACAAATATGAATGTAATGTAAGGTGTAAAGCAATGATGGACTTTGTGAGACCCAAAGACAGGTTGAATGCTAGGTGAAAACCTGAAGATATAACCTAGGAAGCTAAATAAGTCCGAAACTGACTATTCTTGTTTGCTAAATTATGAAAGTTTTCAATCCTGAACACAGACATGTCTGTATACTTCACAGACGTGCTTAAATGACATGGATGCTATTCTGACAGACACAGACGCATTTCTGAGATGTTGTAAATGCTGTATATGACACAGACGCTATTCTATCAGACACAGACGCATTTCTGCAAAATTTGTGTAATTTTTTCCAATCTGTGAAGTTGCTTGTTGTGACCAAATTTGAATGTTTGACTATTTTTCATGACAAGAGGACACAGTGTTGATGAGGACTCAATGTTTGCAAGTTTTAGACTCAAAAATGACTCAAAGAAAGTGTGATGTCTGATGTAAAATTGTTTTGCATACACTTGAAGACACAAAAGACACAATGTTTTGATGCTTGGTCTTGAATGTTTGATTGTTCAAAATAAGTCAAGCACAATTCTTATGGCTGGCCAAGACAATAGTTGTTGATCCCACATGGAGTTTCCCCCGAGGCTACGCTATTCAGAGCGGATACTTAGATGCTTGACCCCACTGGCTCCACCCTCGGCACTCACTTCTCGAGGTAGCCAAGCATCAATCCCCACGAAAACTCCTCATGGCGAACTTTGTATCTCTACTAAGAACCGTATGTGTGTGGGCCGCTACCAGAGGTCCGACCTCGTGCCCCAACAACTAGAAGGATTTTGGCTTCTAAAACAAAAAGGTGCTAGTAAGGGCATCCACTCGTGTGGCCATACATGCGGCACTTTTAGCTCTGTAAATACAAAAGGCTCCCAGCCGGTAGGGGTTACGCCCTACAAATGATCAAATAAATTTGATCAAACAGGTTTATGGGGAGACATAGTGTCGGTATGAACTAATCAGCACATATTATTCATAGTTTTCACCATGAATACAGTTATTTATAGTGGTTTGGAAGAAGATGGCTTTTCTTTTGCTACCACTTGGGTTGTTCTCTCCTCACTAGTAGTCCTAATGACCACATGAGGAGACAGGCCCTCTAAAGATTAAACAAAAAGAGCCTATTGCTCAAGACACAAAAGACAATGATTCAATTTTAAAGCACCAATTGAAGTGTTTGCTAGTCTATGAAAACAAGGCACATAATAAAGATCAAAAACCCTTGCCAAGGTCCTGCAACAAAGATTTGTTAGTAGTTTGGATTGTTTCAAATGATCACCCCTTCCTGCAAGCACACAAGTTAGGTAAATTTTCGATCCAAAAGACTTTGTGAAATGGGGGCCTTCGACTAAATGATTTTGCTCTCAAGACAAGCTGCACCAATTTCGTTAGCTAGATCTGAAAATGTCAGCTCAAAATAAACCAGATCTAAAAAAAAAAAAAACCGAATGACTAAAAACTGAATCAATGAAAACCCCCAAAATGAAATCAGTGCTCATAGACACGGTTACCATAAACACAAACACGGCTTCTAGACGCAGACGCACTTCTGTGAAACACAGATGCGGCTCTAGAACGCAGATGCGGCGATGCGGCTTCTAGACGCAGACGCGCCTGAAAACTCCATAGACGCAATTTTCAGAATTTGCAAAAAAAAATAAAAATACTGTCAAGGGTGTGGACGCGATCCTAGATGTCGCAGATGCGGCAGAAAACCAAAAACGTGATCCGAAAGTACGCAGACGCAAAAATACCAAAATACTATCGAAAATGTCAGATCTGCAACTTCAAAACACAAAATCTACAATAAGGATGTTAAATGCAAAAGGGACAAGGGTCCCACCAGGCATGCCAAAATGTATATGGTGAAAATGGAAACAACAATGTTGAAAGACTAAATAAATTCAACCACAAAACCCTAGCCTAACAACAACAAAGATCCACCATAACATATGAAGATTACCTAAGACAATGCAAATCAAATGAAATCACAAAGATTATACCATCACATGTCCAATAGGGTTTGAATCTCCATTCTTCCTATCTCCATTGACCTTGCTTGATATATTTGCTCTCAGATTTTATGTGCACAAGGGCTCAACAAAGAACGGAAATGTGGTTGCAAGTAGGATCTCCTATGAAAAGCGTAGTGTAGTCAAGTGCATAAATTGATTAGCCAGGGTTTGATAATGAAGGAAGCATCTCCTTATATAGAAAACATTATAAGAAATGGAGGGATAAGATTGAGAGGTGTAAAAGAGGTCGGCTATGATTAGAGGGTAGGTAAAAGAAATAATAACATAATAAGAGGGTAGGTAGTGTATGAATTAAGAGATGAATGACATGTGTCATAGGTAGAAAAGGTTAATGAATTAATTAAATAAATAAAGATTTATTTAATTAATAGAGGAAGTGGGATCAATTAAATAAATAAGATATTTATTTAATTTAGGAAAAGGGATAATTTAAATAAATAAATATTTATTTAAATGAGAAATAAGGCTAGAAGGGGATAAATGAATTAATTAAATAAATAAAGATTTATTTAATTAATAGAAGAATTAGGATTAAATAATTAAATAAATAAAGATATTTATTTAATTAGACATGACAATTTTATGTGTCTACACATCCCATGAAGTTGGTAAGAGGCCAGGGTT
Source organism: Cryptomeria japonica (assembly GCF_030272615.1). Lineage (NCBI taxonomy): Eukaryota > Viridiplantae > Streptophyta > Pinopsida > Cupressales > Cupressaceae > Cryptomeria > Cryptomeria japonica. The sequence goes on from NC_081415.1 coordinate 343,689,788, forward strand.
TGTCATAGGCTATAGCAGCAGATTCTCCTCATATTCAATGCCAACTGTACACTTTAGAGTCATTCACTCAAGATCCTTGGTATACAGACTTGGTCTTTATCCTGCTCAACAATAGGTGTCCCAAGGGATTGACTGCTACGCAAAAATGAGCCTTGAGGCTCAAGAGTGCTATTTACATGATCAAAGATTCAACACTATATAGAAAGAATTATGAAGGCATCTATCTTAGGTGTCTTGATCAGCAAGAAGCTCACAAGATGATTGAGGAATTTCATGGAAAATATGGCACCAGTCATGGGTCGGAAGATGCTACATCGCATCAGATATTGAAAGCAATTTATTATTGGCCCAACATTTTTAAAGACACTCATGAGCACGTCAGACACTGCCATTCTTGTCAGACTACAGCTTCCAGGGAAAGGAATCTCGTCACGCCCCTCCAACAAGTATTTGAAGTTAGACCTTTCGCCTAGTGGCCAATGGATTTGGTTGGAGTGATTAACCCTAATTCATCTACAGGACATAAATTTATACTAACTGCCACGAATTATTGTACCTGATGGACAGAAGCTCAAGCATGTAAGAATGGCACCACATAAATAGTCCTAAAATTCCTTGAAGAACATATCGTCACCAGGTTTGGGATGCCCTTTCGCTCTTGTATGTGACAATGGCCCAACTTTTACTTCCGCACAATTAATGTAATGGGTGTATGAGTTCAAGGCAGTTCTTAAATTTTCATCTAATTATTATCCTTAGGGAAATGAGGTAGTTGAGTGAACGAATAAGAACATCTTAGATTTCATTAAGAAACTGCTTGAGAAGAACCCTAGAGACTGGCATACCCAACTGAATAATGCCCTTTGGTCTAATAGAACAAGAATTAAGGTTGCCTTAGGGACTTCTCCATACTACCTTGTCTATGGCTAAAACCCTGTTTTCCCAGTCAATTTACAAATCCCTGTCCTCCAATTGATGAAAGAACTTGAAATTGAGGACCAGGTAGAAGTTCGCCTCCTGAATTTGTTAAAACTTGATGAGAAAGGATAAATACCCTACAACACTTTGTTAAGCATCAAGCTGTAGTTAAGTGATGGTTTGATAAAAGAGCCAATATGAAAGCTTTCCAGATCTCTGACTTAGTTCTTTTATGGGACAAAGCCAAAGAAAAGAAGGGTGGTCACCATAAATTTGAGAGGTTATAGCTAGGTCCTTATCAGATTGCTGAAATCTTAGGAGAGAACACCTTTTGATTGAGCTTCTTGACTGGAGAACATGTACCATTGCTAGTCAATGGCCAGTTTCTCAAGCATTATTTTGATTAACCCTTTAGTGGAGCTTGATCTCTTGTATTATATTAGTTGATTTGTTTTGTTTGTTGTCTTGCTTTGTCTATTTTCTTTCTTTGTTTGTTTTTATTTTGGTCATGTTCGTTGTTTTTTATTTCTTTTGTTCATTATTTCGTTGTTTTGTTCCATTTTGGGAAAGCATTTAGTTTCAATGTTTTTGATATGGTTGGTATTATTTGCATAACAAGGTTATTTTTTGGGATACTTTGGCTCTTAGCTCTTTACAATTTTATTATTCAACTAGTTAGATTTGAAATCCTTGCCTAAATTCGTCCAAGGTCGGATATAAAAGATTAATAATGATTTGATTTTTTTGATATTTGATTGGTGAGGACTAGCATGATTGCCAGGCACTATCATCACACTAAGATACATCATGAAATTCTTGAATGTGTCAGCAAAACTTGTTTCAAAGTGAAAAAAACTGAATTTAAGATATTTTTGTTGTCCACTCTTATCCCCAACCCAATTTCGGAGCTTCATTGTTTTGAAAGTTGCTTCAAAATTATGAGTAGTCAAAATATTTATACCTAGCAAAATCAAAGTATTTTCAAAAAAAAAAAAGAAGAAAATAATAAGAATGAAAATATCAATCTAAGGAAACTTATAAAGGTGTCTCAAGTAATCTCCATCAGGGCTATGGATGCCTGGCTAGTAGTGGAGCATTGCTTGAGGGGGACCAGAGGTATCTCTATCGGGGCTATGGAAGTCTGGCTAGTAGCAGAGCTATGCCCTAGATAACATTGCACAAAACACATAAGTTACTTCACCCATGTAGTTTGGGCCCATGTTTTGTTATCTACCTTCCTGATCGAAAAGATGGAGTAATGAATCAAACACACACACTTAAGAGCTAATTTTTATTTTGTTCCTAATTTAATCATCTAAATCTTTGGTTCACTTCATGCTTTTTCGTTGAATCTCACCCTAAATGACAGTATGATTGGAGGTCTACGAAACCAGAGAATCTGAAATTCTAAAATGCCTAGAGTCACTTTTCCCAGAAAGTCGCCATTTGTTATGCCTTGCATACCCACCCCATAATTTTCTTGGATTAAAAATGTTGGTCCCCCTTTTTTGTCTCTTGTTTTTCTTCTTTATGCTTTGTCTGATCACCCTAGAACCCCAGAGTTCTGAGGTGATCTTTGATCTATTTTTGGGCCTATTTCGGAACCCCGTAACCTCAAAGTTTCAAAATGTTTTCCTTTGCCCTTTTTGTTCTTTTGTTCTGTCAAGACCACAAAACATGTGATTATAGACCTTTCCCCAAACATGATAGCAATGAATTTTGGAATACCGGTGAGGGAAAATGTATTAGTGACAATAGAAGAACATGTTATTTCTTTGTTTATAAAGAACATGTCTAGTTACAAAAGGCATAGTAATGAGGCATGGCTTCCAAAGCCAAGAAAAACGGGCCTCAAAGCAACACATATTCTGAGGGCAGATTTTCAAGAGCCCCAAAGAGACCTCATTAATATGCTAAGAAGAGCCTTTAGAAAGGCATACTGTAGACACTTTCACACATGGATGTTTCACTATATGACCACAGTTTTGTTTGGAAAATATTATTTCGACTGGTTGCAGATCTTTTTTTACAATATTCATAACCAGATGACTACAGTTCAACAAACAAAGAAGTTATTCATGACTTCTTATGTAGTATGGGTGGTCATCTGAGCTGGTAAATTTCCAGGGTTAAAGACCAAGGGAAAATTAGGGGAAGAACCAAGGCAGAAAAGGGAATGGGAGTACTACACTCAACTACCTCTCTCTCAAGCAAAAGTACATTTTAAGAGAATAAATTATGCATTTATTTATGTTGTAATAATAAAACTAACAGGAGATGTAGGATTACGCTAACTGTAGAAGACATGCAAATGGTTAAGATGTGGGGGTGTTGGTTCTTGCAAAACCAATGGTCTACTTACCTTAGGGTTAGCGGGTTCATAGGCAACCCATTACTCCTACCTAGATATTCTAGCAACAAGAGTTATTTTAGAGTATGCTAGGTAGTTTGGAAGTTTGCAAGCATTATTGACACTCAAGCACAAAACCGGAATCACCTTGCATGTTTCCCTTGAGCATTATACATGTCCAAACATCCAAGAAGCAAAGGCAACTAAGAAAGAATTGCAAGATTTGAGTTTAAAGGAGTTTGATTATGCTCGCGAGTGGTATGATCCCTATGGAAAATTGAAGCAAATGATGCCAAAATCATGTGAAGGACATAAGCCCGCATTGGAGGATTTTTGGGCGAACCTCCAAGATAGTTTTGAAGTAGGAGAAAAGGGATATTATAGGTTGTCAGTGTCCCAAATCAGGAATTTTGAGATTGAAACAAATATCCCTAATGAGCTGACAGATGACAGTGAACTACTTGACCCTACATTCAAAGAGAATGGAATTGATCAAATACAACTCTATCCTATCAGATGGTCCAACCAAGAAGCGTTGGATATTGAAATTGTTACAACGAAAGTTTTGGAAAGGACGAGGCAATGGTTGAGTTTAACGATTTGTCCTAGTGTTGACAAGGAGAAGAAGGGGAAAGTAACTGATAACCCCTAGACCAAGGTACACAAAGAATATGCAAGGAGAACAAGGTCTGATTCAAGGAAGAACACTTCCACTAATCCAGAAGAAGCAGCGGCACCAATTGACAATTAGGAGCTCAAGAGACAATTGGATGCTAAGATGAAAGAGTCCCAATTTTTGAAAACTATTGTGGAGCATGGGATAACTATAGGTTTACAAGCTATCCTACAGGCTTCTATCACTCCCATTCTTCCTACAACTGCTCTTGTTCCAAGTGAAGGTGCTCCTCAAATTAAGAAAACCAAAACACCACCACCTCCTACCTCTCAAGCAAAGGAAGTTGAAGTGCAACCTCCTCCTGCTTCTTTTACATAACAAGTTACACCTACTCTAGTACCAACACAACAAACGGTCATCATCCATAATATTGAGACATATTCGGATGAGGATGATGAGCCTATTTTAGTAATAGCAAAGAAGAGGAAAGTGGACAAGAAACAAAAAGAACCTGAAGAGGAACCTAATACAACCACAAAAGAGCCAACCATACAAGTGCAACCTATGGAGATTCATGTACAAGTTACGGGAGAGGAGGCACTTGATGATGAAGATGATGAACAAGATGAAAGGATGGTCCACACTCCTTAGGACCAGGAGATGTTGCTTCAATAGTTGGGAGGAAATGAGCAGGGGCATAAAGATGAAATAAAAAGGCAATTTGAAGAATAGGTTTTTGAAATTTTAGAAGAAATACAACAACGGTTCGATCAATCTCTTCAAGCTAGTCTCGCCCAACAAGTTGCTCAATTTCAGCAAAGACAACCAGCTCCTCAAGATCAATAGGATCAACAGAGAATTAACAGGAGGAACAACAAGACAAAGGTCTACAACAAGAAGAGGGAGAACATAATTTAGAGGCTCATAAGGTCATTGTAGAAGTAGCAGTACAGGGAGAAGAACATGACGACATCGTCCAACAATGGTTAAGTTTTTCTTTTAAAAAGAAAGAGAATTTAGTCCTCCCTGGTATAACATTACAAGATGCGATTACGGATTCTCCAAGGAGAACAAAGAAAGAAAAAAATATTCATCATCTTTCAAGAATAGACTCTGGAGAGGTAATCACTAATATAGAAGCACCTATGCAGGATGTCGAAGGATCCTCTCAAGCTACCCCCAGATATCAAGTGTCTACGGATAATCTAGGTAAATAGACTAAGTGGGGAGAGATGGATACCTTGGTTGTTGGAACATCTACTATCTAATCAAGGATGAAAAAGGAACACAAGTCTAAGGAAAAGATTAAGGCACAATTGAGGCAATACAAGTGGTTGATTATGGAGATAGCCAAGCCTCTGGACTCCAAGACTGATGATGATTTTCCATCCACCTAATTGCTCCCTCCTGCTAATATTAAAGCTATTTATGAAATAAAAAAGGTGGCCACATCATTTAAAGCTTGGGCGAAGGACTAGTTAGGAAAAGTGAAAGCATTCTTGCAAAGCACAATGCAGATAGTAGAAGAAGCCAATTTTAATGAAAGTGATCTTATATATTGTGTTACATAGTGGGAGGAAAAACTACATCAGTTTTGTAAAAAGTATAAGATGTTGAAGAAGATCAATGATCTAGAAGAAGATGTGATTAGTAGGGAAGACATATTAGGAGGTGATATGGTTTCCAGTTGGCAATCGTCCATTGATATTTTAGAAGTGAAAATGGAAGTAATGGAGAAAGGTCACATCAAAGTCATCAAGGAACATCCTTTTCTCTTGGATACACTTGACAAGTATGAACTATTTTTTACTAAATTGTTGGGAGGAAATGATCATAGTCTCAAACAAGATGGGGTATTACATCAAGAGAGTGTACTCAGCCAGTAGGATTCCTACGTTCCTGCTCATTTTTCAAAGAATGTTGAGTTCACTGCAGATATAATGAATAGGTATATGTATGTAATATTCTAGTGCTAGGAAATTGAAAATTTAATGGATGTGATGGTGGCCAAGATAGAAAGTGTGAAAGAGATGCTCAAAGTATCCAATTTTTAGATAGGTTACATTGTTGATCCACCTACTACTTCTTTAGAATGCTTCATTAATAACTACCGGAACTATAAGAAGAAGTATGTGATGAACAGGTAGTTTCAAAGGGAGAATGCATGCTGGAGCACTGTCACCCTCACCCCAACTGAGATTTCAACTAGAGTTACCTCTCATACTTTCTTTTTTAGCATTATCTTTGTATTGTTCAAAATACTTGATGTTGGAGCACCGTTTTGGAAGTGGACATGGAGTGTCAGTTTAGTAGCACTTAACTAGAGTTCATAAGCAACGACTTGCATGTCAACTACAACTCCTTCCTTTTTGTAACCCTAGTCTATAGGCATGATTCTTTCCTAGGATTTAGGGAAAAACTCTATAAATGTTAAATTTGGGCCATTGTAAGGGTCCACGAATTGATGATTTGAGGTCCATTTTAGAGATTCTATTAGGGATTTTATGCAGATCATAAGTTAAGAATATTTTGTGATACTCTTTGAAGTTTAATTCAAAATGAAGCTTGTGGATTGCCTGACCTGCTTGTGTGTTCTATATGGTTGTGTTCTTTGTTATCTGGTAATTTCTATCATTTGAATTAGCAACTAGTTATTTTGGATGCTTTATTGTTTTATGAATCATATTGCGCATATAAATGGTATATGAGGATTAAATTGATAAGGCAATTATTGGTTGGGTGATATTCATTTCCATTGGTGTGTAAAGTTGTTTGACTTTATATACTTTCTAGAGCTCATTATTTGAATGTTGATTTAGTGATATTGATAATATTTGGATTACAAAATTCTAATCGTGTGGATCATTCAGTTGTTATTGTATCGATTTCATTGTTATTTCCTTGTTCCCCTTATCTATATTTTGATGTCTATTTTGAGAGAGTTTAAATCAGAAAACATAAAAAATAGGTAATTCAAAGTTGTTTCAACCAACAGGCCCCTTGACAAGTACGATTGCATCAGCCACTGAGTGACCCAACACCATCGTGACCCGACTATAGAGACCTTTGAGTAATTAGTCTTTTGAGATTGATTTCTTTTTAGGAGAGGTGGTGAGAGTTCACATAAACTTCCCGACTTTTGGTGAGCGTGTCAAAACACTCGTCAACAGAAACTGGCGCTAGAAGGAGTTATCCTAACCTTCAATTGCATGGTCACAATATGACCTAACATAGTACTCCCAGGAGATGAAATTTTACCATTCACACAACCCAACCTCAATTACAAACAAGAAGAAATAATTTCCCAATTGTATTATCTTGCTTAGGATAGTAGAAGGAATCACAATGATTGGTTACATACACAACAAGTCCTTGACAATGAAAGACACAAGGGTATATGCATAGAAGCTGAGGCACAAAGGCAACTCCTTGCCCAAAGAAACCCTCAGCCACCCCCTCAACAAACAATAAATTGAGATACCAAGCTAGAACATATATCATCTTTCTCTCTAGAGAGGTTTCATAAAGTCCTTAGCAGTAATTCTTCCCCATCAGACTTAGCAGATTTAGCACCTATGACTAGGAAGAAGAAAAACAAAGATAAAGGATAGTCTTCAACAGACCCACCAGTACAGTCATATGAATCCAACGTAGAAGACTAGCTAGTCCCTACTCCTCAACCCATTGTTGCACTCTTCATAACTCAATATCCATCATCACCACTTGCAATGGCCTACTTCAACCAAGATCATACACCATTGGGAAACATACCTGGAGGAACTCATGACCTACCTAGGAATCCATATAAATTTTGTAGTAAGTTTTACTTTGGGGGACCTAGGTCCACAGAAGAGCATATTGAAGCATTTAAGGACATAGTGGTTCATAACAACATTCAACATCAAGATGTGGTATGTTGAATTTTCCCATATTCACTTGGGGAGAACAAGTATAATTGGTATTTGACTCTACAAGTAAACTCCATTGATGGCTGGGATCTTCTATAAAAAAAATTCATTAATCAATTTCGGGTGTATGTCGATTACCATCAGTTTGCCTCCCTAAAGAAATTGCCTAACGAACCTTTGACAACTTTCAATACCAACTTCCAAAGGGAATACAAGAGATTACGAGCTCCTTACAAGTGGCACCAAACATAGCCATTGATTCTTATTTGAGGGCCATTGACCCCTGGAGTGTGATGTTTATTAAGAAGAGTGTGCCTGAAGATCAAAGGGATACATTGGAAAAATTTTATGCTTTGGAAATCAACATGAATCAAGAATTAAATCACACGCTTGGGGGAATTGGATACAACTTGCCTATAGGAGTAAATCGGGGAAATTACAACCAACTCATCGGTGTACCTTCATCTTTGTCGATAGGGGCCCCAACGATGAACACGGTCCCCCTTTATGCACCCCAACCACAAGCTAACCAACAATTTGCTACACAAGCTTTGCAATGGAAAAATAATGCCAACATTACCCCTATCCAAGTGCAATACATTGACCAAATACATGGGATAGGATAACAGTATGGTAGCTTAAACACAACAAACCGAACCCAAACCTCGACGCCTGAGAGTCAAGGGTCAACATATCCACTGAGGTAGAAGCTTTGAAGAAGATGATTTTGCAAGTTACTTCAGATCTTAGTCAACTAAAAATGAATCCCCCGGGTGATAGACTTATAAAGCACTGAGAGGGGGGTGAATCAGTGATAACAAAAACAATAACACTTTAAACACAAACCAATAAAAACAATAACCAGCTTACTAAAGACTTTGCATGCAATCCAAAGTGTTATAAAAGCATCCACAATAAGTAAAACATCCACCATAACACAAGTGTTTATATGTGGAAAACCCAACTGGAAAAAACCACGGTGAGATGGGACTCACAAGTTAACTATCTGCAGAAATAGGTAACTGGCTAGTTAAGGTCTACAAAGTGCTCTATTGGGAGCGAATCATGTTAAAGATCCCAAAGCCTTGTTAGGAGCTATACCTAGTTAAAGGTAGTACCCTGTTAGGAGTGACCTCAGTAGAGGATTTCAAATCCAAACTAATGGATCACCTAGTTAGAGGATTTGTATAATGAAACTTGTTAGAGCTTACTCGGTTAGGGGATTTAACCGATGTAGTGATTAGAAAACAACAGGTGGAATGATCTAGAAATAGCACATCTTGCTTGTATAGATCCTCTTCTGCTCACTCAATACTATATCTCTGACATACTCTCAATTCACATCAACTTGAAATCATAACATCACTTGTATCTTGCATCATAAAAATAGTTTATCTCAATGTCATTTTATAGACATTAGATTTCATGTCGGCCTCAAGAACATCATCACAATTTCCTAGGTTCGGCGTATCTGGACAATCTTCCATAACACATCATAGATCACTGTCAAAACTATCGATTAGAGATAACTCATCACGACCGGTGATAACTCATTGCATAATCTGTGAAACCGGTTTGAACACCAATACTGGTTGAGTGTTAATTGCTTCCAACTCATATACTGATTATCCTCCATTCATCTCCTTGTCAATCTCTGTTGTATCTCCAAACTAGTAACAATGGAATTGACCAAAATAAATTGTCATTCCTACATATACTAGTTGTCTACATATACCAGTTTAGACACCTTAATTACATATACCGGTTTGTAATACAAATACTTAGGAGTGGTACTGGTTTGACTTAACTAATGTGTGTGTATATGTATTCCATCAATGACAACACATAAAGTCATCCAATACAAAAATCATCATCAAGCCAACATTAGGAGGATACAACCAATCCCAATCATATAATAATCAATGTGGTTATCATAATCAAAATCAAAACCAAAAATATAACTCCAAGCCATACAATAGACAATGGAACACAGGTCCAAACAACGACGGAGCCATCATGATGCAAGAGATAACCAAAACAACACACAAAGTGTCAATTTGACAGATATGAATTTACTGACTAATTGGTGCAGGTTGCATGATACAACATCACATTCAGAAGTCAATTGTGCTCAATTTTAAAAAATGATTAGGATTGCTCAAGCGGATTCGCAGCCGAAGGGGTGTTCTACTAAAGAACTAGAGAAGATCAATACCGTGGTGTTGGTTGACACATTCCTTTACAAAGAGTTTCAAGCTAAAGCTGAAAGTGAACCACACATTTATGACGCATAGGCCTTCCAAACAAGAAACAATTACAATCTCAAAAGTCAAGGCAAAGCACCATTGAAAGAACCACCTCCACCAAAAGGTGGATTTGTACCTCCAAATGCAAACTCAAGTAACAATCCTCATCCTCCTTAAGCTTTTCAAGGGACATGTCCCAGACAAGGACAAGGCCAAGAATACATTACAAAAGGATCATATGACGTTACCAAGGAGATGAAGAGGACTGCAACAACTATATCATTAATGGAAGTGTTAAGATATTGTCCTGAACAGAAGGAGGCCCTTCTCAAGAGGTTATAATAGTTGGAATCTTAGAGAAGTGAGGTTAAGATGGCTGATTTGAATGAATTCAATGCTAATATCAACAATGATGACATCGAGAACCCTCCATTCCTACTTAGCCTAAAGATATGTGGAAAGAATCTACATAATTGTTTGGTAGATTCAAGTGCTTCTAGAAACATGATGCCTTGTTCCATATGTCAGAAGCTTGGTCTTAACCCGATGTGTACAAACATTAAAGTGGTACAATTAGATAAGACTAAGGTAAATATGATTGGAGAGTTGAAAGATGTGTATATTCAGTTGGGTGTTGATCCATGCATATACCGTTACATTGACATTCAAGTAGTTTATATTCCAGAAATTACTTTAGGAGGTTACTTTTCAACTTGCTTTACATACTTGTGGCTTCCATGGAATGGTGTAAGTAACCAGATACGAATTGATGGTGAACCCAATTTGAAGAAATTGGTTACAGATTGTGGGGCTCCCAATGAAGTAGCATATCTTGAAGTAAGCCCAAGAGATTATAAAGTGAATAAGATTCTCAATTTCTCTACACCCCCCGTTCTCCAACTCCATAAAGTGAATGTTGCAGAACATATGGGGAGAATTAAGGATTTCATTGCAGGAATGAAACAAGGGATGTTCTTGTTAGGAGATAACATTAGAGTACATGATTTACTACTCCTGCAATGGTGTGGGATACAATACCAGGAAAGCTCAAAGATATCATGCATCCCTTGTCAAAATGAAGTTACAAAGTTGATGAGTCCAATCCCTTGCAAAGATATTGTTTATGATACCATGCTTTAATAAAGTGAAAAGCTAAATTATGAGAGAGCAATTCTTCAAAGAGAGGAAATCAAAATGGAAGCTCCCTAGCCAGAGAACTGTAAAAAGGAGTAGGCAAGCAGGAGAATGAGGAGACTCAGCCTCCCATAGAGTTTCAAACGGAGCAATTCACCTCTACTATGATCGAAGTACTCCCAGAAAATGCAAATCAACAACCTCATATACTAGAAGATGTCAAACTAAATGGGCAGCAACCACTTTCACAAATAAATCCTCCCTCATTGATTGTTGAACCCAAGATAAACAATATAAATAAATTAAAGGATGAAATTTGGCTTCTAAAGTTTGATGGATCTAGATCCAAACAAGGTAGTGGAGCGAGAGTTGAATTAACCAATCCCAAAGGAAAAACCTTTTTAGCCTCCTTAGTCCTATCGACTCCAATTCTCTTGCACCAACAATATGACTGAATACGAAGCCCTATTTAGAGGACTCCTCTTTGCCCATAAAAAGGGAGCCAAATGCTTAAAAGTACAAGGAGATTCTGAGTTGGTGGTTAAGCAAATAAGAAGTCAGTATGAATGTCATGATAAAAGGCTGGCAGCATATAGAAACAGGGTATGGGGGATGATTGAGGATTTTGATGCTTTCGACATCCAGTTAGTACCCAGAAAAAGAAATGTAATATCAGATGCATTGGTTGTAGTAGCAAGTACATTGGAACCAGTAAGTCAATCTCCTTTGAAAATATTTTTTGAAGAGCTAGTCTCCACACCCATCGTACCCGAAAACATGAAGCATTTCCAAGTATTTGAAGATGATAGACACATCCTATCTTTCCTTGCTAATTCTGGAGCTTTCAAGGAGCAGATTATTGATGAAGATGATAGATCAGACACTGTTGATGAAGACTACAATGAAGAAATTGTCAATCTCCCCACGAACGCAATTCCTAAAGGTATGGCCACTTTAGAGTGGCTTTTTTATTCTAATCCTAGGATAAAAGAAAGACTGACCATTGATTCAGATGCTGGAAAGTATGAACCACACAATATTGGTCAAAAAGGTCAAGAGAAGATAGTTTATATTGGGAAGATTTCCACTCCCACTAAGAGGGAGAAAATCATACAAATCCTGAAGGAATACATTGATGTTATAGCATGGGGATATGAAGACCTGAAAAAATTTGACACATCTATTATTACACATGGTATACCTTTGAAACCAAATACGAAGCCATTCAGGCATAAACAAATACTTGTTAATTTATTGATAGAACCCCTGATTTTCAAAGAAGTTCAAAAATTGCTCGCTGCTAGGATTATTTTCCATGTACGCCACTCCACTTGGGTTGCTAATCTGGTGCCACTAAGGAAAAAGAATGGAGATATTAGACTTTGTGTTGATTTTTGTAACCTCAATAAAGCATCAGAGAAGGATAATTATCCACTACCTTCCCTGGATGAGGTGTTACAAATTGTTAATGGTTCATAGATGATGTCATTCCTTGATGGTTATTCTGGATATAACCAAGTGTTGGTGAACAATAAAGATCGCATGAAGATGATATTTATTATGAAGTGTGGTACCTATGCATACCGCAGGATTCCATTTGGACTGATCAATGCTCAGGCAACATTTTAGAGGGCGATGGACACAACCTTCAAGGACTTAACTAGTAAATGAATCATCATATATATGGATGACCCCACCATATTCTCCTAAGTTGAGAAAGATCATCCAAACTACATGCGTAAAGTTCTAGAAAGATGCTGAAAGTATGGAATATCCCTTAATCCCAAAAAGTGTATCTTCGGGTTGTTTAAGGAAAGCTCCTTGATCACGTGATCTCCGAAAGAGGAATATCCATGAATCCAGACTAAGTGGAAGAATTGCTAAAATTGCAGATGCTTGGGAGTAAAAAAGAGATTAGGGCTTTCTTTGGGAAGATTAATTTTGTAAGAAAATTCATCTCTAGATTTGCATAGATAGTCGAGCCATTAAACGAGATGATGAAGAAGGATGCCAAGATAGAGTGTAACATTGAAGAAAAAGAGGCATTTGCCCAGATCAAGAAGTCCATTGCAAAAGCTCCCATGTTGACTATTCCTAATTATACTATACCAATTTACATATACTCTTTTGCCTCATTGCATTTTGGTGCCACTATTTTGACATAGAGGCAAGCAGGGGATGAAAATCCAATTGCATTCATGAGTTCATCTTTCAAGAATGATAAAGTAAGATATTATTCTCTCGAGAAACAGGCTTTTTCTTTAGTAAGAAAGGTGAAGAAATTTAGACTGTACATCTTAAGGAGTAAGATATATGCAATTGTACCTGACCAAGCAGTTAAGTCACTATTAATGCAGAGTGAACTTGGAGAACATCATGGGAATGGATGGCTATTTTACAAGAGTTCGATTTACAAATGCATCCCATGAAGTTGGTAAGAGGATAGGGTTTGTCAAAGGCTATAGCAATAGATTCTCCTTATATTCAATTCCAACAATACACTTTAGAGTCATTCACTCAGGATCCTTGGTATATAGACTTGATCTTTATCCTACTCAACAATAGGTGTCCCGAGGGATTGACTGCTACACAAAGATGAGCCTTAAGGCTCAAGAGTGCTAATTACATGATTAAAGATTCAACACTATACAGAAAGAATTATAAAGGCATCTATCTCAGGTGTCTTAATTGGCAAGAAGCTCGCAAGATGATTGAGGAATTTCATGGAAAATATGGCACCAATCACAGGTCGGCAGATGCTACAGTGAATCCAATATTGAAAGCAGGTTACTATTGGCCTAGGATTTTTAAAGTAACTCATGAGCACATCAAACACTGTCATTCCTGTCAGACTGCAACTTCTAGCAAAAGGAATCTCGCCATGCCCCTCCAACAAGTATTTGAAGTTAGACCTTTTGCCCAATGGGCATTGGATTTTGTTGGAGTGATTAACCCTAATTCATCTCCACGACACAAGTTTATACTAACTGTCATTGATTATTGTACCTGATGGAAAGAAGCTCAAGCATGTAAGAATGGCACAACATAAATAGTCCTAAAATTCCTTGAAGAACATATCGTCACCAAGTTTGGGATGCCCTTCGCTCTGGTATGTGACAATGGCCCAACTTTTAATTCTTCACAATTAATGCAATGGGCGTATGAATTTTAGGTAGTTCTTAAATTTTCATCTAATTATTATCCTTAGGGATACAAGATAGCCGAGTCAACAAATAAGAACATCTTAGATGTCACTAAGAAATTGCTTGAGAAGAACCCTAGAGACTGGCATACCCAACTGAAATATGCCCTTTGGGCTGATAGAACAAGAATTAAGGCTTCCTTAGGGACTTCTCCATACTACCTTGTCTATGGCCAAAACCCTATTTCCCCAGTCAATTTACAAATCCCTGTCCTCCAATTGATGAAAGAACTTGAAATTAAGGACCAGGTAGAAGTTTGCCTCCTGAATTTGTTAAAACTTGATGAGAAAAGGATAAATACCCTACAACACTTTGTTAAGCATCAAGCTATCATTAAGCGATGGTTTGATAAAAGAGCCAAGATGAAAGCTTTTCGGATCTCTGACTTAGTTCTTTTATGGGACAAAGCCAAAGAAAAGAAGGGTGGTCACCATAAATTTGAGAGGTTATGGTTAGGTCCTTATCAAATAGCTGAAATCTTAGGAGAGAACACCTTTCGATTGAGCTCCTTGACTAGAGAACATGTACCATTGCCAGTCAATGATCAGTTTTTCAAGCATTATTTTGATTAACCCTTAGTGGAGATTGATTTCTTGTATTATATTAGCTTAGTTGTTTTGTTTGTTGTCTTTCTTTGTCTATTTTCTTTGTTTGTTTTTATTTTGGTCATGTTCATTTTTTTGTTTTTTTTGTTCGTTGTTCCGTTGTTCTGTTCCATTTTGGGAAAGCATTTAGTTTTAATGTTTTTGATATGGTTGATATTATTTGCATAACAGGGTTATTTTTTGGGAGACTTCGACTCTTAGCTCTTTATAATTTCATTATTCTTCTGGTTAGATTTGAAATCCTTGCCAACATTTGTCCAAGGTTGGATATTAAAAAATAATAATGATTTGAGTTTTTGATATTTGATTGGTGAGGACTAGTATGATTGCTAGGAACTATCATCACACTAAGATACATCATGAACTTCTTGAAGGTGTCAGCAGAACTTGTTTCCAAGTAAAAAAATCTAAAGTTAAGATGTTTTCGTTGTCCACTGTTGTCCCCAACCCAATTTAGGAGCTTCATTGTTTTGAAAGTTGCTTCAAAATTTTGAGAAGTCAAAAGATTTATACCTAGCAAAATCAAAGTATTTTCAAAAAAAAAGGAGAAAAGAATAAGAATGAAAATATCAATCTGAGGCAACTTATTAGGGTGTCTCAAGTAATCTCCACTGGGGCTATGAACGTCTGGCTAGTAGTGGAGCACTGCTTGACGGGGACCAAAGTATCTTTGTCAGGGCTATGGATGTCTGGCTAGCAGAAAAGCTATGCTTAGGATAACATTGCACAAAACACATAAGTGACTTCACCCATGTAGTTTCGGCCCATGTTCTGTTATCTACCTTCTTGATAAAAAAGATGGAGTAATGAATCAAACGCACACACTTAAGAGCTAATTTTGTTTTGTTCCTAATTTAATCATCTAAATCTTTGGTCCACTTCATTATTTTTTGTTGTATCTCACCCTGAATGACAGGAGGCTTGGAGGTCTGCGAAATCAGAGATTCTGAAATTCTAAAATGCCTAGAGTCACTTTTCCTAGAAAGTTGCCATTTTTTATGCCTTGCATAACCACCCCATCATTTTCTTGGATTAAAAACTGTTGGTCCCCCTTTTTTGTCTCTTGTTTTTCTTCTTTATGGTTTTTTTTTATCACCTTGGAGTTCCAAGGTGATCTTTGTTCTATTTTTGGGCTTATTTCAGAACCCCAGAGTTCTGAAATGTTTTCCTTGCCCTTTTTTCTCTTTTGTTCTGTCAGGACCCCAGAACTCTGGAACCCCGAAGTACCGAGGTCCTCCTTTCTTTGTTTTCATCAAGACTCCAAAACTCTTGAATCCCAAAGTTCTGAAGTCTTGTGGTTCTATCTTGTTGAAGCCTCAGAATCCTGAAACTCTGAAACCCCAAGTTCTTCATGTTTTGTTGTAGTTAGTTTCGAAATTTTGGAGTCCCGAAATCCTAGGCTTGTTTTGTGTTCTGCTTCAGAACTTCAGAACCCCAGAGTCCTTAAGTGTGATTTTGTGTCCTACCTCAGAACCCCACAACCTCGGAGTCTCGAGGTCTTCTTTGGTGTTTTTTCAGGGCCTTGGAACTCTGAAACCCCGGAGTTCTGAGCTTCTTTGTGTTTTTATCTCAAGATCCCAGAACCCTGGAATCCCAAGGTCATTTTTAGTGAGGTCGTACGGTCACAAAGGGGGGAGTATAAATAGGCCAAAATGAATGATTTTCATTCATTTGTGCAAACTGCTTCTACAAAATTCAATCTCTCCCTCCTGTGAGTTTTGCCTCCTCGCTCGTCCATGTTTTCCATCTTCTCGCCTTGCTAGGTTGGTTTCCTTTGTTGTGTTTCTTTTTTTCTCATTCTTTTGTGCTTTTTTAGCTAGGGTTAGATTAGATTGGCACATTTTCAATAAATTTTGGGCCTTTTTCATTTTTTTCACCTTGCAGAACCCTTGTGTCCGCACCTCGGGGTCTCGGAACCTTGAAATCCCAAGGCGTCTTAGTTTTTCCCATCTTACCCACCTCAGAACCCCAGAACCCCAGAGTTTCAAAGTTCTTACCCATCTTAAGAAATCCTGAACCCTTGAGCTCAATTTGAAATTTTAGCCTTTCCCACCTCAGAATTCTGGAACCCTGGAGTTTCAAAAATTTGCCCTTGAGAGATTTACCCTGTTTCAGGATTTCGAAACCCCAAAATCCTAGAGTTTGTGTTTTGGGCAGTCTTATCAACCTCAGAACCCTAGAGTTCCGAAGTTGATCCTTATGATGTTTTCACCCATCTCGGACCTTCAGAACCTCGAAGCTCCGAATTCAGCCTTTGAGGTCTATTGCCAAACCCGGAACCCCAGAGTTCTAGAGTTAGTTGTTTTCTAGCTTTTCCTAACTCGAAATTCTAGAGTCTCGAAATTATCTATTCTGAAGGGTTTTCATGCCTCGAAACCCTGGAATCCCAGAGTTCTAGAGTATGTGATGATTTTATAATATGATATAGTAGCTAATTGAAGATTTCTTCTTGCAGGGTAAAGGAGATTTATGGACCCATCCCCAAGCAAGAAGAGGACCAAATAGAAGGTAAAATTGGACAAGAAGCCCGTAACAATGAAGTGCCAATATCAAGGGCAGACGTTGGCTTCCAAGATGGAAGATGAAGTGCAGTGGGTAACAAATACAAAAAATTAGCCACATAGATCTGTAGGACATTGAAACTCAATTGCAAGTTGAAGCGTTAGAAGCCCCGTATAGAAGAATCAAAAGATCAGTCTTGGTAGAAGCAACCATTTTCCATCAAGCGATACAGTCACCAGAAATCATTATAACTATTATAAAATATTATCATCCAAAAACATATAATATCATCCAGAAACATATAATATCATCCAGAAATAAGACAGTGTGTGGACGCTGAAGGAAATGTGATTATAGACCTTTCCCCATACATGGTAGCAATGACTTTTGGAATACCAGTGAGGGAAAAGGTATTAGTGACAGTAGAAGAACATGTTATTTATTTGTTTATAAAGAACACTTCTAATTATAAAAAGGCATATTAATGAGGCATGGCTACCAGAGCCAAGAAAATCTAGCCTCAAAGAAACATATATTCTAAGGGCAGATTAAAAAGTTGCTGACACCGAACCAAACAAATTGCCTCCCGTACGGTACCCTTGTGCTCCCTCGGCACCTTCGGTCGTACCGTCACCTTCCGGTGTCTCCCTCCAGTTGGTTGTCTCCCTCCAATTGTCCTCTGAAATGGACAAATTCTTTAGCAAGTCTCTGGTAGCGTCGATCAAGTTTAGACTTCGCCTTGTTTGTTCCACCAACTCTTCGCGGCTTCTTACCCTACGGTGGTATTCTGGCGAACTGTAGAGTTCTCCTTCGGCACCCTCCGTGACTCCTTCTGGCAGCCCTACAATAGTGTAGATAGTGTAGTTCTCTCCGTCTATCTCTGCCTCCGCAACCTCTGTGACACCTCCTGGGTTCCCTTCAGGCAACCCCTCGGCCGGTCGTCCCTCAGTAAGCTGCCTTAGCCTACGCCTTCATTCTATCTGCTGTCTGAGATTCAACGCGATTTGTGCCACTTCCCATTCGTCACTCTGTATCTTTTTATTTTTGTCCTTATTTAGTCTATTGGGCATAAGTCACTTCCATACACAGCAAACACACGCCATGTACACAAATTTTTTTTTATTATTTTTATTTTTTATTTTGCCTTTCGGCCACAATTTATATCAGCAGTGTGTCAGGATTATTACAAGGTTCAATTTCCTCCTAGCCTGGCGCCATCTCGTTCTGTTTCCCGTTGGCTGTTCTCTTCGTAGCGTTGCAGGATTTGTTGTCGTCGCTCTTCCTGGGCAATCTCCTCCAGGCAGGCCTGTTGTGCCAGCGATGCCTGTGCAAGCAACCGGGGGAGGTGGTTCATTAACTGGTTTACTACCGGGCTAACCTCCAGCGTTGTCCACACGGCACTTGGTGGGATTTCTGCCTCCACCGCTTCTCGTCGAACGTAGGTCTGAATGGCTACCTAGAGCAAAATTGAAAATTCTCGCGTTGCCGTGTCTTCTCCTGTGTAAAGTTCTGTCCACGCGTCGTCGGCCTCCGGGTTTACTTCACCAACGGGTAGGCCCATTGTGTCTGTGCGCCATCCGTGTCTTCCGTTCTCGAGTACGTCTAGGCAGCGGTGCCAAATGTTTGCCCTCTCGGGTAAAGGGTTAAATGCAGAAAGTAAATGCACAGAACATAATGGAAATACATTAAATAACCAGTCTCTATATTAATTCAATAGTCCATGTACATCAAGTGCTTATAACATTACATTTGACACGACTAACATGATCCTTCTTCGAAGAAAAGGTACACAATATATAATACCCGAAGGGGTGCGACACAACCGTCGCGACTCCAACTACCTGCCCGTTGGATACTAACTAACCGCCGTAATTCATTATTACCGACGAAAACATAAACATAATATAAAAACATAACATAATGATTATTCCCGGCAACAGAGCTCAAGAGACAATTTGATGCTAAGATGAAAGAGTCCTAGTTTTTGAAAACTGCTGCAGAGCATGGGATAACTACAGGGTTACAAGCTATCCCACAGGATTATATCACTCCCATTCTTCCTATAATTGGTCTTGTTCCAAGTGAAGGTGCTTCTCAAATTAAGACAATCAAAACACCACCACCTCCTACCTCTCAAGCAAAGGAAGTTGAAGTGCAACCTCCTCCTGCTTCTTTTACACAACAAGTTACACCTACTCCACTACCAACACAAGAAATGATCATCATCCATAACATTGAGATAGATTCAGATGAGGATGATGAGCCTATCTCAATAATAGCAAAGAAGAGGAAAGTAGAGAAGAAACAAAAAGAACCCGAGGAGGAACCTACTACGGCCACAAAAGAGCCAACCATACAAGTACAACCTATGGAGATTCATCTAATAATAGTTCCTATGATGATGCTTCTGCTTCATCTAATAATAAAGAAAATGAGGAAGACTTTAATGAAGCGCGGGACTGTAATATTTTGGACACTAAGCCTTTGTTGTTATTAACCAATGGAAGTCCTAAGTAGACTAGAAATATGATCGTGAACTCCCAATGCAAAACTCCTCCTAAAAGTTTGGAAACGGTGGCTCTTGAGGGAAATCTTAGGACTTTCGGTATTAAAGAAGGCAAGTCAAATAATGGAGGACCCAATGGAGGTATTTCAACCTGAAGCAAGAATAAGAAAGTGGCAGATGTTGGAAGTCACAACAAAAAGCAGGGGAGACCCTCTGTAAAGAATCAGAGGGAACAAGAAAGTTGGAAGAACCGTGCTGATGGAACGCAGAGCTCCATTGAGTCAGCCTTATCCCTGGTTAAAGTATGAAGATAATTTCATGGAATATTAGAGGGTTGAATGCCCCCCACAAGCAGGATATGCTGCGTAATATTATAAGAGATCATAAACCGAATGTAGTCCTTATTCAGGATACTAAGATGTGTAAGGATAAAGTGGAAAGGATTAGAATATTCAAAAGTAATGGGGTAATTGGAACAAGTTTAGAGGGTGCCTCAGGAGGTACAACTATCTTTTGGAACCAAAATACTATTATAGGTAAGGAAATTGCCTCAGGGGTCAATAGAACCTCAGTCTTGGTTGAGCACATTAAGGATAACTTTGTTTGGGTTATCGCTAATGTCTATGCGCCTAATTCTAAAACTTGAAGAACTAAATTTTGGAGGATCCTGGCTAAAGATAGACTAAGTTTGCTGATAAAAGATGGATGATTATGGGAGATTTCAATACCCCTTTAAAAGAGGATGAAAATATGGGAGGCCTCCCTTTGCAGCTGGAGGGAAGACAAGATCTTATGGATTTTATTAATGATCAAGCTTTGATGGATGTGGATCTCCAAGGGATTAATTACACTTGGACCAATCGAAGAAGTAGTTTAGATCTTATTCAAGTAAGGTTGGATAGATCCTTGATTTCTCCCGATTGGCTTTCTAAGTATAATTATTCTTTGGCATCAATCATTAAGATTGGCTCTGATCATTACCCTATTTCTTTCACTGCCAATTCAACTTCTGTAAAGCAAAATTTTCCTTTTAGATTTGAAAAAGCTTGGTTATCTCACCTGTCTTTGGAAGTCTGTGTTGCTAAATGGTGGAATTCGGAGATTGAGGGAACGACCTTATTCAGAGTTGCCAAAAATCTTAATATCATAAAAGCCAAAGTTAAAATCTGGAACAAAGAGACTTTTAGAGACATCTTTAAAAGTAAAGCTCAAATTAAGACTGATATTAAAGAAGTTCAAGATAAAATCCAAGAGGAAGGGCTTTCTGAGGATTTGAGAAATGTTGAAAATGGGTTGTTGTCTAAATACCATGAAATTATATCTAATGAAGAAACCTTTTGGAGACAAAGATCAAGAGCTTTGTATTTGAAGGAAGGTGATAAAAACACCCGATTGATCCACATGACTGCTCTTAAGCATAGGGCAGCCAACAGGATTTCCAGGTTATCCTGCAATAGGGGGATGTTATCGGATGAAAATGAACTAAGAAAGGAAGCTATGGATTTTTTTAACAATCTGTTGGGAGGGGTGGATGTTCTAGATATCAAAAATCAAGACCTTCTTGCTCAAGCAATCCCTCCCATTTTAAATTAGGATGACAACAAAAATCTCTCTCGGATCCCTTCGAATCAGGAAATCAAAAAGGTTGTGTTTTCCTTTCTTGGAGATAAGTCTCCTGGTCCGGATGGATTCCCTATGTTCTTTTTCCAAAACTTTTGGCATATTGTGGAGATTGATATTTGTAATGGAGTTAAAGAATTCTTTGGTTCAAGGCGGCTTCTAAAAGAACTCAATGCTACCTTTATCGTTCTTATTCCTAAGATATCTAGAGTTGACTCTCTCAATAAGTTCAGACCTATCAGTCTTTGTAATTCTGTTTACAAAATTATATCTAAGGTTCTTACTTCTAGAATGTTGGATATTCTCCCCCGCATTATTTCGGCTCAGTAGAATGGTTTTGTCCCTAGTAGACAGATTCTGGATTCTATCATTTCTGTTCATGAGAATATTCATTCTTTAACTATTTCTAAAAAATAGGGCTTTTTTCTTAAGCTAGACATGTCTAAGGCCTATGACAGAGTGAATTGGCAATTCCTTTTCAGAATTATGAAAGATTTTGGGTTTGGGGAAAAGGTGATTCAACTTTGTTCTCAGTTAACTGGAACTTCTACCTTTGCAGTTATTATTAATGGATCCCCTTCCAGTTTCTTCAAAAGTTCTAGAGGCCTAAGACAGGGGGATCCCATCTCTCCTATCTTGTTTACTATTCTGGCGGAAAGTTTGGGTAGATTTATTATGAGAAATGTGGAAGAAGGGAAACTCAAAGGCCTTAAACCTTCATCTTCCAACATAACATGTACTCATCAACAGTTTGTTGATGATTTGATCACAATGGGAGAAGCTACCATTAGGGAAGTGAGAAACATGAAGAGTGTTATGGATTCCTATGAAGCTACTTCTGGTCAAAAAATAAATTGGGATAAGATTTCTTTGTTCTTCTTCAATGCCCCTATGGATAGACAAAGAAGGATCGAAAGAATCCTTGTATGCAAAATTGTTGAGTTTCCTTCAACCTATCTGGGTCTCCCTCTATGCTTAAAGCCTTCGGAGAATTTTTGGATGAAGCTAGTTGATAGATTCAATTCCAAACTGGCTAGATGGAAAGGAGCCCTCCTTAGCCAAGCAGGTAAGGTGACGTTGCTTAAAGCTACCCTTCAAAATTTTCCTATCTATTCCCTTAGTCTGTTCAAAATCCCTAGAAAGTTTGCGGAGGCAATTGAAAGAATTCAAAAAAAATTCTTATGGTCGAGAGTGGAAGATAAAAATAGAATCCCCCTTATTGCATGGAATAATATTTGTACTCCTAAGGCTTTTGGGGGTTTGGGGTTAAGGAACATTATAACTATGAATAATGCCTTGTTAGCTAAACAAATTTGGAGAATGAAAGGGGAGGAAAGAGAATGGAATTTAATTTGGAAAAAGAAATACCTTTACATGCAACCATCTGAGGAAGAATTTATGGAAAATTCTTTTTTTGTGGAAGGCTCTGCAATTTGGAATGCAGTTTAAACGGCTAAAGCTTAGGCAGTAGTTGGAAGAAAGTGGAAATTGGGGAATGGGAGAATTATTAGATTCTGGGAGGATAGATGGCTTATGGATAAACTGCTGGAGGAAATCCCCATCCTTAAGGAATGGAAAGACTAGTTCAAAAGAAGGTGTGGAGTCTTTGTTAGAGACTACTGGAGAAATGGGAAGTGGATTGAGTTCAGCCAGCTTTGTCCGGGATTAAAATTTCTAGAGATTTTTCTTTCTTCTAAAATTTTTATGGACAATTATGAGGATTGTTTGATTTGGAGGGAAACTTCGGATGGGAAATATTCTGTGTCTTCAGTGGTGTCTATCCACAAAAAAGTTCTGGAAGAGATCCCTTTGTGGGCTAAAGTGTGGATAAAGAAGTTGACACCCAAAATTAATATCTTCTTTTGGATTTTTATCCAAAATAAGGTGCTAACTCTTGATAATCTCCATAAGCGTGGATTTGTTTTTCCTGATAGGTGTTCTCTTTGCTACAGGGAGGAGGAGTCTGATTTTCATATCCTCTACCAGTGTATTTTCAGTCAGGAAATCTAGAATATTATTTTTAGTAGGTGGAAGCTGAGCTAGGTTTTCCCGAACTCTCTGGAAGAGTTTTGGCAGCATTTGTATTGCCCTAGTTCCAATTCTAAGAATGTTGAGCTTTGGAAACTTACTCTCCCTAATGTCATATGGAACATCTGGAAGGAGCGCAACAACAAGATTTTTAGGGATAAAAGTGCGAGCCCTGAAGTGGTGGTGGATAAAATATATAGAGGGATCTTTGAATGTTTAAATGGAACTGATAGTGGTTTAGTTGCTAAAGAAGACTTTAATGAAAGATGGAACCTCTCCAATAACAGAATCAATAAGGATAAGGGTAGGGATGGTCTTGTCTGGTGCTTTCCTTCTCAGGGATGGATCAAGGCCAACTTTGATGGGCTTCTAAGGGGGACCCGGGGAAAGATGGTTATGGGGGCATTGTTAGGAATTTTGCTGGAAGTTGCCTTGTGGTTGTTGCTGGCCCTTTGGGTAACCAAACTAGTCATTATGTTGAAGCCTCGACGGCTTTGAATACTTTGATTATAGCTAAAAATATTAATCATGATAATCTATGGTTGGAGGGAGACTCACTTAACATTATTAAATGCCTCAAGGGAGAAATTGAGCCTTTGTGGACTATAAAAAATATTATTTTTAAAGCTAGAGAAATTATTTCTAGCTTTAAATCTATTATCATTGAACATGCCTTCAAAGAAAAAAAATGTTGTAGCTGATGATCTAGAGTGAACCTTGACGTAATTTATGAAGCATAAAGTATATGGAATGGGGAAGTTAATATTAATTTTAATATTAAAGAACTCATCAAAAAGGACAGATTTATGGGGAAAGATGGATCACACGATTAATTATGAAAGTTTTAATGAGTAATCTTCAAATTTTTAGAAAGGTGATGATGACATGTCAGAAGGGCAGAGTCCTAATAAATAATATTAATTTTCCACACAATTTGTGGGTATGTATTTTCAAAAAATCGAGTGTCATTTGGAAGAAAGCTCTAAAGTTGCAGAAGAGGAGAAATTGTAAAACGAAATCTAAAATGGGGGGGAACTAAGAAGAGAGGAACCTGATAATATTACCAGATGGCAGGAGATGCCTAAGGTTTGGATAAAGCTGGAGAAAGGATTCACGATGAATTTTATGGAAAATTTGGTCGACTATGATAAAGGCAAAGTTAGCCTAGCGGTCACCAAAGTTACTGAAAACTGGATAAATGGCTCCTTCAAAATTCATGGTGTTAGGTTTAAGTTGGATGCGAACCTCATTGTGATGATCACAGGTATGCCCCATTCTAGTCTTAACTTCTTTAGAGACCTGAAAGTGTCTAATAATGTAGTTAAGCTTTTTCTGCATAAAGAGAAGGAGAGAGCGAAACTAGAAAAAGCCACGAGGGGTATTATGATGCTTCCAATATTAAGAAAATCTGGGGTTGTGTGCTTAATGCAATTATGGAATATATTACTATGGAGGGTCATTTTACCAGGGTCCACACATACCATTTTGTGCTTTTAAATAATTTTAGACATGAGAAGAGGATTTATCTACCCTATTACCTCTTTAGGTCTCTGTCACGGTCTCTGAATAAGCATAGAAAGAACCCTTCTTTACCTGTGCTTCATTGCAGCCTTATTTTGCTCATTTATGAGCATTGCAAGATTTTGGCTATCCAAGAAAATAAGAGATTGTCGGTGTCACCAGGGAAAGGAAAGAGGAAGATGGAGGAAGGTGGGCCTAGCAAGGATGAGTTGACACGAAGAAAAAAGGGCAAAAAAGCCACTGTGGATAAAATTCAAGAGGACAAGGGTAATCAAAAGGATACGGAGATTGATTCAGAGGACATTGGAAAAGATGGAAGCGAGATGGAGACCAATGAGTCTGAAGGAGAGGAGAGCTGGAAAGAAGATGAAGTGGGGGAGGAGGAAGGAGGAGTTGAGGATATTTCTGATTAGAATAGTCCTAGCCACAGTGTGAGTATAGGTAATGTTAATAGCCAGCCAATGGAGGAGCAAGACAAAAATATTAATGAGGAAAGGGAAATGGAAACTGAGCATGAGAAGGACAAGGATAATTAGAGCAAGGATCAAGATAAAGCTGGAGAGGGGATGATTCTGGATAAACTCAAAAACCAGTCTGAGGCTCGAATGGGTTTTGATAGGTGGGTTTATGAAGTAATCAAGAATCTGGAAAAAAATTATAAGCAGCAGGAAGAGAAAGTAAAGAAAGCTGAAAAGAACCAGGAGTAGTGGAAAAAGGGCATGGAGGAAAAAGTGGAGAAGCTGGAAGCTCAGATTAGTAAACTGGAGGAAGGAAAAACAACTATGAAAAACATTTTGGTAATGATTCTGGATACCCTTACCTCTGTGACTAAGAATTTAGAGGAAATTACCAAGTTCCTTGATGGCTCCAGCACCTCCAAACCTGTTGTGGACCTAGATATTCATGAGGATGCTACTGAGGCAGGGACAGTGGAAAGTGCTCCTGGTGGTGCGACAAAAAGAACAAGGGCAAGCATGTAAAAAATTGTTGTGGCCTCTTCCAAGGATATCCCTAAGCTTAGGAATAATATTAAATATTTGCAAGGGATTAGTGGAAATTTGGCTAATGCCCTAAAAAACATTAAGTAATTTGTCTTTTGTCTTTTTTCTGTTATGGTTGGATGTTGCTAGTTTTGTTGGGCTTTTATGCTGATTTTTGCCCAGAACTGTGCTAGTTTTTTGGCAAAATGTCTTTTCATGTTTCTTAATGCTATTATCTTTTAAGGATATTTTGTAAAGGGTTTCGGGACCCCTTCGAAATCTACTTTTCCCGTAATCAAAAAGCTATGGAGATTCATGTACAAGTTACCGGAGAGGAGGCACTTGATGATGAAGATGATGAAAAAGATGAAAGGATGGTCCTCGCTCCTTAGGACCAGGAGATGTTGCTTCAAAAATTGGGAGGTAATGAGAATGGGCATAAAGATGAAACAAAAAGGCAATTTGAAGAACAGGTTTCTAAAAATTTGGAAGAAATACAACAACAGCTCGATCAATCTCTTCAAGCTAGTATCGCCCAACAAGTTGCTCATATTCAACAAAGACCACCAACTCCTCAAGATCAACAGAATCAACAAGAGCATCAATAGGAGGAATAGAAAGATAAAATTCAACAACAAGAAGAGGGAGAACAAAATTTAGAGGCTCATAAGGTCACTGCGGAAGTAGCAGTACAGGGAGAGGAACATGACGACACCATCCCGCAGTGGTTAAGTTTCACTTTTAAAAATAAAGAGAAGTTAGTCCTCCCTGGTATAGCATTACAAGATGTGATTACAGAGTCTCCAAGGAGAACAAAGAAATCAAAAATTGTTCAACGTCTTTCAATAATAGACTCTAGAGAGGTAATCGTTGATATAGCAGCACCTGTGCAGGATGTCGAAGGATCCTCTCAAGCTGCCCCCAGATATCAAGTGTCTACAGTTAATCTGGGTAAACAGACTAACTGGGGAGAGATGAATACCTTAGTTGCTGCAATATCTACTATCCAATCAAGGATGGAAAAGCAACACAAGACTAAGGCAGAGATTAAGGTGCAATTGAGGCAATACAAGCGGCTGATTGTGGAGATAGTGAAGCCTCTTGACTCCAGGATTGACGATGCTTTGCCATCCACTTCATCACTCCCTCTTACTGATATTAAATTTATATATGAAATGAAAAAGGTGGCCACAATAGTTAAAGCTTGGGCGAAGGACCAGCTAGGCAAAGTGAAAGAATTCTTGCAAAGCATAATGGAGATAGTAGAAGAAGCCAATTTTAATGAAAGTGTTTTTATATATTGTGTTACATAGTGGGAGGAACAACTACATTAGTTTTGTAAAAAGTATAATACTTTAAAGAAGATGAAATATCTGGAAGATGTGATTACTAGGGAAGACATATTAGGAGGTGAGATGGTTGCCAGTTTGCAATTGCACATTGATATTTTAGAGTTGAAAATGGAAGTAATGTTCAGCAAGGTCACATCAAAGTTATCAAGGAACATCCTTTGCTCCTAGATACACTTGACAAGTATGAATAAATTGTTGGGAGGGAATGGTAATAGTCTCAAACAAGATGGGGTATTACATCAAGAGAGTGTACTCACCTAGTGGGATTCCTATGCTACTGCTCATTTTTGAAGGAATGTTGAGTTCACTACAGATATAATGAATAGGTATATGTATGTAATATTCTAGTGCTAGGAAACTGAGACTTTAATGGATGTGATGGTGGCCAAGATAGAAAGTGTGAAAGAGATGCTCAGAGTATCCATGTTTTAGATAGGTTACATTGCTGATCCACCTGCTACTTATTTGGAATGCTTCATTAACAACTACTAGAACTATAAGAAGTAAGTGATGAAAATGTAGTTTCAAAGGGTGAATGCATGATGGAGCACCATCGTTGTCACCCCAATTAAGCTGTCAACTAGAGTTACCTCTCATACTTTCTTTTTGAGCATTATCTTTGTATGGTTTGAAATACTTGATGTTGGAGCATCATTTTGGAAGTGGACATAGAGTGTCAGTTTAGGAGCACTTAACTAGAGTTCACAAGCAACGACTTGCATGTCGACTACAACTCCTTCCTTTTTGTAACCCTAGTCTGTAGGCATGATTCTTTCCGAGGATGTAGGGAAAAAATCTATAAATTATAGAATTTGGGCCATTGTAAGGGTCCGCGAATTGATGATTTGAGTTCCATTTTAGAGATTATACTAGAGATTTTATGCATATTTTCATAAGTTTAGAATATTTTGTGATACTCTTTGAAGTTTAATATAAAAATCAGCTTGTGGATTGCCTAATCTGCTTGTGTGTTCTACATGGTTGTGTTTTTCATGATCTGGTAACTTCTATATGTTAGGAACCGGGAAGGACAGCTGAGAGGGAGGGGGGGTGTGAATCAGTTGTCAATAAATTATAACCCAAAACAAATTATTCCAACTTAAAAACTATTGTCGGTAAAACAGATTAACAGTTATAGTATTACCGGTATAACTTAATGCATGAAACAGAAAGAGAAATATCATCCACAACACATGACACAAAGATTTTGACGTGGAAACCTTGTAAGGGAAAAACCACAGTGGGAAACCTTACCCACAATCAGATGATACTACTGCAGATAGTAAGTGAATACAATAATGGGGTCTGCACATACAGAAAGGCCAACCGCCTAAAGCTCACTACTCAATCACAAAATTAGGAGTCACACTAACTACACAGTTGGATGGTTAAATCCAATAATCAATGTACTGCTTCAATTTAGCATCTTCAATGTTGGATTTAGTACCGGTTTAAGCTCTATGCATAAGGACCAATTACCTTCATAACCTTTAACAACCTTCCTTCAACCTTCAGATGATATCTGCGAGATTTGCATAAGGATCTGCTTATTTTTGCTCTTCACAATGATCTTCAATATATGCACACTCACACACACACACACACACACACACACACACACTTCTTCCAAATAAGATCTTACAATTATTTATACAAAACCTAATACCCAATCATTAGGTCGGTTCTCAAAAGATATTACATTTAGATCAATTACAAAATAAGCCTCGGTGCAATACAATATGTCGACCTCAATACATTTACTCATTATTCAATCAATAAATCCTTTCCAAATCATGGCGTCCTGATCTGGAACATGATTTCCTATGTCGGTTCATAACCTAGACCTATTTGTCGGTTAAGGCAAATATGTGAACCCAATTAGACCAATATGCAAAACACCAAATGCAAACATCCAATCCATGTCTTCGACATAACCAAATGATCTCCAGATGATAACAAGTCATCATCAACTTCCTGAGCTATCGGTGAAACATATACTGGTAACTGTGCATAAGCCAATATCCATACCGGGACCACAATGTGTTGGTTCATCAACAAACCAATATAACCAGAGTGCCAAATCAACAATGTAGACCTCCAGAAGGATAAGTGTTGACATCAATGACAAAACCAATGCAACACATGACAAAGTCATCCATAATACCAACAATCTCCCCCTTTGGCATTGATGGAAACACTAGATGGAAAAACATCTAAGTGCCAAGACAGAATGCCAACAATCTCCCTTAAATAGATCAACACAAAGTTTTGTACCAAAAACAGAAACAATATAACCAAAACCAAATTAAATCTCCCCAAAAATACATCTCTCACAAATCTTCAAAGTACAATGTTTTTCCATAGACATCTCTCTCCCTTTGACATCAAATGCCAAAGCAGTTAAAAATCAAAACATAACATACAACTAACTAGCCCCCCTGAGTAGTAGCTCTCCTTCATCAAGCCAGAAAAATATTTTTCTGTTAGTCCCTATCGGTTTGATGCTAATCTGCATCATTTAAGTCTTTGTCGGTGGGGTGATTAGCCCAAGCTTCTCTCTGAGATATTCAAATGTTTCCTTAGGTAAAGGCTTTGTAAAAATATCTGCAATTTTCTCTTTAGTGTTTCCATAAACCAATATCACTTCATTTGCTTCAACGTTTTCTTTCAGGAAATTATACTTAATAGAAACATGCTTTGTTTTAGAGTGAAATACTGAATTCCTTGATATATATATATTGCTGCTAAGTTATCACAGTAAATAATTATTGGTTCTTTGCATTTTACCTTGATATCCTTCAACATTTGCTTGATCCATAATACCTGAGTGCAATTAGTTGCTGCTGCAACATATTCTGCTTATGTTGTAGATAGTGATGTGCAGGTCTGCTTCTTGTTGATCCAAGAAATTAATCTTTTGCCAAGAAAGAATGCTCCACCAGTGGTACTCTTTTTGTCATCCACATCTCCTACCTAATTTGCATCTGTATAT
The DNA here is from genome assembly GCF_030272615.1 of Cryptomeria japonica. Taxonomy (NCBI): domain Eukaryota; kingdom Viridiplantae; phylum Streptophyta; class Pinopsida; order Cupressales; family Cupressaceae; genus Cryptomeria; species Cryptomeria japonica. The sequence continues at coordinate 343,720,269 of NC_081415.1, forward strand.
GCACATAACTCAAAATTGTCATTCTTAGGACACCATAAACCAAGATTTGTTGTGCCTTGCAGGTACCGAAAAATCCATTTTACTGCAGTTTCATGATTTTCTTTAGGATTGCTTTGAAATCTTGAAACAATACATACTGCATTCATTATATCAGGCCTGGTTTGTGTCAAATACAATAACCCTCCAATCATAGATTTGTACCTTGTTGGATTTATAGGAGCTGAATCATCCTTTGATGTCAATTTATTTGTTGTAGTCATAGGAGTGCTTACTGGTTTGGAGTTTTCCATTCCAAAATTCTTCAAAAGTTCCTTCAATTATTTTGTTTGACAAATGAATATACCTTTATCTGTTTGAGAAATTTGCAAACCTAGAAATTTTTTTATCTCTCCAATCATAGACATTTCAAATTCTTCCTGCATCTTATTAGCAAAGTCTTTGCATAGCTCTTCTTCTCCTCCAAAAATGATATCATCCACAAATACTTCAATAACCAAAATGTCATCATTGGTAATTTTGTAATACAAATTACTGTCAGCGTTACCTTTTGTGTATCCAAGTTTTAAAAGATATTTATCCAGTCTAGCATACCAAGCTCTGGGAGCTTGCTTCAATCCATATAAAGCTTTTCTTAATCTGCAAACCATATCCTTATCATCTGTTAATGAAAATCTATCAGGCTATTGTTCTTCAGTCATAGTTGAGTTTTCTGATGATGCCGGTGTGACTGGTTCTTCATTTTGTTCTGCTGCAATCCATGTCGGTTCATTTACAATTAATTCTACTGCCGGTTCAAAACCTATAGATCTTGATCCTCCTCTAAAATGTTCATCTATCTTCACATTAGTACTTTCAATGATTTTCTGCAATCTTTTATTATAACATCCATATACCTTGCTTCTAGATGAATAACCAAGAAATATTCCTTCATCACTTCTAGGATCAAATTTGCCAATAGAATCATCTCTCCTAATATAGCATTTTCCATTCTTGAATTGTAATTGAAATCCTTTTCCCACTAACTAACCAACACTCAAAAGAATATGCTTTAAACCTTCAACATAATAAACATTGTCAATATTATGCTTACCATCCAAAGATATAGTGCCTCTTCCTTTGATTGAACAAGCTTTGTCATCTCCAAATCTTACTAGACCTCCATGATATTCCTGTAATGATAAGAATTTTCTTTTATCACCAGTCATATGATGCAAGCATCCACTATCAATGATCCATTCATCCTTTTATTCAATTTTTGTTGCTAATGTCTTCTCTACCGGTTTGATAATAGGTGTCAGTTGATCTTCTTTTATTGCAACAAATGCCCATCCACTATCTGTTGGATCTCAATCAGAATCATCTGTAACACCTTCATCTGCATAGTAACATGACTTATCTCTGTTTTTCCTAAATTTGTATCTCTGATATTCAGGGTTAGGCTTATATGTTCTCTTTGCCTCATCTCTCAATCTTGAATGTCTATCAGGACACCTAGACGCCATATGACCAATTTTATTGCAATTAAAACATTTGAAAGGTGCTTTTCCTTCATACTTACTTCCTGCTGGACCTTTAGGCATCTTCCTTGCAAATAGTGCTTCAAGTTCTTTTCTCTTCTGATATCTTCAAGTTCTTTTTCATAAAGTGATTTCCAATCAGATTTGTCATATGATGATGATGATGATTCTTTGAAGGCTATATCAGTCTTGACTGTAGCAACATGACCAAATTATTCAAGCTCAAATGCTAAAAGTTTTCCAACGAGAGTATCCATAGATACTGATGTATTAGGCATTGTTCTCAACTCATTAATAGTTGTTACTTTCATTTTGTAAGCCGGTGGCAAAGCTCTTAAAAATTTAGAAACAATTTCATCTTCACTTAAAGATCCTCCACAACATTGTATTCCTAAAATAATTTCATTAGCTCTTTCCATAAATGTAGAAATTCTTTCATCCTCTTCCATTTTTAAATTTTCATGCCTGGCCTGGTAACATTCCAGTTTTGCAATTTTGACAGTGGAATCTCCTTCATTCAATGTTTCCAGTTTATCCCAAATAGATTTTGTTGTAGATTTGTCTGATAATCCCATGATTTGCTGATCTAATAATGCGCTCAGAAGTGCTTCTCTTGCTTTGCAATCATTCTCCAAGTCTTTAGCTAAGGTTGGTGGATTAGGGTTATTCTGATTAGGAGCAACATAGCCATTCTTAGTAACCTCCCATATATATCTTCCAATGCAGTTCAGATGTGTCTCCATTCTTATCTTCCATATACCATAGTTAGTTCCATCAAGTTTGGGATTGTCCTTCCTGAAGATATTTGCTGCCATAGGATCTCCTCAAGTTGTTAGGCTTCTGCAAAAAGAGGACTAGACTATTATACCAATTGTTAGGAACCGGGAAGGACAACTGAGAGGGGGGTGAATAAGTTGTCAATAAATTATAACCCAAAACAAAATATTTCAACTTAAAACCCAGTGCCAGTAAAACAGATTAACAGTTATAATATTACCGGTACAACTTAATGCATAAAATAGAAAGAGAAACAACATCCACAACACATGACACCGAGATTTTGATGTAGATACACTATAAGGGAAAAAACACGGTGGGAAACCTTACCCACAATTAGATGATTCTACTACAGATAGTAAGTGAATACAATAATGGGGTCTGCACATGCAAAAAGGCCAACCGCCTAGAGCTCACTACTCAATCACAAAATTAGGAGTCACACTAACTACACAGTTGGATGGGTAAATCCAATAATCAATGTACTGCTTCAATTTAGCATCTTCAATGCTGGATTCAATATTGATTTAAGCTCTGCACATGAGGACCAAATACCTTCATAACCTTTAACAACCTTCCTTCAACCTTCAAATGATATCTGTGTGATTCACACAAGGATCTGCTTATTTTCGCTCTTCACAATGATCTTCAATATATGCACACACACACACACACACACACACACACTTCTTCCAAATAAGATCTTACAATTATTTATACAAAACCTAAGACCTAATCATTAGGTCGGCTCTCAAAAGATATTACATTTAGATCAATTACAAAATAAGCCTTGGTGCAATACAATATGTCAGCCTCAATACATTTACACATTATTCAATCAATAAATACTTTCCAAATCATGGCATGTTGATCTGGAACATGATTTCCTATGACGGTTCATAACCTGGACCTATCTGTCGGTTAAGGCAAATATATGAACCTGATTAGACCAATATGCAAAATGCCAAATGCAAACATCCAATCCACGTCTTCGACATAACCAAATGATCTCCAGATGATAACAAGTCATCATCAACTTCCTGAGCTATCGGTGAAACATATACCGATAACTCTGCATAAGCCAATATCCATACCGGGTCCACAATGTGCCGGTTCATCAATAAACCAATATAACCAGAGTGCCAAATCAACAATGTAGACCTCCAAAAGGATAAGTGTTGACATCAATGATAAAACCAATGCAACACATGACAAAGTCATCCATAATACCAACACTATCATTTGAATCAGCAACTAGTTCTTTTGGATGCTTTATTGTTTTATGAATCATATTACGCATGTAAATGGTATATGAAGATTAAATTGATAGGGAAATTATTGGCTGGGTGATATTCATTTCCATCGATGTGTAAAGTTGTCTAGCTTTATATACTTTTTGGAGCTCATTATTTAAATGTTGATTTAGTGATATTGACAATATTTGGATTACGAAATTCTAACCATGTGGATCATTCAGTTGTTATTGTATCAATTTCATTTTTATTTCCTTGTTCTCCTGATCAATCTTTTGATGTTTATTTTGAGAGAGTGTAAATCAGAAAACACAAAAAAAAAGGTAATTCGAAGTTGTTTCAACCAACAAGCCCCTTGACAGGTACGATCGCATCAGCTACTGAGTGACCCAACACCGTCATGACTCGCCTATAGAGACCTTGGGGTAATTAGTATTTCGAGATTGATTTCTTTTCAAGAGAGATGGTGAGTGTTCACATAAACTACCCGACTGTTGGTGAGTGTGTCAAAACACCCGTCAACAAGGTGGAATGGAAAATATCATAAGATTCATCATCCACCATTAAAAATTCTCCAAGGGCTTCACCCACTTCTGCTAAAATAGAATAGTTCCATAAATGAAGGGGGAGATTAGGTAGCCTAACCCAAGTCAGAATCTTATTAAACGTTTCAGTAGAAGGGTTGAAATCAGAGTGCCAAGGCTTTATCATTAGCAAAAATTTGTCCTCCCAGCTAAAAAAATGATCACATAGGATTTTGGTTCTATCGTGAGCATTATCAAACTTAGCAACAAAAAACCCCTTAGCCATAGGGAAGATATGAACTTTACTAGTAATAAGGGGCTTCCATTGTTCCAAGATCCATGTGTGCAGTTGATGGAGGGAAGGCCAAAAACCTTGAAACCAATAGATCACACCATGCAAGGAGAGAATAGAAGCATTATAAGTGATTTCCTCTATCGTATCATCTTTTAGATTAATAGATATGGCATTAGCAACAAGGATAAACCCTCCAAACTGTTGTCTGCCAAGTCGGGACCACCGGGCACCCTGCCCAATAGACACATCCTTGTTCGGCAGCATGCCAAAATCCCTTAAACCCCGCGGAATACCAGCAGCCTAGGGGTGGGAGGAAACACCCTTATCGAAGGCACGAGAAGCACCATTGATGGCAGAGGGGCGGGAGGAAAGAGATCCCTTACCACCCGGGCCCCCCAAATCCCCCGCAGGAGGAATGACGAAGGAATGCTCAGCAGTGCCATTGCTTTTAAATTTTGAAAAAGCCCCTTGAGCAGGAAGAGATACAACCACATCTTCCATATCGTCCTTATCGTTACTGTTATAAGACAAAATAATTGTTTAAAATAATTTCTTAATGATTTTTTTTCAAATTTTAATATGTTTTTTACTATTATAAAAAAATTATATTGAAATAGTCAAATTTAATATAAAAATAATCTAGAATAATTTTGATTTCTAAAAATATTTTATTGTTTTTAAGGTTTTTTAACACATGTAAATTGAAATTTAATATAAAATTGACATTTTCAATTATATTGGACAAGAAATAGAAACATATTTTTTAACTTTCAACAATAGATTTCACAAATTTCAAAATATTTTATCATTGTCTTGTAAATCAAAAAGTTTCAACATGAATAAATTTTAATAAATAGAGCTTTAAATTTCATCTAATTAATGAATATAATGTTGTTTTGAAGTTTTTAATCCTCTTATAAGTCATATTTAATCAATTCTGGAAATTAGATAGATTGTTTTCATGACAAGTGCCAATTTTACAATGCTACTCTTCCTTCATCCTAGTTTAGAATTAGATATTTCTAGGTGTATTTAAAAGTTGGACCAAGACATAAGAACTCTTGAATTTCCTAACATGCTTGAATGAATGTGTTTGCATGACCAGTGCAAATTTCATAATATAATTGAACATGGTGAAGTCACATGTCCATAAGTGATGAAATTCTTGAAGAGATGATGAAAATGAAGGAAAATGAATATAAGAGTTAACAGTATGTTGTTATTTCAGTAAGTGAAGAAGTAGAACACATTTTAACTAGTAAAGTTTAAGGAAATGAGTGCCAAGATTCCTTTGACTCTGTAGATGACCAAATGGCACTCGAACTCAAAGATGCAACAACTTCTAATGTTAGTACACTTAAGTATAATGATTTGAAGGTATGCGTTATGAATTGCATATTTTAATATGTAAAGTGTCATTCCTAGTTCAGAATTAGATATCTCAAGGTGTGTTTAAAATTTGAAAAATGACATGAGAACCCTTGAATTTTATGACACTTTTGAATGAACATGATTGCATGACAAGTACCAATTCCATAATATGATTGAGCATGGTGAAGTAGCATGTCCATAAGTGATCATATGATTGGGTATGATTCTTGAAAAGATGGTAAACATTAAAGAAATTGAATATGAGTCAAAAATATGTTGTTGCTTCAATGAGTGAAGAAGTTGAAGAACACATTTCAACTAGTAAAGTTAAAGGAAATCATGAGTGCAAAGACTCTTTTGACTCCACGGATGACCAAATGAATTACACTAACATGTATAGTTCATCCAATTTAGATTTTCCAATATCATTAATATGATATAAATTACGTACTATCGATGTTGAAAAATCTAAATTAGATGAAATAAGTGCTTTTAGACAATCTAAGGATATAGTAATTGAAGATGTGAGTGCAAGCATTTAAATAAATGAAGAGTCATTGTATTCTAATGGTGAAATTTAAAGTATAGGTATTACTAATTTATTGATGTGTGTTAAATATTATAGTAATAAGAATGTAAATATTTGCTTACAAACTCAAAGGCTAACTTATCGTGTTTTGATGTTGATGTTGTCATTTCTCAATTGGTTGATCTTAACTATTCTGAGAAATTCATGTGAGGTTTCAATTGAGGAGTCACACTAATAATTTATATTTGTTTATATTTAAAACATATGCCAATCTTAACTTTGATCACAAAAGTGATTGTGCAATTGTTAATTTTGATTTGAGTAACCATTTCTTGGTGAATTTTAAAGTTCTAATAGTCCAATGCATCAACATGATTTTGATTTAAGTTGGACACAATTGGATGAAAAAATCTTAATGATTTACACAACTCTTAATAATGATTCTTTTATTTATAAAATTAGCAAGTTTAAAAGTAGGCAAATATTTTGTTGATTTGAACTCATTTGATACTATATTAACTTATGATTTGTGTGTGAATTGCATGTGCCCAATGAATGCGTTTAATTTGATGAAGAAACAAATGTGGAGGAGCAATTAATAATGCAATCAAAGTGAATCATTGTAGAATGTCTATGTGTATTAATAATATAATAACAAATTCAAAACAAAAAGGTAAATATTATTATTTTGACATGTACTCTATCAAATTTAAAATAAAAAGTAAAGGTTTTTGTTAACATACTCTTAATGTTACACTTCACTCTGTTACGATTATGAAATGTCTCGTCATTAATAATGCAATCAAATGAACCATTGTAGAATGCCATTGTGTATTCATAATATAATAATAAATTCAAAACAAAAAGAAAAATGTAAATATTATTAGTTCTTGCCATAGGCAAGATATTAATGCATTCATTGCATCCAACTTTTTAATTAGTTCCACCAATTATTGTATTTAATCAAAAAAACTGAGCAAGATTCCTATAGTCTATAATTACTCTATTCATTTAATAATAAAAAAAATGTCATTTATCTTTCTCTCTATTGGTTCATGTTGTGAATAGTCAATACAAAAATAAGTTTTTTTTTATTTTTTGTTTTTAAAATTTTGTCAATTCAATCAATGACTTGAATGACATATAAAATATTTTATACATCATCATAAAAGTACATTGTTGACTTTAACATTATGTTGTCTCTTTGAATGACATTTGTGATGGCAATCATATTTATCCAATTAAATATACAATTTTAAAAAATCTTAAACACTATGTAATTCATAAAATACTTACCTACTTTATTGTCTATGCAACAATTATCATATTTTTTTTTACAATTGATCATATTTAATGTTGTGATTGTTTTTTAATACTTTGTTATTTTTTATGTATCTAATATTTGTATAATATACAATACATCATTATTGTATAAAAATAAATAGATACAAATATTTCATATCTATGTATAATAACTTTAATTAATAACAACATTTTACTAATTATATTTAATTTACTTTAATAAAAAAAATTATGTTGAAGATGTTTCATATATGGAATCAACGAGCTATTTATTGAAATAGATGGTTGTGAATTGTAAAGAAGGGTGCAAGATGCTACAAATAATGTTGACCATCTACGACTTTTAATTTTAGCTTGACTACTTGTGCACAATTCTCAACCTAATAAGCCATGTGACTAATATAGAGCATTGAAAAAGAGCAACTAGCTAGATGACTAATGATGTACATAAATGCTCCATGTTTTCATTAATCTAACTACAATAATCAGGCACTCTACCTAACAATAATAACTACTATGACACTTATAGACAGGAACTTGACACAATGTGTCTCTTGTTATTTTGACATGTAAATGACTATCAAATTTAAAATAAAAAGTACAAGTTTTTGTTAACACACTCTCAATGTTAAACTTCACCCTATTGTACATAAAATGTCTCTTGCTATCAATAATGCTTGATCCAAATGAGTCATTGTAGAATTTACTATGTATTAATAATTAAAAAGTACAAGTTTTTGTTAACACACTCTCAATGTTAAACTTCACCCTATTGTACAATTATAAAATGTCTCTTGCCATCAATAATGCTTGATCCAAATGAATCATTGTAGAATTTACTATGTATTAATAATATAATAATGAATTCAAAAGAAAAAGAAAAACGCAAATATTATTATTTTGACATGTAAATGGCTGTCAAATTTAAAATTAAAAAGTAATTTTTTTTTGTTCACACAACTTCACATTTCACATATTTCTGCCATTGTAGAATGACTTCCTCTTGCCATTAAAAACCATCAACTCTTATGTGAAACAAAGAGGTGAAAAAGATATAAAGAAACATGGGAAGAAAGAGAGTGTGTTTTTTGTAATATAGAGCTAATATAATCTGAAAAAAACACTTTATTATGGAATGTGATACCTTAAGGACATCAAAGAAATATAATGACATCTATTTCTTGGCACAATTTATTCAGTAATGAGACTTTTGAGAAGATGGGGATGCCTATCATCTCCTTGGATAAGAAAAGGACTGAAATGTAGAAAATAAAAATAACAAGATTGGCTGTTCCATTAACTAATTTTAACCTATTAGAAATTAATAAGATCAATCTATCTATCTCTATAATCCATTCAAAATGCATTTAAAAAAAAAAGAAAGAAGAGAAATGTAGGTGGTGTGCATTCACACTAGAATAGTAAACAAGACTGACTGTATAGACTAATTTTAATTTAATCCACTTAAAATGGATTCAAACAAATAGAGGAATGAATCAATATTTTAGACAGATGAGTTAAAATCTTCTAAACACAAAAGAAGAAAAGGAGGAGGTGCGTAGGTGGCGTGCATTTGGTTAGCAACAGGAACGGAGAGAAGCTTAAGGGCGAAGGAAGAAACAAAGATTCTCAGACCCCTTTTTCAAGTGTGTTCAAAAGGAGGGAACATTTGATTTAGAGCGGCCCAATTGAAATCAAACCTATGTCCGTATACTTTTGCTTTTTTGTGGACCAAAGGATGGCCAAGGAGAACTTGGGGAACTGCAATCATGACGATTTGCCGTAATCGGCGGAATCCAAAGTGCTTTCCAACCAGAGCACGAAAGGAACCCATTCACCAGTCTCAAAAAGAAAAAGACAAGGTGAAGAAATATAGTCATTGCAGGGGAGGAAGAAGGTGGGGTGGATAAGGAAAAGGAAAGAATGGCGACTAAAACTAAATTTCTCACTGCGATTAACTTCGTAGCAATGGTGCTGTCCATACCAGTAATTGGCACGGGAATATGGTTATCAACAAAGCAGGACAACGAGTGTGTTAAGTTGTTGCAATGGGTTGTTATAAGTTTAGGAGTGGTGATTTTGGTGGTGGGATTGTTGGGTTGTATGGGCGCCTTTTGGCGAGTCCAATGGATGGTTGTTCTCTATCTTCTATTGATGTTCGTCCTTATAATATTGCTCTTGACTCTGGTCGTATTCGTTTTTCTTGTCACCAACAGGGGCTCCGGGCATGGTCACATAGTACCCAACAGAGCCTACAGAGAGTATACCTTAGGTGACTACTCTGGATGGTTACGCCACCGTGTTCACGCCTGGAACCGGATTCGAAACTGCCTTGCCTCTTCCACCACATGTGCTACTTTGACCCAGCGCTATCCTCTCGCTCAGGACTTCTTCAATGCCCATCTCACGCCCATAGAGGTAATTTCTCATCAATTTCTGATATCTAAGTGCTTCGTTTTTGGATTTTAGCGTGTAGGATTTTGTTTGTTTCAGATCAGAATGGGAGAGTTACAGGGAAAAATGATATTTCAGAAATTGCACTAATTTCTTCAATAAGATTCACTTATAACTTTGATTTTAGATACATGTATGAAAGAAATTTTAGTGATCTCTCAAGATATCCGTAGGAGACATATGATTTAATGCGCAGACACCCAGTAGAGGGGAGAGCTCATCCCGATACTCTGTGATTTATTTATGTATTTCATTTGAATTCACATTAGTTTTTTTTTTTGTTGAAACTCATTTGTTAATGTGATTTCAAATAAATGAATGAAAAACTATAATACGGTCTTGAATTTATCTTCAAACTCTTTTCAATGTCAAATCTCTTATTATAGATCTAGATCAGGGTGAACCACCTAAACAAGTCAAAGCTTAGAAGCAAGTTGTTCCACTCAATCAAATATTTCAACTTAAACAACATAAAGTTTTGACTTGTTTCACTGGTTCATGTGAGATCATAATAGCTTTTTTAATGGAACCCACATATTAGTGTGATTTCAAATTCCTTTTGATGTCAGATCTTTTGCTATAGATCCTAATCAAGATGAACCACCTATACAAATCAAAACTTAGAGGTTATTTATTCTCATCAAATTTTTATCTAGGCTCCCAAAAATGGCTTAAACAACACACTCTAAGATCTAACCTATGTAAGTAGTTCGTCTAATAGTTTCTTTAGTAAAACCTGCTTAATAGTGTTAGAAAGATTTTAATTATGTCCATGGGACCAAGCAATCTAATAGACCAATAACTATAGTCCCAAGTTATCTCCTAACTTTTTTGGATTTCGAATTTCTTATAATGGATCTTGACAAAGATGAACCAACTAAACAAGTAATAACTTTTAGAGGTAAGTTGTTGTCATCAATTTTCTGTCTAGGCCTAAATATTTAGGCTTAAACAACACACTCTAAGCTTTGACTTGTTTAGATGGTTCATCTGAAATCATAATAACTTCTTCATTAGAACCCATTTATTAATGTGATTTTAAATGTATAAATGAAAGATTTTAATGATGTCTACGAGACCAAGTAATCTAAAGGAAGTTGTTTTCAAACTCCTTTCGATGTCAAATCTCTTACTATAAATATTGATTAAGATGAACCACCAAACAAGGTAATTTGTACTCATCAAATTTTTGCATAGGCCCAAATATTTAGACTTAAAACAGCAAACTCTAAGCTTTGACTTGTTAAAATGATTAATTTCAAATCATAATAATTTTGTCAATAGAACCCACTTATTAGTGTGATTTTAAATGAACGAATGAAAGATTTTAGTGATATCTACTAGATGGAGTAATCCAAGGGACCGAGAACCAAAGTCTTAAGCTATCATCAAACTCCTTTCAATGTCAAATTTCTTACTATGGACCTTGACCAAGATGAACCACCTAAACAAGTCAAAGCTTACGTGGTTCATCTGAAATCATAATAACTTCTTCAGTAGAACTCGCTTATTATTGTGATTTCATATGAATGAATGAAAGATTTTAATGACATCCAGAACCAAATAGTTTAAGGGATCAAAAATTACAATCCTAAATTATCTTCAAATTATTTTCAATGTTGGATCTCTTACTATAATCTTAACCAAGAAGCTAGCAATCTTATTAATCATTGCCTCTTCAAATAAACCATCTAAACAATATCTAAACTTAAAATGTGTTGTTTAAGCTGATCCGACACTGTAATGTGTGTTTTTTTGGTTGGCAGTCTGGATGCTGTAAGCCGCCGACGCTGTGTGGGTATACATTTGTGAGTGCAACATACTGGATCAGTCCCATCAACATAGGAGAGGATATGGACTGCTTGACGTGGAACAACGATCAGACGCAGCTGTGCTACAGTTGCAATTCCTGCAAGGCCGGGCTGCTGGCAAATCTGAAGAAGGAATGGAGAGTGGCAGATGTGGTACTGCTCATCACACTCATTGCTCTTATATGGGTTTACTTAGTTGGATGCAACGCCTTCCGCAGAGCTCAGACCGAGGATATCTTTGACCAGTACAAGCAAGGCTATACATAGACATCTTTCAGACCCATTTGAAAAAGGATATTCTGTGTAAGTTATGTTTCATCCTCCTCCTTTACCACTTTGTTATGTGCTTATTGGGATTGTTTCATCCTCTTGGGATAAAAACTCTTTCATTTCTTTGTGCAATGGGATTTTGCAGTAATTCGTATCATATATCTCCAAGAGAGCTGGCTAATTGTCACTGACAAAATCGCAGGCAACCCACCATGTATATGATTGTGTAGTTTTTTTCATACTCGCACTTCTGTTGATCTCAAAGCTTAGAAAATGACATTGATTTCAAACGACGACCAAATTTAGAGCTTTTGTGATACTGATAGTTGATGTAAAGGTATACGTCCTAAATTTTGGTTTGATGCTGCTAATTTTACATGTTTGGATTTAATCTGGAACCTGTTATTGGTCTTTCTTTGCTATCCTCCACTGTCATGTTTATATTTTTTCTTTAATAATTTCAATAAAAAGAATGTGCTGTAGAATTGTAAGAGGATTAGGTGCCCTTTTTTTTTTATAAAATCTATGTTAATTAAATACACTTTAATACATATAAATTAACTGGGATTTGGTAATTGTAATAAATATTGAGAAATTAAACTTGAGCATTAGAGTATTTAGTTTTATAATTGATAATAGAAGAATGATATTGATGATATGTAGAAATACTTTATTATCTCTACAAAATTTAATGTTTTTGGTATAATAATGATCTCAGAATTTGAAAAATGCGAACAATTTGTGCTTCAATCTTAAATGTCACAAGTTCGCTTTTGACTATTGCATATTTAAACTATGACAACTTCTAACTTTGAACTACTAGAACACAAATTGCCAAAATCTACTCACTTTGATCTCTAATATTTGATATCCCTATAAGAATTACAACATTTAAAGACATCATTATGATTTTTTTTCAAATCACTTAGGTCACATTCTCCTAGATCATACTCTTGTATAAATTGGGTTTACACCTTGGAACATACATTTGAAGACAATATTTACCAATATGAAAATGCCTTATATGAAAATGAGGTTCTTTGTTCCTTAGACAATAGAAATGTGCTCTAAAGATTTCACCTTACCATTGCTCCCTTCTCTAAATTTATGGTTATTCCCAACATATGAATTAATTGGACTTTCAACATGTCTTTGAATACCAAAATAAAGCAACTCATCCCACAAATGTGTACCAAGTCAACTCATAACATCTAGTACTGAGGAACATGAACTTTAGGATTTGAATCATGGGTTCATTTCTACACTTCAAAATATTGCTCCCACATAATTTGGAAATTATCTACTTGGATAAACATTATTAATCTTGATACAAAATTCTAATCGTGTGGAAAAGTGTGATATAAAATTACTTCATATGATGCAATAATGCAATACAATTTCACATGCATGGTACATGCATGTGATCAATATTTGTGCAAGCAATCATGTGATATATGTTTGCAATAAAGGTATATCTAGGAATCATGGTTTTTATCTTTAATACAAATCATTATTTGAAATTTCAACCACAATGTGAAAAGTTTTAGTAACAATATATGCCCCCTTCAATTTGTTACATACAAACTATGCAAAGTGTCAACCAGGAAATAAGGAAAGGAAGCAGTGAAACATGTGAGCAACCACAAAATCCTAGTTTTGAAGCTAAATCCTAAATAAACGAATGGAGAAATGAAATCAATGTAATCAAAATGAAAAGAAAATCATAGCCATGTTGCATCCAATTCCTAAAGCCTCCATTGTTCTTCTCTATCTTTTCAACAATGCTCTCACATTTTTATGTGTGCACAAAAGATAATTGAAAGCTCAAGGGATATGATAATGAAAAGATGTTGAAGCTTGTAGTTTGATTTAAATGACAATTAATCAAAATTTATAGAATAATGAGGATCAAATGAAGGGTTAAGATCGATTTTCCTTTTGAGAGATCAATGGTCAAGATTGCATGAGAAGAAGAGTTAAGTGGAGAGGGAGCTGAGAGAAATTATCATGTGGGAGTGAGAAGTGGAGCAAGGGAAGAGTTAATTGCAAAGGAAAATTAGGTAAGTTGGGTGGGAAAATGGGAATATTAGAGTTAAGTTGTGTGAAATATTTTATTTATTTATTCTCACCCAAATTTAGGGATATTAAATAAATATTAAATTTATTTAATTATCAGGAGTTTAGGAATTAAGATAGATTAAATAGTTAAAGAATTAATATGAAGAATAGTTAGTTAGGGATTAAATAATTAAACAATTATTTAATCCAAGAAGAACAATTAGCTTAGGTTAAAGAGACTAAATAATTATAGTTATTTAATCAAGGAAGAAGGATTAATTAGGGCGATTAGATGATGAAAGTTGGTCAATTAGGAAAATGATGAATATGAAGAAATCGTAATCAAAAAATTAAAAAATATTTAATTACAAGAAGATAGAAGAATGACACTGGAGTTAATTGAATAATTCAGATCACTCAATTAGTGCAGAGAAATAATTAGTGAAAAGCGTTGTCATAGGAGCAAGACGATTTTCGATGTCTATACAAAAAATTGGACACAAATGAAAAATGACACAAGATTATAATAATTAAATTGAGGTAATCAAATGAGATTAAATATGTAAGAATTTAAGACATATATCATCATAAGGCCTAATAAAATAAGGTTACCCATAGTATAGGCAAATTATAATGCAAAGATGGTCAGGCTAGAGGCTAGATAAGGATCATGTAACCATATTGAATATGTAATCAAGTTAAAAGGTAACAATGTAAGCACAAATATGTAAGATGTGATAATAGAAGAAAATGTAAATATCACATCCTTCAAGATAGAACAAATTATAAAGTGAAACTCATTAAAATATCAATATTATATATACAATAAAGTTATTGCACGGACCTTAAAAGTGTGATCATAAAAAAAAATCATAGGAATCACAAGGTATAGTAGCATAAGCATGAAAAAAGGGCATAAAGTAATAAACATGAATCCACAAGGATGCAAACATGGTAGGCATTCAATAGGTAAATATGTGTACTATGAAAAATAAATGCATAAAAGAATATTGAGCCATAACATTGTGAAAGCTTGATAAGCATATGATCGGTAAAAATCATGATGATATATACTTAAGTGGTATATGAATCATAATATTATAAAAGTATGAAAATAATGCACAATTGGACAATCCAAGTGCTAAGCATTTGCCATAAATGAACATATGATGATGCAATAATATAAAAGAAAAAAAAACATAAAAAGAAAATGGTAAAAATCATAAAACATAAGAAGTTAGAGCTATGAAGAATAAAAATCAATGTAAGAAGGATACCCCCAAGTGAATATATAAAGAATAGATCATAACATAAAGGGTGAAATAAAGTTACAATAATCATAATATAAAAGATAAAACACAATAAACAAGACATTCAAAAGTTCAAAATGTAAAAGATCAACTAAAAAGTAAAATAAAAATATAAAGATATCAGAGCATTTGATGTCTATATAGGCCTACAAATATAGGGGATTCACTACCTAATGGATATCATATTGTGTTTGTTCATAAAAATAATCACTAAAAATATAAGTGTCAATGGGTCAAATGGATAGATTAATTAAAGGTATATGTTTTGATATTGGCTTGGTCTAGGTTAAGTGCACTAAGATGCTAGTAAAAAAGGGGGTCTTACTTTTTTTTGGCAATCAACTAAACCTAAACATGGAGGAGTAATTTTAGATTCATGAGTTCAAATTTTTAAGATACCAAAAGAATGAGAATTATAGCACTCTAAATGTAGTTTATAAACTACTAAAGTATTTTGAAAATGGACAAAGATTAAGAGGGTCAAATTCTTTGTACACACAAAAGTGTTCTTGTTTTTTCAGTAAAACATAACGTAGTGTCTAGTATGCACCCCCCTAATTTTTTTAGTTGCATTTATAATTTTGAAAAACCCATGGTAGAAACATAATTAAGAGTGAGCACTAGAAGTTTTTTTTTTTGTAATTTATTATTGATTAATTTTTTAATGATTTTTCAAAGTGGATGCATCCTAACAATTAGATCATCGAGTGTATGTGTCACATAAATTGCTCAAAAATAATTGAAAATGCATTTTTTTTTAATTTGTAAAGAATGAAGTGGAGAACAATACCATATAACTTATATTGAATCTAGACAAGTAGATCAATTATTAAAGATTGGTACATGTATGTCTCTAATAACTATGGAAACATTGGTAAAATAAATATGTTAATGTTGTTCAAATTTTAAAAAATTATATGGTTAGAAATCTCAGACGACATGTGAAATTATGGTGGTAATTTTACTAAGGCCTGGTTTATAAAATGTAAACTTGATGATAAGAAAGTTGAAAAATTAGAAAGGGAAAAAAATCACGTCAAAAGGAGTGAAATGAAGCTCCCAAGCCAAAGGCTTGTCATTCAAGCTTAAGTACAAGCCAAAACACATACGTGTTATTTGAATTAAAACACATACGTGTTTTGGTGATACCAATCTAAAAAATGCTCTTGCTCGAGTTTTTAGTTCCACAAAGCACGAACATAGTTGTTTTTCATCAGGATATATGTACGTAAAATATAACATTCAAGTATAAGTTATATTTTATATTGTCTTTTACCTTTATGAAATTCTACGTTATATTTTATGTATATATTGGAAGGATTTTTTAGAATGGTTTCAAATTTCTAGGAGTCATAATGAAAATTCCATACTTTAGGAGATTTTATAATTTTTCAGATAGTCAAATTTTAGTAATCAAGGTTCCTATCATCATTCTCTTATTATCTCTCCATCTCATGATCTTTGTCTCCCCCAAGCTATAGACCTATCTATTTCCCTCACTCTACTTAACCCCTCTCTACCTCTCTCTATCTCTCTCTCTCCTCTATTCTCAAGCTCTAGATCTTATAATTTCTTAGATAGTCAAATTTTAATAATCACCAAGATCCTATCACCATTCACTTTATCAATATTTCACTCTCTTTTCGAGAAAAGGAGAGAGAGAGAGAGAGAGAGAGAGAGAGAAATAAGTAGAGAGAAAAGGAAAGAGAGAGGTAGAGAAATAGATAGGGAGGAAGAGAGATGTAGGTTGAGAAAGATGTAGCGAGGGAAACGTAAGGAGAGAGAGCGAGGAGAGGGGTGGGATTGGTATAAGTGGCAAGGGAAGGCTCTGAAGATAGAGGGAGGGAGAGGGGAGCTAGAGATAATTTGAGACCGGAGATAATGAACGAGAGAGATAGAGAAAGGTGAGATAGATAGAAGTGGAGAGGGAGAGGGGAGATAAAGAGAGAAAAAGGTATATGGATAGAGAGAGAGAGAAAGGGATAGGGGAGGTAGAGAGTAGAGATATATGGATAAGTAGAGAGGTGGGGAGAGGGGAAGGAGAGAGGGAAATGTATATAAATTAATAGATGTAGGTAGGGAAGGAGGGAGAGGTATGTATAGAAATAGGGAGAGGGGAGATAGATATAAGTAGAGATAGAAGGGGAGAGAGAGGGAGGAGGGGAAGGAGAGGTATGTAGAGAAAGGGATATCCGACACCCTAATAGATGTAACTATAATTTTTTTTTTGGTTGGCAGTCTGGATGTTGTAAGCCGTCGATGTTGTGTGGATATACATTTGTGAGTGCAACATACTGGACCAGTGCCATCAACATAGGAGAGGATATGGATTGCTTGACGTAGAACAATGATCAGACGCAGCTGTGCTACAATTGCAACTCCTACAAGGCCGCGCTGCTAGTAAATATGAAGAGGGAATGGAGAGTGGCAGATGTGGTACTGCTCATCACACTCATTGCTCTTATATGGGTTTACTTAGTTGGATGCAACTCCTTCCACAGACCTCAGACTGAGGATATCTTTGACCAGTACAAGCAAAGCTATACATAGACATCTTTCAGACCCATTTGAAAAGGATATTGTGTTTAAGTTATGTTTCATCCTCCTCTACCTCTTACTGAACATTAAAGTGCTTATGTGCTTATTGGGATTGTTTCATACTCTTGGGATTAAAAATCTTTCATTTCTTTGTGCAATGGTATTTTGTAGTAATTCATATCATATATCTCCAAGAGAGCTGGCTAATTATCACTGACAAGATCGCAGGCAACCGACCATGTATATGATTGTGTAGTTTTGTTCATACTTGCACTTTTGTTGATCTCAAAGCATAGAAAATGACATTGATTTCAAACTCTAGCCAAATTTAGAGCTTTTGTGAAACTGATAGTTGATCTAAAGGTATACGTCGTAAATTTTGGTTTGATCTTGCTAATTTTACATGTTTGGATTTAATCTGGAACCTGTTATTGGTCAATCTTTTCTATCCTCCACTTTCATGTTTATAATTTTTCTATAATAGTTTCAATAAAAAGGATGTACTATAGAATCGTAAGAGAATTAAGTGAATTTTTTTAAAGAGATAATCTATGTTAATTAAATGCAATCCAATACATATAAATTAATGGGTTTTGGTAATTGTAATTGTGTGTGGGAAATGAGGGCAGCGGAAATGGAAAATCCGATTTCAAAGTGTCCCACAGACCAGTGAGACTCTTGGTGCAAGTTATGGAGCTATATTGAATAGCTCAACTTCCCAAGAAGTGTCCCATTGTTCTCTATCTCACAGGATTCTCGGGGTCTCACTCTTGCTCTCAGATCATTGAGCAAGGTGGCTTAAGAATGACAACTCCAAGAACGAGTGATGATTGATTAATAAGCATGGTTGCATTCCTACAACATGTATGATATTGAAACTAGAATGATTTAAACTAGTATGAATATGATGCTATGATAAAGATTAGAAATCCTATCCTAACAAGATATACTAGTCTAACATGGATATGCTATGATATTGAAAATGCTTAGTATGATTTAAACAAAGAGACGCTAGATGCTTAGTACAATGACTATAAGCTTGATGCATAAAAACTTCTATTCACTATTAAAATTACTATAAGTTAGAGGCATAAAACTTGGATATGATTAGCAAAATGACTATAAATTGGATACACAAAGACTTCTATATCCAAATGAGAGAATGAGAGCTCTATTTATAGGAAAAATAGGGCAAGGATGGTCAAGATTGAGCAATCTTAACAAGGGTCGGGATTGAAAGTTAATCAATCCATGTTCACAATTCTCATGAATGAAATGGTGACAATTGTCAACAAGAGGTTTCTTAAGAGGAGATGAAAGAAGCATTAAATGTTTGAGAAGACAGGAAGGTTACCTTAGGAGGTAAGGTTAAGGTTAGGCTAGAGTCATCCATTGGATAAAGCTTTTATCCAAGAGGTAAACTCTTGTGCAAAGGTTAAAGGGATAACCAAGGGTAAATCCATGAGTGCTTGATGAGATCCTTCGGTTAGGTGAAGGTTGAGATAGAGAGAAAGTCTCTAATCATGAAGGGATGGGTGAGTTAATCATTAATGGTTTGGAAGACTTTGGGGACAAATTTGTAAGTCCTTCCAAATTTGGGGGAACTCAACAAGTTAGCTTGTTGAAGATGATGAATACTAAGAGGGGGGGGGTGAATTAGTATGCCAAAAATCAATGCACTAAAACACTTAAACAGTCTAAAGATAAACCGGCAAAGTAGTCTAACAGTCAAACCGGTTACCACACATGCAAACCAAAATGCGAATAAAGCATTCACCCACAAAAGCAATACTACCATAACACAAGATATTTGACGTGGAAACCCAAGTGGGAAAAACCACGGTGAGATGGAACTCACAAGTCACTATCTGCAGAATAGAAACTAGACCGGTTAAGGTCTTACAATGTTCTTCACCAGAACAGATCCTATTAGGAATCTCAATCTCTGTTAGGAGATAAGTCCGATTAAAGACTACCTTGTTAGAGGATTTTAGATTCACATGTGTGAACCACCTTGTTAGAGGATTTTACAAAGGCTTTGAGGCCTACCCAGTTAAGGGTTACAGACTTGTCAAAGATGTGAGTAATCAACAAGTCTTTGATCTATCTAATAGCACAAACTGCTTGGTTAGATCCAGTATTGCTCACAGATAATGCATTCCATCATTACTTCAGTCTTCTCTCTCTCTCTCACACAGTTACAACTTGATCTTCTCAGATAAGATCGTTCTCAACTTCCACCTTAAACCCTAGCACGACATTAACCCTTTTAGCAACAACTTAAAACCCTAGACATGATGTCCTTTTAAAGGAATCTGATTTCATGTCAGTCCAATAGGATTACATTACAATTTCCTAGGTTCAATGCATCTAGACGTACTCAGTAACACGACACAAAAAGCACCGTCAATGTGTCGGCACCATCAAACAATCGATGGATTGGTAACTCATCACAAAATGCCGGTTGGTAACTCATCACAGAATATTACCGATTCATACAAAATACCGGTTGCCGGTTTGACAAAAATGAAGACTGGTAAGAATGTGGTGTGCCGCTTTGCTCCCTCATGCCACTTGGGATCTACGAACCGCTTGGGGTCGACATGCCGCTTCAGATCGGGAAACACATTCTACAAAATCACCACTAGTCTAAAGACTAGTATACAACATACCGGTTGAGCACAAGCTCATACACATAAAGGGGATCTCAATACAAGTGTGTGTCCATCAATGACAATCACAACATAAACAACAAAAATGCCAACAGAAGACACAAAGCCTTTATTGCTTTTAGAAGACTTTCCCCCAAATTTAAGAAGTGATATCCTCAAATTTAGGGAAAGGATATGATTGGAGGGATTAGGTTAACTGATTAAGATTAGATGGGTTCTAGAAGAATTTAGAAAGGGGGTTTAGAATGCAAGTGGGAGATGTAGGAAAATGCAAGTGGATGGAGGGGAATTTTAATTAGAATAAATTAATTTATTTCAATTAAATAGAAGCAACTTGCATAAATACAAGTGGGGGATTTAAATAAAAAAATTAGATTTATTTACTTGCAATGATCAATTTAATTAAATGTAAATTTAATTAAAAAGGGGGGAAAGGAAAATTAATTAAATAAAGTGATTTATTTAATTAAGGCTAGAGAAGGTTTAGATGAACTTAATTAAATAAATTGAGTAATTCATTTAATTAAATAGATGAATGTGAAGATTTTAATTAAATAAAATTTAATTAAAAAGAGGAATGTGGTTAAAATGAATATTAAATATTCATTTAGGAAAGTGGTCAGATTTATACTTCTACATTTTGCCCCTCTTTGAAGTGACGTGTGTGCACATGTTGATTCAAAGAAAATTTGTCGGATATGATGTTTGTGTCGAAATGTCGATATGATGGCCCAGATTTGATGAATGATATTGATGATGCCCCCTCGGGAGATGAATCAAGGATATTGAAAAATTTATTTATTTGATAAGCATTTTTTAATTGATTGCAATATGAGAATATTGATTGCGTTGAATGCATATTAATTGACTCATCTCCTGATAATGATGTTGATAAGGTTAAAAGGAAAAAGTGACAAAAATTCATGCCCCACTTGTTAAACTTGTTGACTTTCACCCTATTAAAAGGTAAAAAGTGATTTGATTCGTATCATTTGCACATTTGTCTCCTTGTGATTGTGATAGCTGAGCTCTGACGAAAATGCCAGTTCCATATGCCTCCCATCAATTCGAGCACGTTCGTCGACACCGGAGGCCCTCCATGTATGGTCCACTTGTAAGTGGTCCAAATCCTTCCACGTTTTCGATTCATTTTGCCTGTTTTGATCATGTTTTGAATTTTTTGGGTCAAAATTACCAATTTAGCTAGTAGATTGATTTCCATAGTGCATACGATAGATAGGTTAGCACCTAGGGTAGACCTAGGTATGTTAGCATCTGAGTGGCCTTCTTCATCGCATCACTAGGATAGGTTAGTGCGTCACGCGTTTTAGCGCATTGGGTCTGCAAGAGGGTGCATCGGGTAGATAGAGTAGCGCATAGGGTAGGTTAGTGCATAGGGTTAGTAGGGTAGCACTTTGGAGGAACCAGTTAGCACATCAGGAGATTTAGTGTGTAGAGTAAAGTTTCTAGCGCATTAGTGGAAAAGGATAGCGCATAAGTAGTAGCTTAGCGCATAGGAGCCCTGGTTTAGCACATAGGGTCCAAAATGGGTAAAGGGCTTCGAAGAATGTGTCACGAGTCAGGATAAATGAGATAGATGGCATAGGGGTTGATACGTACCTGTTGATTGTTCTGAGATGAGCCGTGAGCCACTATTTTGCCTGTTGTGATGATGTTTGATTCTGATGTGATGATTTGGGGTTTGTTTTTGAAATTTTTTTCGATATGGAGTGTCAAGCTAATTAATTTTTGATGTGGATCCTGAGTTTGAATTTGATGTGGATCTCTGATTTTTTTGCCTTGCGATATGAATTTGATGTCCGATATGAGTCCCGATTATGATTCCTGATTTGATACTTGCGATATGGATTTTTTATTTTCTTTCTCGATATGGGTCTTGATTTTCGATGAGTCCTTTGATTGTCGATATGGGTCAAATTAATTTTTGATATGGGTCCTTTGATTGTCAATATGGGTCAGATTGATTTTTGATATGGGTCAGATTGATTTTTGATATGGGTCCTTTGATTTTCCATATGGGTCAGATTGATTTTTGATATGGGTCAGATTGATTTTCGATATGGTGCTTGATTTGATGCTTTGTTGTTTCAAGTTGATTTTTCTTTGATTGGATATATCAAATAGATTTGGGAACTGATGATGGACATTGGTTGCTTTGCAGGAAGAGCTTGACATGCTCCAGTCTCGAGAGCGATTTCCAAGACCATGCTCATTGATTCTATGTTTGTCATTGGCTGACAGAGATGTGATTGAGAGATGTTGGTTATCATCCTTACTAGACATGCCTCGGTATATTATTAACCGGGGTTTGTTGACATCTTTAGCAGAGAGGTAGCACAGTGACACGAACACCTTCCATTTGGCGACAGGTGAGATGACAGTCACACCAGAGGATTGCTATAGGATTTTACGGATTCCTATGGTTAGGGCCTTGTTGCCATATGAGAAGACTAAGGAGGGTGGGACAGAGGCTCTCTGTCACATCTTCTAGGATGATCAGATTAGTGGATACAAGATTCCATGGCAGGAGTTCATGGATTTTGATTATACTCCACTACCATCAGTACTAGCAGGCTTCATTGGTGGTTTTTTGTGTCCCGACCGTAGGTCGAAGGGACTAGTCATTGGATGGGGATTGGTGTTGGAGGACATGGTCATGCAGGATCGTAGGTTTTCTTAGGGTTCCTGTATGTTAGCCCACCTTTACAGAGAGATTCACCAGGTAGTGTACCTAGGGTATAGTAGTCTATTAGCGGGGGTGACGTTGTTACAAGTGTGGGTGTGGGAGCACATTCCTATAGAGAGGCCTCTTGCAGACAGGGATAGGCTAGTTGGTCGAGCATACACATATGGATACACAAGTATAGTTGTCCAACGAAAGCTAGGAAAACTTGAGCATTGGCAGAGGGTACTAGATGATATTGATACAGTCATTTAAAGACCATATATGGATTGTGAGGTATGGGCAGAGGACGAGATAAAGATACCCTATGTGTATATGTCTAGGTATCTGATCGGGCAAACTCCCTTCATTATTGAGTGATTCCTGCATAGTCGTGTGCAGCGACAGTATGGGAGACAACAGGGGATGCCGTAGGAAGCCTTCTTATATGCTCAGCGGTGATAGGATGTGTCGGAGTGGGGACCGACTTTGGATAGTGTAGCACCAGTGGAGGAGTATATGACTCTAGCAGGGAAGATTTGGGACTATGGGGATGGTATTGTTGATGCTGGGATGACAGAGGAGTTCGCAGTGTACTTTGTGGCACATGTAGTGGCATGGATATCGGATCTAGCAGAGATGCTACCTGCCTTTGATGATGATGAGGGTGAGAAGCCAGATTGGCGAGGGGGAGTGAGACAAAGAGATGAGGAGGGAGAGGAGGTGGCAGAGGGTGGTAGAGGGTGGTGGAGGAGATGATGGAGGAGATGGTGGAGGAGGAGGAGGAGGAGGGGAGAGGGGGAGAGGAGGTGTCGATGGGGGGAGAGGATCGGATAGAGGGAGGGGAGGAGATGGAGCAAGTGGTTTAGATATAGGAGGTAGACTCCTTCTAGGTACTGGTGGGGTTGGTAGGGGAGAGGATTTTCTAGTTGTGGTGGGTGGGATGGATGAGGATGAGAGGCAACCTGCACAGAGGAGGAGATCAGATGTTTTACCTCCACCAGCGCCTCAAACAAGGACAGGTGCAGGTGGGATTACCATACAGGTACCTTTTCATATTAGGATACCTACACATCGGTAGGATTCATATATCAGAGAACTACAGGTCATAGTGCAAGAGCTACAGGCATAGGTGCTAGCTCAGCAAAGCCAAATTACATAGATTATGGCCGAGCAGGATGCAGAGAGGGAGCGTCAAGGTCAGGCAGAGGATCTTGCTGAAAGGTTGGAGAGAGCGAAGACTGGTACCCCAATGCGTGATATGCTGAGGGAGATACGGTATACGGCCAAGGAGGCCGAGTATTACAGGCGCTTATACGAGGAGGTGGCTCCTAGAGATCACAGAGTTCCTAGCTATGTTGTCAGTCGACCTAGTCGTAGTTAGTCGAGGATAGAGAGTAGAGGGATTACAAGACTGGCCTGACATGATCCACTTGGTGGAGATCCAGGAGTTGGCCCATCAACTACAAGGTCATCAACCTCAGGAGATAGTCATACTTGAGAGACTTGTCTCTATTGGTTTTTTGATCATTTGTTGTATTTTGACAGACATGATGTTTTGTGTACATTCCGATCATTTTATATATATATATATGACACTAATTTTCTTTGATCCACATGTGATATGTTATTGATGATGATGTTGTATGATATGCTTTGATCTATGATGACTCTATGATGATGATGTGATGCTTAGATAAATGCTTTTGATTTATTTATGATGTGCACTGATTTTCTTCGATCCATATGTGATATGTTATTGATGATGATGTTGTATGATATGCTTTGATCTATGATGATTCTATGATGATGATGTGATGCTTAGATAAATGCTTTTGATTTATTTATGATGTGAATGTATTATTCATGATGAGATGAAAATATGATGATGTATTGCATTGATTACTTTGATTTATGATAATGATAATGATGTGCAACTTAATGCAAAATGATATGATGTGAGATGTATCTTGAAAATGAGATATATGATATGCAAAATTTAAAATGATATGCAACTAATTGCAAGATTAAAATGATATGCAACTAAATGCATGATTAAAATGATATGCAACTAAATGCATGATTTAAAATGATATGCAACTAAATGCAATATTTAAAATGATATGCAACTAAATGCAAGATTTAAAATGATATGCGACTAAGTGCAAGATTTAAAATGATATGCAACTAAATGCAAGATTTAAAATGATATGCAACTAAATGCAAGTTCATTGTTGTTGTCATTCCTGTGTAGCCACCTGTTTGTGCTCTGTTTTGTTTGTCATCATTGAGCATTTGATATATTGGAAGTTAATACAAGCATCATGGTATAATTGAACCATAACGACCCGAGTAACACTTACATGGTTTTTGATATTGCAAGATGGCACAAGTATCAAGGTATAATTGAACCATGACGACCTGAGTGTTGCTTGTGTAAAACAAATATGATTTTACCATTTGTATGCGCAAAGTGGAAAATGTCTTCAATGTTATGTTTCCAATCATGTCTCGAGACACATTTGCACTATATGAATGATCGCCTCACAGACAGAAAACTAAAGAAAAATATCAGATTCCTTTGTTGCTTCTCTAGCTAAATGCATCTTTGAGTAACTCAGGAGATCTAATGTTCAAAAATTTGAAGATACAAAATAGTCAAAACCTCATGCTATATGTAAACAAATCATAATTCATAAAATCATCCATCATGTGTGTGTTAAAGTTTTTAGTTGGACAATTGTCTTGTTTTCTAGCCTGATGAGCAGTTGTTGATATTGTTTCCTTAGCATGTTGCGATCCTTGATGTTTGCTGCCGGAATGGTTAAAGTGAGAGGAATGCTGCCCCTAGCCACAAATATCTATTGATGCGAATATACACATTGATCACCAAGCCATGGTGGGATATGGAGAACTGATCTTTAGATAATCAAGGACAGTGACTACGCTAAGTATGTCTAGGATAATGTTGCATGGGTAAGTGTTGGGCGGTGGCCATGAGCTGAGACTGAGATGGATCAAAGACATGAGTACCGATAGGTAGAGGATTTTTTTTCTCACAAATAGCACTTGTTGCCAGATTTTCACTACTTGTTTTTATTGCACTTTTTTCTTTCTCTGATTTTTTATTATTTTTTTGTTTGCTTTTTCCATGCATTAGACGACTTAAGTGTAGAATTTCTTTAGATGGATGTTGTTGGTTTTCTCATTGAGAATGTCTCCCTCTGAGGTTGTTAACTGATAGGCACCTGATCCATAGGCTGATATGATGACATAAGGACCCAACCAGTTAGGTTCAAACTTCCCCTTCTTTTCTTGATCTTGATGATCTCTTGGATTTTCCTTTAGTAAAAGATCATCGATTTTGAAAGCCCTAGGGATGACTCTATGATTGTAGCTTCGACACATGCGCTACTGATATGCCTTAAGATGGTCATAGGCATGTTGTTGTTTTTCATCCAGAAGTTCTAGTTCATGCAATCTATTTACTTGATATTCCTCATCTGGTATGAGGCCCTTTAAAGATACTCGAAGAGAGGGGATTTCTACCTCAAGAGGTAAAATTGCTTCTGATCCATATACCAATGAATATGGTGTAGCCCTTGTAGGTGTCCGGATACTAGTTCGGTATGCCCAAAGTGCCAGATTGAGTTGTACATGCCAATCCTTGCCTGCATCATTTACCATTTTCTTGAGGATTTTCAAAATAGTTTTATTTGATGCTTCAGCTTGACCATTCCCTTATGGGTAGTAAGGTGTAGAGAAGCGATGTTGGATTTTGAATCACTCACATAGCTCTTGCACATCTTGATTTTTGAAAGGACGCCCGTTGTTTGTGATGATGGAACTGGGAATGTCATATTTGCAAATGAGATAATTGAGAATAAAGGAGGCGATCTATTTTCCAGTTACCATGGTCATAGGGATTGCTTCAATCCACTTTGTAAAATATTTTGTTGCAGTGATAATGAACTTGTGTCCATTTGAAGAAGGATGGATTTTTCCTACTAAATCGAGTCCCCACTGACAGAAAGGCCAAGATATAGTGAATGGTTGTAGCTCCTATGTTGGTGCATGAATAAGATTGCCATGAATTTGGCACTTTGGACATTTCTTTGCAAATTGATAGGATTCTCTCCATTGTTGGCCAGTAGTATCCCATTCTCAGAAGTTTCTTGGCAAGAGTAGGACCACTTGAATGCATACCGTAGATACCCTCATGAAGCTCGTGCAAGGAAGAATCAGATTTTTTATCATCGAGGCAACGAAGAAGAGTACCATCTGACCTTGACGGTTAAGTGTGTCAGCGGTTAAGGTATAGAAGGTTGCTTGTCGGATGAAGATGCATTTTTGGTTATAGGATAGTTCGAGTGGAAGGGTATTGTTCTTAAGATATTCATATATTGTCCCATATAGGGGGGAATCCAAACCGGTTAGGGCATATATGAATTGGGATGCAGAATGATCATATGCCAGGGAAAACAATTGCTCTACCAGGAATTCGTAAACACTTTGTTTCTCTAGAATCTGTAGTAGTGAAGCGATAGTGGCCATTGCATCGGCCACTCTATTGTCTAACCTTGGTATTTGTTTGAAGGTGATGTGTACAAAGTACTATTTGAAATCATCCACCATTATCTTGTATGGCTGCAACTTGTCATCCTTTGTCTGATATTCATTATTGATCTGATTGATAACTAGTTGGGAATCTCCATAGACTTTTAATCTCGTGATTTTCCATTCCACAACCATTTTGATTCCTGTCATGAAAGCTTCATATTCAGTGATGTTGTTGGTGATTGGAAACATTAGTCTATAAGATCTTGGAATGGTGTGTCCTTCGGAAGTGACGAATAAGATGTCGACACCTGATCCATGTTAGGTATAGGACCCATCAAAGTATAGCATCCACTGCTTGGTTGTAATATTAAGGACATCCATGTTTGGAAATTCCACCTGCATTGGTTGTTTATCAGGTAGTGGTGCTTCAGCTAGTTGATCCACAATTACCTATCCCTTGATAGCTTGACGTTCTGTATACTGGATATCAAACTCACTAAGAATCATGACCCATTTAGCCAATCAGCCTGTAAGAGTTGCTTTGCTTAGTAAATACTTGAGAGGATCAGATTTTGCCACCAGCTTGATTGTATGAGCAAGCATGTAGTGATGGAACTTTTGAGAGGCAAATACCACTGTTGAGAAAGCCTTTTCAATGAATGTATAGTTTATCTCATATCCATTTAATGTTCTACTAATGTAATATATAGCTCATTCCTTGTCTTTTTGATATTTTTGTGCTAGCAGTGCCCCTAATGACACTTTGGTTATTGAGATGTAGAGGATGAGCAACTTCCCTGCTATTTGTGGTATTAAAACTAGCGGATTCATTAGATATTGCTTGAGTTGATAAAATGAATCCGTGCACTTGTCCTCCCATCTGAAAGGTATGTTCTTGTGGAGAAGATGATTGAATGGGAGAAACTTGTCTACTAGTTGGGCTATAAATTGTCTGATGGATTGTAGTCATCATTGTAAAGATCTGAGTTGGCTAATGTTCTTGGGAGGTGGCATCTCCATGATGGCCTGTACCTTCATTGGATCTACTTCAATGCCCTTTTCTGACACAATGTAGCCTAATAGTTTGTCTGATGTGACCCCAAAGACACACTTCTTAGGGTTTAGTCTGACCTTGAACTTTTCCAATCTTTGAAATATTTTATCCAATATGCCCAGATGTTCTGCTCGGATGAATGATTTATCCAGTAGATCATCCACATAGTCTTCCATGAAGGTATGCATCATATCGTGAAAGATTGTTGTCGTAGCTCTTTGATAAGTTGCTCCAGCATTTTTCAAGCCCAAAGGAATGACATTCCAATAATACGTTCCCCATGGTTAGGTGAACACAGTTTTATCTTGATCTTCCAGAGCTATTTGAATTTGATTATAGCCTGAGAAACTATCCATTAATGATAACATTGCATGGCCTATTGTTAGATCCACAATTATGTCAATACTTGGTAAAGGAAAGTCATCCTTTGGGCATGCTTTGTTGACATCTCTAAAATTTGTACATATTCTAGTGCTTTTGTTAGGTTTTGAGACTGATACAATGTTTGGAATCCATTCAGCATAGTCTATGGGTCGGATGAATCCGACGTCTAATAGCTTCTTTAGTTCCACTTTGACCAACAATGCTACGCGCGGATTCATTTTTCTTAATTTATGTTTTACTTGCTTAGCTCCTGGAGTGATGGATAAATGATGCATGATCAGGTTCAGGTCCATTCCAGGCATATCTGCATATGACCAAGCAAAATTGTTTTTCTTTTCTGTGAAAAAATTGATGAAATCTGATTGTTCCTCCTCTATGAGTGATTCTTCTAGGTGTGTGGTCTTGATTGTTGCCTCAGTACTGATGTTTATTGATTGAGTCAGCTCAATCAATATGGG
Organism: Cryptomeria japonica; assembly: GCF_030272615.1. NCBI lineage: Eukaryota > Viridiplantae > Streptophyta > Pinopsida > Cupressales > Cupressaceae > Cryptomeria > Cryptomeria japonica. Next base: position 343,750,089 of record NC_081415.1, read on the forward strand.
GGATCTTTCTTGATAATGTTCCAGAAGAGTGTCAAGTCTCCCATCCTTAAGTACCTCAGAAAGGTTTTCACCCTTAGATGCGTCTTTTATTTTTACTTTTTTGGGATCTAACACTGCCATTGACTGGTTTTCACCATTATATCCTTTGCTTCTTTCATTTTTGTAACTGAGAGACTTGGCACTCCCTGGATGACAGATATTGTTACTTTGTTCACTGGTAAAGCATGTTTCAGGATTGACGAAACAGAGGTATTGGACAATGGATTCATCGTCTGGGAATATAGGTAAATTATGGTGTTCAGGTTCTTCCCAGTCGATGGGGTCAGGAAATACAAGCGGTAAGGAGTCATTTAGTGGGTTGAGGTCGGCCACGGTAAGTGTCATGATAGTGTTATTGTCATTGTTTGGGATGTTGGTTAGGTCTAGGATTTTTTCAAGGTCTTCGATGGTATTATCTTTGATGTAGCCTTGTTCATATTGTCGTTGTTCATTCTCACTAGCTTCGTAGATATGTTGTGGTCCAAATTCAAGTGGTCGAGATTCTAAGCCTTGTCCCTCCTGAGAAAGGGATGTGTATGAGTGGATGGTATCCACCTCAATTTCTTTAGTGATATCAGAACAACCATCCCACTCATATTCATTGGAGTTTGTTTCAAGATCACTATCCCAGGTTCTTTAATTGCAATTGACAAGTATGTTGTATGGAGAAAAAATATTACTGATGATTGACACTAGTTTGGTAACTTGCTTTGATTCAGAATCGGATCCTTCCTGTACTCTTTGTATTTTCTCATACATTATTTCTCTTTTGTAAGTGACAATTTCTTCAGGTGATGGTTCATCCTTGGTTTGATCAGGTTCTTGCACGTGATGCACTTTTTTGTAAGAAGCTTCTTCCCTAAAAATGACTAGCTCTTCTTGTTGTTTCTCATGGTCTTGGTATTCTTCCTTATTTCTTATTGTTCCTGCTACTTGGTGTAGCGCTTTGTGCCATGAGTTTTCTGTATATTTCTTCTTTGCTCTCCACTGAGGTTTTTGATAGTTATTTTTCTTTTGGAGAGGCGGTACCTGTTGCACATATCCTAGTCCTGTCTTATCTTTCGCAAATTATGAAGGTGGTTGCAGGGGTTCTATAATGCCTTCTTGGCACTTTCCAATAGGTCCTTTGCCATTGTATCCCATCTGTTGCATGATCTGGAATCCATTTCCATATTGTTTTGTTGGTACATCCACATCTATAGCAGCAGCTCTGACTTCTTCATCCTTGTATAACCAAGGATGTCTTTCTCTTCTGATTCATTTGCTAGTGTGCCCAATTGGATAAATTTACCATCATACTTGGTGATGGATTTTGTTTCTTGACATGTTGATACAAAAGGTTGCCCATAAGATTTTGGTGACGTTGGCAACTTTGATAGACATAAGGGTTCAAAATAATACTCCCCCATGCCTTGGTCCTTGATTTTCCTTTTTTGCTTGAAGGCTATGGATAAAGACTTGAGTTCTTATTGATGATTGGGTATTGAGGAAGCTTGGGCTTCTTTGTTCTGTGGAACTAGGTTGTCTTGAGTTTCCCCCATAGTTTTGCAATGCTAGAAAGGGTTGTTATCTACTGATATAGAAATTTCTTGCCCGTTGTATGGGAATTTGAGACATTGATGATATGTTGAAGGTACTGCTTGCATTTCATGTATCCAAGGATGACCCAATAGAATATTGAATGTTAAGTCTATGTCCAAGACTTGGCACATAGTGTCCTTTTGTATGGGTCCTACCTGAATAGGTAGTTTTACCATTCCTTTGGATGACCTTTCTTCATCATCATATGCTTTGATGGTGGTCTTTTTGCTTGGATCAATAGACTACTCAAAGAAGCCCAACGCATAGATAAGCTTTAAAATACAGATATTGAGACCATCTCCTCCATCTATTAATACTCTTTTCACTTGGTGTTTATAGACTGACTTTGATATGGAGTGGGGTATTATGCGGATGATTCAAGGAGACATCATCATGTTCAGAAAAAGATAGGTTATGCGATCTTGTCATAAGAGCCACCATAGCTTGGAATCAATTAATGTCCAGATCTTTAGGAACGTTTCTCTCGACAAGTTCTTGTTCCAAGATATCTTTGTGTTTTCGAGATAGCTTAAGCAACTCAAGTATGGATATCTGAGCAGGAGTTCTCTATAGTTGATCAACTAATTTATATTGAGTCTTGGGGAGAGTTGTTGATGTTGATGTGTTCCCTCTTAAGACGTATTTTTGAGCTCTGGTTGTTACATTAATCGACTCATGTTCTTGTTTGTCCTTGATTTTAATGGCATTCACTTGGTTGTCATCTGTCAATATGCGATTGATGGTTTTGTCATATATGTGATTTATACGAGCTCCTCTAGTATCATTTGATGATGATGCTCCTCCTTTGTTGTAATTTGGAAGAGGATTTTTAAAGGATTCATGGTCACCGTTTCTTTTGTGATTATCAATTGTTAAGTCACCTCTATCGATCATGTCTTGGATGGTGTTTTTCAACCTCATGCAATCATTTGTGTGATGTCCTTTGTTTTGATGAAAGTCACAAAAATGTGAGTCATTCCACCAAGGTGGTTTGATCTGAGGCTCATAGTTTCTCGTGGCTGGTAATGTAATGATATTGTTTGCCAACAGTTCTCGAAATGCTGATTCTAATGTTTTCCCTAAGGGTGTGTAAATACATCAAGACGGGAAGATGTTGGTATTACCTCTCTAGTTTGCATTATCCCCTCGGTTAAAGTTGTTGCCTTGGTAGTTCTTGTTGGTGTTTGATGTTGAGGCTCCTTGATTGGTATTTTGTGGGTAAGTGTTAGTGCCTTGGTTAACACTTTTTTGATCTTTGTTGGATGGTGGGTTGCCTGATAAAGCCAAAATAGGTTGTTTAGACTTCACATTGTTAGCATCAACTACCCCATCATTAACAATTTTTTTGTTCCTTGTCCAAAATCTGGATTTGTCCAAAGTGTTGTTGTTGTTTTGATTGTTAAATAAATTAGTGTTTGTTGAACCAACACTTTCCTTAAATAAATTTAAGGTTCCTTTCTTGATGCAGGCTTCCTCTACTTGGATTTCGTTTTCTATCAACTTGGAAAAAGAGGATATGCATTGGAGCTTGGGTTGATAACTCATCTCACTCCTCAGATTATCGATGAAGATTTCCATCTTTTCTTTCTCAGGAACCTCTCGAGGATATGTAGAAACCATGCATCTCCACCATTGAAGAAACATAATGAATGTTTCATTGTTCTTTTGTTTAGTGTTACATACTTCCAACATGGGGATTGCATGTTGAATGTTATAGGAGTATTGCATGATAAATTTGTTTACCAACTCATCAAATGATCTGATGGGAGGTGTAATTTTAGACAACCACTCCATTGTTTTCCCTCCCAAACTTCTTGAGAATAATCTCATTAAGTAAGTATCATCATGGGAAAACTCGAGACTCATGGTACAAAATTCCTGAACATGATCACGGGGATCACTTTTACCATTGTATTTTTCATACTTTGGTATATCTGAATTTGGGGGAAAAGGTATCATGTTCAAATCTCCTATCAAAAGGATAAGGCTAGATTTCATCCAAGGAGTAGCGTATTGTAGTTCCTTGTTGCATGTTCTGCATTTGTCTTTGTAGCGTTTGAATTTGTTGTGTTAGAGCGACCATGTGCACATTAGTATTTCAAGGAAGAGCTTCCTCTCTTTCATTCAGATTGTTTCGATTGCGGGCATGGTTTTGTTCATGAGTGTTGTCTTTCTCGTGCTAGTTTTTCAGGTCGTGTGTTTCTTCTTCTCTTTATTGGTCTTGATAGACGTAATTTATAAACCTTGTTCTTGAAATTCTTTCATCTACATTCCTTGTTCTCAGTATCAAAATCTTCAGGAAGTTTAACTCCTTTGCTAGTTAGCATGAGTATATATTTTTCTTTGTCTGCCTCAATAAGCTTTTCCTTGAGTTTTTGGAAGGCTGTGTTTTCTTGGCATTATTGGAGAAGTTCTTTCGTGATCTCTGTTTCACCCATATTGGCATACTCATCAAAAGGATTGGATAATCTTCTACCCACACTTGATTCTGATTCTGATTCCTTTTGTTTGTTTCTTTGGGATTGGGTGACAATGGGCATTTAGTAAAATTATACTGAGATGAATTCTTCCTCTTCTATTGGAGTTCTTGGTGGTGTTGGTGGTTTGGGGTGAGCTTCATTATAAATGATACAGACTCGTGTGAATAAAGCGGGATTGATCCTTCCTCCACGTTTTAAGCATTGGTTGAATGTCACTTTCTGAATATAAGCTCTACTTCTTAAAGGTTCCTTGTCAAACTTGTTTGTTTTGCCTTGGATATACAATCGCATATGACACAAGAATGCGCGATGTGATGCAAAGAGTTGGCGATTGATGTAGAGAAACTTATTCCTTTTTGCAAGTGTCTTAGAATTAGGTTGTCTCTTCTTCAACTTATTTTTGTGATGAAGACTTGTTTTTCTCAAAACATGAGGAGTGGTCATTTACAAATGTTCAAAGGTTGACATTGATGTTGGATTTTGGATACTTTGTTTGAAAAACTCAAGCTTAGTTTATCAAATAGAGCTTTAGTTTGATTCACCTCCATGGCAAAGTGTGTCAAATGATATGGATAAAAGCTTCCCGATATGGAAACTTGATTTGACAACTTAAGATTTAAACTCGGTATGTTTTTTTGATAGAATTCGTTAGGTGGTGGAACGTTGATCACTATTATGATACTACCTAATTTTGTTGGATGAAGTCTTATCTTGAGCTAGTTGAAGATTCAAAAAACGTGTTCATAGAACACCTTGTTGATTTTGGAATTATTTTCTTTGATGATTGGATTTGAATTCTAACAGTTGAGTTTGCTAAGAGACCTGAAAGGGTACTCAAAACTATTGATGAAATTTTCCCAAAATGCCTGATTTGCTATCTTTTTTCTTGGTTTTTACCATGTGCTAAAACAGAGACCGAATGCGCTAACGAATGTTCCAGATGCGCCACAAAATGTTATCTATGCGCTAAGATGCCTATCCTATGTGCTAACTTAGATTTGTTTAAAAATGACTTAGTTGAAAGAGTCATGCGCTAATATGTCCTTGATACGCACTACTGTTTGAGCTGAAAGCGCTAAGATATACCTTTGATGCGCTAAGTTGATGCTTAAATGTGCTAGGCTGATGTCGAAAAGCGCTATTGAAAGTTTTTCCAGTATGATACTAATGATTGTTGAAAGCACTAATATTTGGTTGAAATGCGCTATAGAATGGTTTACATGCGCTAGGAAGTTGCTCCTACATGCTAAGCTGTCCTAATTTCTTGGATTCTGTCATTTTTGGATTTTTTAACACTTGTGTTTTTGATGGATGATTCTTTAAAAAATAAATTGCAAACACGACATGAAAGAGATAACAAATTTTGCCTATGCTAAACAAGTAGTGTATGTTCTTTGAGGATGTGTTCCAATCCTCGATGTTTTCACTGGTTTGGATAACAAGTAAGACAAATCAATCAGACTCTTTATTCAAGGGTCATTAACAATATCATAGCCCACTAGTCTCGATACTTCGTCATCTCAAACAGCCGTGTCACCCCCCAAAGGGTGCCCATTTTTTTGCCTTTTGCCAGAAATTAACTCAAAGTGAATTGCTTCACAATTGAGTAGTTATCTTGGGAGATATATGGTGAGTAATTTTGGGGGCGGATTCTTCCCCACCCTTGCATTATGATGTTGAAAATGTCTAGATACTGACTCGGCTCAAAGTTTCTAGTGCTAAGGTTCTTAATCAGGATTTCATTCGGTCTTCAGTGATAAACTCCCTCAGGAGGCTTCCCAACCTTTAGAACAAAGGATTTACGTATCTTAAAGATACTGGGGGAAGGCTAATCGTTGAGCAAAATCATTGAAGGGGACTTTTGTCAGCCTCCACATTTGATTAGAGTGGGTTCGAACACTTGGTGATAAAGTTGTTTCCCACTTAGGTCATTCCCCTCTCACTGGCCATTAACGATGCTCTAAGAGAAACTCGGGAGGGCAGACCTGCTAAAGGTTTTAAATGCTTGAAGTAAAGAAAGCTTTTAAGAGTGGTTTAGTTTTTTGGTCACCCAGTTAAGAAGAGAGCATATACCTTCCACTTTCGAGACAAAGCACACAAGTGTTCTTTTTATCCTTTCAAAATAATTGTTTTCTAAATTCTACTTAGAGATGTTGCTTCGAAAAGCATGGTGTTCTTTTTAACCTTTTATAGCAATGATTTTCTATCTAAGAAAATAAAATCCTGGTCAACAAAATAAATTGTGGTGTTCGTCAACAAAAGAAAAATCGATACATGAAAGTTTCTTTGCCTTTGCATAAAATAAAGATGAGGTTCTTTTTATCCTTTGAAAAATGTCAATGAGTTCATTTTATGCACCAAAGGAAAGTGAAGTTCTTTTTGCCTTTGTAAAGCAAATTTGTTTGTTCTTTTTAAACCCCAAATGAAGTGTTTTCCTAACTTGCAAGAATGAAATATTTGCTTTGTTGTTCTTTTTATCCATGCAATAAAGAAAAGATTGAGTTTTGTTTTAAGCACCAAAAGGAAAGCATGAAGTTCATTTTATGCATCCCAAAGAAATCATGAGGTTCATTTTAAGCTTTTGTTAAAAAAAAAAAAAGGTGAGTTCTTTTTACTAGCTTTACAAAGAAAGCAAAGAAAACTAAACTAACTGCCTTTGTTCTTGCATAAAAATGTTAGAACCTGCACACAATCAGCAAGCAAGAAAAATTAAATCATGACGGGGGGCTTCACAAGTCTAAAATTTTCCTTCTTTGGTTACAAATTTTCCCTTTTCTCTGTCAGAGCTATAAGCTACAAAAAAGTGCAGATGCGCTACACTGGCTACCGAATGCACTACTCTGGCTACCGAAGGTGCTACGCTATTATAGAATACAACCAAAATTCTATGTGCTAATAGAAAGTCTATATGCACTAGGAAAGGGGTCTAAACAGTGAACCAAAAGCGCTAATGAAAGGTTCCTATGCACTAAAGAAAGGTCCCAATGCGCTAAAACAACTTTTCCACATGCTTGCAATCTTGCTCCTGCATCAAAAATGATATGATTTATGGGGTTATGCCCCATGGTGGGTGCCAAAAATGTGTGCGGGAAATGAGGGCAGCGAAAACAAAAAATTCGGTTTCAAAGTGTCCCACACACCAATGAGACTCTTGGTGCAAGTTATGGATCTATAATGAATAGCTCAACTTCCCAAGGAGTGTCCCATTGTTCTCTATCTCACAGGATTCCCAGGGTTTGACTCTTGCTCTCAGATCATTGAGCCAAGTGGCTTAGGAATGACAACTCCAAGAATGAGTGATGATTGATTAATAAGCATGGTTGCATTCCTACAGCATGTATGATATTGAAACTAGAATGATTTAAACTAGTATGAATATGATGCTATGATAAAGATTAAAAATCCTATCCTAACAAGATATACTAGTCTAACATGGATATGCTATGATATTGAAAATGATTCTAAATTCTTAGTATGAGCTAAACAAAGAGAGACTAGATTCTTAGTAAAATGACTATAAGCTCGATGCATAAAAAATTCTATTCACTAGTAAAATGACTATAAGTTAGATGCATAAAACTTGGATATGATTAGCAAAATGACTATAAATTGTATACACAAAGACTTCTATATCCAAATGAGAGAATGAGAGCTCTATTTATAGGAAAAAGAGGGCAATGGATGGTCAAGATTGAGCAATCTTAACAAGGGCCAAGATTGAAAGTTAATCAATCCATGTTCATAATTCTTACGAATGAAATGGTAACAATTGTCAACAAGAGGTTGCTTGAGAGGAGATGAAAGAAGCATTAAATGCTTGAGAAGACATGAAGGTTACCTTAGGAGGTAAGGTTAAGGTTAGGATAGATTCATTCATTTGATTAAGCTTTTATCCAAGAGGTAAACTCTTGTGCAAAGGTTAAATGGATTACCAAGGGTAAAGCCATGAGTGCTTGATGATACCCTTGGGTTAGGTGAAGGTTTAGTTAGAGAGAAAGTCTCTAACCATGAAGGGATGGGTGAGTTAATAATTAATGGTTTGGAAGACTTTGGGGACAAATTTGTAAGAGTCCTTCCAAATCTGGGGGAACTCAACAAGTTAGCTTGTTGAAGACACAAAGCCTTTATTGCTTTTAGAAGACTTTCCCCCAAATTTGAGAAGTGATATCCTCAAATTTAGGGAAAGGATATGATTGAAGGGATTAGGTTAACTGATTAAGATTAGATGGGTTCTAGAAGAATTTAGAAAAGGGGTTTAGAATGCAAGTGGGAGATGTAGAAAAATACAAGTGGATGGAGGGGAATTTTAATTAAAATAAATTTATTTATTTCAACTAAATAAAAGCAACTTGCATAAATACAAGTGGGGGATTTAAATAAATAAATTAGATTTATTTACTTGCAAGGATCAATTTAATTAAAAAGGGGGGAAAGGGAAATTAATTAAATAAAGTGATTTATTTAATTAAGGCTAGAAAAGGTTTAGATGAACTTAATTAAATAAATTGAGTAATTCATTTAATTAAATAGATGAATGCAAAGATTTTAATTAAATAGAATCTAATTAAATAGAGGAATGGGGTTAAAATGAATATTAAATATTCATTTAGGAAAGTGGTCAGATTTATATGTCTAGAGTAATAAATATTTAGAAATTAAATTTGAGCATTAGAGTATTTGGTTTTATTATTGATAATAGAAGAAAGATATTGATGATGTATAGAAATAATTTATTATCTCTAAATATTTTAAGGTTTTGGCATAGTGATGATCTCAAAATTGCAAATAATTTGTGCTTCAATCTTAAATATCACAAGTTCGATTTCAACCATTGTATATTTAAACTTTGACAACTTGTAACTTTGAACTAGTAGAACACAAATTGTCAAATTCTACTCACCTTGATCTCTAATATTTGATATTCCTATAAGGATTACAACATTTAAAGACACCATTATGGATTTTTTTCAAATCACTTGGGTCACATTCTCCTAGATCAAACCCTTGTATAGATTGGGGTTACACATTGGATATACATTTCAAGACAATATTTACCAACATGAAAATGGCTTATATGAAGATGAGGTTCTTTGTCCCTTAGAAAATTGAAATGTGCTCTAATGATTTCACCTTACAATTGCTCCCTTCTCTAAATTTATGGTTATTTACAATATATGAATTAATTGGACTTTTAGCATGTCTTTAAATACCAAAACATGACAACTTGTCTCATAAATTTGCACCAAGTCAACTCATAACATCTAGTATAGAGGAACATGAACTTTGGAATTTGAATCATGGGTTCACTTCTATGAATCAAAATATTGATCTCGCATAATTTGGAAATTATCTACTTGGATAAACATTATTAACCTTGATATAGGGAGCAAATGTATCAAGATAAGTTTGTATGAGGATGAAATAATGTGGGACGAAGTGACAAACATCCTAGAATAAGTGAGTGTGGGAATACATAACAATGGATAGGCATAAATTATGAGTAAAACATAACACAAGAGTGTGCTACTTGTTGATATGTAATTGCATAATTAAGATATTCCCTTCAAGATGAACCCAAAACTAATTGGAGAATGGAGTGGCTATGCTAATTTCACCCATTACATTTTTCCAATTTTTTGATGTATACAAATCTAATATTAGCATTATTAGTCAATGTAAAAATAAATATTCAAACATTCAAATGGATAATACCACATAATGTAATATATTATTGGATTCTTCTTTCTATAAGTGTGTCATCAAAATATACAAAATAAAGAAGATGTGCAACTAGTATATTTTGTCATAGCTAAAATAGGCACAAATTACAAGGTGCTTCTATTGCGTACAAAAATAAAAAGAAGAGAGAAGGGATACAAAATTATACTTGAGTGGAAAAGATATAAAATACTTCATATGAAGCAATAATTCAATATAGGTCCACATGGTTCAAGCATGTGATCGATATTTGTGCAATGAAATCATGTGATATATGTTTATAATAAAGGTATATCTAGGAATAATGGTTTTTGTCTAATACAAATCATTCTTTTAAATCTCAACCACAATGTGAAAAGAGTGAAAATATATGCCTCCTTCAATTTGTTACTTAAAAAATATGCATCGTGTTAACCAAGAAATAAGGGAAGGAAGCAATGAAACATGTGAGCAACCACAAAACCCTAGTTTCAAAGCTAAACCCTAAATCAAGCAATCAAGAAATGAAATCAATGTAATCAAAACGAAAAGAAAACCATAACCCTATTGCTTCCAATTCCTAAAGCCTCCATTGCTTTTCTCTATCTTTACAACAATGCTCTCAGATATTTATGTGTTCACAAAACATAATCAAAAGCTCAAAGGATATGATAATGAAAAGATGTTGAAACTTGTGCTTTGATTTAAATGAGAAGATGATTGAAATTTATAAAAGAATGAGGATTGAATGAAAGGCTAAGATTGATTTTCCTTTCAAGAGATCAATGGTCAAGATTGCATTAGAGGAAGTGTTGAGTGGATATGGAGGTGAGAGAAATTAGCAAGTGGGAGTGAAAAGTGGAGTAAGGGAAGAGTTAAGTGAGGAGAAAAATTAGGTAAGTTGGGTGGGAAATGGGAAAGTTAGAGTTAAGTGGTGTGAGAAATAAATAAATAAAATTTATTTATTCTCACCCACATTTAGGGATAATTAAATAAATATTAAATCTATTTAATTATAAGGAGTTTAAGAACTAAGATAGATTAAATAGTTAAACAATTATTTAACCTAAGAAGAATAGTTAGTCAAGGATTAAATAATTAAACAATTATTCAATCCAAGAAGAACAATTAGATTAGGTTAAAGAGACTAAATAATCAGGTTATTTAATCAAGGAAGAAGGATTAAGCAGGGTGATTAGATGATGAAAGTTGGTCAATTAGGCCAAATGATGAATTATAAGAAATCATAATCAAACGATTAAAATTATTTAATTACAAGAAGATAGAAGAATGACACTAGCGCTAGTTGAATAATTAGGATCACTCAATCAGTGCAGACAAATATATTAGTGAAAAGTATTGTCATGGGGGACAAATTTTTTTTAATATCTATACAAAGTTCATTGGACGGAAATGTAAAATGACACAAGATTATAAAAATAAAACTAAGGTTATCAAATGAGATTAACTATGCAAGCATTTAAGATAGATATAATCATAAAGGCCTAATCAAATAAGGCTAACCCTAGTATCTAGGCAAATTATAATGCAAAGATGGCCCTAGAGGCTAGATAAGGATCATGCACCCATATTAAATATGTAATCAATTTAAAAGATAAGCATGTAAGAACAAATATGTAGGATATGATAATAGAAGCAAATGAAAATATCATAGCCCCCAAGCTAGATCAAATTATAAAATAAAACTCATTAAAATAACAATAGTATATATACAAGAAAGTTATTACACGGACCTTAAAAATGTGATCATAAAAAATAATCATAGGAATCAAAGGTATAGTAACATAAGCATGAAAAAAGGGCATACACTAATAAACATGAATCCATAAGGATATAAACATGCTAGGCATTCAATAGGTAAATATATATAATGAAAAGTACATGCATAAAATAATATTGAACCATAACATTGTGAAAGCATAATAGGCATATTATAGGTAAATGATGATATATACTTAAGTGGTATATAAATCACAATATTATAAAAGCATAAAAATAATGAACAATTGGACAATCCAAGTATTAAGCATTTTCCATAAGTGAACATATAAGGATGCAAGAATATAAAAGTGAAAAAGAAAGCATAAAGAAGGAATGGTAAAAATCATAAAATATAATAAGTTAGAGCTATGAAGAATGAAAATTAATGTAAGAAAGATACCCCAAAGTGAATATAGTAACACCACCAATTTCACAAGATACAATATAATCATAATATAAAAGATAAAATGAGAATAGGAAAAACACGATAAACAAGACATTCAAAAGTTCAAAATGTAAAAAATCAACTAAAAAGTAAAATACAAACATAAAGATATCAAAGCATTTCATGTCTCTACATGCCTACGATTATAGGGGAATCACTACCTAATGGGTGTCATATTGTGTTTGTTCATAAAAAGGATTTAATAATCACTAAAAATCTAAGTGTCAATGGGTCAAGTGGATAGATTAATTAAGGTATATGTTTTGATATTGGCTTGGTTCAGGGTAAGTGCACCAAGATACTAGTAAAAAAGGGGGTCTTAAGTGGCCACTTTTTTTCTACAATCAACTAAAATTAAACATGGAGGAGTAATTTGAGACTCATGAACTCAAAATTTTAAGATACCAAAAGAATGATAATTGTAGTACTTTGAAACTAGTTTCTAAACTACTAAAGTTTTTTGAAAATGAATAAGATTAAGAGGGTCAAATTCTTTGTGCATACAAAAGTGTTCTTGTTTTTTTAGTAAAACATAACATAGCGTCTGGTATGCACCCCCAAATTTTTTTAGTTGCGTTTAGAATTTTGAAAAACCCATTGGTAGAAATTTAATTAAGGGTGAGCACTAGAAATTGTATATTTTTTGTAATTATTATTGTTAAAAAAAATTATGATTTTTCAAAGTGGATGCATCATAAAAATTTGTAAGGTAGTTGGAATTAAGGTTTCACCAACTAGGATAGTAACACCACCAATTTCACAAGATCAAACTTATATTTAAAAGGAGGGGAATTCAATAGATCTAGCCACAATTCAATTAGAGAAGAAGGCTAAGATGTTGATTGGATTTGTATGTTTGTTGTTTCCCCTTTTAGAGAGTTGAAATTGGATTTCAATTGTAAAGTTGGATCTAGGAAAAAATAATAGAGAATTGAACCAAAATAGTGATAACAAAATGTTCCAGACTTCACATAGAGCTACAAATAGAGATCTAAGAAGATAAAGTGGATCAAAACCTATGGCTAAAAATCTAGGTCGAATTGTTGGGACTAGGAGGGTAGGGAAACCTAGTCCTACAACTTCTAGATAGGTAAACGAGATGTTTTCTAGATCAGGAAGACACACAAGATTCATTATCAGAAGATCGAGTTGAATTCTTGGGACTAGGGTGCTGGGAGCTGCCTAGTCCTCCACTTTTTGTACCTATAAAAGCTTAACCTGTTTGTCATCGTTTATTCTATCGGGATCTTTGGTCACAACACCTGAATCAATTTCTTGCACGCAAAAAGAGAGAAAAGGGTTATTGATAGGGGTTTTCCTTGAGTCAAACCTTGGCTTAGGAATTAACCTTGAATTGAATTGAAGTAGGAAATGTAAATACTAAAGTAAATGTTGGAAGATATACCTTATATTTGCAAGGGATGATAGAAGATTAATGATGCAATGCACTTTTGATGTGATCACTAACATTGAATGCAATGACATGACAAACACGTGAACTTGAATGACTTAATCAAACACACATGCTTGAATGAAGATTGATGTGAATTTTATCCATGATAGTTGAAGGATATGGTCAGATGAAATGTTGTCTTGAATGCTTGAGAATTATTGGTGACAAATGCTTGACAGGTGCACAAATGATGGGGTACGAGTATGTTCAATTGCTTCTAGGTGAAAATCAATTAATAGGATGTCTTAATTTAGGGTTCCTTATATAAATTATTAATTAGGCCAACCTCCAATGGTCAAGTGTGGACATGGAGACCAAAATCCATTGGGGAGGGGAAATGCCCACCCATATTTGAAATGGGTTGTGTTTAAGGAGGACCAGGGCGGTGGGGGCGCCTTGGTCCAGAAAGGGGTGCCACAACGCCCTTGTCCTCCAAAAATATGACAAACAAACAAACAAATAAAGAGGCATATCCTTAAGATGGTGTCCACTCAGATGTTAAATCAAATGACATCAAATTTGGAGTAAAAAGGGGTCAAAATGAGCCTAGGAGGAATGAAGATAGGACACACTATAATAGGAGCACAAATATGAGGTGTGAATTGTACAAGGTTATAATTTCTGATGCTACATTTAGCCCCCACTTTAATGAGAGTATGGGCCCATGTAAATACTCGTGATAGAGTAGAAAGATAAGGAAGAGAGAGAGGAGCAACTAGGAGTGAGATCACAAAGAGATAAAACATCACTAACTTTCAAGAACCAATCCCCCAATCTTATGATCTTAACTCACATAATCACATGCAAGAACACACAAAACAAGACAAATAAAAAAACAGGTAAAACAAAGATAAAAGACACACAACACAAAGTGGTTAGTACTAAAATATCCAAGCAACTAGTTGAGGAGACCTCAATAGAAAAGATCTCAACCACTAATCTCATTCTCAAAATGCTATTATAAGAACACAAGACGTTGCATGAAAAGGGAAAGAGAATGTATTGAGTGATGAACCATGATCCAACAAGTACAAAATCTATGATCTCATGGGGAGGAGAAAGGAGAGAACATGGACACCACAGACTAGCAAGCTACATTATGCTAAGTGATCCAATAGAAGAAAAGAAAGAGAGACTATGAAATTCATAGTCTAGCAAGCTGTGTTATGCTAGGTGATCCATGAGAACATGAATACTCACAAGACAACAAGTTATGTTATATTGTGTGATTCATGTAGAAAAGAAGAGTTGAAATAGTCTAACAAATTGGGTTATGCTAGTTCCACTCATCTCAAAAATCTCGCACAAAGAGGGTTGAATAGTCTAGAAAGTTGTGTTATGCTAGTAAACCTACCTTAAGAAGTTGAAAAAGGAAGAGTTGAAAGGTCTATCAAGATGTATTACGCTAGTCAACTCACCCTAATGCATATGTCATCATCTAGTTTTAGGAGTTAAACATCTCATCTGAGAATTTATATCTAGTTTCAAGCATGCAACAACCTATATAAGACATGCAATTGAAAAATAATACATCCAGTTTAGGGAATGAAAACATCTCTTCTAAGAGTTAGGTTTGGTTTTGAGCATGCACACCTCATATAAGACATACAAAAGGATTGCATCCGGATTTAGGAATGAAGCGTCTAGTGTAAGAGTTAGGTTTGGTTTCGAGTATACAAAAATTCATATAAGACATTAAAAAGGACAACCAAGAAAGGCATTATGCCAAAAAATTCCACAGTTTGAATAAAAAATATGGTACAAGGAGGACATGATGTATGATCCCCCACCCCCTTAAGATGTCAACATAGCAGTATGTTGATGTCTTAAGGAATGTAGAAATAAGGATACACACCTTCATCACCAAGGAGACATCCTTTAGGAAACAATATACATGAATCCAATCTAAAGAGGCATGACTCTTATAAGCAAGGAAAAGATAGTTGCAAAAGAGATATCTTCTTACAAGTGTAAAGGGAATCCTTTGGAGGAGAAGGAGAAACAGATCTTTGCTCAAATACATCTACCTCCAAAAATATATTTTGAACAAAAATAACATCATTGACCAAAATAAAGGAAGGAGAACAAGAATTTACACCTTCCTCCTATTGCTAGGTAAATGGGTTCTTGATGAAGGATAACACACTTTTTACCCTAAGAAAGAGGTTTGTTTATAATAGGCATACATCACCAAGTGAAGAAGAGGTTGTACTCAAGGATACACACCACTTTCATAAGAGAGAATCCTTGAGCAAATAAACAACTTCACACAAAGAATGACATCGTATCACAAGCAAATGACATTCATCCTCAGAAAAGTGGATTTTGAGAAAGGATAAGAGATAGAAGATAGAATCAATGTCCCCCAAGCATAGGGACAAAGAGAAGGATTAAACTCCCTCTAAAGAGATATTACACATAAAATATGTAGCATTTAAAGAAAATAATAGGTCCTAACCAGGGAACATACATGTACTCTCAATAAGGACAATTCAATGTGAGAAAAGACATCAAGTTATGAAAAATACAATTCAAAAGAAGAGGAATCTTTGAAAAAGAGAGAGAATTGAATATATTATCCTTGTCCCCCAAGAAAGGAGACAAGGAAGAATTATGTTTTTGTCCAAGTGTGATTGGAATTGAATATGAATCACCACACATGGCAAGAGCCCCCAATAAAGTTTAACTACTAATTGTTGGATATCTGAGTTGTGTTGTCATTGATGCCAAACTTGGTGTTTTGGATAGAGTCTTGTTCAGATTTGTTCTTGTATTGTTGCAGATTTCTCTATTTAGTGTTGTTGTTGAGTTTGTGTTGTTGTTGTTGATTTTGATACATATTTTTATGTCTGGTGTTTTTGTTGAATTTATGTTGGTGGATCTTATCTAGAAAGTTATAGTTTTGGCAAGTTCAATATGTAGGGAAGAGAACTCAATGCCTCTAGATGGTGAAGGTTATGTTTTGAGGTTTTGAATATGTTGTATCATCATGTTGTATAGTTTGTGGATTGAAGAAGTTTATTGTTGTTGTGTTCTGATAGTGAGTGTCTATCAAAATAGTCCAAAAAATGCTTGATAGCCTCCAAATTTGTAGAATCTTGTGATGTTATTTGGTAGACATGTTTATTTGGTTCATGCAGTATTTCAATTTAATTCTCAAATGATGTTTATGTTCTACAAGTGAGGTATGTTATTCTATACTTGGTATATTCAATTGTGATGCATTTTTTAGTGTGTTGATTGAATTATATTGATTCAATCATACTTTTTAGTCTGGATATTCTTTGGCAGTTATGTCGGATGGTTTTTATGGGTCTCACCATAGCGTGTGGAGATCTACTTTAGGTATTTTGCATTGGAAGATTTTTTTGGCTGACTGGTTGCTGAGTTTTATTGTTTCTCTACAAGTTACATTTGGTGTTGACTTTAGAGAATGTGTTAGCATGTGTGGTTCTTTGGATTCATCTTGGAAGGATGTATTGTGATGGATTTGGGTCCCCTCTTTCTCCTAGAGTGGACCACTATGTATATTTTTGGTCTAGGTGGCTAATGTTGTGCAATATTGCTTACTTTGTTTGTGGTCGAGCCTCAATTATTTGTTTGATGATCTAACTTGTATTTAAGTGTGGATGTATGGGTTGTGTATGGGATAAAGTGTAAATTGATGTGAAGTGAATGTGAATGATGTGCAAGAAGATTTGATACTGTGGTTGTGCAAAAGTCAATTTGTGAAGAGCTTTGAAGGTGATATACTCAGTGTGACATTGTTATGAGATGGTGGTGGAGATCATATGTGTTTTCCATGATATTGGTTACTTGATACAATAGTTCAAGGAAAATTTAATGATTAGGAGATTCTTCTCATATCAATTTTTCTATTCTTTCTATTGTCAGAAGAAAGTGGGTCTCGTCGTAGCCCTTTCGTATCTTTACATGTAACAGTATGCCCCAGTTGTGCAAGTCCATGTATCTTGCCCTAAGGTAGTGCGTCTTAGTCTTGCAAGTCCATCAAGTGCATGATGCTCCTTAGCAATGAGCCTAAAACATTGTAATCAATTCTATTTATATTGTGAGTTTGTTTCTCAATGTGGTTTTTCCCTAATTGGGTTTTCTACGTAAATTTGGTGTCCATGTGTTGATGTTTTTAGTATTGTCATTAAATATTGTTTAGTAATTGCTAGATTAGTTTAGAATTTTTTTAGACTGATTCACTGCCCCCCCCCTCTTAATCTTGTTGTGGGTTTAACATTAATGTCATATGGTAAGGAGCAACATAATAAGGTGAATGAAGTGCTAAGGCACTACCTCTTCATCTAGAAAAAATCAAGATTAGTTATGTGAGGGGAAAGATCATGAATAAAATGTATAATATCATCTTGCCTACACATATGTTGATGATCAAGATAAGCTCTAGGAGAATAAGGAGGTTCTAGAGGTATTGATACACCAAAATTTTGATCTTGTCCCACTTGCACTAGAGTATGTATATGAGAAGAAGATGATGTCATGTTTCTCTTTAATTCTTTCTCTCAATTGGAGAGAGCATTGCCATATGAAAGAATAATAAGAATGAAAAGAAGTAAGGTAAAGTGAAAGAAACCATTATCCAACACACGATTTTGATAAATATAAATAAGAAAAAATGCAAGCAATGTGAAATAGAAAACCGATCGGATTTAGTGAATTCCATTATGAATAATGCAAGACATATAAATCAAATCTAAAAAGAAAAACATAGAATAAAGAACATGTAAGAAGTGTCAGATTCACCAAAATGTAAGGCAGGTTAGAATTAGGGTTTCACCTATTAGGATAGTAAGACCACCAATTTCACAAGATCAACCTTACATTTAAAAGGGGGTAAACCCAATAGATCTAGACACAATTCAATTAAAATAGAGGGCTGAGATGTTGATTGGATTTGCCTGTTTTCTATTTCCCCTTCTAGAGATTTGAAATTGGATTTGAATTGTAAAGTTGGATCTAGGGAAAAACAATAGAGAGTTGAACCAAAATAGTGGCAACAAAATGTTCCAAACTTCACATAAATCCATAGACAAATATCTAAGAAGAAAAAGTGGATAAAAACCTGTAGCTGAAATCTAGGCCAAATTATCAAGACAAGGAGGGTAGGGAAACCTAGTCCTGCAACTTCTAGACAGGAAAGCAAGATGTTTTCTAGGTCGGTAAGATGCATAATTTTCACTATCAAAATATTAAGCTAAATTCTTGGGACCTAGGTGGTGGGAGCTACTTGGTCCTCCGCTTTTTGCACCTATAAAAGATAAAATTGTTTGTCATCGTCTATTTTATTGGGATCTCCGATCACAACACTTGAATCAATTTCTTGCACATAAAAAGAGAAAAAAGGTTGTGGATAGGTTTTTTATTTGGGTCAAACCCTGGTATAGGAATTATCCTTGAATTGAATTGAAGTAGGAAATGTAAATACTAAAGTAAATGCTAGAAGATATACATTAGATTTTCAAGGGATGATAGAATATTGATGATGCAATGCTCTTTAGATGTGATCACAAATGTTGAATGCAATAACATGAAAAATACATAAACATTAATGAACTAATAAAACACACATACTTGCATGAAGATCAAGGTGAATTTACTCCATGATGCTTGAAGGATATGGTGGGATGAAATGCTAACTTGAATGCTTGACAAATGCAAAAATGATGGGGTATGAGTATGATCAATTTCTTCTAGGTGAAAATGAATTGATAGGATTTCTTGGTATAGGGTTCCCTAGGTAAATTATTGATTAGGCTGACCTCCAATGATCAATTGTATCCATGGGGACCAAAATCCATTGGGGAGGGAAAATTTCTGCCTATATTTGAAATGGGTCGTATTTAAGGAGGACCAAGGTGATGGAGGTGCCCTAGTCCAGATAGAGGTGACATACTACCCTTGTCCTCCAAAAAAAGGACAAACTAACTAACAAATAAGGAGGCATAGCCCCAGGATGGGCTCCACTCAATTGTGCAATCAGGTGACATTAAGTTTTGAGTAAAAAGGGGCCAAAATGAGCCTAGGGTGAATGAACATAGGACACGCTAAAATATGAGCACAAATATGAGGTGTGAATTGTATAAGATTACATTTTACAATGCTACAAAATCCTATCATTGAGTGTGCCCATCACATAAATTGCTCAAAAATAATTGAAAATGCATTTTTTTAATGTGTAAAGAATGAAGTGTAGAATTGTTGGTTGAAAAATTTGCAAACTAGATAAGTTTACAAAATTGTGGTTCTAGCCATAGTCTGTGAGATTGAATCTCTCCTAATTTTTAAGGATGGGCTCCCCCTTTAGCTTACTACTCTACCTTTCTAGAACACGATACAACTTTTGATTTCTAATCTAAACTTGGGTGGTGCATCATCCTAACCTCTTTTTCAAAATAGATGTTATTCCCTCCTCTTTCTTCAGGAAAGAATTTACAATAAAGAGCAGCAATAATTCCTACAATTTTAATATTACAAATTAACTCAAAATGTATGAATGATCAAAATAAAAAATAAGTAAAGAAGCAAAGTTTCTGTAAAGGTCCAAAATCCTCTATTGCTTCTTTGGGATAGGAAAGAGTGCTTAAGCTCAAAGTATTAAAATCACTATTGTCCTACCAACCTTTAATAACTTATTTAACACAAAGTGTTAACTAAGAAAATCAAAGTAAAGCACAAAGTATTTAGCTTGATTCCTTATTAAAAATTTTGATAATATTTTTCCAAAAATAAAGAAAAGGAGCTCAAAGTCTTCAAATCGCAATCTTCTTAAAAAGATGACAAAATGAAGCACAAAGTCCTGAAAAATGCTATCTTATTATAATTCAGCTAATTTTAATCTCGAAAGTACCAATATGAAGCTCAAAGTCTTCAAAATGATATCACTTTCACGTATTCTTAATTCTAATAACAAGAGTTGAAATATGACACAAAGTTCACAAGCCAACACTTATTATACTCTTTAACAATATTTTCCCACAAAGCCTACTAAAAAAAAATAAGATTTGATAAGAATACTCCTACCAAGCAAGCAATGAAGCCAACACAAAGTTTGATTGCCAAAGGTATCTTCTTATTTGAGTAAGTTTGCAAAATAACAATAGGAACACAAAGTTTTGGTTTTGTTATTCACTTCAGCAAATTCTTATTGCATATAGATTAAAGATAGATAATTACAATAAGCAACCTCAATATATAGGTGAGTTGCATTGAGAAAATCTAGGGAAAATTATGACTAAATTAAAGAAGAGTCATATTTGATTTTGGACTCGTGCATTCCCTATATGTCAAAACTTAAATACAAAATGACACTTAAAGTGTCAAAATTTTATTACAAAAATGCATTTATAATATAGAAAATGCTAAGTGTCTCCAAACACTCCATTTTGATCTTGTTTCATGAAGTCCTCAAACTTCTACATAACTTCTTTAATCTGTTCTTTATCATGTCCTTTGGTGTGACTCGTGATAACCTTGACCCAAGTAATAGAGTCTATGAGGCTTATGAAACATTTATTGATCTTTTTCAAATGAGAGGCTAGATCATCCAAATTAACTTGGATATCTATCGACTTATCAATTGAAGATAATGAGAATTCTTGTTTATCATTTTCTTCACCAACAAGCAAACTAAATTCTTTGTTGGTGACATCTGGGTGAATAGGTTTCTGATTCTCATAGAGGAAGGTGCAAGGAAGTGTCGATATCTTCTCAATGATGTCTTTACCTTTATCATTACATTAATTTTTTCCTTTCCTCATATCTTTGATAAGTGCCTCTAGGACATTCATCTCATTTTCCAAAACTTCCCTTTGCTCAATGTACATATCCCTTGAAGGGAGTACTCCATTGTCAACCAAAACATCTAATTGTAAATCTTCTAACTTCAACCAAGAGTTGAAGTCTTTCTCATATACCTCCAATTCATTTAAAAATAAATTCAAAGTTTTGTCGGTCTCAATCTTTACCTCCTCCAAGTTGTTCATTAGAGAAACTGTTGAACATAGGAGATGAGTTCCTTGGCTTAACAACCTATCCATCCATTTGCCAAATGTTCTCCCATGAGAATTGACCTATTCCTCTTGTTTAATGATATCCTGATCCACTGAAGAAGTGGAAGGCTCAACTATCCCTAATGACTTAGCAATCTTGATCAGAACTTATATGAGTTGATCTACCTATTTCTTCAATTTGTCTTTCTTAACCTTTTCTTCATTGAACATTGCTACAAGATGCTGAAAATATGTTTGAGCATCCTCCATTATACCTTTGTGTGTTTTTTTGCCAAGTTTATTTCTATTGATAACATAGTCAAAGGGTTGCACTTTATCCAAATCAGTGTTTGGAGGAGGAATTGTCATTTCCACATACTTGTTCTTTGATTTATCCACCTTCACCCAGGATAAAGTTTTGCCCTTCTTCGTGCCCTTGGATTTAACAAGCACCAACTGACTGAAATTAAACTCATTTGGAGATATGGCATTATTATTTCTATTAGGAGTGTTAGATACTAGCCATGGTGGTAGATATGTATCATCCTCCACTCTTGCAGATAACACTTGTGATGCCAATTCCTATCTAAATATTTATAGTAACAATGGGTGAAGTGGAGGTAATAATGGAGGGTGCATTTGAGTAATGGAAAGCCTAGGAAGAACCTGAGTTTCTAACATAAAATTATCAAAATCTTCCAACATGTAAGAAGTAACCTCAAACAGATTAGGAAGAAAAACATTATCAAGTTTGTCATGAGGTGTGTCAAGAGCAGACTCACTAGTAGTCATGGAATGAATGACATGGATTTCAAGAGCTTGGGATGTAAGTAAAATAGTGGAATCCAAAGGAACAATGTCATAAATTGAAACTGAAGTAGTACCTATAACATCACATGATTCAGGAGGAATACCTTCTTATGTCTCTTAAGACTAGGAAGTACTTGGGATTTCAGGTAATCCCTCATCATCAAATTCTTCTACTTCTTCATGCTCCTTTTCAGGTTCATCTTCGTCTTCTTGTAATTCTTCATCAGCCTCATCATCAATTTGAGTCTCTTAGGTATAAGAGTCCTCTTGATTCTTACCTTTACCCACTGTGTATTTCAACTTGGGGGCCTTTGGAACCATATGATCTTGTCTATTCTTGGTCCTCAACTTAGAAGTCCTTCACACAAGCCCTACAATATCATCATCGGATCCAATCTGGAAACGAGTCAACTAAACAAAATATAGAGTTAACCAAACATTGGTATTAGAAAGGAACCTAGCTCTTATTGAAGTTCTTTCCTTTTGAGACCACTAGATAAGAGGAAAAGGTGATCCGACAACTTCCTTCTTCTCATACATAGGATGTAGGAAGTCTCCATCCTCCTCAAGATCCTCAGGAATATCAGCAAGATCAAAATTTTCAATTTTCTCTACTATCAAACAATAATAGTCAAGCATCTAGATGTCCTCTTCAGTTCTGCAATCAATCCACACATCTTCAATCTGGTGGACATGAGTGTAACTTTTGTTGATTTTATTCTTCATACCCCTGTAGTCAAAATGCTTTTTAGCCTTGAAGAATTTTATTATTACTCTCCTGATTTCCTCTTCCATAGCTCGGGCCTTATAGATAGAGTTTATGGAATATCTCCCTATGGTGATGGAGAACTTGAGACCAGTATTATGAGTATCAGACTGACACTCATGTATTGATATCATTTGACAAGCTCTCCATGAGGGTGATTTGTTTGATGAATACCTTGGAAGCATGAAGGGTTCTCCATCAAAGTATCCAATCTTGAGATATGTGAATGTAGGAAACTATAAGAAGATACAACCATATTGATTTACTACATTTCAAAACTCATCTAATACTCTCTTATTTTGAGGATCCTTATCAAACATACACATATAATGGGCGAAGAAACCATCATTGACTCTCCTGAAATGATGCAAACTCTCCTTGGGATTTGACTGGGTTAAGTATTGATAAACAAGAACCTAGGTCTTGTCACCTGTAGTAGATATACCTGGAAAATGCCTCATTGAGGTGGCTGCATAGACAAGATATGAAGTCATGTATAGCTTCAAGGTCATAGGCACTTTCATAAACTACTCACATAATACATTTGCAATATTCTTACCCCAGTAGATTTGCTTCTTATTTTGCCTGATGAAGTGAATGTATTGATAGATCTATCTGTGATAAGTGTTTGAATTTGGGAGCCCTTTTACCCTACTAAGGAGAGTAATTGAATCATTGACCTCCTCAATGAAGTCACTATGAGAAAGAGTCTCAGGCCACCTCGTAATTGTAGGCCTAGGAGTCTTCATCCAATTCTCATTGATATTCCTCCTACACTTATCTAAGTTATTATCATCATAGGTCATTGTTGATTGTGTGTCAATGTTAGAATATTGATCTTGGACGGGCACTTGAAAATGGTATCAAAGAAGTCATCATCAAGCTTGATGAGAGTCTTCTTTCCTTATGAATCCTTCACTAATCTAGTTGTAGGATCTTATCTATTAGCTATGGCTAACACAAATTCAGGATTCTGCATTGACATAGGGAATGTCATGACCAAATTAATTCCATTATTAATGGTAGGCTCCATCTTGTAGGACATTGGAAGCTCTCTTACTCTTTTCATGAATTCTTCAAGATCTACATGTCCAATTTTGTATCTCTAATATTGTCAATGTTTGATGATATAGAAGGAGGAAAAACAGGATGAAGTTCTTTCTTTTTGAACTTCATTGTTCTTTTTCTCAATGATGGCTCCATCATTCGATAACAATTACACTGCAACATGATTTGCACTTTGAGGAAAGATAAACAAAGGAGGTGCATATCAGGTTTACAACCCTGATATGCACTATGGAAGATCATAACATGAAGGTGCATATCGGGGTTAGAAACCTGGTATGCACTTCAAATAATAAAGCAAGTCAAAATAACAAAGGTGCATATCGAACTTGTATCCACGATATGCACTATGTAATGAGAACAAAAAAACATAAATTGTTAGTCAGGGTTGTATCCCCGACTTGCACTTTGAAAGATTACTTGGTGTGATTCAGAGATACAACTCTGACTAACACTATGAGGCAACACATATAAAATGCAGTGTGGGGTGCAAGATGTATATGGTGAAAAATGATGATGATAAACTATTACAAAACCAACACAGATCTAACTACAACAAAACCCTAGTTCTACAATAAAGCATTCACCATACACCAATGAAGAAACCTAAGAACATGCAAATCACCAAATGAAATAATAATATCATTCACATGCCAAGTAGGGTTTGATCTCCATTCTCTCCTATCTTCGTTGATCTTGTTTGATATATTTTCTCTCAGATTTTATATGTGCACAAGAGCTCAACAAAGAATGGATTGTGGTTGTAAAGTCACTTGATTGCATAAAAGTATTATATTACTGGATTGATTAAGGCTTTCAAAAGATGAAGGAATCCTCTTATATAGAAGACACCTTAGAAAATGGAGGATAAGATTAAGAGGTGAAAGAATAAATGGTTGGTTGGGATTAAAGGGGTGGGTAGGGAAAATAATAAAATATGGAGGTAGGTAGGATAATTAAGAGATAAATGACATGTTTCATGGAGGGAAAAATTTAATTGAGGAAGTGGGACCAAATTAAATAAATAAAATATTTATTTAATTTAGGGAAAGGATAATTTAAATAAATAATAATATTTATTTAAATAAGGAAGGGCTAGAAGAGGATAAGTGAATTAATTAAATAAATAAAAATCTATTCAATTAATAGAAGACTTAGGATAAAATAATTAAATAAATAAAAATCTTTATTCAATTAGGACAAGACAATTTTAGGTGTCTACATTTTTCCCCTCTTTGAGATAATGCAACATGTCATGTTGGCTCAAAGAAGATAAGATAAACTAATACAAAGTTGCATCAAGACGAGAATGATATGCCCCCTCAAGAGATTGGATGATTTTTTTTTTTAAATATTGTAAACAATCTCTTGAAAAGAAAGAAAGGATAGAAAGGCCAAGGAAAGAGTGACAAGGCCACGCGGGAAAAATATTGACTCAAAAGGGATGAATGGGAAGCGGGAGACTGATATAGTGGACTAGGGTTACACAACCTATATATAGGCCATAGGGAAGAACATCCTCATTTGCATCCATACCACTCAGGAGATCAGAGCAGAGAACTTGGAGAGAGAAATCAATAGTCTAGGAGATATGGAAGAGAGGATTCATCACTTTGATGGTGTCTAACAATTTGATCGGCCAAAAGACATGGGTGAGTCGGTAAGTACATCAACCTTGATTAGTACCTTTTGCATTTATTACGCATTTGATGCATTTTATAGGCTAGGAAACAAAAACGTGGAAGCAGGTTTAGGTCTAGGAATGCGTCTAGGTCTCATTAGGGCACATTTGTGTCGTACAGGCATGTATGCATAGGGTATGCACACATATTTGACTATCATCATGTATGTGGGCTATGTGCATACGTCTATTTCATAGAGACACGTCTAGGTCAGGGAATCATGTTTGTGTAAAAAGGATGCATCTGGGTATAACAACGTCGTGTTTGTGCAAAGAAAGCATGTTTATGTGGTAAAGACGTGTATGTGTAGGATAAAACCATATGTAGGTCAGAAAAATGCATTTATGTTAAACAAAATCATGTTTATATCTTAGAAGGCCAAAATTGATAGTTTTGTGATGAACATACACTATCAATTGGATAAGTTGTTGAGAAGACTCACTTAAACAGGTGCCCTAGGAAAGACAAACTAAAATTTAGGCTACAATTGGCAACCATGTGATAGACATGCATCACCAACTGGACAAGTTGTTGAGAGGATTCACTCAATAGGTGCCCTAAAACAGGTAGGTTTTCTAAGCTAAGTATAGGATAATCCATCGAATTGATAAAATCCATTGAGTTCTCTAGCAAGATAAGATCAAATGCAACATGATAAACATATACACTAGGATACAATGCCATGTCATAAACATAAGCACTAGGATAGAGTCCAATGGGCAGCACCTTGTGATAAACATAGGTACCACTAGGATAGGATAGGATAAGATAAGAAACATTATGTGATGAACACAAGTACTGTTAAGATTGAAATGATTGGTTTGATTGGATGCAGTAGTACTTACCCCATATTGAGTCCAGAGAGAGATTTCCCATAATGCAAATATTATGAACATATCTGACTATTGATGAGCACATCGCAATCAAGAGAATGGGATTGAGACAAATCATATATATGCCTACGATTTGGGCAAATACAAGATTGTTGACTACTCTTGTGGAGAGATGGCACTTTGAGACTTGCACATTTTATTTATCTACTAGCGAGATGTTAGTAACCTTAGAGGATGTATATAGTATATTGAGGATACCCTTACATAGAGAGTTGGTCGTGTTATGACAGGCAGGGAGATGTAGATGCACTATGATGATTCTTCAGAGACCCAGAGCAAGAGCTGAGGGGAGGATACTTGAGTTGGGAGGTTAGGTACACCAGCATGAAGACATTGGTAGTAGTGGTGGGAGGGGTGATCAGCGAGTTCCTATGTCCTAACAGGGCTACTCGCAAATTAGCGATAGGGTGAGGCAGGGCACTAGAGATCCTATTGACTGAGAAAACTAGGTTTGCATGGGTCCCATGCATTTTGGCGCACTTATATCATAAGATCCATCAGTTTGTGTACCTTAGTGGTTATGGGTTAGGATGTGAGGTCACATTACTAAAGGTTTGGGCCTATGTGCACATAGCAGAGGTGAGGCTGATTCACTTCAGATTCAGAGGTCATGGGCATACCTATATGCATATGTATAGTATGATAACTTCACAGCCACAGATTAGGAAGCTAGAGTATTTGCGATGAATTTTTGATATCGACAATGTTATATGGAGGCCATGAGGTCTAGGAGGAGGATGCAAGAGAGATACCATTTTTTTCCACAATAGGTATCTCATTGGGCGAGCTCCCTATGTTTTGGATAGACACTTGATTGACAGGGTGACCCGAAAGTTCAACAGAGTATAGCTGATGCCACAGGGATTAGGATATTTTGCTCATGTAATTAAAGATTAGGTCCATTAGGGACCAATTTTGTCTTATGATGCAGCTCACATAGTTTTAGCAAATGGTTCCTATGCCATGGGATATATTATTTGATGTGGTCGATGCAGGTATGTTCAAGGATTATATAGCCTATTTTGTAGCACATCCTTTCCCATGATTGAAAACACCAAGAGAGGCATCTTTGGGATTGGATGATGATGATGATGATGACGATGGGGGTGGATGAAGGAGGTGACATAGGAGTGGAGGGGCTAGGAGGGTTGTGAGGGGTAGAGGAGGACAGAGAGATGTAGGGCAGGGAGAGGTATCCCAGGGAGGAGATGGAGAGGGAGGCATATCACTGAGGCTGCATAGAGGAAGAGGGGGATAACCATTATAGGTTGTACCTCATGTACACGCATAGGTTCAAGGTGGGCAATGATAAAGTGGACAAGTACAGGATGCCCCAGAGTAGGAAAGTTAGGAGGAGGGGGGAGCTGGAGGGGATTAGAAGGAGGATGAGCTACTCATGCTCAGGGAGATCATATAGAGTCGAGCTATTGAGATCGACAATCTCAAGAGAGAGGTAACTTGATTGAGGCGACAAATTTGGGAGGTGCAGGATGAGAGAGACTAGGATATCTAGTGGTATACAGTCATAGAGGACGATCTCAGGATATCTCAAGCTAGTCTAGGAGGTGATACATCATCTAGATTTTCTTATTGCATCCAAGAAGGGGGGAGATAGAGTATTGAAGGAACATGTATATGGTAGTGGTTCCTCCTCATCTCAGAGCAGGCAACTGTAGATGAACCTCCTGATCCACTGACACAAGACAGGATAGACAAAGAGAATCTAGTGGTGGGGTTATGGGTCCTCCACCACCACCACCAGCAAGGCCCATAGGTGGGGGTAGGTGAAATGATCAAGGGTCTAGGCCTTCAAGTTCTCAAATTTTGCCATGGCCTGTCGGCTTTGAGGGAGGGTCTTCATCATAGCTCTCTTGGATACCATTTTGTATCAGTTTTGTTATATGATGATGTAGACACCTTCGAGTGATTTTGTAGCCATATTATTGTTTTGACATCATTGTATCATGACACTTATATCTTTTGATATATTTATGAGATGACCTATTCCTTGCAGTAGTTATATACATGTGTTTCTATGTGGTGCATTGAATTTATGATTTTTCTATATACTTTATGATGTGATGATGTAGTGTATGTATGCTTATACATGATTCATGAAATGTTCTATCATGCACGATGTTTGTAAAATATGTACATGTAGTGAAATATTCTTATGTGATGATCATGATGATTATGAAATGCAATCTATATGGATGATATGATGCATTATATTTTGTGTTTTTTTATATTTATGCTATGCATAATGAAAATGTATATGTACTTTACTACAATGGATATATATGAAAATGATGTTTATGCTATGTACTAATGAGTGGTGTATGCAAGATGTGATGCTATTATAATTTTATATGTATATAATGAGATGTGCTAACATGTGATGATGCAAATGAATACTACATAAGATGCAGGTATTTTTGGTGTAGTTTGATACTAGACTACATGGGACTCAAAAGGAACAATGAAGGACATAGCAGATAAGGGAAATGGAAGGTAGAAGATATGGAAATGAAAGAGGATCTTGTGATATTATCATCATTGAGCTTTATTATGGAAAATAGGTTATGACCATCCAGGTATAGGTTCAACCTAAAAAGTCATTGTACCCATTTGCATGGAGATCATATAGTCACAAACAAGGAATGCCCCAGTCCACACTAGACTCATGGTGTCCTCGTATCCTTAGACAAGTCATAGTATTACTAAGAGGCAATCCTCAAATAGAAAAATAGGTGAACATATCCCATACTCGCCTTTCTATTCAAAGATATTCTAGAGATAGAATATCTAGTCAGAGAAATCCTTGAAAAACTAAAAGATGTGTCATCATAAAAGATAAAATCAAACAAAAACCAAGACTTGACACCAACATCCAATGAAATCCTCAAGTTATTTATGTTTCTTGCCACATATGTTAATGTGTTTGATCTAGTCACAATTTTTTCATCCTAATAAAGGACAGATTACGCTAAAAAACCATGTTGTTGTCGAAGTCTGTCGAAAGATTTGATTTATTGAAAGCTCACAGCTACTTGCGTCTCATCTATAATTGACTAAATCCATGAAATTGATACCTTATTACAAAGAATAATGAACTTATTGCAGATTGGTGATGCAAGTGGTCTTTATTGTGGATTGTACATGAAAAGGAGAAATTAAAAGACAATGCTCCGCAAAACATGAAATGCTCGAGGTTCCACTTCCATCACTAGATTTAGGATTTTGCCCCTAGTTACAAATTGGACTTGATTTCTTATGGAAGGAAGGGGTGAAAAGGTACAGGAAAGATGTTTATTATGGACGGAAAACCAATCTTAGGTAGATCAATAACAAGCCATGATGGGAATGGGTAAATTTATTATGGAATAATAGGATGTGAGTGTGTGCAAAGTGAAAGGACAATACTAAATCTTGAAGGAGGAAGGAGCAAAGTTTATACACATGGCGTTGGTAAACTGGTTTTCACCATGGTACTTGCCTAGGGCATCACCGAAGTGGTTTTCACCATTGGACAAATTTATTTCTCTTTTTTTTTTCTTTTTTTTTTTTTCAATATTTGTTTGTCACAAGGCGCCTGTTTGCCAGGTTTTCACCAGAGTGATGTTTTTTTTAACTACTTTTTTAGTATTTTTTATTTTTTATTTAATTTTTTTGTTTTTTTTATTAGTATACTCATAAAAACTATGTATAAAACCTGTGAAGGTGCATGCTATTAATAGAACCCTCCAAAGGTTCTCCATTTGGTGTTGAAAGCTGATATGCACCGGATCCATATACTATAGTGATGACGTAAGGGCCAAGCCAATTTGGTTCAAACTTACATTTTTCTCTTTGTCTTGCTGATTTTTAGGATTTTCTCTGAGAACTAAGTCACCCACCTCAATTGTGTAAGGTTTTACCTTGTGATTATAATTTTGACTCATTCATTGTTGATATGCCTTGAGTTGGTTAAAAGAAGTTTGTCTACGCTCATCTAATAATTCCAAATCTTGTAAGCGAGATACCTTGTAGTCTTCATCATTGATGAGATCACGCGAGAGACCTTGTAGTCTTCATCATTGATGAGATCACGCGAGAGACCTTGTAGTCTTCATCATTGATGAGATCACGCGAGAGACCTTGTAGTCTTCATCATTGATAAGATCACACAAAGAGACCCATAGGGATGGTAACTTGACCTTGGTAGGAAAGATGGATTCTACACCATAGACAAGTGAATAAGGAGTAACTCCAGTGGGTATGAGAACACTTGTGCAATATGCCCAAAGTGTAGGGTTGAGTTAAATATGCCAGTTATGACCAACATCATCGAATGTCTTCTTGAGGATTTTAAGGATAGTTTTGTTAGATGCCAAAGCTTGACTGTTACCTTGAGGGTAATATGGAGTGGAAAAGTGATGATAGATATGGAATCGGTCACAAAGATCAAGAACATCATGATTCTTGAAATGACGCCCATTGTTGGTGACAATGGAGAGGGGAACACCATATCGACAAATGATATAATTGAGGATAAAGGATGCTATTTACTTTTCGGTGACTTGGGTAAGAGGAATGGCCTCAATCCACTTCATTAAATATTATGTGGCTATAATGATGAATTTGTGGTCGTTTCAAGAAGGATGGTGAATCTTGTTCACGAGATTGAGCTCTCACTGGCAAAAGGGCCATGGAGTTGCGATTGGTTTAAGTTCCTGTGTTGGTGCACGAATGAGGTCTCCATGAATTTGACACTGCTTACACTTTCTAACATGCTGATATGAGTCTTTTTCCATAGTAGGTCAGTAGTATCCAGACCTCATGAGTTTCTTGGCTAAGGTTGGACTACTACAATGAGCACCACATATACCTTTGTGTACCTCACATAACAAAATCTGAGTTTCGTCACTTTCTAAACATCTAAGGAGAGTACCATCTAGACCTCATTGGTAAAGGGTGTCGACTAAGATGACATTGAAGAATGATTGGCGAATGAAGGTACAATGTTGATTGTTGTGTTGTCCTTGTTTTTGTTTTGTGTGAAAACAAGATAACCTCTACGATTTTTTCTTAAATCCGTCCTCTTTTCTCTTAAGTCGAGTTTTGAAGCATTTTTGTTGTCTCATTTGTCCTTGAATACTTGGTATTCAATCTTGGAATTCCATCATGTTGGTTAATTTTTTTTGTTATTAGGTGTCAAGTCGGGTTTTAAACCTGATCTTGCACCATCATGATCAATTTTGGTGTCAATCGGATTTACAAGTCTGATTTACACCATTTTAGACATTATAGTGTAAATTGGACCTATAAGTCTGATTGGCACCATAATGAGGCACGACTTCTCATTTATTGATTCAAGAGTTTGATTTACATCGGGTTTCTTTTATTCCTTTATTTGTCGATTTATGCCCTTATTTCCTTCATTATTTTCATGGAGATTCTTAAGGAGCTTGAATTATTTCCAATTCAGATTTACCAGAACCCGTGGAATGTATTTTTTTCCCTATCCTCATATTTTGTTATGACCTTTATCTCTATCAAAAATTTAACATTGATAATACACATTGAAGTTTTACTTCAATGAATATGGTTAATGTTAAAAAATTTAATGTCATTTTTGATTGATTTTGATGGAAACCCTAGTCTTGGGTGTGAGTTGGTATGAGTACCCGATACACACCATAGATTCATCTAGGATGTGTGTTGGGTTTCTAGCCCGCCCCATCCCTTTGTTTTATTTCCTTTGTTTTGATGTCCTTTTTGGTGTGTGGTGTGGCTATGCCCCCATCATACATCATAGATTTGCTCCACGGTGTGTGCCAGGGACACAATCTTGCTACCCACTTTGTCCCACCTGTCTTGAGTGATGGTGGTGATTGGGTTTGTAACCCCGATCTCCACCGCATTTTTTTGAGTAATGGTGTTGATTGGGGTTACAACCCCGACCATCATCATTGTTTGATATGCGCTTTTTGTTAAGTCCTTCCTACTAGGTGTCGGTCAGGGTTGTATCCCCAACTTGCATCGAATCAACTCTCCCAAAGTGTACATCGAGGTTATATCCCTGATCAACACCTCAATCATTGTGTCCTTTATGAAGTGTATGTTAGGTTTACAAGCCAAATATGCATCTTCATTCTTTGTTCCTCTTAAGTGCATATCGGGTTTATAAACCCAACATACACCTTTAGTCTTTCCTATTCTTTCCTAGGTGTAGATTGGGGATATAAGCCCAATATACACCTGTTTTAAGTTTTTTTGGTCCTTGAAGTGCAAATCGGACTTAAAAGTCCAATATGCACTTGTTTTGATTTTCCACTTATATTAAGTGAAAATCAGACTTATAAGTATGATATGTACCTAATTCACACACTTGCAAATTGGTGGATTTTAGCCAATTTATGATTGATCGAAGGTATTTGTGCTATCAAATGAGATTCCTATGGAGGCTAATCATCTCAATATGGTGATAATTTTTCATGTTGCAGTGTATTTGTTGCAAATGACAAAGCCTTCACCTAGTAAGAGATCAATGAAGTTCAAGAAGCAAGAGATTCATCTAGTTTTTGCTTCTTCACCCATATCATCCAATATTGACAATATTAGAGATACAAAGATTGTCCATGTGGATCTTGATGAATTCTTGAAGAGAGTCAAAGAGCCACCAGTGTATTATAAAATGGAGCCCACCATTAACATTGGAATTAATCTTGTTGAGGTTCCTGGGGATCTTGAAGAGGATGGAGACATCCTAGATCCTATGTATGAGAAAAACCAAGTCACTTGATCACCTTTGCCTCTTATTCAATGGTCCCAAAAGGAGAATACTTCAATAAGGGCTAGGTTCCAAAAAATTATTGATAATACTAATGTTTGGTTAAATCTACATGGTGTTCAACTGAAGGCTTTCCAAACTAAGTCATTTGAGGATGATAATGTGGGGCCTAAAGCAGTGATAACTTTAAGACCCCCCTCCCCTCGGGAATAGTCGCAAAATATCGATGAATTTCTTGGTACCCCTAGAAATCAAATATAATGATTATTGGTGTACCCGTGGAAATCAAATATAATTATTATTGGTGAATTGTTGGCAATCACCCAAAATTAGGGGAAAATTGTTGGCGAAGTATGTTGCCCATGTGTTAGAGAATCGTATTAGTGCTAGCAATTTTACCTTGTAATGAAATAAACGTAATAAATATACTAGCAACTTCAAACATGTTTTAATGCAAAAGGTTGTTTTTACTAGCAAATTCAGACATGTTTTAATGTGAAAGGTTGTTTTTACTGGCGATTTACACTACCGCACAAAACCAATGCATGTCATTTAGTGACGATATTTTTTTTATTTATAAATGAGTATTTTATTGATATCAATAAAGTTCACATAATTATCATAGTTTCAGCCAAAATTGGGGCCTCCAAAAATTCCCATGGTCCTATACCACAAAACTACCTGTACACAACACATAGAACCGAGCCTTTCTCTGCAACAGAACTAGACCCCATCCCACTAATCTATTTCCCCATTACATGCACCAATCCTAAATACAGAGGTCTACATGGAAAAACGCAAAGAAAAACCTCCCATGCCCAAGACAAAAGGGGAGACCAAGAAGTTACATCACCACAGTCAACCACCTTCACCAAAAAGTCACCACCATGCAACACGCCTCACCTGGAAATACCACAGCAGAAATCACCACTATAACTATCTATTTTTACTTGATTTGGTAATTGAAATCCAAAAGTTTTTATAGCCAACAAGATAACAACAATTAGGTTAGCACGCGAGTAATCTGAAGCCAAATATTTTCTATTTATTAAACTATGACATGTGAGTAAGTGGTATT
Source organism: Cryptomeria japonica (assembly GCF_030272615.1). NCBI lineage: Eukaryota > Viridiplantae > Streptophyta > Pinopsida > Cupressales > Cupressaceae > Cryptomeria > Cryptomeria japonica. Next base: position 343,784,647 of record NC_081415.1, read on the forward strand.
AATTTCAAAACGTTAAGCCAACTGGCAACGATGTTACACAGATCATATTTCAATCAAATTATTTGATGTGACTATAGTGTTATTTGATATGACTACTTTATTCTTTTCTATGTGACTCATAGTTCCCAATTCGCGCTTTCGCAATATTACAGTTGTGTCAATTGATTATTTGGTTTGACTAATGCAGATACAGATCAACAATATTAGCTAATGTGTTAATATTGTTATACTAATGTTTTATACCCTTAGGCTCCTAGCTGCGAGAGATGTCCCCTATGCATGTAGCTTAACCCTTGGATTTTGCACATGCACGAAGTGGATTTTAATTTTTCGGTGTGAATGCCCGAAGAAACTACATTCATTCTCAAAATCACCCGAATCAAGACATGTGTTAGTGTTAATGCAGATATAGATCAACAATATCAGCTAATGCGTTTATATCAGCTAATGTGTTTATATCAGTTTATGAGTTAATATTGTTATACTAATGTTTTATACCCTTAGGCTCCTAGCTGTGAGCGATGTCCCCTATGCATGTAACTTAACCTTGGATTTTGCACGTGTGTGAAGTGGCTTTTAATTTTTTGGTGTGAATGCCCAAAGAAACCGTATTCATTCTCAAAATCACCGGAATCGAGACACATGTTAGTGTTATTTTTTTATTTCCTAATGTGTGAATATTGTCATACTTATCTTTTATACCAAGTAGTTCATGGATTTGCAAAATAAGCTAATGCATTAAAATTATTAATATTAAGAGTATGTTGGTACTCACATCAATAGGTTCCTATACTCATAGATAAATAGCCACTAACTCATGGTTAAGCAATAGAATTGGATTTGGCCAATGAACAAAGTGTAGCGCCCTGACTACAAGTGTACTCAAATCAACTTTCTACAACTTTATATTCTCACTGAAAAGTGAAACCCAAAGACTAACTTTGTGTATGCCTTTTCCCTCCAAGATAAATTTTTTCTTAGATTTTTTTTTTACTGTTATCTCGGGACCACTTGGAATGCTTTGCTAACCGCTCCAGGGCAAATTCTCCATGTCTTTTGCTTCATATTTTTACCCCGGGCCCTGCTTCCCTTTCCTCTTGGACCCTCCGGGATAACATTTCCCTATGTAATTTCTTATCCCGGAGCACATTCTGTGATCTTAAAAAACCGCCCAGGGCAAGGAAAGCACTCTCCATCTCTTTGTAAAATTATCCTAGGACCTTTTGGAATTGGCTAGAAACTTCCCCGAGGCAATTTTGATTAACTGACTTGATTCTTTGGAGGTTTCCCTGGGATAAGTTTTATCACTTCATGATCCTATACTGAGATTCACTGGACCCACTTGTTGTGTTGGAGGGTCAACATCAATGTTGACCGATACTGACCAAGCAATATGTCATGCTAGACAGATCTATGTTGGAAGATAAGAATGATTTATGAGTTGGAAACAAAGTGATAAAAGACCTATCAATAAGATCATAGGTTGCATATTATCAGAGATTCTCACAGTAAGGCAAAAAATCATGAAACTGTTGCTGAGAAATTTTCAAAAGATAAGGACTCAATATCCAAAAAGGGGGATTTTTCCCATGCATGAACACCATCAAGAAAGGTAATTTTATTATAAATATAGCTGGGTGGTGTCTTCGATTGGTAGAAAGAATAGAAAATTCATTATCTTCTCATAGGGTTTTAAAATGGTGAAAATGATTTTTGAGTAGTATCGTGCTAGGAGTTACACTGAGTTGTGTGATACCAGATGGAATTCCTTTCTAAGTGAGTATGCTTATAGTCAATGGAGTCTTGAAATTGGAGAGAGTAGTCAATGGAGGCTTAAATCCATTTTTCATTAGAACAAGCCCTGCATGACTCATCCTTTGTCTCTCCTCTATCACTCGTTGGTAGAGGGTTAAAGGAGGAGCCTCACAAAAGAAAAGGAGCAGAACAAGGTTGGGATTGGGGTGGCAGTCAGTCATTTTTGCAATGGCATGGAAGTTGCAATGCCTTCCCTTCACTTTACGTTCCTCTGTGAGATCCTCTTTCCATTTTCTTTATCCTGGGCATGAAGGTTGGAGATCCTCCTCTAGTTTAGGGGCAACTTTACTTATTATCAGGACCTAATTTCCCTTCCCAAAGGGAAATGCTCTATACAAAAAAAATGATGCATCTCATAGTCCATCTGGAAGCATATGCAGAGATAGTTGCACAGCTCAATGAATTTGTTTCTACCAAAATGCAATTAGGGATTTTGGTTCTACTTCATCATGAGCACCAGCATGCACAGCTTCTTTTGGGAGACTGTGAGGAATATTTATGTAACAAAGTTACAAGCGGTCTTATGAGATTGTGACAAGTGTCTCCTCTGGCCTGAAGCTTGTTTGCTCTCTTGTTTCTATAAAAGGCAATTCAGGGCCATGAGACAGAGGTCAAGAAATTTTGTCCACAAGTTTGGATCCAAATCCTTGGTCATGAATGTGTGTATGAAAAGTGGATAAGAATCTGTAAGCTATAAGACATAACACTTAAATTAAGTAATTTCATGCATGGTTATACATATATAATCATGAATATAAAAACCATAACAAATCAACCTATTGCCTTCTAAAAGATGCGAGTATAGACTTGCTCTCAGATTTATCTAAGCAATACCAGTGACTAGAGTACACCAAGACAAAGGATTTAATCTATATGAGCACAAGAATAAGCTAAATGGATGCAAGATTAAGCTAGATGAATGAATATTAAGCTAAATGAAATCAATCAATCATAATTAAACTAAATCTACAGAAAGCTAAACTAAGATGCAATAATTTTAAAGCACAATATCTTCAATGACTCCAGAGAAAAAACTGCACAATAACAATAAATCTCCAGGGTGTTTTGAATGAGAGATGAAGGCTGAATTTATAGAGACTCAAAGAGAGACCAACAGTCAAGATCGATTAACAATGAGTGGCTCAAATTCCTCAAGAAAAAGCACAATTTAGGATAATTGAAATAATTGAGAGATCATATTAAGTTAATCTTGAGATAGATTCCAATTATAGCTTGATTGAATGCATTCGGATTATAAATCTGCGTCTACATTGGGGATAAATTTAGTTGATTCCATGCACTTGAGATAAAAATAGGTGATTCCATGCACTTTTCTTTAATTTATTCAAGATTTTTATTTAGAAAAGGCCTTTCCAATGCAACATAACCTTTTTCTCAAGAAAAGCTTTAAGTTTTATTTTTAGAGAAAATGATTAATTCAATTTAATTGTTTTTCTAAATTTTCAAGTTATCTCAATTTTAGAAAAAAGAAATATATTAAGTTTGATTTCTTCTCTCAATTTAATTCTTTTCTTTTGTTTTCAATTTAACTCTTTCTTTTGTAGATTAATTCCTATTTTTGTGATAAATCTATCATTGTAAATTAGTTCTTTTTTTTTGTGACTAATCTCTTTTTGTAAATTAATTCCTCTTTTTGTGATTTAAATGGAAAATTGATTTATTAATTGTTGGTAAACAGATTTGTCCCTTTTCTGAAATCTTAATAATTATCTTCCTTAAGCAAAAATATAACTCTAGTTCGCCCTTTATGAAAAGAAACAAACTACCAACAGTTGGATGAATTGATTAAAATCCAACCTCTACATTAGAGGGCAGCTCCTCGTATGATTTGCGATGAATTTATTATATAAATGAAATGCTAACACTTTTACCAGAAAGAATTGAAAGGCTTCAGCATTCATCCATCAACACAAATGAATGCCTCCAAACTAAAAGCAGAAAAAATCTTCTAAAAAGAATTTAATGAGAGTTCACAGACTCTGATTCACAAACATGCTCACTGTATAAATTCAAAGCATAACAGAAGCTCAGCAATACTGAAGGTTGATCAATACTCTCTCATGCCTCACAGGGCAAGGGGGATCAATGCAAATTAATACGTAATGAGTCTACTAACAACTAATGGTAACCATGAATTGAAAAAAACATAGAAATGACTAAGCATAAAATGATATCATGTTTATAGCAAACTTCTCAAGAAATATTGCTATTCCTTAAACACCCAGATTTAAAGATAACACCATAACTTATATTGATTGATCAATCATTCCAGTTTCCAGCAATTCTTTTAAAGAAAAACACAAATATTATCTACTGTCAAAAAATCACAATTTTTTGGACCTTTCTAGAGTCTCAAAAACATAAATATATAGCCACAACCTAGCCAATGGTTAAAACAGGAAACACAGAAAGCCAACAACTTCCGCCCCGCAAAGTCAATGAAACCAGCATCAAAATAAAATTGTAATTACAACCAACAAGTAAAAGGATCTATCATCAGTGGAAAATATTACTATACAGTTTTGGTAACTGCCTCTTTCTTCCAATCCGCATGTGCAATGACAAAGTGTTGAATGATTTTTTCATGAGGTTATCCCACGTGTGCCATTCGTTGCTTCCAAACTTCTTTTTCCTTCTGAACCTGCACAACTTTGTCAGAGTGACTATCCAGATGTCCAATGCATAAAAATAGGAGTGATTCAATTTTAGCAATCACACTCAGGTCATCCGGAACTAAACCCTTAGCTTCTTTCACATAATTGATTTTTTCGTTAAATGATTCGATTATAACCTCAACTGTCTCAAGGGTTCTTCCATCATCTTTCAGGCATTTTATCCCAATGCACACGAGTTCATTTCTCATGGAGGTGACTAACTCTGCGAGTTGATTTATCAGTTTCGTGAAGTCCCCATAAGCCTATTTTATCAAAGAATTTCTCCATTCAATATTCTTCTGGCACACATACAAAATGCTATCATCCAAACCTGCCACGGGTTTTTCTGCAAGAAACTTCAATACCCCATAATTTTGCACTTCTTGCATCTACGCTGCTTTTGGCGCCTAGTTTGCTTCTTCATTTTTCCAATTGATGATCTTGACTTCCAGTTCCTTCATGACTTGAATCACCCCATTATATACTCTGCTTAAATTAACAAAGTATTCTACACCAGACTTCTGAATTCTTTCTAGCCAATCCATCACAATTTTTGTGATCAACCTGCATTTCTGTATTTGTTCCAGAGTCTTCTAATTTGTGGGGGACTTAGGATCGAAAGACATTGGAAGTTGTGATAGAGGTTGAGGATTTGGATCATTGATTGCCTCAATATACTCTGCCATCCTTTGTAACATCTATTTAATCTAATGTTTATCCTTCTTGCCTTTCCAGGTCTTGGTTATGATTTTCTTTGTTGAAGCTTCAAGATGAAGAACATCTATAGCTCGAGAGGCAGTTCCAATTTTAATCCTTTCAATAGCAAAGACCTGAGTTGTAGGGCTCTCTGTTTTCTCCTCTGGTAATGGACGTGCTATCTCTGCAATCCAGTTTCCACTATCTACATCAAAATCAATCTTTGACATGGTTTTTGACTTCTTTGCCTTAGGAGTTTTTCCCAGGCACTTATTCACCATATCTTCAACTGGAATAGAGGCTGAAACAATATTTCTCTTTTTGTTACTTAACATGTTTTCTAACCATACTAGTCCTGAAGGAGCTTGAGACCTATCTGGAACAGTTCCAGTTTCTTTTCCATCTGTGACTACCATAGTAGTAACTTCATTTGGGGCTTCCTGTTCCTGTTGATAATTACCCTCATTCACTAAACCTTCTCGCTCTTTGATTGGATCAATTGAAATAGTATCCATCTCAAGATCAACTGCTACAGTATCAACAGGCAAGGGATGTCTTTTGCCTCTTGTTCTTGAGCAGGTGACTCTAACAAAAGTCGTCTCCTCTTTGCTTTGCACTGTCTTTGCTCTCTGTCCTCCTTTTCCCTATTTTTGTAAACCTGCAACACAAGATGGGACAAGAGAATTAGATACCAAGACCTTGGTGGGTGAGGTTGAATCTTTCCTTGAACTTCTGCTTGGTCTTCACTTTTTAAGCCACTTCTCTACTTGTCAAATGACCAAGATTGTCCTAGTTTGAATATATTCTTCTTCATCCTTTGTTCAGTCAATCTCTGGTATTACCTCTAGCTGCCTATCATCAACAAATTTTGAATCAAGCAAATCATTTTCATAATCCACAATATTTGTAGTGTTTATCTATAAACCATAATCCTGAATTTGCTTCACTATGAGTCTCAGGTGAGCTCTTTTCCAGACTTCATACTCATCCACACAATCCTCCCAAAAGTCTTCTAAATCAGGTACATGTCAAAAATTCTCCCTGAATGTAAAGTGTGTCATTGCAAATCCTTTAGTATCAAATTCAGCGTGGGGGAAATACAACTGAAAATTGAACCTTTTGAACTCTAATTCCAAATTCAAAGCATCTGAAACACTGCTACAAGTGTAGTATGTGAGCTCAATGGGAAAGGAAACCCCTGTTTGGTGTTCTTCCCCATATTTCTTATCTATATGAGTCAATTGCCTACAAACTTCAATTAATACTTGTCTGTCAAAGGCATACCTCGGCAATTTGTAGGGTTCTTCTTCAAAGCCACCAACCCTCAAATAAGTGAACCTGAAGAACTGAATATACAAGTTGTCATATATATTTATAAACTGCATAGCTTCCTTAGTCAATCTCTTATGAACATCTCCTTTCAATTCAAATACCAACCTGCCCAGGAAAATACTGTGAACCTTATAATAATTTTCAGTAACTCTATGTTGTTGCAAATGCGGGTGATATTCATATATCCTCATATTGTTCTACCAAGTTTCATGATACAAACCTACCCATTGACGAGTACAAGCTAAACAATATATGAGGTAGGATGAAATATAGAATTTTTTTTCCCCAAAACAACTTAAACCCTCATGCATTCTTTCTGCAATTAACTCTGCCCAATCTATGTATCTCTTGTCACCAAAAATGACCTAAATAAAGAAATACATCCAATCCTCCCAATAAAAGGCTATTTGATTTCCCTGCATTCTATGCAATAAAATGACTATGTCCCTTACTTCCTGAATTAGATGCTCTCGGGTTAATGGGCTTGGCAGTCTTGAACCCCCCTTTTGAAATTTTAATAACCAATTTCTTGAAATGACACTCCTATAACATGACTTCTTCTTAGAGAAAAGCCCTTGCGACTTGCATACCATCCAGTCGTCATATTGCTCTTTCTCTGGTATTTTCATTACAGCGAAAACAACCTCCCGATTAATTGCAAGAAAAACCTTACCCTCTACATCTCTTATACACCTCTCTACAGGATCATATCTACTCATACATTCCAAAACTACTTCTGGACATGACACAGCGGAAGGAAATGCAGCAGCTTCTATCAACCCACTATCTAAAATTTTCTGCATCAAAGGGGAGCTAGCAAAATTTCGCACTCTTTCATGAAATTCATTTAAATCTACTAACGACAGAAAAGTATCTCCTATGTCAGGCAGGGAACTAACTAGCTAAGACTTCTGGTCTACTTGAGGTACTTTCGGTTTCATTTTAGTTTTACAATTAGAAAATGCATGGCAGGAAGAATTGATTGAAACAACTAAAGTATCAAATAGCACTCTCAATTCATGAAAACCAACAAGAAAAGAGGAAGAACTTGTGCTCACCTTTTATGCAGAACTGGGAATTCACGGAGTCAGGAGCAAGAAATGTTGCCTGCATTAACCTTCTACTTACCAAATTGGGTAAATGATAAAGGGAAGTAACTTGTTTTAAATAAAACAAATCTTAGGGACTAGCCTAAAATATCGGCTGCACGATCTGTCATGATTTGAAAACTGCATACTCATTCATGCCGAAAAGATCAAATTCTGACAGTTCATTAATAGAAAGTCTTTTCTCCTCCGCATCCTTTACTTGAAATGATTATTTGGAATGATTATTCCCAAGTACGGATTCACATCACAATTCATTTTCTCAAGGTTCATCTTTTAAATCTAGAATATTCCCTATATGCCAACACTTGTCCACTTTATCTCCAAAGTAATCAATCCTCAAAGTTTGAACCTCTAACCTTGAACCCTTTGAAAAGAAGTTCAAAGGTTCAAGTTCAAAAAAATTATTAGTGCAAAACACTCGAACATGAAGCTTTCCCATTATAAAACATGACTTATGCGAGACTTGCTTTAACATGTTGAACCTTGAACCACTCTAAAGGTTCACAGTTCAAGTTCAATGAACTACAACCGCCAAGACTTTTAACACCTTTTTTAACAAAGCCTCTATGTCACACACCACACTTGAACTTGAACTTTGAACCTTAAAACGGTTCAAGTGAGAGGTTCAGTTCAAGAAAACAAATTGCAATGGGAAAAATATTTAAAGAACGCGAAAAGACAGAAAAATAAGAGCGGACTAACATTAATCAAATATGCTAGGATATTTAATTAAATAAATAGGATAATTGATCAAAATGATTTACATGGAATGATTAATTAATTAAATAAATATTTAATTAATATTGAGTGATTAATTTGCCATGTAACATTAATGATTGAAGAATTAATTAATTAGGTGCTCAAGGTTGATTTAATTGCCTTTGGTTAGTACCTTGGTGATGTTGTCTAGATTAGGGGTGCATGGTTTAGATGACCATTTTTACGGTATTACATTTGCCCCTCTTTGAATTAATGTGTGTACAGCGTGTTGATTCAAATAACAGTTGATGTCAAATAGATATCACTTCTGAACTTGATGGATCACAAACTGATGAAGAGTGAGATGTTCAGCTTGATTTGAAATGATGAAACTGAACAGATTGATTAAAGCGATACTGATCCTGAACTTGATTGAACAAGAATTGACAAAGAGTGAGATACCATTCTTGAACTTGATTGATCAAGAAACAAGCATCGATCTAGAACTTGATTGAACTAGATTGAGCGAAGAAACAAAAACTGATTCCGAACTTGATTGAACAAGAATCGATTAAGCGAGACATAAAACCGATTTCAAATTTGATTGAACAAGAATCGACTAAGCAAAGCGAAAGAGACAATTCTGAACTTGTTTGAGCAGGAATCGATTAGCAAGAGAAAATGTCCAGCTTGATTTAGATAAGGACAAAAATTGGTATGCCCTTAGAGATTGCTTTATTTGACATCAAAGAATCTCAACTTAATACGACGTGATTTAGTTAAGATGCCCCTAGTAACAAGGTTTAATTGATTTTCTTTGTTTGAAAAGATTTTTGCTCGACTTCTGATGAAGATTTGAAAAATATATTGACTTTTGATGATGATAATCACTGAAAAGATGTAATGAGGATGCTCCCTCGGGAGCAAAATTGAAAGATAGCGAGGGCACAATGATTTTAGGCAATTTTGAGAAGATGAAAATAGATATAGCGATGATAATTATTTGAGCACGAAGATTGATGTTGAATATTAAAATTAGAGTGGATTTGAGAATTAAATTGAGATTTAGAGATGATTTGAGCACCAAAATAATTCGAAAATGGTCTTGAGGATGAAAATTCTAAGTGGTCAACGTTCTGAAAATTTAACTAGAAAATTGACCTCAGATTTCGATTTCGATCTCAAAAATGGACTTAGTACAGTCAATTGATCTTTATGTCCATCAGAGAAAGTTTAAAAATTAGGGTTTGGGCTATATAAGGGATTCAATGTGTCATCGTCAATTCATTTTTACCTCTCAAAGTTTAAACATTTGAAAAACCTCCTGCGAAGAAAAATGACAATTTTGATTCAAGAGCATCGATTTGAGCACTAGAGACGACATAATCAACCGTAGAACTACAACCCAGCAGTAAGTAATCGATCTTTAGCCTTTATATTTCTTAATTTTTTAATTTTTGTTGATTTTTTAATTTTAAAGTTGTTTTTTGTCGTTTTGTCGTGCGGTGTTATATTGTTACTCTTACGAGTATCTGTCCTTTTGTGTTTTGTCATTTGATCAAGTAGGGTTTTTCATCTGATGTATACCCTTTCTTAATATGAAAATGTTCTTGATAGACCATTTTGTCATGCGACATATTATTATTTGGCATATGATAGTGTTTAGTCATTGAGCTCGTAATGTTTGCTCATACGAGTTTTTGCTTGTCTATGGAAACTCGTATAAAAAAAAATGAGTATTTTTTAGTGTAAACATCATTTTTTGATTTTGAATGGTGTATATTTAGATTCTATAGTATGTCTATCACATTCTTAGCATAAATTGGGTCATGTACTAATGATTTGTATGTTTGATTTTGCATATTCAGATTCCAGATATTCAGCTTTGGTGTACATTTCCACCGACGATGAGGCTGGTTCGTGAGTTATCAGACACAGTGAGAGTTCATATTGGTTTGTGTGGATTCAGATACCTATTACAGATGCTTGATATACATGTGAATCACAATATGTTGACTGCTTTAGTTGAGCGATTTCATTCTGAGCATAACACCTTTCATCTACCGGTTGGAGAGATGACCATCATGCCAGAGGATATATACAAGATTTTGAGGATTCTATTTGCTGGAGATAAGGTTGATTATGATTCCACTCCACAACTAGGTATTTTGGCACTGTGACAGATATTCCATGATGAGACTATCCTTGATCATGCTATCACTTGGGATGATTTGATGAGAAGGTATGGTTCACAATACCCTCTGGCTTGCATTTTGGTAGGTATGATTGGTTATTTTGTGATGCATGATAGGGGATAGTAGGGATTTATATGTGGTTGGGGTAGGATGCTTGAGAGGTTGTTGACTCATCCAGTGAGATTAGGGTGGGGATCATGCTTACTCGCTCATATGTATCATGAAATACACAAGATTGTGTATCAGGAGGGGAAGACTATGCCAACATGAGTGTTAGTTTTACAGATATGGGCATGAGCACATCCCAGTATGCAGACCTATTGTAGATGATTCTACAGAGGCACACCAACCTATTGTATGTTGTTATTCAGGTTATGTTACTCATCCCCACCTGGGCAAGACTGATTATTGGAGGAGCCAATTGGATGATTTGATCGTTGTAGTATAGAGACAGTATAGGGGTCTAGAGTTGTGGGATGATTGGAGAGCATAGAGGAAGGATATGTTTATGACTTGACCTCTTATTAGCAGATTGGTGTCTATCATTGAGCAATATGTAGTATCTGGGGTGATGAGATAGTGTGGGAGACTGCAGAGTATATCCCAGGAGTTCATAGCCTATGCTCGATATGGGGAAGAGGAGAGATGAGGATGGGCACCAAGACTATCATATGCGCTGAGCATGCAAGATTTAGTGGGTTTACAGCCGTAGAGATGGGATTACTTAGAGGATGTTGCAGACGTGGGTGCATTGCCCTAGTATAGAGATTGGTTTCAGAGACATCCATTCCCTCGGTTTACAGATCCCGGAGAGCATGCCCCTCTTATAGAGAAGGTTGAGGATGATGCACCAGCACATACATAGGTATTAGGTCAGGTACAGGGACAAGGGTAGGTACAGGGACAAAGAGCAGATGTACCTAGGCGGATAGGAGGTGATCCTGGTCCTAGTAGCAGTAGTGCAACAGTGGGAGCAACAAGAGGTTGACAGTGATAGAGAGGGGAGGGTGGATCTATAGGAGTTGTTGGGGTTGAGGTTGGAAATTCTAGGGCAGAAGAGGGTGGAGGTGTGGAGGAGAGAGGGGATCCTAGGCAGTTTAGGCAGTGGAGAGATGAGAAAGGAGGTAGAGAGGGGTTTATTGGAAGAGAGAAGGAAATACTAGACGTAGTACGATCTTTGAGGGTGAAGTTGACAGGTATGCAGTCATAGTTGACAGTGGCGCAAACGGAGCTAGTAGAGCGAGACCAAAAACTTGCTGAGGTGAGAGCAGAGAGTGATGCTCTTTAGTGAGAGGTTTTGCATCAGATGAGTCAAGCAGCATATTGTGTTGCATCTTATAGTGTAGTGGTGCCAGTAGCGCAGTAGGTTGTTCTGTATTCTAAGTATATGGCTCAATCTGAGGGAGATAGGGCACTCAGATAGGACATCAGTCAGCAGGAACCACCTCCTCCACCCAGCGATGAGGGAGAGGCAGAGGGATAGATATGTTATATCTGCTAAATTTTGTTGTATACCCCATTTTTACAGCCTATACGATTCTTGCTTTGATGAGACATTGTATTTGACAGTTGATATCATTTGTATTGTTAGACAATGAGATTATGACGAGATATCAAGCTCTTGATTTGATTTCATTGTACTTGTGTTGATTGATTATGAGATGCCATTCTATATGCTTTATTCTATATGTATGCGTATCTTTTTAGTATAGATGTATGCAATGGAGATGAATATGGATGTTATTTTTTTCTCACATGTAAATAAAGGATGAAAATGAGTAACTAGTAATGCAAATGTTTATTTTTCATCCAATAATATGAATGCAAATAACTATATAATGAAATGTATAGATCTACATAAGATGCTCATGTATGCAATTAACATCTCAATACACAAGTACTCAATCAGAGAAATGATGATGAAAAAGAGACCACTTAGCTGACAAATGATGATTGCTTCAGAATCTCATTCAAAAGATAAAGAGATCATTGTTATCATGCTGAAATCACTTGAAATGCATAAAATTTAGAATGAATGCAACCTAAACTTAGTCACTAGATTTCGTATGCTTAATTTTCATCAATGAGCATTTTACAAACACAGTAGGCAAAATAGAGTTCCTTTCTTTTCATATGCAATATTAATTATCCTGTCTGCAATGACCCTTTTATTGTTCATATCCTTGGACATATTACGCATGCATCCGAATTGCACATTAAGGAAATTCCCTCAAAAAAGACAAATAAATGACTCCAACCTCCTTGTAGCATACAAATAAGATAAGTCGAGGTATGTGTGGTGATTTCACCTTGATGTGAAGGTAGACACCTAGCTTAATAGATGTTTCCAGATCATCGGAATCACTCTTACAAGAAAAAAACAAAGAAAAATTATTATGCCCCCAATCCTTTCTCCTCTTAGTCAAGATAGACTTCCTCGAGTTACTCAGAGGGAATAATAATTGAAAACCAATGTAAAAGATAGCACACAAAGAAAATTTCAATCATATCTCAAATAGCTTAGTGATTGTTTTCAGTAGTCTTGTTTTTCTTGTTTACTCAGTGATAAAACTTGATGGTAGTGTGGAGATAGATGACTGACTCAGAGCAGATGATTTGGTACTACCGACAAAAGATGACTTGGTTGATACTACTTACGATATGTAAATTGATCAGTTGATTACCCTAAGATGAGGACACCGATCAGTTTCAAGCCATGAGGGTTCCAAAAGAACCAGATGTCATAAAAGTGACTAAAATATATGTACAAGCGAAAGCAAAGATGCAAGAAAGCAGGAATAAAAATGGGAAATGCCAAATTTGTGTTGATAGATGGAGTGCTTGAGTACAAGAGGCACCTGTTTACCGGGTTTTCACTTGCTTGGCAAAAAAAAAAAATCCAAGGTGCCTGTTTACCAAGTTTTCACCAAGGCATTTGATTTTTCCTTTATTTTTTTTCTTTTTTTTTTTTTTTCAGGACTTTTTTCATTGTACAGGTTGCTAGAGAAAAAAATACTAAGTGATGAATTTCTTCAAGTGGATGGTGTTGATCGGTTCATGGATTTGTTCTCCTTCTGATGTTGAGATTTGATAGGCACCAAAGCCAAAGACTACAGTAACGATGTAGGAACCCAGCCACTTGGGTTCAAACTTCCCTTTGTTGTCTCGAAACTATTGATTTTTAGGATTATCTCTCAAAATAAGGCCACCAACCTGAAATTCTCTTGGTCTAACTTTCTTGTTATAGCCTCTAGACATTCTCTTTTGGTAGGCTCTCAGATGATCAAATGCCACTTGTTGGCATTCGTCCAGCAACTCGAGTTCTTGCAATCTAGATATTTTGTAGTCTTCATCAGTAATAAGACCTTGCAAAGAAACTCTCAAAGATGGTATTTCCACCTCAATAGGCAAGACTTCTTCAGATCCATACACCAAAGAAAAAGGTGTAGCCCCAATAGGCATTCTGATACTTGTTTTATAAGCCCATAGTGTAGGATTGAGCTGCAGATGCCAACCCTTTCCAGATTTGTCTATTGTTCTGTGCAAGATAGTCAGTAGATTTTTGTTAGATGCTTCATCTTGTCCATTACCTTGAGGGTAGTATATGGATGACCAGTGTTGTTTGATTTTGAACATTTTACAAAGCTCATCTAGATCTTTATTTTTGAACTGCCCTCCATTGTCAGTCACAATGAAAGAATGTATCCCATACCTGCAGATAATATAGTTAAGGATGAACAGAGTTACTTGTTTACCAGTTGCTTTGATTAGCAGAACCACTTCTACCCACTTAGTGAAGTACTCAGTGGCATTTATGATAAACTTGTGTCCATTAGATTATGCAGGATCTATTTGTCCAATGAGGTCAAACACCCATTGTTGAAAAGGCCAATGTGTGATGAAAGGTATTAGATCCCTTGTTGGAGCATGTATGAGGTTCCCATGTAGCTGACACTTCTCACAAGTTTTAGAAAATTTTATAACATCTTTTTCCATATCTGGCCAGTCGTAGCTAGCCCTTAGCAATTTCTGAGCTAAAGTAAAACCATTTGAATGAGATCCACAAATACCTTCATGGAATTTAGATAATGCATGTTGAGACTCTTCAATTTCAAGACACCTAAGCAAAGTACTATCCAAACCTTGCCTATACAAATTGTTAGCGATGATGACATATCGTGAAGTATTTCAAATAAAATTTATTTTCTCATTACGGGTAAGATTAGCAGGGATAGTTTGGTCACACAAGTAAGAGTAAATGTGGCTATAGCAAGATGAATCACATCCAATAATAGAGAAGACCATCTGGGACTCAAAAGAATCATAAACTTAGGATAATGTAACTCTTCTACCAGGAATTCAAAGCGGAACTAAAATTCTTGTAGTTATGGTATAGATGCCAAAGTAGTCATAGCATTTGTTGCTTTGTTTCCTAATCTAGGAATCTGCTGAAATGATACAAAGGTAAAGTATTTCTTGAGGTCATCAACCATTATTTTATAGGGCAATAGCTTCTCATCCCGATTCTGATATATATCATTGATTTGGTTGATAATCAACTGAGAGTCTCCATAGATGTGTAGCTCAACAACCTTCCATTCAATAGATAGCTTGATTCCATTTACCAAAGCTTCATATTCTGCAATATTGTTTGTGCAAGGAAAGAGAATCTTGTAAGGCTTTGGGATTGAATATCTTCGAGGAGTGATAAAAAGTATTCTAGCACTAGAACCATGTTGAGTGAAAGACCCATCAAAGAACATTTTCCAAGATCGCTGAGTAAGGGGCATGATGGATTCATCCAAAAATTCTATGTGCAAAGGTTGATTGTCTTCAAGAAGAGCATCAACAAGTTGATCTACAATGACCTGTCCTTTGATAGCTTTGTTTTCTACATGTTCAATATAAAATTATGTAAGAACCATGACCCATTTAGCCAATCTTCCTATAAGTGTTGATTTGCTAAGAAGGTATTTGAGTGGATCAATCTTAGCCACTAGCTTGATAGAATGTGCTATCATGTAGTGTCTTAATTTATGTGATGCACATATCAATTCCAAACAAGCTTTCTCTATGATAGTATAGTTCATCTCATAGGACATCAAGCTCTTGCTGATATAATATATAGCTCTTTCCTTTTTATTCTCATCTTGTTGTGCCAAAAGTGCCCCCAGTGATGTATCAGTAGCTGATATGTAGAGAATCAATGGCTTGCCTTGAATTGGTGGCATCAATATAGTTGTATTAGAAATATATTCCTTGATTTGCTTTAGATGTTCACAATATTTATCACAGTTGTATGTAACTCCTTTCCATAATTCCTTTGTAAATGGTTGAGCCTTATCTGCTAGCTGAGAAATAAAGTATCTTATTGATTGGAGGCACCCTTCTGAACTTCTCATTTGATTGATATTCTTTGGAGGTGACATTTCCATGATAGCCTTAACTTTTTCTAGATCCACTTCAATTCCTTTCGCTGAAACAATGTATCCTAGGACCTTAACAGATGTAACCCCAAATGCACATTTCTTAGGATTTATTCTGAGTTTGAATTTTTCCATTCTGTCTAATATTGGACCTAGTTTTGATAGATGTGTTGATCTTTTCATATGTTTAACTAGAGTGTCATCAACAGAATCCTCCATGTTTTTGTGCATCATATTATGAAAAATTATCGTTACTGCTCTTTGATAAGTAGCACCTACATTCTTTAAATCAAATGGCATTACATTCTAGCAGAAAGTTCCCCATGCACAAGTGAATGTTGTTTTCTCTTGATCCTTAGGTGCAATTTTTATTCTGATTGTATCCAAAAAAATCATCCATTAAAGAGCACATTTCATAGCCAGCACTCATGTCCATGACCATATCTATGTTGGGTAGTGGAAATCATCGTTTGGACAAGCTTTGTTTAAATCTCTAAAATCTGTGCAAACACATATTGATTTGCCAGGTTTGGAAAGAGGTACAATATTAGATATCCATTCAGCATAATCAATTGCTCTGATGAATCCAGCTTTTAGTAGTTTTTCTAGCTCAGCCTTAACAAGTAATGCAACATGAGGATGCATTTTTTGGAGTTATTTCTTAACAAGTTTAACTCTGGGAGTGATAGAAAGATGATGCATTATGAGGTCAAGATCCATACCTGGCATATCAACATATGTCCACGCAAAATTTTTCTTCTTTTCCATGAAGAAATCAGCAAATTCTTTTAGTTCTTCAGTCGACAAGGATTGAGCTACATGTATGCTATGTTGAGCTTCTTCTATTCCAATGTTTACTGGTTGTGTAGGTTCAATAAGCATTGATGATCACTCTTAAAAGTGATCAGCAAAAATTTCAAGAATCTCACCCTTAGGCGCCTCAGAGAGGTTTTCACTATTAGGTATGTCTTTTATTTTACTATTTTTTATTCTGACACCGCCACAATGTATTTTTTGCCATCAGAACTCTTTTTTTATTTTTGTGACTAAGATACTTGACATTTGGTGTTGTCATGTTCTCATTTTGTTCACTAGTGGAAGAGTCCATTGGTTCAATTGCATTAAGATAACAAGCTAATGTATTTTCACTGGCAAAGGTAGGTATATTCAAAGGTTGATCTTGGAGAGTACAGTCAATAAGCTTAGGATGTACCAAGGATAAAGATTTAACAGGTTCAAGGGAATTCACGGTATTGTCATCACAACCTCAAGCTGACAAGTCGAATTCCAAAATACTACCTTGCATAAGCGTCTCAAGACCAGGAAGAGTTAGAACATGATTATCGAAGTTTACGCTAGTATTTAGGGGATGTAACCCAACAGACCTACCACTAGCATCATCCTCTACTTCAGACTGGACTACATATCATGGTTCGACAGTAACAGGTTCAACAAATAGAGTTTAGACATTCATGACAAAGTAGTTATAGTTTGGTGTCAAGTAGGTAATGTCATAAATAGAGCTTATGTCAGAATGATCAGAGTTAGAATATGAAGCCTCTAACTCTTCTTCAAGTGGCTTAGCAAAAGTATGTATAGTATCAATATCTACATCTTTGATGTTTCAAGTTCCTTCGTGATTTGATTCAATGATCACTTGTATTTGACATAACCTTGATGACTATGTTAGTCTTTGTCTTCTTTTCCATTTAGCTTCCTTTGGACTAATGTTTGACTGAACTTTTGTCGCCTCCAGTTCTTCATTTGTAGTCCCATACCTGATTTGCTTTATCTCATTATATGGAGATACAGTAGGTGAAGAATTTTCTTGTGTTCTTTCTTCTTTCAGCTATTGTTCATAGTCTTCTTGTCTTTTTAGTCTGATTTCCTCTATTTCCTTTTGTAGTTTCAATCGCACTATCTCTTGTGCTTCATCTATGATATCACTAGGTTCTTCAGGAGTTTCTTCAATAAATGCATCTCACAGAGGCTATGGACCCCATTCATACTCATTCGAGTCAGTTTCTGAATCATTTACTTGCATTCTACCTGTGTATGTGAGCGGAATGTTCAGTGGTGCAAACAATTCTTTAATTCCTTCCATTTCTTCCCCATATTTTCTAGGGCTTCTACGCTTTGTAGTGTTACTACTGATATAGTTGGAGCTTTATTACAAGTTACTTCTTCTCTCTTGATTGCCAATTCTTCTTGTTCTTTTTCATACTCTTCCTGAGTTTGTTGGGTATTTACTTCTTGTGATGTTGAAGGTAGTATGTTTTTCCTCTACTTAGACTGATGATGAGAAGTATGTTTCTAATCTGATGACTCCTCTAAATGGTATCCAAGTCCAGCTTTATCATTTGTAGACTTACTTTGTAGCTAAATAGGTTCAATAATACCTTCTTGACACTTGCCTAGAGGACCGGTACCTGAATATCCCATGCGTTGAATCATCTTATAGCCTAGACCATATTGTTCAGGGGAAATTTCATAGTGTTGTACTTCTTTGTTTTCACTATCTTCTTTGAAAATCCATTTGAGAATAGCTTCCTCTTTTATTTCATCTGTAAGGGAAGTATAGGACTGTACAAAAATACCATCATAAATGACATTTGGAGTGGAATTTTGTGGCTTCATAGCCTCTGATGGTTTTCCAGACTGTCTTGGCGATGGAGGAAGAGACATTAATGAAAGTACAGGTTCTATCTTGTATCCATCCATGCTAGTATCTATGATTTTCAATTTCTTTTCTAAATCTTTCATCAAAGTTTCTGAACTTTCAGCTGTAGAGGTTGCTCTATTATGAGGAACAAAGGTATCAGTACACTATTTTAATGCACTACAAGTGTAACTTGTATCAGCAAGAATACTGACTTCAACTCCATTATAAGGAAATTTCAAGCACTGATGATAGGTAGATGGTACTGCTTGCATTTCATGAATCCATGGCCTACCCAACAAGATGTTGTATGAAAGAGGAAGATCAAGCACCTAGAAAATAACATCTCTCTCCATAGGTCCTACCCTAATCGGTAATAGTACCAGACCTTTAGAGGTTCTTTCTTCTTCATCATAAGCTTTAATTGCTATTTTGTTTGTTGTATCAATGACATGTTCAAAAAATCACAACTGTGTCAGTAGATTGTAGGTACAGATATTCAACCTAGCATCTCCATCTATCAAAACATGTTTGACTCGGTGTTTATGGATCATGGCTTCAATGTGAAATGGTTGGTTTTGTGGGTAATTCAGTAAATTGTCATCTTCTTCAGAGAAGGTGAGATAATGAGGCAAAGTCGGGTGACCCACCATAGATTGAAACCAATCTACATCTAAATCTTTGGGGACATTAGTAGTGAGAAAATATATGTCCAGAATCTCTCTATGAGCAAAAGAGATCTTAAGCAGTTCAAAAATGGAGATTTGAGCGGTAGTATGTTTCAATTGTTCAACAATGCTATAACCAGGAGAGGATGATGAAGATAGTTGTTTAGATTTAGCTGTGATCATATATTCTTGTCTATTTGAAGAATTTGGTAGGTTTGATGTTGTGTGCTCGGGAGTTGAGGAATTAGCTCCTTTTAGAGTGACCTTCTTTTAAGCGCAGGTTACAGCATTTACAGTTTGCATTTTATTTTGTTTATCTTTGACTATGATCACATTGCAATACTCAGATTGGGAAGATTCAATCATGTTGATCACATTGTCATTTTTAGTGTAGGTTTAATTAACTTTGGCACATCCCTTGGATTTTGAGGAATCACCTTGTTCATAACTAGGCAAGGTATCTTTAAAGGCTTTGTGATTAGCATTAGTCGTGTGATTTCCAACAACAATTTTTCCAGCATCGATGAGGTCTTGAATCTCGTGTTTGAGTTTCATGCAGTTGTTTGTTGTATGACCCTTGTTTTGATGATATTCACAGTACTTATTTTCCCTCCACCATTTGGGTTTAACTTCTGGATCATATGGTCTAGAGTTGTCGGGCAATGTTATCAGATCATTTTCCAATAAAGTCTTAAGAGTTGATTCATACGATTCCTCCAAAGGAGTGAAATCGCGTTTAGGATTTGAAAGCCAAGGTTTCTCTTTAAACCACTCTTTCAACTTCTTCAGAGGGTTTTCCACCACAGTTTCAGCTGCTTTGAGTGCTTTTGTGTCGCTAACCAGATTAAATATTGTGGGTTTTGATTTTGGTTTAACAGTGTCCACCACTCCATCATTAACAATGTTTATGTTGTTATCTTTGTCATATTTCCAGTTTTTATTCTTCTCTTTAGAACTAGAACCTTGTTGTGTTTCTTTCCAAAGTGATATATCTCCTTTATTTATAAGCGCATCTTCCATTCTAAGGGAACTATCTACCATTTTGTTGAATGAAGGGTATACTTGCATTTGGATATTGTATTTCAATTCAGGGATCAGGTTATTGACAATAATGTCCATATTCTCAAAATTTGGAATAGGTCGTGAATATCTAGAGAACATCTTTCTCCAATGTTGAAGAAAGTGAGAAAAGGTTCTCTTGTTTTCTGTTTGGTATTGCAAAGCTCGATCATAGTGACTAGATGACGAATGTTATAGGAGTATTGTTGGAGAAACAATCCGACTAATTCCTTAAAAGTTTTAATTCCCATAGGTAGGCTTGAAAACCATTCCATAGCTTGTCCTCCTAAACTCCTCGAGAAAAGGTGCATGAGAAATGTTTGTTCATGCATGAGCTCCATACATAAAGCACTAAATTCTCTGACATGGTCTTGAGGGTCTGCATCACCGTCATATTTGTCAAATTTAGGAATCTTCACTCTTGAAGAAAATGGAGGCATGTAAAGGTTTTTGTCAAATGATGGGCATATCGTGTCCAAAGAATATTGTTTTGATGATTTATCCTTGTTTTTCATTTCTGTGATTTCAATCTATAACGCTTGCAATTGTTTGTTTACCAACACTAAGGGTGTCTCTTCCTCTTTAGTGATAAGGGTTTCAATCTTATAATTAGTAGAAAGTTTAGTGCCTTGCTTTGCTAGCTCTAGAAAATAATCTTATTTTTCTCTAGCCATGATAATCTTCATCATTTTTCAAAAACATTTATCCTTTTGACAACTATTTATAATGGCTTTTGTAGGTTCAGAGGCTTCAGACTCGCTAGATGAGGAATCACTATCATTAGTATGGGTGTTGATATTGTCATAAGTATCATTTTTAGTAGCTCCTCTTTCTTTCCTTTCTCCAGACATGGTGGGAGATAAGGATTGATCAAAAATTGGTATATTTGACGATGAAGGTTTATTAGAGACGGGGTCCTCTACAAAGAATGGATTATCTTGTAATGAAAAGGATGATTCTTTACCTTTGGCATCTTTCTTATGAGAACTTCTAGTTTGAGCAGATATTTATAACTGATGTGACCGAGAACTAGATGTGATACAGAAGTCAAGATCAAATTGAAGCTAGTTGTTTGTTTGATGCAGTGATTTGAGAGAAGTGACTAAGACTCAGTCTGGTTTCAGGAACAATCTATCCTGTATAAGACGTGATCTAAGTAACTTAGTTTGACTTGAGAGAAGTGATTAAGACTCAGTCTGGTTTCAAGAATGATCTATCATGTATAAGACGTGATCTAAGTGACTTAAGTTTGATAAATAGTTAATTGAACTAGTTGAAAGATGATCGACAAAATCATGCAACACGACGGCAAGAGTACACTATCAAGATTGTTTATGCGTAGAATTATGATGACCAAATTTATGCTCATTGTAGGCTGATTAGGCAAGTGTGATAGTTCTGGAAAAGTGTGTAGACAGGAAAAAAATTTGGATTGACAAAATCAAGAATTCGTATGACAGAGTTTTATGACCCAGACGATAATTTAATAATTCTCAGATGACACAAGCAGTTTCTTGTACGAGTTGCTGCCTAAACTCGCACGATAGTCTAGTGCTCTACAAATGATAATCTGACGAGTATGATGATTATTCATACGACAGTAGATTAAAGGATAGACGACGATTCTCGAGTAACAGAACTATAATTTTGTATACCTGGATGACAATGCTGGCAAGACCAATGAAGACTCATACGACAACTCGTATATAACCAGATGATAATTCAGTAGACTCGTACAATAGAGGACTAGACAAAGACTAGTTTCTGACATGGACAGAGTTTTGATGACTAACATAGACTAGATTTTGACTAGGACAAAGTTTTGATCACTAAGTTGTTGACGTTGTTGATTGTTTTCTCCAGTTTTAGTTTCAGGGATGAAAACACATTAAACATGCAAGATGTATAATGACTTCAAGAACAACACTCTAACCCTATAGAAGTTGGATTAGAGAAGAAAACCTTTTCTTACAGACTGAGGTACACACCCAATAGCTAATTAGAATACGGTCATTGAGTCTCACACAATGGATTCTCAACATCGTATTAGCCGACTGCAAATGCTAATGGGGGCACAAAATGGCAAGTATCTTGGGAGAGTTACTATCTCTCTTGCACAAAGATTATCCCCCTTTCGAAGGTGAATCGGGTAACCTCTATCTTATAGTTCTTAGTCAGGAATTACATTTGAAATTACCCTTTGAAGTCACACAAGCATGATTGAGGCCTATAGCTCGACAAGGTACCAAAACAAGTTGTAATCACGTAAACATGATTGAGACCACGAGGCCCTACAAAATGCTTGATATGAGAGATCTCAAAGAGAAAAATCAAATAATATCATCTTCTGAGACTTTAATCACCATAAGCCTATTTATTATAGTGAGTTGGAATGCTCAAGTCTAGTTGTACTCATTTGGGTCATTCTCACAGGGTGATTACTTTTTCCCACTATGACAGGCCCGCTAAAGGTACACAAATCTCAAACTTAGAAAAAGTTTTGAGGGTCTGGATTTCGGATTGTCTATGCAGACAAGAGCATACTCTCCTACCTCTTAGATTTTTCTTAAAACACAAAAGACGGATTAGTTCATTAACTAGATAGCAATTTAAGTGCCTAAAAAATGAATTTAAAGAATACACAAAGCTCACTTGAATCTCCTCAGGCAACCTGCAAAAACAACGAATCAGTAGTCATATTTTTTTTGTGCGACAGGCGTGTTCTTCGATAAACGTTCTGCAAAAACTAATTAGGCTGTCAAAATCTCTCAGGCAAATAGACAACAAGCCAAGGTCAGCATTAGTACCATAAAAATTCAATAAGAAAAACCCCAAAATTGCAGTCTGTTTTAATACCAAAAACCAGAATATCGTACGAGTATTCTCATCAAGTTGTACGATAATTCGCGACGAACCTTACGATACCTACAGTTTGTCGTTCCGGCCTTTGTGAAAACTTGTACGAGTTTTTGTAGAAACTGTATGGAAAAAATCCAAAAAATAAATTTGAAAAAGTAAGTTAATCTGCGAGGCCGAAAGATGTAGTCTTTTGCCCCACGGTGGGCACCAAAAATGTGTCTATGAAAAGTGGATAAGTATATGTAAGTTGTAAGACACAACACTTCAATTAAGTCATTGCATGCATGGTTAGACAGATATAATCATGAATATAAAAACCATAACAAATCAACCTATTGCCTTCTAAAAGATGTGAGTATAGACTTGCTCTCAGATTTATCTAAGCAATAACAATGACTAGACTACACCAAGACAAAGGTTTTAATCTATATGTGCACAAGAATAAGCTAAATGGATGCACGATTAAGCTAGATGAATGAATATTAAGCTAAATGAAATCAAGCAATCATAATTAAACTAAATATGCAAAAAGCTAAACTAAGATGCAATAATCTCAAAGAACAATATCTTCAATGACTCCAGAGCAAAAACTGCAAAATAACAATAAATCTTCAGGGTGTTTTGAATGAGAGATGAAGGTTGAATTCACAGAGACTCAAAAGAGAGACCAATTGTCAAGATCGATTAACAATGAGTGGCTGATATTCCTCAAGAAAAAGCACAATTCAGGATAATTGAAATAATTGAGAGATCAGATTAAGTTAATCTTGAGATAGATTCCAATTATAGCTTGATTGAATGCATTCGGATTATAAGTCTAAGTCTTCATTGGTGATAAATTTAGTTGATTCCATGCACTTGAGATAAAAATAGGTGATTCCATGCACTTTTCTTTAATTTATACAAGATTTTTATTTAGAAAGAGCCTTTTCAATGCAACTAAACCTTTTTCTCAAGAAATATCTTAAGTTTGATTTATTCTCTCAATTTAATTCTTTTCTTTTGTTTTCAATTTAACTCTTTCTTTTGCAGATCAATCCTCTTTTTGTGACAAATCTCTTTTTGTAAATTAATTCCTTTTTTGTGATTAATCTTTTTTTGTAAATTAATTCTTCTTTTTGTTATTTAAATGACAAATTGATTTATTAATTAAATATGCTAGGATATTTAATTAAATAAATATGATAATTGATAAAAATGGTTTACTTGGAATGATTAATTAATTAAATAAATATTTAATTAGTATTGAGTGATTAATTTGCCATGTAACATTAATGATTGAAGAATTAATTAATTAGGTGATCAAGGTTGATTTAATTGCCTTTGGTTAGGACCTTGGTGATGTTGTCGAGATTAGGGGGCCATGGTTTAGATGACCATTTTTAGGGTATTACAATGAACAGTGAGTCTAGGTAAAAAAGAGTAGGTTGTAATAGGAATTTATAGAGCAAATAAAATGGGTGTTGTGTCATATTTTGTTGTAGGTTCTTGAAGGAGTTATGTGTAAGATGATTTGTAACAAAAAATAACTTATTAAATGAATGAAAGCATAGTTCAAATTCATTTTCTCCAGTGCATAACTTTGTTGTGTTTTGAATGAGTAAGATCAAGGGTTTTTCTCATTCCTTGCATTGTTATGATGTATGTATTTTTTGTCTTATTCTCTGACCTAAGGGGTTAGTTAAATTGCCTAGGTAGAATTTGCCCGACTTGGTTTCTATCCTTATGGTAGTGTAAAACCCCACCATGTGCATTCTGGCAAACCAACAATACAAATTTAAGCATTCTTTTGTATATTGTTCTTTTATTTTAATTTTATCTTTTATATAATTATAACCTTCTTTTTTTTGGCAAAAAGGCTAGAGCCTATATATATTAATATTTATAAAAGATTTACAGAGTAAAAAGAGAACTGAGAAGGTCTCAAATGAGGGAGATTTTAAAAACATCAAAGACGGAAAGAGCTTCAGTGAGCCAGAGAACACTTTTCATGAATACATATTGGAAGCTCCACAAAACATCTGAAGCCCTAAGGGAGCTACAAAGGAAAAGCCAAAAGAACCAGTTTCACCAAAAACTCTTCTAGACAAGAAACCCCAAAAAAGACTAGTAAACTAACTACTCCTCCATAGTGTCAACCTGGACATTGTTTTCACCTTGTTATTCATCAAGGGCTTTATCAACAGAGTGAGTAGGCAGGGGACTATTCAAATTAGGGATTTGAATAGGAGGAGGGGGCACATTCTGAGTACCAGCACCAAAAACAATAGGAACTGAAGAGTTGTCATGATGCATTCCTTCTGGAGAAGCAAGCGAAGAGTTGAAGATGTCATCCCTAGCATGAAAAACTAGAGTCGGTGGGGCTTGAGCAACAACTACAAACACAAGAGGAGGAGGAACTATCTGAACTAGAACATTCTTGGTGTGAGTGAGCAAAGTTAAAACCGTGTTAAATTTTCAGCGAATATTGACTGCTAAATCTTCCCCAACCACAGAGTTGTGTCTTTGGAGCGCTTGCAAGAGAGGAGTTGAATTATGTTGCTCCAATGCAATTTTAATGGCATCATATACTGCAATGTAAACACTTTCATTAAGAAGGAAATGATGTGGAAATAAACCACTGATATGTCCTTGGCCTTTCCATAGGTCATAATTTTGAACTACTCTGAGGAGTAAATTTTTGTGCAAAAAACCTTCCAGGATAACCTTTTTAGCAATTTCTTGAAGAAGAGGCAAAGATTACAGAAGCTCAAAAGCATTCGAGAGAAAAATAGAAATAACTTGGGAAGGGAAGATAACCCTTCTTGCTTTTGGGTGAAAAATATCCTCTCCTATCACTTTTTTAATGCACCTTGTATATTGAAAGCAATGCGTCTTGAACATCTAACCAAATTGAGTGTCTGAAATTGCATCTGAGAAAGGCTGCTCTCCTTCTAAAATTTGAATTTTGATTCTGTAGTTTCTAGGGAGATATTTCATTTGAGCTTTGAAGAAAGCCCTGCAGGTCCGGATAGCACACTGTAATTCACCCTCGTCTTCTAAAGAAATTTGTGAATGCATCCCTAAAAATGAATCTCTGAATTTGCAGTGAGCTATGTGAGAAGAAAGAAAGGAAATTCAAGCGAAAAAGACCCTCGCATGGCTAGAGTAAATGATGAAGAAGGAAAAAGCCACACACGGTACTTCCCAATTGCAACTTCGCACATGCAAAGTTACACATGTCATAGAATGAAAGGAGTAGCTTAAACCCTCAAGGTTTCCCCACGTGCTTGTTTTGGATCTTAAGTGAAGTAGCTTTGTTGGTTCGTGCTCCGGGATAAAACTTCAAAGAAGCTAAACACATAAAATTGTCCCGCGGCATCATGGGGGTCATCAAAAAATTGCCCGGGATAACAAAAGTAGCGAAAAAAAAGGAGAAAAGTTATCCTAGGGAGCAAAAAGCAGCATCCAAATACCGTCTAGGATAACTCCTAGCAAAGAGTTGCAAAGGGATAGAGCTTTATCCTGGGGTAGCTTCCTAAGAGTAAAATTATTATAGAAAGGTTGCCCCGGGGAGATTTTTCAGTTATCATTGAGAGGCCCCAAGATAATTTTACGAAGAAACAAAGAAGGTTTTCTTTGCCCCGAGTGATTTATCAAGAACAAAGGTTATGTCCTAGGATAAGAATATAAGGTTGTGGAGAGGGAAAATCTTATCCCGTAGTGGTTTGCAAGGCATTTCTTATGGTCTCGGGATAAGGAGTAGGATGAAACAAAGAAAAAGTTATCTTGGAGGAATAGAGAGCATATGTGGAGTGATACTCTGGGTTTCAATAGGAGTATGCACATAGATACTTGGGCTCTGGGATAAGAGGATTAGTAAATAAATAATGAAATCTTTATCCCCAAGGGTCACGAAGGTCAAACGAAATAGGATCGGGATAAAAGGTAGAAGGAAATACAATAGAATTTTTATCCCGAGGGACTGAGAAGTGCATCCTTCGATGCTCCGGAATAAAAATGGAAAAGGAAGACAAAGTGAAAAGATTATCTCGTAGAAGCACAAGGTGTGGTGGTGACTTGATTTTGGGTTTCAGTGAGAATAAATAAAGAGGGATAAAGCTTTGCTCTGGGATAAGAAGGGGATCAAATTTAAAGTAATTATTATCCCGAAAAGATGAAATAATTAGAGAAATGGGGCTCAGGATAAGAAAAAAAGTGGTAGATAGTGAAGATTTTATCCGAGAGTGGTAAATGAAGTTGCAAACGGATGCCCAGGAAAAGAGGATGCAGTGAACTCATGGCATTTATTGCCCCACGTGGTGATTGACACAACATAAAAGGCAAAGGTGGTCAAAAGGGAATACAATGGCGTCAACTCAGTGGTCAGAGGAAGTCAAGAATTGATCATGGTCATCCAAATGATCATCTACGATGGAAATTTAAATTTTAAAGCCAATGACAACTTTGCTTTGCACAAAGGAATTAATGGCTAAGTAATAAAAGAGAAAAATCTACTGCATTTGTCTTCACCAATCATTCAAGCGATCAGAGAGTAGTTGCAGAGCAAGAAGAAAGCAAAGTCAAGCAGTCTCAAGGTGTCCAAACACAAGCAGCTAACTAGTATGTAAAATTCAAGTGCCCTCTATGTGAATTTGGTTGAATTGTTTGTGAGAATTGTAGGTGTTTTTGGAGCCCTAGGATTTTATTTCCTGCTCTTTGTGAAATAGCTATGGCCTCCCCTTTGAGAAAATCGCAAGCCCTGATAGTGAGAAAGACCAAGAGGCTAGAGCTAGCTCAAGTGTCCCTGGTGTTACCCATGCATCCCTTTGATCATAATTTCCCCACTGTAAGAATTACAGGATGCCCCCGCTGTTGGACCAAACCTTGAACCAGCTCCTGCACAAGTTGAGGAGGCTAAAGCAAGTTCTTCCCCCAAGAAATAAAAGAGGAAGAGGGGGGAAAAGAGGGCTACAATTGTGGTTTTAGAGGAAGAGACAGAGGAAGAAGCCTCAGCCCCAAAGGAAAGGAAGCCTACTCCTAAGAAAAGGAAATCAAATAAGGATTCCACTGAAGAAATACCTCCACAACCGACCCCTCCAATGATTTAAAAGGAGGAAGTTGCAAAGAAGATGACAAAGGAGCCATAAAAGAAGAAGGAAACAAAGAAGAGAGCCCCTCCTAAAAAGAAGGTTGAATCTGCCCCTATTACAGAAGAAGCCCCACAACCCTAGGAAGAACCAATAGCACCAGCTGAACGTCCCAAAATAGCTACTGAAGTGGAAAGATAAACAATGATCAAATTAGAAGAATTGTCAAGGTGGCAAACTATATCAACCCGAGTACTGAGCCAAGATTTGATAGACCTATTCCTTGGCTCTAGCTCATTAGAGTCATCCAAGGCCTGGTGGGAAGACATAGAGGTTGGATGCAGGGATTTCATAATGGGATTTAGGGGGTGGGATGTCTTCCATGCCTTCTATGGAAACAGGGACCAACCTAGCCCAATCTCCAACCCCTATAAGTTGAACCTAAGAAGGCTAGTAGTGCCAAATGTATTTATTGAGCCAATGTTAATTAGAGAATTGGCTAATAAATTTGACCCCCCAAGCCTTGTTGTCAGAAACCTTCAAGGACATGTTATTTTGGATATCTCTCAAAAGGCTATCACTGAATGTTTTAGGTTGGATGGATCAACCATTAAGGGGATCAACAAGAAATCTTTGGTAAGAATCTATGAGAATAACAAGGGGAGAATTAGGAGGGAGTATTTGCCTATGTTTTTGAGAAGGTTCACCAAATTTTCCCCAAGCCACATCCTGCCCATTGAGACTGAGCCTTTCGCAATAGATAAGTTTGAAACTTATTTTTTAAGGGCATATTATGCATTATGCTAGGTCGTAGGATAATATTATGGGCTCACCTTGTTGTCAGACTATTACATGATGTTGGTAGTGTCCATCCAACACCCATCCACCAATGAAATTTTTGACTTTGCTACAATTCTCCAAACAAAGTTAAATGAGAGCCTAATGAAGGCAGAGGATAAAACAGTTGCACAGAACTTCAAGCACTATTCTTTGGTGTGCCATCTCATTTTGTATCAGAATAGGTCAACATGGTCACCAAAACTAAACATCAAGAAGCTAGATCCACAAATAGGATTACCATGGCCTATTCAGAGATGGACACAAGTGTGGGACAAGGGATCTCACTTTGGGGATTATTGTTTATTCTTTGATTATTTTGTCAAAATGGTTTTGGATATGTTGAATGTTGTAATAACAAGGTTGCATGCACATATAAGTAAGGTATTAATAATAAAACCCTACAGGGATCAAACTGTACAATATGCATAAGGGGATTTTAGCCATAATTTTGGAGACTTCTTCTTCTATGATGATTGTACAATTATAAGGTGCTATGGTTTTGAGAAGGCTCCTCACAAGTTACCATTTTTTGTATCTCCTAAGCTTGCATTTTTGGAATTCATGTGGCAAATGATGTGGGTGGATAAAGATCAAATCCCAGAAAGAAAGGGGAAGCATCTCCCCAAAGCCACTAGCTTCAACGAATTCAACATTGGATATGATAATCTAGAGAAGATCGAGGATTTTTTGATCAAGAATTGCAGGCTTAAGGTAGCTATAGCCATAAATTATGATCTCGGGGGATACATAGGGAATTTAAGGCTAAATAAACTCAAAGAAAGAAGATACCATCACCAATTTTATGAAATAGAAGACCTATTAAGGAATGCTCTGCCAACCGAGGTCATCCAAAGGAAGAAGAAATGAGAGCTACTAAAAATGTTAGAGAAGGAGAGAATGAAAGAAGATGAAAACTACAAGGGGATTTTCAGAGAGGAGTTCCAATCTGACATTGTCAGAATGATCATTCTCCTTTGGCATGCTGATGAAATAATTCAAAGGGACATCAAGAGGAAGGAAGCCAGGAATAAGGGAGAAAATTTTCAGGAGCAGACTATTTTGGATTTCCCCACATTTTCCAAAAAAGGGGTGGTTATCACAGAAGAGGGGCAACCTGGGTCCTCCAAATCAATAGCAAAAGATAGGAGGCCATTGATGGGAGAGATAAGAAGAGTAGAGAAAGGAAAAACAAAGATCTCAGATTTTGTAGATATTGTTGAGAATGATGATCCCAATGTGCCTCCCCCTTCCCCTCCTAGAGATTTTTTCAATGAGGATGAAGCAATAGAGCAACTGGATGACACAGACAAAGATTTGGTTCCTAGTTTCATTCCTATACATGAGATGGATTATGAGAGAGTGGTTGCCTCAAGGGAGTTCATGTCAGATGACAATTTTATGAATTTCACTAAGTTCAAATCTTTTTGGCTCAAGGATAAGTTGAGAAATGCAGCTGAGGGGGAAGAAATAAATGTGGACCCTGATAATATTCATTGCATCCCTGAGGAGGCAAGGGAAATTATTTCCAAAAGTGGCATGCTCCTAGTCCCAAGATGGGCCATAGAAAAATATTTTTGTTAGACCAAGTAATAAGGCAAAATGACCCAAGGTATGTTAAAGAATATGAGAACTATGGGTCCTGGATAAAGGTAGATATCAAAGCCTTTGGAGTTTGGGCTAGAGGATCAAATGTCAATTGGCCAATTGTTCCTTTTGGATTAGAACAACAGAGGGGGGAAGCAGTTTTGATGACAACCAGTGACACCACTGCAAGAGAGGTTGTTTCTCTAACTTCCCATGCAGCCCAATTTGCTCATATAGTGGTACAAGATTTAGAGGCAAAGCACATTGTTCTCAGGGACAATTTGGCCCAGCTTAATCATAGTTATCATTTATTATTCATTGAAAACTACAAATTGAAAGAAAAATTGATTAAAGTTGAGATGAGGACCTCGGGAGGAATAAGGTCTGAAGAATTAGAGAAGGCCACAAAGAGGAAGCTTCAAAGAATTATTATGAGATTAGAAAGGCTTCAGCTTTGAAGGTAGCCGGTAGAGTATTGGACAAATTAGAGGAATTCCATGCTAGTTATTCTTCTCTAACCAAGATTGACAGTTATTTGGATTCCATTCTTTTATTCTTTTAGCCTATTAGGGCTACTTGGTTTCCAAAGGGACAACAATTGAAGGAGATTCTTTTGGCATAATCTTAAAATAAAGGGAGTAAAGCAAAGGAAATTGAAGTGACATGGAAAAACTAAAATAAATTGATCAAGGAGCTCCCAATCATTGAGAAGGAAAAGAAAACAATGAGTGATAGGTTCGAATCACTCAAGGGGCTACAACGGTGGGACATCATCAATTGTGACACCAATGCATAATATTAAGGACTTGAACTTATGGCATGCAAATTTTGAAAAGGCTATAGTAGGAGTCCTTGAATCATTGGAATTTGATCCAGATCAAGAGGCTTCCTATAGTACAATTTTGGATAGGATCATGGATGTGGATTGGTTGTATCATTAGTTTATTGTGGATGTGGTAGGGGTCCCACCTCAAGAAACTAAGACTGCAATGAATAGGTTGTAAGGCATAAAGACTTTTGATTAGCCAGTCAACAAGATAGATGAATGGTACAACAAGTTTTGTGTCACCCTCCATCAAAGTTTAGATGAGGAGGAAGACTAGTCGATGTTTTTTATCTTTTTATCCCCCTACAATTTTGGAGTAACAATGCCATTTTTGGAAGACTGGTAACAAATTTCACCCACCATCATCCCAATTTCCAAGGCAGCAGCAGCTGGCACCTTCAGCCAACTTTTTGGACCTGACAACAGTACACAAGGACCACCAAGAGCAGTCTCAAGGTAATTCAAGGCCATGAGACAAAGTTCCAAAGTCTTGGTTATGAAGTCTCTAGTCTGAGTCATATGTTTAAAACTATGAGTCTAGGATCCAATAACATGTCTAGGTAAATGAGAAAGTTGTAATGTCAATTTGTAGAAGAGAAATTGTAATGAGTCTTGTGTCAAATTTCTTGTATAATTTGAAGAATTGACATATATATTGTATTGTGGCAGAGATAACTTTTGAATCAATGAAATATAATTCAAGTTTTTTTCTCTCCATTGTGTGATTCTATTATCTTTTGAATGGAATTGAATCAAGGATTTTTATCATTCTTTGCATTGTTGTGTTGTATGTAGTTTATGTTTATGCTTTGATTAAAGGTGTCAATTAAATTGCTTAAACATTTCAGATATGTTGTAAGGCAACATTTTCTACAATATGCAAGCTATTTGTCAAATTCAGTCACAATACATCATGCATTTGATGAATTCAAGTCCTAATAGAGTAACGCACTGATATTAGCTTAATTCAAGGTGTTGTGGTTAATTTTTGTATCTCATTTTGTACGTCCTTGTTGCAAATTTGATGAAAATACTTGAATTATGTTTGAGTACATATTTTGTTAGTCTCTTGTTTGCATGTATTTATTAAATGAAAATTAACAAATGTGTAGAAAAATAACGCTTCTTTATTGTTGATGAATAACGATGAACTCTTTTTAGAAATATAGAATGCTTACACATCATTAGATAATTGTGATGATAACATTCTATTAATAGCCACTTGCCATGAATACTATATTCTAATCATGATGGGCCAAGGCCCAATGCCTACTTTATTGCAGTGTTGATGAATAATGATGAACTCTTTATAGAAATATAGAATGCTAACATGTCATTAGATAACATTGATGATAACATTCTAATAATAGCCACTTGCCATGAATCTAGATTCTAATCATGATGGGCCAAGGCCCAATGCCTACTTTACTGCAGTGTTGTTGAATAACGATGAACTCTTTATAGAAATATAGAAGGCTTAAATGTTTTGTCGCACTGAGCAGATTTCAATATTCATAACTGAAATACATAACCAGCGAATACATAACTAAAATTATAAGAATACTCTGATAACAAAACCTGCGAATATATAAAAAAAAATTGTTTTATATTAATATATTCTATTTCATGCATTATTTCTGAACATTTGCAATATGCAGAGGACTATTTCCAAATCCTCTATTATAAAAAGACCCCTGAGGCTAAATTATAGTTTATAACATAGGAGTAATCTAACTAAGTACTAGTCTACCGGTAACAAAATAAAAAATAAAAAAATGTAGAACTAGACCAGATGTAGATAGTGGTTCAGTACCCCATTCTTCAAGCAGTTGGGGCTTGTTGGTGCCTTGGCATTGTTACATTCACAACCTCTCATTCTTCTTGGGTGAGCCTATCCCTGACTTTGTTGGCAAGGATGATAGGGAAGTCCTCTCCGTAGTTGGCATGGGCTTCCTCTCTTGCAACATCTGTTACATCCCGTTGATCTTGAAAATCCACTCCTCTCCGCTCCCCAACTCTAGTTGTCCAACAAATTCCTAAGCATCTTTTTCGCCGAATTCAAATTCATCAAGAAACCCTTGACCGGTTAGATAGTTCCAGTGCTAATCACCCCATTCGGGTTCCTTGATTTTGGACAAACAAAGAAGAAAATTGACGTTCATGCTTATGTTACCTTGTCGACCCTGTAGCAACTCTAATTGTTCAGTATACACAATTGGGTGTTTTACCACTTGAGGTCCCCCATAGTAGTAGTTTTCTGGTAGGGGAATGATGAGTGCCCTAGGTGCCCCATCCATATTGTCAAGCACAACATCAATGCCCTTCATATACTTATGCTCAAACAACATCTAGGTGACCTTCTTTGCCCATTCCCTAGAAACCCCCGCATATGAGTATGGCCAAGAAAAAAGATGGGATGTTGAAGTTGACCCTGTGCCTATTATAGGTCAGTAAAAACTCTAGACCTAGCACTTGCTTCACCAGATGTATAATGTATATGTGGTCATTCTGCAATACACCCCTTAATCACTTATTAGTTACTTCTCCCAAAAATGATCCTTGTGGTTTCATCGAATCGAGCTTGATAGGCGTGTCCATTTCTCCCAACTGAGACAGTGAGAACTCACTAGTGCTACTGAGTGTTTCCAACACTCTTAGTTTTGAAGTGTATAGTTAGACTAGAGCCACCTGAACCTCAATGTCCAATTTATAGGCAAACAATCAATTTATCGATGCCAGTGGAGTGGGTGGTCCGAACAGTAACCCAATGGGAAATTTGGTGGGAGGAAGATGCTATTAATAAATCAGGATCATAAATAATTAATAAATGATATTTTTGCGTAAACAATAATGAAGAAGAGTACTAGTAGCAACGTATTGAATAAATTTTGATAAACAACAACCATTAATTGATTTTTTTTTTTAATTGGTAAATAGCTAGATAGACCAGCACCTCTATTACTTTCAAAAAAGGAGGGAGGTACACATTGGGGGTGCCTATAGAGTGTTTACCACCCATATATTCAAAAACCATAGATCATTTACAAAATTTCAAAAAATCCCACTACCTCCCAATCCTACCATATCAGTGTATTCTTCTATTACATATTACGGGAGGTAAAACATAAAGTAAAACAACAAATATCAACACAAATAAACAATACTTTATCGTACCCTTAGCCCGAATCCTCCTCTGAGTTTGCCTCATTCTTTCGCATTTCCAGTGCAGCCATGGTGTATGCTACCACAGGGCACTCTACATTGCATCCCACATGAGCAGGGCCTTCCATGATCTCCACAATATCTATGTCTTCATTCGGGTACCACAGCTCCCCTATTCCCAGCTCTTAGTTATTCCCATCCAACTCCACCCCCTGCTAGTCAACCCCAATTAGTTGTCGCCCCACCAACCCTTATGAGATGACATAGTCTTTCAGATTGAAGGGGTGGGATGGCGCAAGACCTCCAGAGATGTAGAGTTGGAACGTGAGACTTTGATTGTGCTCTGCAAAGGTTTCTCTAAATTGTTCTGGTTCTAGAGTCTACAGGAGCCCATATTTTTTCACGTTCATGCACTCAATCCGATAATAGAAACCAGCCAAGGGGTTTTTTTTCTCTCCGTCAATATTATCCAACACTTCCTCTATTCCACCCAAGAAGGAGTGTCAAAACACCATCTGACACATTTTCTTCATGCATGGCTTGAATATTCCCAGATGAATCCCTATAGCCAAAAATATTGGTAGGATATTAGATTTACCTGATAGTGATACCTAGCGCATAGAAATTATGTCCCCAACACTCATTTCACCGCATGCAAGACCAGGGGATGACTAGACTCCATGACCTACAAAAGCCTCTTGTCTAAAATTTCTCCCAAAAAGGCCATTTGTTATTTCGTAGCCTCTAGGAGAATTGGAGTATCCATACGCGCAACTCAGAGAGAAAGCTTGCAATCTTCTTCAAACTTGTGCTCAAAAAGGACACAAATTGGCATTTATAGAAAAACATGATGGATGACTGCGGGTTGTATTAGCCTTAATTACGCTTGGACTCTAAGTCTCTTCCACATTTTTCAACGAGTGCGAATTCATGACATATGAAGGCTAGTATAATTTCCAATTCATTAACCAGGATATGTGTCATCCCCATCTAACCTCTGTAGTCAGTCTGTATCCTTCAAGATCATAGGAATCATTATAGCTACAGGATGGAAATTCTCATTGCTCTATTTGATCTTTTGCTTCTAGAGGTGTGTGATGTAGAAAGGTCATGAGGATAACCAGTCAATTCCTACTCAAAGGATCAATGTTACAATGTCTTGTGCATAATGAAAGAATCAATGGCTTTATCCCTCACCATAATGTTGTGGGAGCATTATTAGGAACTCCCATTCTTTCATCACTCTAGTTATTATATTATAATGACACCCTTGTAACTATTTCCAATTCCACCCATTCTAAATAAGAAAATTTGTAAAATTTTGCAGCTGTAGTTGCACATCAGGATAGATCTAGCTAGAAAATACATTGGCATCAACCTTATCAACCTTAGACCATTTATGATGTACTTAGGACTTTGTATATATCCTCCAAAAAGCCCTTCTGCAACTGCAATATTTTGCATCCAAACATCTTCACATTACTAGCACAATCACACACTTATCTAAGAGAAACATTTTCTGAATGCAAATGTATATCCCCCTAGACTTATTTATCCTTTCCTCGCATGTCCCTAAGGCAATGATTCTCGATTTCCAAGTTACAAACAATGGTAGAAACATGTCATTTAATTCTTGCAATCTTGCACCAAGCATACCCTGCAAAATGCTCTCGAACTTGGTGAATCTTGGTTGTAGCAAACCCAGTTGGTTGCTCGACAGAATTTGACAGCAAGCTGCATCACTCCATGGCCTATACTAATAAGAAAGCCTCTAACACTCTGCAATCTTAACATCAGTTAAACATCGGGTGTCACTTACCTCAAACTTCATTTTAGATTTCAAATGCACCATCAAATGGTCTACTACCTGGCACATTTTTACTTACATGGTGCTACATAGCGACACAAATGGTTTGGCCAACTTAGCAACAGGCTAGCCACTCACTGGGGCATTGGAAGGTTTATTAGCCTTTACAAAAGAAAAAAATTTACAAACTGTCCGGGCCTTTATTTGTATACTTAAGTTTTAATTATATAGTTAAAGTTAATTAAGATTAATCAATGAATAGATTGTAGTAAATTCATTCATGAATGGTTGTTGGATGTTAGAAGATCAACAATAGAAGCTCTATTTCAAACTGAGGTTGTGAAGCATAAAAATATTCAGAATGTTTCTAGAAATCCATGACACATGTTGGTGTGACCGGCAGTGCTCGTTAAAATTAATAAAACTTTGAGACTACACCGACTATTGTACCCATTGTACCATTTTTTATTTGAGGGTTTTTATTAAGTGAAGTTTTCTTTCGAATAACTAGCTAGTAGATAACTAGGGAGATTTTAGATTTGGAAATGAGATTGAGGAATGCAACAGAACCTACTAGTGCTAGTCTATGACCTGTGTATTCGCCAATGCAAATTCAAGATTCAAATTTTGGGTAAAATACCGAACACATATACTTTCATTGTAAAACCTAGGGTTTAAGATTTACATTTTTGAGCTTGTGTAGTTGTAGCACCATCTTTTAACCATTACCAGCGATGGGCAAAATGAAAATCACGGCAACAGGAAATATAGATTGTACTGAACTAACCAAACTAGTTAAAACCTCAGTTTTCACTGATGAATACCATGATATTTTTGATCATGTGCTCCATGGTAAGAAGAAAACAACACAAATTAGATTTGCATTGTAGAATAAGTGGGAAACTAGAACTAAAAAGTTGGAAAATAACACTAGAGGGTCAAATTGGAAAGTTTATAACCCTAAAATAGGAGTGGAAACAAATAAAATTGCATCGTGGGATGTTGAATTGGGACACATGATGTTACCTCAAGTTTTCCCTTGCCCAGAAATTGTCATGCTATGCGCCAAAAATTATGATGAAAGTAGAAGAGCAATTGTTAATAAGAATACCCAAAAGGAAATTTTATCCATCATCGAGAAAGAATTTAAGAGTTTGTTTGACATAGGGCTTGGAGCATAAAACTCAAATGTCCATATTGACCTAGAAAATCTTGTAGAGGAATATGAAGTTGTTAGTGAAGACGAGAAAGATAGATTTGTCAGAGGTATAATAGTTGATAGTGTTTACTTGGATCACAACCATAAGCCTCCTTAAAAAGTTGATATTTTTGTGCCATGGGTTAAGGATACTATTGCCCTGCTAACATTTTGTCTTGGATTGGAAAGTGATAGGACAGTGGTTGCAAGCCTTCTTCAAATGATATTTAATATCCATTGTATTCCTCAACCAATCAGATATAGTTTTGTTGAACACGTTGTTCAATCCATGCACAATCAATTTGTAATGCTTAAAGAAACTAACTTTAAGACATTTAGGTTCACAACCTATTTATGTCATCTTTTTCTAGCAAATTTTCATGGAATGTTCGAGACCAACAAGCTTGAGATTCAGGTGTAAAAGAAATACAAAGATAGAACTATTGAAATGTGGCAACTGATCAGCAAAGTACTGTACACTCAGCACGTATCCTCATCGGGGTCCGGGGCTGGGCCGGGCCCTGGGCAAGGGGTTCGGGGGCAGTAGCCCCCAAGAAAGCGGGGGTTCGGGGGCGGCAGCCCCCGAGAAAAAAAATTTTGTCATTTTTTGTTGATGAAAACCGACATTGTAATAAAACCCTAAAAAGGCCGACTATGTTTGTTGCCCTAAAAATGCATGTTATAAGCGGCTGGGATGCTTAAGGCATTGTAAGGTTGATGTACTGTTTTTGCTAGATAATAAGAAAGATTGGATGGCTGTGTATGGTGGACGTAACCCATTCTGGGTGAACCACGTTAAATCTCTGTGTTATCTGTGTCCTGTTTTATTTCTTTATCTTTTGTATTTAAATCTGCATATAATTGTTAGTTCATATTTGCTTTGGATCTGCTTGAAACCCTAACAATTGGTATCAGAGCGAGGTTTTCTGTAAATTGGCAGGACTTTCAGATTTGAGTGGGAGCAATGGAGGATTCCAAATTCAAGGTCGAAAAGTTTAACGGCCAGAATTATCAGTTATGGAAAATGCAGATGGAGGATTACCTGTATCAAAAGGATTTGTGGTGGCCATTGGAAGGAAAGGCAAAGAAACCGACCACAATATCAGATGAAGAGTGGGACATTTTAGATAGAAAGGCACTAGGATCCATTCGATTGTGCCTTGCGTCGTCTGTAGCATTCAATATACCAGAAGCAAAAATGACTGTAGATTTGATGGCAACATTGGCTAAGCTGTATGAGAAACCCTCGGCTTCTAATAAGGTATTTCTTATGAAGCGTTTGTTTAATTTGAAAATGAGGGAGGGAGGATCTATAGCGGAGCACTTAAATGAATTTAATACAATTACCAGTCAATTGTCTTCAGTAAAAATTACCTTTGCAGAAGAGGTTAGGGCTCTCTTGATTTTATGTTCTTTGCCAGAAAGCTGGAATAGCTTGGTTATGACTGTAAGCAACTCTGTCTCTGGTAAAAATACTTTGGTATTTGATGATATTGTTGGTGTTATCCTAAGCGAGGAAATGTGAAGGAAAAGCACAGGTGAGACTCCAACATCATCGGGTAGTGTTTTGAATGTGGAGAACAGAGGAAGATCAAAGGAAAGAGGAAAAGCCCCCGGGAATGAGAAGTCACGAGGGAAGTCAAAGAAAGGACGCTCTCAATCTAGAGGAAAGAAAGATTGCTGGTACTGCGGAAAGCCTAGTCATCTAAAGAAAGACTGTTGGTCTCGGAAAAACAAAGAACGGGACAAAAATGAAAATGATAGTAAGGAAGCTAATATTGCAAGTAATACTTTACAAGATGCTTTAATCTTATGTTTGGATAATGTTAATGATTCCTGGGTAATAGATTCTGGGGCTTCATTTCATGCTACACCCCATAGAAAATATTTTCTAGATTATGTTCAAGGTGATTTTGGACAGGTATATTTGGGTGATGATGAGCCTTGTCAAATTATTGGAAAAGGAAAGATAAAGATCAAGTTGCAGAATGGTAATGACTGGTTTCTGCAGGAGGTAAGACATGTTCCTAATTTAAGAAGAAATTTAATTTCTGCAGGGCAACTAGGTAGTGAAGGTTGCATAGTTACCTTCTCAGACAGTATGTGGAAGGTCACTAAAGGATCATTAGTAGTAGCTAAAGGTGCGAAGGTAGGCACATTATATCTGTGTACTGGTAACACTTACTCTACCTTAGCTGCTACAGATAAAGTTACTGCAGGGACAACAACAATAAATGTTGCAAGAACAGATTCGATAATGTGGCACCATAGGCTTGGGCACATGAGTGAGAAAGGGATGAAAATCCTTCACTCCAAAAATCTATTGCCAGGACTAAAGAAGATTGATTTAGAGTTTTGTGAAAACTGTGTTTATGGTAAACAGAAAAGAGTCAGATTTCTCAAGGTTGGGAAAGAGAAGAAGAGTGAGAAGTTAGAGCTTGTACATTCAGATGTATGGGGACTGGCTCAGGTATCATCTCTTGGTGGCTCTTGTTATTATGTTATTTTTATTGATGACTCAACCAGAAAAACATGGGTATATTTCCTAAAACAAAAATCAGATGTTTTTGAAACTTTTAAGAAATGGAAAGCTTTGGTTGAGAATGAGACAGGAAAAAAGTTGAAGTGTCTCAAATCGGATAATGGAGGTGAGTATTGCAGCAAAGCATTTGAAGATTATTGTTCCTTAAATGGGATTCGAAAGCAGAAGATAGTTCCAGGAACTCCACAGGAAAATGGTGTGTCAGAGAGAATGAATAGGACCATCATGGAACGTGCGAGGAGCATGAGATTGCATGCTGGATTGCCCTTACATTTTTGGGCAAATGTTGTACATACTGCTGTCTATTTGATAAATAGAGGACCTTCAACCCCTTTGGATGGTGGTATTCCAGAGGAGGCATGGACTGGTAAAAAGGTAAATTATTCTTTTCTAAAAACTTTTGGTTGCGAAGCTTTTGTCCATGTTGATAAAGAAAACAGAACCAAGCTAGATGCTAAATCTCAGAAATGTACCTTCATTGGATATGGGATAGATGAATATGGCTATCGGTTATGGGATTTTGAAAATAAGAAAATAATTAGAAGTAGAGATGTTATATTCAATGAGAAGGTTATGTATAAAGAACAGATGCAGGAAAAGAAGCATGAACAGGACAAAGAAGAATATGTGGTGTTGAATGAGATTCCTGAAAATGAAATGCCACAGGTACCTGATGCTCAGCAACAACAGATTGTCCCACAAACTCCTGCAAGTGTTAGATGTTCTACGAGGACAAGTAGACCCCCTGAAAGATTTTCTCCTTCTTTGTATTCTATTTTATTAACGGATTCTGGTGAACCAGAAGAATATGAAGAAGCAATGCAGGTGGATGCCAAACAACAGTGGCAACTAGGCATGAAAGAGGAGATGGACTCCTTGATGAAAAATAAGACTTGGGACTTAGTCCCTTTACCTGCAGAAAAAAGAGCCTTGCCTAACAGATGGGTTTATCGGCTGAAGGAGGAGGAAGGAGGTCAGAAAAGATATAAGGCCAGACTTGTGGTAAAAGGTTTTACACAGAAAAAGGGTATAGATTATGATGAAATATTTTCTCCAGTTGTAAAAATGACTTCAATTAGAACTGTACTTAGTCTTGTGGCTGCAGATGATTTACATCTTGAACAATTAGATGTCAAAATAGCTTTTCTCCATGGAGATTTGGAGGAGGAAATTTACATGTTGCAACCACAGGGATATGAGGTCAAAGGTAAGGAGAACTTGGTGTGCAAGTTGAAGAAAAGTCTGTATGGCCTAAAGCAAGCACCCCGACAATGGTATTTAAAATTTGATAGTTTCATGGCTGAACACGGTTATCATAGATGTCATTCTGATCATTGTGTATATTTTAAGAGATTTGATAATGGCAGTTATATTATCCTGTTGCTTTATGTTGATGACATGCTTGTTGTTGGGTCTAACATGCAACATATAAATGATCTTAAACAGAAATTAGCCAGGTCATTTGCTATGAAGGATTTGGGTGCAGCTAAGCAAATTCTCGGTATGAGGATTACACGGGACAGGAAAAATAGAACCTTGAATTTGTCCCAAAGTGAGTATATAAAGAAGGTGTTGAAAAGATTTAACATGCAGGATGCAAAAGCAGTTAGTACACCTTTGGTTAGTCATTTCAAATTGA
Source organism: Cryptomeria japonica (assembly GCF_030272615.1). Lineage (NCBI taxonomy): Eukaryota > Viridiplantae > Streptophyta > Pinopsida > Cupressales > Cupressaceae > Cryptomeria > Cryptomeria japonica. Next base: position 343,826,506 of record NC_081415.1, read on the forward strand.
CTAAGGAGATGTGCCCAAAGGCACAGGAAGAGGTTAATAAAATGTCTAACATCCCGTATTCATCAGCTGTTGGCAGTCTGATGTATGCAATGGTATGCACAAGGCCAGATATTGCACATGCAGTGGGAGTTGTGAGCAGGTTTATGAGTAATCCGGGTATGGAACATTGGAATGCTGTGAAATGGATTCTTCGGTATTTGAAAGGAACTACTACGAAGGCATTATGTTTCAAAGGATCTAATGCTGCTCTAAGTGGATTTGTTGACTCTGATCTGGTGGGTGATATTGATTCACGGAGGAGTATTACAGGGTATGTTTTTACTATAGGGGGAACTGCAGTCAGTTGGATTTCTAGGCTGCAAAAGGTTGTTGCACTTTCAACCACTGAAGCTGAGTATGTTGCTACTACAGAAGCCAGCAAAGAGATGATTTGGTTGCAATGTTTTCTGAAGGAATTGGGTCAGACACAAGAGGATAGCCCATTGTATACTGATAGCCAGAGTGCCATTCATCTTGCGAAGAACTCTGCTTGTCATTCAAGGACAAAGCACATTCAACTCAGGTACCACTTCATCCGGACTATTTTGGAGGAGGGTCAGTTACGGCTTGAGAAGATTCACACAAGTGAGAATCCTGTCGATATGTTCACAAAGGCAGTTCCACAGGAGAAGCTGATTTCTTCATCAGTTTCTGTTGGTCTTCTTGATTGATAATTGTGGAATTTATACCAGTCAAGTCCTAGTGTTTTTATCTAGCGGATGTTGCATGTACAGTGGTGTCGTGTAGTATCAGTCTCCAAGTGGGAGATTGTTCGGTGTGGAGCCTGATCAGTCTCCAAGTGGAAGATTGTTGAAATGTGGTGACTGATCAGCAAAGTACTGTACACTCAGCACGTATCCTCATCGAGGTCCAGGGCCGGGCTGGGCCCCGGGCAGGGGTTCGGGGGCAGCAGCCCCTGAGAAAGCGGGGGTTCGGTGGCGGCAGCCCTCGAGAAAAAAAATTTTGCCTTTTTTTGTTGATGAAAACCGACATTGTAATAAAACCCTAAAAAGGCCGACTTTGTTTGTTGCCCTAAAAATGCATGTTATAAGTGGCTGGGATGCTTAAGGCATTGTAAGGTTGATGTACTGTTTTTGCTGGATAATAAGAAAGATTGGACGGCTGTGTATGGTGGACGTAACCCATTCTGGGTGAACCACGTTAAATCTCTATGTTATCTGTGTCCTGTTTTATTTCTTTATCTTTTGTATTTAAATCTGCATATAATTGTTAGTTCATATTTGCTTCGGATCTGCTTGAAACCCTAACAAGAACAGTGGCTATAGTATATGAATGGCCACCTAAGATAAGGATGCATGATAAAAGAGGGAACTACACCCATTTTGTAGACTTCTTTTTGGCACCAATGTATCATGAAATTATAGACACTCCAATGCCTATATTGCATGTATCTTGTAGAGATTGCATTCAACTCAGATCTGAAATACAATTGGCTGACTGGTTCCTCATGGAAGAATATACAATGTTAAGGTTTTATGGAGCACGAGTACAACCCCATAAACTTCAAATACATGTGATAGAGAGGGTTTTTGCATTGGAATGTGTATGGCAGATGGAGACTGCAGATGAAATCTTTTATGGCCAGCAAAAGAAGACCATATTTCCTTTGTTACCTTTCTCATGTGGAGGGTTCACATTTGAGATAAAAACATTTAATGTGGCACATAATTTTTTGGAGATTTTTAATTTTGATGTTGATAGTTATTGGCAGTATGACCCATGTGGGGTCATTCTGAAAAGGCTTCAGAAGAATCTGAACTCCACAAGAAAATTTCAACATTAAAGTAACCATTTCTAGAATTTTTGAAAAATAGAGACACCTAGGATAAGGTCAAAAAAGTGATGGAGGAAACTGCCGCTGACAAAAATATTTCAATAGAAGAATTTTCATCACAAATTATGGCACAAGGAACAACAAAGCAGGGCAAACAAAATCAAAATGAAAATAGGAGGTCCGATAATTTCTACTAAAATGTTGCTCATCCATCTACAAAATCTATCCCACAAAACATAAAGATAGATTGTGAGGACAGAAGGTGGAATAGAACCAAAATTACTAATTTTTGGACAATGAGGAAGAATCTCGGTGAACCAAAGACCAATGTAGATCTTGATGAAATCCTAGAGGATTTTGAATTTAGCAAATTGTGGAATAATGAGCATCCCAATGAAACATATGACGAAAGTGATAAGGATGAGGATGAGGCTGATGAGAATACCAATACCATAGCAACTCAAACAGCTATTTCATACTCTGGGTCTGCAATATTGAGTGAGTCCATGAAAGAAAAATATACCAAAGGGGCAACCCTAATAGAAAAATTAGGTTATGAAGGTGGTGGTATGGGTCCTCGAGGAGAAGGTGACTAGACGCCACTATCGACAAAACTTGTTCCAAGAAAAAATGGTGAGACACTAGTCATTGGAGGTGAATCATCATAGGAAGGTATTACTCATTACCCTACTTATTTTGTTAAATCTTAAAATCTAGTTTATGTAGACACTCAAATTCAATCACAACCACTAGCAAAACAAGGTAATCCTATTGGTGGTGAATCAAGTGCCAGCACAAGTGCCACTGGTGGGGAATCTAGGGATATTACCCACACTCATATTCAATCAAAACCAGAACATTGGATTGGTCATGGTGTTAAATCAAGTGCCATTGTCATTGGTGTGGATGATACCAACACTCAGATACATTCACAACCAAAACATGTTATTGGTATTGAATCAAGTGCCACTACCACCGGTGAGGACAGCATGGGTACTAGTACTAGTTGTTGTGAACAAGAGAAACAACAATAAATCTCTCGCAAGAGGCCAACTGTAGAATATATTATACACTTGTAGAAACCCATGGGCAATGATCAAGGCAATTTGAATAAGTGAAAGGTTATGACAAAATTGGTGAGTACAACATGAACTCTATCCATTGCCAATCCAAATCTATTGTTTGAAGCTTCAAAACAAACCCCTCAAAAGAGTCCAAAAACTCCACTTGCAAGTGATAGTGGGACGGGATTAGGAATGGGTGTTGTTAATCCTCAAAATGCATTAGTTAGAAACACAAGCATAGGTGGAGGTGCATACATCACTGCAAATGTTATTTCACCTTTCAAACATCCAATTGCGTCAGCAACCCTAGGTTTTCATTATAATACTTACTTTGATGAATTTGTACAAAAATAGAATACGAATAAAGAAAAAAAGAAAAAAGTGAAGAGGTATGCGGCTACTGCTACTTCTGAGGAACGACCTACATCAAATAGGATAATTCCCACATATGACCCTGTAGATGTATAAATTTGACCACTTTCCTAAATGAATATTTTATATTCATTTTAATCCCATTCCTCTATTGAATTAAAATCTTCACATTCATCTATTTAATTAAATGAATTACTCAATTTATTTAATTAAGTTCACCTAAATCTTTTCTAGCCTTTAATTAAATAAATTACTTTATTTAATTAATTCCCCTTTCTCCCCTTTTAATTAAATTTACATTTAATTAAATTGATCCTTGCAAGTAAATAAATCTAATTTATTTATTTAAATCCTCCACTTGTATTTATGCAAGTTGCTTCTATTTAGTTGAAATAAAGTAATTTATTTAATTAAAATCCTCTCCATCCACTTGCATTTTCCTACATCTCCCACTTGCCTCCTAAAATCCATTTCTAAATTCTTCTAAACCCTTCCAATTAGCTTAATCCCTCTAAATCATGTCCTTTTCCTAAAATTGAGGATGTCACTTTTCAAATTTGGAGGAAAATCTTCTAAAAGCAATAAAGGCTTTGTGTCTTCAACAAGCTAACTTGTTGAGTTCCCCCAAGTTTGGAAGGACTCTTACAAATTTGTCCCCAAAGTTTTCCAAACCATTAATGGTTATCTCACCCATCCCTTCATGGTTAGAGACTTTCTCTCTAACTCAACCTTTATCTAACCCAAGGGTCTCATCAAGTATTCATGGCTTTACCCTTGGTTATCCCTTTAACCTTTGCAATATTTATCCAATGGGTGACCCTAGCCTAACCTTAACCTTACCTCCTAAGGTAACCTTCATGTCTTCTCAAGAATTTAATGCTTCTTACATCTCCTCTCAAGCAACCTCTTGTTGACAATTGTCACCATTTTATTGGTGAGAATTGTGACCATGGATTGATTAACTTTCAATCCTGGCCCTTGTTAATATTACTCAATCTTGACCATCCATTGCCCTATTTTTCCTATAAATAGAGCTCTCATACTCTCATTCAAAATCCAAGTATTTGTGCATCAAACTTATAGTCATTTTGCTAGTGATATCCAAGTCTTTGTGCATCAATCTTATAGTCATTTTGCTAGTGATATAGAAGTCTTTGTGTATCAAACTTATAGTCATTTTGCTAGTGATATAGAAGTCTTTGTGTATCAAACTTATAGTCATTTTACTAAGCATGTAGCCTCTCTTTGTTTAATAATAATAGCATTTAGAAGCATTTTCAATATCATAGCATATCCATGTTAGACTAGTATATCATGTTAGGATAGGATTACTAATCTTTTATTATAGCATCATATTCATACTAGTTTAATCATCCTAGTTTCAATATCATACATGTTGTAGGAATGCATTCATGCTTATAAATAAATATCACTCATTTTTGGAGTTGTCTTTCCTAAGCTGCTTTGCTCAATTATCTAAGAACAAGAGTGAGACCCTAGGAATCCTGTGAGATAGAGAACAATGGGACACCCCTTGGGAAGTTGAGATATCTCAGAAAGCTCCTATAACTTGCACCAAGAGTTTCATTGGTGTCTAGACCTTGTTTTGATTAATTAAGAAAAATAGGGTTTCAAGATCCGAAACCTTTAACAAAGGAGATTAAGATAACACAATAAAAAGTCCAGAGCTTATAAACCGCTAACAAAACAACTGGCAAAAAAGCCAGCAAACCAAAAAGACAGCTAAAGATAAAAACAGTAAAGAAACAAGGAAAGCACTAGACAGCTATAGTCTTCAGCAGGTCCTCCGCCTTATTCACCAACTAGTCATAGGTGGCCCCAATAGCTTTGAGATCTTCCAGGTGCTTGTTAGGTTTCTTTTCTTTCTTTTTGCCTCTGGTTCAGGTTCTGGGTCCTTGAGTGTCCCTTGTTCCTTCAGTGTCCAGGTCAATATCCAGGGTTTCTTTCTCTCCATCCAGTTTGCTGATGAGAGTATTAGTGTTGCTAGCAAAAATCTTCAAGATGCTTAAACTCTATTCAGCAATACTCTTCAGGCACTCCTCAATTTTCTTGACTTTACTGGTGGTACTCGAGATAGTTTGATCATTAGCGTCAGCAAGATTTTTCCTTTCCAGCAGATCTTTCTCTATTTTCTCAAATCTGGGGTTGAAGGAGTCTCTTATGTTTTCAACTTTTGTAATGGTATTTTTTAGGTCCTCAATGTAATCAGCCATACTCTTCCCTTCCCTAGTGTTGATGATTTCCAAAATCTGAATTTTGTTGCTGAGTTTTTTGTTGTCGTCCATAGCTTTCTTGTAACTAGTTATAAGCCACTCCATAGTATCCATGAAACCTTGCATACCCTCTAGAGGAGGGTTAGGGGGAGGATCAACCTTACCAATGATATCCTATTCCTTTTTTGGGGTGTCCCAAATAGTAGTTGTGTCTTCAACCCTAAGAGCCTTGCCCATGGTCACCAGAGATATCCTATTCATTTTTTGGGGTGTCCCGAATAGTAGGTATGTGGACCTTGTTGAGCATTGATTTTAAATCAATAGAATTCCAAGGTTTCAATTGAAGCTATAGAAGTTTTCTTAAAAAAATATGAAATCAACCATGCCCTAGAGGAATTTCGATAGAACCCTTGGCATTTTCACCGACATCGAAATTAAAAAATTATCGCTCAAACCGGAGCCACCAGGTATACATACTAATCCTTTACCAAAATATCTAGTTTGATCGAAATGGTACATCTATTGTATCAAAGAAACCCATCAGTGTTTCACCGACAAGTGACTTATCAAATGGACTTGAGCGTCGATGAGTTCCAAAAGTGGCTCATCAAGAATATTATTTTCACCAACAGATGGTATGTCGAGGAAACCATAGGAAGATCTCATCAACAAGACTTTTTGAGGAAAAGAGAATATCAAAGAATCACAAAAGATGTTGACCGAAGATTCCTTTCTCATCGAAGAATAAGATATCGATGAAATAGAAGAGATTACCATCGAAGATTTGTTATCGGCCAAACATAAAGAGTCGAAGGAGACCATTTTTATTTCACCGAAAGGGGAGATTTCATCGATGCCAATGCAAATATAACACCTGAGATAAAGCCTTTCGATGAAAGTGAAGAGGTCGATGAAGTCACGAATCTCCTTGGCGACAATGGTAGTTTCATCAAAATTAAGGTGACATCGATGAAACATGACATTTGAGGGAAGATAAAGTTGAGATATTGAAGTACATAATTCCATCGAAAAGGGGTACGGCCATAAAACTGATGAGCATCAATGGCCAATATGAAGTGTTGCTAGATGAATGATTACTTTCTGTCGCGAGGATCAATACAAGTCTTAATAAAGTCACTTCATCATGAATTCAAATAAATGCCTCTATGACCATTGTGCAAACTGGTAATGGTAACCGATAAAATGCCATGAATGCTCAATAAATTGGCAAAAGAGGAAACACTTCTGAGCAATGCTCGAAGAATTCATAGCGAGTTTCAGAGAGCTGAAATGATACAAGAGTAAATTCAGGAGTGGTCTAGCCTGAATTCAAGTAAGTCTTTCACTCTCAAAGATCTATAGTGATAATGGAGGGGTCATCTTCTAAAAGGAATAAGGCTAGGAAAGTTAAAGAGACCCAGCACCCGGAAGACAAACCTAAGAGGTAGAAAAAGGAAGGGCACTCTTTGGCCCAGGACCTAATTAACCAATGTCCTATGTCAATCCTTAGGTCTAAGAAAATTAAAATGGATGAGGAAGGTTTGGAAGATAGATTTGAAGGCCAAGGAGATACATGGACAGAGATAAGGGGTCATGAATTGTTTATTTTTGGGTATATACGAAGGAGTGCGTCCGAGCCCGTGAATAACCTGTGGAGGTTAAATTTGGGGAAATTGGAAGTGGCTAATGTCTTTGTGAATGTTGAACTCATGAAGACCCTAGCCAGCAGCTATGAACCTAAGACCAGGACCATATGTGATTACATGGGGAGACCAATATTGTCAATTACCAAGAAAATTATTGACACTGTGTTTGATTTAGCTTGGGGGTTCGAAGAGCAAATTGACACTAAGAAATTGACAAAAGAGTACTTCAACCTAGAGGAAGTCTATAAGAGGTAGAGACTCCCTATCAATAGACCCAGGGTTGCAGGATCGATAGTGCCATTTGATAAAGATAATAAAGCTCCACATGATGTTAATTTGTTTCATCCCTACTTCAAGTATACATACTATTGCACTGCTCGGGTTTTGGGAATAGAGGCTCATCCAATGATCAATATCGCGGCTATGGTCATCTATGCAGATTTGCAATCTAAAGATCTGCAGTTATTTGATTTTTCAACCTATCTGGCTGATGCCATCAATCATGGACTAGAGAAATTGAAAGGAGATGTGATTAATGTGCATTTCAAGTATTACTCTATTCTTATGCATATGCTATTGTATGTCAGACAAGACAAAGGGCTATGGGCTGATGAGTTGTGCATTAGGGCATATGATAAATCTAGGGTAAGGAAGCCTTTGCAACTATGGGTATCTTCATGGGACCAAAGATACAGCAACAACCAGTATTGGCATTTTGAGGAATATTTTGTTAAGACATTACACAGATTATTGGGGCACCCGTATGATCATGCTTTGTCCCTTGAAATTCAGAGATTCTTGAGGCCAAAGGATTATGGCAAAGATGTTCCAATTGACCATAACTGGGGAGATTTTTATTGCTTTTCGGATTGTACTCAGATAAGAGTTTATGGATTTGAGGAAAAACCATATGTATTGCCTATCAATGTGCCTAATAGAGTAGCATGCCTAGAGATTATCAAACAATTTTCAATAGTAAGTGCCCAACACTTAACTGATCATGGAAAACAATCCATCATGCTTGGATTACTTGTCTTTTCAGACTTTATTGTCAAAAGTTCAAAGAGTTACGGTTTGTTACAGAATAAATTGGATTACTACAAGATGGTAGAAGGAGACCCCAGGCCATACTTTGATCTGGAAGGATACATAGAGGTCGTGAGGTCATCCTAGAAACTCAAGGCTGGAGAGCATGTGTCACTCATGCTTGATGATTTCATTAGAAATATAAAAAAGGGAAGAAACTAATGAAAAAAGAGCTAAATATGAGCAAGTGTTCCAAGCATACAAATGGAATCTCTTCTGAGGGAGAAAAAATAAGGACATGCTTCAAAACATCATAGATCCCTTAGATCAAGCAAATAAACTTATGGAGCATGAGCTAGAATTGCTTGAGGGAGTGCCCGCTTATGTCTATGGGAAGCACATCAAAATTGTCAGGGATACAGAGCCCTTGGCCCAATTGTCTCCTCAATCTGTTTCTAATGTTTTTCCAATTGACTCCCCCAGGGAAGAGTATCCTCTTGGATTTAAGGATGGTGTACAGATGGATATGACGATGAGACAATACAATGTCCAAGATGTTGGAGATATAAGGATGTTTTAACATGAAGGTTTCATTGTTGATGATGACTTCATTTCCTCCAAAGAATTTGATACATTTCTATACCAGCATACAGGAATCCAGGTTAGGATTGCTATGAAAGATAAGACAGAGGATGAACAAGCCCAAAGGTTGCGAGAGGAAGTGGACCTTGCCAAGAAGGAGATGACACCCGAGAAAGGAAGGCAATTACTCAAGGATTTTGGTGTGTTGATCTACCCAGGATGGGATATGATGTCTGCATTGTTGTTTGATAGTTTTCTCAAGAAGCAAGACCCCAACAAGCAGATCATACCAGAGGAGATAGACAAGATCATTTTGGACTTAGGATATGACCCAGATCAAAAGGCTCTCTTAATATGGGCCTTGTATCCAAAGGAAAAGAGGCCTATTCTAGTTTATACGGATCAGGTTTTTGGCCACTTGATGATCCAACAAGCTAGGAAAACTGATCCCAGAATCACAACCAAGTTGTACGTGGACGCAGAAAAATTGAACCAGGAACAAAAAAAGTTTTTTATCAAAGAGAACAACATTTACAGAGGCTTGTATGAGAAGGCTACTGAGGAAATCCAGAGGGTGCAAGGGCAGTTATCACAAAAGAATCCTGTTATGGGGGAACATGAACCAGATGCGGGTTATCAACCTGACCTAAGGGTCTTATATGTTATATCTGATGCTACCTACTAGAGGATAAAGGCTGAAAAGTTAGCCAAGCAGTTAACCAGTTCCCAACAGAAGATGAACAAGTTGGAAAATGATGTCATTAAGCACAGGTTCAAAGCTATGTTGCCACATGCTAACCGATATTGGAAAGAACACACGAGAATTGTTAAAGCTTTAAAATAGCATGAGAGATTAAGGGAGAGATTGCAAGATGTACTGAAGGACAATGAGGCCATGACTGCAGAAGAAAGAGCTCAAGGGGACCAATATCTGATGGAACATGACAAATACACAAACATATTGAATAAAGATCTCCAAATGTTGGACGAAGACTGTGTTGCAATGATACCGACTATCTACAAGGATGGTGAACTGACTCCATTAGACCAATGGCAAGAGGGATTTGCATAGATTAAGGAGAAGGCAGTGGCTAGATTCAATAGGATGAAGATATAGCCCCACATGTCAACTAGGTGGTTTTTGATCTCTTTTCACTAGAAACAGATATAAAAAAAGGAGCGCGGCCATTAGATGCCATAAGAGTGATAATTATATTAATTATCTCGGCATGCTTAATCTCTTTTTCTTTCACTTTTTTAAGCAATTGTAATTAGGTTGTTAATGATGAAGGGACGTAACTCTTCATAGAATAGGTGTTGCTCACTTATTTATATGAGCAAGTTTTGTAAAAGGAAGGGGATCATTAGAAGATAGGATACCAGATAGAAACTACAACCTCTGGCATATTATTGTACCACTTTGAAATTTTAATAGAATCAGTTGTTTTTCTCTGCATATGTGCTGTGAGTTATTGTGTTTCTTGTAGGCAGTTTTTTGTGATATTATCTAAAGGAGATAAGGTTATTCGTATTCTTACAGTGAAGTTTATGTTTTTATGTTATAAACTTGGATTAATAGGATCTACTTGTTAACTGTAATTGTTCCTAGTATTTCTTCCTTGAATGGTCCTTTAAGGTTAAGGTTAAATTTATTCAAGCAGTTTTATGATATAAACATTTAGCAAATCTCATAAGAAATAGTAACTGACAGACTTACCAAAGGGGGGTAGGTTTAAAAACTGTCTCACAAATCATACATTCAGTCCTAGGTAAATATAAGACTTTGTAGCCCAAATAATAGGAAATACACTGGTCATCCACAAATCATAACTTTTACCATATCAATAACTTTTACTTTAAAGTGACAGGAGTAGTTGAGTAGGATATATAGAATCAATTAGCAATAGTGTATACATATAAATTTCAAGCACAAAGATCGAATAGCTTCCATAACAAAAATCTTGAACTCATCTAAAAGACATCTATTCCAAGAACCTTTGCCATTTTGAGATAGGGGTAAATTAGATCAAAATAATCATTCTGCTATAAAAAGCATTAGTTATCAAAAGCCACTAGTGAATAGGTATACCCGTCTAGGTCTTGCAGAGCCTAGAGTGAGAGAGTTAGTAACCAAATAGGTTCACTCTATAAGTTGGCCAAGTCAAATTGGAGAGTTTGATCATAGGAGTTGGAATTTCCGTATAACTTATCCAATCTATTGATTTGAGATCAAACAGATTGGTGACTCTGTTGGGGACACATTCATTTAATAAAGACTGTTGTGGGAAAGAACTCATATACAAAATACAATTTCCTTTCAAGAAGAAAGGTGGCGACTCTGAAATAATAAATTTTATGTATGCAAGAAGGTCAATAACATGAGGCCATCCAATAGTACAATTAAACTTTGATCAGAAAAGAAATAAGAAGAATCCGAGGAAAGAATTGATAGACAATCCAATGGAACACAGGAATGACTTCATGACTGAAAAGTATAATCAGTATTACTCTAAAAATCACTCACATCCAGCTCTGAATAAACAGAACCACAAAGTTCCTACATACCTAAGAAATGAAGACTTGGTAGCTGCAGATAAAGCACGAAAAGGAAAATTCCCTCCTGGTTTTGAAAATCACCGCCTGAATTCAAGGACAGGTACATCAAGTTCCTCAGGTTCAAGCTAGATGGATGCACCAGACCATATGGCAGATTTGATGAAACAAATGTTAGAAGTAGCTACTGAAATGAAAGATATTGGACAGATATGAGAGTGTGTAGAATTACGTGCTAAGTTGGGCATGAATGTCAATGAAGATGACATTGACCATTACCTAAATAAGTACAAGGCAAGGTGTGAACATGCAACCCAAGGATCAAACAAGGGGGGAAGCAATAAATATGAAATCAATGAGAAGAACAATACCTATAAGATATCTGAAAACCTCTTATATGATCATAGATGCAACAACTTTACACACACTAATACACCTCCTGAACACCAGCACAATCATTTCAACAATTTTCCATACACCAATATACCTCCTGAATATCAACATAATCATTTTAACAAGTTTGCATATCAAAACCATTTCCAACCTCAAAACCAATTTCCCCCTTGTAATAATAATGTAGGTCAGAACCATGGAAATTTCTTCCAGGGGGGATATGGATTTATGAATACAAAATGCATCAGGCAGCTTGATTTTTCAAGAATGATGGTGTATCCTCATCCCATTCCAAATGAAATTAGAACTGCAATACCACAATTCACTGGGAGTAATGCTATCTCAGGAGAAGCACATTGCAAATCTTTTCATACAGTCATGGAAGATTTCTGCCTCCCATATGAGGATGTTAAAATGAAATTATTCATGCAATCATTGATAGAAGATGCATGAGATTGGTTCAGAGCATTGCCTGATTTTTCAATAAGTAGCCTTGCAGAGTTTAAAAGACTTTTTCTCAAACAATATAGAGATCAAAATAGCCTTGAGTTTGCAGTACATGAAATCATAAGTATCAAGAAAGAACCTAATGAGATAGTGGTTGATTTCAATAAGAGATCCAACAAAGTTATAAATAAAATTCCTAACAGGATAAAACCAGTCCCAGAAGTAATCATCTTGTACTACATAAATGTATTTGATAGCAAGACAAACTACGAGCTCAGAACAAAGAATCCTACAACTCTTCAAGGAGTTATGAAAGCTACCATAACTATAGAAAATAATAGAAAAGTTGTTGGGAGAGTTGGGAAGAGAGAAGATGCTAGGTTGTTTAACCCAAGAGCTCCCAAACAAACTAAAGATGAAGATAAATTGGACAAGGTACTAAATGCTCTAAAGGATTTATCTAAGGGTAAATAAAATAGAGAAATAACAGTTTTTTCGTCAAGATAGAACCAGACTACATGATATGCCTTACAACACTACCTGGAAGAATGGGAAACCAGTGGAGAAAAATCAAAAGGATAATGTGTAGATACCAGATCCTCTAAAAAGAACTGTGAATCAGGTGTCGGATGATAACTTGTGGTGCTTTGCCTATGACATGCCACATTCTCCTTACCAATGTATAGTAGCAAGGAAGCTGCAGGAAGAAGAAGAAGAAGAAGAATGTGAAGGATATATGGATGACCATACCATAAAATTTCTAACATTTGAAGAATACAACTCATCCGAGAAGGAGGGAGACAGTGATATAAGTTCTAGACACATCAATCAGCAGTGTTGTGTACAGTAGATATTCTCAGATGAGGAAGAAGAATTCAAACTCAGGGTCCCCACTGAAGAAGAAATAGAAAGAATCACAGCAGCTACAGTGGAACAAGCCAAAAGAACCTATTCTCTCAGGAATAGAACTATAAACCCTGAGCAAGTAAATCCTTTTGGTATGTTCATGAAATAAACCAATAAGATATCTAAATCAATGAATAAAATGGATAATGTTCAGGGCAAGGATTTAGGCAAAACCAAAGAGAGGGATGTTCAAATAACAAAACCACAAAAGGGATTGAAAGAGAGTATAACAAATGCTTCCTCAACATCGGCCACCACGTCATTCGATATTGTGAATGCTTTAACATAGATGAAGGTCTCTATCACATTGCTTGAGATAATGAAGCTCCCTGAATATAGAGAAAAGACTTTGAAAATGATCGCATATGTCTCAGGAGAAGAGGTAAAGGAGCACAAGTAGAGCGGTCAAGATGGTTGTGGTGAAAGTGACCCAATTCAAGCCATATACTTGGGATCAACAATAACAAAGAATCCTTCCCAAGTGGATCCTTTCTACTTAACTTTGATGATCAATAACAAGATGATTAAAAACTACATGATTGATTCAGGAGCAACGATAAATGTTATGCCCGTAGGATTTATGAAATAGCTTGGAATGGGGGTGGATACGATGTTTGTAAAATGTTATGCTATGGATAAAAGATCTTTCCCAGTTGTGGGTGTTATGAAAGATGTAGAATTCAAACTAGAAGCATACCTTGAAGCATCCTACAAAATAGATATCATAGTAGTAGATGTCCCTCCTAATTATGGGATGTTATTATCCAGACAGTGGTCAAACCTGATAGGGGGACATGTCCAGTTAGACTTGTCATATGGAACCATACCAGTAAATGGACATGAAGTGAGAATTGAAAGAGAGCCTCGTTCCTTATATATCATTGAGGATGTGGAAACACCTGAGCTGATATGTTTTATTCAGTTGGACATGGATAATTTTAAAGTGCAATTGACAAAGCCAAAGACTGAGGATTTGTCTCCAATTCAGTCTTGCATCAAAGAAACTAATGATCAAGTGCGGCGCATGTACTTTGATGGCTCGTGAAATAAAGAGGGAAGTGGGGCTGGGATTTTATTCATTTCACCAAGTGGAGAAACATTTAAGTATTCTTTTAAGTTACTATTTGAATGTACCAATAATATTGCTGAGTATGAGGCTCTAATTATAGGACTGAACCTAGCAGTTAAGAATGGAATTAAAATCCTTAGTGTATTTGGGGACTCAGAACTGATAGTGTCCCAAGTTAAAAAAAAATATGCCTCTAAACATATTGAAGCAATATAGGAATGCAGTATGGGATACCATTGAATTGTTTAATGTCTTTCAGATAAATTGGGTTGATAGGTCAAAAAACATAATGGTTGACTTTCTGGCGAATATTGCATTTAAGGAAAATGACATGACGTTGAATGGGATATCAGAAGTAGAGATAAAAGTCAGACCTTCTATCCCTGATAATCTGTACAACTAGCAGATTTTTCAAGATGATGTTGACTTCCTAAACTTCTTACAGTGTGTGGATCACTATCAGGCGCGGGCTATTAACTTTAATGACTTTGTGTAAGAGGCTGAAGGGAAAGAAACCTTGTTTGGACTGGAAATCATACGGCTAAAATCAAACAAACTACCAAGAGATTTGGTTGCATTGGAAAGGACTTTCAATGCATAGGATAGGATAGAAACTAAAGTGACTGCAGCTAAAGAAAGTGATGTTGAACATGTCAACTTGGGAAGCGAGGAGTCACCAAGGCATGTATTTGTTGGAAAAAAATTAACTCCTAAAATGAAGCAACAACTGACAATGATGCTCAGAAAATATAGGCATGTATTTGCATGGTCATATGATGACCTCAAAGCTTACAGAGAAGATCTTTTCCAACATGAAATACCCCTCAAACCTAATGCCAAACCATTTAGACAAAAACAAAGACCTATAAATCCAACCTTTCTACCTAAGATGAAAGAAGAAATAATAAAAATGAAAGATGCATGGATAATCAAACCTTGTAGGTATTCCTCTTGGGTTTCAAACCTAGTGCCTATCAGAAAAAAGAATGGAGACATAAGACTCTGTGTAGACTTTAGGAACTTGAATATATTATCCTTGAAAGATAATTACCCATTACCAAATATGGATATCATGTTGTAGAAAGGAACTAGATGTGAACTATTATCTATGATGGATGGATTCTCAGGTTATAACCAAGTGAAAGTCAGGGAGGCTGAGCAATACAAGACAACCTTTACAACACCATGGGGTACTTATGTGTATGCAAGGATGCTATTTGGCCTAACTAATGTTGGGGCGACTTTCCAAAGAGCAATGGATGTATCATTTGCAGAGCTGATAGATGTGATAATGGTGGTATATCAAGATTATCTAACCGCTTACTCAAAAAGGATTGAAGACCACTGCAATCACCTTGAAAGGATATTCAGAAAAGCTTTAGAATATGGGATCTCGTAACCCGAAGAAATGTCATTTTGGAGTCGAGGAAGGAAAAGTTCTAGGACACATAGTATCTAAGGAGGGAGTAAAAATTGATCCTGAAAGGGTGGCTGCAATCAATGAAGTCCCAATTCCAAAAACTGTTAAAGCCATTCAGTCATTTTTGGGACAAATCAACTTTGTCAGGAAATTCATCTTAAAGTTTGCAGATATTGTAAAACCTATAGTGCAGATGTTGAAGAAAGGAGCCAAGATAGATTGAGATGCAGAAGCATTGGAATCCTTTATAGTAATCAAGAGGGCAATATCTAAGGCACCGGTACTGATATCACCAGATTTTAGTAAACCATTTCTGATCTTTTCTTTTGCCTCTTGTCACATGGTAGCAACAGTATTATAACAAAAGAACCAAAATGGTTGTGAGCAACCCATCGCATATTTCAGCAAATCGTTGAGCCCATCCGAGATCAAGTATGATATAAATGAGAAATAGGCCTATGCTTTGGTGAAAGCAGTAAATCATTTCAGACCATACTTGGTAGGGGCAGAGATCACAGCTTATGTTCCTAATGCAGCAGTGAAAGATATTTTCAGACAAACAGAAGTAATAGGAAAAAGGTGCAAATGGATCAATCAGATCCAAGAGTTTAACATTGAGCTCAAAATTTCACAAGTCATTAAGGGCCAAGGATTAGCTAGACTTATGGTAGGAGCAGATTTTGAAGAATTTCAAGTAAATGAAGTTGGGTTTGAGGAAGCCAATTTCAGCATCGAGCACACAGCATGGTACACAGATGTTGTGTATTATCTTAAACATATGAAGTCTCCAGACAATATGACTGATAATCAAAAGAGGACCTTGAAGTTGAAATCATTAAAATATGTAATCATTAATGGCGACTTGTATTGGAAAAATAGAGATGGGATCGTGTTGCTTTGTCTGGATGAACATCAAGCAAAAGGAATCCTTCAGGAGATGCATGGTGGGGTATGTGGTGGTCATTTTTCTACTAAAACCACAGCTCATAAGATACTGAGGGTTGGATATTATTGGTCGCATGTATTCAATGATGCCTATGCATATGTTAGAAAGTGTGAGGCATGCCAGAAGTTCTGAGGAAAACTAAAGTATCAAGTGGCTCTCCCATTAAGACCTATGCAAGTTGAAGAACCTTTTCAGCAATGGGATTGGATTTCATTGGGGAAATATCAGACAAATCTAGTGGATATTGGTAGCCACCGACTACTTAACCAAATGGGTAGAAGCAATTCCTACCAAGCAGGCTACTAGGAAAGTTGTAATCAAATTCTTGATGGAAAATATAATTGTCAGGTTTGGTGTCCCTACAAGAATCATCACAGACAATGGTATGTGTTTTAGATCTAAATAATTCAACACCTTCTGTGAGGAGTATGACATCAAAATATCCCATTCATCCCCGTATCATCCCCAAGGTAACGGGCAGGCTGAATCCAGCAATAAAAATATCCTCAAAATCATCAAGAAGATGTTAGGACAAAATAAGAAAGCATAGGATTCAAAAATGAGTGTGACACTTTGGTTTGATAGAATAACAATCAAAAAGTCCACAGGAAAGTCTTTGTTTGAATTGGTCTATGGCAAGAAATCTAGACTTTTGTTGGATAATCTTCTACATGTCTACAAATTTATGACACAAGAAGAAATTGATGTGGAAGATCCTTTGTAGGAAAGGCTTGTTCAGCTGGTAGAGCTTGATGAGGTCAAGACAGAGACCTAGAGGTAGAATGTTAAGATACAGAATCAAATGAAAAAGTTATATGACAAAAGGACAACAAATAGGAAGTTTGAGATAGGAGATTGGGTCCTGATGTGAGATGCCAAAAACTAGGACAAAGGTAGGCACAGAAAGGTTGAGGCCCTTTGTCTTGGGCCATATATGATTATAGAGAGCGTAGGGGAGGATGCTTATTACCTACAAAGTGCCACAGGAGACAATCGGGAATTGCCAGTACATGGACAGTTCCTGAAGATATTTTTCTCTTAAAAAATTTATTCCATGTACAGTAGATTAGGGTTCATTTTTCATTGTACATACCGCCAACCACCAAATAGGTCCCTATTCACCAGATATTCTAGATTCTTGAAGGCATTTATAGTATACCTCCATCCCCAGTCAGAGCCACTATTAAGCATTGATTTTAAATCAATAGAATTCTGAGGTTTCAATTGAAGCTACAATAGTTTTCTTTAAAAAAAATATAAAATCAACCATGCCCTTAATAATTTTGATAGAACCCTTGGCATTTGCACCGACATTAGAATTAAAAAATTATCGCTCAAATCGAAGCCACTAGGTATACATACTAATCCTTTACCGACATATCTAGTTTGATCGAAATGGTACATCTATTGTATTGAAGAAACCCATCAGTGTTTCACCGACAAGTGACTTATCGAATGGACTTGAGCCTCGATGAGTTCCAAAAGTGGCTCATCGAGAATATTATTTTCACCGACAAATGGTATGTCGAGGAAACCGCTGGAAGATCTCATCGACAAGACTTTTTGAGTAAAAGAGCATATTGAAGAATCACAAAAGATGTTGACCGAAGATGGCTTTCTCACCGAAGAATAAGATATCGATGAAACATGAGAGATTACCATTGAATATTTGTTATCGGCCAAACATAAAGAGTCGAAGGAGACCATTTTTATTTCACCAAAAGGGGAGATTTCATTGACGCCAGTGCAAATATAACACGTGAGATAAAGCCTTTCAATGAAAGTGAAGAGGTCGATGAAGTCACGAATCTCCTTGGCGATGATGGTAGTTTCATCGAAACTAAGGGGACATCGATCAAACATGATATTTCAAGGGAAGATAAAGTTGTGATACCGAAGTACATAATTCCATCAAAAAGGGGTACGGCCATAAAATTGATGAGCATCAATGGCCAGTATGAAGTTTTGCTAGACGAATGATTACTTTCTTCCGCGAGGATCAATACAAGTCTTAATAAAGTAACTTCATCATGAATTCAAATAAATGCCTCTGTGACCATTATGCAAACTGGTAATTGTAACCGATAAAAGCACCATGAATGCTCAATAAATTAGAAAAAGATGAAACACTTCTGAACAATGCTTGGAGAATTCACAACAAGTTTCAAAGAGCTGAAACAATTCAAGAGAAAATTTAGGAGTGGTCTACCCTGAATTCAAGTAAGTCTTTCACTCTCAAAGATCTGTAGTGATAATGGAGGGGTCATCTTCTAAAAAGAATAGGGCTAGGAAATTTAAAGAGACCTAGCCCCCGGAAGACAAACCAAAGAGGTAGAAAAAGGAAGGGCACTCTTTGGCCCAGGACCTAATTGACCAATGTCCTACGTCAACCCTTAGGTATAAGAAAATTAAAAGAGATGAGGAAGGTCTGGAAGATAGATTTGAAGGCCTAGGAGATACATCGACAGAGATACGGGGTCATGAATTATTTATTTTTAGGTATATACGAAGGATTGCACCCAAGCCTGTGAATAACCTATGGAGGTTAAATTTGGGGAAATTGGCAGTGGCTAATGTCTTTGTGAATGTTGAACTCATGAAGTCCCTAGACAACAACTATGAACCCAAGACCAAGACCATATGTGGTTACATGCGGAGACCAATACTTTCAATTACCGAGGAAATTATTGACACTGTGTTTGATTTAGATTGGGGGTTCGAAGAGAAAATTGACACTAAGAAACTGACACAAGAGTACTTCAACCCAAAGGAAGTCTATAAGAGGTGGAGACTCCCTATCCATAGACCCAGGGTTGAAGGATCGATAGTGCCATTTGATAAAGATAACAAAGCTCCATATGATGTTAATTTGTTTCATCCCTACTTCAAGTATACATGCTACTACGTTGCTCAAGTTTTGGGAATAGAGGCTCATCCATTGATGGATATCGCAGCTATGGTCATTTGTGCAGATTTGCAATCTAAAGATCCCTGGTTATTTGATTTTTTTACCTATCTAGTTGATGCCATCAATCATGGACTAGAGAAATTGAAAGGAGATGTGATTATTGTGCATTTCAAGTATTACTCTATTCTTATGCGTATGCTATTGTGTGTCAGGCAAGACAAAGGGCTATGGCCAGATGAGTTGTGCATTAGGGCATATGATAAAGCTAGGGTAAGGAAGCTTGTGTAGCTATGGGTATCTTCATGGGACCAAATATACAGCAACAACCAGTACTGGAATTTTGAGGAATATTTTGTTAAGACATTATACAGATTATTGGGGCACCCGTATGATCATGTTTTGTCCCCTGAAATTCAGAGATTCTTGAGGCCAAAGGATTATGGCGAAGATACTGCAATTGAGCACAACTGGGGAGATTTTTATTTCTTTTCAAATTGTAATCAGATAAGAGTTTATGGATTTGAGGTAAAACCGTATGTATTGCCTATCACTGTGCCTAACAGAGTAGCATGCCTAGAGATTGTCAGGCAATTTTCAATAGTAAGCTCCCAACACTTAACTGATCATGGAAAACAATCCATCGTGCCTGGATTACTTTTGTTTTCAAACTTTATTGTCAAAAGTTCAAAGACCTATGGTTTGTTATAGAATAAATTGGATTACTACAAGATGGTAGAAGGAGACCCAAGGCCAAACTTTGATTTAGAAGGATACATAGGGGCCGCAAGGTCATCCCAGAAACTCAAGACTGCAAAGCATGTGTCACTCATGCCTAATGATTTCATCATAAATATAAAAAGGGAAGAAGCTAATGAAAAAAGAGATAAATATGAGCAAGTGTTTCAAGAATATAAATGGAAGCTCTTCCGAGGGAGAATAAACGAGGACATGCTTCAAAACATCAAAGATCCCTTAGATCAAGCAAATAAACTTATGGAGCATGAGCTAGAATTGCTTGAGGGAGTGTCCGCTTATGTCTATGGGAAGCACATCAAAACTGTCAGGGATATAGAGCCCTTGGCCCAATTGTCTCCTCAATCTGTTTCTAATGTTTTTCCAATTGACTCCCCCAGGGAAGAGTATCCTCCTGGATTTGAGGATGGTGTACAGATGGATATGACGGTGGGACAATACAATGTCCAAGATGTTGGAGATATAAGGATGTTTGAACATGAAAGTTTCATTGTTGATGATGATTTCATTTCCTCCAAAGAATTTGATACATTTCTATACCAGCATAAAGGAATCCAGGCTAGGACTGCTATGAAAGATAAGACAAAGGATGAACAAGCCCAAAGGTTACGAGAGGAAGTGTACCTTGCCAAGAAGATCATACCAGAGGAGATAGACAAGATCTTTTTGGGCTCAGGATATGATCCAGATCAAAAGGCCCTCTTAATATGGACCTTGTATCCAAAGGAAAAGAGGCCTATTCTAGTTGATATGGATCAGGTTTTTGGCCACTTGATGATCCAGCAAGTTGGGAAAACTAATCCCAGAATCATAGCCAAGTTGAACGTGGATGTAGCAAAATTAAACCAGGAACAAATAGAGTTTTTTGTCAAAGAGAACAACATTTACAGAGGCTTGTATGAGAAGGCTACTGAGGAAATCCATAGGTTACAAGGGTAGTTGTCACAAAAGAATCCTATTATGGGGGAACATGAACCAGATACGGGTTATCAACCTGACCTAAGGGTCTTAGATTATATATCTGATGCTACCTACTAGAGGATAAAGGCTGAAAAGTTAGCCAAGCAGTTAACCAGTTCCCAACAGAAGATGAACAAGTTGGCAAATTATGTCATTGAGCACAGGTTCAAAGCTATGTTTCCACATGCTAACCGATATTGGAAAGAACACACGGGGACTGTTAAAGCTTTAAAACAACATGAGAGATTAAGGGAGAGATTGGAAGATGTACTGAAGGACAATGAGGCCATGACTGCAGAAGAAAGAGCTCAAGGGGACCAATATCTGATGGAACATGACAAATACACAGACATATTGAATAAAGATCTCCAAATGTTGGGCAAAGACTGTGTTATAGTGATACTGACTATCTACAAGGATGGTGAATTGACTCCATTAGACCAATGGCAAGAGGGATTTGTACAGATTAAGGAGAAGGTAGTGGCTAGATTCAACCAGGATGAAGATATAGCCCCACATGTCAACCAGATGGTGTTTTATCTCTTTTCACTGGAAACAGATATGAAAAAAAGGAGTGCAGCCATTAGATGCCATAAGAGTGACAGTTATATTAATCATCTTGGCATGCTTAATCACTTTATCTTTAACTTTGTTAAGTAATTTAATTAGGTTGTTAATGATGAAGGGACGTAACTCTTCATAGAATAGGTGTTGCTCACTTATTTATATGAGCAAGTTTTGTAAGAGGAAGGGGATCATTAGAAGATAGGATACCGGATAGATACTACAGCCTCTAGCATATTATTGTACCGCTTTGAAACTTTAATAGAATCAGTTATTTTTCTCTGCATATGTGATGTGAGTTATTGTATTTCTTATAGCCAGTTGTTTGTGATATTATCTAAAGGAGATAAGGTTATTCGTATTCTTATAGTGAATTTTATGTTTCTATGTTATAAACTTGGATTAATAGGATCTACTTGTGAATTGTAGTTGTTCCTAGTAGTTCTTCCTTGAATGGTCCTTTAAGGTTAAGGTTAAATTCATTCAATCGGTTTTATGATATAAACATTTAGCAGATCTCATAAGAAATAGTAACTGACAGACTTACCGAAGGGGGTAGGTTTAAAAATTGTCTCACAAATCATACATTCAGTCCTAGGTAAATATAAGACTTTGTAGCCCAAATAACAGGAAATACACTAGCCATCCACAAATCATAACTTTTACCATATCAATAACTTTTACTTTAAAGTGATAGGAGTAGTTGAGTAGGATATATAGAATCAATTAGCAATAGTGTATACATATAAATTCCAAGCACAAAGATTGAATAGCTTCCATAACAAAAATCTTGAACTCGTCTAAAAGACATATATTCCAATATCCTTTGCCATTTCGAGATAGGGGTCAATTAGATCAAAATAATCATTCTGCTATAAAAAGCCACAAGTGAATAGGTATACTCGCCTAGGTCTTGCAAAGCCTAAAGTGAGAGATTTAGTAACCAAATAGGTTCACTCTATAAGTTGGCCAAGTTAAATTGGAGGGTTTGATCATAGGAGTTGGCATTTCCTTAGAACTTATCCAATATGTTGATTTGAGATCCAACGGGCCTTTTGAAACTGACTTTTCCTTTTTTGTCACCCTCATTTCCTGCACACAGACCCAAACAACGAAATGATGGAGTAAATGGTTGTTATGCCCCTAGATAATCAAAATCTACTACAGAGTCAGATAGATCCCTCTGAATTTCATGTTAGCACCTTCCATATGGATTTTTTTCAAAGTCAAAAATGTGGACAAAATTAATGTGTCAAAAAAGACCAATGAAGTGGTCTACACAACACTGGTCAAGATTGAGAGAGAGAAAAGTAAGTTGGAGAAATGAGTAGAAAAGCTATAGGCAAACCTGGAAAATGAGAAAGCAAAGGAAAGTAGCAAATAACAAGTGGATTGAATTATAGAAAAGGATAAAAAATTCTGACTCTGCATCAACAATTGTAGAGCACAAACAGATGGAGGCACAACTGAATGAACTAAACAAAAAATTGGTTGAAAGCAATAAAGAATTAAACAATGAAAAAGCCACTTTAGCCAGATTATACAATAGTGTGGAAATTGTTGCTGCCACAAACAAACATTTACAGTAGCAATTAGATCATCAGAGGGAAAAGGCAAAACAGTGGGAAGAAAAAGAAGAGGAAGAAAGATAATCAAGTGAAAAAAAGAGACAAGAGTTGTGGAAGGCTGAAAATATGATCAAAACTTTGGAGAACAAAATGAAGGAAAATTCTAATAAGATAGTGAGGTATATAAAAGAAAAAACTTGGGGGCAAATAATGTAGAGGAATAACCAGTTGTGTCAGTGGTTTCAATTGAATGAAAGAGTGAGAGGACACTATGTAAAGGTGAAGGAATACATTGGTTAGAATAGAGAGATTTGTTCAAGAGAGGAAATTGCAAAACAAATTTTGCAAACACTCTACAAAGCCAATGACAACTATTTGGCAGCGAAGGAAATTCAAAGCCGCATTGATTCCTCAGTAAAGGCATCATCTATCATTCAAAAATGTGAAAAACTACGAGAAGCAAAGGAATGTTTGGATATGGATGCAAAAATTGTAATGAAGTTGGATGAAAGGAACAAAAATTGATAGAGCTTGGTTTGGCAAAGAGTGTTGATGCAAACAATCAATACATTGGAAATGTTGCTTTCGCAGTGATGTAGAGAAGTTTCCTAAGGACAGTAGTGAGGCAATTTTTTTGGGTTACATTGAACCATTGATAACCTTGAATGCAATATTGAATAAAACATTGGTGTCAAATTTAGATTCCTCTTCCAAATATGAAATGCTAACAAATTTGCAGGTTACTTACCATGCATTACAACAAAGTAGACTTCCATCATATGCAGAGTGGAGCACCCTAGAAAAACTTACACGATGATTTCATAATATGGATTGTCAACACAGGCCATCCCAAAGATGTAAATTGTGCCACAGTTCCATGTAAACTTATTTCTATGAAAGAGATAATATAAATTACAATTTCTTCTATCTTCTATGACTATGTAACTTTGTTTTAATCAAATCTTCATTTTAATTTTTAAAGGATTTTGAGAAATATTATTTTCGCGGGGTTTTGTGTAATTGGATTATATTTTACTTTCCCATATGCAATGACAACTTGTAAAATAAATGACATGTTCACTTTTAGCTGGAAAATAAACAACATATTCACTTTCAAATCCAAGTAATGAGAAGTAGAACAAATAAAATTTATCCCATCATGGATACTAGAATTAATAAATGTATGTATGTATGTATACATATATATGTAACATGTAGTTGTCAAAAAAAAGTGCATCTCTAATTACAAATGGAACTTTTGCTTTATAAGTTTGTTCAAAAATTTCTCCACCTTAGTACCTAGCAAGCCCACCGCCCAGGAAATTGTTTGACTTGCGTCATATGATCATTCTTATATTGATCATGCACTATCACCACAATCCTACAAAATTTGAGCATCCAATACTCGATGGAGTAAAGTTTGTCCATCATAGAATTCAACATTCTCATGTTTATAATGCCAAAATTATCATATCCTCTTGTTGCTTGTCTAACATTAAGGAAAAAATCAGACCTCCATATTGAAAATCTCTTCAACTCCCCTTCTGCTGTCAAAATAGGAGGAACCTATATTGGTCAGCCATCATAAAACCTCACCAACTGAATAAACTTGACATAAAAAAATATATGATATTGTAGAATAATGCACAACTCATCAAATTTTTCAGTAATTTTCAAAATGGAATTGTCAGTAATATCATCCAAATTTGCATGTTCCAGCAACAATTGTAAACATTTGATTTGAGGAGACTAGTTTTTTAAGTAGCATCTCAATCTGACTATTTCCCTGACATGAGACTCATTCATTTTATTATGCAATTCTTTATAAGTGTAGTGCCCCTACCCTAGTCGGCCTTGTAAAACTGGTTTGACCTTGGTTGACTTTTTCTATGTGGCATTCTTGGACGGTTGATTAACCATTATGTAATGTTGTAGATTAGATAATATGAATATTGTGCGTACCTGTTATTGTGCTTTCACATCGATTCTTGTGTAAGTTTAATTGTTTCCCTAATTCTTGTTATGAATCTCAAGCTAACACCTTCATTGAATATATATATGTATGCTTGTGTGACTCATGGTTGCAGAAGATTGTAGGTACAGTACCGCCTAGGTGCGAGGTTCCTCTCCATCAGAATTCGCAGGGTTGAGTATACCTCTTTCATCCTTAGAATTTGGATTGGGTGGTCGCAAAACCCTTGTCTTGCCTTAGCCATGATCAAGTGAGCGTCTTGTGTGGTCTGTCGGTTTCCCTTTTCGTTTGGGTTTGCATGTCATATGATTGGTTGGCTTTCTTGGGTTGCATGCCTTGCGTGTGGTAAAATGGGGTATTTTATCCTAAGTATTTAATTCAATTCAATGTGTTCATTTACGCATTGGTAATTGAGAAATTTAAAATAAATAAGTTTCTTTTATGAGATTAATCATTAATTAAAAAGATCGCTTTATGTATGTTTGTAGCAAGTTTAAGTATTTGATTTGATTTAATGTTTTCATTTACGCATTTGTAATTGAGGAATTTAAAATATATAGGTTTCTTTTATGTGATTAATCATTAATTAAAAAGATCGTTTTATTTATGTTTGTAGCGAGTTTAATTTAATGGTTAATTTTAAATAACGAATTTAATTAGTTTATGTGTTTTAAAAAGGAAAGATTTAAAGTTATTTGAAATAGAAATAATTTAATCTCTTTTGCATTTTGGAAAAGAAAGGTTAATTTTACTTATTTAGAAAAATCAATTTTTATTAGAAAAGCAAGTTTAATTTATATGTATATTTGATAGTGTGAAAGATTGATTTTGGGAATTAATTTAATTAAAATATTTTATCCTTGTCAATATTGTGAAATATAAAGGTTAGCTTAGTTAATATTGAGAAAATTAAAATTAAATAAGAGAGAAGCATTTTAATTTTAATTAGAAAAACAAGTTAGATTATGTGAATAGTTGAAAAGAATGATTATTTTCATTTTTTTTAATTAAAAAAGTGCTTAAATTCAAAATTGGAAAATTAGGTCAAAATTTCATTCTTTTAGCCTAGGTTGAAAAATATTTTGGGGGGTTGTTGATTTTTTTTTGGAGAAAGAAAAATATTTTTTGGATGGAAAAATTGGAGATTTTGGAAAAAAAATGGAGATTTTTCTGAGTTGCAGGTTGGGCTCTCCATCGGATCTTGCCAGGAATGCGAAGAGAGGTAGGAATCTTATTTTGTTTCCTTTGAAGAAATTTCTTGATTGAATGGGGTATGGTTTTTAAATCTATGCATTTTGAGTTTAAGTTTGGAAATTTGGTGGAATCGTTGTTTGGGAAATGATCTTCTTATGCCCAAAATTTGATTATTTAGATTGGTTATTCAACAAAATTGGGTTTTTGAAAAAACAAGAATATTCTGGAAAATCTTCAATATTTGTTGTTCATGGTAAATTCTGGAAATCTAATTTAGTCTCTATGAGACTGTACATTATTTAGAATCTAGGGTTCTGTGTATTTTTAATCATTATCTTGGTTTTAATTAGATAAACAAAATTTAAACGGAGTTTTATTTTATTTTATAATAAAATCCGTTTTACCCAGGTTAGGGTTGGAGGGCGGAGGAGCCGAGGGCTCTACCCACACCCTCCTCCCTGCGAGCCACAAAGACCTGCGTCCACCTGCGTCCACAATGTGGGCCACACGGACCTACAACCACAGTGTGGTTCGCAGAGCCTACGTCCACCTGTGGCCGCAGGGACCTGCGAGTTGGTCCCTCCCACTCCCGTGGATGGGCGGTGGGACCCACAAGCTAGGGTTTTAATTTTTATTTTTATTTTTTAAAGAAAAAATATATATTTACAAAATGAAATATACCATGGGGAATTTTGGTGTGGTTAAAAGAAGTTTTAATATATTTTTATTAAAGTCTATTTTATATATTTTTTTAATTCAATTAATAGATATTATTAATATATATTATATTAATGAAAAATTTATATATATATATATATATATGTGTGTGTGTGTGTGTGTATACATATATGTATATGTATATGTATATGTATATGTATATGTATATGTATATGTATATATATACACATATACATATACATATACATATATATATATATATATATGTATATACATATATGTATATGTATGTATATTTATATGTATGTATATATATATATATATATATATATATATATTAAATAACACTAGTTCGGAAGTTTGCGCATTATTAAATATTAACTTAATTATATTTTATTAATCATGGGTTAATAAATATATATTAATTAATTTTAAATTTTGGAACCTGTTCTAATAGGGAAGTATCCTTTGGAAAAGAGATTAGATATTGTTTAAATTGGAAGATCTTTGAAATAAAATAACTTTGTTATTATTTGGTAATTTTTAAATAAAATATTTTTCAGGAATATGTAATGTTTTTCGATTTTAATGATATAGGACATCTGGGAGTTTTAGAAGTGAAATACTAAAGTATAGGAGTATTTGGAAAAAGAAATATTTATCTTCGAATATTTTGAGAACTTGAATGAGATGCTAGTAGAATTATTGGAAAATTTAATAATGCATCGATTGGAAAATTTGTAGGTTAATGATATCTTCATTTAGTAAAATAAAGAGTGTAGTTATATTCTTCCTCTTCATTGTGTAATAGACAAATAGCATTATTGCAATTCACCTTGTAATGGTGATTTTTTTGTTAATGTATTTTGAAAACTTAGATCATTTAGAAAACTTGATCAACCTTTAAATGTTTAAATCAATATGGGAAAAGATTGTATTTTTTTTTTGTTATTGTTGTCGCAAGTTCTAACTGTTGCATTCGCTTTTGTTTAAAGTAATGGCAAGACCTAGAAAGGTTTGTTTGGACCCTGTTGTCTAGTTGTTTTGTGGTTGGCCATAGTTGGTCACTATCCTAGTTAGAGTACCGTCAGACAAGAGACCTTTGTATGAGCTTTTAATATTCTCAATGGGATCCGTTTCTATGTAGGGATCATTTAGGATTTATCGACCAAAGTGGTCATTTGTATATTGGTTGTTGTTCGCCTAAAAGGCAGGAATGTAAATGACATGAACCTTACGTAACTATAACTTAATTAATTACCAGAGGGGTCTTGCAGTTGAGCAGACGCGGAGATGTAGCCCTCTAGGGGTGAACTCCGAGATCATTTATGTGTTATGTGATGCTTTTGTCTCTCGTGTTTCATGGATAGTGCTAGCATGTATGGATGATAATTTGATAGAATGTATAAGTGGATTGGACGAGATTTATTGTAATGCATGTATGTAGTCATCTTTTAAATGCAATTAATGGATCATGAAGGAATGTACCTCGTTAATGTTAATGTAAATAAGTATGCATGAAAAGACCTCATAGTTATGATGATATTAGAGCGTTTTGGAACAAGATGCACGGTATAAGTCTAATGCAATATTGAACGTAATGAATGGATAGCTAATATAATGGATGAACTCATTTGGCTATTTACATTTTAACCTTAATAAATGAACTTCATCTTCTTAGCAATATTTTAACTATAATGGATGAACTCATATGGTTATTTACATTTTAACCTTAATAAATGAACTTCATCTTAATAGCTATATTTCAATTGTAATAGATGAACTCATTTGGTTATTTAAATTTTAACCTTAATAAATGAACTTCATCTTCTTAGCAATTACGTTAACTATAATGGACGAACTCATTGGTTATTTACATCTCAATCTAAATAAATGAACTTCACCTTATTAACTATATTTTAACTATAAAGGACAAACCCATTTGGTTATGTATATTTTAACCTTAATAAACAAACTTCATTTTATTAGCTATATTGTAACTAAAATGGATGGACTCATCAAGTTAACCATATTTTAACCTTAATGGATGAATTTGCATGTGATCTATGTTTTAAATTCTATGGGTAAAATTCCTCATGTTAGCCTCATCTTCAACCATAATAGATGAACGCTTCCTAATTTCTATAATGTTAATTCATTGAACAAATTATATCCATGTTTCAAGTAACAACAGGTAATTAAGATATCCTGCTTAATTGGATCAAATGTCGCGAGTTGAGTTAGGTGTTAAGTTACGTAATCACGTTGGGAAACTCCTTAGGTTCGTTTAGTCTTTCGTTGTGTTATCTAAGCATTAGATAACTCCAATGTATCTTAATGTTGTGTCTTATTATAAAAAATATATATATTTACACTCCATTTGAGTGTTTTAGTTTTAACCCTTTCGGGGTTTCCTGGCAGGGCATTACATTTGGTATCAGAGACCATGTTGCAACACTGGGATCTCTGGTTTCGCTTGTGGCCTTAGTTGGTGTGAGGTGTATCGATCTTATGTTGTATGTTTGTCCTCCTTGTTGTGTGAGTATGATTGAGCAGACCTTAACTTGTGTGTAACATGTGTGTTGACACCCTATTTTCACCTTCTTAATGTGGGTGCTTAGGAGTGATTATATGAGCTTTGTCTGCCTATTGATGTCTTGGCCTATGAATTCTCTTATTCTAAAAGATAGTCATATGTACCTTCCTTATTGATTCGTTGTACTCCTTGACTAATCCATTTGGGATGGTTAGTGGCGTCTCAAATCTAAAAGTACGAAATGTGCTTGTTTATGGTTATGATCTAGCTTAGTGTTGTTCACTTGAAGGACTAGTGTGGTAGGTATGGAATGCTTAATATGTAGCAAATTGAATAATTATCACCCTTCCTCTTGTCTCTCTCTCTCTAGAAAGTAAAACAATTTTGATATGTGTAATTATCTCTTATTTGAGTTTTCTTTTTGCGAGAGAAGGTTGTGACTTCTTGAAACCTTGTGTGAGCCTTATAACACTTATGTGTATTTAGATTATAAAGGGCTTTGAGTTTGGAAGTTAATAGTTATTGAGAAAAAAATTGTATATTTACATTAAGGAATTCTCCATGTGTCTCGTAGGAGTAATATAATTAAATTTCATCTTAAGTAATGTGCATTAATATGCGAATTTTTGTTATGTGGGAGTTACCTTATTTGTAAAGGAAGTATCAAAAGGGAACATGTTATAGTAACTTTGGGAGTGTCTTAAGATGTTCCATGAAAGATTGGTTATGTGCTTCTTCACCCAATTTGATTGAGGACCTATTTTTAGCAATGCTCCTTTGAACTTGCCTTTGGATATAGACAATTGCCTTATTATGTTTAGAAAGTGCTAACAAAAATCTTGTTTGATGTGTATACATAAATGTGTATCATTTAGTTGATAGCTCCTCATTTAATTTCTTGTCGTATTTTGATTTTCAATGATAGGTTCCAGGTTTTGATATGTTTTCGTATTAAATTTAGAATAGTGAGTGTTCTCAAGAGGTCTTGTATTATGGAAAGATTATCTGACTTGATTTCTTGTTCGAAAAACTAGAACATTCTATTGCAACCATAATAATTGGAAATTTCATGTTAGGTTGTTTTGACATCCTCCTAAAAGATAGCAAAATGAAAATCGTGCAACTAAAATGATAGACTTATATCTGAGCATATAGTGTAACCTTGTGGATCTTATGTATTCATAGGAAATAGTTTAATTTTCAAACTCTCTTTCCCCTTCTCCTTTGCTAAGATCATAAGATTTTTAGAAATGCTACTAAGAATGTAGTGATTTAAGAAGAATTTTTATAACGCATGTGAAATTGTATGTTTTCTTTTGGCTTCTAATTGAAAGAGGAAAGTTTTCGCTTTGGAAAAGAAAATTGCATAGTTAGTAACGTGAATGAAAATGCTTAGTGGAATTTGAGAAAGATATCGGAATGACGTTATTTCCTTGTGTAAATTTGAATTGTTAAGAATTTTAGTATGTGTATCTAGAGTAAACTTTATTTAGTGATTCATGTGGAAAGCATAGGTAAAACCCTTCTTGAGTAGATGATAGCGTATTGAAAATTACCCCCGTAAATGTGACTAAACCAGTAATGGTGCTATACCTTGTGTGTTGTAAAAAACCCGTGCTTACTATGTGTGCCCATGGGATGGTGAAGTAATCAACCATGGAGGATATGTTTGCTTAGGAGTATGGGAAACCATACTATTTATGTGATGTTGCTTATTTGTTCCCTTACTGAGTGCCAACCCACGGGTTGTTGATAACTCAGTATGTGAAGGGGTAGTAGTAGAAGTCACCATTCCTTCAAAAGTATGGAACAACGTACGAGTAATATCGACGCGAAGTGACTTTAGCTTCCCTATTCTGAGGAAAAATATAGTTTTGTAATGAAATTGTATTATAGGTGTATTCAATACTTCCCCTCGTGATGAACCGATGTATAAGGTTCATGTGTGCCAGCCTAATGCCTATCCTTTATTTTGAGCATATAGATGATAGTTCTTGACCATAATGATGGATTTTATTGGAGCATCTTTTGCCTTGTCTTCATGAGAGGCATGTTATTTTTCACATGAGCTACCAATTGACTAGTGTTGGTAGACTTGTGGGTAGACCTTAGCCATGTATACCTCTGGCTTATGGCGAATATCCCGAGAGGAATGTCGCTATGCGGGTGTGACCTGTGCGTGCCTTTTTCTGTGAGGTACACTACCATGTGGGATACATCCATTGCGTGCCCTTTCCGCTTGGAGTATTACCATGATGTGCTGAGACACGATGCAGAATGTAGTAGACATTGCCATGCGACCTATCGATAGATTTAGGGTAGAGTCATGCCATGTGATGACGTGATGCGGGGTGATGTCGAGGTGCACACTGCCATGCCATGTGGATGTGTGACTAGGCCACACCACAAGATGAGCTACTGCAATAGCTAGACGATTGTTCCTTCCTTCCTCGTTGGTGGCTAGATGCTAGTCACATAGTGATGTTATGTGCACTTATGATATTTTTTATTTTTTTTATTTCCCTGTGGGCCAGCAATTTATTTTATTTTGACCTTGAAGGTTTAGCCACGATCTTGCGATCTTTTTCTTACTTGATTTGATATTGCAATTCCAGAATTATTTTGCCTTACTATTGGAATTGATGATTATTATCTTTATTCTTCTATACTTTAGTGGCTAAACTGGTTTATCCTTGTTGTTTTCGTATGCTGGTCTTGTGTTGAAATGTGAATTCCTCTCCAAGAACGTAGGAGACGGTCTTGGTTGAGTGTATACGAGGAAGTAGACGTAGGGAACCTTGAGGATGGGGGTATGTGAGGTTGTGAGACAGCTAGGATCCACTACCTACCTATGAGTGGTGACTATCTCTTGGAGGCTAAACACCTTACACAACAAGGGATGTTCACGAGGGTCTTGTATGGAAGGTAGCACCATTATGGTGTACCCTAGCAGCATCAAGCCTTTGAGTGAGATGTTGGATATTTATGATCATTTTATTTATTCTGAGATCATGCATAGAGATGTTGATCGTGCATGTTATCTTTGACCGAGCATTAGACATGCTCACATGTGGCGCTTTTGTGTTGTGCAAACCAGTTATGTGGATGGTTATTATGTGTAATCATAGATTGAAAGGTGTTAACCTGTCACTATGTTATGGGATATAGTCATTGGGAAAAGTTCTTTTATGTCTGGGAAGTGTAAACAATTGAGTCATTTACATGGCTCCTATTTATTGAAATGTTAATTTGGTTGTAGAAATTGATATTTGAAGCTAGTTCTATGCGATAAAGCTTTGTAAAAAGATGAATTGGTAAAAGAAATTGATCATGAGGGCATGTTTTCTTGCCATGTTTGGTAGAATGAGTATGGTAATTGTGGTTATTTTTTTATGCTATAATTGGTGTAATGAAAGGAAGAAAATTCTTTTTTTTCTGCTATGATTGTGGATAATTCATAGAATATTTTAAGAAGTGTATGGCTTTAGTTGTACCTTGCCAATGGATAATGATATTCGTAAAGGTTTTAGCAATAATGTTTCATTTATTTATGGTAGGATTCATACGTGCAAATTTATAATTGTTAATTGAGTTTCAGGGCTAATACGTGTTGCATGAGTTTCCGCTTAGCCTTACGACTTCTGGGAGTAAGTCGGAGCCTAGGGGGGGAGAATGTAGTGCCCCTACCCTAGTCGACCTTGTAAAACTGGTTTGACCTTGGTTGACTTTTTCTATGTGGCATTCTTGGACGGTTGATTAACCATTATGTAATGTTGTAGATTAGATAATATGAATATTGTTCATACCTGTTATTGTGCTTTCGCATCGATTCTTGTGTAAGTTTAATTGTTTTCCTAATTCTTGTTACGAATCTCAAGCTAACACCTTCATTGAATATATATATATATATATATATGTATGTATGCTTGCGTGACTCATGGTTGTAGGAGATTGCAGGTATAGTACCGCCTAGGTGCGAGGTTCGTCTCCATCAGGATTCGCAGGGTTGAGTATACCTCTTTCATCCTTAGAATTTGGATTAGGTGGTCGCAAAACCCTTGTCTTGCCTTAGCCATGATCAAGTGAGTGTCTTGTGTGGTCCGTCGGTTTCCCTTTTCATTTGGGTTTGCATGTCATATGATTGGTTGGCTTTCATGGGTTGCGTGCCTTGCGTGTGGTAAAATGGGGTATTTTATCCTAAGTATTTAATTCAATTCAATGTGTTCATTTACGCATTGGTAATTGAGAAATTTAAAATAAATAGGTTTCTTTTATGAGATTAATCATTAATTAAAAAGATCGCTTTATGTATGTTTGTAGCAAGTTTAAGTATTTAATTTGATTTAATGTGTTCATTTACGCATTTGTAATTGAGGAATTTAAAATATATAGGTTTCTTTTATGTGATTAATCATTAATTAAAAAGATCGCTTTATTTATGTTTGTAGCGAGTTTAATTTAATGGTTAATTTTAAATAATGAATTTAATTAGTTTATGTGTTTTAAAAAGGAAAGATTTAAAGTTATTTGAAATAGAAATAATTTAATCTCTTTTGCATTTTGGAAAAGAAAGGTTAATTTTACTTATTTAGGAAAATCAATTTTTATTAGAAAAGCAAGTTTAATTTATATGTATATTTGATATAGTGTGAAAGGTTGATTTTGGGAATTAATTTAATTAAAATATTTTATCCTCGTCAATATTGTGAAATATAAAGGTTAGCCTAGTTAATATTGAGAAAATTAAAATTAAATAAGAGAGAAGAATTTTAATTTTAATTAGAAAAACAAGTTAGATTATGTGAATATTTGAAAAGAATGATTATTTTCATTTTTTTTAAATAAAAAAGTGCTTAAATTCGAAATTGGAAAATTAGGTCAAAATTTCATTCTTTTAACCTAGGTTGAAAAATATTTTGGGGGGTTGTTGATTTTTTTTTGGAGAAAGAAAAATATTTTTTGGATGGAAAAATTGGAGATTTTGGGAAAAAAATGGAGATTTTTCTGAGTTGCAGGTTGGGCTCTCCATCGGATCTTGCCAGGAATGCGAAGAGAGGTAGGAATCTTATTTTGTTTCCTTTGAAGAAATTTCTTGATTGAATGGGGTATGGTTTTTAAATCTATGCATTTTGAGTTTAAGTTTGGAAATTTGGTGGAATCGTTGTTTGGGAAATGATCTTCTTATGCCCAAAATTTGATTATTTAGATTGGTTATTCAACAAAATTGGGTTTTTGAAAAAACAAGATTATTCTGAAAAATCTTCAATATTTGTTGTTCATGGTAAATTCTGGAAATCTAATTTAGTCTCTATGAGACTATACATTATTCAGAATCTAGGGTTCTATGTATTTTTAATCATTATCTTGGTTTTAATTAGATAAACAAAATTTAAACGGAGTTTTATTTTATTTTATAATAAAATTCGTTTTACCTAGGTTAGGGTTGGAGGGTGGAGGAGCCGAGGGCTCTACCCGCACCCTCTTCCCCGCAGGCCGCAGGGATGTGCATCCACATTGTGGGCCGCAGGAAACTTGCGTCCCCGTTGTGGCTCGCAGGGGACCTGCGTCCACAAAGTGGACTGCAGGAGACCTGCGTCCACAATGTGGGTCATAGGGACCTGCGACCACAGTGTGGTTCGCAGAACCTGTGTCCACATGTGGCCACAGGGACTTGCGGGTTGGTCGCTCCCACTCTCGCAGGCTAGGGTTTTAATTTTTATTTTATTTTTTTTAAAGAAAAAAAATATATTTACAAAATGAAATATACCATGGGGAATTTTGGTATGGTTAAAATAAGTTTTAATATATTTTTATTAAAGTCTATTTTATATAGTTTTAATTTAGTTAATAGATATTATTAATATATATTATATTAATGAAAATATATATATATATATATATATATATATATATATATATATATATATATATATATATATATATATTAAATAACACTAGTTCAGAAGTTTGCGCATTATTAATTATTAAATTAATTATATTTTGTTAACCATGGGTTAATAAATATATATTAATTAATATTTAATTTTGGAAGCTATTCTAATAGGGAAGTATCCTTTGGAAAAGAGATTAGATATTGTTTAAATTGGAAGATCTTTGAAATAAAATAATTTTGTTATTATTTGGTATTTTTTAAATAAAATATTTTTAAGGAATATGTAATGTTTTTCAATTTGAATGATATAGGACATCTGGGAGTTTTAGAAGTGAAATACTAAATTATAGGAGTATTTGGAAAATGAAATATTTGTCTTCGAATATTTTGAGAACTTGAATGAGATGCTAGTAGAATTATTGGAAAATTTAATAATGTATCGATTGGAAAATTTGTAGGTTAATGATATCTTCATTTAGTAAAATAAAGAGTGTAGTTATATTCTTCCTCTGCATTGTGTAATAGACAAATAGCATTATTGCAATTCACCTTGTAATGGTGATTTTTCTGTTAATGTATTTTGAAAACTTAGATCATTTAGAAAACTTGATCAACCTTTAAATGTTTAAATCAATATGGGAAAAGTTCATTTTTTTTTTTGTTATTGTTGTTGCAAGTTCTAACTGTTGCATTCGCTTTTGTTTAAAGTAATGGCAAGACCTGGATAGGTTTGTTTGGACCCTGTCATCTGGTTGTTTTGTGGTTGGCCATAGTTGGTCACTATCCTAGTTAGAGTACCGTCAGACAAGAGACCTTTGTATTAGCTTTTAATATGCTCAGTGGGATCCATTTCTATGTAGGGATCATTTAGGATTTATCGACCGAAGTGGTCATTTGTATATTGGTTGTTGTTCGCCTAAAAGGCGGGAATGTAAATGACATGAACCTTACGTAACTATAACTTAATTAATTACCAGAGGGGTCTTGCAGTTGAGCAGACCCGGAGATGTAGCCCTCTAGGGGTGAACTCCGAGATCATTTATGTGTTATGTGATGCTTTCGTCTCTCATGTTTCATGGATAGTGCTAGCATGTATGGATGATAATTTGATAGAATGTATAAGTGGATTGGACGAGATTTATTGTAATGCATGTATGTAGTCATCTTTTAAATGTAATTAATGGATCATGAAGGAATGTACCTCGTTAATGTTAATGTAAATAAGTATGCATGAAAAGACCTCATAGTTATGATGATATTAGAGCGTTTTGGAACAAGATGCATGGTATGAGTTTAATGCAATATTGAACGTAATGAATGGATAACTAATATAATGGATGAACTCATTTGGCTATTTACATTTTAACCTTAATAAATGAACTTCATCTTCTTAGCAATATTTTAACTATAATGGATGAACTCATATGGTTATTTACATTTTAACCTTAATAAATGAACTCATATGGTTATTTACATTTTAACCTTAATAAATGAACTTCATCTTAATAGCTATATTTGAATTAGCTATATTTGAATTGTAATGGATGAACTCATTTGGTTATTTACATTTTAACCTTAATAAATGAACTTCATCTTCTTAGCAATTACGTTAACTATAATGGACAAACTCATTGGCTATTTACATCTCAATCTAAATAAATGAACTTCACCTTATTGACTATATTTTAACTATAAAGGACGAACCCATTTGGTTATGTACATTTTAACCTTAATAAACAACTTCTTTTATTAGCTATATTGTAACTAAAATGGATGGACTCATCAAGTTAACCATATTTTAACCTTAATGGATGAATTTGCATGTGATCTATATTTTAACTTCTATGGGTAAAATTCCTCATCTTAGCCTCATCTTCAACCATAATAGATGAACGATTCCTAATTTCTATAATGTTAATTCCCTGAATAAATTATATCC
Source organism: Cryptomeria japonica (assembly GCF_030272615.1). NCBI lineage: Eukaryota > Viridiplantae > Streptophyta > Pinopsida > Cupressales > Cupressaceae > Cryptomeria > Cryptomeria japonica. Next base: position 343,863,963 of record NC_081415.1, read on the forward strand.
ATGTTTCAAGTAACAACAGGTAATTAAGATATCCTGATTAATTGGATCAAATGTCGCGAGTTGAGTTAGGTATTAAGTTACGTAATCAAGTTGGGAAACTCCTTAGGTTCATTTAGTCTTCCGCTGTGTTATCTAAGCGTTAGCTAACTCCAATGTATCTTAATGTTGTGTCTCATTATAAAAAAAAAATATTTACACTCCATTTGAGTGTTTTAGCTTTAACCCTTTCGGGGTTTCCTGGCAGGGCATTACAATAAGTCACCCAAAAAAGTTGAACAACATCGTAGATTGGGGTTATCCTATGTTCACGCAGATTTCTAGTCATCACAGATGAATCATCTATGAATGGTAGCATGGAAACAGAAGGGTGAAGTGACAAGGTATTATTCTCTTCTTCCAAATCACTGACTCTCTTCTCCTCATCATCGTTTCAACTTTTCTGAGCCACTTTTCTCCTTTTGAGCTCATCTTCCAACCTTGCTACTTCAACCTTGAGTTCTTTTATCTCGTGTTAAAAGGTACTATTATGTTCAACCAAATCACTGACTCTCTTCTGCTCATCATCATTTGAAATTTTCTAAGCCACTTTACTCCTTTTGATCTCATCTTCCAAACTTGCTACTTCATCCTTGAGCGCCTTTATCTCCTATGAAAAGGAATTATTCTCTTCAACCAAATAACTGACTCTCTTTTCTTCATCATCTTTTGAACTTTTTTGAGCCACTTTGCTGCTTTTGAGTTCATATTCCAACCTTACTACTTCATCCTTGAGAACCTTTATCTCTAGTAACAAGTTGTTATTCTTTTCAACCAAATCACTTACTCTCTTCTCTTCATCATCTTTTGAACTTTTCTCAACCACTTTTCTCATTTTGAGCTCATCTTCCAACCTTGTTACTTTAGCCTTGAGTGCCTTTATCTCATGAAGTGAATTTGAAGTGGCAGAAGAAGTTAAAGTAGGATGTGGAGAAGGTAGGAGTAACACCACCTTATTATACTCCTGCAGAAATTTTTCATTTTGAAGTTTTAACTTACTCAAATCTTCTATAAGCTTGTTAACATCTGCCTAAGAAGTCATTGTCTCTTTTGTTAAGAGCATTGCAGATATGTCAGGAGGTCACATTTTCATAATAGTCAAGTTACCAGTAAGATCTCCTACCCTCTTCTCAATCTGGGATTTATGAATTTGATCATCATTAAATATTGATTACACTACTAATGCCTCATACTAAGGGCTATAATATGACCCAAAATACAACTCCTGAGCTTTCTCTTCAGTTGGTAAAGTTGTCAACTCTAAAGATTCCTTTCGTATGGTGTCCAATACAATTGCAGAAGAGAGGTCCCATCCTTCAAGTAACAAACATCCACTATTCCTTACAAAATGCCTTGCCTCCTTAGGGGTCATCTTCAATATGAAATAATTAGCCTCCTCTAAAAACTCAGCTATAAATCTATCAATATCGTTGTCTGCCAGATTCCTCAAAGCCAACCTTTCTCTAATCATATTCAAAAATTGTCTTTTTTTTTTTTAGGACAAAGTCCTTGAACTCTTAGGACTTAAAAAACTTATCATGGGACAGAAATGTAGAGCATCTCAATGGTCTAACGTCATCTCCTGCCTTTACTCTTTCAAAATTTATGACACTTTGTTCCTCCAATTTAGTGTATACCACTTTGTATGTTTGATCAATCTTTAATTCAATTTTTCTTTTGCCATGTGTATTCTCCACTGAACTTCGACATCAAAAGAAGCATTCCTAATTAAGTCCTCAAAATGATCATGCTCGTGAACAAAGGCTGCCAATCTAAACCCAACCCAGGTCTGATCAATAAAGTGTTCTAGATCAAAATTTATGAATTTTGCAAAATTCATCTTGTATGGAAGTAACTTGTAATTTAACAGGTCGAATACTCATTTTCACGAGATCTCAAAAACAGAGAAAAATATGGTTTTTGGGAGGAAGGTGACCTTCTTTACCTTTGGGTTTTGGTGAGTCTAAACAATGGCTCTACTTTTATAAATTTTTGATATAATACTCCTACTTAGGCCTTATAATTAGATGACATTTGGATTATAATGTTTTCCTAAGATGATACCTTTAAAGTGTTTTTGAAACTGGTTTAACCTATACCTAAGGGTGTCATATACTGGTTTTAAATGATCTATCTATGCAAATATCTAAAGTTAATTATAAATATGGTTTATGATATATCATGTTAGCATTAGTATATACACATATTGTTGTGCATGTTAACATCTTGATGTAGGGTCAGCAAAGGTGAGGAAAAGACAGATGGCGGTTCAAAAGATCATCAAGTGTGTAACAACAATGCAGACCCAGTCAAGGAAATGCAGTTATGATTAGGATTACTGGATCAGTTCTTCAGCAAATTGATTAATGAAAACATTTATAATTTCTCTTAGTGGATCTTAGACCTAGGAGGTGGCCATGCTTTATTTTCTTAGCTGCAGGACAGATGTTGTTCCGCTGTCCTGTGCTAACTTCTTCTTCTTCTTTTGTGAAATAAATTATGTTCACCTATTCCGTAGGAATGTGGGCGGTTAGTTAGAAGTTTTTTATAAGCTTTCCTATAAATAAAAGGGATCTCTCTCCTCTTGGGGATAGCAGAGAAAAAGATAGTATTTTGTAATACATAGTTTTCTGGTGTTATGTATGTATTTTCCAGAAAAGATGAAATAAAAGAGATCAAATAATTTTGGATGATTAGATAAGTGTAATTTGAAGTTCTGGAAATACTCACTCAAAGGGGCCCACTTGATGAGTAATCCTTGGTATGTTTTAAACTAGTTTTCATACTTATGTTATAGTTGTTTTCTGTAGTTGTTTGTTCCTGCAGCCATAGGAAACAGTTCTTGTGTCTGTTCCTGCAGCAACAGCAGCAGAGTAGTTCCTGTTGCTCACCAGAAATTTATCTTTTAACAGTAATTGTTTAAGGCAATTTCTAGTTGTAGGATTAAGTATTGGTTTATTATAGATTTCGTGTGTTTACTTTAAGAAGAATTCATTTCCTGTAGTTATATTAAATGGTTGCAATATGAACTTCGTGCACATATAGTGTTGGCCCATTTCAAGTTTACGTCCCTGGTTGATAACTAAATGAGCCTTTTCCATAGGAAAAGTTAGCTAATTAAGGATATCCAATCTCTAAATTGTGTTTTATCACTTAGTTACCATTCCAGTTGTGAGGAACAACATTTTTGGTATCGTTGTCAGAGATGGTTCCAAGCTAAGAATCTGTTGTAAACAGTTAGCTTTAAGTTTTTTTTAATTAGCTTTATGAATTTCTTTCATTAATCTGCATGTATAGAAGGAGAAGGGATGCATTAGGAAGATTTCTTCCCTCGCATTCTACTCAAGATATAAGATCAGATCAAGCACCTAAAATAAACCCTTTTGTAGAAAACCATGTGCTAACTGGTAGTGTCTTTAATTTGTCAGAAGGAGATCTAGACTTCCTTAACGAACCCCCTAAACAAAACATTTTAACTTTAGTCATTTATCAGGGACCAATGGCAGAAAATCCTCTACCTCCACCTGTAAATCCAACATTTGAGTTTCCCATTCCTGACTTGCATGAAAATGCAAATTTAAAGAATATACTAGCCTCTTCACTTCCAAAATTTCATGGGTTGGTAACAAAGGATCCAGACAGCTTTTTGTTTGAATTTGATATCCTGTGCAAAAGTTATGATTATACCTCTGATGCTCATAAACTCAAGTTATTCCCTGCTACTTTGAAAGAAGTTGCTTTAAGATGGTTTATGAGTTTAGGAAGAAATGTAATTACTACCTGGGATGTAATGAAGACAAACTTCTTGGATAAATATAAATACTATTGCAGAGGAATGGACCGACATGGTGATGATATCTTCAGAATGACATAAAAAGAAGATGAAATCCTAGAAGACTATTTGGAAAGGTTTTTATTTATTGTCAGCAAATCTAAATATAGTAACTTAAGTGAAGACTCTAAGAAGTTGATATTTGTGAGGGGCATCAATGATGACTGTGTTGACTCCTTAGATCTAATGAGAGGAGGAGATATTACTCAAGTTCAAAGGGATGATATTAGACAAATCTGTCAAAAATACTCGCGAGCTGCAACAAAAAGGGGAAGACACTATAGGCTTGGTTCTTCAATTGCCAAATCATCTTCAACAGTCTCAAGAATGAAAATAACTCATCTGTTGAAAGATTTTAAAGAAGATATAATTAATAATATGGCTACCCAATTGGATACACTACAAGCAAAGAAGAAGCATGAGGAGGTAGAGGCTATGCTTGCTGAATTTTGTCCTCATTGTCGGCAAAAGAAGAAGGACTATAGATGCAAAATGTTAGCTAAAATTGATAGCTAGCAGAGTTCCCCAGATTTCAAGCCTATTTATGTAGATGATGAACAACTTTTTTATGTTGCACAATGAAGGCCTTGGCCACCAAGACAAGGTATGTTGTAGGATCCATTGTCATTTTCTAATCCTTATATGAACTTCAATGCACAAAACAATCAGTGGCAACCACCATATTTCCAAAATTTTGGAAATTATACTCCTCAGTCTTGGAATAACTCTCTGAATCCTTGGCCTAATTATCAGAATTCCTCATCTCAATGAGAGCAGTCACAAGGGAATTGGTCTCCCCCTCAAGGTAATTGGCAGCAGTCACCACAATGGAGGAGAGGACAGCAATGGGTAAACTAGTCACCAAGTTTCCTGCAGCCAAAACAATCGTCCCAACAGCTATCTTTAATATCGCTAGCTCCTAATTATGCTCCACCCAAGCCAACCCAATTACCAACTCAGCCTGTTCCAATTCCAAATAATAAACCACAACAACAACAGTAAGTATTTTCAACTGATCCTAATAATTATCCTGCATATTCTCTCAATATAAGTGATATTCATTTGAGATCAGGGACAACATTTCCTATTCCATCTCCTCCAGTCATAATAGAGTTACCAGCAGAGGAGACTGCTCAGGAAAGCATGCCTGATAAAGCAAGAAATCTTGATCAAGTTCAGCAGTCAGCAACCCCAAATATCTCTATAAGAACTCCCCCATTTCCTCAAAGGTTACAATTAGAAGTATCTAAGCAGCAGGATGATATAGCCTTTGAACTTATTGATCAGCTAAAACATATATGTGTTAAAATTCCATTGTTCCAATCTATTAAAGATATTCTCATATATGGAAAAGTTATTAAAGAAGCTTGTTTAAAGAAACCTGGGAGGAGGAAAAAGGATCCAACATTTGTTCCTGTAGTAGGATAGTTGGTTGATATTGTGTTGGGAAAAATAATAGTCCCTAAATATTCTGATATAGGTAGCTCTATTGTCAAGATAGTTATTAATGGAACTCAAATCAAAAATGCCTTGATAGCCTTGGGAGCAGCAATAAATGTAATGACTAAGGATGTCATTCAACAACTCAACATTACTAATCTCAGATCAACTCCAACAATCTTGCAGCTTGCTAATAGCTCAATTGTTCGGCCTGAAGAAATGGTTGAAGATATTGTTATCACATTAGATTCTTGGGAATATCCTGCTGATTTTATAATTCTCTCTCCCAAGGTAACATTAGGGGGATATCCAATTATTTTGGGAAGACCTTGGTTGGCAACAGCTGATGCATGTAATGGTTGTAGGTCTGGAGATATGACAATTTCATATGGTATTACTACTAAAACACTTGCACTATATTCTCCAACACAACCTCAACTTGACCAAGACTGAGTAGTGTGGCTAGATATAGGAGAAGAAGCAGAGGAAATCAACTATGTTCAACAACTAATGATGTTATCAAGGGATCCATTCATAGCCCTTCAAGAGGATGATATAGTACTTTCTAACATCATAAGGAATCATTATGGAACAGCTCCGCAGTGAGTGGGTATATCAGTAAGTCCTCTGCATACCCTTCTTACATCTGAGGGCTTATTAAATTCTCCTATAGCCACTGATATTTTTCACACATTGTTACCATGGGAGATTCAAACCTCTTGTCTGTTTGAAATATCTAATGCAGAATCAGTAATTCCAATAGAATTTGTTGCAGAGAGAAATCTAAATATCAATGGTCAATTGCCAGCAGATCAAATATTGTCATTGATAGAACTACTCAAAGCCCAACAATAAGCTTTTTCATGGGATTATCAAGATATGAAAAGATTAAACCCTACATTGTGTACCCATAGAATTTATATAAAAAAAAGGATTGTAAACCAATTAGACAACCTCATAGAAGGATTAATCTTGATTTAAGGGAAATAATTAAAGAGGAACTGCAAAAATTGCTTCATGCAGGATTCATCTACCCTATTTCAGATAGTCAATGGGTTTTTCCTCTAGTTATCATTCCTAAGAAAGGAGGAAAATGGAGAGTTTGTGTGGACTATAGAGAGCTCAACACCGCTACTAAAAAGGATCATTTCCCACTGTCATTTATAGACCAAGTGTTAGACTCTCTAGCAGGTAAGCAGTACTTTTCATTTTTGGATGGATTTAGTGGTTATAACCAGATCAGAATAGCTCCAAAAGATCAGGAGAAGACCACCTTTACCTGCCCTTGGGGCACATATGCCTATTCAGTCCATCCTTTTGGTTTATGTAATGCTCCTACAACCTTTCAAAGGGAAGTTCTTAGTATATTTTCAGACATATCCCATGATTGTATGGAAATTTACATGGATGACTTTACTACATATGGAACTACATTTAAGGAGACATTAAAAAATCTGAAAAAAGTATTGCAGTGATGTGAAGATCACAATCTATCCCTCAATAGTGTAAAATGTTTTATGATGATGCAGGAAGGAATAGTGTTGGGGCATTGAATCTCTCAAACAAGTATTCAAGTAGATCCAGCTAAAATTGAGGTAATACTTAATCTTCTTGCCCCTGTTAAACAAAAGGATGTGAGAAGTTTTCTAGGCCATGTAGGGTACTATAGGAGATTTATCAAAAGATTTAGTCAAATAGCAGGGCCATTGTATTCTTTATTAACAAAGGATGTTGAGCTTGAATGGACAGTTCAATGTGAAGATGCATTTTCTAAACTAAAAGAAGCCTTAACTCAAGCCCCTGTACATAAAGGACCTAATTGGTCAGTTCCTTTTCACATTCATACTGATGCATTTGATTTTGCAATAGGAGTAGTTTTGGGGCAGAAGCAAGAAATTTTGGAAAATACAATTTATTACAATAGTAAAAATTTGCAAGGACCAGAACTCAATTATACTGTTACAGAAAAAGAGATGTTAATTGTCATCTATGCCCTTAATAAATTCAGACACTATATAACATGATATCAAATATTTGTGCATACTGATCATGCAGCCATCGGGTGCCTCATGAACAAAAGCTCCATTACAGGTAGATTAGCAAGATGGTTGTTACTAATGCAAGAATTTGATATTACTATTAGTGATAAACCTGGAAAAGAAAATGTGGTGGTAGATTTTCGGTCAAGGATTCAAACACCAAACAATAGTGAAGTCATTAATGATGCATTTCCAGATGAGCATCTATTTTCTATTATCTCCAATAACCCATGGTATGCTGACATAGCCAACTACCTTGCAGCTAACAAGACACCCCCACATTTCTCACCCAAAGAAAAGAGACTGTTGGTAGAGAAAAGTTTTAGCTTCTCTTGGATTCCAGATTGCTTATGTTACACATGTCCAGATCAGGTTATGAGGCATTGTGTAAGGGAAGATGAGACATACGAAATACTTCATGCTTGTCATGATGAACCTTATGGAGGTCATTTTGTAGCCAAAAGAACAGCTTTTAAGATATTAACTACAGGATACTATTGGCCAACCTTGCACAAGGATGCAGCTCAATACACCAAGAAATGTGACAAGTGTCAAATAATGGGCAGACCAACTTAGTCTGATGAAATGCCTCTACACCCTCAGGTGGTTGTTAAGCCATTTGACAAATGGGGATTAGACTTTTTTGGACCAATCGATCCACCATCCAATGGTCACTCCCATATCCTTGTTTGTATTGATTATGTTACTCAATGGGTAGAGGTCAAAGCCTTCAAGCATGCCCAAGATAATAAAGTGGTCAAGTTCTTATATGAAAAAAATTTCACTCGGTATGGAGTTCCTAGAGAAATAGTAACAGATCAAGGGGCACAGTTTACTTCTACTCTGATCACAACCCTGGTTAATATTAACAAAAACAGTAGCCCTTAAAGAAAAGATTGGTGTAGCAAACTCTTTGAAGTTGTATGGGCTTATAGAACAACCTGGAAAACTACCACACGGTTTACACCATTTCAAATGGTGTATAGAACAAAAGAAATGATGCTTATTGAGTTTGAACATAAAACTTTGAGAACGGCTATTTCCTTAGATATGACACTTTTTGCAGCACAAGAAGAAAGGATCCTCCAGCTTAATGCTCTAGATGAAATACAAAAATCTGCCTTGCAGCATACTGAATCTATTCAGAATCAGTGCATGAAATGGCATGATCTCTATGTCAGGGATAAATCATTCAAGCAGGGTGATTGGGCTCTTCTCTATGATTACAGGTACAAAGATAACTTAGGCAAATTGCAAACCAGATGGTTAGGCCCTTATGAGATAGTTGAGACATTTCCCAATGGTGTTGTTAGATTACCTACCATAGATCATGTTAGGATTAAATTGCTAGTTAACAGTCATCGGCTACGCCTATACTGTAAACCTCTGAGCAAAGATGACTTCCTACGACAGTTTTCCACTGCTCCACATGCTGAGATTCCTGCAGCCACTGATGACGCCTTGGCCGTCACCACTCCATCTTAATATCTATCCCACATGATCATAATAAATGCTTCTTCATCTTGAGGAATTACTTTTTTGCATAATAAATATCTCCTTCCGTATTCACTCATTTCTTTCCTTTCACTTCACCCATTATCACATCACTCTCCATGCATGGCAGTGTCATATCTTCAAGTTGCAGTCATTCTCGCGTGATATCAAGTACACTCTTGTGTTATTATTTTTGCTTCATATGTAAAATTAAACCATATTAAATTTCATTATGATATTTTACATACAGTCATTTAAGTTAATCCTCCTCCGCATGTGTGGACACCTGTCAAGCCTTAGGTTGGGGGGGAAGTACACGAATAATTATTTTGCTAGATAATTGTGATGTCCTCTCGAATCGCATTGTATTTTTCAAAAATTTCTAGTTTGAGGTAATATCTTTTGTTATGTTTTGTCTATCTGTTTGGAGTTATTTTTAAAGAATGTAACTAGATTCTGACCAAGGAAAGGCACATTGAGTACATTACAGTGTGAAACTTAGTGCAGTGTCTAAATAGATTTACACCATTATAAACCATTATAAAATTGAAAGTGTTATCACTGCGGTGAGTGGTCCACCTATTCGACATGAGTTGGCAGTCCCTGAAGTTCTCCTTCAGGACTAGGATTGTGAACCAATATTTAGGAACAGTGGATGGATTGAATATTTCTTAAAGTTGACAAAGTTTAATGAAGAAATTGTGAGGGAATCTACCACACATTGTCAAATGGAGAAGCTCAGGTAAAAGGTTTAAGAGTAGTGGCTACAGAGGAAAGGATAGCAGAGGTAATTGGGCTACCAATAGATGGGGAGAAGTACTCAAAGTCCAAGGATGCACGTAGTGCAAGGGCAGAATTTACACATCCAGAAGACCCCCCATTAGTAGTAGATAGGCAAGGAGCTAGGTGAGAATCCCTTCTGCCTAAATGGAGAGTAGTGGTATTGCATGTCTTAAAATATTTAACCTGTGAAGGAAGGTTTTCATGTCTGCATTCTCATCACTTCAAGCTCCTAAGTCATCTACACCATGAAAGAAGGATGAACGTTCCAAGATTATTGTACAACCTTCTTTCTATAAGTACAATAGAGACCCAGAAAGGTAGGCCTCACTCTGTTTCTCACCATTGTCTAATTAAGCTTTTAGTTGAAAAATCCTAGAGAGATTTTTCTCCAATGCTCTGGAATGAATTTGTTGAAACCAGAATGTTTAGGGTAGAGCACATAGTTATAGAGGAACCACTTCCATCATAGGAACAAGAAAACCTTGTAGAACTTGGTTCCCCTCTTGAACCCTCATCCTCTTTAAAATCCTTAGAACAAAATCTTCCTGCAGCAGACAAACCCTTACAAAAAGAAGTTGAAACAAGGGTTCCTCCTCAAGGTTTAAGAAAAACTAGGACTGTTGCACGAAAGGAAAAGGGCAAAGCAAAACAAGTTGATATAGAGCAAGAGGACATGGAAAGTAAAAATGAGAATGTACCCCTTCTTGCGGCCAAGAAGAGAAGAATTGTAAAACCTTTACCTGCAGAAACTGTTAATATAGTTGAGGAGGTGGCTACAGGAAGTAATCCTGCAGCTGGAAAAGAAAAGTTTGAAGAAGTAGTGGTAGGCTCCGTAAGAAGAATAAAAACCAAGACCAATCAACCGAGCCAAAAATTACCACCTTGATCGACTCCCCAGAACAAGATTAATATAGTCCGCTTCAACATGATATTCCTCCTTCTCCATCTAATGAACCTCAAATGGAACATGAAGAGGAGGAAGAATTGCAAAATATGGGGGAAGAGCAGGAACTGTAGCTTCAGAAAGAAGAGGAGCTTCCAGATATAGAGCAGCCACAGGAAGTAGATTTTGAGAGACTAAATAGCTTAGCATCTGTTGTAGAGCAGGTTATTGAATCAGGGAGTAAAACAGAAATGAAGAAACCCAGGGCGCCTGCTCATAGACCACCTACCTCTCTTACTATTCATGAGGTGGGACTTGATCTTTATGAGGATTGGGAACTGGAGAAAGTAAAATGTAGATGATAATCGACTGGCAGAAGAAGGTTATTGAGCAGAAGGATGAGGAAATAGCCCAGCTTAAAGCTAAGGTGGAAACAATAGCCACCATGGTTCCACAACTGATGCAATGTTGAGCTCCTCCTCGTGTCTACTCTGTATATTTAAAAGAATAGCACATCAGTTTCCAAATGATGAGGATTGTTAGGGATTTAAGTCCTTCATTACAAACACCAGAAGAATTTTATAGTGCTTTTCAGACATCTCTTACGGCAATCAAAAACTTACTCTATGAATTGTATGTCCATAACTATGTTGTCCCTGATGATGTTAATTGGAACCCTCTCCTTTACATTGGAGATATTTAGTTGAGGGCTCTTATGTCATGGATGCAAAATGAAATATCAAGGGGAGAGTAGTTTTAGGTGCATCACAAGGAAGAACTTGAGCTTTCATTACCCTTAAGGGTTGAATCAAGAGAACCCAAGAGATTTTATTTTGATTGGCAAAAGATTATTTATGAGCCAAACTATGCAAAGGAAATCCTACCCCTTAGGGAAGCAGTGTATAAAGAATATGAACAGATGGCTCCATGGGAAGGACATGAAGAAAAAGAACATATAGTCCAATGCTGGGATATCCTAACAGATGAATTAAAGCAATCTGAGCCACACTCTGTGCAAAATTACTATGCAGCATTAAACAAAGCACCCAAGTACATGCACTTGGGAAGGACAAAGGGATGACATTGGCTTCCTCTCAGTTTTCAACCTCCAATCCTCCTATGGCCACTGATGGGCTGCAGAGACAGTGACCCACCATACAGTGAAGAAGAAAAATGTACCAAGTGGAAGAGATTGGAGAAAATGAAAGGATTCTACTAGAGCTTAAAGAATGGCGATTTTAGGGAAGTTACCCCAGGCAATTTCTGAATTAATGCCAAAATCAAAAATTTTCCTATTGCTGGAGGATCAGCAAGAAGTTAGGTTAGGGGGAGATGATGAGTCTAAACAATGGCTCTACTTTTATAAATTTTTGATATAATACTCCTACTTAGGCCTTGTAATTAGATGACATTTGGATTTTAATGTTTTCCTAAGATGATACCTTTAAAGTGTTTTTGAAACTGGTTTAACCTATACCTAAGGGTTTCATATAGTGGTTTTAAATGATCTGTCTATGCCAATATATAAATTTAATTATAAATATGGTTTATGTTATATCATGTGTTAGTCCACCCGTAATTTTTCCCTTTTAAATATTCAAATCCACGGGTTGCCTTTTGTGCCTTTACTTAAGTCGGGTCATTTGTTTTCCTTCATACTTGAACCATTGAACTCTTCTTAAAAAGTTCATAAGGTTCAAGGTTCAAAGCGCGTTTTAAAAGAGAGTCATTTTTGGTCTTTTTCACCGTGTGAACAAGTATGCTTTTGTTCGTGGTCTTTGAAGTTTTGAACCCGTTGAACCAAATCTCAAGTGGTTCAAAAGGTTCAAGGTTCAAAATGCCTTTTGTGAGTCGTGGCAATGTATTGTTATTTGATGAGTGAGTCCTTATGTTTTGGGTTGATATGCGGTCTTGAACCTTGAACCAAACCTCAAGTGGTTCAAAAGGTTCAAGGTTCATGATTAATAGTCATTTTCCTTTGTCGCTCGTTCCCGGTGTTGTTGTCTGTGTCACCCACTCACTGTTATATTTCTTAAGTGAACTTGAACCATTGAACCATTTTGTTAAGCGGTTCACGAGATCATTTCAAAATTAACTCTAAGGCTTTTTGGTGAAAATAAAGACGACGCGACAAGGAATATTCCCTTTTCAGTTGTTTAAAATTTTAAATATGGAAAGTAATCATGAGTGCATCAAGCTACTTGTACGGAAGTGAGGTAATTAAGAAGGTGTCAGATTTTTTTCATTTCACCATTACTTCGCATGCTTGGGTAAATCATGTTGAAGCATGTGTAGCTCTAAAGATATTTATCCGTCTGGTTGAAGGAAATGTGTATGAATTTATTTCCATATTTAAGAAGGTCACAGCTGCCATACTTAAGTAAAATTGGAAGCGCCGAAGGTAAAACCAGCTCTGTTCTCCAGGAGAATTTCCAGTTTTCATGGTGTTAACTCTCCTAAGTTGTGTTTCTTTGAGTTTTGAGGTTTTTATTAGTATAGAAAAGGGAAATCTCTAAATTGTTGGGGTAGGATACTGTCTTGTTGTTAAAACTTTTTGGTTAAGGGGGTAGATAGTTAACATGAGGCCTGTGCTGGCGAAGCTTGGCTGGACCTCATGTCTAGTGAGTATTTTGCTGGAAATGGAAGACACCTCCTCAATTCATGTAGATTTAGGGGATTTCCTGGAAAGAACCAAGAACCCTCAGACTGGTTCATTAATGGAAAAGACAGTTAAGAGTGGTCTTGTGGAAGCTGTTGCATTCCTGCTCATCGCACTGTGCCCAGATTTAGTGTTGGCATGCATGAAAAGATATGACTCTGAAAATAGATGTATCAGAACCTGCAATGGTGAGGAGCTGGTCAGAATTAATAGAGAAATGGTGATGGTAGAAATGGGTATTCCACATAAGGATGAGTATGAGGATTGGACTATTGGGAGTTCATACGCCTATTTCTTCGAAAAGAAGAGAAAGTACAGGAGTGTAATTGCTAGAAATTGGCTCTTGAAAATTCAGAAAGGAGTATCATGGTTACCCAAGCCCCTGACCAGAGAACACTTCATCCCAGAGGTGTGAGAAATTATTATACTTTTGAACAGAGTGAAGGGGAATTCACATTCCTTCTACTGGGAGGATTGGATGTACTTTTTCATCCAAGTGGTTTTATCTGGTGACAGATTTCTGGATTGGTCTCAAGTAATTGCAAAGAGACTTCACGAAGGATTGAGCGATTTTGTGGGGATGACAGGGTTTTACATGTCTTCCTATCTTTTCTACATTTTAGCTTGCACAAGGGATTGGCCTGGACTACCTAATGAACCCAGGATTGATGGAATGAGGGTTAATAATTTTTACCCTCTGTTGCAACAACAGAGACATGTTGAGTAGATTGACAGGTGGAATGGAGTCTTCACGGGGAGACTTGCCTTTGAGCTTTAGGGTGATGCAAACAGGAGAATGTCGGTTGAAGCTATGGAATTTGTGAGTATATATGGAAGTTTCTTTATCTAATTTCCTCAGTTTACTTACATACGGGTAGGTGGCTTTGAAGGCCAACCATTCAAGTTACCCAGGTACGCTTTTGATAGCTGCATCCTTATAGACGTGAGCAAGCAGTTGGCCTACATAGACAAAAGATTAGGAGCAAAGGGCGAGTCTGGTGTGGTATTTCCTATTGAACTCAGCTATTACAGTTGCCAGTCTATATCAGATGCCTTGAACCTGGAACTGGAGTTCAAAAGGATAAACCTGCAGCCATATGTGGCAAGGCAAAAATTTGATAGCAAGGGTTATGCAAGGGAGAACCTTAAGGTAGACAGTCACTTTTGCCATGAACCTCAGATAGAGGATTATTGGGAGAACTGCAAGGATGAGTATGAAGTGAGAAGAGACTATGGTCCAGATTCACTTTGCAGTAGACAACTACCATGAGGCTCCCAATTAATATATCTGGTGTATCAGAAGATACAGAGATGAATGTTTTGGATCCTGAGTTTGATACTGAGATTGAAGGAAAATCGATTCCAAAAATTGACTAGAACAAAAAGGAAGATGACAGTATCCAAACAAGAACCTTCAATGTTGTCAGAAGAATAGAGAGATGGTTGAGGAATCAAAAGTTCAAGGACGGACCCCACATGTCCTCACACGAATCAAGAATTGATTCACACATTGTGGTACAATTTCTTGTTTCTTCCGCTAATGAAATTGCTAATGTTGCAAGTGTCTCAAAGCTCGTTGCAGAGAAAATTCAACCAAGGCGGCCAAAAAGGTCACCACCCAGTCTCACAGTTGCCCAAGTAACTCGGTCTAGAAGCAAAAAGAGGAGTAAGGCACCTGTCCTGAAATAGGTCATTGTAGACTTGGACCCCAGTGAAGAGCTTGAATGAAAAATGGATTCACAGGATCAAGGCGAGCCCGAGATGCAAGGAATGGAAACAAATAAAGAAGTGGAAATTCAAAAGGATCCCATGAATACCTTAGTAATTGTTACTTCACCAGATGCAAAGACCACTCTGCCACCTAAGGAACCTGCAATTACACCAAGATGGCTGGAAGCTGCCATTGGAAAAAGAGGAGTGTGGTGCTGGTCACAATTTTGATAGAGGACATGGTTAGCAGATACTTGGGAAAGACATCAAAGCCCAAAAAGCTCAAAACAAAGGTGATTCTTGATGTGGATGACACAACAGGTCACTGGACAGCTGAAGTTACCAAACCCATTCCTGGAAGAGATGCAGACAAGGCTACAGAGGAGGATTTCACTATGGAGAAGATAGATTTGGGGGTTGCTTCAAGGGTCGTGGATGTCAAACATCTGAAATCTACCATGAAGAGGATAATTTCAAGGACTTGGAAAGATGAAAAGGATAAGAGAGAACTGAAGCAAGTTGTCACATAGATGGCTCAATACATCAATACTATCCACGACCCAGACCCCCAACCATTATCGCAGATACCAGTATCATTTGACCCTAAATCACCAGCAAACCAAAAGATGCTAGATCAAGTTCAAAGGAACAATGTAGTGATGGAGATGTTTAATAAATGGTTGGGCCTAATAATACAACAAGGGTCAAATTATATTTGTAACCTGGTTAAAGTTTATAAGGATGCTGAAACCATGAGTAAAGAGCTTGAACTGGAAACAGCCGCCTGAGAAAAAGAAAGGATTAAGTAGGTAGCAATTCTCGCACAGATGAACGATGTTCAGAAGTATGGAGTGATGAAATTCCTGGCTAAGAAACCAATGGAGAACTTGGATGACAATGTGTTGTATGTGTCAAGTAAAAACATGGAATGGTGCAATTCTATCATCAAGAAGGGCCATGAAGAATCCACCAAGCTGCTCAAAGGACTGACTGACTTGATTGACACGGTGCAGAAGGACCTCAAGTGTATTGATATTCAATTTGTGAAGGAGGGTGCCAAGGTAATCGAAGAAGCTGCAGACATGACTAAGGTCTTTCAAGAAAGGATCCAATTCATTCAGACAATAAAATCCTTGACCATTGATGACTTTTCAAAAGCGGCAAGGATTGAATCAATGCTCTTTTCATGTTCGGACCATTTAGAGGTTCACAAGGCAAAAGTTACACAGGTAAATATGGACAAAGAAGTGTGGAAGCAGAGGATCCTACACATTAGTTTTCCCTATTTCCAAGTCATCTTAAACTTCTCGGCAGCTCACCTTGAATGGCAGGGTTCTGCGGAAAAGCAGGACAAGCCCGTAACCTCCTCTGCCATGGTGGAAGCCTAGCTGATCTGAAAATGAAATGTCAGCCTTTTAGTGGCTGTTAGTTTAGTTTTCTTTTCTGTTGTTTTAAACGGTTTCTTTCAACTGGGTGAAAGTAAATGTTATTTGATCATGTAAAAACTATGGCCTGGTGGCTATTTAAGCGGAAGAGCTTGTCTTTGTAATGGTTCCGAAAACTGTAATTTTGGGAGCAGTAGATAAAATTTTGATATGAATTGTTTGGATGATACAATGACTGGTTATTAATGAAACGTTGTGTTATCTTTGAATCTATGCATTCTTAGATTTGCAATCTTTCTTAAGTTGATTATGGGCACAATATAATTTGATGATTAGTTACCTCTGTAATCCTTTCCAATTCATGTTTATTTTTGGTTGTTGGATGACTCACATTGTATTGATTTGTTTGATCCCTGTTGCTCTGTGAAGCATGAGAGAGTATCGATCGATCCATTAGTCTTCATTGAGTCCTTATTTTGCTTTGAATTTATGCAGCAAGAATGTTATGAATCAGAATCTGCGAACTCTCCTTTGAATATTTTTTTTAGAAATTTCCTATGTGTGTAGTTTTGAAGGCATTTATTTATGTTGATGGATAAATGTTGAAGCCTTTCGATGCTTTCTGGTTAAAAGTGTTAGCATATCAACTGTATAATAAATTCATTGTAAATCATACGAGGATCTGCCCTCTAATGCAGAGGTTGAATTTTCATTAATTCTTCCAACTATTGGTATATTTTTTTCTTTCTAAAGGGTAAAACGGAGTCATATTTTGCTTTGAGAAGATAATAGTTAAAATTTCAAGAAGGAGACAAATTTGTTAACCAACATCATGTTAGCATTATTATATACACATGTTGTTGTGTGTGTTAACATCTTGATGTAGGGTCAGCAAAGGTGAGGAAAAGACAGATGGTGGTTCAAAAGATCATCAAGTGTGTAACCGCAATGCAGACCCAGTCAAGGAAATGCAGTTATGTTTAGGATTACTGGATCAGTTCTTCAGCAGATTGATTAATGAAAACATTTATAACTACTCTTAGTGGATCTTAGATCTAGGAGGTGGCCATGCTTTATTTTCTCAGCTGCAGGACAGATGTTGTTCCGCTGTCCTGTGCTGACTTCTTCTTCTTCTTTTGTTAAATAAATTATGTTCACCTATTCTGTAGGAATGTGGGTAGTTAGTTAGAAGTTTTTTATAAGCTTTCCTATAAATAAAAGGGATCTCTCTCCTCTCGAGGATAGCAGAGAAAAAGATAGTATTTTGTAATACACAATTTTCTGGTGTTATGTATGTATTTTCTAGAAAAGATGAAATAAAAGATATCAAGTAAGTTTGGATGATTAGATAAGTGTAATCTGAAGTTTTGGAAATACTCACTCAAGGGGGCCCACTTGGTGAGTAATCCTTGGTATGTTTTAAACTAGTTTTCATACTTCTGTTATAGTTGTTTTCTGTAGTTGTCTATTCTTGCAACCATAGGAAACAGTTCATGTGTTTGTTCATGCAGCCACGGCAGCAGAGTAGTTCCTGCTACTCACCAAAACTTTATCTTTTAATAGTAATTGTTTAAGGCAATTTCCAGTTGTAGGATTAAGTATTAGTTTATTAGAGATTCTGTGTGTTTACTTTAACAAGAGTTCCTTTCCTGCAGTTATATAAAATGGTAGCAATATGAACTTGTTGCACATACAGTGCTGGCCCATTTCAAGTTTATGTCCCTGGTTGATAACTAAATGAGCCTTTGCAATAGGAAAAGTTAGCTAATTAAGGATATTCAATCTCTGAATTGTGTTTTATCTCTTAGTTACCATTCCAGTTGTGAGGACCAATAGGTTTCATAAATGAACGTTATCAGACTCATTCAACTACCAAATTATTTCTAAGAAAGCAATTTTATCTAGTACATATCCAGGCAAAATATTAGGTTTAAATGGTGCACCATAAACTCTAATGACTGTGTACCTGGGGTGGAAAAACCAGTCTCCCCAGTTATGGCAGATTCCTAGCTTGGGCTCTAGCTCAAGAGGCCTCAAAAATCTCCCAACTGTGTATGATAATCTCTAATTGATTGGGTACCCCAAATTTTGTAGCACAACTCTGACAAAGAGTTCCTCAAACATGACATAATTGTAGTTGTCACAATGCATGTCCCATAAATACATCCTTTCTTGGATAGGCAAAATCTAGTTTTTTTCATCTACATTTCTTAAATTCAGCTTTGGGCCCCAAGACAAGGAGAAACCTCGCTTCCACCATACAAAAGAATGTGGCATAATAGAGAATATTACCTAAATTGAACAACAAGGCTACCCTTTTGGATATCCAAAAGGATTTTGTGAATAGTATTGGAAATGAACAAGGCAAAGTCAAAGAAGGTGTTGCTATAAGTGTGTTGGATTTCGTCAGCCAACATCATAATATGCATAGGCACCTTGGACTTTACATCGATTCCCAACACTTGTAAAAGTTCAAAGTAAGTGTATATGAAATAATCCTCGAAAAATTCATAATCAAAGGGCTCAACATTTGTCTTCCAAAATGCAATAGGCTTCCCATCCCCCTTCTTCCTTCTATGAAATGGAAGCCTTTTAACCTTGAAGATACCTTTGTCCTTATTGTATTCCCTCCCTAGAGATAGAAAATCAATGGGCACCCGCACCTGGGCATTAGAGTTTAACATAAATGTTTCAGAAATAGATTCCTTGTCAAACTTGGCCAACAAAACACCCTTCTCTATCAAGGCAAATCAACTGTCTGTATTATAGCTTTTTTCCACAACTCTAATTAGGTCTACATTGACAAAAATATTTGGAATGACAAACCTTCCCAAATCCAATCTCCATGCATTATTAACTGGAATTGGGGCTCTACTCATGTTGTAAAAAAATACGAACAAATCCATTCCACTAATCGGCATGTAAGGATCCCCACACGATGTTGCCTTGTCCTCAACTGTATCAGATATAATATCTGTAACCCTGGGCATGCCTTTCCCTTTTCAAAGAACCAGGAAATTGAGAAATAATATCTTCATCTAGGGCCCTCTTAGCATTAGTTGAACCTCTTCTTAAATTTCCACTCATCCTATTTAAGCTTATCGTATTTAAGAAATGTACAAACAACGCTTCCAAAATGAAATTGAGTATTCAAAATTTATGATTTCCAAAATCACAATATGAGTACTACTTTTCTAAAACTAAGCCTTAAATAATGAGAAAACCCTTTTGTAGATAGAAAAAATTAAACCAAAATATAGAACGCCAACTTGTACTTTACAATGCACTCAGCAGTGTCGAAGTTCAAACCCTTGCAGTTTCGTTAGATGCTCAATTGCTAATGCTTGGAGTTTTGTTGTTGGACTATCTAAATTACACAAATTAATTAACTATGACTCTTCATAAATATTGAATTATCTAAAATTGAATGTAATTATCAAGTGACCAGGCATGTTCAAGGGGAACCAGCAAAAACTGCCCGCAAAACAGCAGCATAAAACAAACCCTACCCCGTAGTTTTGAACCTGAGTCGTTGATCTTAATTGGTCAAGAAGATCATCGGTAGTAGAAAATTTATTATTTTGAATCTATTTATAATAAAAGGGGACACCTGGCATTATTTTTCATAATCCCATATCGGTGGTAGGACCCATCATTTAAAGAACGAACAATAATTTATTTGTTAATTGATTAAAAGAGGGTCCCACGAAGGTCTATGGAAACTTGTGGCTTCATTGCACTATGGTGGTAGGCCCATCTTGAACAAAATGCAATATAACTAACCACTCATATAGTAACAAACCCACATGGCACTATTTCGCATCATCGCATATTGTTAGTAGGACTAGGACCCACCACTTGAAGACAAAATTAATAGATTAAAACTAATTCACGCCATTAAAAATATTAAAATGATTTCATAAGTTATTTGTTAATTGTTTATAATAAGTTTACTAAGATCTATGTCATGTGGCAAGTTATGGCCTCACCACACTATGGTGGTAGGACCATCTTGAACAACACGCGAAAGAAGTAACCAGTCATATAGTAGCAAACCCACATGGCATTATTTCGCATCATTGCATATTGTTAGTAGGACCCAAAGACTTAAAAAATTAATATTTTAAAGGTAAATCGCAACTTAAAAAATATTAAAATGATTATAAAATTTATTTGATAATTGTTTATAAGACGGTCCCACAAAAGTTTGTTGAAAGCAAATTTGATAAACAGAAATTGGAAATCTAATAAATCCAAATTGAAGATAATGTTTACAAATATTATACAACAAAACATGCAACACGGTAAAGGTACTCAAAAATACAACAAATTAATATATATTTATAAATGAAAAATTAAAAAGTCCACGTGGATTTATATAAATACCTAGTAATAGTCTGGGTCTCAATATTCTCCTACAAAATGCTAAATCTCACTGACTGATAGTTGACTTGTCACTATTGACCCAAATCCAGTTGTCAATTCATCTCATCAAACTGTACTTCACTTTCTCTTTCATTCTCCCCTTCATTTTTCTTGCTTGCATTATTCTCAACATGCCAACTAGAACTTGATGAGCTTTGTGTTTTAACATTGTCATTGCTAGTCGAAATGTTGCCTAACTCTATCCTTTGAGTTGTGGATGTCTAGTGTGTGAGTGCCCTCTCATAAGGAAAATTTTCAACATTATACCGACTGGTATAAATCCTCAAACAAAATTCCATTGCCGAGTTTGTTTCTTGTCTTTGATTTTAAGAATCTCAATGCACTGAAAACTCTCTCATCCTCAACAGCCAAAATCATCATTTGACACAAGTCAACCAGTTTGAAATATTCTGAGATTTCATCATGCGACATTGAGCTCTGACTTATTTTTGCCCAAAGCCATGTTATTGATCCTGGTAGATACGAACCATCCAAATCCTTAACCTATTCATGCATTGTTGCTGCAAAAAGGGCAGATTGCTTTGCAAGCTTAGTTCTACTTATAGCTCCTTGTACTTCCTTTCCATCAACATTGAAATCGGCACTCTTACCAAAATAATTCACCAATACCAGTAGCCTCTTATGAAAATCTTGTGGATCAAGCATTCTCCAAAAATTAGGATAGACGATAGACATGGCTTTTAATAGTTCCTCCTGAGGGGATCGCTTTAAAATCTGTGTTGAAACCTCTTTTGCAATCTTCTATAAATTGGTTTTCACTAAACTCACAATGTCGTTGAAATCTTCCATTGTAATAGGTCCATCTCTCATTCTAGTAGACTGCACACTAGAACACATGCCATAGTAGAACATCGGTATTTGCTTTCCATGAACAAGGACATATAACTCACTGCAATCATTAAATTGTAAATAATTATCAGCATGGCCCAAATCTGTAATCTAATTCCATTTACTAAATGCTTCATCATTGAATGGATAATCATTTCGATATTGATTATCGATTCTGATGACATTCATTCTACGTGGCATAGCATATTCTTGAACATACATAGTTATTTGTTGGGCTTGTTTAATAAGAGAGTTCATTTGGTCCAATAGGGGGAGAATACCAACCAAGGCTAACAGTGTCTCTACATCAGTTAACCTATGCAAAAGCGTAGCACATTGAGCGTCTTTCCTTTGTTCGTACATTAGACCAACCAGGGATCTATATTCTGAGAAAACTCATTTCGCGGGTCCACGAATCGAGATCCATCTGGTCTCAACATCCTTAAGTAGCTTCTTACCATCAGTTATTACTTCAACAAATTTTTTAAATTCAAAAAAATGTTTGGGACTACGGCAGAAGTATGTGTAGAGCTCGTGAATTAGCTCATCAACTATGCCTACCTCTTCATGATAGTGCATAATTTTACATGCTAAATTAAGTCTGTGTGTCATGCAGTGAATGGGAACCATATATGGTGCAATGCTCATTTGTAGCTTTGCGCATAGACCGTTCCTATGACCTTGCATCACTGCAACTCCATCTGCTCCTACACACACCAGCTTTTTGGTAATTGTAAAGTCATCCATATCGGCAATTTCATTTAAATATTTCTTAGCCAATTCATACATACTTTGTGTGTTGGTGTTCTCTATCTTAAAAACACGGAGTAGATGAGGGTGTCAGACATGGTTCTGGATAGTATACGCATGCATACACATCCAACAAGTATTGTCCACCACTGTAACTTCATCTAAAGATAATGCAATATAGTTTGACTCCTTTACTTTTTCCCGTAGATCAGTTATTTTCACTTCATTAAGACAACTTGTCAAATCCCATCCAATATTTACTGACCAATGAGTTGCAAGATATCTTGCAACACTAAGAAATCTTAATAATCCAACAATATCAAAGTAATCTATCATACGAAGACCTCTTCTCAAAAGATTAAAAAGAGTAGCCAACTAAACAGTTTTGGACATATATGTTTCATCCATAACCTTTTGAAATTGAGCTTCAAGTGAACCCATGTGTTTTTCTTTCTCCTTCTATTTTTCTTTACTCGCATTAAATTCCTTTACATACCTAACATGATTACATTCCTCCTTGTTTTCTCATCTGATCATTGATACTTCCTTTCTGTCTATGGTTTGTTTCTCATAAACTTTGTCGATGTGATTTTCTATTGTATCCAATTTCAGCTATAGTTTTTTGTCCTTACCACGTTTCCAAGTATAGATTGTACACAAGAATTCTACTGGAGGTTTGTCTTTCTCCATATTTGGCATTGGCTCAATGAATGTGTACTTTGAACTCTAACTTATCTGAAATGACCTTTTCGCATCCCACTCCCACCCAATTTTTGTTGTTGATTTTCTTCCCCTCTTTCGTGCATTGACAGGACCAGCATTATCGGTATCGTCAGTAGCAGAATTACTGCCATTATTAGTAGTAGCATCACTGACATTATCAGAAATAACATCACCACCATTTACACCAGCATTTGTGGCATTATCAGCAATAGCATCACCGGCACTGCCAGTAGTAGCGGCATTGTCAACAATAGCATCACAAACGTTGTCAACCAAGATGATTGTTTTAGTCTAGCTACTTTGGGTGCCCATTCTAACATTCTCTATGACAGAGCTAGAGACATCGGGTGCAAGTGTTGATGTTATAGCTCTGCTTGATCGAGTGCCAAAGTATGACCTTATATTATTATTTATGTGTTTGGATGGCCTCCCTCTGTCACTTTCAAGAGTCTTGTCGCTCGACATCTCTTACTAACAAAAACTGCAAGAAGAAATCTAATTCCTACATGCTACAAAATATTGTAATGTATAAAAAGAAGGAAAAATAAAATAGATAAACTTTTTTGCTTGTTGTAACAATACATGCTATGTAAATAATAACATATTAAAATGGAAAAAGCCAATCCATAATAGCTAAGTTGCAAGAAAATTCTGAAATCAAAATGACAGACACAGAGACACTAACAACTCAAAATGTAAAACACTAACATCAATCTTATATCCTTTGTCACTTACAGTTAGTTTCACAGTGATAGGGTCTGTCAACGACTCAGCGTCTAAAGAATTCCTCAGCAACTTGTGTCCAAAGAAGAGCATGTGGATTCTAGAAGTGCATACCTTGTTGTAACAATGCATGCTATGTAAAGAATAACAAACTAAAATGGAAAAAACAAAGCCATAACAGCTAAGCTGCAAGAAAATTCTAAAATCAAAATGATAGACATAGAGACACTAACAACTCAAAATGGAAAACACTAACATAAATCTTATATCCTTTGTCACTTATTGTTAGTTTCATAGTGACAGGGTCCATCAGCGACTCAGCGTCTAAAGAATTCCTCAGCAACTTATGTCCAGAGAAGAGCATGTGGATTCTGGAAGTGTAGACCTTGTTGTAACAATGCATGCTATGTAAAGAATAATAGATTAAAATGGAAAAAACTAAGCCATAACAGCTAAGCTGCAAGAAAATTTTGAAATCAAAATGATAGACACAAAGACACTAACAACTCAAAATGGCAAACACTAACATCAATCTTATATCCTTTGTCACTTACCATTAGTTTCACAGTGATAGGGTCCATCGGTGACTCAACATCTAAAGAATTCCTCAACAACTTGTGTCCAGAGAAGAGCATGTGCATTTTGGAAGTGCAGACCGATCCGAACAAGCTATAAACTATAAAATTTCACCTTCTCATGTATTTATATGAAATAATTTTTGGCGAATTGCGCACCAATCTACAATTGGGATATAGAAATTTGGCGGAATTAGGCTGGATTAAGGCGGTGTAATTTTAAATTTGAAGGCAAATTATGGAGCTGGCATTAACATTCAATACTAGTGGGGGCGAATTGGGGCTAGACTCAAGATCAAAATAATTAATATTATTGGTGATATGGCCCCTTGAAATTTCAAAATTCATGTGTCGATATTGGCGAATGCATGAGTGTCCATCGGTGGATTCTTGCATTCGTCCAAAAACTTCGAGGCAAAATTATGACTAATAAATATTCAAGCTGAGTATGATATGGTGGCAAATAAACCGTTTTTCAAAAAAATGTCCAACCAAAAGGTGGCAAAAAAAAGGGCCATGGGACAGATTTTGCATGAACACGAGGCGATTTGACCACTCATTTAACGGTTTTATTCACCAATTTTCCGATGCGATCAACCTGCATAATTCGACAATTGGAGAATATTCGCCACTAAAAAAACCAAAGTTGATGCAATCACTAGTATGGTCCCTGAGTTAATGCAATGTAGGGCACCGCCAAGAGTTTGTGCTCTGCATTTGAAGGAGCGATATTTAAATTTTAAATTAAACCGCATTATTAGGGACCTTAGCCCTTCTTTAGAAACCCTTGAGGAATTTTATGATGCCTATTAGACTTCCCCGACAACTGTGAGAAATTTATTGGGTGAACTTTACCTGCATAACTATGTTGTAACTTCTGACAGTGAGTGGAATCCCTTACTATACATTGGTGATATCCACATAAAATCCTTAATGTCATGGATTCAAAATGAGATCAGCATGGAAACACAGGCCAAAATGCATAAGAATATTGAATTTGATTGTCCATTACCATTGAGGAAGGAAGAAAAAGACCCAGGGGTTCTTTATTATGATTGGCAAAAGCTATTGGCAAGGCCAAATGTAAGGGGCCAAGTATTGCCAATGAGGGAAGAAATATTTCAAGCATATGAACACTTAATTCAGAATGAAAGTGCAGCTACAATTGACTACCTAACTCAACAATTGAAGATGGATGAATGAACCGGTAGAGGATAGAAGACTGATATTTTGTGATTAGATGACTTGATTAGTTATTTGTATTGTCATTGATAGCCACTGATGTCAAATGATGATTACTGATGTTCCTGATGTTTTGTTTTGTCATCTAAGTGATTTGGTTTATCGGAAAACAGGGTTTACCAGTAAGACCAAAATATTGTGAATTAGGACTTTAACCGGTAAAGCAAAGATATTTTGGTTGAATTGGATGATCGGCGATGATTGGTGTTTTATGGTTTGGAATGTGAGCTTGTATCGTGGAAATGAGTATCTGACCGAAACTAGAAATTGTGAGGACTACCAAAAGGCTTGTTTCAAATTTTTTATTAAGTTTTGCTAGGGTTTTAGTAGAGTTTAAGGACTAGTGAATAAATCTTCAAAATGGTAATGATTTTTGTTATGGCGGTGACCAACGACGAGTCTACATTTTGGTGGTAATACAGCACAACCCGCATGAAATATTTGATTGTTGACTTGGCGCGATTCAAGGAAGAATTTCTTGGGAAACAACGAAACACTTAGTCGAGTGTTTTGAGGTTTTTACTTTGGTATAGATCGGATTTTCGTGATAAGTTTTGATCACCAACAGTTGATATTGCATTATAATTTGAAGTAATTATCTGTATATTGATCTGAGATTATCACTTAATATTTGTATTATAATTTCATGATGTAATTACGGTTTAGTGGTCGACCTAGTTGAGATGGCTATTTAGGATGGCGCAGTTGATGTTTATTGTGTCAGTGGTCTTAAGAGAATGTGTTGAGTCATCCAAGAGGAGTGTGAGATCTTCCTAAGAGTTTTAAAGTGTTGAGCATAACTAGATTGGATCTAGCAAGTTGAGAAGTGCAAGTAACAGATCATTTTTTCACTATTGTTCCCTAACAGTTGCAGGAGGTTAAATCTCTTAACCGGGTAGGTCCTAATAGCCCTTAAACAGTTAATTCCCCTAATAGGGCAGCCCTCAAAAAGAGTGGTAAATCATCTCATGAGGTTGATCCTAACAGATCATCAAGCTCCTAACTGGGCTGCTAGGCAAATCCCTTAACCGGGTGACTCTCAACAGGGTATGCTCCTAACAGGGCGTATTGTAAGCTCCTAACAGGGTGTACTTCAAAAGAGTACAAATATTTGTGGGTACCAACTCCCACTGTGGTTTTTCCCTAGTTGGGTTTCCACATCAAATAATTGTGTTCATGTGTGGAATGCTTTTCATGTGATGTTCTTGTTTATGTTGCATTTCATGCACTATTTCTGAGTACATCAATTATGGTATTTTATCAGAGGTTTATCAAAGGTTATGGGTACTGATAAGAGTTGGTAGAGAAAGTGTTTGATCTAATAGATGACGATAATGAGTTGGTAAATGATCAAATTTATATGACTTCTTAAGTGGTGAAAGAATTAATAGATGTGGTAAATGATATGATTAATGTGTTAGTAAATTTGATAAAGAGGTTGTTAGATCTGATAAAATAATTTAAGATATTTGATAAATGATTTCAGATCTGATATAAGTTTGATTTGGCTTAATCTTGTAAATTGGTATTAATAATACTAATTCACCCCCCCCTCTTAGGTTTATCCAGATCCTCATAGAATTAACAATTAGTATCAGAGATTCGATCTTGTGTGTGCAGAAAGCCTAACTGCTTGAGGGAAAGATTTTGAGGAAGTCAAGATGATGAAGAAAGAGGGTCTTAAGTTCAACAAGGATAACTACAAGATCTAGAAAGACATAATGAAGATCTACATCAAAGGTCTTGGTGCACAATATTGGAAGCAATTTGAAACAAAATATGTTGCTCCTACTACTACTCCCTTGACACCGGATGAACTCAAAGAGCAACAAGATAACATGAAAGCCTTAGAAGCTATTGTTAGTACTTTATCTAATTCATAATGTATTTATGTTCAAGGATTGGAAACTACAGGTTAGGTTTGGGAAAAGTTAGATATAATCTATGGAGGAGATGATCATGTTCAAAGAGACAAAGAGGAAAGCTTGAGAGGAAACTTGGATGACATGAGAATGCTTGAAGGATAAAATATTGCACAATATGGTCAGAGTATCAAAGAATTTGTTGGTGGCATAAAGAGTGCTAGAGGTAAAATGGATGATGACACAATAGTAAGTAAAATGCTTAGAACTCTTCAACCTCAGTATGCTATAAGAGTATCTACAATCCAAGAACTTAGATCTATTTCAAAGGATAAGGTAACTATTGATTCATTGATTGGTAAACTTACAACTTTTGAGTTAAATAGTTTTGACAATAGTGTGACAAAATCTACTGAATCTGCCTTTAAAGCTTCTATTATTAGTTCATCTATTAGAAAAATAAAATATATATGTCAAAATCATGAGTGCAGGTCAGGTCATGGAAGTAACCAAGGAAATGAAGACAATGAAGATCAAGTGATGGAACTTGAGGCACTGTTAGCAAAAATATTTCCAAGAGGCACCGGTAAGTATAAAGGAAAGCTACATTTGAAGTGTTTCTCTTGTAGTAAAATTGGTCATATTGCTGCTAACTACCCTAACACTAATAAGAAAGAGAATTTTAGGAGATTCAAAGGAAAGGGCAATAAATATTGTTATGTTGTAGTAGATGAAGGTGTGACCGATGAAGAGTCTGAAAATGAAGATGACAATGACGAAATTGTGTTTTTAGTCATGAAGGAGGAACTGACAGATAAAAAGGCACTAATATCTCATATGGAGAATAGTGATGAATGGATTATAGACAATGGTTTCTCACACCACATGATCGGAGATAAAAGTAAATCCATAACTCCTGATGAATTTGATGATGGTGTTGTTAGATTTGGAAATAACTATCCCTGCATGGTGAAAGGTAAAGATTCAATTTCTCTAAATGGGAAGAGAAATGTTGATGATGTGTTTTACGTTGATGGTCTAAATCATAATCTTTTAAGTGTTGATCAGTGATGAGTTGAGACATTAGCATATTTTTTGTTAGGGTTTCAAGTAGATCCGAAGCAAATATGAACTAACAATTATATGCAGATTTAAATACAAAAGATAAAGGAATAAAATAGGACATAGATAACATAGAGATTTAACGTGGTTCATCCAGAATGGGTTACATCCACCATACATAGTCGTCCAATCTTTCTTATTATCCAGCAAAAAGTACATCAACCTTACAATGTCTTAAGCATCCTAGCCACTTATAACATGCATTTTTAGGGCAACAAACACAGTCGGCCTTTTTAGGGTTTTATTACAATGTCGGTTTTCATCAACAAAAAAAATGGCAAAAAAAAATTTCTCGGGGGCCACCGCCCTTGAACCCTCGTAGCGAGCTTCGCCCGCTTTGGGGGCTGCCACACCCAAACCCCCACCCAGGACCCGGCCACGAACCCCGACAAGGATACCTGCTGAGTGTACAATACTTTGCTGATCAATCACCACATTTCAACAATCTCCCACTTGGAGACTGATCAAGCTCCACACCGAACAATCTCCCACTTGGAGACTAAAACTACACGACACCACTATACATGCAACATTCACTGGAAAAAACACTAGGACTCGACTGGTATACATTCCACAATTGTCAGTCAAGAAGACCAACAGAAACTAATGAAGAAATCAGCTTCTCCTGTGGAACTGCCTTCATGAACATATCGGTAGGATTCTTACTTGTGTGAATCTTCTCAAGCCGTAACTGGCCCTCCTCCAAAATAGTCCAGATGAAGTGGTACCTGAGCTGAATGTGCTTTGTCCTTGAATGAAAAGAAGAGTTCTTCGCAAGATAAATGGCACTCTGGCTATCAGTATACAATGGGCGATCCTCCTGTGTCTGACCCAATTCCTCCAGAAAACATTGTAACCAAATCATCTCCTTGTTGGCTTTTGTAGCAGCAACATACTCAGCTTCAGTGGTTGAAAGTGCAACAACCTTTTGCAGCCTAGAAATCCAACTGACTGCAATTCCCCCTATAGTAAAAACATACCCTGTAGTGCTCCTCCATGAATCAATATCACCTGCCAGATCAAAGTCAACAAATCCACTCAGAGTAGCATTAGATCTTTTGAAACATAATGCCTTCGTAGTGGTTCCTTTCAAATATCGAAGGATCCATTTCACACCATTCCAATGTTCCATACCCGGATTACTCATAAACCTTCTCACAACTCCCACTACATGTGCAATATCTGGCCTTGTGCATACCATTACATACATCATACTGCCAATAGCTGATGAATACGGGATGTTAGACATTTTATTTACCTCTTCCTGTGCCTTTGGGCATATCTCCTTAGTCAATTTGAAATGACTAGCCAAAGGTGTACTAACTGGTTTTGCATCCTGCATGTTAAATCTTTTCAACACCTTCTTTATATACTCATTTTGGGACAAATTCAAGGTTCTATTTTTTCTGTCTCATGTAATCCTCATACCCAGAATTTGCTTAGCTGCACCCAAATCCTTCATAGAAAATGACCTGGCTAATTTATGTTTAAGATCATTTATGTGTTCCATGTTAGACCCAGCAACAAGCATGTCATCAACATAAAGCAACGGGATAATATAACTGCCATTATCCAATCTCTTAAAATATACACAATGATCATAATGACATCTATGATAACCATGTTCAGCCATGAAACTATCAAATTTTAAATACCATTATCGGGGTGCTTGATTTAGGACATACAAACTTTTCTTCAACCTGCACACCAAGTTCTCCTTACCTTTGACCTCATATCCCTGTGGTTGCAACATGTAAATTTCCTCCTCCAAATCTCCATGGAGAAAAGTTGTTTTCACATCTAATTGTTCAAGATGTAAATCATCTACAGCCACAAGACTAAGTACAGTTCTAATTGAAGTCATTTTTACAACTGGAGAAAATATTTCATCATAATATATAACCTTTTTTCTGTGCAAAACCTTTTACCACAAGTCTGGCCTTATATCTTTTCTGACCTCCTTCCTCCTCCTTTAGCCGATAAACCCATTTGTTAGGAAAGGCTCTTTTTTCTGCAAGTAAAGGGACTAAGTCCCAAGTCTTATTTTTCATCAAGGAGTCCATCTCCTCTTTCATGCCTAGCTCCCACTATTGTTTGGCATCCACCTGCATTGCTTCTTCATATTCTTCTGGTTCACCAAAATTAGTTAATAATATAGAATACAAAGAAGGAGAAAATCTTTTAGGGGGTCTACTTGACCTCGTAGAATGTCTAACACTTGCAGGAGTTTATGGGACATTCTGTTGTTTCTGAGAATCAGGTACCTATGGCATTTCATTTTCAGGAATCTCATCCAACACCACATATTCTTGCTTGTCTCGTTCATGCTTCTTTTCCTGCATCTATTCTTTATACATAACCTTCTCATTGAATATAAAATCTCTACTTTTAGTTATTTTCTTATTTTCAAAATCTCATAACCGATAGCCATATTCATCTATCCCATATCCAATGAAGGTACATTTCTGAGATTTAGCATCAAGCTTGGTTCTGTTTTCTTTATCAACATGGACAAAATCCTCACAACCAAAGGTTTTCAGAAAAGAATAATTTACCTTTTTACCAATCCATGCCTCCTCTAGAATACCACCATCCAAAGGGGTTGAAGGTCCTCTATTTATCAAATAGACAGTAGTATGTACAGCATCTGTCCAAAAATGTAAGGGCAATCCAGCATGCAATCTCATGCTCCTCGCGCATTCCATGATAGTCCTATTCATTCTCTCTGACACATCATTTTCTTGTGGAGTTGTTGGAACTGTCTTCTGCTTTTGAATCTCATTTAAGGAGCAGTAATCTTCAAATGCTTTGTTGCAATACTCACCTCCATTATCCGATCTGAGACACTTCAACTTTTTTCATGTCTCATTCTCAACCAAAGCTTTCCATTTCTTAAAAGTTTCAAAAACATCCAATTTTTGTTTTAGAAAATATACCCATGTTTTTTCTGGTTGATTCATCAATAAAAATAACATAATAACAAGATCCACCAAGAGATGATACCTAAGTCGGTCCCCATACATCTAAATGCACAAGCTCTAACTTCTCACTCTTCTTCTCTTTCCCAACCTAGAGAAATCTGACTCTTTTCTGTTTACCATAAACACAGTTTTCACAAAACTCTAAATCAATCTTCTTTAGTCCTGGCAATAGATTTTTGGAGTGAATTTTTTTTCATCCCTTTCTCACTCATGTGCTCAAGCCTATGGTGCCACATTATCGAATCTATTCTTGCAACATCTATTGTTGTTGTCCCTGCAGTAACTTTATCTGTAGCAGCTAAGGTAGAGTAAGTGTTACTAGTACACAGATATAATGTGCCTACCTTCGCACCTTTAGCTACTACTAATGATCCTTTAGTGACCTTCCAGATACTGTCTGAGAAGGTAACTATGCAACCTTCACTACCTAGTTTCCTTGCAGAAATTAAATTTCTTCTTAAGTTAGGAACATGTCTTACCTCCTGCAGAAACCAGTCATTTATATTCTGTAACTTGATCTTTATCTTTCCTTTTCCAAAAATTTGATAGGGCTCATCATCACCCAAATATACCTGTCCAAAATCACCTTGAACATAATCTAGAAAATATTTTCTATGGGGTGTAGCATGAAATGAAGCCCCAGAATCTATTACCCAGGAATCATTAACATTATCCAAACATAGGATTAAAGCATCTTGTAAAGTATTACTTGCAGTATTAGCTTCCTTACTGTCATTTTCATTTTTGTCTCCTTCTTTGTTTTTCTGAGACCAACAGTCTTTCTTTAGATGACCAGGCTTTCCATAGTACTAGCAATCTTTCTTTCCTCTAGATTGAGAGCGTCATTTCTTTGACTTCCCTCGTGACTTCTCATTCCAAGGGCCTTTTCCTCTTTCCTTTGATCTTCCTCTGTTCTCCACATTCAAAACACTACTTGATGATGTTGGAGTCTCACCTGTGCTTTTCCTTCACATTTCCTCACTTAGGATAACATCAACAATATCATCAAATATCAAAGTATTTTTTCCAGAGACAGAGTTACTTACAGCTATAACCAAGCTATTCCAGCTTTCTGGCAAAGAACATTAAATCAAGAGAGCCCTAACCTCTTCTGCAAAAGTAATTTTTACTAAAGACAATTGACTACTAATTATATTAAATTCATTTAAGTGCTTTGCTACAGATCCTCCCTCACTCATTTTCAAATTAAACAAACGCTTCATAAGAAATACCTTATTTGAAGCTGAGGGTTTCTCATACAGCTTAGCCAATGTCACCATCAAATCTACAGCCATTTTTTCTTCTGTTATATTGAAAGCTACAGACAGTGCAAGGCACAATCAAATGGATCACAGTGCCTTTCTATCTAAAATGTCCCATTCTTCATCTGACATTGTGGTCACTTTCTTTGCCTTTCCTTCTAATGGCCGCCATAAATCCTTTGATATAGGTAATCCTCCATCTGCATTTTCCATAACTGATAATTCTGGCCATTAAACTTTTCAACCTTGAATTTGGAATCCTCAATTGCTCCCACTCAAATCTGAAAGTCCTGCCAATTTACAGAAAACCTCGCTCTGATACCAATTGTTAGGGTTTCAAGCAAATCCGAAGCAAATATGAACTAACAATTATGTGCAGATTTAAATACAAAAGATAAAGGAATAAAATAGGACACAGATAACACAAATATTTAACATGATTCACCCAGAATGGGTTACGTCCACCATACATAACCGTCCAATCTTTCTTATTATCCAACAAAAAGTACATCAACCATACAATGCCTTAAGCATCCCAACCGCTTATAACATGCGTTTTTAGGGCAACAAACAAAGTCGGCCTTTTTAGGGTTTTATTACAATGTCGGTTTTCATCAACCAAAAAAATGCAAGGATACTTGCTAAGTGTACAGTACTTTGTTGATCAGTCGCCACATTTCAACAATTTTTATCCCCAAAACTCTTAAGTTTTTCTCATATTTTGATTTATATGATGGGATAGTGATGATGTATTAAAAGTTGACTATGTGCATTTCAAATGTTAACCTGAGCCTATTAAATCATGTTTTGTCATTGCCAGTTGTTCCTACAGCCATGTTATTCATTCATGTTGTCATGCGGATTGTCTTAGGCAATATCATGTGTGAAATTAATAGATGTTTTGATTAATTAAAATAGATGCGTATGTTCTTGTATGTTCTTCTTTTGAATTGCAGGAATAAAAATGATGTTGCTGTGAAAGCTCTCCTATCACGCCAAGTGCAGAAAGAGATATTTAAGGAGGTGACTGAAAGATCGAATCAGCAGAAAAGTTGATGAGTGTAAGGAACGGTAGAGGAAAAGTAGGCATGCAATACTTACTGATGTCTTACTCAAGTGGTCATTAGTGTTGTAAATACTGCCATGATATGTTATGACTGTGTTTTGGTTTAGATCCATATTATCAGTGACTTAACTCTGGTTGTTTCCTTTCTTGAATAATCATCCGCCTCTTCTCATCGGTGTGATCTGTGTTGTAAGAAGTAGTTGTTTTAATTTAAATAAGGATCTTTAGCTCTTTTCGTAGGTTAGAAAGAAAAGAGAAGAAACAGAGCAGAGGATTTTAGAAATAAAGTTACAAGTGTTTTGAGTTTCTTTTGATTCCAAATTATCTAATGACTTTTGAGGAAAAATGAATAAAGATATGTTATTTTGAGCACTTAGAATTGTTTTGGAAGCCTGGAAGCACTCATCCAAGGGGGCCCACTTGGTGAGTGTTCCTGTGCCTTTGTTAAAATTAGTTTTCTTCTTTAGCTGCAGTAGATGTTCTTACATTGATTGTTCCTGCAGCCATTGGAAATAGATCCATTGATTGTTCCTACAGCCAAATCAAACAGAGTAATTCCTGTTTGGCAACATTGGACTTAGCTAGTATTTCTTGAATGAATTTATGTTAATGTAGAGTTTTTCCTGTAGCCTTTCAATAGTTTTAATTATCACTTACCTTTCCCGCATAGATGTTAGTTGCTGCAGTAATGCAGGGTAGCTATCGCAGGAACTTAGTGCATATATAGTGCAGACCCATTTCAAGTATTACATCCCTGGGTTGACAATCAAATAAACACTAGCTATGGAGATAGTAACTTCACAGAGTGAATGTCCAAACTTCGGGTTGAGACTTCAACTAGAGTTATTATTCTTATTGTTGGGTTGCACATTTTTTGCGCCGTTGTCGGGGATGGTGTCAAACTAAGAACTTGTTATGGTTATTATCTCTTTAGTTTTTAGTTAATTGTTCTTTTTGATAGACCTGATTGTTCAAAAAAATTATGAACCTGCATGCATAGGTGAAGAAGAGATGTTCTAGGTAGATTTCTACCCAGTCATCCTAATCATGCAGAAATTGATTCCCCGGATATAAATCTTTTTGCTAAACTTTATCAAACCCCAGAGAATTTGAACCACCATAAATCTGATTTTCCTGAGAACAACCTCCATTTCCCTTTTGGACCTCCAAAAGAAGAATTCCATCTAGTAACCCCCCTACAAGTCCAATGCAAGGAAATCCACCTCCTAGTGGAAATAATCCACCCTCACCTTTGGAACCAACATTTGAGTTTCCAAACTCTGATCAACATGATAATGCTAATCTCAAGAACATTCTAGATTCTTCCCTCCCTATATTCTATGGATTAGTGACAGAGGATCTAGACACATTTCTGTTTGAGTTTGATGTTCTCTGTAGGAGTTTTGATTATACTATAGATGCCCATAGACTCAAAATATTTCCTGCCACTTTGAAAGAATCATCTTTAAGATGGTTTATGAGCTTGGGGAGTAGCACAATTACTACATGGGAAGAGATGAAATGATTGTTTCTTGCAAAGTACAAGGATTATTGTAGAGGCACTGATCGCCATGGGGATGATATTTTTAGAATGACACAGAAAGAAGATGAGAGTCTTGAAACTTATCAGGAAAGGTTTTTGTTTAGTGTCAAAAAGTCCAAGCATAGCACTCTAAATGAAGATTCCCTCAAGTTGATATTTTTAAGGGGAATCAGTGATGAATGCACTGATGCTTTGGATCTTATGGGAGGAGGTGACATTACACAATCCACATGGAATGACATAGGACAAATTTGTAAGAAGTATTTCAAATCTGCTTCTAAAAAAAATAGGAGTTTCAAGCCAGGAGTTTCTTCATCAACATCTAGTACTGGAGTTTCTAGAATGGAACTTAGCCATTTGTTGAAGGACTTTAAGGAGGATAACATAAAAAATATGGCTACTCAATTGGATACACTCTCAGCTAAGAAGAAGAATGAAGAAGCTGATACAGTTCTTGCTGAATTCTACCCTCATTGTAGACAAAGGAAAAGAGACTGCAGATGTAAAATGGTTGCAAATCTTGAGGTTCCTGACTTCAAGCCAATACAAGGTGATGATGAACAAATTTTCTATGTTGCTCAAAGAAGGCTAAATTTTCAAAGACAAGGTATTCCTCTGGATCCACTTTCTTTTTCTGGTTATAGTGGGAATTCTTATGCACTAAATAATCAATGGCAATCTCCATATGCTCAAAATTTTAGTAGTTATCCAAACTAGTATGGTCCTCAAGGCCAAGGCCAGCATTTTGCTAGTCAAACTCCATAGTGGTAGCAGCCACAAGGAAATTGGTCTCCACCTTAGGCACAATGGCAGCAATTTCAAGGAAATTGGCAACCTGCTCCTCAATGGAGGGGGAGTCAACCATGGAATAATCAATCTTTTTGATATCAACAGCCACAACCGTCTGCAATAATACCTCCCCCTGTAGCCACTATTGTTCCACCTAAACCTACACAATTGCCCACTCAACCAATGCCGAACCTTGATAGTAAATCTTAGTAGCAACAACAAATTTATTTAGTTGATCCTAATCAATACCCAACCTCTTCTTTATTTATAAGTGATATTCACCTCAGATCTGGGACAACTCTGCCTAATCCATCCCCTCTAGTTATAAGTGAAATACCCAAAGATTAAGAAATCTCTAGTCCAACAGAAACAATACCTCGAAAACAGCAACTACCCCCATTTCCCCAAAGGTTGCAAGAAAAAGAGGTTCTTACAGAACAGGAGCAAAGTTTTTATATTATAGATCAACTGAAACATGTATGTGTTAAAATCCCATTGTTACAAGCAATAAAGGATGTTCCTATATACAGTAAGGCACTTAGGGAAGCATGTCTAAAAAATCCTGGTAGAAAGAAGAAAGATCCGCAAACAGTGCATGTAATGGGTCAACTAGCAGGTGTCATGCTAGGAAAAGTTTCAATTCCTAAGTATGTTGTGTTAGGTCCCGGAGACAACTGAGACTGGGGGGTGAATCAGTTGTCAGATAAATTTAAACCAAAAACAACTTAATCAACTTAATGCTTAATAATAGTAAACCAGTCTAATATGTCGGTAGATAGTTTTAATAGTTAATTGCAATATCGGTAAGGATTAATGCATGAAACAAAAGGACAAAGTCATCCACAACACATAACACCAATATTTGTATGTGGAAACCCTGTAAGGGGAAAAACCATGATGGGAAACCTTACCCACAATCAGATGATACTACTGCAGATAGTAAGTGTATATAAATGGGGTCTGCACATGCAAAAAGGCCAAGCGCCTAGAGCTCACTGCTCAATCACAAAATAGGAGTCATACTGACTACAATTGGATGGTCAAATCGAATAAGAATGTACTGCTCAAGATAGCATCTTCATATGTTGGATTCAGTACCGGTGTAGTTCTGATTGTCTTCACAAAAAAACCTCCTTGAATCTTCAAATGCGTGTATAGCTCTTCTTATTCTCGCATATACCTTCACACAACCCTTTTTCGCACTCAACACTTGATCTTAAAAATAAGATCTTACATTTATACCATAACCTAGGACCAATTTTAGTAGGTCGGGTCTACAAGATATATTACAATAAAATCATTTTATAAACAAAACAATATTTGATGCAATAACCGATTCAACATGTCGGCTCAATGCATTTACAACAATAATAAGTCATCTCCATAGCGTGCCATGTTGATCTGGAAAAGGTAAACCTGTCGGTGTAACCTAGACCTATTTGCCGGTAACAGCAAATATGTAAATACGAATATGCCAATTAACAAAACTCCAAGACAAGGTGTCCACACGATGTCTTCGACATAACCAAGTGTTTTCCATGCCCTTCCAAGTGTCGGTGATCATTTTATTTTGCCGGTGTACCAGATACCGGTGACTGTGCATAAGTCACTTGCTTGCTGGTGAATGTTGTTGATTCTCCAGTGTGCCAGAGTTGATAAGTGTTTAGTAGGTGTTGACATCAATGACAAAACCATACCAAAATACCAAAATGTTGATCCTGGTAGTCCTGTTGTGAATATAGTCATTAATGGCACTGAGATAAAGAATGTTTTGGTTGATTTAGGGGTAGCCATTGATTTTATGACAAGGGAAATAATGCAATGGCTTGAAATCACTAGTTTCAGACCTACACCTACAGTCCTACAGCTTGTTGATAGTTCTACAGTTTGACCTAATGGTATGATTGAAGATGTGGTTGTTGCTTTGGATTCTTGGGAATACCTTGCAGACATTATGATCATGTCTCCAAAGGCAACACTGGGAGGATATCTGACGATTTTGGGAAGACCTTGGCTTGCTACGGCTGATGCATATATTGGATTTAGATCAGGGGATATGACTATTCCAGATGGGAACTCTACTAAAACATTAGCTTTTTATTCTCTTTCTCAGCCCCAATTTGATCAACAACAGGTTGTTTGGCCTAATTTGGGAGAGGAATTTGAAGAAGGAGTTGACTCTATCAATCGCCTTATGATGATTAATAGAGGACCATTCATGCAATTTCATGATGAAGACTCAATTATTTATAAAATTCTGACAAATGAGTTAAGACAAGAGCAGCAATTGCAAGAGTTAGTACCAAAAACTGCAGACTCAGACTTTCTTGCAGCCACTGATATATTGCATACTCTATTGCCCCAGGACGTCTCTACTTCCCATTTTTCTGATATATTCTAGATTGATCTTACTGTCAAAATAGAAGTTGATTCAAATATATATTTAAATATCAACAATAATTTTGCAGAAGCTCAGAGAGTGGCACTTGTGGATTTTTTCAAATGTCATAAATATTCTCTTGCATGGGATTACAAGGATATGCATGGAATTGATACAATAGTTTGTACCCACCGTATCTACATAAAAAAATATTGTAGACCACTTAGACAACCACAGAGAAGAATCAATCCTGCATTAAGAGAAATATTTAAGGAGGAATTGTAGAAGTTGTTGAATGTTGGATTTATCTATCCTATTTCTGACAGCCAATGGGTATCACCTTTGGTAATAGTTCCTAAGAAAATAGGAAAATGGAGGGTATGTGTTGATTATAGAGCCTTGAACTTAGCAACCAGAAATATCATTTTTCATTGCCATTTCTGGATCAGGTATTAGACTCTTTTCGGCAAGAGATACTTCTCATTTCTTGATGGATTCAGTGGCTACAACCAGATTCAAATTTCCCCAGAGGATCAAGAAAAGATTGCATTTACTTGTCCTTGGGGAACATATGCATATTTTGTTCTTCCTTTTGGATTATGTAATGCTCCGGGTACTTTTCAAAGAGCAGTGATAAGCATATTTTCAGATATTTCCCAAGACAACATGGAAATTTATATGGATGATTTTACAACTTATGGTTCATAATTTGAAGAAGCATTAGAGAACCTGAAGAAAGTTTTGCAACTGTGTGAAGACTATAATTTGTCATTGAATAGTGAAAAGTGCTTCATGATGACGCAGGAAGGTATAGTCCTTGGTCATCATATCTCTATAAAAGGAATACAGGTTGACCCAACAAAAATTGAAATTATTCAAAATATCAATGCACCAGTAAAGCAGAAAGATGTCAGAAGTTTTCTTGGTCATGCTGGATATTATAGAAGGTTTATCAAAGATTTCAGAAAAATTGAAAGTCCCTTATATTCTCTTCTGACCAAGGATATGGAATTTAAATGGACTTCTTCATGCAATGAAGCTTTCTTAAATCTCAAGCAAGCTTTGACCCAAGCACCAGTTCTTAAAGGTCCGAATTGGTCCTTGCCATTTCAAATTCATACGGATGCATCTGATTATGCAATAGGAGAAGTCTTAAGACAAAAGGTTGATAACTTGGAGAGTGCAATATATTATATTAGCAAGAACTTGCAGGGGCCTGAGTTAAATTACACATTCACTGAAAAAGAAATGTTAGCAGTTATATATGCACTCAACAAATTCAGGCACTATATAACAAGATATCCCATATTTGTGCACACTAATCATACTACAATTAGATATCTCATGAATAAGCCTTCAATTTCTAGTAGATTAACTCGTTGGTTACTGTTGATGCAGGAATTTGATGTCACAGTTATTGATAGACCAGGAAAGTCCAATGTGGTTGCAAATTATCCTATCAAGGTTTCAGTTGCGGGAAGATCCTACAAACATAGATGATGTTTTTCTGGATCAACATTTATTCCTTATAAAATCCCACACTCCCTGGTATGCTGATATTGCCAATTATTTAGTTGTTGCTAAAATGTCGGTTCATTTCTCTCCTAAAGAAAGAAGGTTGCTAGTTGAGAAAAGCTTTAACTTCTCATGGATTGTTGATTGTTTGTTTTATACTGGACCTGACCAAATCATGAGAAGATGTGTCAGAGAAGATGAAACATATGATATCCTGCATGCATGTCATGATGAGCCATGTGGAGGATATTTTGCTGCTAAGAGAACAACACTCAAAATACTGAACACGGGATATTATTGGCCAACATTATATAAAGATGTAGCATAGTATACAAGGAAATGTGACAGATGCCAATGCATGGGGAGACCTACTAAATCTGATGAGATGTCATTATACCCACAAATATTAGTTGCACCATTTGATAAATGGGGATTAGATTTTGTTGGCCTAATTGATCCCCCTTCTAATGGAAAATCTTACATTTTGGTACGTACTGATTATGTAACCAAATGGGTGGAAGCTCGAGCCATGACACATGCAAGAGATAATAAGGTGGTTGAGTTCCTTTATGAGGAGATATTTACAAGATATGGAGTACCAAGGGAAATTGTATCAGACCAAGGACCACAATTTACTTCTACATTGATTGCAGCCTTGGTTAATGAATACAATATAAGGCATAGAAAATCTACCCCATATCATCCACAAGCCAATGGATAAGAAGAGGTCATAAATAGGGAGTTAGAGGCTATTCTTACCAAGACAGTGGTTGTTCATAAAAAAGATTGGTCTCACAAACTTTTAGAAGCAATTTGGGCATATAGAACAACCTAGAAGACACCAATTGGTTTTACACCTTTTGAGATGGTGTATGGAAAAGCGACAATCATGTCTATTGAGTTTGAACATAAAACTTGAAGGACAACTTTTCAATTAAATATGACACTTTCTAAAGCACAAAGAGACCGTATTCAGCAATTGAATGCTTTGGATGAGTGGAGAAAAATGGTTGTCCAACAGATAGAACTGATTCAAAATCAGAGAGCCAAGTGGCATGATAAATATATCAAGGAGAAAAATTTCAAAGCAGGTGACTGGGCACTGTTATATGACTCAAGATATAAAGATACTATGGGAAAGCTACAAACCAGATGGTTAGGTCCATATGAGATAGAGGAATTTTTCAGCAATGGAGTTGTTTGTTTGACCACAATTGACCCAGTTCGGTTTAAGCTTTTAGTAAATGGTCACAGATTGCGTCTTTATCATAAGCCTACCACCAAAGAGTAGTTCCTGCAACAATTCGCCAAGAAAGATCAAACACAGGTTCTTGCAGCAACTAGGCAAGTTCCTACTGCAATAGAAGAAAGTATTTGGGGCACGGTTCCTGCAGCCTCTATAGAGAACATACCTACCACTTCATAATTCTCTAAGCGTCATTTCATAGAGATATTTCCATGTCTTATGGAAATATTATTGTCCATAAATAAAATTTCCATCCACGTCATCCCATCTCATTTCTTTATCTTTCATTTCATTCATGTCAAATCATTTCATTTCATCATTCTTTTCACACGACTGGAGGTATCTACATATTTTATTTTATTTTAATTAGGCATTTATGATTTTATTATGATTATTGTCTTTGCTAAATCTGCATACACTTCCCTAAATCCCTTCAGCATGTGTGGACACGTGCCAAAATAAGTTGGGGGGTGTTTTATGGTCCGATTTCTAAAATTAGTAATTATTCATCCTTTTCGGTACCTTGATTTTATTGCTTGCCATCATTCTTTGCAATAACAAAGTAATGAATTCTGCCGCCAAAACTGGAAGTAGGTAAGGAAGTTTCCATCAAATATTTTCAGTTTGTAGAGTATTTCAGTTGTTCGTTCTCAGCTGCGGAAATTGTTCCATTAACGGAGTGAGACATGGGTGGAGATCTTATCTGCCATGAATCAATAATCCATGATGCATTGCTACAGGATGCTCTTTGTCAGTATTATTTTCGGTTGCATGGTTGGATTGTCTAATT
Organism: Cryptomeria japonica; assembly: GCF_030272615.1. Taxonomy (NCBI): domain Eukaryota; kingdom Viridiplantae; phylum Streptophyta; class Pinopsida; order Cupressales; family Cupressaceae; genus Cryptomeria; species Cryptomeria japonica. The sequence continues at coordinate 343,906,067 of NC_081415.1, forward strand.
TCTAAAAATAACAGATTATAATGAAGAAATTGCCTATGATTTTATGCACTCATTCAACCAAGGGGAGGCTACTAGTAAAGGATTAAGGGTCATTACTATAGAGCAGCGAATAGCTGAGGTTACGGGGTTGCTGCAGGAGGGAGAACTGTTTCCTAAATCAAAGAATGCTAGAAGAGCCAGCTAGAGAAGAATTTACACACCTCACAGATGGACCTCTAATGGTGGACAAGCAGGGAACCAGAAGGGTATCCCTTCCATCAGAATGGCCCTAGGTGGCCTTGTATATAATGAAGTATATTACCTGCGATGGGAGGTATTCGAATTTACATTAAGCCCACTTCAAATTGCTTAGTAATTTATGACATGGACAAAGGGTGAATGTTCCAAATTTTTATGCCACCTCATTTCCACAAGTGCCAATGAAACATGGAAGAATGGAAATCATTTTGTCAGCCATCATGGTCTAATAAAATTGCTGGTAGAACTTTCTCTTAGGGATGTTTCACAGATGGAATGGGGGGTATATTAAGACATACTGCAGTTTAGGGCTGAAGATGCTCTTGTTGTAGATGAGTTGGCAGTTGAAAAGGAGGATATGGGAGAACTCTCTTCTCCTATAATTCTGCAGGGAATGAATCTCTTATCACCAAAGGAGCTTTGACTATTACAGAGGAAGAGATGGCTAAAACAAACATTGAGCAACCCTCCACTTCTTTTCAAAGAGAAGCGGCATCTTCTAAAAGAAAAAGAAAAGAATTAGAAGTAATTAATATAGATGATGAACCTATGGTCCAGCCACAGGCAACTCAAGTTTCCCCTGCAGCCAAGAGGCATAGGCCGAAGAGAAATACCCCTGCAGCAAAGCCACGGGTAGAAACCATTCCTGCAAAAACTCCAAAGGTTTATGCAAGAAGTACTTGGAGTAGTACCCAAAAAGTCCATCCACCAGGTGATGCAAAAGAGGTTATTTCAGTAGAAGCATCAGAAGAAGAGAGCCCAACAGAGGTTGAATTCAAAAGGAGGATGATGTTGACAGACTTTCAAGTCTGGCATATGTGGTGGAACAACTTGAGGAATCAGTTGAAGAAATCCCACGTCCTAAGGTAACAACTATTATACCTTCATCATATATCACTAGTTTATCTATTGCATTAACATTCTATAGGTAGTGGAAGATAGAGAGGGCTAGATTCTAGGGGATTGTTGACAAGCAATAGAGGGAAATAGAAAAAAGGGATAATAAAATTGAAGAATTAGAAGTCAAAGTTGATGCAATCACTAGTATGGTCCCTGAGTTAATGCAATGTAGGGCACCGCCAAGAGTTTATGCTCTGCATTTGAATGAGTGGTATTTAAATTTTAAATTAAACCGCATTATCAGGGACCTTAGCCCTTCTTTAGAAACCCTTGAGGAATTTTATGATGCCTATCAGACTTCCCCGGCAGCTATGAGAAATTTATTGGATGAACTTTACTTGCATAACTATGCTATAACTTCTGACAGTGAGTGGAATCCCTTACTATATATTAGTGATATCCACATAAAAGCCTTAATGTCATGGATTCAGAATGAGATTAGCATGGGAATACAGGCCAAAACACATAAAAATATTGAATTTGACTGTCCATTACCATTGAGGAAGGAAGAAAAAGACCCAAGGGTTCTTTATTATGATTGGCAAAAGCTATTGGCAAGGCCAGATGTAAGGGGCTAAATACTGCCAATGAGGGAACAAATATTTCAAGCATATGAACACTTAATTCAGAATGAAAGTGCAGCTTGTGTGTGTGAAAAAGTGAACTTGTAGCTGCAAGCACAACACTTCAATTAAGTCATTATATGCATGGTTAGTAATCAATAATCAATAAGAAATAAACCATAGCAAAGCAACTAATTGCCTTCTAAAAGATGCGAGTATAAGATTGCTCTCAGATTTTTATAAGCAATACCAGTGACTAGACTACACCAAGACGAAGGATTTAATCTATATGATAGTAAGCTGTATGGATGCAAGATGGATGAATAATTCAAGCAATAATAACCAATTCAAGCAACAATGGATGCAAGCAATAATGAATGTAAAATAGATGCAAATAATCTAAAAAGCACAATAATTTTTAATGACTCCAGAGCGAAATTAGCGTGATAATAATCTCCAAGCATGTTCTCAAAAATTTCTAGGGTGAATTGGAATGAGAGCTGAAGATTGAATTTATAGAGAATCACAAGAGGAAAGCTCAATTTAGGATTAAATAAAATAATTAAGAAATCAGATTCAGTTAACCTTGAGATAGATTCCAATTATAGTTTAATCGAAATGCATTCAAATTAGAAGTCCAAGTTGCATTGGAAAATAATAATAAATTAATTCCATGCATATCTAATAAAAATAGATAATTCCATGCACATATTTGATTTATTCAAGAAAAAGGTTTTTTCAATGCAACTGAACTTCTTTTTCTGAAAAGCTTTAAGTTCCAATTTTAGAGAATAATTCAATAATTCAATTAAATTGCTTTTCTGATTTCAAGTTCTAAATTTAGAAAAAGAAATAATATCTCAAGTTTGATTTCTTTCTCAATTCAATTCTTTTTGTCATTTTATTTTCAATTCAACTCTTTGTAATAAATTAATCCTTTTGTAATAAATTAATCCTTTTTGCATGATTGAATGGTAAATTTATTAATTAATTAAATATGCAAGGATATTTAATAAATTAAAATGGGATAATTGATCAAAATGATATTCTTGGAAATGATTTGATTAATTAAATAAATATTTAATTAATGTTGAGTAGTTGATTTGCCATGTGATTTTTGATAATTAAAGAATTAATAATGTGCTCAAGATTAATTTAATTGCCTTTGGTTAGGACCTTAGTGATGTTGTCGAGATTAGGGGCCCATGTTTTAGATAACCAATTTTAGGGTATTACATTTGCCCCTCTTTGAATTAATGTGCGAGCAACAGTTTGATTCAAAGAATGTGTGATGTCTAGGAGATGTCAGTTCTAAACTTAATTGATCACGAACTAGATGAAAAGCAAGGTGTTTAGCTTGATTCGAAGCAACAAAGCTGAATGAAGTCTGATTAAAGTGATACCGATCTCGAACTTGATTGAACTGAGGAACGATAGAAAACAAAGATACCAAACTTGAACTTGATTTATCAAGAAGCAGATCTTACTGATCTAGAACTTGATTGATCTTAGATACAGTGAGTGATGATAAAAATTGATCTTGAACTTGATTGATCAAGACACGATGAGCAAAGAATAAACTGTTCAGCTTGATCAAGAAACGAATACTAAACACCTGCTTAGATTTAGTGTGATCAAAGAAACTCTTTAAACTTTTGATTGAGTTTAAATGAATAATTAGTTTGATTTGAACCGATGAAACTGATTAATGTTAAGAGATTAATTCAGATGAAAGACAAATATCAGCTTGATTAGAAGCGATGAAACTGATATGCCCCTAGCGATGAGAATTGATTTTCTTTAGTTTTTAAAAAAAGATTTTGCTCGACTTTTGATGAAGATTTGAAAAACAATGTCCTCGGCTTATAAGGTCATGAGTATGCCCCCTCGGGAGCGAAATCGAAAGATAGCGAGGGGTTGATTATAGGCAATTGTGTGGCAAAAATAACTTATTTGAGCACAAATTGATTTTGAGGATTTTTTTTTCTGAAAATTCCGGTGATGATTGATAAGAAAAAGAGCGTAGAGTTGATTGTAATGTTGATGTGTAGAATGAAATTGAATTAAGATTTAGTGTTTGAAATTGAGCGCAATTTGAAGAAAGAATGAGCATTTGATGAAAAAAACGCTAAGTGGTCAAAATTGTGAAATTGACTAGCAAGATGATCTCGAATTTCGATTTCGATCCCAAAAATGGAATCAGAGCAGACACATTAGCTAAGGGTACAATTTTCATGACCATCAGAGCAAGTTGAAAAATTAGGTTTTAGGCTATATATAGGACGAAAGTGTCATTTTCAAATCATTTTAACCCTCCAAGTTTGAAAATTCAAAAAGCCTTATGCGAAGAAAAATGGTGGTCCCTACTCATCAGCATCTATTTGAGCATCAGAGACGTCACAATCGATCCCGAAACTACGAGCCAGCGGTAAGTGATCGATCTTTAGCCTCTTTTTGTTTCCAATTTTGAATTTTTTTGTTTATTTTTTACGTTTTTCACAGGTTTTGGGTCGGGTGTCACGGTTTATCGTGCGAGACAGGATCTTGTCTCGTACGAGAAACTGGCAAATTGTCTTTTATCATTTAAAGCCATTAGCTTTGTCGTACGAGATTAACCCTCGTGTCGTATGACAGGTCTGTTAAAAGACCATTTTGTCATGCGATGTGTAAAAGTTTGTCGTTCAAGGCTGTTTACTCGTATGAGAGCCATTCCTAACTCGTACAAGATGTTGTTTGACTGTGTTTTGTTGTTCGGAAGATAGTGACCATTTTTTAAAGTGGAAACATGAAATTTTGCTTTTGCATTTGACTTAGTTGGATTTGTGTGATGTTTAACTTCTCTTGTAGGCTCATTTGGAATGTTTTCTGATGATCATTATTGATTTTTTTGCAAGTGTGCTTACCTCCTATGCTCTTCAGATGTGTATATCCTCCCACTATGGCTTTGGTTCGTGATTTGTCTGAGGTTGAGTAGGCTCATGTTGATATGTGTGGCTTGACTCACCTGATGAGGTTACCTGATATCCATGTGAACCACAAGATTCTCACAGCGTTGGTAGAGCGGTTCCATTTAGAGCATAATACTTTTCATTTTCTAGTTGGGGAGTTGACTATCACTCTCAAGGATGTGTACAGGATCCTTCGTATCCCTTTTGATGGGGATAAGGTGGATTATGATACTGCATTGTTACCTAGACTATAGGCTCTTAGGAACATATTCAGGGATCCCGATATCTTGACTCGTTCTATGAGTTGGGATATATTGATGGAAGGTACAGTGAGGAGTATCCACTGGCATGTGTCCTAACAGGTTTCATTGGTTGCTTTTTGATGCCAGATAGAGGGCAACAAGGTTTTCAGAGTGGAAGGGGCCGTATGCTGGAGAGGTTGATAGAGACTCCTCAGAGACTTGGCTGGGGCTCTTGTGTGTTGGCCCACATGTATCGGGAGATGCATGAGATTGTCTATAGAGATGGGTGGAGCATGGCTGCAGGGGTGTACATTTTACAGGTGTGGGCTTGGGAGCACCTTCCCATTTGTCGACCGATAGTTGATGATAGTAGAGAGCCAGGGCAGCTGATTATTTACAGGTATGCTGGATATATTACGCAGCCCCATCTGGGCAAGACACACTTCTGGCGACGACAGCTTGATGATCTAATAACTATCATATGGAGACTGTACAGGGGATTGGAGTCATGGGATGACTGGCGGGCGGTTCGGATAGATCTTTTTGTTACACGCCCACTAATTGGGAGGTCACAGAATGTTGTGGAGCGATTCATCATTTCACGAGTGATGAGGCAGTACGGCCAGCCTCAAGGTATCTCTCAGGAGTATACAGCATATGCTCGATACACCGATGAGGAGAGAGAGAGATAGTCACCTAGGCTATCCTATGCTTTAGCGATGCAGGAGCTGACAGGTTTACACCGTTTGAGGTGGGATTACCTAGATGATATAGCAGATGCGGGGTTATTGCCCTATTATAGGGATTACTTTCAGCAGCATCCATTCCCTTGGTTTACAGATCTAGGAGAGAATGCTCCTCATTTTGAGGATGTGGAGGATGATGCCCCCGCACCGGCACAGGGATAGGCACAGAGACAGGGCCATAGGCAGGGATAGGGTCAGAGACCAGATGTTCCACAACGAACTGGTGGTGATCCTGGTGCTAGCAGTAGCGGAGTGCAAGTTGATGTTGGAGAGCAGAGGGGTGAGGGTGGATCCCTTGGGAGAATAGGCATGAGGCTAGGTGGCGGAGAGGAGGAGCGAGCAGCTCCGAGGTAGGTCTGGCAGCGGCGAGATGAGCAGGGTGGAGCCACAGGTGGAGATGGCGGTGGAGATGGCGGCGGAGAGCCTGCGAAAGAGCAGGGGGATGACATGGGATGGTCGATGAGAGCACACCTTGTAGAGCTACAGTCACAGTTGACAGTGGCTCAGACTCAGCTGGCGGAGCGAGACCGACAGCTGGTTGAGGTTAGGGTCGAGCGTGATTGTCAGATCACAGCATTGAGAGCTGAATCTAGAGCAGAGATAGAGTCTCTTTGATAGGAGGTGCTTCTTCAGAGCAGTAGGGCTACCTATTATGTGGTGGCATATAGTTTCCCAGTTCCTGTTACATAGCAGGTGCAACCCTATTCACAATATATGGCTAGATCGGAGGGAGCACGAGCACCTCGACAAGATCTCAGGCATCAGGCTCCTCCTCCTCCACCAAGCAATGAGGGAGAGGGCGCCAGCTAGATGATTCTTTTTGTATCTAGGATATTTTTTGTAGACACACCCATTTTTTTTGTAGCCGATACGATTCTTGCTACGATGGGAGTTTGTATATGTCATTGGACATCATTTTGTACCCTTAGACTTGATATGATATATATATACGAGATCTGATTTGACTTCATCATACTTGTGTTGATCGACTATGAGATGTTTCTATATGCTTTATTCTATATGTATGCATTTATTTCAGCATGAATGTATGTAATGCAAATGAATATGGATGTCTATGTTTTGGTTTCTTTCTTATATGCAAATAAATGAATGAATGAAAATGAATAATGAGTAATGAGTAATGCAATTTTTTGTTTTTCTATGCCATAAGATCAATGTAAATGAATAATAATGAAATGAATGAATGAATCTATATGAAATGTTATGTATGCAGCTAAACATCTCAAAACACCAGTACTCGATCGAAGAAATAATGATAAAAAGACCACTTAGCATAAGAAATTATGATGCTTTTAGCTCTCATTCAGAAGATAAAGAGATTATTACTATACCAAAATCACTCTAGATTCACAAAAATGCAGAATGAAATGCAAAATGATATGCGAAATGCAACCTAAACCTAGTCACTGGATTTAAAATACTTAAGATTCATCACTGAGCATAACGAACACAACAGGCAGATTAGAGTTCCTTTCTTTTTCAATGTGCAATATTAATTATCTTGTCCGCAATGACCCTTTTTTGTTAATATCCTTGGACAGATTTCGCAGGGACCTGAATTGCATCATAAAGAAATTCCCTCAAAACAGACAAAGAAATGATATGGACCTCCCTATAGCATACAAATAAGCGGAGTCGAGGTATGTGAGGTGATTTCACCTTAATGTGAAGGCTCTTATCACAGACACCCAGCTAATTTATATGTTTCCAGATCATCGAGATCATTCCTACAAGCAGAAAACAAAGAAAATATTATGCCCCCAATCCTTGCTCCTCTTAGTCAAGATAGATTTCCTTGAGTTACTCAAAGGGATAATAATCGAAAACCAATATAAAAGACAGCACACAAAGAAAATTTTCATGCATAGCTCAAACTGTTTAGTGATTGTTTTCTGTTATGTTGTTTTGCTTGTGAACTCAGTGATAAAAACTCTGTAGTAGTCAGGAGACAGGTAACTGACTTGGAGTGGATGACCAGGTTTCACTGATGGAATAATGAATTGGTTGATACTGCTTAGGATATGTAATGTGCTCTGTCGAGTAACCTAAGACTAGGACGTTGATCAGTTTCAAGTTATGAGGGTTCCAACGAACCAGGATGTCACAAAAGTGACTAAAAATATGTACAAGCGAAAGCAAAAGATGCTTGAAAGCGGGAAATGCCAACGTTGCGTTGATAGATGGAGAGCTTGAGTACAAGAGGCGCTTGTTTGCCAGGTTTTCACCAGAGCAATTTCTCTCCTTTTTTATTTTTTTTTCTTTTCTTTTCTTTTTTTTTTTATTTTTTGATTTCTTCAGGACTTTTTCTAATTTTTAGGATTTTTTTCAGGACTTTTTTCCAATTGTACAAGTTTTCTGGAGCAGAAAGTGCTAAGCAAATAATTTCTTCAAGTGGATGGTGTTAATCGGTTCACGGAGCTGTTCTCCTTCTGAGTTTGAGAGTTGATAGGCACTAGAGCCGAATACTGCAGTAACAATGTAGGGACCCAACCAGTTGGGTTCAAACTTTCCTTTATTGTCGCAAAACTGTTGATTTTTTGGATTTTCTCGCAGAACTAGGTCACCAACTTGAAATTCTCTTTGTCGAACTTTCTTGTTATACCCTCTGGACATTCTCTTCTAATACACTTTGAGATGATCAAACGCCACTTGCCGACGCTTATCCAGTAATTCGAGTTCTTGCAATCTAGATATTCTATAATCTTCTTCAATAACAAGACCTTGCAACAAAACTCTTAGAGATGGTATTTCTACTTCGATAGGTAATACTGCTTCAGACCCATACACCAAAGAAAAAGGTGTAGCCCTAGTAGGTGTTCTGATACTGGTTCTATAAGCCCATAGTGCAGGATTGAGCTGCAGATGTCAATCCTTCCCAGACTTGTTCACTATTCTGTGCAAGATAGTCAGTAGGTTTTTGTTAGACGCCTCAGCTTGTCCATTACCTTGAGGGTAGTATACTGATGACCAGTGTTGCTTTATTTTGAATTTCTCACAAAGCTCATCCAGATCTTTATTCTTGAATTGTCCCCCATTATCAGTCATGATGGACGAAGGTATCCCATACCTGCAAATTATATAGTTTAGGATGAATAAGGCGACTTGTTTACCAGTTGCCTTGGTGAGCAGAACTGCCTCTACCCACTTGGTGAAATACTCAGTGGCAGTTATGATGAATTTATGTCCATTCGATGAAGCTGGATATATCTGACCAATGAGATCAAAGGCCCATTACTGAAAAGGGCAATGTGTTATAAATGGTATGAGGTCACTTGCCGGGGCATGTATGAGATTTCCATGAATCTGACATTTCTGACAAGTCTTAGCAAGTTTTATTGCGTCTTTTTCCATATCTGGTCAGTAGGAGCCAGCCCATAATAGTTTTTGAGCTAAAGTAAAACCATTCGAATGAGATCCACAAATACCTTCATGGACTTTTGATAATGCACGTTTAGATTCTTCAGTTTCTAGACATCTAAGCAAAGTACCATCCAAACCTCGTCTAAATAAATCATTAGCTATGATAACATACCGCGAAGCGTTTAGAGTTAGGTTTCTTTTCTCTCTACGAGTAAGGTTTTCAGGGATAATTTGATCACATAGATAGGAATAGATGTGGCTGTATCGGGATGAGTCGTGTCCAATAATAGAAAAGACTATTTGGGTCTCAGGAGAATCATAAGCAAGGTAATATAACTCTTCCACTAGGAAATCAAAGCAAAAATTGGACTCATGTAGCTCAAGTATATATGCCAAGGTAGCCATAGCATCTGCTGCTCTATTCGCTGATCTAGGAATTTGTTGGAATGATAAAAAAGCAAAATACTTCTTGAGATCATCTACCATCCTCTTGTAAGGCATCAATTTCTCATCTCAAGTCTGATATGTATCATTGATTTGATTAATGACCAGCTGAGAATCTCCATAGATATGTAATTCAGCAACCTTCCATTCAATGGCTAGTTTTATTCCATTCACCAAAGCTTCATATTCTGCAATGTTGTTTGTGCAAGGGAATAGAATCTTATAAAACTTTGGAATTGAATACTTCTGAGGAGTAATGAATAATATGCCAGCACCTAAACCATTTTGAGTAAAGGAACCATCGAAGAACATCTTCCAGGGTTGTTGAGTAAGATGCATTATTGATTCATCTGGGAACTCGATGTGTAGTGGTTGAGTATCCTCAAGTGGAACTTTAGCAAGTTGATCAGCAATTACCTGTCCTTTTATGGCTTTGCGTTCCATGTATATAATGTCAAACTCTGTAAGGATCATTACCCACTTTGCCAATCTTCCGGTGAGTATTACTTTATTAAGAAGATACTTGAGTGGATTAATTTTGGCCACCAATTTGACTGAATGTGCCAGCATATAGTGCCTCAGTTTCTGTGATGCAAAGACTAATGCCAAGCATGCTTTTTCTATTATATTGTAGCTCATTTCATAAGACACCAATGTTCTATTGATGTAATAAATAGCTCATTCTTTTTTGTTGTCATCCTGTTGCGCCAGAAGTGCCCCCAGTGATGAATTAGTTGCTGATATATATAAGATTAGTGGCTCACCCTGAATAAGTGGCATCAATATCGGTGGATTAGATATGTACTCTTTTATCTGCTGAAGATGTTGTTCACACTACTGATCCCAGTTGTATATTATTCATTTTCTCAATACTTTTGTAAAAGGTTGAGCCTTGTCTACTAGTTGAGAAATGAATCTTCTAATGGATAGGAGACGTCCCTGTAGACTTCTCTTTTGACTGATGTTCTTTGGAGGCGGCATTTCCATTATAGCTTGGACCTTCTCAGGATCAACCTTGATTCCCTTCTTTTAAATGATGTAGCCAAGTAGTTTACCAGATGTCACTCCGAATGCACACTTCTTTGGATTTAACCGGAGCTTAAACTTTTCTATTATGTCAAGTATAGGACCTAACTCTTGAATATGCGTTGATCTTTTCATAGTCTTCACTAAGGTGTCATCAACATAATCTTCCATATTCTTATGCATCGTGTCATGAAAGATAGTTGTAACTGCTCTTTGATAGGTCACCCCTGCGTTCTTTAACCCAAATGGCATAACATTCCAGCAAAAGGTTCCCCATGCACAGGTGAAAGTTGTCTTTTCTTGATCTCCAGGAGCGATTTTAATCTGATTGTAGCCAAAAAATCCGTCCATTAGTGAGTACATCTCATACCCAACTGTCATGTCGACTATCATATCAATATTTGGTAATGGAAAGTCATCTTTCGGACATGCTTTGTTGAGATCTCTAAAATCTGTACAAACTCTGATAGATTTATCTGCCTTCGACATAGGTACTATGTTGGAAATCCATTCAGCATAATCTATTGCTCTGATAAATTCAGCTTTGAGTAGTTTCTCTAGTTCAGCTTTGACCAATAGTGCAACATGGGAGTGCATCTTACGGAGTTTTTGTTTAACTAGTTTTACTCCTGGTGTGATTGAGAGATGGTGCATAATGAGATCAGGATCCAAGCCTAGCATATAAGAGTACGTCCACGCAAAGTTTATTTTCTTCTCTAAGAATAGAGTAGTGAAATCCTTCAATTCCTCTGCTGATAGTGATTGAGCTACGTGAATAATTTGTGGTGTCTCTTGATTCATGATATTCACTGGCTGAGTTCGCTCGATCAATATGGAAGACCACTCCTGAAAATGACTGGGCAGTATACCAAGTATCTCACCTTCAGGTGCCTCAAAGAGGTTTTCACCTTTAGGTATGTCCTTTATTTTCTCTTTTTTAGATTCTGACATCGCCACAATATGGTTTTCGCCATCAGATCTTTTATTTTTATTTTTCTTGTTTTTGCGACTAAGATACTTGATATCCTCTTCAGTCATATTTTCACTCCATTCACTAGTGGAAGAGTTCATAGGTTCGACTGCATTGAGATAATAGGATAATGTATAGTCATTGGCAAAAGTAGGTATATCCATGGGTTGATTCTATAAAGTACAGTCAATCAATTCGGGATGTACTGAGGACCAATTTTGAATAGGTTCAAGAGTGTTCACGGTATTGTTATCACAACTGTGGATCAAAAAGTCAAGTTCCAGAATGATACTTTGCATAAGTGTCTCGAGACCAGGAAGAGTCAGATCATGATTATTAAATTTCACATTAATATTTAATCGATCTAATCTAATAGACATACTTGTAACGTCATTTACTATGTCGGACTGGACGTCATGTCATGGTTTAACAGCAATAAGACTAGTAGGCAACTTTTCATTGTTTTTATCAGATGATTCAAAATTTCAGGATGAGTGGGTATCATCATGAACAGGACTGTCATCAGAATCATCAAAGTTATCGGATGAAGTTTCCAAGTCTCTTTCAGGTGATTTAGTAAGCATATGTATGGTATCAATACTAACATCTTTAATGCTACAAGTACCTTCATATTGTGGTTCATTTGTCATTTGTATCTAACACGCCTGTTGACATGATCTCATTGTTTCTATGATTTTTTGTCGTCTACTCCATTCAGCTTCTTCTGGACTGATAACTGGTTCTTGTTCTGCAGCTTCTAACTCTTCCTATGTAGTGCTATAACTGATTTGTTCTGTTTTAGGATAAGGACACATAGATGAGAAGCTTTCTGGTATTGTTCCTTCTTTCAATGCTTGTTCATAATTTGCTTGTCTCTTTTGTCTAATTTCTTGTATTTCCCTCTCTAGTTTTATGCGCATCAGCTCTTGAGTATCATCTATGACACCACTAGATTCTTCTAGAGTTTCTATAGTGGATATGTCTGAAAGATAGTCAGGACCCCATTCATACTCGTTTGAATCAGTCTCTGAATCATTTACTTGTTGCCTGCCAGTATATGTGACTGGAACTTTTAATGGTGCAAACAATTCTCTAATTCTCACAACTTCATCTCTTATATCCTTAGGAACCTCAACTTCTTGTATTATCATAGCTGATACCGTCGAAGCTTGAGCACTGACTATTTCTTCTTTCTTGACCATTGATTCCTCTTTCTCTTTTCTATACTCTACTTTTGTTTGTTTAGTGTCAGCTTCATGTAATGTTAAAGGCGATATCTTTTTCGAGCCTTTAGACTTAGAAACATGTTTTTGTTCTGATGTCTTTTTAGGATTGTATCCCAGTCCAGCCTTATCATGTGTGGATCTAGTTTGCAGCTGAATTGGTTCAGTAATACCTTCTTTTTGTTTGCCCAAAGGACCAGTACCTGAGTACCCCATGCGCTGAATCATTTTGTAACCACGACCATATTGGTTTGAGGAAATCTCACAATGTCGTACCTCCTCATTTGGACTATCTTCCTTAAAGAGCCAGTTAATCACAGCATCCTCTTCTATTTCATCTGCCAAGGAGGTAGAAGACTGTATGAAGAGACCATCATATATAGTATTCGGAGCTGAAGTTTGTGTCCTCATAGCCTTTGATGGCTTGCCCAACTATTTTGGTGATGGAGGGAGAGAAACTAATGATAGTACCAGTTCTATCTTGTAGCCATCCATGCCGGTATTTGTAATCTTCAATCTCTTTTCTAAGTCTTTCATCAATGTTTATGGATCTTCATTTGGAGAGGCTACCCTATTATGAGGCACAAAAGTATCTGCACATTTTGTCAATGCATTACAGATGAAATTTGTATCAGCAGGAATATTGACTTCAGCTCCGTTATAAGGAAACTTTAAGCATTGGTGATATGTTGATGGTACTGCCTTCATTTCATGAATCCATGGCCTGCCCAGTAATATATTGTATGACAATGGAATATCGAGAACTTGGAAAAGGACATCTCTCTCTACCAGTCCCACTCTGATTGGTAATGATACCAGACCTTTGGAGGTCCTCTCTTCTTCATCATAAGCTTTAATTGTTATTTTCTTGCCTGGATCAATGACATTTTCAGAGAATCCTAGTTGTGTAAGCAGATGATAAGTACAGATATTCAACCCCGCACCTCCATCTATCAAAACATGTTTAACTCTATGTTTGTGGATCATGGCTTCAATATGCAATGGCTGGTTATGCGGATGATTTAATGAATTGGCATCTTCTTCAAAGAAGGTCAAATAGTGAGGTGAAGTCAGATGACCCACCATAGACTGAAACTAATCAATGTCTAAATATTTTGGAATGTTGGTAGTAAGAAATGCTTTGTCTAGGATTTCCTTGTGAGCAAATGAGAGCTGTAGCAATTCAAAAATTGAAATTTGAGCATTTGTCTTTTTTAACTGTTCAACCACACTGTATCTAGAGGATGATGATGAGGTTAATCTTTTAAATTTATCCAATGTTGATTCCTTTTGTTTGTTTGGCAAGGCTGTTGGATTTGATGTTTCTTGAGCTGGGTTAGAAGAACTAGCTCCTTGGAGGGTAACTTTCTTTTGAGATCTAGTCAGAGCTTTTGCATATCATGATTCATTTGGTTTATCTTGAACTATAATCACATTGCAATATTCTGAGTGTGAAGGTTCAATCATGTTGATAATGTTGTCCTGGCTGGCATAAGCATAGTTTACCTTGGCACCTCCTTTGGTCTTTGAGGAATCACCTTGTTCGTAAGCAGGCAAAGGGTCTTTAAATGCTTTATGATCGGCATTGGTTGGATGATTCCCAACAACAACTTTACTAGCGTCTATGAGATCTTGAATCTCATGTTTTAGCTTCATGCAATTGTTTATGTTATGACCCTTATTCCAATGGAAGTCACAATATTCATTTTCTCTCCACCATCTTGGTTTGACATCCGGATCATATGGTCTGGAGTTATCTGGTAGTGTTATCAAGTTGTTTGCCAATAGAGTTTTGAAAGCAGACTCATATTATTCTTCAAGAGGAGTAAAATCACGCTTAGGTTTGGAAAGCCAAGGCTTTTCTTTGAACCATTCCTTTGTTTTCTTTGGTAGATTCTCTGTTGCAATCTCAGCAGCTTTAAGTGCTTGTGTACCACTAGCCAGGTTGAATATTGTGGATTTTGAGTTGGTTTTGACAGTGTCTACTACTCCATCATTAACAACATTCTTGTTGTAATCTTTGGAAAATTTCCAATACTTGTTCTTCTCTTTGGAGCTAGATCATGTTTGTGTTTCTTTCCAAGGTGTGATATCTCCCTTCTTTATGAGCACATCTTCCATTCAAATAGCATTATCTACCATTTTGTTAAATGATGGGTGTACTTGCATTTGTATGCTATATTTCAGTTCGGGGACCAAGTTATTGACAAATATATCCATTTTCTCAAAGTCTAGAATAGGTCGTGGGTACCTAGAGAACATCCTCCTCCAGCGTTGGAGAAAAGTAAGAAGAGGTTCCCCTGTTTTCTCTTGAGTATTACAAAGATCGATCATAGTCACAGGATGTCGAATGTTGTATGAGTATTGTTGTAAAAATAGTTGGATTAGTTCTTCGAATGTTTTTATTCCTTTAGGTAGACTTGAGAACCATTCCATTGCTTGACCCCCTAAACTCCTTGGGAAGAGACACATGAGGTACGTTTGATCGTGCATGAATTCCATACAAGCAACACTAAATTCCCTAACATGATCTTGAGGATCTAAGGTACCCTCATATTTGTCAAATTTTGGGATTTCCACTCGTGAAGGAAATAGAGGCATGTGTAGATTTTTGTCAAATGGAAAGGGACATATTGTTTCTAGAGAATATTGTTTTGGGGACTTGTCCTTATTCTTTAGCTCTATGAGCTCCATCCGCAAAGCTAGTAATTGTTTGTGTACCATGATTATAGGTGAGTCTTCCCTTTTAGTAATAAGTGTCTGAACATCATATCCAATAGGAAGTTTGGCACCTTGATTTGCTAGTTCTAAGAAATAGTCTTCCTTTACTCGGGTCATGATAGTTTTCATCATTTTTCTAAAGTCTTTGTCTTTCTGACAGTCAAGAATTTCTTTTTCTGGAGGTTCAGCATCTTCGTCAATCTCACTTGATGATGAGGAGTTATTATGATTTTCGGGAATATTATGGTTGTTTTTGTTTCCATCATTCTATTCTGTCTCATGTATAGTGGGAGATTTCGGTTCATCAAAAATTGGTCTGCCTGATGACAACGGCATGTCAGTGAGTGGATCCTTCACGTAGAATGGATTATCTTGATAGGTGAAGGTTTGTTCTTTGCCTTTGGCTTGTTTCTTACAAGAACTCCTAGTTTGAATAGGCATTTTTATGGATTAGTGTGACCTAAAGTCGTTTTGTGATGTAGAGGTCAAGATCAATTTCAGAGCTAGTTGTTCTGTTTAGAGTATTGTTTGGGAGAAACAACTGAGATTTTGTCTGATTTCAGGAACAATCTTTCCTGTCTAAGACGTTATCCAAGTTGATTCTAAGCATAGTGTAAGATGCAGTTTGGTTTCAGGAATGATCTATCCTGTATAAGACGTTATCTAAGTGACTAAAATTTGATAGGTAGTTGATTGAACTAGCTGAAAGGTGGTCGACCAAATCGTGCAATGCAAATGGCAGAGGTACACTGTCTTGATCTGTTTATGCTCAGGAAAATGAGAACCAGTATTATGTTTGTTGTAAGTTGTTTCTAGGCAAGTTTGACTATTTTGTTCTGACAAAACCAGAGACTCGTATGATAGGATTTTCTGGACCGGATGACAATTTAGCAGCTACAAGATGACAATAGTTCTATTTCGTACAAGTTATTGCCTCGTATTGTACAACAAATGGGCATGTGCAGGACGACAGAAGACTCAGAGAAGTTATGTTTCATACGACACAGGATACATAGTCAAACGACAGAATAAAATGACTCATACGACACAAAATTTGGTCTAGGACGACAAACCAGAAAACTCATACGATACAGGATGTGATATAGGACGATGAATTATCAGACTCGTACGACTGTTCACACGATAGATCCTAGAAATTTTGAGTTATTCCGATTGCTGAGTATAACCAATTCTGAGATGGACTGATTTTTGACCAGGATAGACTAGTTTCTGACATGGACAGAGTTTTGACTTAGGATTGGCTAGTTTCTGACATGGACAGAGTTTTGACTCACTGAGTTGTTTCTAGTCTTCACTGATTTTTGGAATTCCAGTTTTTGTTTCAGGGATGAAAACACAGAAAACAAGTAGTATGTATAGTGACTCCAATCACAACATGCAAACCCTAAGGAATTTGGTGAGGAAAGAAAACCTTTGCTTGTAAACTTAGGTACACACCCAATAGCTAATCAGAATACGGCCGTTGAGTCTCATGCAATGGATTCTCAACGTCGTATTATCTGACTCCAAACACTAATGGGGGCACGAAATGACAAGTATCTTGGCAGAGTTACTATCTCTCTTGCACAAAGATTATCTCCCTTTCAGAGATGAACTGGGTAGCTTCTAATTTTAAATTGGATTTAGTCAGGGATCCATTCGGCGCGTTGAGGTATAAACTCAATTAAGAGGTCTCCCAGCCTTGAAAACCAAGGTTTAATATACCCGAAGGTACGGAGGAGAGTTATTCCCGAGCACTGTCGTTGACTTGATTTTCATCAAATCACGTTTATTTTATAGTGGGTTGGAGTACTTGGCATCTAGCCATTCCCACTTAGTTCGTTCCCCTCACACCAGCCGTAACGGCTTTAAGAGTTTTTCAACCCCTCGGGAGGGCAGGTCTGCTAAAGATGTACAAATCTCAAACAAAGAAAAAGCTTCAAGGGTCTGCATTTCTGATTGTCTAGAAAAAGACAAGAGCATACTCTCCTACCTCTCAGAATCTTCTAAAAGCACAAAAGACAGATTTGTTCTTTAACCAGATAGCAAGTTAGGTTCCTAAAAATGAATTTAAAGAATACACGATGTTTATTCGATTCTCCTTCAGGCAACCTACAAAGACAACGAATCAGTAGTCATATTGTCTTTGTGCGACAAGCATATTCTTCGACAAGCGTTCTGCAAAAAACTAGTTAGGCTGTGAAAAACTCTGAGATAGACAGATAAACAGTCAGGGTCAGTCGTCAAAATAATCAATCAGAAATGAAAAAAATATGAAATTTGCCTCTTTTACCAAAAAATACAGAATCATACGATAGACACTTGACCTGTACGAGACAGGATGCAGTATCGTACGAAAGAAGATTGTTGATGATGTCGGCTCATACAATAGAGGATTTTTGCTCGTACGACAGAGGATTTGATCGTACGATAATATATTTGTAATTCGTGCGACACCTGTAGTTTTTCGTTTCAGCATGTAAGAATTGTCATACGAGATGTATGGATGAAAAACCGAAAAATCTGAAACCTGGAAAATAAGAAAAAATAAAGCAGTCAGTCTTGGAGGCCAAAAAAATGTAGTCTTCGGGCCCCACGGTGGGCGCCAGAGATGTGTGTGTGAAAAAGTGAACCTGTAGCTACAAGCACAACACTTCAATTAAGTCATTATATGCATGGTTAGTAATCAATAATCAATAAGAAATAAACCATAGCAAAGTGACTAATTGTCTTCTAAAAGATGTGAGTATAAGATTGCTCTCAAATTTTTATAAGCAATATCAGTGACTAGACTACACCAAGACGAAGGATTTAATCTATATGATAGTAAGTTGTATGGATGCAAGATGGATGAATAATTCAAGCAATAATAACCAATTCAAGCAACAATGGATGCAAGCAATAATGAATGTAAAATGGATGCAAATAATCTAAAAAGCACAATAATTTTTAATGACTCCAAAGCGAAATTAGCGTGATAATTATCTCCAAGCGTGTTCTCAAAAATTTCTGGGGTGAATTGGAATGAGAGCTGAAGACTGAATTTATAGAGAATCACAAGAGAAAAGCTCAATTTAGGATTAATTGAAATAATTAAGAAATCAGATTTAGTTAACCTTGAGATAGATTCCAATTATAGTTTAATCGAAATGCATTCAAATTAGAAGTCCAAGTTGCATTGGAAAATAATAATAAATTAATTCCATGCATATCTGATAAAAATAGATAATTCCATGCACATATTTGATTTATTCAAGAAAAAGGTTTTTTCAATGCAACTGAACTTCTTTTCCTGAAAAGTTTTAATTCCCAATTTTAGAGAATAATTCAATAATTCAATTAAATTGCTTTTCTGATTTCAAGTTCTAAATTTAGAAAAAGAAATAATATCTCAAGTTTGATTTCTTTCTCAATTCAATTCTTTTTGTCGTTTTATTTTCAATTCAACTCTTTGTAATAAATTAATCCTTTTGTAATAAATTAATCCTTTTTGCATGATTGAATGGCAAATTTATTAATTAATTAAATATGCAAGGGTATTTAATAAATTAAAATGGGATAATTGATCAAAATGATATTCTTTGAAATGATTTGATTAATTAAATAAATATTTAATTAATGTTGAGTAGTTGATTTGCCACGTGATTTTTGATAATTAAAGAATTAATAATGTGCTCAAGATTAATTTAATTGCCTTTGGTTAGGACCTTAGTGATGTTGTCGAGATTAGGGGCCCATGGTTTAGATGACCAATTTTAGGGTATTACACAGCTGCAATTGACTGCCTAACTCAGCAGTTGAAGATGGATGATTGAACCGGTAGAGGATAGAAGATTGTGATTTTGTGATTAGATGACTTAATCAGTTATTTGTGTTGTCATTCATGGCCATTGATGTCAAATGATGATTACTGATGTTCCTGATGTTTTTTTTTGTCATCTAAGTGATTTTGTTTACAGGAAGATAGGGTTTACCAGTAAAGACCAAAAGATTGTGAATTAGGACTTTAACCAGTAAAGCAGAGATGTTTTGGTTGAATTGGATGATCGGTGATGATTGGTGTTTTGCGGTTTGGAATGTGAGCTTGTATCATGGAAAGGAGTATCTAACTGGAACTAGAACTTGTGATGACTATCAAAAGGCTTGTTCCAAATTTTTTATGAAGTTTTGCTAGGATTTTAGTAGAGTTTAAGGACTGGTGAAGAGATCTTCAAACCGGTAATGATTTTTGTTATGGCGGTGACCGACAACGACTCTACATTCTGGTGGTAACACAGCGCAACCCGCATGAAATATTTGATTGTTGTTTTGGCGTGATTCAAGGAAGAATTTCTTTGGAAACAACAAAACACTTAGTCGAGTGTTTTGAGGTTTTGACTTTCGTATAGATCGGATTTTCGTGATGCGTTTCGATCAACAAACGGTTGATATTGCATTATAATTTGATGTAATGATCTGTATATTGATCTGAGATGATCTCTTATGATTTGTATTGTAATTTCATGATGTAATTCGGGTTTAGTGGCCGACCTAGTTGAGATGGCTATTTAGGATGGTGCAGTTGATGTTTATTGTGTCGGTGGTCTTAAGAGAATGTGTTGAGTCATCCAAGAGGAGTGTGAGATCTTCCTGAGAGTTGCAAAGTGTTTATCATAACTAGATTTGATCTAGCAAGTTGAGAAGTGCAAGTAACATATCACTTTTTCACTACTGTTCCCTAACAGTTGCAACAGGTTAAATCTCTTAATCGCGTAGGTCCTAATAGCCCTTAAACATTTAAGTCCCCTAACAGGGAAGCCCTCAAAAAGAGTGGTAAATCCTCTCATGAGGTTGATCCTAACAAATCATCAAGGTCCTAATCGGGCTTCTAGGCAAATCCCTTAACAGGGTGACTCTTAACAAGGTATGCTCCTAACAAGGCGTATTGTAAGCTCCTAACAGGGTATACTTCGAAAGAGTACAAATATTTATGGGTACCAACTCCCACTGTGGTTTTTCCCTATTTGGGTTTCCATGTCAAATAATTGTGTTCATGTGTGGAATGTTTTTCATGTGATTTTCTTGTTTATGTTACATTTCATGCACTATTTTTGAGTACATCAATTATGATGTTTTATCAGAGGTTTATCAAAGGTTATGGGTACTGATAAGAGTTGGTAGAGAAAGTGTTTTATCTGATAGATGAGGATAATGAGTTGGTAAATGATCAAATTTATATGACTGCTTAAGTGGTAAAAGAATTGATAGATGTGGTAAATGATATGATTAATGTGTTAGCAAATCTGATAAAGAGGTTGTTAGATCTGATAAAATAATTTGAGATATTCGATAAATGATTTAAGATCTGATATAAGTTTGATTTGGCTTAATCTTGTAAATTGGTATTAATAATACTAATTCACGCCCCCCCCCCCCCCCCACCCTCTCAGGTTTATCCAGATCCTCATAGAATTAACAATTAGTATCAGAGCTTTGGTCCTCTGTGTGTAGAAAGCCTAATCGCTTGAGGGAAAAATTTTGAGGAAGTCAAGATGATGAAGAAAGAGGGTCTTAAGTTCAACAAGGATAACTACAAGATCTAGAAAGACATAATGAAGATCTACATCAAAGGTCTTGGTGCACAATATTGGAAGCAAGTTGAAACAAAATATGTTGCTCCTACTACTACTCCCTTGACACCGGATGAACTCAAAGAGCAACAAGATAACATGCAAGCCTTAGAAGCTATTGTTAGTACTTTATCTAATTCATAATATATTGATGTTCAAGGATTGGAAACTACAAGTGAGGTTTGGGAAAAGTTAGATATAATCTATGGAGGAGATGATCATGTTCAAAGAGACAAAGAGGAAAGCTTGAGAGGAAAGTTGGATGACATGAGAATGCTTGAAGGATAAAATATTGCACAATATGGTCAGAGAATCAAAGAAGTCGTTGGTGGCATAAAGAGTGCTAGTGGTAAAATGGATAATGACACAATAGTAAGTAAAATGCTTAGAACTCTTCAACCTCAGTATGCTATAAGAGTATCTACAATCCAAGAACTTAGATCTATTTCTTAGGATAAGGTAACTATTGATTCATTGATTGGTAAGCTTATAGCTTTTGAGTTAAATAGTTTTGACAATAGTGTGACAAAATCTACTAAATCTACCTTTAAAGCTTCTATTATCGGTTCATATGCTAGAAAAGGAAAAGATATATGTCAAAATCATGAGTGCAAGTCAAGTCATGGAAGTAACCGAGGAAATGAAGACAATGAATATCAAGTGATGGAACTTGATGTACTGTTAGCAAAAATATTTCCAAGAGGCACCGATAAGTATAAAGGAAAGCTACATTTGAAGTGTTTCTCTTCTAGTGAAATTCATTATATTGTTGCTAACTACCCTAACACTGATATGAAAGAGAAGTTTAGGAGATTCAAAGGAAAGGGCAATAAACATTGTTATGTTGCAGTAGATGAAGGTGTGGCCGATGAAGAGTCTGAAGATGAAGATGACAATGACGAAATTATGTTTGTAGTCATGAAGGAGGAACTGACAGATGAAAAGGCACTGATATCTCATATGGAGAATGTTATCACTATTTAAAAAATGGGTTTTCCTTTCCCATGATTGGTTATGATTTTGAAATTTTGAGTAAGACACATTATCAATTGCTTCAGGTATGTGTTGGGTCTTAAGGGTTTAGGGTTTTGATTTTAAATCGCTTAATGTCTGATAAAAAACCCTCTGGTTTCTTTTCCTTCATTACTTTATCCACTTAAGTAATGGGTTGTGGGGTCGTAGGAAGTGTCCCCATTGTCATTTGCCTAGGCGGTCATGTGAATTAAACATAAAATTTATGCCTTATGTATTTTCCTCCTAATGTTGTCGGGCCCAGTAAGTGGTGTGCATCTCTCGGGTGGATCTATGGTTTTCGCTATTTCACTAGGTGAAGTTGCGCATGGTTTAAAACCCGCAAAGTTGCGAAAAGGCTTTGCGTTCTAAATGGCGATTTTGGTCCGGTCTAAAGAGGTCTCATCTTGTTTTGATCCAATGGCTGGCATTATTTTGTAGCCTAAACTTGCAAGCGAAATACCTTTCACGAAATGGCAAAAGCATTTGGTGGGACCCTGCATGCGAGGATTTTCTAAGTGACTAAAAGGTGATCAAGTCCCTTTTGATCTCACGGTTCGCGCTATTTTGCAAGATGAAAATGCTCGACAGTTATCTTTCGCAAAGTTGCGAAATGACCTGGCATTCCAAGTAGATGGTCCAGCTGGTCGACAGGGCGAGTAAGATGGTGGCACGTGGCATAGGCTACAATAGTCAGCAAGCTAGGTCTAAGAGTTAAAAGGTGGGTCCCAGAGGTGATTCATGCCGCGGGACAAGAGGTGACGTGGTAGATGCAGGTGGTAAGAATTAACTGGAACCCAGTGTTTTCTCTCGGTAAATGAAAGACTGAAATGTCAGCTCTGAAAGTGATTAGATGCCAGGTGTACGAGGTTGAGTTAGAGGGCCCACATCTGTCGGAGTCTATTCAGATGGTTAAGCACCGAACAAGTAGAAAATGATCTGACGGCCTGCGTGATTTCGCAAGGACGAGATGCCCATGCTTTATACCCTGCGAAATGGCGAAAAGGTTTTTCGTCCCCAAAGGCAAATAAAACATAAGGTTAAAAGAGGATCGACTTTGTTTTGATCCAACGGCCGGCGCTATTTCGCAGTTGCGAGATGCTTGAAGGATATGCTTCGCGAAATAGCGAAAGTAAAAAGGGTTCATCCAGGTGTCATGATAGATGGTGACGTGTCCATGGACACATGGTTTTAGAAGAAGCTATGGGCCCGCCAAGGTGAAACCAGCGGTATAAAGGAGAGACACGTGGCTGACGTTGAATTAAACGTGAAGGGTTTTCCAAAGCCAATGGTTGAGTGCCATGTGGTAGCCAGTAGCCAATGAAAGGTGGTGTAAGTAAAGAAAGCATAAAGGTTTCCCTTAAAGGATGGTCATCTCTGAATTGATCCAACGCTTCACACTATTTCGCAACCTGAAGTTGATAGATGTTTAAGCTTTGCGAAATAGCGAAAAACCACTAGCAGTCAAAGTAAAGGCGCGGTTAGTAAAGATGTTGACGGTTTCAGTCAAAGTTAAACACCGAGCAGTTAGAGTTCCATCTAACGCCTGGTGTTGTTTCACGAAGGAGAAGTGCTCGAAAGATAAAGTCTACGAAATGGCGAAAAGAAGGTGGGGCCCAGTGTGGAGGCAAGACTGTTAAGTCAGTATAACGGCCGATCAGGTTTCTTTTCATCGGATGGTTGGCGCTATTTTGCAGGATGAAATTGCCTGAAGGTTATTCTTTGCGAAGTTGCGAAAGAGCGAAAGGAAAGAATTGCAGGAATCAAATGGCTCATTGGAGCGAAAATATGAATTCTCTCATGAATTCAATTTTGAAGGGACGGCCGAAGCATGTGGAATCAATGTTGCAGTTAAGAGTCCAGGTACCATATATGATTTCCTATCAATCGGATGAAGGTATCTTTCTAAAGAATTATTGCAGAGGAGTAGATACAGAGCCATTTTCTTCAAATACAGAGCAAGTCAATTCAGTTGCAGAGCTGATTCACTCGAGCTAAAAACAGGTTTTCTTGTACTCTCATGTAGCAATTCATTCGTGGTGTACTTAAAATAAGATATTGATTTGTCACATAACTA
Source organism: Cryptomeria japonica (assembly GCF_030272615.1). Taxonomy (NCBI): domain Eukaryota; kingdom Viridiplantae; phylum Streptophyta; class Pinopsida; order Cupressales; family Cupressaceae; genus Cryptomeria; species Cryptomeria japonica. The sequence continues at coordinate 343,930,165 of NC_081415.1, forward strand.
TTTGGGGGTAGTATTTTGATTTCTTACATTTTTCAAAATGGCACCTAAGAGGGAATTTTCTGGGAAAGTCAATTATCCAGAGAGAGCCATTTGTGATTATTTTCTTGAGCAGTTGACGTTGTCAACTAATCAGGCATCGAAAGCAAAAGAATTAGTTCCTAGAGCTCCTCGTTTGAAAATAGGAGAAGGGCTATATGACAAGGGTAACTGGTTGAGAGATCCGCAGGTCGGAGTGTCTAGGTTGGGGTTATTTAAGGTTGGATTTGGAATGAGGAATTCTCCAGCCCCACAAAATAGTATTTGGGAATTAGATGTAGGGAAGTTGGTAGTCCTAGGGGTATTTATGGATATGGATCTGTTGACCCAAATTGCACTTAATTATGATCCAGTCACAAGAAGCATTCGGGATATAAATGGAAAAACCCTTATTGAGATTAATACTAAAGAATTCAGAAGTGCTTTTGGGCTAAATGAGTTTACAAATTTTCTTGAACCCATAAATTTCAAATCATTAGCTCAAGTATACAGTGCATAGAGGAATCATCTTAGGAGTGGGCCTCTTAAGGAATTTTTTGTGAAGATAGGTGGGTTGACTGTTGTAGGACCTAACACAGAAGAGCCCTTCTCATTAAATTTGTTTACCCTCAGAGCTAAGGGAATGTATTGGTCACTTTGCCAAGTTTTGGGAGAAGATGCTGAAGCGAATATACCCAATCACTACTTGTTAATGATTGCTTAGATTTTAAATCCTTCCCTTGCAATAACATTTGATTATGCTTCTTTCATTGCTGATGCTATCCATGGAGGGTTAGTAGGAATAAAGAATGGAAAGGTGGATAGGCCTTTCAGATGGTACTCACTCCTGATGCATCTATTTCTTTTCAAAGGAGGTGATTACTTTGCCAGTGGACTGGACCTTATCAAAGAGAAGGAAGGAGAAAAGATGCCAATACAACTATGGAGTATTGTCTTGTCATGGGATAGAGAGGATGCCAGTTTCTTGAAGTTTGATAAATATTTTGCATCCAAGATTAGGACTCTCCTCTGCTCAGAGAACCCAAGAATCCCCAAGGTTCTTTTGGAATTCATTAGACCAAAAGAATTTGCAGAGAGCATAAAGATTGTTCACAATTGGGGTGACATTTATCTGTACCCAGTCTCAACAGTTTTCAGAGTTTTTGGTTTCAGAGGAACTCCGTTCTTGTTGCCCTATCAGTTCCCTCTCAAAGTGGGAATTGCAGAAGTCCTTAGACAAATTGGTAATGTACAAGAGGCAGAACTGACAGGCAGGGGTAAAGGGACCATTTTCCCTACGGATACCATAGCCCACCAATTTGTAATAACTAAGGGAGGTTGGAATTGTTTTGAGGATTTTCTCAAACCTTATCATTTGTCAACTGCAATATCCAGGTGTGTCGATCCAGAAGACTTCTTTAATGACATGTTTAGAAAGAGAGCAGCATGCAGAGGTAGACCCCATCAATTTCAGTTTCCTGAAGACCTCATTAGAAATGAATTTGATTTGGATGAGCAGGAACTGAGGAAGGAGAAATGGGTGGCTTATAAGAAAGCCTTAGACTTTGTGCATCAGTTTGATGCCAGCTATGACCCATTGTCTAGATTTTTCCCTCTGGAGGAGAAAATAAAGTTTTTCATTGTTTGCTTTGAGGATGTGATGCAGACCCTGAAGGAGAAGAGGGAAGCTGTGATTAAAAGCAACCCTAAAAAGGCAAGAATGATTCTTAGTAGGTCTGCCTCCACCAAAGCAATCCCTCCTGGTGACTACACCCTGCACAAGAAATCTAGTTTTAGTGTGTTGATGCCTACAATAGGGGAGCCCTCTACCTCCAAAGGTTAGAGGAAGATACAAGATGTCATTGACATCCAAGAGAGCCCAAAGAAGTAGAGAGTAGGGAAAGAAGTACAATCTGATACACCTTTGTACTCTCCATCCCAATCCCCTATCCACATAGGAGATGAGCAAGCAGTAGTTGAGCAACTTCTACAATTAGGCAGTCTAGGAGAAATTGCCTATACATATGATGAAGTAGAGGAGGGTATGCCAGAAGAACCCCTCGCTGCTGAAATGAACATCACTACCACTGAACTTAAAGGCCAGAAGTGGGATCCTGAGATAAAGTAGGCAAGTGATGACTTCTTGGCTGACAACAATTTTGTCTCATCAGGAGTATTTATGCAATTTATATGGAAACAAAATATAGATAAGTACAATGCAATATGTGAGAAGAGAAAAGGTGAGCAGCCTAACAAAGATCCAGCCCTGGTGGAGGAGGAAATAAAAAAAGAGATGATGGAAGAATTTAAGACCATCACTCCTGAGCAAGGAAGAGATATGGTGGCACAAGCTAGAGTGCTTATTCTACCTGAGTGGGATATAGTAGATGCCCTGGTACTAGAGGCAGTGAGAAAGGAGACCAAGCCCATGGAGGGAATTACTTTTAGCAAGGATAATGCTGCACTTGTCATGTGGTCTCTCAAGAGAGATGAGAGTAAGAGAAGCAAAGATACCCCAGGGTCAAGCTACCTTGGTGGAATGATAATGAAGAGAGTGTAGAACACAGGGGTGGTAGAAGCCACTAGCACTGTGCTAGAGACTACAAAATTTAGTGTTGCAGTAGCAAAAAAGGAAGCCAAGGAAAAAGAGGTCCTCCAAGTCAAGTTGGAGATAGTTTTGAAGGCCTACAATAGTGCTAAGGAGGTGGTAAGAGGTAAGGATAGCAGCATTGCTAAGTTGCAGAGCCAGTTGATAGGATAGTACCATCAAGGCGAGTCTTCAACACTGATGATCTCCTCTTCCCCTACAAGACCTCCACCTACCAGCCCCATCATTGAGTTCCCACCATCTCCAGCACCTTCCAGCTCTCAAATGGTTGAGATTACTCCTCAAGAGCTAGAGAATTTAAAACAGGCTCAGGCCTTGTATGCAAAGAAATATGAGGAGAGAGTAAGGGCTACTATTTCAAGTTTTGCAGATACAATGAGTGCCTCATTGCTATACAGTAATATAAGCAAGATTTTGGAAATGAGGAATGAGCTCAATGGAGATAAAGCCATTCTGACACCTATTTTTGACAAATGGAGGCCTAGAGAGCAGGACTTGGAGTCTATTTGTGCCTCTTATGATGAAGCAGGGGCCAATCCTATCATCAAATCCACTTGTGATACCACCAAGGATCTAGTGAAACTAGCAGAAGGGGTGGATAATGCTGATAGGAAAATTAACTTGTATAAAAAGGAATATACTGATCAGGTTTTTGAGTTGCTCCCAGGAGTTTTTGCCAGCCCAGATCAACTGAAGGACAAACAATTGTGGCTCAAGGAATTAGAGGCCAAATTGTCAGCCAGGATTAAAGGCATTGTTGACTTAGATGATGCTTCCTTTTTTGTTGTAACAATTCAGGAGATAGAGAGAATCAAATCTCATTATGGTTTTCTCAATTCAGAGGTTAACAAGATGAGGAATTCATGGAAAAAGTTAACCAAGGCTAAAGCAAAAGTGATTAATTTCACATGGCCCACTGATGATGTGTACAATGAGTGGACAAGAAAATATGCCATCCAGGATGCAGAGCAGTTAGAGAGTGCTCCTGAACAGTTAGAAGAGGTTGCAACCGGGTAGCAAGTTGAAGAAGCTGCAGAGGTCGAAAAGGACTTGTAACTGTTTTTGCAAAAGGTTTTGTAACTTCTTTTTGGGAAGCAATGATTGTAACAAATTCTCCTAGGAAAGTCCGAAGCTTTGTGCATCCATAATGTTATAAATGGATACCAGGACTAGTGAAAAAATGATCGCAAAGAATTGTAAGAAAACGCTGCAGAAATTTATCTGAGCTTTTCTAAGTTTAATGGAGAATATTCAAAAGTCTCTTGTAATACTTTCTTGAAGATAATATCAATATACAGACCATCGGTTTTGAGTAAAGCTTTGTGTCATCTTCAAATGTGTTTGCAATTATTTACTGTTTCATACTGAATAATCCAGGGTTATTTTGTTTGAATAGGGGTTGTAAGGCGACTTTCAGTAGATGTGTTTGCTAGCTTTTCTCTTTAGGAGGGAAATTAAATATGCAGGGATCACTTCTACCAGTAAATTATTTATGAGACATCTTGAATCTTGATGAGCATAGTTTGATTTGGTGTGCATAAATTCTCATGTATGTCAAGCATATATAAGGATTAATAGAAGCCGAGCCAATGGGATGTGTAGAGATCTTCTGTTTGGGGAGTATTGTTTGAATTTAGATGACTCTGTGACCTTGGATAAGGCACTGGTATAAATCAAGGTTGTCTATTGCATGTTTTGTAGATCAAAATACTGAATATGAGTATAATTTTCATTCCTTTGTTTCAGTTGGTTTCAAGGTGATTAGATCCACTGGTTTTCTGGACTGGTTTGTTGTGGATTTATCTTTTGAAAGTGTGAATTTAGTTCACAAAGGTATACCCACTTGGACTCTGAGTAAGTCCGAAGTGTATAAGGTTAAATCAAACCTTGTCATATGTTGTCTTAAGAGTTTCCTTCCCTTTAATATCTCTTTTGTATAGAGTTTAAATCATTTTATTATAAGGATGTTAAGGTGAATCAGATTTTGAAGCCAACAGAAAATAGTGATGAATGGATTATAGACAGTGGTTTCTCACACCACGTGATTGGAGATAAAATTAAGTCCATAACTCTTGATGAATTTGATGGTGGTGTTGTTAGATTTGGAAATAACTCTCCCTACATGGTGAAAGGTAAAGGTTCAATTTCTCTAAATGGGAAGAGTAATGTTGATGACGTGTTTTGGGTTGATGGCCTAAATCATAATCTTTTAAGTGTTGATCAGCAATGAGTTGAGACATTAGCATATTTTTATCCCCAAAACTCTTAAGTTTTTCTCATATTTTGATTTATATGATGGGATAGTGATGATGTATTAAAAGTTGACTATGTGCATTTTAGATGTTAACCTGAGCCTATTAAATCATGTTTTGTCATTGTCAGTTGTTCCTGAGGCCATTTTTTCATTCCTGTTGCCATGCAGATTGTCTTAGGCAATATCATGTGTGAAATTAATAGATGTTTTGATTAATTAAAATAGATGTGTATGTTCTTGTATGTTATTTATTTTGAATTGCAGGAATAAAAATGATGTTGTTGTGAAATATCTCATGTCACACCAATTGCAGAAAGAGATATTTAAGGAGGTGACTGAAAGATCGAATCATTGGAAAAGTAGGTGCGCAATACTTACTGATTTCTTACTCAAGTGGGCATTAGTATTGTAAATTCCACCATGATATGTTATGACTGTGGTTCGGTTTAGATCCACATTATCAGTGACTTAACTCCGGTTGTTTCCTTTCTTGAATAATTATCCACCTCTTCTTATCGATGTGATCTGTGTTGTAAGAAGTAGTTGTTTTCTTTTAAATAAGGGTCTTTATCTCTTTTCGTAGGTTAAAAAGAAAAGAGAAGAAATAGAGCAGAGGATTTTAGAAATAAAGTTACAAGTGTTTTGAGTTTCTTTTGATTCTGAATCATGTAATGACTTTTTTTGGAACAATGAATAATGATAAATTATTCTGAGCACTTAGAATTGTTTTGGAAGCCTGGAAGCACTCATCCAAGGGGGACTACTTGGTGAGTGTTCCTGTGCCTTTGTTAAAATTAGTTTTCTTCTTTAGCTGCAGTAGACGTTCATACATTGACTGTTCCTACAGCCATTGGAAACAGATCCATTGACTGTTCCTACAGCCAAATCAAATAGAGTAATTCTTGTTCGACAGCATTGGACTTAGCTAGTATTTCTTGAATGAATTTATGTTAATGCAAAGTTTTTCCTATAGCCTTTCAATAGTTTTAATTCTCACTTACCTTTCCCACATAGATATTAATTGTTGCAGTAATGCAAGGTAGATATTGCAGCAACTTAGTGCATATATAGTGCAGACCCATTTCAAGTATTACGTCCCTGGGTTGACAATCAAATGAACACCAGCTATGGAGATAGTAACTTCACAGAGTGAATGTCCAAACTTCGGGTTGAGACTTCAACTAGATTTATTAATCTTTTTGTTGGGTTGAACAGATAGCTCAATGATAAAGGTTATTTGCTTGAGTTTAAAAGCGGGGTTTGCAGAATTCTTGGACGTAATGGTGAATTGATTGCTACGGGGAAGCAAACTGGAGGTAACTTATTCCATTTGAATAGTAATATTAATAATTGTCTAGTTGCAAGAATGGAAGACAGTTGGTTGTGGCATAAATGATGTTGTCATGTTAATTTTGATAATTCGGTTAAAGTAAGTAAGTCAAGTGTTGTAAGAGGATTGCCACAAATTGTCAAACAGGATAATGCAATGTGCAAAGATTGTCAAATCGGTAAGATGACCTCTTTTTCTTTCAAGATCAAGAATTGTACTTCTGAGAATATTTCAGATTTGGTACATACTGATCTTTGTGGCCCCATGAGAACAAAGTGCTATTACGGTGATAGGTATTCCATGATTTTCACTGATGACTATTCTAAAATGATGTGGGTGACATTTTTCAAGGAGAAATCAGAAGCATTTAGTAAATTTAAATCATTTAAAGCTCTAGTTGAGAATGTAACCAGTATGAACCTAAAGTGTTTAAGATTAGACCAGGGAGGTGAATTCACATCTGATGAATTTGTTAAGTATTGTGATGAACGGGGTATCAAGAGATAGATGTCTACTCTGAGGACACCACAACAGAATGGCATAGCAGAAAGGATGAACAGAACAATAATTGATGTTGCTAGAACCATGTTATTATAGGGTGATGTATCCAAAATGTTTTAGAGAGAAGCGATCATTACTGTTATATATACTTTAAACTGAGTACTAGTGAAGAGAGGTAACAATAAGACACCCTATGAGATATGATATGGAAAAACTCCTTGTGTAAGTTATTTCAAAAAAATTGGGAGTCAATGTTTTATTAAGAGAGATAACTACACTGAGAAATTTTGATACAAAATCTAATGAAGGATTTTTTCTTGGTTAATGTTGTAAGAGTAAAGCATATAAATGTTACAATAAGAGAACTAAGAAAATTGTTGAAAGTGCTAATGTAAAAGTTGATGATCTATCTGATAAGTCTAAAGGTACAAGCAAATCAAAACCTGAAAAGTATGATAATGAGGAAAAACGTGTGATCATTGAACCGAAAAATGTAGAATTAGATGCTCAACCGGTAAGCAATGACAGTGAGGAAGAAAATGAAGAACCTAATGCAGAAGATGCAAATTCAGCACGGGAAATACCTAGATATGTCAGATTGAACCATTCACAAGAGCATATAATTGGTGATAAGAATGCATGTGTGCAAACCAAGAAAAAGATCCAAGAGAACTTGTGTTTGATTTCTACAATAGAACCCAAGATAGTTAAGGAAACACTAAAGGATGATGATTGGGTGAATGCAATGAATGAATAATTAGATCAAATTAAGAAGAATCGGACATGGTCACTTGTTCCTAGACCGGAGGATAAGAATTTAATTGTAAAAAAATGGGTCTTTAGGAATATATTGGATGAAGAAGGAAAAATTGTAACAAACAAGGCGAGGTTAGTTTGCAAAGGGTATGCTTAAGAAGAAGGTGAGTATTATGGTGAAACATTTGCACTAGTTTCTAGATTAGAAGGAGTAAGGATGTTGCTGGCATTTGTTGCATATAAGGGATTCAAAGTTTATCAAATGGATGTCAAATCAGCCTTTCTGAATGTAATTCTAGAAGAAGAAGTATGCATTGAACAACCAGATGGATTTTCTTTGACTGATGATAAGGACATGGTGTGTAAATTGCATAAAGCCTTGTATGGTCCAAAGCAAGCACCGAGAGCATGGTATGAGAGATTACATGCACATTTGATCAAAATTGGATTCCAAAATACCCATAAGGGCAACAACAATTATTTGAAGACTGATGGAGATAAGATACTGATAGCAGAAGTGTTTGTAGATGACATAATTTCTGGTGGAAATGATGATTGTTACCTATTTTCGCTACTAGATCAATCAGGTAGAGCTATGATGTTTTACATAGCACACAAGAAGGTGCATTTTTATTCTGCTGATTTGCATTCATGATTATTTGAAAAGAAAGACAAAATATTGCAATATCATGTTTCACTTTTCAAATGCATATGAAATATAGAGAACACAATTTTTTGAGAAAAGTAATCTTTTATTGATGAATGTATAATATCTCACATAAGTCGTGAGACTGACAAATATGGTGCAAATAAGGAACACACTATACATTTGTGCATGCAAAACATTAAAGTAAATGCAGAATAAAGAAGGGTGACTCGTCATTGCCTAAATGATGAGCCCTCTCTAAGTTGTTTTGTGTATTTGTAAGTCTTCTGCCCATCCAGCATCCAGTTTGTTGCTACCTTGTCGCCCCTGAGTACCTCCATTTGAGAAAATCAATATGTTAGAGCAATGAGAATCATCATCCATTATCTGCACATGCATCTAAAAACATACAGTCCATCCCTCATGCGCATCACAATAGCTAGTATGCCAAGAAAATCAGTAAATATCAGGTCAAATTATCAGCAAGAAATCACATTATGCATTGTTTTTGTCTAACTTGTTTGCTTCATGTACAGATACAAGAAAAGTAATATGGTTGTTTTACATGAGTGGGGATAAATGTGACTCCCACGAGGGCTGAGCCTAGCTCATGTAAATATTTCAAAACAACAGAAGACATTTTCAGAGAATAGAGCAAGTTTTGAGCACATGTATGCAAGTTTTTGCAGCCTTATAGTTTTCAAAGACCACTGTCAGAGGATAGTCAAACCAAAGCTCATCCAAAGAACAAGAGATAAAACATATATAATTATTCATCTCAAGGAGTCATATGCACCATACTTAAGGGTTTGATAGTAAAGCCTCAACCATGATTGAAATTAAAAAAGAAAGCAAAGATTTGGGGACAGACATTTACCAATCATCGAGGGGCTTCTATGTGAACTAAAGAAAGGTGTGTGGGCTATAGCTTCATCCCCATTTTCAAAAGAAAGTGATATTAAAAATATTTCATGAATGAATAGACACCTGATACACAAACCCTTGTATGCACAGTCAAACCAAAACACAATACAGTGGTAAGTTTTGAAGTAATAATCTTTTAACAGTTTAGCTTCAAGGATGTAGTCATAGTGTAGCCAATCAAAGAAAAAAAAGATTAAAATGAAAAGATAGAGGTCTTGAAAGTTGCAATAGTTCATTCAAAGGTACACCATAGGTTTGTCACAAGGCACAAAAGGATACCTTTTTGGTAAAAGACAGTCATATCAAGACTACTAAGAAATTATGCAGATTTGAAATTAGAAGATTGAAAGACAACACAAATTAATGTGAAATTATCAAAAGGCTTTTACTATTATAATATGAGATCACAATCAGCAAAAAGATAGAAATTACAGTGGGGATCAAGCATCAAAGACTTACATTGCATAAGGAAAGGTATAGATATATCCTCATAACTCCTAGAAAGGTGATGCATAGTAAATAATAGTTATAAATGCCAAAGGATGTGATGGTCTTCTCAGCACAAAAGCAGTGGTATTAGCTTGAAAAGCCCAAGAAATAATGTTTTCATCTAAGGAACAAAAACAATGATCAAATCATTCATACAGACAGTGACTCTGCCCAATGGATCAAGGTGACATGACAATTTCTTAAGGATTACAATCATTGCATTGTTAAATTCATGGTGAAGGATGCATGCCAGCAATTACAAAGATCTAAAGCATCCTAAGAGTACACAATCATAAGTTGCCAATGATATATCACAACAAATAAAGATAGTAACATCTACATAGACTACAGACCCATGCTTTAGCAATAAAGAGTACGGTCATTACACCATAATCAGGAGTGAAATCATAATCAATAATGGTTGTTGTAGTCAAGAGTCTTATGATAGTATAAGGAAAAGATCCATCACTGAAGGTTCAATAGTCATAGGTTGTGCCAGGAATGAGCATTTTCAGATCTTGAATGAGTAGAAATATTAAGACACTAAGTGAACAGAATACATATGTTGTATGATGAAGAACAATCCATGAATCATTGCAGTCATCATTACAAGAAGTGCCCGATATATTCAAAGGTATGATGAATTTGCAAGAGATAATAGCCAACATGACATTCCTCTATAAATGAAAGGCATGAATACAAACATGGATACATCTAAACACTGTCACTTCTCAGGAGTTTCATAGAGCAGATCCAAAGCATAGACAGGGAAAGATATTCCTAAACAATATACTTCTTAATTATGACAGTAGGAGTAAGTCACCCATAGAACTTCAGGTCAGCCAACTAGTAGGATACAGTGATCATGTTCATTGTCTAGTTGGAGTTGATGTCATTAATGTACACTCAATAGGCATTTTTAAATGCAGGAAGAAGACACATCAATATCTCATCCATCATGCATATAAAGAGGCAAAGTGAGTGTAATAGCTTTCATTATACGATGAATGAATTCATTCTCAGTTATAATGAGCATAAAATGTATACAAGCTAACTTATAGTCATACAACAGTGAAAGGAGAAACTATCTTTTAGAAGTATAAAGCAACAAAAGGAATATGGCTCTGTCCTTTAAAGAACAGTCATATCAAAAGACTATGACAGTGAATCAAACTCAGTCATTTGAGAGGACTAAAACATAGAAAAATATAGATTATTTTTCTTAAAAGATTCATTCTCTGCTAAACTGGAACAACATATTAAAAGAAAAAAAAAAAGATGGTTCCATGCTCAGAGCAGCCATTCACAGATAATGATCAGACCTTGACAAAAATAGTGAGGAAATGCACTTCAAATCTACCCCATTGCAGTCACACCCAGAAAGTGTAATGCCCAGAAGAGCTTCAAACCTATTGAGAGCAGAGAAGAATGATTCTTTAATAGTCACAATAAATGTAAAGGGTTTGTGTAAACTTCTGGCAGGATGAGCATGCACTATTATCAGTAGCAAAGCCTCTGCAATAAACCATTGAACAACATTCAAGCTATAGCTAGACTAGGATGCAAAGGTCGTGTTGAGGGCTACCTTAAAAAAGAAAAAGAAGGTGAAAACAAAGTGTAACCCGCATTGCATTTAAGAAAACACAAAATAAGCTGTCACAAAAGCCCCATCATAGATATATAGTGATAAAATAGTCAAGTGCAAGGATCATACCTTGTTTTTCCTATGTATTTCCTCCAAGAGGGAAAAAAAATCTTCAATGACGGCTATTGTTCTAGCATGGTGGATTTCTCCAAATAATCGAGAATAATAAAATGAAAATAAGATGAGCTTTTCATCTTTGGTTTTTGTTTTAGGGATTTTCAAACCATAGAGGGACCGATAAAAGAGATGCATTGTGCCTTTGTTTAATACAAAGCTTTATTCTCGTTCACCATGGTTTTTAATTTTATTTTTTAGATCTCAGCCTAAAGAAGCCTTTAAAGGTTGCTTAGGTAAGATTCTTTATTTTTTGCATTATAACTTGTGAGATTTTGCCAAGATCTAGAGGCAATGGAAAGCACAAATAAGAGAGAACAAAATAGATGATAGGAATAAATTGTATTCTATCAAGATGAAAATACTGATCAACTGGATCATCAATCAATCAATTACATACAATATAGATGAGCCTGTATATATAGGCAAGTCAATATGGATATGTGATCACACAAACATAACATGTGTCTCAATAAGAAACAAGGGTAGGTAGGAAATAGGTACGGTAGGTAGGAGAAACAATCAAATATTCCACATGAGGTAGATCACCCATCGAAGGTAGATTTATCACTCCACGATAAGTGGATATGATAAAGTAGCAACAAGATCACACCACAAAAAGGTGGAAATTCTCCTACACACACTATCCCAATGTGACACAAACACCCAAGTGTCTCATATGCAAACTAGTATGATATGCATTATCCTAAGTAAACTTAAGTAAGGTGTAATAATATCCATGATGAATAATTATTTACACCAACACCCCCCCTTAAGTGCAACTTAGGGGAATGCACTTAAGTCTACAATGCAACTAAGCAATGCAAGATGGGTCCTGGCTACTAGGTCATGTTAGGTACCCATGTACAAATGAAAATGCATGAAACCAATGCAATGAAATCGCTCACAAAGTGGGGAAAGAGAGAAAAACCCAATGGGAAAAAACCCTCCCCCAAAAGAGAGATGAAAGCGATACAAGAGAACTCTCATAGAAGAATGTGAGGAACAAAACCCCATGTGAGGAAAAAGTCCCCCCCATATGAGAGAAGAGAAGCTAGGTAGCCCCCCCTCAATGTAGAATCTGCACCAATGATAGAAGCTCGAAGATGAATGAAGAAAATTATCTACGATCGTTGAACAACATTCCTCCCCTTAGGAAGAAACAAAACCAAAGGTGTATCCATGAAGTCTCCCCAATCATGAAGGGAAGATGTATGAAAAAAACTCATGATGATAGGAATCTCTGAAAACTGCCCCCAAGTGTCCCCATGTCGATGATGAAAGATACCCCTTCCAAAGGTGGTGAACTGCTCCATGCTACTGAAAAAGGCACTCCAAGATCTAGTGGAGATGAAAGTAGAACATGATCTAAAGACTCACATGTCTCCTCAAGATATAAAGAGACATCCTCCAACTGTTGTACATAAGAATCCACAATCATGTCAATCTTGAAAGAATGATCATGTAGAGAATGAACAAGAGGGTCATATTTTTCCCTTGCAGCAATAGAAGAAGGATCATCTTCATCAAAGAGAAGATGAATATCATCAATGATGTCTCCCAAATCTGCAATGTAGGATTCCACAAACAAACTTGCAATGCTTGTGAAGTACTCATCCCATGAAACTGAAGCTGGAAGACATGAAATATCCTGTTGCATTGAATCATATGAAGGCAAAACTGTCGCACTATCTACATCATCGGGTACAATAGGTGATGTGAGATCAATAGGATGAGATGAAACACAAGGCTCAAGAATGGGGTCACATGTAAGAATCCCCAAATTCAAGTACCCAAAGTTCTCAAAATCTAAATCATCACAAGAAGTGTGATCATCATGTGAAGATTCATCATATGTGAAATCATTATCATCAACAAAATCTGAAAACGAGTATAACTGAGATGCATGATCAACCACCCCAGTCACAATGATAGCTCTAGTCTCCAAGTCTCTAATGAAAACTGACTCAAGTGTGAACTCCACAATTCTCTTAGTTGTGCCATGTATGATTTGATAGATGGAAAGGAGATTATTTGTCAAATGGGGTACACACAACACATCATTGAAGGAGTAATCCCCAATGGCAATAGATCATTTCCCAATCACATCCATGTATGTATGTTTTCCCATCAAAATTTGTGGCATGGTGCAAGGCTCAAATGTAGAGAACATAAAATGTGAAGATGCCATATGATGAGAAACCCCTGAATCTAGAAGCCATTTCCCTGAATCATGACTTGTAGTAGCACAATGAGATTTTCCTTTTCTTGTCCCAAAAGAGTGAGTCTTCCCATTTGTGGAAGCCACGAATTCTTTCCCTTTTCCTTTTGAATGTGTGGAAGTGGAAGTTGATGAACCATCCTTCTTGTAGACATTAGGAAAATCAATGTTATGCTTTTTGAGGATGTGTGTGAGCTCATCAATCTTCTTAGAATGGCAACAACGCTCCTCATGACCAAATTTTTTACAATATCCACAAGTAGGTCTCTCTCTCTTAGGTGAATTGTGCCTCTTGGAAGAGGATGAATCTCCTTGTTGTGGAGAAGGTGATGCTTTGTCCTTAGGCTTTGATTGTCATTTCTTCTTGTTGGAGTTGTCATTTCCTTGATTTCCTTTGTTCCCTTGATTTTCCACTAATGCTTGAGACTAAGAAGTCTTAAGAATTCCCATGCTTATCAACTTAGTTTGTTCCATCATCAACATTTCGGCGAAAGCATAAAATGTAGGCATTATGTAGCTTGAACCCATTGTCATCCTATGGGTTTGGAAACTAGAAACAAATGTTGCATATTCTTGTGGAAGCTTTCCCATCAAATTGAAGATCAATTGAGTATCCTTCTTATCAATGTCACAATCCTTGAGTTGTGCCCTCAACTCTTTTGCCTTAGTGACATAATCTTGTATAGTATCAAAGTTCTTGGGATCCAACATGGTGAGATCACTATCAATTTGATATCCCCTAATCTCATCAACTTGACCATACAAGTCTTCAAACTTTTGCTAAGCATCCTTGATTAGAGTACATTTCTCAATATGAAAAATGATATCCTTTGATACATACTTTCTTAAGGTACCAATTTCCATGATATTTTTAGTGAGCCAATCCAAGTGACTAACGAGATCAGCCTTAGGATCAGTGGAAGCAACAATAGTTCCATCAATATAATGAGTTAGTCCTTTTTCCATAAGTTTACTCCATGCATCAATTTTCCAAGTAGCATAATTATGAGGATTTAAGAGAGGAAACTTAGGAGAACCCATAGCAGCAAAAAGGACAAAACACATAGAGAGAGGCACAATCACACAAGACACCCCCCCCCAAAAAAAAATTATTCAATCAAGAAACCCCCCCCAAAAAAAAAATCATGATTTGGCACTTTATACTTAGTGCGTGTACAATAGGCCACTTGCAAAACAAGGCAAGGTGGACTTCTAATTTCAATTTTACAACTTCTCAAAATGAGATATAAGAGACTTCAACAAATATTGTTGGTGATCTAAACTGGGATCCAAGCAAAATACAAGTACCAAATAGGTCAAAAAATGACTAAATACTGAAAGTACAGTTTATACTCACAATCACTACAAACAAATGGTAGAATATGAAAATAGACAAAAAATTATGCACTTTCAAAAAAAATGGCACCTGAAAAGGAGTCCATATCAGCCCGAACGAAGCCTCCAAAGTTGTAAAAATCGAGATTTCACAATTTCAAAAAACCTATATCCAAAAATCAGAAAAATCCTACACCATTGTATAGATCACAAAATTCTACCCCAAAATAAATAAATAAATGCTCTAAAAAAGGAGTCCAAACGAGTGAGATATCGCTATTTGAAAATTGCCTACAAAATTATAATTTTTGGAAAATTTTCGTCGCAACATCAAACTTCAAATGCCTCTAGATTTGGCCTTCAAAGTTCAATTTGGATGAAACAAAAGGAAAAACTGACTTTCTTGGACCTCCTCAATCCAATGGTGATCTTAGATTTGACCCATCAAGCTTCAATAATAACCTGCAATTGAAAGCTCCAAAATGCAAACCCCAAATAGCGTCAAATTTCTCTCAATTAGCAAACCAATGGAACTCTAATGGATCTGATACCATGTGAGATTTTGCCAAGATCTAGAGACAATGGAAAGCACAAATAAGAGAGAACAAAATAGATGATAGGAATAAACTATATTCTATCAAGATGAAAATATTGATCAACTGGATCATCAATCAATCAATTACATACAATGTAGATGAGCCTACATATATAGGCAAGGCAATATGGATATGTGAGCACACAAACATGACATGTGGCTCAATAAGAAACAAGGGTAGGTAGGAAATAGGTGTGGTAGGTAGGAGAAACAATAAAATATTCTACATGAGGTAGATCACCCACCGAAGGTGGAATCATCACTCCACAATAAGTGGATATGATAAAGTAGCAACAAGATCACACCACAAAAGGTGGAAATTCTCCTACACAAACTATCCCAATGTGACACAAACACCCAAGTGTCTCATATGCAAACTACTATGATATGCATTATCTTAAGTAAACTTAAGTAAAGTGTAATAATATCCATGATGAATAATTATTTACACCAACAGAACTGAAGTTGTAAATCTTTATTTTAGGAGATATTTATAAATCTCTTTAAATAAATGAATTTTGAGATACAAATGTAAAGAATATCGTATAGTTTCAAGAGTTTAAGTCATGGGAAGGGTTAATTAACCTTAGTGTCTAGTTTATATTTAGGGAGGTAACTGGGATCTTTTTAGTGACTTGTCAACATGTGGAGGTAAATTAGGAGTTTTTGGCCACCTAATAGGCACTATGAGTGCAGTTTGAGAGTCCTAATTGATAAAGGATTAGTCAAGGAGTATTTTGAAACACGTAACTCCTTGATTCTTTCAGTTCCACTCCTAATTTTTGGGGATTTTCAATTGTATTCGCCCAAGACTTTGTATTCATTTTGACTTCTCTGTTTGCAGTTTGAGAGGAGTTCACTTCCAGTTAGGTCCTGATTTTGAGGAGAGGCTTAGAGTTTTGACAACACATCTTTCTTGGAGCCAAAAATTCAAAATTTGAATTTTGGCAAGCTTTTATATAAGTGACTGTTTGTCACTCTTCTCTCTAGAGTTCTAGAGTTTCTTGTACTTGTGTAGCAGCGGATATTCATGCTCCTATAACTCATTTACTATGAGTTTTTTTTCAAATTTATAATGCTAAAAGTTCCTTGTTTCCAATAAAGAATCTGAGTTCCTCAAATACTTTGGTCTAAGTATTATGATTGTAAGCATTTTGGTTAAAAATTTATGTGATTCTTTTGTAGAATCCTTTATTTTATCTTAGTTTTCTGCAGATGCTTAGGGCTAAGGTACATGTTATAGTGCAAGTCTCTAATTGTGTATGAGATTTTATTGCATCAAAAATTGTGAGAACAATTATTATTCTCCTTTTTGTGAACAACAGTAAACTAGCCTTTCAAGAGAATCGTTTATGCAAACATGTATGTTTGAGTTGTGAGTTTAAGCAGTTTCATTAGTTGGTTATCTTGTGGATTTGTAAGTAGTTTGCAGGTCTTTGATCATTGGTGGATCACCCTTTTTAGCAGTAGTTTCATTTTATGCATATCCTTCTTCCTTTTTTCTCAGAATTTTCTTTAAGTTTTAGGTGATCAAATAGGAAGTTGGCCTATAATACGAAGGTCTGCTCTCATAATAGGATACCACAACATGAGAGAAGTCCAATGTGTCACAGGATTGCAGGAAATTAAAGCTTGCATCGAGCACAAATCTATGTGACAACATTTTTTGGCACGCCTGGTGGGACTATTGGAATTTATAGTTCATAGAAGGTCATTGTACGCTATCTTGGTGTGTGCAGCAACGAATTATTTTTCACACTTGGCGACTCAAATATTTGGTATTTTAGCAGTCCAACCTTCCTAGCTTATGAGAAAATACCAAACTATGCAAAGTGCAGTCTCAGTCAATCATACCCAGCTATCACCCCCAAAAAGGAGAGCTAGGGTAGTTAACAAAGTTCCAAGTCCAACAGTTGGTGTGTTGCCTGTTATTCCTAATTCTTACCCTGTTGTTATAGCTTATAACAATCCATTATTTTCAAGTTCTTCCAATCAGAATACAACAAATACCACTAGTTCTAGCAGTGTTGCTAATTCTAACAGCAATATGGCTCTTAATCAGCCCCTAGGGTTCATCCATTTGTGCCTTTTAATCAAGGCAGTCCTTTAAATTTGGTTCAGCATGATGACATACCAGCTACAGCACTTAAGATTTTGCCATTTTTCACTGGAGAGGATCAAACAACAGCCATTGAGCATATTAGAGATATGGCTTCCTTGTGTGGAGTGCATCACATTGTTGCAGAAAATGTTGCTTTGAGGATTTTGGAAGCCTCTTTCAAAGGGAAAGCCCTTCAGTGGTTCAGGGGTCTGCCTGTGAACTCGATAGCTACATGGGATGATCTGGAACAACTTTTGAATCAGCATTTTGAAGACAAGTCGAACCATCTATCATTGGTGGAGCAGCTCACTACCATCAAAAGAGATCCACATGAGCATATGATGGACTTCAACTATCGGTTTCAAAGGACTTGGAATCGGATTTCAGCATCAGTAAAAACTTCTAATGATTATGTTTTTTTGTTTTACCTAAAGGCTTTGAATAGTGATATTGCACTCATGATATAGTCTATGGGGGGAAATACTTTACCAGCAACATTTGATGTTGTCATTAGGGCTGGGAATAGTCTCATTCAAGCGGGGAAGATAGCACCTAGGGCTCCCATGCCATTTTTTGTTGATATACATCCTATTACGCTTGTAGTTCCACCTATTGTAGTTGTTGTACCTTCATTTCCAGCATATAATGCCCAAGTTGCAGCTCAAGAGCATGTTGTCCCTGGTCATTTGCAGGAGTTAATGAGTATTAAGGAGCAAAAAGCTAACCTACAGAAGTCCTTGCAAAACTTTGGTAATGAGTTGGTTAATATCAAGAAAGCCCAAACCACTTACCAAATTTCTTTCCAACCTCCCTACCAGACCCCATACCAGCCAAACTCTCAAGGTCAAAGAAGGAATTTTAACCAAAGGCCCTTTCAATAGTATAATCCTAATACACCTAGTTCCTCAAGGGATATTGTTTCAGTCCAGAACACCTTGGTGGCTGACTATGAGTGATGTTTTCCTTACAACCAGCCACATAACCAGCATGCATGCTCCAATGGAATGTTGAATCAGGCATTGATGGTGCAAAATAGTGATGTTGTTCCAAGAAATCAGTCTCAGGAAGTTGATGAACAACAATCTGCACCCATGGAACAAGGTAGTTCCGATGTTACTTTGATGAATTGGCAAGGTGAGGAGTTTTGTGGGGTTAATCAGCCTCAAAATCACTCATATACCCCTGTAGCAGCCAACAAAAGATCCAAGAAAAGTGTTGTTGACATGAGGCAGCAGACTGATAAGAATAATAATCAGCCTTTCTCAAGTACCCAATCTCGGGAAGGATCTTCCTCTACTCAAAATACGCAGATTCTTCAAAGATCACAGCCTATGGTGACCAAAGATTAGCCAAAAAGCCAACCTCAGCCAGCACAAGTGCAAAAAGACACCGTTGTTACTAAAGGACAACAAAAGGTTAGTATGACTGATTTTAATATTTTGGATCAGTTGAAGAAAACTCATGTTAGCGTGTCAATGTGGGATTCCCTAGCTCTATCTGGGCAAAACAATTTGTTACATGATACTTTGTCTAGCCTTTCCTTGACTGCCCAACCATCTAATCAACAAGCTTCTAAGGTTTTTCTAACCAATAAGCCTCAATAGAAGAGTGAACAAAAGTCTTAGCAGTCCAAGGCAACCAAACCACTCCCCTTTTATGTAACTGCATGATAGATTTAGGTGCAAGTAGATCAGTCATGCCCAAGTAGTTGGTTGACTAGTTAGGATTAACTTATGAGCCATTGAATAACGGTGTAGTGTAGCTAGATGGGACTGTTGTAAATATTGTAGGAGCCATTAGAAATCTGAGTCTAACACTCCATGCGTGCCCCAATTTTTCGATTCCACAAGATGTATATGTGATAGAGTTGCCACCCTATTTTGCAATTTGCTTATCAAGAGACTTAACAACCAAATTAGGGGGTTATTTGTCATCTGACTGGTCACATATGTTTTTTAGGACTAGGTATGGAACTAAAGTTACTATTAAATCATAAGCTTTAGCTAATGATCATATAGAACCCTATGTCCCTAGTGATGTCAATGTCAATTTGACCATTCATGAGAAAGATGACCAACCCATTCCGCGAGATCCAAACACCCCTATTGATGAAATTCCTAACATTATTCTGGATGAATGGGCAGCTGAAAATCTTGAGGAAGATCCTTTTAAAAATATGGATGAGGTAAACCTTGGAGTCTATATGTTTCATGAACAAGGTTCTGTTGTCCCAAACTTGATGAAGGATGCAGGACAACAAGATAACCAACATCAAAATGAGCTTTCGAAGCTTTATTTTGATGGGTCAAGAAGTAAGAATGGTGATGGAGGTGGTTGCATCTTGATTTCCCCTATTAATGATAAGTATATGCAGCTTTTAGGTTTTGTTTCAGTTTCACCAACAATACAGCTAAGTATGAGGCCTTAATTCATGGTCTACAATGGGTGAGGAAAAGAGGAATCACTTGTTTATAGGTATATGGTGATAGTGAATTGATTGTCAACCAAGTAAGAGGTCTCCATACCACTAAGAATGAACTTTTAAAGTCCTACAAGCATAGAGTATGGGATCTTATTGAATATTTTCAGGCTTTTAATTTGTTGTCCATTCCTAGAAATTTGAATAAACATGCTGATAGACTTATTGCAGTAGGAGCACAGTATGATATCCCAAGTGATATCAGCAACGTAAGTAAACAACAATATGTGAAAGTAATTGCCAGGTCTTCTATTCCTAACAATTCTAATCATTGGAAAGTTTTTTATAGTGATCAGCAGATTATTAACTTTTTGAGGGAAGAGGCAGAGTTTTCAAATGCCAACTAGGAGAAGCTTAAGCAACAGTATGATGATTAGATCATACAACTGAAAACAAACAATCTACCTAAGGGTTTGGTCATATTGGAGTCAATTTTCAATGAGGATGACCAAGTGAGAAAGGAAAAATCAAGCTTGGAGATCAAGTAGGAACACTATAAAATGTTGAAATTTTCAAGAATAAGTTACTAAAGCTTGGCAAGGTGTGTACTTTAGAGGAAAGGCATGCATTTGTTTTACTTTTCTAATAGTTTAGTGACATATTTGCTTGGCAATATTCTGATCAAAAAGGCTTTAACCCTAGTATTACCTAGCATACCATAGAGCTTGAGCCAAATGCTAAACCTGTAAGGCAAAAATAGAGGCCTCTTAATCCTAAGCTTGAACCCCTTATGGTCAAAGAGTTGAATAAACTCATTGAGAGAAGCATCATTTTTCCTATTAAACACACCTCTTGGGTGTCAAACCTTGTTCTAGTTAGGAAAAAGAATGGTGAAATTAGACTTTATGCTGATTTTTGTGAACTCAATAGAGCATCATTGTAGGATAGATATTCGTTGCCCTCTGTGGAGCAATTTTTGCAAGTTGTTGTAGGTTTTGAGAGATTCTCCTTGTAGATGGCTTTTCAGGTTATAACCAAGTTTTAGTCAAGGAGGAGGATCAGTTCAAAACAACATTTACAACCAAGTGGGATACCATGGCATATAAGAAGATGCCATTTGGTTTGTCAAAATGTTGGTGCCACTTTTCAGCATGCCATGGATATGGCATTTCATGATTTAATGTATAAGTTTGTTCTTGTTTATTTGGATGATATCACTATTTATTCCAAAAATTCAAGTGAACACCTAGCTCACCTAAGGAAGATTTTTGAGAGGTGCAGGGAGTATGGTGTATCTCTTAACCCAAAAAAATGCGTATTTTATGTTCATGAGGGTAAGCTTCTGGGCTATGTGGTGTCAAAAGAACATATTACTATTGATCTAGAGAGGATAAATGCTATTCTTTCCTTACCTTTACCAGCACACAAGAAAGTCTTGCAAAGCTTCTTGGGTAGGATTAATTTTATTAGAAGGTTTATTCTAGATATTGCAAAATTATTAAAAACTCTAACTTCTATGTTGAAAAAGAATATTCCTTTCAGCTGGTCTAAAGATGGGAAGAGGAGTTTTGAGCTTATAAAGGAGGCACTTGCAGCTGCTCCTACTTTGTTGAATCCATATTTTTCAAAAGACTTTATTTTGTATGCTTATGGAAGCATTGACAACATCTTAGCTATGTTGGTTCAAGAAAATGAGCGTGGTTTCGAGCAGCCTTTGGCCTTTTTCAGTCAAGGCCTTAAGGATTATAAGGAGAAATATTCATTTGTTGAAAAACATGTTCTTGTTGTTGTTAGGAGTATGAAAATTTTTATGCATATGTTGTCTAACAACAAGATTAAGTTGATAGTTGCTCACCCCTTAAAGAGTTTTTGCTCAGCAGGGACCTAAATGATAAGAGGGTTGGTTGGGTGACTAAGGTGATGAAATTTGATGTTGATATTAAGGTTACCAAGCTAGTCAGAGGTAAGGGACTGTGTGAGCATATTGTTGATCACACAAACACCAGTGAGGAGGGTGAGGAGAAAACTATTTTAGCCCTTCAAGATGAAGAACCAGCATTTGTTCATGTTCCTCCTACTAGATGGGTACAAGAAATGACTCATTTCTTACTGATCGGTGAGTGTCCTCATGGGTTGAGTAAGTCAAGAAGAAGGTACTATATACTTCATTCCATTCCCTATGTACTCTTGAATGGTTTTCTATTTAGAAAGGATTTTCATGGTGTATTGTTGAGATGCATAGATGTTGATCAAATTGATAAGGTATTGCATGAGTTTCACGAAGGATCAGCAAGAGGACATTTTTCAGCAAGAGCAATAGCTTTGAAAGTTATGAAAGGAGGCTATTATTGGCCTAATTTGTTCAAAGATGCACATTCTTGGGTTGGAAAGTGTAAATAATGTGCCATGTTTGCAGGAAAAGAGAAGTTGGCAGTGTTGCCATTGCAGCCTATTCAGGTAGAACAACCCTTTATGAAGTGGGGTTTGGATTTCATTGGAGCCACAAATCCACCTTCAAGTGCTGGCCACAAGTGGGTGCTCATAGCCACTGATTATTTTACTAAGTGGACTAAGGTTGTGGCACTAAAGGAAGCAAATGAGACAACAGTTTTGAAATTTTACGATGAGCTGATAACTAGATTTGGTGTTCCAGAATCTATAGTTTCAGATAATGCTCTTGCTTTTGTATGAAGTAGAATATCTAATTGGGATGTAAAGAATGGTGTTTATCTCAACACCTCCTCTAACTATTACCCACATGGTAAAAGACAAGCTGAGTCCACAAATAAGAACCTGCTCAGAATCATTAAAAGGACCATGGAAGGAAATCAGCAAGCTTGGCATACCAAGCTCAAATCAGCCTTATGGGCTCATAGAATCACACCAAAAAGGTCTAGTGGAATGTCTCCATACATTATTGTGTATGGGAAAGAAGAAAAATTTCCTATTTCACTTGAGTTTCCAGTCCTTGATCTAGCCAACCAACTGGATATGATTCAAGAAGAGCCTATGACAACAAGACTGACTCAGCTAATTAAGCTAGAAGAAGTTAAAAATGAGGCAATGAGGCAAATTGAGCATCACAAAAATCAAATGAAAAGATCTTTTGATAAGAGGTTTTCTCCTAGAGTGTTCAAGGAAGGCGGCATTGTCCTTAAATGGGATGAGTTCAAGAGTAGGCCAAGAAAGCATACAAAGTTTGATGCTTTTTGGAGCGGGCCTTACATGATTTATGGTTGCAAGCAGCACAATGCCTTCTAACTATCTAAGATGGATGGTGAAGTTGAACCAATCCCAGTCAATGGCATTCTCCTCAAGCATTGCTTTTGAGGTATGCCTAAAATTTGTATATATTTTAGTTTTTCTAGTGGTAATAAGTGCTTTGCACAGTAGGTTAGTTTGCAGTTTTATTTTCTCCAAGTTCCTAGTCCACAATTCTTTAAGAGTTTTAAGGAGTTTTGCTTACTACTGCACTGCACTGTAGTTTAAAGGGAAGTATATGTTATATGAAGTAGATAAAATGTGTATTCACTACTACACATAGCACATGCTCCCTTTATATAGCTATAGTATGCTACAGTAGTGTTTTTCAGAGTTCTTTTGATGTTACCCTATCCTATTTCATTGACTATAGTTATATCATTCATGACAGCAAGTTGTTTTAGCTTACTGTCACAAACCACATACCTATAAACAATGAAGTTGGACAGGTTTTGAGGACTTTGTAGAGTTTTGTTGTGTCAGTTTTTGTTTTCAATTTTCTACAAGTTTCAGTGACTTCGTGCCCAATAGATAGAGTTAGGCAGTTGGTCAAGATGTTTAGCAGGCAAACATATAGCAGATGTCGCTAAAAATGTTACCTATTTTCGCTACTAGATCAATCAGGTAGAGCTGTGATGTTTTGCATAGCACACAAGAAGGTGCATTTTTATTCTATTGATTTGCATTCATGATTATTTGAAAAGAAAGACAAAAGATTGCAATATCATGTTTCATTTTTCAGATGCATATGAAATATAAAGAACACAATTTTTTGAGAAAAATAATCTTTTATTGATGAATGTACAATGTCTCACACAAGCTGTGAGACTGACTGATATGGTGCAAATAAGGAACACACTATACATTTGTAGATGCAAAACATTAAAGTAAATGTAGAATAAATAAGGGTGACTAGTCATTGCCTGAATGACAAGCCCTCTCTAAGTTATTTTATGCATCAGTGAGTCTTCCGCACATCCAACATCCAGTTTGTTTCTACCTTATCGCTCCTGAGTACCTGCATTTGAGAAAGTCAATGTGTTAGAGCAATAAGAATCATCATCCATTATTTGCACATGCATCTGAAAACATACAGTCTATCCCTCATGTGCATCACAACAGCTAGTATGCCAAGAAAATCAATAAATATAAGGTCAAATTATCAACAAGAAATCACATTATGCATTATTTTTGTCTAACTTGTTTGCTTCATGTGTAGATACAGGAAAAGTAATGTTGTTGTTTTACATGAGTGGGGAGAAATGTGTCTCCCACGAGGGTTGAGCCCATCTCATGTAAATATTTCAAAACAACAGAAGACATTTTCAGAGAATAGAGCAGGTTTCGAGCACATGGATGTAAGTTTTTGTAGCCTTACAGTTTTCAAAGACCACTATCAGAGGATAGTCAAATCCAAAGCTCATCCAAAGAGAAAGAGAGAGCAGCATATATAATTATTCATCTCAAGGAGTCATATGCATCATACTTAAGGGTTTGATAGTAAAGCCGCAACCATGACTAAAATCAAAAAAGAAAGCAGAGATTTAGGGATAAACATTTACCAATCATTAAGGGGCTGCTATGTGAACTAAAGAATAAAGACGTTGATGTTAAGAATAGTTCATGAATGAATAGACACCTGATACACAAACCCTTGTATGCACAGTCAAACCAAAACACAATATAGTGGTAAGTTTTGAAGTAGTAATCTTTTAACAATTTAGCTTCAAGGATGTAGTCATAGTGCAGCCAACCAAAGAACAACAAGATTAAAATGAAAAGATAGAGGTCTTGAAAGTTGCAACAGTTCATTCAAAGGTACATCATAGGTTTGTCACAAGGCACAAAAGGATAACTTTTTGGTAAAGGATAGTCATATCAAGACTACTAAGCAATTATGCAAATCTGAAATTAGAACATTGAAAGATAACGCAAATTAATATGAAATTATCAAAAGGATTTAGTTGTTATAGTATGAGATCACAATCAACAAAAAGACAGAAAGTATAGTGGGCATCAAGCATCAAAGACTTACATTGTGTAAGGAAAGGTATAGATCTATCCTCATAACTCCTAGAAAGGTGATGCATAGTAAATAATAGTTATAAATGCCAAAGGATGTAATGATCTTCTCAGCACAAGATCAGTGGTATTAGCTTGAAAATCCCAAGAAATAATGTTTTCAACTAAGGAACGGAAACAATGATCAAATCATTCATACAGACTGTGACTCTACCTAATGGATCAAGGTGACATGACAAGTTCTTAAGGAGTACAGTCATTGCATTGTTAAATTCATGGTGAAGGATGCATGCCAGCAATCACAAAGATCTGAAGCATCCTAAGAGTGCACAATCATAAGTTGCCAATGATATATCACAACAAATAAAGACAGTAACATCTACACAGATAGCAAACCCATGTTGTAGCAATAAAAAGTACAATCATTGCACCATAATTAGGAGTGAAATCACAGTCAATAATGGTTGTTGCAGTCAAGAGTCTTATGACAGTGTAAGGAAAAGATCCATCACAGAAGGTTCAATAGTCATAGGTTGTGTCATGCATGAACATTTTTGGATCTTGAATGAATAGAAATCTTAAGACACTAAGTGAATAGAATAAATATGTTGTATGATGAAGAACAATCCATAAATCATTGTA
The DNA here is from genome assembly GCF_030272615.1 of Cryptomeria japonica. Taxonomy (NCBI): domain Eukaryota; kingdom Viridiplantae; phylum Streptophyta; class Pinopsida; order Cupressales; family Cupressaceae; genus Cryptomeria; species Cryptomeria japonica. Next base: position 343,956,043 of record NC_081415.1, read on the forward strand.
GTCATCATTACAAGCAATGCCAAATATATTCAAAGGTATGATGAATTTGCAAGAGATAATAGCCAACATGAAATTCTTATGTAAATGAACGGCATGAATATAGACATGGATAAATCTAAACACTGTCAGTTCTTGGGAGTTTTATAGAGCAGATCCAAAGCATAGACAAGGAAAGATGTTCATAAACAATATACTTCTTCATTATAACAGTGGGAGTAAGTCACCCACAGAACTTCGGGTCAGGCAACTAGCAGGATACAATGATCATGTTCACTGTCTAGTTGCAGTTCGTGTCATTAATGTACACTCAATAGGCATTTTTAAATGCAGGAAGAAGACACATCAATATCTCAGCCATCATGCATATAAAGAGGCATAGTGAGTGTAATAGATTTCATTATACGATGAATGAATTCATTCTCAGTTCTAATGAGAATAAAATGTATACAAGCTAACTCACAGTCATACAACCATGAAAGGAGCAACTGTATTTTAGAAGTATAGAGGAACAAAAGGAATATGGCTCTATCCTTTGAGGAATAATCATATCAAAAGACTATGACGGTGAATCAAACTCAATCATTTGAGAGGACTGAAACATAGAAAAATATAAATTATTTCTCAAAAGATTCATTCTCTACTAAACTGGAACAACATATTAAAAGAAAAAAAAAAAGATAGTTCCATGCTCAGAGTAGCCATTCATAGATAATGATCAGACTTTGACAAAAATAGTGAGGAAATACACTTCAAATCTACCCCATTGCAGTCATACCCAGAAAGTGTAATGCCCAGAAGAGCTTCAGACCCATTGAGACCAACGAAGAATGATTCTTCAATAGTCACAGTAAATATCAAGGGTTTGTGTAAACTTCTGGTAGGATGAGCATGCAATATTATCAGTAGCAAAGCCTCTACAATAAACCATTGAACAACATTCAAGTTATAGCTAGACTAGGATGCAAAGGTCGTGTTGAGGGTTACCTTAAAAAGCAAAAGAAAGTGAAAACAAAGTATAACCGCATTGCATTTAAGTAAACACAAAATAATTTGTCACAAAATCCCCATCGCCAATCTATAGCAATAAAATAGTCAAGTGCAAAGATCATTCCTTGTTTTTCCTATGTATTTCCTCCCAGAGGGAAAAAAATCTTCAATGGCGGCAAGGGTTTCAACATGACAGCTTTCTCCAAATGATTGAGAACAATAAAGTGAAAATAAGATGAGCTTTTCATCTTTGGTTTTTGTTTTAGGGATTTTCAAACCCTAGAGGGACTGATAAAAGAGATGCATTTTGCCTTTGTTTAATACAAAGCTTTATTCTCATTCACCATGGTTTTTACTTTTATTTTTAGGTCTCAGCCTAAAGAAGCCTTTAAAGGTTTCTTAGGTAAGCTTCTTTATTTTTTGCATTTGAACTGAAGTTGTAAATCTTTATTTTACAAGATATTTATAAATCTATTTTAATAAATGATATTTTGAGATACAAATGTAAATAATACTATACAATTTCAAGAGTTTAAGTCATGGAAAGGGTTAATGAACCTTAGTGTCTTGCTTATTTTAGGGAGGTAACTGGGATTTTTTTAGTTACTTGTCAACATGTGGAGGTAAATTAGGAGTTTTTGGCCACCTAATAGGCACTATGAGTGTAGTTTGAGAGTCCTAATTGATAAAGGATCAGTCAAGGGGTATTTTGAAACACTTAACTCCTTGATTCTTTCAGTTCCACTCCTAATTTTGGGGGATTTTCAGTTGTATTTGCCCAAGGACTTTGTATTCATTTTGACTTCTCTATTTGCAGTTTGAGAGGAGTTCAGTTTTAGTTAGGTCCTGATTTTGAAGAGAGGCTTAGAGTTTTCACAACACATCTTTCTTGGAGCCAAAAATTCAAAATTTAAATTTTGGCAAGCTTTTGTATAAGTGATTGTTTGTCACTCTTCTCTCTAGAGTTCTAGAGTTTCTTGTACTTGTGTAGCAGCAGATATTCATGCTCTTGTAACTCATTTCCTATGAGTTTTTTTTTTTTCAGATTTGTAATGTTGAAAGTTCGTTGTTTCCAATAAAGAAGTTGAGTTCCTCCTTAAATAATTTGGTCTAAGTGTTATGATTGTAAGCATTTTGGTTAAATTTATGCGATTCTCTTGTAGAATCCTTTATTTTATCTCAGTTTTCTTTAGATTCTTAGGGATAAGGTACATGTTATAGTGTAGGTATTTGATTGTGTATGAGATTTTGTTTCATCAAAAAATGTGAGAACAATTATTATTCTCCTTTTGTGAACAACAGTAAGCTAGCCTTTCAAGATAATCGTTTATGCAAACATGTATGTTTGAGTTATGAGTTTAAGCAGTTTCATTAGTTGGTTATCTTGTGGATTTGTAAGTAGTTTATAGGTCTTTTATCATTGGTGGATCACCCTTTTTAGCAGTAGTTCCATTTTATGCATATCCTTCTTCCTTTTTTTCTCAGAAGTTTCTTTAAGTTTTAGGTGATCAAATAGGAAGCTAGCCTATAATCCAGAGGTCTGCTCTCATAATAGGATACCCACAACCTGAGAGAAGTCCAATGTGTCACGGGATTGCAGGAAACTAAATCTTGCCTCGGGCACAAATCCACATGACAACAATGATATGTGTATGGATTTTGCTGATATAATGAAAAAGGAATTTGAAATTCTCTAATTGGTGAAATAAATTTATTTATTGGCTTACAGGTCCAACAACTGGATGGTGGTATTTTTATTTGTCAGACCAAGTATATCAAAGAGGTGTTGAAGACTTTTGGTATGGAAGACTGCAAACCGATAGGAACACCGATGGTAATAGGATGCAAGCTATCAAAGCAAGATGATTCCCTTGTTGTTAGTGAAAAAGAGTGCAGATCTATGATTGGCAAGCTACACTATGTTGTTCATAGTAGACTAAACATTTCTCATGTTGTTGGATTAGTGGCTAGATTTCAAAAAGAGCCTAGGGAGAGTCACATGGTGGTTGTGAAGAGAATTTTTGGTATCTCAAAGGCACAGTAGACTATGGTTTATGGTATCCCTATAAAGGAGATTTTACTTTGGATGTCTTTACTGATGTTGATTGGGCAGGTAATATGGATGATCGGAAAAGCACAACCAGTAGAGATTTTCTACTTGGTGGGAGATTAGTGGCATGGACGAGCAAGAAAAAAACATGTGTTTCTCACTCTACAACTGAAGTAGAGTATGTAGATGCATCCATGAATTGCATGCAGGCAATATGGATGAGACGTGTGCTAGAAGGATTCAAGATAGATATGTCTGAACTGGTGACTATCTATTGTAAAAATACAAGTGTAATAAACCTTTCTAAGAATCCTTTGCTTCATGCTACAACCAAGCACATTGAATTGAAGTATCATTTTCTAAGGGAAAGAGTTCAAGAAAAACAGGTGAAAATGGAATATGTGAAGAGTAAAGATCAGTTAGCTGATATCTTTACTAAGCCCTTAGCAAAAGCTACCTTTGAGTTTCTTGGAGGTAAACTAGGGGTTAGACCCCTACACCGAAAGAACTAGAATGGTGGGGATGCATCAATCCTATGGATTTCATATTTATCTTTCACTAAGCATTCATGAAGATACAAGCTACTCCTTTGGGCGAGCAAGTCTAATGTAAAAATCTGATTTAATGCTCTGATATAAATTTTCTGATTTGATTAGCAGAGATGATGGAAGAGGAAGTAGTAGAATTGAAGACATGTGATGCATTTACACCTTTGGTATTGTTGTCAAAAGGGGAGAAGAAAAGAAATAAGATTTGGGAGAAGTTGTAGATGACTTGGGGGAGATGTTGAAGATCGGATTGAGAGAAGTATTGGTTAAGGGGGAGAAGACAAAAGGAGGAGAACTGATAGATGATATGATACCGACAAGCAAGTTGCAGATGATGATATTACTCTGATTGTATATATAATTGGTGTTTCCATCAATGCCAAAGGGGGAGAATGTTGGCATTTGGCATAACTGATGCAGAATGAGATGATGCAGTTGAATATAGATGACTGAACCGGTAGAGGATAGAAGAATGAGATTTTGTGATTAGATGACTTGATCAGTTATTTGTGTTGTCAATGATGGAAATTGATATCAAATGATGAAAACTGATGTTCTTGATGTTTTTTTTTGTCATCTAAGTGATTTGGTTTACTAGAAGACAAGGTTTATTGACAAAGAACAAAAGATTGTGAATTAAGACTTTAACCGGTAAAGCAGAGATGTTTTGGTTCAATTGGATGATCGATGATGATTGGTGTTTTGTGGTTTGGAATGTGAGCTTGTATCATGGAAAGGAGTATCTAACCGGAACCAGAACTTGTGATGACTACCGAAAGGCTTGTTTCAAATTTCTGATAATTTTTTGCTAGGGTTTAAGGATCGGTGAAGAAATCTTCAAACCAGTAATGATTTTTTTTATGGCGGTGATCGACGATGAGTCTACATGAAGGTGGTAACATGGCACAATGCACATGAAATGTTTGATTTTTTTTTGGCACGACTCAAGGAAGAATTTCTTGGGAAACAGTGAAACGCTTAGTGGAGTGTTTTGAGGTTTTGACTTTGGTACAAATCAGATTTTCGTGATGAGTTTCAATCAACCAATGGTGGATATTGCATTTTAATTTGATGTAATGATTTGTATATTGATCTGAGATGATCTCTTATGATTTATATTATAATTTCATGATGTAATTAGTGTTTAGTGGATGACCTAGTTGAGATGGCTATTTAGGGTTTCATAATTGATATTTATTGTGTTGGTGATCTTAAGAGAATGTGTTCAGCCATCCACGAGTAGTGTGAGATCTTTCTAAGAGTTGCAGAGTCTTGAGCATAACTAGATCTGATCTAGCAAGCTGAGAAGTACAAGTAACAGATCACTTTTTCATTGTTGTTCCCTAACAATTGCAGCAGGTTAAATCCCTTAACCGAGTAGGTCCTAACAGGCATTAAACATTTAAGTCCCCTAATAGGCAAGCTCTCAAAAAGAGTGGTAAATCCTCTCATGAGGTTTATCCTAACATATCATCAAGCTCCTAACTGAGCTACTAGGCAAATCCCTTAAATGGGTGACTCCTAATAGGGTCTGCTCCTAACAGGGCATAATGTAAGCTCCTAATAGGGCTAAGATCTTAAAAGGGTGTACTTCAAAAGAGTACAAATATTTGTGGGTACCAACTCCCACCGTGTTTTTTCCCTATTTGGGTTTCCATGCCAAAAAAATTATGGTGTTCATGTGTGGAATGATTTTCATGTGATGTTCTTGTTTATGTTACATTTTATGCATTATTTTTTAGTACACCAATTATGATGTTTTATCAGAGGTTTATCAAAGGTTACCAGTACTAATAAGAGTTGGTAGAGAAAGTGTTTGATCTGATAAATGAGGACAATGATTTGGTAAATGATCAAATTTATATAACTGCCTAAGTGGTGAAAGAATCGATAGATGTGGTAAATTATCTGATTAATGTGTTAGCAAATCTGATAAAGAGGTTGTTAGATCTGATAAAAGAAGTTGAGATATTTGATAAATGATTTCACATCTGATATAAGTTTGATTTTGGATTAATCTTGTAAATTGGTATTAATACCGATTCACCCCCCCCCCCCTCTCAATATTAATCGGATCCTCATAGGATTAACAAGAAGTCAGATTAAAGACTTTGTGTTTTCCTTTGGTTTTCTTAATTAACACATTGGGTTACAAAAGCATTTGTAAAAAGGTTGATAGGACGATGGTGAGTTTTAAAACTTTGAGCTTAGTCATTCCTTCCTATCTCAGAGAAGCAACGAAGGACTTTGTGCCTTAATAGAAACTTTTCTTCTTTTCTTATCCATATTGTATCATTCTTTCTTTCTAAGTTAATTTGTAACAGTGAAATTGCAAGAATTATTGCTACTCTATATTGAATGTTCTTTCCTAAAAAAAGAAGGAAAATCATATCTATTTTAAAAAAAGAGGACAAGATTATGTACCACCCAAATTAGATAAGAAGTTGAAACTTGTATCTTATTTTAGAGAGGTAGACTAGTGAGTCATAGGGGGAGCCTTCCCTTAGAAATTAGGAGAGATTTCATCTCATTTTTCTATGGTTGAAACCACAATTTTGTAAACTCTCCTAGCTTGCAAAATTTTTAACCAACATGTTGGAAAGGTCGGGTGGAAGGATATTGTCACAAAGGTAAGTGAAAATGCTACCATACCAAGGGGAATTAGGACCAATGACACATATCATTGCTGCAGGAGTGATCTCATATGAGGGAACCAAAATATTATCCACCAAGAACTCATATTGAGTCTCATTTTGAGGCATGTCAATAAAAGAAGCAATAGTAGCCATAGCATCAACATCTTGGTTATTATCTCTTAGAATTTGTTCAAAGACTATCTGTGTGAAGCATAGTTTGAAATCATCCACCATTTTCTTATATGGCATTAACTTTTCATCTTTAGTTTGGTAGTCATAATTTGCTTGGCAAATCACAAGTTGAGAGTCCCCAAAAATGTGAAGTTTCTAGATCTTCCACTAAACTGCAATTTGTAAACCTGTTGTTAATGCTTCATATTCCACTATGTTGTTTGTGCAAGGGAATGATAATCCATATGACTTAGGAATAAAATCACCTTGATGTGTGATGAAGAGGATACTAGCTCCCGCACCATGTTATGTGTATGAACCATCAAAATATAATTGCCAAGGCTTTGAATTTGTCACTGTAAAGATGGATTCATCCGAGAATTCTGAGATAAGAGGAGTATCATCAATCAAAGGTGCATCTTCTAGTTGATCTATAATGTCTTGTCCCTTAATGGTTTTTTTATTAACATATTTAATATCAAACTTGCTCAACATCATGATCCATTTTGCCAATCTACTTGTCACTGTTGCTTTGTTGAGTAAGTAATTGAGTGAATCTATTCTTGCGACAAGTTTGGTTTTGTGAGTTAGCATGTAATGACACAGTTTCTATGAGGCAAAAACCATGACAAGACACACACACTCAATTGAGGTATAATTAAGCTCACACTCAACCAATATTTGATTGATATAATATATAGCTCACCCTTTCCCATCATGATCATGTTGTGCCAATAATGCCCCCAGTGTTGTTTGTATAGTTGATATGTAGAGTAATAGGGGTTTTCCTTAAATAGGTGGCATCATTACTGGTGGATTTAAAAGATATCTTCTGGGAATCTGAAAGGCCTATTGACACTTATCATCCCACTTAAACTTGATATTCTTGGTAGATGTTGAAAAGGATGACATTTATCTACAAGTTGTGCAATGAATCTGTGTATTGATTGAAGTCTTCCTTGTAGAGATCAAAGTTGTTTTATGTTCTTTGGAGGTAGCATCTCTAATATGGCTATGACTTTCGCCATATTTTCTTCAATTCCCTATTGTGAGATAATGTATCCAAGGAGTTTCTCAAAGGTCACCCCAAAGATACATTCTTGGGATTTAATCTAGCTTTGTACTTTTCCAAACATTCAAAGACCATTGATAAAATATCCAAATGCATTTCCCTTGTATCCGATTTGCCTAAGAGATCATCAACATAGTCTTCCATAATGACATGCATGAGATAATGAAAGATGGTTGTCATTTCTCTTTGATATGTGACACTTGCATTGTTTAATCTGAAGGGCATGACGTTCCAACAAAAGGTACCCCAAGGACATGTAAATGTTGTTTTATGTTGATCTTTAGGTGTTATTTTGATTTGATTGTACCCGGAGAATCCATCCATTAATGACACCTGCATACACCTAAAAATGGTCTGAAGATAATTAATTAAATAAGCAATTATTTAATTAATCCCTTCTCCCCAATTTAATTAAATTCACTAAGCAATTTGATTAAATCCCTTTTCATCTACTTATTAATAAATCTAAGGATTTATTTAAAAGGTTCATTTCACCCCTTTAATTAATTAATTCTCTCCATCAAAATCATTTCTTCTAAATCCCCTAATTAATTAAAACAAATCAAATCATGAGTTGTTGAGATTAATTAGCCATTTTCCTAATATTTGAATTTTTAAATTCAAATTCTCCTAACTTCTACCACTCCTAAACTTAACCATTCCTAAACCTAACCCATTCTACCTACCACCATGTCCCCTTTCATCCAACATCTTCTAGAACCTTTGTGACACTTGTCACTAAGTGTTCCCTTTAATCCAACTCCCTTTGCCAACCTCCTCCAATTTAACCATTGATATCTTCATATCAATCTCAACCATTGATTCATGCCAACTCACCCCTAGCCTTGGAAAATCCTATAAATAGACCTCATTTTGGAGCAATATTGGTCCCAAATTCATATCATTTTTTATGATCCCATCTCATTCATAGCTTAAGCATTGTTATTATAGGCATCTAGCTTATAGTTTATCAGTTTTAGCAATGTCATCATGCTCAATTTTAGCTTAACTCTTAGCTTAATCATGCTAGGATAATCAATGCATTCATATAGCTTAATCATGCTATTCTTGCTAAGATCATGCATTTTCAGCATTCAAATCCTCCATCTAAGTGTAGTCAAGTCACTGGAATTTGCATACTAAGATCTGAGAGCATTTTTCATACTCGCATTTACTAGGAGACAATAAGTCGATTAGCTATGGTTTTACATGTCTTTGATTTAAATCTTCAAACCATGCTTGTAATGATTTATTGAGTGCATTGTGGTTGCAAGTACAGGTACACTTCACAATACATGACAACACCATTGCATGACCAATTGTAAGATCCACTATTAGATAAATGTTGGCAATCGAAAGTCATATTTGGGAAAAGCCTTATTAATATCTCTAAAGTTCGTACATATTCTCATGTTGTGATCTGTTTTACTGACAAGTACAAGATTAGAGATCCACTCGGGATAATCAATCAGTCTGATAAAGTCAATGTCCAATAATTTCTCGAGTTCCACTTTTGCTAATAGTGCCACCTATGGATGCATCTTTCAGAGTTTTTGTTTTACTAGTTTAGCACCTGGAGTAACTATCAAGTGATGCATAACTAGATCATGATCCAATCTAGGTGTATCAACATATGACCATGCAAAGTTGATTTTTCACTCTGTGAAGAAGGTTATGAACTTTGGTCTCTCTTTTTAATCAGGGACTATGCCAAAAATATGTTGTGTGGTACTTACTTTGTACCAATATTTGTCTTGATAATTTCCTTAATCAACATTGATAATTTTCCTTCATATGATGTCATGGGGTGAGTGTAAAACCTTCCATCCTTTGGCACCTCAGAGAGATTTTTACCATCGGATGCCTCCTTGCTTTTTATTTTCTTGGAGTTAGACAACACCACAATGTGGTTTTTACCATAAGACCCATGATTTGTTTTTATTTTTATACTTTTACAATTGGAAGGTTTGGCACCCTCTCCAAAATATGCCACACTATCGAGTTCTATGATGTATCCTACTTTGTGGTCCCCAAGTGGAAGATCATCTTATATGCCAACGTACTCAATAAAGGCCTCATCATTTTGGAATGTGTCAAGTCGTGGAGGTACTTATTGGTCCCGGTCAATGATTTGTGGATGAATGAGAGGAAGTTCATCAGTATTTTCAAAGTCAATGGGTGTAAGGATAAAGACACAATAGTCTTCAGGTATCTCTATACAATCATCGGGGTCATCAATAGTACTCTCCTCATCAGTCTCGATTGTAAACGAATTCAAATCTATGTCACTAGAAGGACGCGTAGCAACATGAGTCTTCACTATACATGGTTTTGACCTAGAGCTTCGAGATGTAGAGGCTTTAGGATCCCAAAATGTTTTTATCCATGATTATCCACTATCTTTCTTTTTTTGATATGTAGAATTTGATAATGTTGTTTGACCAACTCTAAATTGCTTTCTAAATTTCTCTTCTTCAGTGAATTTGTCTGGTTCTCAGAATGTTTTTGTAAGCTCATAGTCACTGGATGACTTGTCTGAACCCCATTCCCATTCATTAGAGTTTGTGGAATAGAATTTTTCTTGTTTTTAGTTATTAATGGAGGTAGAATATATGATTTGTAATGTTGTTTGGTAATTAATACCACGTAATCTCAATGGTGCAAATCCAAGTCCTTTGGTGCACTGCTTATTTGGTACTAGCTTAGGTTGTAATGGCTCAACAAGACCTTTCTTTTGTAACCCAAGAGGGCATTTTCCATCATATCCAAACTTTTTTAAGAACTTAAAACCCTTGCCATAGTTTTCGCATGGTATTGTGATGTGGTCTTGTTTAGATTATTCTTCGGGTTCCTTATAAAGCAATTTTGTAAAGCTCTTCCTCTTCCATCTCACCCCATTTCTTGAATTTAGTGGGTCTCATTTTATTATGATTGTGGATACTTTATTTGAAGGATATGGTCATCCATAGTCCTTAGGAGAATCCATTAGTTGTCTTAGGTACATGGTTTGATTCAAGCTATACTCTCCCATGCCTTTGTCCTTGTATTTTCCTTTGAGCTAACCTTGTTTTGATGTAGAAGCTTTCAATGATTCTGGATCAACATATGCTAAAGATGGGGTTGCACCTCTATTAATTGGGACTATCACTTATGGTCTCGATTGTAGGTTGTTGTAATATATGAAGGGGTTTGGATCACCTTTGATCATTACTTTGACTCTATTGTAAGGGAATTTGATGCATTGATGATATGTTGATGGTACTGCTCTCATTTCATGTATCCATGCACGACCCAAAAGTATGTTGTATGTGAGATCTAAATCAAGTACTTGGCATACCACATCCCTTATCATTGTCCTAACTATCAAAGGTAAGGTGATTGTTCCTTTTGATGAGTGTTCTTCATCATCATATGACTTTGTGGTAATCTTATTTTTTAAATCCATAGTTAGTTCAGAGTATCTCAATTGTAAAAAAAATTTCAATGCGCAAATGTTTAGACCTACTCCTCCATCTATTAAGACTCGTTTAATGCGGTTCTTATGAAGAAAGGCTTCAATATAGACAGGTGCATTGTGTGGTTGACATAAAGATGCATCACTGACTTTTGTGAATATAAAGCAATGTGGAGTGGAAAGGTATCCCACCATGGCTTGAAACTGGTCCACGTTCAGATCAGTGGGAATAGAGATTTCTCTCAATGGTTTGTCAAGGATAGCTTTATGTGAAGGATAGATGCACAAAATATCAAGGATGGAGATGAGGGCAGGTGTCTTCCCTAACTGATCTACAAGGTCATACTCATTTTTGGTAGATGGTGAGGTTGTGGTTTTGGATGGAATATATTTCATGATGACTTTGCCTCATCTAGTTGTAACATTTCATTCAAGAGTTGGTGAAGATGATGGTCCAATTCCTTTCAAAACAATTTTACTCCTTTAGGTAGAACCTTCGGGAATTTTTTCCTTTATAATAATGGTAGAAACATGATTATCCATTAAAATGCGATTAACAATAAAATTATAATCATAGGACTTCCTGGCATAATTAGCTTGGTTGTATACTTTGGCTTTTCCCTTGTCATGTTTTGGGAATGGTTCCTTAAACACTGCATGTTCCTCATTGGAAGTGTGACCATCAACTTCTATGTCACCTTTGTCAATAATATCTTGTATGAAATTGTTCAATCTGTGACAATTTCTAGTCTTATGTCATTTTCTCTTCCGGCACTCACAAAACTCATCATCATTCCACCATGCAGATTTCACTTTTGGTTCATATGGTGGATTGTTTGGTATTTTTATAATCTTTCTTGCAATCAATTTCTTAAATATTGTTTCAATGGGCTCTCCCAATGGAGTGTATTTTATTGGAGGCTTTGATGGCATTTGAGAATTCACTTGATTTATTCTGAGAAAAGTCATCTCTGGCTTTACAACGTTTGCAACTACTACCCCATCATTAACGTTGTTCTTGTTTTTGTTCCAAAAGTGGGGCTTATCTTTCCCATTTGATTTGTCTCTATTTTCTTTGAATAGCTTAATGGTACCTTGCTCAATAAGGACTTTCTCAGTTGCCAACCCTTTTTCAATGACTTCTTTAAAAGTAGACAAACAAGATTTTCTTAGTTCATATCCAATGTCCTTATTAAAGTTTTGAGTGAACATTTCAACCATTTGTTTTTGTGGGATATCACAAGACCATCGACTAGCCAAACTTCTCCACTGTTGTAAGAATGATGCAAATGACTCTCTATTTTTCTATTTGGTATTGCACAAAGTGGTCATTGACACATCTATTTCAATGTTGTATGAGAAGTGTTGTAAGAAAGCTTCTTCTAGATCACTGCATAACTTGATTCTAGGTAGGAATTGAGAGAACCATTCCATAGCTTATCCACCTAAACTTTGTTAAAATAGTCGCATCAAATATGTCTCCTTTGTTGCTACCTTGATGCAAGTTGTGAAAAATTCTCTTATATGAGCCTTAGGATCTCCCTTGCCTCTATTCTTGTCAAATTTTGGCATCACAAAATATGGAGGAAAATGAGACATTGGAATGATTTTGTCAAATGGATAAGGACATATGTCCTTCATTGATTAATCTTGTTTTGGTGCATTCATATCTCCCATCTATTTTTGCAAATCTATGATTTGTTTATGCAAATTATTCTTAGGTGGTGTCTTGTCTCTTTGAGTTAGTCTCATTCCTGAGCCATCGGGCGAAGGAGGAGGTATATAATGCAAGTACAGATGATATTGATCATAGATATACTCATATGAAGGTGGAATGTAATTCTAGATAGAATATGAACCACTTGGTATGGTATTATAATGAGGAGCACTAGGCCTAGGTTGATTATACATGTTATGACCATGAGCATAGGAAGTATCATAGGAATATTGCCCCAAAATTTGACATGGGGTCTCCTCGTGTCATGATTTTGAATGTTCCCTTGGGTATAATTGCATGCATTTGTCTGATCTTGGTTGTTATCATGTGTATGGGCATGTGTAGTAGTATTCCTTCTCCAAATAAAAGGACGACCATGGGGTTGTTCATGAGAGTTTCTAGAAAAATTGGTATGGGCATGGGTGTTGGTCACTTTTAGTCTTTGAAATAAGGATGAAGGTGACTCAGGCATAAGATGTTCTCTCCTATTACCACCATTATGTCCTCTAGGATTTGCATTAGCTTGATTCACTTGATTTCAATCCTCCTCTAAAATTTGTGACACATCAAAATCATAAGGTAATATTGTTTTGTTTTGTGCCATCACTTGAAAGAAATATGGATGGTCTCTTCTCATTATTTCTTCAACCAATCTATTAAACCTTGGATCTAAGATAGTCTCTTTAATGTCTATGAAGGTAATAGATGCATTGTCATTTTCATTGCTATTCTCATTATCATTATCTGGTATACTATTGTGATTCTCAAATGGGTTGTAAAATTCATCTCCTTCAAACTCATAGGTACTCATGTCGAGAGATCGTAGAGGTTCCTGGACTTCTCTTCTAGACCTTTGTGAATGGGTTTCCACCATAAACAAAATCTTGGCTAAAATGGAAGATGGAAGAAAATGTAAAGACTATGAAAGACCAAGAAGGAATATGAGATGGAATGAATCTAGGTTTATCTTGCAATGTCCAAAAGTGTAAGTCCAAAATAAGTGTTCTAAAGTAAGGTGTGGCTTCCAAAGAGATGATAGATCTCTTGATGAGGTAACTTGACCTTGACTAAAGAGAACCAAATGGGACCCTAAGATGATATATTTGATGCGGGAACCACTTAGTGATATATTGTAGTGTGTTTGCAAGATATGATTAGGACCACAAAGCAAACTTTTGACTCTAGTTTGAAAAGTGTGTATGAGGGGCTGCAAATGATGAGTGAAATTGATTGAACTGTGTGACAAAACTGTGATAAAGATTGGTTGACTAAAAAAATAAAGCCTTAAAGGAGGTTTCCTTATAAGCTCTTTTGATCTCAGAACATAGACGCGGCTTTAACCCGCATAGATGCAGTTTCTTAGTGCACATACGCGTTTTTAACTATTTTTACAATTTCCTCAATCTCTGAAATACAAACAGGTTGCTATCCTACACAAATGTAATTTTCTGGACACAAACACAGCTTAAGCCGAGACAAACGTGCTTTCTAGACATAAACACAGTTTAAGTCGACATAGACACACTTTCTAATGTTTTAGCAATTTCTCAATTTTTGAAACATAGATGCAATTCTGCCCTGCATAGACGTGACTTCTAGACACAGATGCAGTTTAATTTGACAAAGATGCATTTTTTGATAAATTTTATAATCTATCCCAAATTTTGCAAATGTTGAGTGTGACCAGATCTTAATGTTGAATGTCTTGTGTCAAGAAAACACAACAAACAATGAAGATGCAATGTCTAAAGGTGTTTTATCAAAAAATGTTATGTGTATGTTCAAAAGATTTCCATTGGTATAGCACAAATTGAAGACACTTGAAAAACATGCACAACCTTGTTTGGAAAGAGAAACCATTCAATGGGGCCCCTGCGACATAGAAATACCTCTAACAAGCGGACAACTAGAGATTTTGGTAGCACCAGATCCCCCACCACGACACTTACTTATTGGGCATACAGATTCTCTTAACTTGAAAATATAAAGATAATCATTGTCTCAACATGAAAGGGTTAATGAGGGGTATCTATAGGGTACGTTTCGCATACCGTGGCCTCTAAAAGAAAATTTGTCTAGTGGGGGAACTTCAATAGTCCTTGGTGTCTACCCATGTGGCAACGACTCATTTAAGTACCCATTCCCAATCCTCAAGAGGATTTTTACGCATCTGACACAAGTGTGGATACTCAGGGAAAACTGTCAATGTAGATACACATCATCAAGTCGTCGCGACTTTCACCTAATGTATTAATTTATATAGCAAGATGAAGAAGTATTGCTTGGGTCGTTCTCTCTCACTTGGACTTATGGGCTACTCGGGAGGCAGTCCTTTCTACCTAAACAAATAAAGTAATAACAATTTCTCTTACACCCAAGGTCTAATGAAAGCTGGGAGGAGAGGATACTTTTGTTATCACTTTAGGGTTGAACATAAAGTGTGCTGAAGGCACCAAACACTTCAAACAAGTTCTTTAAGCTCAAATGAAAAAGATGTGAGCCCTAATTAGACTAAGAATTGAAATGAAAAGACACGCACCTAAATTACCCAGGTTGCAACAAAATGATTAGTAGTTTGAATAATCACCCCACTTGCAAGCACACTTGTTAGGTAAATTTTATAAAATCCATCTTGAAAGTGAAAATGGGGTCTTTGACAATACATTTTTGCTTTTGATGAGCTAAACCACTTAGTTAGTCCAAGCAAGGGGTTAGAGAAAAACCAGATCGAAAAATCCTAAAAGAAAAACACCAAAAACTAAAAATGCAAATGCAAAAAACATAAACGTGCTTATACCTTCCCCAAACATGGAAAGAATGAATGTAGACGTGAAAAGAATTGACCCTACAAAAATCCAATTTCTTGAAAAACATGGACAAGCAAAAAGAACATAAATGTGACAATAATTGTCATAAATGCAACAATCCAACACAGACATGATTTTAGGATGCATAGGCCCGCCAAAAAACACAAATGTTAGATTGAATCTCACAAACACGAAAAGAACTAACACAGAAGTGAGAAGACCTAAAACCCGCAAAATAGAAAATCAGAGAAAAATGCAGATGCGAAAAGATGATTCCTAAATATGATTTTTCCTATAATTGTCGCCGATCTAACCTGCAACTTAACAAAAAGGACTAAAACTGCAAATAAATGTTAGAAACTAAGGGACAAGGGTCCCACCGGATGTGCCAAAATGTATATGGTGAAAAATGATTATGATAATCTATTGCAAAACCAACACAGATCCAACCACAACAAAACCCTAGTTCTATAATGAAGCATTCACCATACACCAATGAAGAAGCCTAAGAACATGCAAATCAATAAATGAAACAATAATACCATTCACATACCAAGTAGGATTTGATCTCCATTGTCTCCTATCTCCATTGATCTTGTTTGATATATTTGCTCTTAGATTTTGTATGTTGTAAAGTCGCTTGATCGCAAGAAGGCTTGATCGCATTAAAGTATTAGATTGTTGGATTGATTAGGGTTGTGAAAAGATGAAGGAATCCTCTTATATAGAAGGCACCTTAGAAATTGGAGGGATAAGATTAAGAGGTGAAAGAATAAATGGTTGGCTAGGATTAAAGGGGTAGGTAGAGAAAATAATAAAATATGAAGGAGGTGGGTAGGATAATTAAGAGATAAATGACATTTGTCATGGAGGGGAAAAGCTAATGAAATGATTAAATAAATAAAGATATATTTAATTAATAGAGGAAGGGGGACCAAATTAAATAAATAAAATATTTATATAATCTAGGGAAAGGATAATTTAAATATAAATGAATAATTATTTAAATAAGGGCTAGAAGTGGATAAGTGAATTAATTAAATAAATAAAAATCTATTTAATTAATAGAAGACTTAGGATAAAATAATTAAATTAATAAAAATATTTATTTAATTAGGACAAGAAAATTTTAGGTGTCTTCACAAGTTGAGGTGGTGGCCCTGACATGCACCAAGGAGCAATGCTCTGGTGCATGGCAGGGTTACCATACCACCTTTCACCAAGGGCAACAGAGAGAATGTGTATGACAGGTTCGTGGCCCCAACATGCACATTGCAGAGAACAATCTCTGGTGCATGGTGGGGTGATGACCCCGCCATCCACCATTTGGAAGGCATCACAAACTCATAAAATGAATCAATGATATGGATTGAGTACGTTGAAGCCCATGTGCCAAGTTTCCAAGTTGATCTCACACCAAAAAACTAGGGTTTGATAAAATTGGATCGATTATAAAAAATAATATTAAAAGTTTTAACATTAACAATATGCATCAAAGTAAAAACTTTGATGTATGTTGTTAATGTTAAAATCCAACAGTGATAAATAGAGATTCACTAAAAGAGAAATACGAGGGTAAGGAAAAACTACATACCACGGGTAAGATGAAATCGACTTCAAGGAAAAAGAGACTCGACGCCTTATGAATCGCCACACAATAATGAAAATAAATAAGGACTCAAATCGATAATAAAGGGAAGAAAGAAAACCGAAAAGAATCAGACAATTAAAACATTAAATGCAAATAAGTGATTCATAATAGTGTGAATCGGACTTGTAAGTCCGATTTGCACCAAAGGTCCTAAAGTGGTGTAAGTCGGACTTACAAATCCGAATTACACCTAAGAAGACCACCAAGTACAATTCCGGGTTTAAAACCCGATTTTCCACCTAAGGGATGAAAATGGTGTAAAGTAGGATTTTAAACCTGATTTTGCACCAAAACATGAAAAACTCACTTTTAAGTTAAAATTGAATGTTAACTAAAAAGATGAAATTTTCAAGATTGAACACTAAGTATTCAAGGATGAGCAAGGCAACAAAAATTCTTCAAAACACAACTTAAAGAAATGAAGATGAATTTAGCAAAAATTTGTAGGGGGTTATCCTGTTTTCTCTTGAAAAGAAAACAAAGATAACAAGAACAATATTATATAACTTATTTTAAATTTAGACAAGTAGGTCAAAATTATTAAAAAAATGGTACACATGTGTCTCTAATAACTATAGAAACATTGGTAAAAGAAATTTTAAAAAATATGTTAATGTTGCTCAAATGTAAATAGTTTTATGGTTGCAAAGCTCAGAAGACGTGTGAAAATATTATAATATGTAAACCTGATGATGACACAGTTGAGAAATGAAAAAGGAAGAAAAAATCATGTCAAAAGGAGTGAAATGAAGCTCCCAAGCCTAAGAACAAGCCAAAATATGTACATGTTTGAATTATAGACACACACATGTTTTGCTTATACCAAGCTAAAAAAATAGCTCTGACTCAAGTTTTTAGTTCTACAAAGCACAAATGTGATTTGAATGCTAATTTTTTGTCCTTCCCATAGTTATTTTTCATCAGGATATATAAGCAAAATGTAACGTTCAAGTATACGTTATATTTTCCCTTTGTCTTTTACCTTTATTACACTTTAAGTTATATTTTATGTACATATTAGTAGGATGTTGGAGAATGGTTTTCGATGTCTAGGAGTCACAATGCAAATTCTAGATTTCTGGAGATCTTATAATTTTTTAGACTTGGTCAAATTTTAGTAATCAATCGGCTCCTATCATCATTCTCTTGTTATCTCTCTATCTCACGCTCTTTGTCTCCCCTAGGCTATAGGCCTATCTATTTCCCTCACTCTCATTCCCCCCTCTCTAGCTCTCTCTATATTACTCTATCCTCTCTCCCCAAGCTCTATATCTTATAATTTCTTAGACTTCATCAAATTTTAATAATCACCAAGATCCTATCATTATTCACTTTATCTCTATTTCACTCTCTTTGTCTCCCATGATCTCTAGATCCATCTCTCTCTCTCTATCAATCTCCCTCTCCTCCTCTCATGTAATGCCCCGCCAAGAAACCCTAAAGGATCACACTAAAACATAGGAATAAAAGCGGAAATAAATTTTTTTTACATAACATATCATTAAAGCGCATTAAGTTACGACATTGAAGCAGAAGACTTATCCATATTCCTAAAGGGTTTCCAACAAAGATTACTTTAAAAAGAAACTGAAAGCTTAAGGTTCACTTAACCACTTATGATGCATGTTAACTATCCCTAATACATTGCAATGATATTCATTTAAAGAACTGGATTAGACATGCTTAAAATTACATACTTGCATTTGATTTCATTACATACATCAAGTTTACTACAATAATTCATTCAATAACCCCATAATTACCATAACAAAATCTAACAACTTATAATATCTCACATACATTGCATTTAAATTACAGGATAACATATGAATTAAATAGAAGATCATAAAATGAATTACATAGTTTACAACATGCCAAAAAGGCATAATAATACAAATGATACAACTGAACTCATAAGGTTCAAATAGGTAAAATAATGGATCCAAGGAGTACAAAGGAATCCAACTAGAACAAGAAGATGATCAAGACCAAAGAGCATCCAGAACACCTGCAAATTCCACCCTGGCAAGAAGGAAGCGAATATGATACCGATGGAAAGTGGCACTACCACCCGACCATGTAGCTCAAAAGAACCACCCCTCCATGCTAGGAGATAGCACTAAGACCCACTAGCAAACAAAGGAAAGAATACATGGTCTCACAAAACATCAGATCAACTCATAGACAGTAAACTCGCAGAACATGACTCCACATCATAACAAGGGAAATCAACAAGACTATACACTAGTGACCATAAGGGAAGAGTGTCATCACATAGCTTGATATGGTTATATTGGCAGGCCTCCATAGGTCCCGGGTCCCAACCCCCATCATGGGTTATCCTGGTAACCTCTCCCGAACCCCCGGCCCCATCCAAGTCTCATGTGGACCCAAACAATCCTTTTGTGAGGACAAGGTTGTTGGTTTGCCATTCCATGCCTTCACACTACATCTTGAGTTTGTACTAGCACTCAACCATGAGCGAGGCATAATTATCTTATTTAGTGTTTCATTTACCAAGCCCCCTAAATATTATTAAGTCATCACTTACTTAAAGAAAATTTCAATGGGTTACCCATCTAACCACTTTGGGTGCGGGCCCCAATCGAAAGCCACTCTCACATATGACACTTGACAAAATCACATGAACTCCCAAAACCAAGGTACACACAAAAAAGAGTACACAGAGTTCAATACCGTAGAAAACCACTTGGCTGAAATCGACCCTCCCATAAGGTTAACCAATTGACAAAACATGGACGCGAGAAATGCACAACCATGAAAACCTCCATATGACCATATTTAAGAAACTGACCAAAGACTCGTAGTTTTGATAAACAATGCGAATACAGTATATAAACACGCACATCTATTTTCAATTTCATTTAATAATGCCAATCGACCCAGGTTTTCTAATTCCTCTATTTTTCCAAAATACCCCATTTTATAGAAAATCACCATTTCACAATAGATAAAAATAAATATACCATTTATATAATTATACATATAAGCATATAAATAAAATAATTTATATATTAACCTAACATTAATATTTTTCCCAAAATTAAATAATCAATTTCTGTTTTTTTTTTTAATCTAAATTCTAATTTTCCAAATCAATATATATTTTTTTATCATTAAAAAAAAACTAACATGAATATATATATATATAATAAATTAATTTAAAATAAAAAAATAATAAAATAAATAAAATATAACTTTTTAAATAGCGGCCCATGTGGAAATGAAAAAAATTAGTTTTGTATTTATGAAATTCAATTGGGTTTCTTGGCGGGGCATTACATCTCTCCCCCTAAAATCATTCTCTCCTCTCTCCCTAAGAGATAAATGTTAGAGTAATCGAGTCTTTACTTGATTAATTAAGCAACATTTGTTTAATTCTTTAAGTTCCCTATTATCTCTTTTTACACTTAAGCTAACAGTAGGTGCATAATAATTAATTCTTTTATTAATTATTATGTGCAAGTCTAGGCTTTCCCTTTTAGGGTTTCTTGACCTATTAGAGGTTAATTTTCTTTTCCTTGTATCATTATCATACTACACATTTTGTGAATATTGAGCTCTCATCCTTTTGAGCATATTTTTTGTGTATTATTTTTTTTTTGTTATTTGCTTCCTTGCTTCTCCTTGTAACAGGTTATTCAGCTTGTAGAGATCTTTAGGCTCCTGTGGTGTTGTATTTCTCAACTCTCACATGGTATCAGAGCATCTTTATGAGGCCTTCCTTCCTTCTTCTTCTTTCAACATGTTCTTTTATCTATTTTAGGAGAGGAGTTTTTTCCCACTAGGTTTTCTCTTTTTTCTCTGTTTCATAGAGGATATTTCATTGTATTTGGGTACCTGATTAGGCCTTGTTGTCGGGACCCATCTTTGCTACTTTCAGTAGTTGTTCTAGGTTTTATCTTCTCCCTAATTCTAGCTTAAGGGGGGGGTGTTAGAGTAATCGAGTCTGTACTTGATTAATTAAACAACATTTGTTTAATTCTTTAAGTTCCCTATTATCTCTTTTTACACTTAAGCTAACATTAGGTGCATAATAATTAATTTTTTTATTAATTATTATGTGCAAGCCTAGGTTTTCCCTTTTAGGGTTTCTTGACCTATTAGAGGTTAATTTTCTTTTCCTTGTATCATTATCACATTACACATTTTGTGAATATTGAGCTCTCATCCTTTTGAGCATATTTTTTGTGTATTGTTTTTTCTATTATTTGCTTCCTTACTTCTCCTTGTAACAGGTTATTCAGCTTGCAGAAATCTTTAGGCTCTTATGGTGTTGTATTTCTCAACTCTCACATGGTATCAGACCTTCAGATCTGCAGCTATATGTTCTTCTTTTGAGAATTTTTGTATTGGAAGCAGATCAAGGGTTTCAGGAAGTTTTTTTATGCACCTAGGGATAGGCCTTTTTCTAAGCACTGTGGACCCAAACAGACCTCACCATTGTGCTCAGAAGGCCCAAAAACCCCTATAGTCATATAAAACTTGCCTAGTTTTGACTCCTGAGCATCTAGGGGTAATTTTTCTTCAGTACCAGACCGTACGACCCTAACACGCAGTTCGAGAAAAAATTTCAAAAAAATAATTTGTGTCTTTTTACGGCATGCAATCCGATTTTTTTTATTTAAAAAAAAAAATAGAAAAAAAAATCAAAAATAAAAAATTATTGACAAAAGGTGGAAAAAGGTTTTGAAAAATCAAAAATTTTGTTTTTGGGCTTATGCGGGTACCCCATACCCCTGACAGTCCGGTCACTAGCTGTCAGTCTGGCCGACCGGACCTGTCAGCATGGGCCCCCTGTCGACCCCCACCGTTCATGCCCTCTAGCCCCCACTGGCGATCTCCAGCCCCACCGGCCCTCGTCGTTCCAGCCCCATCGACCCATGCCGCCTCCGGCGCCCACCACCAGCAATCTCCTCCACTCACGCCCACCACCGGCAGTCTCCTTTGCTCATGCCCACCACCGTCGCTCAGCGGCTGCTCCCTCTCCACCACTCCACCGCTCCTCCCCGGAGCACCACCCCTGCCAGGCCCCTGCCACTGGACCTCCACCCTCTTGTCTCTTTAAGGGGGGGTTCATTTTTTGGCCATATCTTGAGCATATAGAGTCATTTTTTTGAAAACAAATAGGCATCGGAAATTTAGTTCCGAGATTGACCTCATGGTGTTGGAATTTTTGCTTGATTTTTCTATTTGACTGTACTTTTTTCCAATCAAAGTTGGGTCTCTTTTCTGCACTTCCGGGGCCGTAGAATGGGCAAACGGACTCCGTTTTTCAAAAACAAATAGGCATTGGAAAGATCTCACCATTATCTATTCAGATATGTGATCTTGTTTCTCATATTTTTCATCAGGTACATGATATTTTATTTTGAAGTTTTTTTGCTTATGCACTAATTCCTTCTCATCAGTATGTACTAGGGTTTGCGTTTATCTATTATGGGGGTGTTTTTTTCTCACTTTCTATCATTTATATCAAAAATACAGAACACCAAAACTCTCAAAACAAACAAACCCTTCTACATCTTCTGTCTATTTTGAAAAATCACATAATAAAAAAATCCAACAAGCAGGTGCAGGTGCATAGTTTTCATGGCAGATCCTTCAGTTGAGTTGTTGACATCACACAACTATCACACCTGGAAGCCCTACATCATGAGGCTTCTCTGAGAATGAGGGTTGTGGTCTTGTTTGGATGAGGTTCAGCCTCTATTGCAGCATCCTTATGAGCTTCTTCAACACAGAAACAAGATGGATGAGGCCATGGGTTTGCTCTCTTTGCATGTCTCCAATAGTCTTCTATTTCACCTTGATGAGTTGCTCACTCCTCGCTCTATGTAGTTGAAGTTTGAGTCTCTATTCAGGAGGGTTAATGAGATTCAGGCATTATAGATTGAGGCCAAGTTGGTTTCCTTGTCACCTGATTCCTTTCCCACCATTAAGGATTTTTTGAACAAGTTCAAGACTACTAGATCTATTCTTCAAGGATGTGCCAAGGTCAAGACAGACACAGAGTGCATTCACTTGATTCTTTCGAAGCTTCGGGGTCATTTTTAGTTTTTTTCCTATGCTTTCTACTCTACCATGGATGGCTTGGATGCTCGTTTCACCATGCCTACCTTTGATGTCTTTTGTGAGTGTTTGTCTTGTGAGCAGTCTCATCTTTCTCAGCTGGACATGCTCTCAGGGTCCACAAACAAAGCATTGGTTGCTCAGTCCTCTAAGGAGAAGCAAAAGTAGAAACTGAAGCCAAAGAAGAATTTTGTAGGCAGTGAGCATTCCTCCAAGCCACCTCCTAATTCTGATTCTAAACCACCATTTCCTCTTAAACATGGGAAATCTTCATAGTCTGGTGAGTCTTCCTCCAAGACTAAGAAGAAATCAGGAGACACTTGCAGTTTTTGTGGTAAGGAAGGACATCCAGTTTCCAGGTGTTGGAAACGCTTAGAGGCTTTAGAGGAAGCCATGCAGAAGCATCACATCTCCTCACCTCAGGCATCTTCTCCTTCCACAGGGAAAGGTCATGCTCTCACTGCTCGGGCTTCGACCTATGGGTCCACTTGGATATTAGATTCTGGTGCTTCTCACCATATAACTCACACTCAGTAGTTGGTTACTTCTCTTGCCTCTTGTGGTACTTCACAGATTACAGTAGGTGACTTGGTTAAGCTTTAAGTCTTAGGTTCAGGTTATGTCTCTTTGGATGGGGGTACTCTACAGGATGTTCTAGTTGTCCCTGACATCTCAACGAACCTCCTGTCCATTTATCAGATTTGTCATTCTGGCTCTGGTAAGACAGTTGAGTTCTCACCACATGATGTGGTTATTCGGGACCTCCATGACTCTGACATGGTTGTGGCTACTGGGAGTGTTGATAATGCATCTCATATGTACAGATTTGATGGATTTGAGCCCTCTACAGGTTCAGGTTCATCTCTTATAGCACATGCAGATTCAGTGAGTAAGCTTTGGCATGAGCGCTTGGGCCATGTCAATTACAGATATCTTCAACAGATGAGTACACAGGCACTTGTTCTTGGGCTCCCACAGATTTCCTGCACTGATGGTGTTTGTCATAGTTATGTGCTTGGCAAGCATCATAGAGATCCCTTTCCAAAGGGAAGAGCCCCGCATGCTTTGGCACCCTTGGAGTTGATTCATAGTGATCTCATGTCATTTCCCACTCCTTTTTTTGGGGCCAAGTATGTACTCACTGTTATTGATGACTTCTCCAGATGCACATGGGTGTAATTTCTTAAGTACAAGTCTGATGTCTTTGATTCATTTCAAATCTTCAAGAAATTTGTAGAGAAGCAGTCTGGTTGTTCTATTCGGCGAATACATACAGATAATGGGGGGGAGTATGTGAATCAGGCTTTCAGAGATTTTTGCACTGAGCATGGTTTGCAGCATCAGTTTACTGTTCCCTACACCCCTCAGCAGAATGGTGTCACTGAGCGCAAGAATAGAACTTTACGGGAGATGGTGAATTGTATGATTCAATCCAGGTCCATGGATTCATCTTTTTGGGCTGAGGTAGTCAATTGTGCTAACTATATTCAAAATCAGATGCCTCACAAGGTGATTCGACATATGACTCCTGAGGAGGCTTGGTCTCATGACAAGCCTGATGTTTCTTTTTTTCAAGTGTTTGGCAGTGAGGCATGGGATTTTATTCCTGATGCTTAGAGGAAATAAATGGAGAGGAAGAGACAGCCCATCATTTTTGTTGGCTACTGTGAGGATGTTAAGGCGTACAGGTTGTTTGATCCTGATTCTAGAGAGGTCTTGTTTAGAAGGGATGTTCAATTTGATGAGCACCTTCCTACAATGGATACCCTGACTCTAGTATCTCCTTCTCTGCCTACTCCTCCCACTACATCTCTTCAGGATTATTCTAAGGGTGATTCTGATGATGGTGTTTATGATCCACCATCCCCACCTCCACCTGCTCCACCTCAGATGCCCAAGTGGGCTCGCTTTACTAATGAGGCGACAGGTTCTATGGCCGATAATCTTTCAAATACTCATCGCACCCGTTCTAATACTGTGGGTTCTAGTCTTTTAGGTCATGCCATTCCAGATGATCCTCAGAAGTTTTCAGAGGCTACAGGATACCCTGAGTGGGATTGTGCTATGGAGGAGGAGTATTCTTCTTTGATGAGGAATCATACTTGGGATCTTTGTCCTCTTCCTAAGGGCAGAAAGATGGTTAGGTGTCGTTGGTTGTATCACACTAAGTATGTTGTTGATGGTTCGATTGATATGTATAAAGAACATCTTGTTGCGAAGGGTTTCTCGCAGGTTGAGGGTATTGATTACTCCGAGACATTTGCCCCTATCGCCAAGATGAACTCTATTCGCTTTTTACTATCTCTTGTAGCTTCTCGGGGATGACCCATTTTTCAGATGGATGTGAAGAGTGCCTTCTTGCATGGGGACCTACAGGAGGAAATCTATATGGAGCAGCCTTAGGGATTTGTGCAGGACAGTTCTTTGGTTTGCAGACTTCGGCGTTCATTGTATGGTCTCAAACAGGCCCCTCGGGCTTGGTATGAGAAGATGGATTCTTTCTTGCTCTCCATTGGTTTCACCCGCAGTCACTCCAATCACATAGTGTACATTCAGCTTCTTGAGGGTGAGATCCTGATTCTTGTGCTATATATTGATGATCTTCTCATCACAAGTAGCTCATCCTCTATGATTCGGCATATTCAGCGAGCCTTGATGGACCAGTTTGAGATGACAGATCCTAGTTTTCTGCACTATTTCCTTGGTCTTCAGGCGATGCAATCTTCTGATGGGATCTACATTTACCAGCAGAAGTATGCTCTTGACATGCTTCAGTGCTTTGACATGCTCAATTGCAAGCCTGCTCCCACTCCTTTTCAGTTTAGGGGTTGTTTTAATTACTACTTGTCCCACTCCTTCAGTAGATTCTACACTTTACAGGTAGTTGGTTGGCAATTTGTTGTACCTGACTCACACCCATCCTGATCTTTCCTTTACGGTTGGCCTTGTCTCTCGATTCTCCCATGATCCTCATGAGAGTCATTGGCAAGCTGCTAAACATATTTTGTGGTACATTCAAGGCTCTATTTCTCATTGCATTCACTACATATAAGGGGAACCTCACATTGTTTGCTACACTGACTCAGATTGGGTTGGTGATGTCACTGATCGGAAGTCTACTTCTGGCTTTGTTTTCTGTCTTGGCTCTGGTCCTATCACATGGTCTTGCAAGAAGCAGACTGCTCATGCATTATCATCTACAGAGGCTAAGTACCGAGTTGTTGTGCTTGCTAGTCAGGAGATCTTATGGCTTCGACAGTTGATGACTGAGTTTGGTTTTCCTCCTGATAGTCCCACTGTTCTTTGGTGTGACAATCAGAGTGTTATTCATATTTCCTGCAACCTGATAGAGCATCAGTGGATGAAGCACATTGAGCTTCACATGCATTTTATCCGCTAGTTGATTCAGGATGGTTCTCTCATTCTGGAGTACATTCCCACTGCCGAGCAGGTTGCAAACATCTTCACAAAACCTTTTGCATAGCCGCGTTATTTTTAGTTGTGCTCTATGCTTGGGGTGAAGGAAGTTGTCCTTGGGGGGTCT
The DNA here is from genome assembly GCF_030272615.1 of Cryptomeria japonica. NCBI lineage: Eukaryota > Viridiplantae > Streptophyta > Pinopsida > Cupressales > Cupressaceae > Cryptomeria > Cryptomeria japonica. Next base: position 343,982,773 of record NC_081415.1, read on the forward strand.
TTATGAGGCCTTCCTTCCTTCTTATTCTTTCAGCATGTTTTTTTATCTCTTTTTGGAGAGGAGTTTTTCCCCACTGGGTTTTCTCCTTTTTCTCTGTTTCATAGAGATTGCATTGTATTTGGGTACCTGATCAGGCCTTATTGTCAGGACCCATCTTTCCTGCTTTCAGTAGCTGTTCTAGGTTTTAGCTTCTCCCTAAGTCTATCTTAAGGGGGGGTGTTAGAGTAATCGGGTCTTTACTTGATTAATTAAACAACATTTGTTTAATTCTTTAAGTTCCCCATTATCTCTTTTTACACTTAAGCTAACATTAGGTGCATAATAATTAATTCTTTTATTAATTATTATGTGCAAACCTAGGTTTTCCCTTTTAGGGTTTCTTGACCTATTAGAGGTTAATTTTCTTTTCCTTGTATCATTATCACATTAAACATTTTGTGAATATTGAGCTCTCATCTTTTTGAGCATATTTTATGTGTATTATTTTTTCTGTTATTTGCTTCCTTGTTTCTCCTTGTAACAGGTTATTCAACTTGCAGAGATCTTTAGGCTCCTGTGGTGTTGTATTTCTCAACTCTCACAATAAACATATCTCTCTCACCCTTCACTCTACTATTTATCTTCCCTCCCTTCTCTACCTACCTCACATATCTTCCCTCCCTTCTCTACCTACCTCACATACATTATCTCCTATCTATCACCTCTCTCTCTCTCTCTCTCTCTCTCTCTCTCTCTCTCTCTCTCTCTCTCTCTCTCTCTCTCTCTCTCTACTTATCTCTATCACCTCTCATCCTCTCCCTATATACCTACCCCATTCCCTCCCTACCTCTATTTATCTGCATACCTTTTCCTCTCTCCCTCACTTTCTCTCCCTCACACCCTCCCATGTTCCATCTGCACTTATCTCTCTTACCCTTTCCCTCTCTACTTATCTCTATCTTTGATCTCCCTCTCTCTAAATACCTCTACCTCCTTCCCTCCCCACCTTTATTTATCTACATAAATCTCTCTCTCTCTCTCACTCCCTCCCTCCCTTCTTCCCTCTCTATTTCTCTCTATCTCACTTTCTTTATCTCCCCTAAATTTATACCTATCTCTCTCCCCTAAGATATAGACCTATTTTTTTACCCCTCTCTCTTTCTCTCACCCTCCACAGTCTACTCTATTTCACTTTATCTCTCTCCCTATCCCTCTCTCTACATACCTCATCCTCACCATCTGTCTCTCACTCCCTCCCTCCCTCCTTCCCTCTCTATTTCTCTCTATCTCACTTTCTTTATCTCCCCTAAATTTATACCTATCTCTCTCCCCTAAGATATAGACCTATTTTTTTACCCCTCTCTCTTTCTCTCACCCTCCACGGTCTACTCTCTTTCACTTTATCTCTCTCCCTATCCCTCTCTCTACATACCTCATCCACACCATCTCTCTCTCTCTCTCTCTCTCTCTCTCTCTCTCTCTCTCTCTCTCTCTCTCTCTCTCTCTCTCTAGGTCTCTCATCTCTCTATGTATAGATCTCTCAGTCCCTCTCTATCAATCCTCCCTTTTCTCCTTCCCTCTCTTCTCTCTCGCACCCTATATATCTTCTATCTCCAAGTATCTCCCTCCATTTCTCATTACACATATTTCTCACCCCCACTCTCTCTCCCTCTCTATTGATCCTCCCCTTTCCCCTGTTAATCTTAGAGGATCCAATTAATACTGAGAGGGGGGGTGAATCGGTATTAACAATAATTTGAAATCAGAAACTCAGACTCATAAAATTTTTACCAAATCAAATATAGATCAACACTAGAGTCATTTACTAGTACGGGTATCTACTGATAAACATCTACTAAATTGATATATCAATATTGCACATTAATTTCTCATTAACAATGCATAAAGTGAAAGTATAGCAAACCATTACATCAAAAACATTCACCATATGAACACCATGATTTTCATGTGGAAACCCAAATAGGGAAAAACCACAGTGGGAGTTGGTACCCACAAATATTATGCACTCTTTCAAAATGTGCCCTGTTAGGAGCCAAGCCTGGTTAGAAGCTTGCAATGATGCCTTGTTAGGAGCAGACCTTGTTAGGAGACACCCGATTAAGGGATTTACCTCAGACCTGTTAGGAGATTTGATATGTTAGGATAAACCTCACAAGAGGATTTAGAACTTAGATATTGAGTCACCCTGTTAAGGGAATTTACAATATGAGGCATGTTAGGACCTACCTGGTTAAGGGATTTTAGTTGTTGTAATTATTAGATAACAACAGTGAATGACCTATGTATAGCACTCAACTGCTTGCTTGATCAGATCCAATTAAGTTCTAAGTTTGAATCACTCTAGCAGATCTTCTCACACACCCTGGTTCAGCTTCACACACTTCTCAAAATCACCGACACTACAAAACATCAACCTTACCAATATAAATAACCTTTACAACTAGGTCGAAATCAAAACCCTAAGTCTTACTATATAGATCATCGCAGATCTTTACAACTCATTACAGATCATCATATGGATCATTACAATCAATTACAAATCAATATCAGTCGTTGAATGATCATAAATCATCACAACAAGTCGATCTAGTACAAATTCAAACCCTTAGCTCATTTTGTTAAGCACTTTGTACATTCTGTAGAAATTCGTTCTCCAAACGTGCCAAAACATCTTTCAAACACATCATGCGGTTTGTGCCACATTATCAACAACATGTGAACTTGATGTTGATCACCACTAAACCAAAAATAATTATCGATCAAGAGAAATATTTACCGGTCCTTAAACCCTTCTTAAACCCTGGCAAAACTTCATAAAAAATTCAAAACATGTCTTCCAGTAACCATCATTGGATGTGGTTTTAGTTACATACTCAAATCCATAATAAAAGCTTATGTTTCAAACCAGAAGTCACCTAACATCGCGAATCACCCGATTCCATCAAAACTTATCTGTTTTACTGGTTAAGATCCTAATTCCCAATCTTGCCAATAAACCCTGTTAAACTGTCAAACTCTAACTCCGATAGACCAAATCACTTAGCCAACAAGTCAATCATTGAAAACCATCTGTAAATATCATCAAACATTAGTTGACCCTAGTTTCCATCAATGACAACACAAATAACTGATCATGTCATCTTTCCTCTACTTGTACAATCATCCATCATCATCTCATCTTCATCAGTTATGCCAAACAAGCCAAGATCCCCTACCTTTCTTCTCTCTCACCTCTCTATCTCTCCCCTCTCCAAGTCTCTCCCTCCCTCCCACTTTACCTTTCTACCTCTCCCTCCTTATCTCATTACACAGATTAATTAATCCCCTCTATATCTCTCATGTCACTCTCTCTTCCACTGGGTCTCTCACCTCTCTACCTCTCTCCCTTTGTCACTCTCTATTGATAAGTAGAGAGAAAAGGAGAGAGAGAGAGAGAGAGAGAGAGAGAGAGAGAGAGAGAGAGAGAGAGAGAGAGAGAGAGAGAGAGAGGGAGGGAGATAAGTGAGACAGATAGAAAGAGAGAGATATAAGGAGGAAGGGAGAGGTATGTAGATAAATAGAGTATGGGGGGAGTGAGGGAGAGGTAGGTAGATATAGATAAGTAGAGAGAAAAGGAAAGAGAGACGTGGATAAATAGGGAGGGAGGGAGAGAGATATAGGTTGAGAAAGATGTAGAGAGGGAGAGGTAGAGAAAGAGAGTGGGGAGAGAGGTGAGATTGATATAAGTTGTAAGGGAAGGCTTGAGAGAGAGAGAGAGAGAGAGAGAGAGAGAGAGAGAGAGAGAGAGGTCTTCCAAGAAGAGAGAGATATATATATACAAAGAGAGAGGGAGAGGGGAGATAGATAGAGAGAGTTGAAGAGTGAAGGATATAAATAGAGAAAGGTGAGAGACAAAATTGTAGAGGGAGAGTTGGAGTGAGTGAGGGAAGGAGAGGTATGCAGAGAGAGGGAGGGTAGATAGATACAAGCAGTGAGAGAGAGAGAGTAGTGGCGAGGGAAGGAGGTAGAGAGTGAGGAGAGATAAAAGTAGAGAGGGATGGAAGGAAAGATTAGAAGAGAGAGGAAGAGGAGAGATAAATATCATAAGTGAGAAGGTATATATATATATATATATAGAGAGAGAGAGAGAGAGAGAGAGATGGATAAGTAGAGAGTCAAAGAGAATTAAGGAGGGAGGGATATGTATGTAGAGGAATATATGTAGGTAGGGAAGGAGGGAGAGTTATGTATAGAAAAAGGGAGAGGAGAGATATATATAAGTAAAGATATAGGGGGAGAGAGATTGGAGGGGAAGGAATGAAGGAGAGGTATAAGGAGAGAGGGAGAGGGAGAAAGAGAAAGAGTATATATTTAAGGGTGAGAGAGAGAGAGATGTATAAAGATAGGTCTAGATCTTGGGGGAGAGAGGAGAGAGTGAGATAGAGGTATAGGGGATTGAGGGAGAGCGATAGAGAGAGGGATAGGTATAAATCTCAAGGGAGACAAAGAGAGTGAGATCAAGAGAAATGGAGAGGGAAGGAGAGAGGGAGGGAGAAAGAGAGAGGGAGAGATGGAGATTTATGTAGATAAATAAAGGTAGGGACAGAGGTAGGTAGAGGTATGTAGAGAGAGGGAGAGGGGAGATAGAGGTAAGTAATTATCGAAAGGGTGTGACAGAGATAAGTGGAGAGAGAGAGAGCGAGAGAATGTGTGATATAGGTAGATAAGAGGGGAGATACATAATAGATAGAAGGGTGAGAGATAGGTTTAGAGCTTGGGGAGAGAGGAATGAGTGAGAAAGAGAGGGGGAAGAGAGAAGGAGAGGGAGAGTGATAGGAAGAGAGATAGGTCTAGAGATAAGGGGGGACAAAGAGAGTGAAATAGAGATAGAGAGAATGGTGATACGAGCTTAGTGATTATTAAAATTTTACTAATTCTAAGAAATTATATATTCTAGAGATTAGGGAGAGAGGAGAGAATGAGACATAGAGAGGTAGAGAGGGAGAGTAATAGGGAAATAGAGAGGTCTAGAGCTCAGGGGAAACAATGAGCATGATATAGAGAGATAGCAAGAGAATAATGATAAGACCCTATTGATTACTAAAATTTAATTAAGGATGAAAATTATAAGATCTCTTAAGATATAGAATCTATATCATGAGTCCTAGAGATCTAAAACCATTCTCAAACATCCTACCAGTATATACATAAAATATAACTTAAAACATAAGAAAGTTATAAGACAAAGGAAAAATATAACTTAGATATTTGAAACCATTCTCAAACATACTACCAATATATACATAAAATATAGCTTAAAGTATAATGTAAAGGTAAATTTTATATTTTATGTATACATCCTAATGAAAAATAACTCAGGGGAGGACAAAGTAATTATAATTCAAAACATGTTTTTGCTTTGTGCAACTAAAAACCCTGAGCAATAACATGTTTTTTTTTAAACTTCAGTATCAATAAAATGTGTAAGTGTTTTTAATTCAAATAACATGTATGTGTTTTTTATTCAAAAACCACATACATGTTTTGGATTAGATTTTTTGAGTCTTGACATGTAAGTGGTTTTTTAATTTATTAAAAATGCATACATGTTTCATTTGTTTTAGGTTTTTTTTTGCTAGTGGCCACTAAATTGCCTAGCATCTTGGTGCACTTTCCCTCCATGTGGATGGTAAAGGGTAGATCGCATTGACATAATAACCAGGTATTATTCTTTGTATCATAGGAGAGGACGCTAAAGAATGGTTTCCTAGCAATGGGTTTAGTATTTCTTAGATATCAACAACCTTTAATAATAAATTTTAAAATTAAATTCAAAATAGGTATTTCAAATACACAATAGAAAAATGGATATAAAAATTACAAACATGAAAGAGGTGGAAATAAAAAGGGGTGTAAAAATGGTAGTTTCATATATTAAGTAGAACAAGAGGTATTTAGAATTAGAATAATGTATTGTAAGGGTTGTTATCAATTAATTAATATAAGGTGTAAATATAAATAAAGGTATCATTTCTAGAGTCTATGAATGAGCATGATAGAGAATAAATGTTTATAGTGAATCACTTGTGGATGTGTCATGCACACATATTTGGCAAGCTCCTACTCTTAGAGATAATTCTCTTCCCAAAAAATTTCATCACATTCTCATTTTGTTTTTATGAGTTTTGTTTCTCATGCCCAAGTTCCCTAAGCCAAATAGTTGAGTCTTATTTTTTCTTATTAATACTCAAAGTATTGGGTCATCAAAAAGATCCCCAAGTTTCAAAACTTGCACATCAGTTCCCAAAAATGTTGTCACGACCTTTTTGGCTTTTGACGAAGTTATCCTACCTATGTCAAAAGCTTATGATATTACCATAACTTTTATTTAAAAAAGGAGTCGAGTTTATGTTATGTTCTTTGGGTTGGTATAGGTTTAAGTCAATATTTAGTACAAGTTCAAATTTCTATTTTGGAATTTTAAAGAGGAGTCCTCTACCCTATGAGAAGTCGACAATGTTTTCATAATTAGTTACGAGTCTGATGTTGTACAATATCCATGTGGGCAAGCTGGAAATTTTTTTTGGAGAGTTCAAGTGTTAGAGTAGATATATCACTCATATTTTTGTTTAAAGAATGAAATTGATTTTGGTGACATAATTTTTTTAGAAATATAAAAGGTTTAAAAACTTATTTTGATGTCTTACAAGGTTCTCACAATGTTATTGAAGGCCAATAGAGTTTACAAAATAAACTTTGAGTTTGAAGTGTAGTATGAAAAGTCCTTGTGAATGAGACAATGAAGCATTTTGGAGAATCTAAGTGTTCACAAAAATATTTTCAAAGAAAATTGGTGGTTTTGAAACTTATGGGAAATAGTTATAGGGTTGTCATACCTAGGGTAATAGCCGACAAGACATTCATAACTCTATAATAAACGACAAGTATTTTTGGAGGTTATTTCATTGCTGAAAAGAAGATCAAATGGTATGTTTGAAATGGCATTATCAATATTTTAAAGAGGTTTCAATACAAGTTTCAATGACTGATAAGGTTTTAAAACCATTCAAACCTCTAATAGATGAAATTCACATGGGAACATGTGTTAGCAAGAGGGAAAATCCCATATTTCCCAGGATTCAATGCACCATTAATTACATTCATAAAGTCTAAGAACATTAAAATGTTGCCTATATGGTAAAATTTGATTATAAAAGGAACCATTTTTACAAGAAGCCATTGGAGATTCAGCAAGAGAAAGGAGAAAAATCATAGGTTGGACATAAGAAACGATATACAAAAAAAATTAATTTCTCAATGGAACAAAGTTGCTAACCAAATGAAACTTAGGTACATAACTTCTCTTATGCTTAATTTTAGATAGCCCAATTTCATGAGTATTTGTAGTGGGGAATTACTCACCAAAAATAAAAATTCCCCCTGCTTTCTCTAGTTGTATGGGTAGATAAGTAACCTATGTTATTTTATTTTTCCCACTATGCAGTATAAACTATGGGGTTATCAACATCTTTTTAGTTTAGAAAGTGCATTGTCAAAAATGAGTTACACAAAACTAGGGCACATAAATTTGAATGAATTATAAGAAAGAATGGGCTAAGAAAACAAACCACGTGTAACTTACAAATTAGTAAAGAGAAGGTTATTACGTGTAAATGGTTTCCTTGTTGTTGTGTAATGTACATATTTGGTGTTGGAGTGAATTGATTGTTATGACCGCCAAGCTTGAGAGGTAAAAACCAACAATAACAAAATTCTAGCCAAATTGGATGGAAACTCCTTCACAACACTCCTTAGGTTGCCTCTAAGAAGGGTTTTCATAGACCTTGATGTTACATAGACTTACTAGTGTTTCATAGAGAAGAAGAAACAATGTCAAAATACAATAGCTAGACAATGGCTAATTATTATAAAGAAGAGATTTTCATAATAGCCTAAATTTGCACAAGTCACATTTTGTCAATGAAATTATAGATATAAGATTATTATTACACAAATTTATTGATAATGCAAATGTTCACAATTTCAAACGATGGATGCAACTCTTCATTGTAGTGATTGCACATAAAGAATAGCTTATTGATTGGGACAATACCATAAGTGATCGCATTCAAAGGCAAATGACATAGTTCCAACTCAATACATCATATTTTTTATGTCATTACTAGCACAAGGGGTACAATCAGAAGCTACACTTAAATGGAAAATTTGATGAAGTTACTTAAATTTATGAATTACCCACAACTAGATAGTTAGAGAATAGTTTCAAGCATTTTAGGAGAGTAAACATTGTGTTTAGCATGCAGGTGGTTAGTAAACTTGAAGGAGACATAAGTGTGAGAATATCGTTGAATGATGCTTAGTTAGTTAATACATGTGAAAGTTTTTTATCAAGTTTTAGAGGTTCGCGTATATCAGAATTAGAGGTTTTGATGGATTCACAATTAATATACCTAGGTATGTCATTGATAAATTTGTGTTGGTTGAAATTTGCAAACAAATTAGAGAATTGAATAAGAGGTACCAAGAAAAAAAAAAAAAAAAAGGCATGTGTTCCTTTCCTGATCGTTTTTTCACTTATCAATGTAAACATAATTCTAATGCATTGATTATTGAGAGGTAATTGATCAAATATATATTACATTTGTTTAAAAATTTTGTTAAACATAATTTATAACTTGGGCCAAGATTTCATTGTGTTCATGGGATTGAAGATTATTGGGTTGACTGTGCTAATGAAGTGAGCCCTCTAACAGTGTGCCCTCCGATAGTGAGTTGTCCAATGAGCACTATTGTAATATTTTGTAACAAGTTATAAGATATTGAGATTTAACCCTCTCCATGGTTTTTCCCTTATGGGTTTCCACGAAAAAATATTGGTGTCAAGTGTTGCTTTCATAGTTTCCTTCCTCTTTACTGCAGTTAATTATGTTGTGTGAATGGCTATTTAAAAATTTTAACGTGTTAAAGAGAATGTTGATTCACCCCCCCTCTTAGTATTCTTATCTTACACCCAATATTTGCAAAGACAAGGGGAGAGGATACACATATAAATGTTTGGGTCCACCCAACAAAAGTGCAATTCCACCAGAGACAATAAACACATATTCATTAAACTTAAGAAATTGAAGTGTTGTTTACACTAGAAATCACAAACACTTAAGGTTTTAAAGAGATTTTTCTTTGACTTAGGTCTTGTAGCACACATGTTAGAAATTTTTTCTTTTTAAGATCCTTGCTCTTTCCTTGCCAAGATTCTACACAAAATATTAGTAACATAGTAATCTCTACCCTTTGAATAAATTATAAAAAGTAGAAATTTGAAATGATAGAAAATGAAATTTTACCTCTTGTCTTCACTAGGCAAATGTGGTACAAATTTTTGTGTGTGTGATACATATTTCTACAGCAGGGATATGCATCTCCACAATAAAAAATAAATCCTTATAAAAGACACAACTACACAAAAGGAAAGTAGATCCTTAAGAAAGAAGGAAGGAATGGTTGAGCAAACTATTCTTGCCCCCCAATGTAGAGACAATAACAACTAAGCTATTATGTTGCTACCCAAGTATGATTGCACATGAAATTATACCATCATGAATGAAAATGAGCCCCAACAGGTAAGCTACAAATGTCACATAATGAAGAGTAACACAATAGCCACTAGTGCTATTTAATTACATGAGAAAATGAAAGAAAAAGTTGAACATGATGTGCTATAATAATGATGCCATTTACCAACCTATCTCTTAAAAGACTTTACAATTAATGAAAGTAAGACCATACATGAGATGATTAGCACAAAAGAAGAAATTTATGTGGTTACTTATCGAGTTCCATAATTTGTAAAGGCGAGAGAGCTATAACATCCTCATCGTTCTACCCTTTCAACTCACCAAGTTTTATCCCCCAAGTAAAAGAAATACATTGCCAAGAAATACAAGTAATAAAATTTCTCTTTTTCTTTTCAATTCAAATTACATAATTGAAATAAACCTCTTTTCAAATTTATTCATCACGAAACATATACAATATCATATTCATTAACATATGAATGCATTTACATTATCCTTTTCAAACTTCCATTTTGCTTTAGGAATATTTGAATACAAGTAAGCTTCTACTATGTTTAAAGAGTACATAAGTAATACATAATGGTCTAGATGTTCTTCCTGGCATACATCCTCAAATATCAGCCACCAACTGCATTAGGAAGAGCATCACTCAAGCGCTTTTCCACCCAACCAAGACTTAATAGTCCCTCATGCCTCTTCTAACTAAAGCGGCCCGACCCTTTGACGAAGAGTTTGGTTTGGTAACCTCACAATGCAATATAGACTTTTGAGCATAGTGTTGTGTCCTACATAACTAGAGCTACCATACATAGGCTACAACCTACATGTATGACGTTCCTTGTCTAGTATGTAAACTTGGATCACAGTGAACCAACAATGTAGACAATGGCAACCTACACTACTTTGGCCAAAGAATTCATCACCCAGAGTGAGAGTCATATGTCCACCCACTTCATTGCTATATTGGTAAATTGACCATTAATTCTATTCCCATACTTTTCCCATAAGGTTAATTAATAGAATGACTATCTAGATTATTCCCATCCATGGATTATCCTAACCCCAGGATTAACCAAATCAATCATCCCTACATACTAAAGATACACACCATAGCATAGCATTATTATAGTAAGTTGACCATTTATCCTATTCTCATACCTTTCTCATAAGATCAAATAATAGAATGACTATCTAGGTTTATTCCTATCCATAGATTAACATAACCCTAGGATTAACCAAATCAATCATTCTTATGTACTATAGATACATATCATATCATAGCTCTATCTTAGCTATTACATACATAATGTAAATCTATTCACAAGGATTGTCGAGTTTCTATCAACTCAAGAATGCATATCCTATAAGTAATTCAATTCCAATCATTGCTTCAATAAAGCATAATTCTAACTTATCAATCACATACATGTATATATTCATAAGATTACAAATTTTTATTACTCAAGAATATATGTACTCCAAGTAACACAATTCCTATCATAGCTTCAACTAAGCCTATACAACATCATAATCCATATATAACATATCAATATAAAAGAGAGGGTAATCCTCATGCCTGGATTATGGCTACCATGCAATAACAATTCCTTCCTCCAATGATGCTAGATTCACAACATATCCTCTAACACAACAATTCCCAAGCCTTCAACAAAAGTATCTAGCCTATTCTCTCACACCAAGTGCACTATTTCCTTCTCTCCCAATAAAGATCGATGGAACAATGTGTTGGCAATTGACACTCATTTGATTGGTTTCATATGTTGTCATTGATGGCAACATATTTTGGCTTCATTATTTGGTTTGGTACTTCATCGACAAACACTTCACTGGCACTGGCAGGTATCTTCACCGGTAGGAAGAATTCTATGGGTATCGGTATTGAAGGCCGACATGATTTGCGGATTAGGCAAGGATAATAACCAACAAATAGGGTATTGGTATAGGAGGCTGACATCATTGGGAGATTCGGAAATCAGAAATTCACTTTGTTATTTATGCATATATGTAATGAGCTGACATGAATAATAATTTTTATATTATCTATGTAAGCTGACATGAGTCATGAAGGAATGTAAGGGTATATAGTTCAGTTATGTTAGACAGTTCAAATAACCAGAAGACAATTGAGAGGGGGGGGGTGAATCAACTATCATAGATTATCGGAACTATTAGAAATTTAAAACTTTAATACCGGAACCCAAAATATAAATATCGGGATGCTTAAACCAAATACCGGAATAGAAGTTAAACCAATTAAGCATAAATAGTAATCACAGAATAAAGACCATCCATATGACACCAAGATTTATACGTGGAAAACTCGGTAAAGGGAAAAACCATGGTGGGAAGCCTACCCAAAATCAGATAATACTTCTATAGTAAGTATGTGAATTACAATTGAGGGGCCTGCACTTGCAAGAACGCCAACAACCTATAGCACACTACTCATCACAAAAGGAGCCTCACTGACTACATAGAAATCCATACTACAATGCGAAGAAGTGTTGAACTACAAAATATAGTATCTCCTATGCCTAAGTATAGTTCTGGTTAAGCTCAATACCAGAGGACTAAATCCTCTCACATAAACCCAATTTGGTCTCCAATGATCGACCAACTCCTCTGCATAAATGATATTACATTATTTGCACATTACTTTCTTTGACCATGACCTCTAACATAACTATTATGATCTACAATGAGATCTTACATCTATATATACAAACCCTCAACCATAAACAATTAGGTCGGCCACCAGATAATAAACCAATTACATACTTACAAACTATGTTGGCCTTAGACCAAACAAATAATATCCAACACATAAGACATCCCAGAAACACATCGAGAGGTCCAATCCACAAGTTACATTAATGTCGGTCCATAACCTAGATCAACCGGGACCCAGTGTAGGTCCACACGTTACAACAATGATCTCCATCCACCAAGTCTCAAACATGATCACCAACAACATCCTGAAACTCCACCAAAAGCTACACCAACACCACTCATGCAATTCATCAAAGATCTTCATCAAAATCTTTGTCGGTGAAACCCTCGTTGGAACTAGAAACTAAGCTTCTAGGCAAGTGGGATAGCATCCGATCACTAGACCAAAACCAACAAACCGAATATGAGCATGAGTATCATGAACAAGCCAATTCCATCACAAGATCATACCAGAGCCTACTGGATCATGCCAGATCCAAATCAACCAGAATCCACTCAACCTATCAGGACCGGAAGGGTGTCGGTAAAGCATCCAAATAGTTAGTGTTGGTATCAATAAAAAACATCAATGCAACACATAATCAATTCCACCAAATGGCCAGCAATCTCCCCCTTTGGCATTGATGGCAACACTAGATGTAAAAAACATCTAAGTACCAAGAAATGTCAAACAAGTCTCCCCCAATGGAAGACAACCAACAAACTCCTACATACAACTCTGAATGTCAATATCTCTCCCTTTACTTTTCTTATTCATATCTCTCCCCCTTTGACTTTTTCTTTTTCTTTCTTTGTCTTTTTCACATCTATATCTCTCCCCCTTTGACATCAATGCAAGAAATCTGACAAAAATATCAAAGCAAAAACATAAACCACTGAATAACAAAGCTGACTACTTCCCCTGAGCAGTAGAATCCCACATTAGTGCCAGAATGAATAGTATATCTGATAATGCATGTAGACTGATGCCAAACCGCATCAATCAAGTCTCTACCGGAGGGGTAAAAACTCACAATCTGTCTCTCAAGAACTCAAATGATTCCTTGGGCAAAGCTTTAGTGAAAATATATGCAATCTGTTCTTTAGTGTTCACATAAACCAATCTAAATTCATTTTCTTCCACCTTTTCCTTCAAAAAGTTATACTTGATAGATATGTGCTTTGTTTTAGAATGAAATACCGGATTCTTTGATATATCAATAGCAACACAGTTATCACAGTGAATAATTACCAGTGCATCACAATCCACCTTTATATCCTTCAACATTTGCTTCATCCATAAAACTTGTGTACAGTTAGTAGTAGCAGCAACATACTCAACTTCAGCAATAGATAAAGAAGTACATGATTGTTTCTTGTTGATCCATGAAACCAACTTCTTTCCAAGAAAGAAAGCTCCATCGGAAGTGCTTTTCCGGTCATCATCTCTAGCCCAATCAGCATCTGTATATGCACATAAAGTAAAGATATCATCCTTTGGGTACCACAAGCCATATTCTAATGTACCTTGCAAGTATCCAAAAATCTTTTTCACTACAATCTCATGATTTTCTCTAGGATCACTCTGAAATCTTGAAACAATACAAACAACATTCACAATGTCGGGCCTAGTCTGAGCCAAATAAAGCAGACCTCCAATCATAGATTTGTATCTTGTAGGATTTATCGGTGCAGAAACATCTTTTCTTGTCAATTTCTCACTTGTAACCATAGAAGTACTTACCGGTTTAGAATCTCCCATACCAAATTTCTTCAATAATTCCTTAGCATATTTAGTTTGACAGATGAAAATACCTTTGTCAGTTTGAGTAATCTGCAAACCTAATAAGAATTGCATCTCACCAATCATAGACATCTCAAATTCTTTCTCCATATTCTTAGAAAATTCTATGCATAACTTATCTTCACCTCCGAAAATAATGTCATCAACTAATTCAATAATCAGTATATCATCATCAATGATCTTATAATATAAATTACTGTCAACACTGCCCTTAGTAAAACCAATATTCAAAAGATATGTATCCAACCTTGCATACCAAGCTCTAGTTGCTTGTTTCAATCCATTTAAAGTTTTCCTTAACCTGCAAACCATATATGTATCATCTGATAGTGAAAAACCATCAGGTTGCTCAATATAAACTTCCTCATCAAGATACCCATTCAAAAATGCACATTTAACACCCATCTGATAAACCTTGTAGTTTTTATAAGCACCATAGGCAAGAAATAATCTTACAGTTTCAATCCTAGCTACAGGTGCAAAAGTCTCTCCATAATCAATTCCTTCCTTTTGAGAATATCCTTTACAAACCAATCTAGCCTTATTCCTTATAACTTGACCATCCTCATTCAATTTATTCCTAAAAACTCATTTAGTTCCAATAATATTTTTATTTTTAGGTCGGGGAACCAAGGTCCATTTGTTATTTTTATCAATCTAATCTAATTCTTCTTCCATAGCTTTCAACCAATATTCATCTTTACATGCCTCAATTACTAATACTGGTTCATTTTGTGAAATTAAACATACCTCATTAGTTGCTAGTCTTCTTCTTGTCATCACTCCATTGCTCTTATCCCCAATGATCTGATCTTCTGAATGATTCAATCTCACATACCTAGGAGTCTTCTGACTTTCTGTTCCTCTTCCCTATTCTTCAGTTACTGTAGAATTCTTTGATGCTGCCGGAGTAATTGGTTCAACACTTTGTTCTGGTAAAGGTGCTACAGGTTCAGATATAATCATTTCCATTGTCGGTTCCTTCTCATAAACTCTGATTTGACTTCTGTTCAACTCATCTACTTTGACATTAGCACTCTCCACAATTCTCTTCAATCTCTTGTTATAACATCTATATGTTTTGCTTTCATTGGAATAACCAAGAAATATGCCTTCATCACATCTAGGATCAAATTTCCCAATGATATCATCTCTCTTGATATAACATTTACTACCAAAAATTCTGAAATACTTAACTATAGGTGTATTGCAAAACCATAATTCATAAGGTGTCTTACTGATTTCTCCTTTGATATGCACTCTGTTGAATGTATAAACCACCATTCTCACTACTTCTCTCCAGTAGATATGAGGTAGACTAGCTTCCATCATCATTGTTCATGTTTTCATATCTCACCTGGTAACCATCAAGTTTAGCAATCTTCACTGTAGGGTCATCTTCATTAAGAGTCTCCAACTTATCCCATATAGCCTTTCCAGATGATTTGTCAATTAATCCCATTATTTGTTGATCAGAAAGTGCACACAAGAGGGATACTCTTGCTCTACAATCATTCTCAAGCTCCTTGTTTAGGTTTTCCAGAGGAGGATTGCTAGATCCTGGATTATAAGGTGTGACACCATTCAGTGTGATCTCCCAAATTTCCTTGCCAAGACATCTCAGATGAGTCTCCATCCAAATCTTCCATATTGTGTAATTTGTTCCATCAAGCCTCAAAATATCCCTTCGAAAGATAGCTCTAGAAGAACTGGATGAACTTGAACTGTTAGTCGCCATAGGATCTTCCTCAAGCAGTTAAGCTTTCTGTAGAGATGACTAAAGCTCTGATACCGATTGTTAGACAGTTCAAATAACTGGAAGACAACTGAGAGGGGGGGGGGTGAATCAGTTGTCACAGATTACCGAAACTATTAGAAATTTAAAACCTTAATCTCGGAACCCAAAATATAAATACCAGAATGCTTAAACCAAATACTGAAATAGCAGTTAAACCAATTAGGCATAAAAAATAATCACAGAATAAAGAACATCCATATGACACCAAGATTTATACGTGGAAACCCCGATAAAGGGAAAAACCATGGTGGGAAGCCTACCCACAGTTAGATAATACTTCTGCAGTAAGTATGTGAATCACAATTGAGGGGCCTGCACTTGCAGGAAGGCCAACAACCTAGAGTGGACTGCTCATCATAAAAGGAGCCTCACTGACTACATAGAAATTCAGACTATAATCCGGAGAAGTGTTGAACTGCAAAAGATAGCATCTCCTATGCCTGAGTACAGTTCCGATTAAGCTCAATATCAGAGGACTAAATCCTCTTACATAAACCCAATTCGATCTCCAATGATCGACCAACTCCTTTGCCTGAATGATATTACATTATTCGCACATTACATTCCTTGACCATGACCCATAACATAATTATGATGATCTACAATGAGATCTTACATCTATATATACAAACCTTGGACCATAAACAATTAGGTCGGCCTCCAGATAATAAACCAATTACATAATTACAAACTATGTCAGCCTTAGACCAAAATATCCAACACATAAGACATCCCGAAAACACATCGAGAGGTCGAATCCACACATTGCATTGATGTCGGTCCATAACCTAGATCAACCGAGACCCAATATAGGTCCACACGTTACAACAATGATCTCCATCTGCCAAGTCTTGAACATGATCACCAACAACATCCTAAAACTCCTCCAGAAGCTGCACCAACATCACTTATGCAATTCATCAAAGATCTTCATCAAAATATCTTTCGGTGAAACCCTCGTCAAAACCATAAACTAAGCTTCTAGGCAAGCAGGATAACATCTAATCATCAAACCAAAACCAACAGATCGAATATGAGCATGAGTATCATGAACAAGCCAATTCCATCACAAAATCATATCGGAGCCTACCAGATCATGCCAGGTCCAAATCAACCAGAATCCACTCAACCTATTGGGACCAAAAGGGTACCGGTAAAGCATCCAAACAACTAGTGTTGGCATCAATGACAAAACATCAATGCAACACATAATCAATTCCACCAAATGGCCAACAAGTTATTAGATCATTTTGAGATATGATGTTCTTAGATTAGATCAGTAATGTGAAGATCATGTATATGAGGTCATTTGTGTAAGAGATCAATATTCTGTATTGATTTGTAGATGATTTTGGATGCACTCACAAAGTGAAGGTTATTCCAGTAAGGGTTTAGGGTTTCAGAATTGGAACAGTCATAGCTTGAACTTGAACTCAATCAGGAATAACAGATGCATTAAATGAGTTTAGTTTTATGTTTCATTATTCAAAGTGACTGTAGTCAGTGAGACTTCTTTGTGTTGAGTAGTGTGCTCTAGGCAGCAAGCCTTCCTGCATGTGCAAGCCACCATATTATGTAATATCTATTCATATGACCAGCAAATTGATTTAGTGGGTCACAAATCTCAGCATGGTTTTTCCTCTTTGAGTTTTTCCACGTATAAACTCTTTGTGTTATGGTATTCATTTGTGTGATTGGTTCATTGATTGCATTACTTCTTTCAATTATATTTGTATCGGTTTACCAGTTGGTGAATGCATGTTATAATAAGGTTAAAATTGAACATTCCGACAGAACACTGATTCACCCACCCCCCCCCTCTCAATGTTCTTGGATTCCAACAATTGGTATCAGAGCCTTGTGCATCGGAGGAAGCCTAACAGCTTGAGGGAGATCCTGAATCCGGAATCCATGGAAATGAGTATGGAGAAACAACTTGAGGTAGCATTTGAAGATTATGATGTTGAAAGCATGAAGAACTTGAAGTTACAAGATGAATTAAATTTTGCAAAGGAATTCATTCTTATCCTGCAGGAGAGGCTATCATCTGTTTAAGCTAGGAGGAAGGAACTTCTGCAAAATCAGGATAATGAAGAGAAAGATGCCCTTAAAGAAAAATGTCAGAAGCTGAGTCAAGAGAATGCTGTTATGAAAAATGAAATGCAAGCCCTAACTATGAGGATGTCAAAGGAGATTGAAGACCGAAAGATGAATGAAGAAAACCTTGGGAGATCTCTGAAAGACAGATTTGAAGAATGCATCCGGTTGGCTCATGAAAATGATGTGTTGAGAATAGAATTAGTGCAATCCAAAAACAATGAACAATAACTTGAAAGACAGATGATAATCCCAAGAGATGATCTGACTATTGCAAATGAGTACAAGGACAAATTCAAGGTTAGTTCAGCACAACTTAATGAACTATTGGAAAGACAAAGGTAGAACAAAGACTCTAGAGGACTTGGATTTGAACAAGGGCAAAGCTCTGGTACTGCAAATGAAGATCAAACATCCGTTATGCACGATGATCAGAACAACAGGAACTAGAGGACACCAATAAGGCAGCTCAATGCTTACAAATTCAATGGTAGATGCTTTGTTTGTAATAAATTTGGTCATATGGCTAGGCAATGTAGAAATAGAGCAAATCAAAACTATAATTCTACTCTCGGTCAGTGTTCCAAATGCAATGAGTATGGTCATAAGACAAAAGATTGCAAAATGAATGTAAAATGCCATGCATGTGGAAAATTTGGGCATATGGCTAACCAGTGCAGGTCAAGCAATTATCCTGGTTATAGAAAAGCAAATCAAAAGAACAATATTACATGACATGCATGCAACAAGATTGGACACATAGCCAAGTTTTGTAGAATAAAAAATCTACCGATTAGCAATGATGGATCAAATGATAAAGGGAAAGAAAAGATCAATAAAATCTGGCAAGATCATACCAAGAAATGGGTGAGGAAGTTAGATGATCAAACAACAAATGGAACTGCTCTGGTTACTCAACCGCCAGAGCATATTGATCCTGCACTGGCATGAAGCTCATCCGGTAACTGAGGTAGATGCCTTAGGGGTAGGCAAATTTCATGAAAATATTGCACAAGCCCCAAGAAGGAGATCTGGATGATTGTTCCAGACATTGGAAAATGTTTATCCGACATGGAGATGTCCGAACGAGATCCAGTATGTTCCACCAGAAGACATTTATATCAATGATGAATTGGGGTTTCTTGAAGGTTAAAAGGTTGAATCCACTTCATTTTTTATCAGCTTTCATTTAGAGCGATTAAGAGAGATACAAAGCGAGTCTAAGGCAATTCAGAGCAATCAGAAATCTTCATCAGCGATTCCACTGACACTCGAAAGAATTATCTAGGGTTATTCACCGACAACCATTTCTTAGGTATTTATCACAATCATATCTCATCATGGAAGTTGGATCATCCTCTGCACCTACTTTCATTGCAAATCCAACCGTTGTCAAGGTTAAGGATCGTACCAAGCCAATTTTTAATCCATGCCTGCATATTGCCACCTTGAATGATTCGATTGGTGCATTTTCACGTGTTTTAAAAGGAGTTGTTTATGTGGAAGACGTCAGAGCATATATTCATTGCACATTAAGGATTTGGGTACCAATGACATCAAGAATATGTACATGAATGAGTTGATGGGTGACTCCAGTAAGATAAAACCTGAATATAACCACATTGAAGATCTAGGGTTTACTGTCATCCTTGATATCCCTGAATTTGAAGATGAGATCATTTGGTATGTATTGAGCATGGTTCATGGAGAGTTCATTTGGTTGGACATGCCATATAAGATCACAAAGGAGGCCATTAGGGCCATCACTGGTTTGCCACAAATTGGTCAGCGTTCGTAGAAAAAGATTTCAAATGATCAAGTTAAAAAACTCACCGACGCAACTTCGGACCGACGATTGATGAGGGTCAGCACCATCACTGACTAAGTCATCAGATTTGGCAACATGATCATTGGGTATAAGGTAACTCAATCCAACCATCTCAATTCTATTTCTAGCTCCTGCATATATGTCGTACATAAAATTATGAAGGAAAATGAGAAAATAGATCTTTGTGAATGGATAAAAGATGAGTTGATCAGTAACCTTGGAAATATTAAAGGAGAGAAAAGGGGGGTATTCTAGTATGGGAATCTCATTATCAGCTTAATGCTATTTTTCCTTAATTAAACTCCCAGTTTTGGAAAGAGACAGTGGGCATTTGACATCCCGGTAGGTAGACAATTGAAGCAATCCATTGCTAACTCGGGAAGCTTGCGAGATGATAAGGTTTGGGGTTATTTCAAGGCATTTCAAAAAACAATGAAATCCAAAGAGAGGGTTCCCAAACACATTGTTGACAAATACTCAACCGAAATCTGCTTTATGGTCAAAAAGGATGAAACCTTAATGGAAGCAGTTAAACCCCAGAAGATATGGATAGAGGAGATGGGGTATGAGGTTGATGCTATGATTCTGGATGCTTATGCTAAAATGGTGATTGATGCTCCAATTGATGAGGTTGAAAAGTCTTTTGGTACTGCAAAGCAAAAGGAGAAAGAGGTTCAAACTGAATTCAATCGGAAGAAGAGGGAGAAATAGAAAGGTAAGGGCAACAAATTTGTTGAAAAAGTATCCCAAGACATCAAGGCCTTAATGGAAGTTGTACCGACAAAAGGAAGGAAGAGGAAAGAGCCTGAAATCTTTATTGAGCCTATTCCATTAGACTCTAGAACTGAAGATGACACTCCTTTAACATTCAAAAGGGTATTGAGAAAGAAAGGTGAGGAGCCTAAGGAGGAGGTAAGGAAGCAGCCGGTAAGAAAGGTCACAATCAAGGTACTGGCCAACAAACCTGCAAAGAGGAGACCTGCTCCAAAGAAAAGAGCTTGAAAGGAAACATCTCTTACACCCTCTACACCATCCGGTACCAACAGAAGAAAGAAGAAGGAAGACATAAACCTTGCTATTGAAATCGGTAATCTATCTATAATCCCTCCTAAGACTTGTGCAAAATTGATAGATGAAATCACCAAGGATGGAATTTTGAAAAATACATAATACTATTATGAACACTTAGATGATGATGAGCAGAAGGAAATTGAGGAAGCAATTTTGTTACACCTAGATATATATAAGAAGGCTTTATTAAAAATTGAAAAGAAAATACTGACACAACTGTATAATAATCTAGATGCTAGGAGATTATCCACTATAGAGGAGGACCAACACATAAAAATTCAAGAGTTATTAACTACTTGTGGCTCAATTACTCCAAAAGAGTTGGATATGACCCTTGAAGTTGCAAACAAAATAATTTTTCGTAGCAAGCACATGATAATTAGCCTTATGGTAGGTAGGGTTAAGGAAATAATCAGTGAAACCCACAAGGTATGGGTCCAATTCTTTGTTGACAACCCTGGTTTCTTCTCTTCACCAAAAGCTAATCCTAAGACTAACACTATTGACATCGCGACTGAAGGGAAAGGCAAAGGTGTAGTGGGTGCCCCACCCACAATTTTAAAGGATACTAAGGAATTTGATGTAGAGCCCCCGATAGAATCAAATGTATAGGACAAAGAGGAGATACCGACAAAAGTAGATAATGTACATATATCGACAGATACACAAAATGTATAGGTTATAGATGTTGAGGACAATAGTCCTCTGGATCAAAATATACAGATTGAGGATACCGTTAATGAGGAACTGACAGTAACAAATACTGCACCAAGTGGCCACTAGTGCAAAAGAGGATGTTATTAAAGGAAATAAACTAGATGAGAAGGACAAAGGGATAAATCTTGAAGGTGAAAAAGAAAAAGAAATTCAAAATGAAATAAGTGCTTTTGCACAATTATCAAAGAAAAAGGGAGAGGAATCCGGTAGGGAACTGGTAGCCAACACATGTTTGTTGTCAATTGACACCTCCCAGATAGAGAATAAGAACATAACTAAGATGAGTTTTACTGAGCTCATGATGATTGCTGCTCAAAAGATGATGAAGGAAGGGTCAGTGGACAAGGGAATAATTGATCAATCAATTCCAATTTTGCACAAACTTGTCCCAAAGTGCCAGTTTGACAAAAGAGCAAGCCCATTTGGCAAGCTCAGAATAATTATTGAGCACATCTCTAAGGATTTTCAATCATTGCAGCAAATATCTAACCGACAAGCATTGGAAAGATTCACTCAAGCTAAGAAAGCCACTTTTGATCAAATGATTGAATCAAAAAGAAACAAATTACTGACAAATTGAAATTAATTGATAATGCTTTAAGGCAATGTATAAATATATACAGAGTATGTTGTAACACCAGATAACTAACTGAAGATATAGATAAAGGCATTAAAGATTCTCAGGATAAAATTCTAGGTATAGTAAATTCTTTTGATGGTTCCAATTCTTTGACTACATCTATTGATCGATAGATTTTGTTGTTAGAAGTTCAAATTTCAACTCTTGAAAGGGATAGAGATAAAATCAATAGAAGAGTTAAAGGGCTCAAAGGATTGGCGAGTCCCCGGTTGGACTCCTTGAGTGTACATAAAAAGGAATGCATAGATATGATTGGAAATCCCACACCAACAAAGATTAAGGAGAAAGAGTCCCATGCTCATATGCTTAATGGACTTGTATCAGTCTCTGACACATTCAAATCTGGCTGGGACACTTATCTAGAGCTTTTGGAGAGAGCCTATCCAGAAATTTTCAAGTATATTCAGCTCCGGTAAGGTGTTTTGGGACACACTCTTTGTACAAAATTTCATTCTTTATCCCGTTTTTTGGTGCTTTTTGGCATTGATGTCAAAAGGGGAGGAGTGTAGGTGAAAAATAAATCCTTGACATCAAGAGATAAGGAGTATTTCTATAGATCATGATTACATATGACATATTCAGCTCATGGGGAGCAGTCTCAGGGTGAATTCGGCAGATGGAAACCATTGTCATTTTTCACATGAGTGTTGCCATCAATGCCAAAGGGGGAGATTGTTGGCAATTGACACTCATTTGATTGGTTTCATATGTTGTCATTGATGGCAACATATTTTGACTTCATTCTTTGGTTTGGTACTTCACCAACAGACACTTCACCGACACCGATAGATATCTTCACCGGTAGGAACGATTCTATGGGTATTGACATTGAAGGCCGACATGATTTGTAGGTCAGGCAAGGATAATAACTGACAAACATGGTACCGGTATAGGAGGTCGACATCATCAGGAGATCCGACAATTGGAAATTCACTTTGTTATTTATGCATATATGTAATGAGTCGACATGAAAAATATTTTTGTATTATCTATGTAAGCCGACATGAGTCATGAAGGACTGTAAGGGTATATAGATCAATTATTATATCATTTTGAGATATGATGTTGTTAGATTAGATCAGTAATGCGAAGATCATGTATATGAGATCATTTGCGTAAGAGATCAATATTCTGTAATGATTTATAGATGATTTTGGATGCGCTCACAAAGTAGAGGTTATTCTGGTAAGGGTTTAGGGTTTCAGAACCGGAACAGTTAGAGCTTGAACCGAAACTCGATCAGGCATAATAGATGCATTAAATGAGTTTAGTTTTATGTTTCATCATTCAAAGTGACTATAGTCAGTGAGACTTCTTTGTGTTGAGCAATGTGCTCTAGGCGGTAAGCCTTCCTGCATGTGCAGGCCCCCATATTATGTAATATCTATTCATATGGCCAGTGAATTGATATTGTGGGTCACAAATCCCACCGTGGTTTTTCCTCTTTGAGGTTTTCCATGTATAAACTCTTTGTGTTATGATGTTCGTTTGTGTGATTGGTTGATTGATTGGATTAATTCTTTCAATTATATATGTATCGGTTTACCAGTTGGTGAATGCATGTTATAATAAGGTTAAAATTAAACATTTTGACAGAACACTGATTCAACCCCCCTCTCAATGTTCTTGGATTCCAACACAATGAACAATAAGTAAAAAGAGATTATGGAGATAAAATGATGAGAAGAGAGCGAAATGCGAGAGATGCAAGATGAGATGATATGATCTCCAAAAGATGAGATATGCCCCTCTATTTATACATAAAATTCGAGAGACTTAATGCTACAATTAGTCTTTCTAATTTGCCACATATCTCTTACTTATCGCCACCACTAAGACCGTGTGGCCACTTTCTAGCTCCATTATCGACACGTAATAGTCCACCAAAATAATACTATGAATCATCCTTTACTAAGTCAAATATGACGATTAATCAATCTCCACACATAACTATACAAATAGAACTCTATCTCCAAATACATGTAAAAATTATAAGTATTAATAACTAGGTTGTTACCTAGTCAACTATCTCACATACTCTTAATCACTATTGAATTTTACCTAATTACCATCGTCTTATCGACCAAGTCTTATTACTATGAAATGGATCAATGTTTTTAACCAAGGTGTCAATCCCATTAAATTTATCCCATACAAAGTGGAATGGAAGGGTTGATGTGTGTATGGCGCTTCATATAATAGCACTTGCTTTGCATGTGAAAGGGAAAAGGTGGCGGTTCAAATAACCATCGCCCTCCCCCTTTGGGGTAGGGTGTGTCACCTTCTATGGTGGGCGCCCCCTCCCAACTTCCACGTAGTATCGTGGTAGACCCAACTTATGATATTGACCGAGCCTTTCCACTTTCATGGTAACATACATGTAGACCATTCCACACTCACCACTATGTGGTGTTTGATCAACCCATAGGTGGTATACATTGAATTAATATGCAGCCTCGATATATATATATATATATATATATATATATATATATATATATATATATATATATATATATATATATATCCAAGAAGAAAAGGAAATGAATCTAACATCATTTTTTTTCTTTCGGGTTCGCGAGAGAGGAAAATGAAAGTCAAAAAAAGGGAAAAATAAGGGCATTTGGGAAAAAACGATTTATCTCAATTAATAAACCGGCTAAAAATCCCAACGATAAAGCAGCTAACACAGGCGTTGTGGAAAGATATGTTTTTATATCTTGCATTGTTCGTAAGTTCTCCTTCTCAATCATGATGGATATATTATATGGTCAACTACATTCGTAGTTTTTATATATATATATATATATATATATATATATATATTTTGAATACTCAAAGAATTTAACCAAAACATTAAACTTAATAAACATATTTATACACGTATAATCTATTATTTGATAATCAAATAGCACTTTATAATTATCGATCGATGTGTATAGATATTCTAACCATATATATATATTCATTGAAGATATGAACACACAAGATAAAAACCTATCATAGAGATTCAATCCAACATTCCAAACAAGGATATTCAAACCAAGACATTACGACACTTCACTAATCGTCACCAATACAAAACATTACCCAAACAACATAAGACATCTTATCATTGCCCAACTAATCTAACTCAACTTGACCAACTAGGCTGTGAGTGTGTGATAGCTCAATAAGGCACATATATAAGATTACCGAACCAAATTCCTCTCCCAAGTGATACTCTTCCTCCCCTTTGGAGGATCATTCATTTCCTACATCCAACTCAACACATTACAACAGTAGTCATCTGTTATTAAAACACCATATATTTCATCTTTAATTATATTCAGAATATAAGAATGATTGCACATTCATTCATCCATTTTCCAAATCAAGATAAATGTATTCAAAGAATTTTCACTTGCTTAAAATATTTTAGTCGAAACAAGAAATAGTAAATTGTAATGTCAAAGTAGGGTGTAAGAATAGCAATCAAATAGTCTCTTAAGATTTTGATTAAGATTTGGTATTCTCTAGAAAAAGGGAGAGTGATTAGGCACTATTGTCATGTCATGTAAAGGAATGTATGTATATCAAGGAGAAGTAGGGGAACTTATGCCATTTCTATAATAAGATATAAGATCTATAGGGACCTTGAATCCTTTTTCCATACATCCAATATCATGTCCATTATATCCTTGTTTCAAAAGCATGTCAAAACCAACATTGTAATATGTATGAAACTCTAATGTAGAAAGATTTCCATCACAAACCTCATTGAAATCAATAGTGTAAGAATATTGTGAAGCGCAAAAAGGATGAATGGATGAATAGGGATTGATCCTTGTTGGAAGATACACATATTTATTAGCATCATTCATGTCCATTTGGGAGGTAAAGGATTATTCTTTCATTGGGTTGTTCTTATGAATTTCACCATTGTGTTCATCTTTATCTTTGCTTAATATAATGCCTTCAAGAAAATGAGTATCATGATGTTTTAAAATATCTTGATTAGAAAAATAGTCTGTAGGTGAGGAATATGCCTCTATGTCCATCAAAGTGTTAAGATTTAGGCTATCCATATCTAAGTCATGTTCCTCTTGCATCAAAGTATTCTCAAAGGGAGGTTATTTTTGGGAGGAGTCATCATTCTTCAATGCTTCATCTCCAAGAGAGAGATCATTGAAGGAAGTGATGAAGATATCTTCTTCTCACACCTAAAAGTTTTGACGAATAAGAGAAACTTTAGGAGAGGGACACACATGGTTCATTAGGGCCTCATCTCTAGAAGGGAGGGTATTGGAATTAATAGAAGGTATTGCTTCATAAAGGGCATTGTCAATCATATCAACTTCTTGTATCACATAAAATTCTTCATGAATAAGATTTATCTTGGAAGGTAAAGATGCAAAGAGGAGATTGTGAATCATATCAAATTCTTGTATCACAAAAACTTCTTCATGAATAGGATTGATCTTGGAGTGAATGGAAGGTAGATCTTCAAAGAGAAGATTGTTAATCATCACAATAACATCCTCTTAAGTGGGATGAGTTTTGGGGGATGTAGAGGACGATTTAATTGAGATGAAGTCATCAAGGGCTTCATCTAACATATTAGAGCCATTACTACTAAATGACTTATCAAAGACATTGAAGTATATTCAATATGGCTTTCTTCAAGATAGAGATAGATTTTTATTTTTGAAGTTTTGGTTTCTAATCTAAGAGAAGAAAAACTTGGTCTAACAAATGCAATTAATTGATTTAATCTAATGTAATGAAACATCTAAAACACTAATGCAATGTCAACTAATAATATGAAAGACACAATAATGCATGCAATGAGATTTTTTTTTGGCTTTTTTTGAATTAAAATGCATTATGAAATAACAGTGCAAGTAATGGAAAAAGGATGCAATTAACTAAGAAATGCAAATACACAAGCAATGCATGGATGCATCTAAATTTGAAAATTTCATGCAAAATCATATCTAAACTAAAAATCAAAAGTGCTGCAAATGTAAGAAGAACCGCATTCACCAAAATGCAATGGGAATAAGGATCCACTAATCTAGCTATGTAAACAAGGAATTAATAGACTTCCAAATTTTTAATATTAAAGGGGAATGAAATCAATAGATTCAACCTCAAATCTATGGGGAAGAGGGTTGAATGTAGATTGGATTCCACTCTGCTTGATTGAGTTAAAAATGAACAATTAAAATGATATGAATTTAATGCAAGATCTAGGGTTAATGATGTAAAATCGACAATAATCAACATGCACAAATCATTTC
This sequence comes from Cryptomeria japonica, assembly GCF_030272615.1. Taxonomy (NCBI): domain Eukaryota; kingdom Viridiplantae; phylum Streptophyta; class Pinopsida; order Cupressales; family Cupressaceae; genus Cryptomeria; species Cryptomeria japonica. The sequence goes on from NC_081415.1 coordinate 344,010,315, forward strand.
AGATTAGATATGCAAACATAAAGTAAAAAAGATCTCGAAATGAGAAATAGAGAGGAGTCAATGATGCTTGGGCACCATTGTCCAAGAGGGTTGGATGCAGACAATAGATATATTTTTGGGATCGAGATGCTATTAAGAGTGTTTCCCCAAAATTTTATCGAAATAGTGTTGGACAATGGTGTGTAAGTGACCTTGTCCTCACTTTTTCACCTCTACAAAAGTTGGTTCTGCACAACTCTGTTTTCTTTTTCTAAATTTGTATTTGTTCTCTCCTCAACTTTTCACCTGCACACAGTGAAGGGAAAATTATTGTTGGGTTGATAGGGGTTTGCTTAGGTCAAATCCCAGGTAGGAATTAACCCTTGAATGAAATTGATAAATTGAAAGGAAAGCTTTGAAGTAGAATGTTGAATGCTATACTTGAAGCTTGCTGTAGTTGATGATGGTTGAAATTGCAATGCTCTTTGAATGTGACTCACAATTATTGATACAATAACATGACATATATAACAAGACATAAACAAATCGATCATGAAAACATGCTTGCATGAAGATTGTTACATCTTGCTGTTCCATAATGCTCAAATTTAAAATACTTGCTCTTGAATGATGTAGGATGATTGTGAATGCTTGAGATGCAAATGTGACGTGTATCTCTATCTTATGAAAATGAATTAAAAGGATGCTCATATATGGGGTTCTCAAGGTATTTCATGAATTAAGCCTATCTCCAACATTCATATTGAAGTATTGGGATTGAGAACCAATTGGTAGGAACTAGGCATTGACATATTCAAAATTAGGCCCATACAAGAGGGAAGTGCCCTTGTCCACCTAGAACAAGGTGAATCAAGTGTGAATTAGGTGTAGTTAGTCTTCGAGCACAAGTTTAGAACATCATGTAAACATATGACTTTGATTTCGCAGTACAAAGACCAAGAATACACTTGAAAAAGAAATAAAAGAAAACACACTAAAGCAAGAGCACAAAAGAAAATATAAAACTATATAAACACACTACACATATAATTTTTTATTTTTCAAAATTACAAATTAGATTTTGTGCATGATATTAAGTTTTTTTTCTTATATTTAGAGGTAGTGCACGTGAACCTCAAAAGTTAGGCCTCCCTCCCCCACTAAGTTAACCTCAAGAATTAACGAACTGCACCGTTTTAATCAATAATTATACCCACTATTTACCAGTATTCATGCCCCACTGAAAATCGCCTAATACCCTTTGTAAGCTCGACCACTAAGTTGCAAACTTTTTTCGCCGCTGATTCCAACTGGGTTTGTGAAGCTCTTGCGTGGACGATACGTACATCAGCTGTTTCAGCTGAATTCAAAGTCGGTTGAGCGGTACGGATAGCCTCTACTTTGTTGGTTTCGTTTAAAATCATCACTCTATGCTTAAGCTTGATTGCCGCCTCCTGAAAGGAGGTACACCGAACATCGACATCAAGCACTGAAAATGGCCAGAGGTAAGCAGAGCTTTACTTGCGCCCCAAATGTTTCCGAAATATCAAAAGTTTGCCTTTAACATGTTTTCATAATTTTCTTATGCAAACAAGCAAATTCACATTTTGATTTGTTCCTTCTGTATCGAGTAGTTGCTGAAAGATTAGCAAACATGTATAACAGGTACACTGATTTGTTTGCCGTAGCTCCATTGATTAATTTGTATCAGCTGTGACAAACTATATATCAAGTTTTGGAGGCCACAAATTTAAAATTGCCCAGCCAGAATCAGATTGTTGAGGTAGCAGGTACTTAACCCCAAGTAAAAAACCTTTTTTTTAAAGGTTGGAATCATAAAATCATATTTACCAAAGTCAAATGCATACTTAATAAAACGAGTCCAATTCAACTTGTTGGCTTTAGGATAAAAACTGCATAGAAGACTTCGTCTCAAGGAAGAGAAAAATGCATACCTTTACACCTCCACTCGTTTTACGTCACTTTAGGTCAATGTCTTTGATGCGTGATTTTCCTACATGATTTGCTTATTTAGCTCACTCATTAACCAAAGATCAAATCTAATACTCTTTTATTCTACATTTATGTGTTTAAACTTGCCTCACCTAATTTTCATTAGCTTGGTTACCCTTGGCTAGATCACACCTACAATTGTATCCATTTGACTACATTATGGGTGTGATTGCATCTCCTTTTTTAAAATCGAAATTCTTGCTTTCCAAGGTTGACAATCTTAGAATTTGACTTTACCCATTGGTGTGGGTGCCCCGCACCAAAGAGTTTAGATTATGCATCCTGGGTTGTGTGTTTAAGGCCTCTTTCTAGAATACTTTAACTTCATTAGATGAGATGCTGCAAGGGCTTGAAAAGAACACAAAAAATCTTTCCTTCTTTTGCATGAATCAGACAGTAGTCCTCATCTGACAGCCATTAGGTGTCAACAACAATCTACCATCAACAATCAACAATTGACACCCATTGTCAAAGAACATTCTGAAGACATCTTCGGCATTTTCACTCATTGGTTTGCATTGGGATTCAAAGGAAGAAACCGATGATGAGTTCAGTGGCATCCTTTGCCATGCTTTATCTTTCTTTCTATTGTTAACTCGGTCTTGGGGCCTGACTAAGGTGCAAGAAAGTCCCGAACTTCAATCCTTGCATAATGGGTTCTATGATGCTGCTTAGCACTACCAAATTTTTCTCTTATTAGGTATACGTCAGGCAAACAGGTTTCATTGGTACCAAAAGTCTAATTTTGCTTAGAACAGAATTGTGCTATTTGGATAGGATTGCTAGTGTGATCATGCCCCAAGCTCATAGACTCTAAGAACTTAGTTGTCTCAGCTCTCTGATCCTTCTAATTTCAGTTCTCGAATTGTAGGTCTTTGACATTAGTCAAAGTCAACAACAATCCAATTTCAACTTTCAAGGTACAATGTAATCCCTCCCAAAGTTCATTTTGGGGAGATTTAATTTCTGTCTCAACTAATTTGCTTCAGTCAATTTATCTACTTAGCTCTTTTAGATATCTAGGGTTTTAAATTGCATTTAATTTATACACCTTAGTTATTTTGCAGCGGCTGTTGATTTTCCTCTGCAAATATAATTGTGAGGGCTGTTGATATAGCTTCTCATGTATAATATTCATAGGTGGCAAAGGAAGGTTAGGTTAAGGAATGGAAGAAAACAACATCTATGTTACATATCGATGTTCCCTTGCTCCCTTGATCGGTGTTCTTTTCTCCATAATGCACCTAAGATAGTGGGACAACAAGGAATGTCCTTAGGTCATACCTTGTCTCTAGTGAATTTGGGGGCATGTTCTTAGGATGCCATCCAAGGGTGTCATATGCCCCTAGGCCATCTATATGTCGTTGAGATGGTCGAAGATGTTTGGAAGATCCCTTGATCACTCAAGGGATGATTGGATGTCCCCAAGATGACCAAAGATGTCAGAGACAACCCTCAATCACTGTGGAGATGGTAGACATCCTCGACATCGCAAATCAACTTTTAAACATCTTTTCTTTTGAAAATATCAATTGAAGAAGGGCGTGGGTGCCCCACAAGTCCTCCCACACCTCTTTTGTAACCAAAAAAACATAACTCATTAATCCCAATACCCTAAATAATATATTGCTTCCAATTTATGATTTTTGCAGCTGACAAGAAAAAAAGGGGAAAGAAGGGGAAGGGAGGTCAAAAGGTGAAAATTTTTAGGCACTTTTAAAATTTAGAATTATTGAAAGGTCTCACTTATTTTAGTTTGTTTTTAATTTTTTTTGGTTTTGTCAAAATGCCTTGGGGATTTTTTTCTGCTTTTTTCCGCACTTTGCTCTTGCAAATTTTATTTATTTATTTATTTTTTTGATCAGTTAATATTGTTTTTGTATTAATAAATAGCAAAATTACATCCATCGACATAGTCCAAATTCTAATATCCATGCACCAAACCTAGAAATAGATAACATCCTGCAACTTATCACATAGCTGTGATATCCACCCTCCCCTAAAACATTCTACAAACCAACCAGTTTATACAGAGTTTACAACTTCGTTACAAAATTTTGCTATGAAATAAAAAAACAGCATTCAACTAGCTATTTTGAGTTCCTTGCCTTTCCCATTGTCATTTTGGTCTCCATCTTGTGGTTCCTCGGTGTTGTCCAGGTCGTCATTATCTTCCGGAGGGAAGCCAATCCATAGAGTACGCTTTGTCAATTTCTTTCTCGAACCCCTGGCCGACCTCGCTTCCATTTAGAAGATGAAGTAGAGCCTTCATCTGTGGATTTCTGGTCATGAGGAACCCATTTCTCCAGTTCGCGCCTGATATCTTGTCTTTCCCATGCCTTCAAATACTCAATTATCTCGTGCATACCCACTTGTGTTGACGCATGACAGACCTCCTTATTACAACTTGCACTCCAAAGCAGGTAAGGGCACAATGGGGGGCGAAATTCGCTCACATGGAGCCAAACACCGTCCAGGTAGATGAAACCCAACCCATCGCGTGACAGTTGCATGAAGCTCTAGAAACCTTTGCGCCATTCCTCCCTCACACAACTTGTAACAATCCAACGCACCTTCGCCTTGCTCACCAATTCAAAACACGAGGACGTAAACATTGAAGCTATGTCGACGTTCATGTGGTACTTATATTGAGCTCACAGGTATTCATCTCCCAATACTGTAGCTCTCGAATAAGCTCTATCAGAGTAGTACCAACAGGTGCCATCTTCTCCATGATCGAGTATAGCCCATTAAGGACCTCCACATTAGCCTTGAAAGAAGGGATAAAATGGAATGCCAGATTCAGATAATAGGCTACTGCATGGATGGGCCTATGAAGCTAACGATGCCATCTCCTATCAATGATCTCCCAAATGGGACCATACTTACTCTCATCTCCTCCATAGACGGATTTGATGCCCTCCTTCGCCCTATCCATGCCCTCATATATGTAGCCCATTGTGGGCTTTCTCCATCCGCAACTCGCAACAAAACCACCAAGGGCTTAACAAACTGCAAAATTGAAAATATTGTGTAATTTAGAAAAATGAGCAAATAAGAGAATATATATAATAAGTTATAAAACAAAAAGTTAAATTGTAGAATTTATAAAAAATTTACCTTCACTATCTCATCACAAGGGACCCAAAAGTCTCGCTCATAAAAAATGCAGTCTGCCATATCTTTCCCTGCAGGGGTGGCAGCATAGGATGAAGAAGACCACTCCTCACCAACAATCATACGTCTCAAGGCCGACTTAGAGCGAAGCATGGACTGCAATGTGATGAAGTTTGTGGCAAATCTTGTGATTCCTGGACGAGCTAACTCCTTCTGCTCTGTGTATTGTCTCATAAGAGCCAACACCCATGAATGATTATATACAAATTTGCACACATTTCTCGCCCTTTCTACACATCTCTTGACCCATGGGAGTTTTCCAATATCCTCCAACATGAGGTCAATGCAATGGGCAGCACATGGAGTCCAAACTATAGATGGGTGCCTCTCCATCAATAGTCTACCTGCAGCAACATAATTTGTTGCATTGTAATTAATGAAGTTACAAAATAGTAATTAATTTGCAAACAAAATTAGTTTGTAATCAAAAGTTTACCCGCAGCAACATAATTTGCTGCATTGTCGGTCACCACCTGTACCACGTTCTCCTCACCCACCTCATCAATCACCTCCTCTATTTGCTCACATAGGTAGGTGGCATTCTTGCAATGGGCAGAGGCATCAATGGACTTGATGAAAACAATGCCCCCTGAAATAAAAAAATAAAGCAAGATCAATGATCATTCAATAAACCATTAAATAAAAAATAAAAATTAAAGACTAAATGAAACTAAAATTAATCAATCACTTGCGAAAGAAACAAGAAAATTAAGGAGAGTTCTATTTCTCCTATCCATCCAACCATCAGTCATGATGGTGCAACCTTTAGTGCTCCATATCTGGCGTTGTTCACCTAATTCCTTCTTCACATCATTCACCAATTGAGTCAAAATGGGTCCCCTCAAATTAGACTCAGAAGGGGCTTTGAACCCCGCCCCGCATATGGTAAGGGCATCAACCATTTCTTGCCAATAAGGAGACCTGTCACAAATAAATTCAATGAGATAAGTTAAGTATGTACGAGAAAAAATAAAACGAAGAATCAAAGTATAAAAATTAAAACAATCAAACATAAAACATTCACTTGGCTGTAAAGAATGGAACACTGCCGTAGACCCAAAACCTGCCAACTGCCATTTTAGTGGCATCATGGACCTCCTTGTTCCAACCCATGCTCTCAAGCGACTGTTGGGACCCAGGAGTAGTGCGAGGCACAAAGAAGGTATCCAACCTAGATTTACGAATCCTAGGTCCAATGCTAACACTTCCACTACAACTACTAGTGCTAGGAACATGAGAAGTGGCAGTGGCACTGCCACTTGCAGAAGTAGAAGCGGAAGCACCAGCACCAGCAGTAGCAAACTGAGTGGGATGATATGGAGGCAAGGAAGAAGGGCCTCCAACACAACCTAATTGTGTCCTTCCTAAAGTTGCCTCTCTCCCAATGGCTGCTCGATCCTCCTTTTGTTTCTTTTTCCTTTCAATTTCCTCAACCATTACATAACAATCACGAGTGCTTTTAGGCATGGTTCGGCATCATGTCCACGCACACCAGAAATATTGTATTTTAATCTATATATACCTCCATGGAATAATGTTTTGCAAAATGTACATTTTGTTTGCCCCTTTCCTTGGAAAATCCTCATGATATTTCCAAGCAGGGTCCTTTCTAATAGGGGTCTAGAAGCTGAAGTAGACATTGTAGGATAGTTTTGTGAAACTTGAAGTTGAGACAAATAATAAAGTGAAGTTTGCTGCAATAAAACATTACAAATACAAAATGAAATTAATACATACATTAAAAAAAACTAAGGTAGGGTTTGTAATTTAAAAAAAAAAAAAATTGTAACTTTTTAACAATTTTTTTTACAAACCCTACATAGTACAACTACATACTACATACTACATAGTAACATACAAAAATACAAAATATTTTGGAAGAAAATGTAAAACTTTCAAAATAAATGAATAGAAAATGGAATTTTTGCATATAAGAAACAAAAAAATCTTCAAAAAAACAATCTTACCTCTTACAACAAGCTTGAAATGAGCTGCAAACTCTTCCTATCCAACTCTTGATGCACCAAATCCAAACACAATGCAGCCCTAATGTGATAAATAGAAGAAATCTTGAGCTTCCTCCTTGCTGGTTTTTCTTCAATGCACCCTTGTTTTTCTTCACAACTCACTTTTCTCCTCCTATTTTTCCAAATGAATGAAATGAAGTTCACTTTTAGGGTTGGAGGATAAATAACATAAAAAAAAGAAATTAAAAGAACTTTAAAAAATGCTTTTTTTTTGGCCTTTTTTGGGCCTTGCCGCTGGTTGAGTCCCAGGCACGGGACTTGCCGAGTTTGGCGGGTTTATGCCAAACTCGCAAACTCGGCGAGTCTGGCGAGTTCACCCCTTGGACTCGGACGAGCTCTCCAGACTCGAGGGGCATAAATCGGACTCGGACTTGCCAAGTTTGGCGAGTCTGGGGCGATTTTCTAATCTTTGGTGTAGATGCTGTAGCTTTTTCATTTTGTTAAAATATCTCCATCTAGAGAATCAACTGATTTAAACTTTGAAATTTTATGCTTTGTAATGTGTAATGTCCCCAATTTTAGCCTTTAGGCTTGTAAATGTAATCCAAATTTATGTTCAAAATCTGAAGTTGTAAGAATTTAGATATTCTTTTACTTTCTTATTGAATTACTTAATGCTTAAGGAATATATTTAATCTTTTACTGTTTGTATTGACTGTTCCTTCTTATATTGCAGATTGCTGTAGATAACATTTATTGATTTCGATGATATCTGCAGCATTCCTCATGACATATATATATATGTGTGTGTGTGTGTGTGTGTGTGTGTGTGTTGCCCAACGATCAAGGCATGCCTTGACCGGGCATGTCTCTTGACATGCGCGCCGATTCATTAAGGTGTTTACCGATAACTATCGGTTCAAATCAAATGCTATTTAATTGTTATATTAACCGATAACAAATCGATATGTTTTGAATGCTATTTTATTATTATGATAACCGATAACATATCGATATGATGCAAGTGCAATACGATTATAATGTAGATCGATAACAGATCGTTATTAAAGCAAGAGCAAGTTTAATATGATAACTATCATGATTATCATATGATAACATCAATCGGTGTTATCATATGATAATTATGATAGATAACATAAATCCGATCTGCTTAATTATAATCACACCACAGCATAAGAAATATGGTCATAGCACGATCGATGACAGATTTGTAATGATGTCCAAGTGTCGAAATGTGCAATCTGATGCTTGGAATATGGAATGCATATAAACATGATTATAACAAGTTTATTCACTCAATCATAAAGTCTACCATTAGCTTGTAGTTACATCGATAAGGTAGATGATTGAATGAAAGATAAATGAAGTCTCTCATTCAATCATTTATCTTACTGAAGCTACTTAGTTTCAACACTCCCTTTTAGCTAGGGAAGATAAATGGAGACCTATGTAAACATTGAAATAAGCATCACATTTCTCATAATAGAATGTATTACATGACCTCGTAATACAAAGGATCATATCACATATGCTCGTGACATGATGTATCACATAACAAGTGACACAAGAATATATCACATCATCTCATGATATAGATATCACATAACACGTGATATCAGTATCACATAACACGCGATACCTTGGATATAAAATACTTGAGAATGTTGAATTCCCTTATATCCAAGTTATGGTATGTGCACTGACATTACGTCACATAATGTCTACCATAACATATCATGGCACATCCATGAGTCAAGATGATATCAAGTCAGCATGATATCAACAGTACAAGATCTTCACCTTATAATGTTTAATACAAGTGTTCATTGTCTAAAAGATCGTCACCTTTTAGAAATGTACATAGGGGGTGGAGCCCATAAAGTCATAACACGACAAAAGAAGTTTACACATTAAACATCTCATATATTAGTACAGATTACAAAACAAATTACAACTCAATCATACCAAGACCTTTCCTGAAGTGTTCAACTTTCACTCTGGATAGAGGTTTGGTAAGTATGTCTGTTGTCTGGTCTCCTGTACTGATATACTGTAACTGAATTATATTCCTATCCACCATATCTCTCACATAGTGATAAGGAATCTCTATGTGTTTGGATCTATCATGAAATACAGGACTCACAGAGAGTTTTATAGAACTCTGATTATCACAATGAATTATAGTAGGTTTTAGTGGCTCACCGAATAATCCCACAAGCAGTTTCCGGAGCCATACTGCTTCTCTTGCAGCCATGGAGGCTGCAATATATTTGGCCTCTATAGAACTTTGAGCTATTGATGACTGTTTCCTGCTAATCCAAGATATCATGGCTGAACCCAAACTGAAGCAGCACCCTGAGGTGGTTTTCCTGTCAGTCACACTTCCAGCCCAATCCGAATCAGTGAACCCATGAAGATCCAAATCAACTTTCTCATACTTGAGTCCATAGTTAAGAGTACCTTGAAGGTATCTCATAATATGTTTCACAGCCATAAGATGTATCTCCTTAGGTTCACACATGAACTGGGTCAAGGCATTTACTGGATAACATATATCAGGTCTAGTATTGACCAGGTACATCAACGATCCAATCATCTGTCTGTAGAGAGTAGGATCTACCAATAGGGAGTCTGCTGCTGCCTCCTTTAGTTTGTGAAGATTTGTTTCCATAGGAGAAGTTATGGGTTTGCAGTTCATCATACCAAATCTCTTCAATATGTCTAAGGTGTACTTTCCTTGATTAAGTACAATACTGTCAGAGTTTTGCCAAACTTCCGATCCAAGGAAGTAATGTAGAAGGCCTAAATCCTTCATATCAAACTCCTTTTCAAGGTCTTTCTTACATTGGCCAATAAGGTGATCTTCTCCTGTAATTAAAAGATCACCAACATACAAGATCAATATCAACACATCACCTTTGACTTCCTTGAAGTATAGATTTGGATCTGCATCATTCTTTGAGAATCCCAATCCCATGAGATGGCTGTCAATTCTTTCATACCAGGCCCCCAGGGCTTGTTTTAGTCCATATAGGGCTTTCTTTAATATGCACACGTGATTCTGCATTGTGGATCTCAAACCCTTCTGGCTGTTCTAAGTAGACTTCCTCTTCAATTTTCCCATTCAAAAAAGCAGTTTTACAATCCATTTGATGGACTTTCCAACCTTTAGTTGCTGCAATGGCCAGTACTGCTCTGACTGAGGTGTATCTAGCAACTAGAGCAAATGTCTCATCATAGTCTATTCCCTCTTTCTGTGAGAACCCCTTGGCTACAAATTTGGCTTTATGTTTCTCTATGCTACCATCTGCAGCATGTTTGATTTTGAATAGCCACTTGGATGAAACAACAGATTTTCCTTTTGGCCTAGGAACAATTTCCCAAACATCATTGTTTAAGATGGATTTATATTCCTCAGACATGGCATCTTTCCAAACTTGATGTTTAAGAGTTTCTGATACATTAGCGGGTTCTGATTTGGAGAGATCATTCATTAGGGCTACATAGCTGGTAAATCTTCGGGGCCTCTTACTTTCTCTAATAGTCCCTGAAGGAGCTGCAAAGTCCCTTGCATCTTCCATTGTTTTGTGAGCCCATAGAGGTCTTTTCTTAGGGAGGAATTAGTACTTCATTTTCTTCTGAACACTCCCTCTGAATCTTAGGAGTGGGATCCTCTTCTAGGTTTGAAGATGGAGCATAGATTTTTGACTCAATAGAGTATTTAGCCCTTTTGAAGGCTATGTCTTCTTCAAATATTACATCTCTACTGAGTTCAATATTGCTATGTCCAGGCACAAATATTCTGTAGGCTTTAGAGGTTTCACTATATCCAACAAAGATTCCTTTTCTTCCAGAGGGTTCTAGTTTTGTTCTTTTCTCTTTAGGTATATGAAAGTAAACAGGGCATCCAAATATCCTAAAGTGACTGATATCGGGCTTTTTCCCGGTGAAACTTCTTCAAGAGTTGTGTCTTCAATGTGGGAGTGAGGACATCTATTTTGTATGCATACAACAGTGTTGGAGGCTTGTGCCCAAAGATGAGTTTCTAAGTTTTGATCAAGAAGCATGGCTTTGGTTGCTTCTACAATGGTTCTATTTTTCCTCTCAGCAACCCCATTTTGTTGGGGGTTGTAAGGAACAATGAACTCCCTCTTAATCCTAACTTCTTTACAAAATTCCCTAAAAATGTCTGAGGTATATTCCCTCCCATTCCCAGTCCTTAGGATTTTTATTTTCTTTCCGGAAGAGTTTTCAAAGAGAGATTTGAATTCCTTAAATCTCTTGAGGATCTCTTCAGATTCTTTACGTTTAAGAAATTAGATCCAGTTCTTCCTGGAGAAGTCATCAATGAATATTACATAATAAAGGAACCCTCCTAATGATGGTACAAACATTGGCCCACATAGGTTAGAGTGAACTAGTTCTAAAACATTGCTTGTTTTCCTAGAACTATTCTAAAAGGAACTCTTAGTATTTTTTCCTAGGGCACACCCCTTACATGTACCAGAATGTTATTGTTTTAACTTAGGCAAACGAATTACTAATTTTTCCATTGAACATAAAGCATGAAAGTTTAAATGACCTAATCTTCTATGCCAAATTTCATTAGAATCTGCAATCTCATGAAGTAGGGCTAGGTTAGATTCAGTACATACCTCGTACAAATAGCCTTTTCTATGCCCTATGGTTATAGCCTTCTTGATGGAAGAGTTTTGTGGCCATGCTAGAACTTTACCATTCATGAAGGTTATTTTGTACCCATCATCTTCAAGTGTAGATACAGAGATTAAGTTCCTCTTGATGCTGGGAACGAATAAGACTCCGGTGAGTTGGAGGGACATGCCTGTCTTCAGCTTAATGGTGCAGGTACTGACGCCTTTCACTGGATGTGCAGAGTCATCACCAATGGTTACTTCTTCATCAATTTCTTCTAACATGGAATCCAATAATTCTCTATACCCAGTGATGTGTCTTGAAGACCCACTGTCAATGATCTAGGTGTTAGATTTACTGGATACTTGGCTAGAGAGGGCAGAGTAAAATACATGCTTCTGGGAGTCATGTTCTTCTTTTTTCACTTTTGCAAATGTAGCTTGTTGTTTGATTCTATCCGGACATTTTGCTGCATAGTGTCCATATTGATCACACCTAAAGCACTGAATGTGAGAGATGTCTTTCTTAGATGACCCTTTCTCATTTCGGTTCTTTCTCTTCTTGAAATGTTTCTTCTTGCTTTTCTTGTTGGAGTTTGTATTTAGAACATGGAGATCTTCATCTATGTTCTTTTGCTTGATCCCCTTCTTATTTAACCTTGACTCCTCTTGAAGACAATCTGCTCTTAGCCTTTCAAATTTCGGATATTTAGCCCTTGCACTAATGCCTTGGGCGAATGTTTCCCATGTACTAGGCAACCCATCTAGAGCAATGAGCGTTAGCTCTTTGCTTTGGATCTCATATCCAAGCGTTGCCAGTTCATCCCTTAGTGCTGATATCCGCATAAAGTATGCATTGATGGACTCTCCTTTGTTCATACTTATATGATTTATTTCCCTTTTTAGAGCCAAGGTTCTACTTGCATTGTTTATCTCGAATGCACTTTCGAGTGCTTTGAACATATGGTAGGCAGTCTCATGCTTTGTTATTATTGGCATAATATGATTTCTCACTCCATCGACTATGATCTTCATGGCTTTTTCATTTCCCTCAATCCATGTCGATTTGTTAGGTTCATTCTCTAGTTCTTTTGATTCAACTCTTACAAATGATTCAACTTTATTCTCTTTTAGAATTATCTTAATTCTCAATTTCCATGCTGAGAAATTATTGCCTCCTTCAAGTCTATCCTCAAATCTGATAGCATTAGCCATGGGAAATGTGATGTTTATATCCTCGATTGAACTTCTCAAATTTGAATGCCTTAGGTTCGATCAACCTGGCTCTGATACCATGTAAATGTAATTCAAATTTATGTTCAAAATCTGAAGTTGTAAGAATTTAGATATTCTTTTACTTTCTTATTGAATTACTTCAATGCTTAAGGTTATATTAACCGATAACAAATCGGTATGTTTCGAATGCTATTTTATTATTATGATAACCGATAACAAATCGGTATGATGCAAGTGCAATATGATTATAATGTAGGTCGATAACAGATCAGTATTAAAGCAAGATCAAGTTTAATACGATAACTATCATAGTTATCATATGATAACATCAATCGGTGTTATCATATGATAATTATGATAGTTAACATAAATCCAATATGCTTAATTATAATCACACCACAGCATAAGAAATATGGTCATAGCACGATCGATGACAGATTTGTAATGATGTCCAAGTGTCGAAATGTGCAATCCGATGCTTGGAATATGAAATGCATATAAAGATGATTATAACAAGTTTATTCACTCAATCATGAAGTCTACCATTAGCTTGTAGTTACATTGATAAGGTAGATGATTGAATGAGAGATAAATGAAGTCTTGTTGGTGTCTCTTTTATCATCTACCAAACATTAGGATAGGATACCCGAAGGTATTCTATCTTCTCCTGAAAAATCACTACTGATTCCAAGGTCTATATGTGCGAACAAGCGACTTTAGTGGAATAGCTTCTTGGGTAGTGTATGCTGAAATTTCAAGGGGGACTTACGTTTGACAAGTATCTTGAACTGCTGGACTTAGATGGATTTAGCAATTTTAGGCTCTTCTTTTTTTTGGGAATTTTCTGGGATTTAGACTTTCAAAAGAAAGGGAAAAAGGGATAGGGTTTAGGAAGACTAATCTAATCCTACGAATTTCAGAGATGGTATCAACTGGGTGCTCTCGAGAAACCAAACCTTGCTTCGCCACACTAGGGACAACTACACAAGTCTGGTGCAATCTTCAATGGGTTGTGCTTATGATCGAGATGTTGGGATGCACAGGGGATGGGCTCAGACTAACTTTGCACGGTAGAATGGAAATCATCCATTTACCAAAAGTATGAGCGGAGATACACCATCAATTGACACGTATCAAATCCTTCATTCAAATTAACAACAATGAAAACAAATCTAAATTAATTCTAACTAAGTGTTGAGGCAATTGAAACCATGCAAATCATTCAAATAATAGAGATTACAAAGCAGTGCACATGCAATATATTATCTGGAAATGACCTTAAGCAACAATAAATCAAAAACCTCACCCTTTTTAAATGAGAGGAGGCAACCTTATATAGTTTCTCAAAAATAAATGAATGGCCGAGATCAAACAGTGATCAAGGGCCAAGATTGAAAGTCCTAAACCCTAATTAGGGTTTCCCGAAATACTATCAGTTTAAACAAATGAAAGAGTGACAAGTGGCGCAACTACTAATTTTACTGAGGTGAGTGGCCACTTTCCTCTTTCAGAGATTCAACATATCTGGACACAATGAGCTTGACCTCCTCCATGGTGACACTTGGCAAACCGCCAATCTGGAAGTCGATGAGGTCCACATCGTCGGCGCATGTGGCAAGGATGCCTTCCCACTCCACTGCTTGGGTGAGGAAGTTTGCAATCTTCGAAAGATCGCCTTTGTCAATCATCCCTGAATCTCGGAAGAAGCTCGCCTGAATCCTGGCTCTCAGGTTCTCTGCTTGTAAATGCTTCTCCCCTAGGCTTTCCTTCTTCCAGATCTCTGACGCCACACGGAATACCTTGCCTAGGATCTCTCTAACACTTGCCTCTGTCTCAAAACACTTGGTCTCGGATTTCTTCAGAACCTCAATCCGAGTGACCAGAGCATAGTACCACGTGTCGAAGTCGTACCTGTCTCCTGTTTGTATGATGCCTGCATCCACTAAGCTCCTCTTTGACATGCCTCGGATAACCTTCAAGTGAGGGAGTATTTCATTCTAAATTTCATCCACTTCTTCCCAATTGGATGCTAGATCCTGAATACGATCAATCAACAAAGAAGTTGCCTCATGTGCCGATACTAAGTTTTCTACCAGGGTGTCAGCACGCACCGAAGCGTCTGAAATCCATTCCTTTCCTTGAGTGTACGAGCCCTTCATATCATCATAGTCCTTCATTGATCCCTGCTGAAGAGGCTGTGTTGGAGTAGCCGGGACTTCATGGTTGAGCGGGCTGGTAAGATGGAGAACATACTTCTTCCATTGTTGGTTCTCTTCTTCCACTTTCTTCCTCTTTTCCTTTTCATGAGCCAGCCTCGTCTTTAGAACGTTGCAGGAGTCATCAAAATATTGGATCTCTTGGTCCTGGGTAGGCTTACCCATCTCTATGGTGGTAACCTTGTAATCATCTGCGGTGACATTGTCCCTAGTCTTCCCTTCTTTGGGCACCGCTATCTGGACTGTCTTGAATCCGGCACTGTCTCTCTGAATCAGGGAAAACTTCCTAGCTGGTTTAGGTGGTTTAGCTATAGCGGGTTCATTCAACTTCTCCAGGAATGCTGCGGTGACCTCCTCGGTTGAGTGGGCCTCCTTGGGAACCTTGGCCTTTATCCTTGCTCTCAGCCAATCCGGAATGGTTGATTGTTCTACAGTGTTCCGATCAAACTCATCATCTACCTCTCCTGGGTTTGTTGGTATGCCATCCAAGAAGATTGTAGGTGCTTCAATTTGCCCCCTGTCTGGACTTCGGAAGACCTTTTCCACCACTTCCTCAACTGGTTGGGAAAGCACTCTTACTTCATCATCAATCACACAGATGTTCATCTCTTGCTCCCCAATTGCACTTTGATCAGGCGCAATGGAAGTAGCACTTAGGATGGAGTGACTTTTGCTGGATTCTCTTCTTGCTCTTTGAAGGGAGAATCCTCACTGTGTGAGCTCTGTGATAATTCTTTTGCTAGAATTTCTTCTGTTGTGATGCTTTCTTGATTTTCAACTGAAGTCTGCATCATGCCTACAAAATTTGGAGATTGTTGTGGGACATCGGTTGATACAATATTGGTATTAGCGGGAACATTGACCGTCCCTCTGTGTACTGCATTTGGTTGAGGGATTCTTGGTGCCACAACTTCAGTCATACTACCAAAGATTGTTTCTCTAATTTCGTGGATTTTCATCAATTCAATCAAAGGCAGGTTGACTTTTATCCTTTTGAATTCTTCTAACACAAATGAACTTAGCCTCTTAATTCCTCCTTAGGACTATCTTTTGTCTGGGTGTGGACGGGCCCTAGTTGGGGATCCGTTAGTTGCCTTTGGTCGACTTGATGGGAACGGACAGGTTTTGGACTACTGGGTTGGACATTCTGTTGGTGATATTCAGGAGAATCCCTAGGAGGTGTTGGTGCATTGGTAGCATTGGATTTGGTGGGGTCTAAAAGTTGTTGGGAGGAATAGATGTGGTTAAAGGTTCATTGTATCGAGTATTCCTTTGGTATACGCGGGGTTGATTTCCAGACGTTTGTTGGAATGCTTGCACTTCCCTAGTGCCTTCAACCAAAACACTATCATATAATGGGGGGAAGTTATAGCCATTGATGGTGGTTGGCTGGTTCGATACTAATTGGACTTCCGGCCTAACTTGACCTTGTGGCAATTCCATGGGGCTATTGGCAGATGCAGGTGGGAATCTTTGGCTAGGCTGGTATGATGAACCATTCTGGAGGGGGACCTGACATTTTCTATGACCAAAGCTTGATCATATCTTGTTACAGGAACAATCTCATACCCAGTTGGCGGAGCTTCTTCTACTCCTGAATTCCTTCTCTCGCTTTGGAAAATGTCTGCTGCTACCTGGAATTCATGGCATTGTAACTCGGAATGCTGATCAGTACTGTGCAACCTACACCATCCTGATAGTGCAGCTTCTGCTAGGAATACTTTGTCTGCGGGACGACTATCTACAACAGGTTGGCTATCCAAAGGGGATGGTACAGTACCGTTGTTGGGCCTAGTATTCAATGTTCTCTTCTGGGGAACCTGATTATTGTTTTGGAAATTCTAATTATTCCCTTGGTAGTTCTGATTGTCTCTTTGGAAATTTTGACCGTCTCTTGTATATCCGGAAGAACCTTGTCCTGGATGATTTCCTTGATAATTTCTCTGCATTTGGTTGTTCTGTCCTTTCAAATAGGCTACCTCCGCCGACAGTTTCTTTACTTGATTGATTAATTCCCTCATTTCTTCTTTCTCCTCTGGGGTCCGACTTGAAGTTGTCGCGTTTTGGAGATATACCGACTGCGGCGGAGGTACTTGCGAGACAAGATTTCTAGGGTGAAGAACCAACTGATTATTGGCTATAGGAATTGGGTTCATCACCGGAGTGTTCTGAGACAATGCTCTAGTGATATTTTGGACCTGTCCTTGTGCAACGGGATTTCCTAGATAGTTCAAGGGTCCTGTAGCGGCACCTACTTCCAGATCATTGCTGACTGAAATAGCTGAAGCATAAGCTTCTTTCATATTGGTTGGGGGGGTCCCTTTTGTTTTTACAAACATGGAAATAAGGCGGTCCAATGCTGCATAGTAAACAGGCAGTGCAGCAGCATTATTCAGATTGTAGGGATCTCTTACTCTTGTATATGCTTTGTGAAACCTATTATTGAAAGTGCTAATAGGTTCATGTTCTTGTCTTCTTATTTCCACAAACTGTCGATATAATTCAGATGGAGAGATTGGCGATCTGAATTTTTCTAAGAAGATATCTTTCATCTCTTGCCAATTATGAATGGAGTTAGCTGGCAGGTGGATATACCAGTGAGAGGCTTCTTCATCAAAGGTGTAAGGAAACAACCTACAAGCCACGTCTTCATGCTGGATATCTCTATTATGCAGGAGATCTTCGAAAATCTTGATATGTTCATCAGCTGAGCGACTTAGGTCACGACTATGAAACCTAGAACAGAAGTGCTCAGGGCTCTTTGGCATTGCATTATAGGCTGTGAAGACCATAGGGGATGCATTGGCCGGATGCCACGCCATTGGGATGTTTGCTGGGGAAATCACTGGCTACACTTGTTGGATAATTGGTGTAAAGGAGACTGAAGGCGAAGTGCTTGGGACTTGAGGGGAGGGGGTTTGAAATAAATTGGAAATGTCTTCCACCTCTGGTCTATCTTCTTTTGCTTGATTCTCTCCTTTCTCTGGCGAAACTTCTCTTTTTTGTCTAGATCTGGTGGGTCGTTCCAATTCTACGAATTCTTTGGATGAACCTTGTGCTGATCTGAGGATCCTCTGAAATTTATACGGGGAGAAAGAACTTATGCGATCCAGCGTAGCGTTTATTCTTGTTGAGGCAGTGCAGGAGCAGGTTCAGGGGCTGGATTAACTTCCTCTTGTTCTCTCTGATTTTGTGCGTTGATGCGGTTAGCAATCTCTTCTTCTCCTTCTAGGATGAAGCGCATTCGACACCAGTCAGGATAATTTCTTTTCACAGACCAGGCTAAGCTATATAACTCAATGATGATGTCTTCTTGTTCGTCGTTGAAGCTCAAATCTGGTTGTATCACTGGTTCGGGGTCTCTTCCTGGTTCAGGAGGAGTGATGGGCAGACCCATCTCTTACCATGTTAGTGGACTGGGAAGAAAATTGTAGGATTTCTTTCAAAACTTGCTTGTGAAGGGTAGAAATCCTGTGTCTCTCCAGATTTTCTTTGATCGTAGTCTCTATTTGTCTTCCTTTTTCTTCTTCTTTGGCAATAACATGACTTACTTGTCTGAACTGAGAGTAATTTAGTTTTGACTTCCAAGCAAGTGCTCGCAATTGATTTGTAATGTATGACTGATTTAGTCCTTGTTCAGGTTGTTCAAGAGGCAGATCGAATGGGAATTCATGCGGCAATACCATGCTGCGTCATATCTACTATCCAGAATAGGTTACTTTAGCTGGTCAAAACTTGACGATGATCAAGCCCTCCTTCTAGCGCCATTTTATGTTGCGCTTGAGAGGAGGGTTAAGAAAAAGTCCTTAAATTTACTCCCTCAAGCATAAATTGATAGAATCTAGATGTCAATTGTTCAGCCCTCCTTCTAGCGCCATTTTATGTTGTGCTTGAGAGGAGGGTTAAAAAAAGTCCTTAAATTTACTCCCTCAAGCATAAATTGACTGAATCGGGATGTCAATTGTTCGGCCCTCCTTCTAGCGCCATTTTATGTTGCGCTTGAGAGGAGGGTTAAAAAGTCCTTAAAATTACTCCCTCAATCATAAATTGATAGAATCTGGATGTCAATTGTTCAACCAACAAAAATTTGCTCAATGTGATCAAGAAGTTGCTTGATAAGAACTCGAGAGATTGGCATACACAATCGAGGTTTGCTCTATGGGCAGACAGAACAAGAGCTAAGAAATATCTAGGCACTTCCCCATACCATCTGGTCTACGGACAGGACCTAATTTTCCCTATCCAACTAAGGATCCCGACTCTAAAGTTCATGCAAGAATTTTTGGATCCAGAAGAGCGAGTCCAAATTCATCTCTCCCAACTGCTTTTTCTTGAAGAACAAAGAGATCAAGCCCTGGAGAAGTTTGCCAAGTACCAAGGGACAGTCAAAAGATGGTTTGACAGACAAGCCACTACGAAAGCTTTCAAGATCTCGGATCTGGTCCTGTATTGGGATAAACCCCATGAACGAAAAGGAGATCACGACAAGTTCGATTGCTTATGGAAGGGACCATACCAAATTGCCAAGATACTGGGAGAGAACGCTTTCAGGTTAAAAACTTTGACAGGTGATGACATTCCTTTGCCCGTTAATGGGCAATTCCTGAAACATTATTTCATGCCTTGAGTTCCGTGGTGGAATTCGTTTGTACATAGCTAGGGTAGTTTTGCTTTGGTTGTGTGTTTAGTTTAGTTGTTTTTATTTCCTTCGTTTAGTTTGCTTTGTTAGCTTAGCTGTTGTGCTTTCGCTTGCTTCCGCGTGCTTTAGTTTAGTAATAAAAGAGGATTCCCTTGGTGAGAAGGTAATGTTGCTTAACATGCACACATTGGTTTGACCCCGCTAAGCTATGTTCGGGGTATTCCTTTGATGAATATTTATGAAGAGCTTTTAAAATTTTAGATTAATTGTTTCTAGAGTATCTCAAAGTTAGGACGAGCATTTGACTAGAAAGGGAATCATTAGTTGTATCTCGACACCGAGTCTTTTAGTCATTATATCTTGTACACTTTAAGAATCCTCTGAGTCATTTTTGACCTCCCACAGTGAAGTTATGGCAAGAAAACATAAGGAAATTCGTCAAAAGTCTTACTTCAGTGCCACTATAATACTCAAGCCCGTAGTAAGCTTCATTGCTTACACGCCGAAGTGTGGAAATATGTGAAAAGAAAAGAAAAAGAATATCAAGAAAGAATAAAAGAAAAGAAAAGAAAATCAAAACACTTAGCGGTTGAGGTGTGCGGAAATCTCTATAGGTGTATCCTTCAAATCGAAGTATAAATCGCCGGAAGTAGAGCAATCTCCGTGAGATTATAGAGATAACCTCGCCAGGGCTATGGACGCTCGCTGGCAGCGAGGCTCTATCCAGGGATGCTTTTGGAGTAAGGCAAAGCACTTAAAATTATGCAACTTGCCATGATGGAACCAAAGAGTCATAATGATCTTAAGAGACGGGAATGAATGCATTTTGCACACACTTATAATTGAAGGATGAAAGATCTTGATACAACAGAGGATTGCTCTTTCCTTTTTGAATGCCCTTCCAAGCCAGCAGGTAAGTTAGTTATAATTAATTTTTGATTCTAAATGTTCAGAATGGGTTTTATCCTAGGAATATTTAGGAACATTCCTCTCGTGGAGTCGCCAGATGTTGTGACCTTTTTCACACATCGCCCCATTGCTAATGGGGACCCTCTGATTTTCCTGCTTTCTAGGGTTTTGTTAGTGTCCTGTGGCCTTTTGCTACAGTTTCACCAAGCCTTGTCCAGTTCAGAGCATTTCAGGCCCTGACGATTGAAAGTTAGTTTTTGCAAGTTATGTGATTCCAAAGTGTGAACACCACCAGAGTGCTTAGAAAGGCCAAAGGACGAAGATCGCAATTGATTTGGACGAATTTGGACAACTTTCTATTTTTAGAAAGTTTGCTTTTTTGCTTTTTCCTATTTTTTAGGAAGTTTCGTTTTTGGCATTTTCAGCCCGACCTCCGGTATGGCTATTTTTAGAAAGTTTTTCCTATTTTTTAGGGATGTCTGCTTTTTGCTTTTTCGGGATGCAAACCTAGGGTTTACACTTACACCACTGACCAGCTTCGACCGGAATTCGAAAATTCCAAGTTTTGACCTAAAAAAGCTAAATCCCTAGATTTTAGGTTTTTTTGCTTTTTCGGGATGCAAACCTAGGGTTTACACTTGCACCACTGACCAGCTTCGACCGGAGCTCAAAAAATCCAAGTTTTGACCTAAAAAGCCAAATCCCTAGATTTTAGGGGGCGTGATGCCTCAGATGATCCACCTAAGCATGGATTTCAAATTTCAAGTTAATCCGGTTAAATTAGATTAAACCGTGAAATTTTGAAATTTCTCTAAAAATTATTCTAAGTCTGGCTAACAAGGGTTTTGAAGTATTTTTGCAGGTTCAAACCCCACCACGATGCAAGAGAGGCCATGAAGGAGCCTTGCCTGAAGTCCACCATGCCTTAGGAGGCTATGTGGGTGCTCACCCTAAAGTCCGCCATGTTTGGGGAGGTCACATGGGTGCTCACCTCAAAGTCCGCCATGCCTTTGGGGGTCACATGGGTGCTAAGCCAGAAGTCCGCCATGTGTTGAAGAGGCAATGATGGCCAGCACTCTAAAGTCCGCCCAAGCAAGAGGAGGGATGCCTAAAGTCTGCCCAAGGGCTAAAGGGGTCATGTGGGAGCTAAGGCCAAAGTCCGCCATGCCTTAGGAGGGTCATGAAGAGGGACCTTCAAAGTCCGCCCCATGCCTTAGCCAAATTTTCACCTTGATGGAGGCCATGAAGGAGCCTTGCCTAAAGTCCACCATGCCTTTGGGGGTCACATGGGTGCTAAGCTAGAAGTCCGCCATGTGTTGAAGAGGCCATGATGGCTAGCACTCTAAAGTCCGCCCAAGCAAGAGGAGGGATGCCTAAAGTCCGCCCAAGGGCTAAAGGGGTCATGTGGGAGCTAAGGCCAAAGTCCGCCATGCCTTAGGAGGGTCATGAAGAGGGACCTTCAAAGTCCGCCCCATGCCTTAGCCAAATTTTCACCTTCATGGAGGCCATGAAGGAGCACACCTCAAAGTCCGCCAAGGCTAAAGGGGTCATGTGGGAGCTAAGTCTAAAGTCCGCCAAGGCTAAAGGGGTCATGTGGGAGCTAACTTCAAAGTCCACCCCAATGCCTTAGCCAAATAACATCAATAATGGAGGCCATGAAGGTGCCTTAGCCAAAGTCCGCCATGCTAGATGGAGGTCATGATGGAGCCCTCTCCCAAGTCCGCCAAAGTAAGAGAGCAAGGTAGGAGGTGCCAAGTTTAAAGTCCACCAAGGTTGGGAGGCTAAGGAGGAGGAGTGACCAAAGTCTGCCCAAGCATGTGGGAGCACTCTCCAAAGTCCGCCCAATGAGGAGAGGCGCTAGAAGTCTGCCCAAGGTGGAGAAGCCACCAAAGTCCACCTAGGCCATGAAGGAAACTTGCCTGAAGTCCGCCCTATGCCTTAACCTTCAAAGTTCGCCTTGATGGAGTCCTTCCTAAAGTCCGCCCAAGATGAAAACAACCCATTAAAGGCCCACCTACACATGGAAGGTCAAACAAAGTCAACATGATGTCACAAAATCCACAAAGATTTCAAAATTAAATCTAAAATGAAGAAAATATCTAAGGATTATTAAAAATCCTCAGAATAAATCCAAAATGGAAAGTTTTTTTTCCTGGAAAAAGAGAATATTGAAGGAATATTGGAAAATTATTGAGATATTAATTCAAAATGGAAAGTTTTTTTTGAAAGGGAATATTGGAGAATTTGTGAATATCTTCAAACTTAAATCAAAATGGAAAGTTTTTTTTAAAATTAGAAGTATGAGTTGGATGATTTTAGGGGTTTTACTTGAAGATTTAACCTTATCTACAAATACTTCATTAGCAACTTCATTATTACACCAAGAAGTTCAAAGTTACAAAGGAGAGCTTAGTAAGGTATGTCAGTTTGAAGATCATCTGGAGAAAACTCTAGATAATGCTGGAAGTTGGATTAATATTTTTTGGCGAAAGGTTTATAGATTTCTGGAGAAAGGCAACTAGTACGAGGAAGAATCATCCAAACTTTTCTGAACTTTTTTAACATTTCGGAGAAAATTCTAGCCTTACTTCTATCCAAGTCAGAGGTGAAATTAAAATTGTGAATTTCCTGAATATTTTCCAGAATTTAATAAATGATTTTTTCGAAAATTTTGGAGGAAGAAAATCATTTTTTTTTTTTTGGCTAAGTATGAAATTTTTTGAAAGTTTTGACACTTGGTGGTAACCACAACCAACCTTAAGACTGAGGGTTTTAAGGTAAAAATTCGATTTTTATGGCTAAGTATGAGAATAAAAAATGGAAAATTTTCCAACACTTAGCCATTTCGCAGCCCCGTTACTTTCAAAACTTTGCAAATCCTTTTCTAACTTTAAAATTTCCATTGTTTGCCTGTAGGCCTTATACATTATGAAATTCCAGGTAGACAAAGGTGCTCCTCCAGAGTTGAGGATGACTTCAAAATGGAAGAACATCAGCGACACCAACCTCGGACACATCAATCTGAGGGAGTTTAAGAAGCGAATGTTTGGTCTGGACAACCTTGTGCCTACCACCATTGCGCGAAAAATGATGAAGAGTGGTATCGTGCACGCTGCCGGCTTCCTCCCCACCATGCAGTGCAATGAACTAGTAGTCGAATGTGCCAAACACTACAACCCCATCAGTAAGGATATTGTTGCACCTGATGGAAGAGTGTTGGCAAATGTCAACGATGAGGCCATCAAAGAGGCCTTCAGTATCCCTGAGTACCACAACGCAATATATATGACAAAGGACGAAGCTGACAGTCTGTACCACGACCACCTAGAGGAATATGATGCCATAGTTAACCATTCCTGGCTAGACAAGCCGAGGAAGGGCGCCTCCAAACTCCAGAGAAAGAGCCTAGTGCGAGCATACTTCAAGGAGGACATTGGGACATGATTGTCCTGCTCAATAGAATAATAGGAAATCCTCAGGGAGCTCCATTCGAACCCTGGATGAATGAAATAATCATTGGAGTAAAAATGATAGATTGGGCCCAGATGATCAGCGACAACCTAGACAGCCAGCTAAGGAACCTGGAGGCGAATAGGACTTTCTTCATGAGTTCTTACTTGTTTTATTCTTTGGCCAGGACCTACAGGTACAGAGGTCTCACTTGTAGAGGAGAAGTTGGGAACAAGGAGAACCAATTTCCAGTATATGATTGCTATCCCCAGCTCCACATGGAGGAGAAGTTCCATTTCAAAAGGGTGAATGATACCTTCCTGATGCACATTACCCAGACACTTCAAGGTGGCCTGCACCAGAGGCTCTCTCAAGAGTCTATGGACATCATCGGTCGGTTCGGGTGTTGGTACATCCAATATCCAAAGTTCACTTACCTCCGAATTCAGGGATTCTCTGGGCCTCCATACAAGCTTCCAGCTTACCCTACCAACCGAGTGGTGTTGCTCGAGGTTGTGAGACAATTGGAGGAGTATATAGTGATTCAAAGGGATAAGCAGAAGAAGGCAGGGACGTCCTCACTTACAATTGGTAATGGGCTGGAAACATGCCCATCATCACAGGCTGCAGCCACCGCTGAGAAAGAATTGGCCTGGTATCCCTTCTATCAATACAAGGCATGAAAAGATTTCGATCCATTCCATAGGATAAAGAAGATCGAAGGGACAACGTTTGAGCACAGATAGGATCTAGAAGACTACTGGGCTAATGCAGCCGATAGTTTCAAGATCCGGAAGAGGTTCTGGTCAAGAATTCCATTGAGTATGGTGAGAGCAACGAAAGTTTTCAGAGTTGCTGATCAGGTAGAAGAAAGCCTAGAACTTCAGCAGCCGAGCTTTGAAAAGATGAAGAATGAACCCTTAGTCTTAATAGATTGGACAGAGGGAGAGAAATCGGATCTAGCAGACCTCATGAGGTCGGTGGTTGAGTACTCAAGGTGGTGGGCGTCTGAAAAGACAAAACAGTTGAAGGCTAAAGGTATGACTTTGACTTATGAATTAATGGGAGTAGATGATACTCTGTCCGTCGACCTTTGTACCTCCGCTGGTGATGCTCGAAATCCAGAAAGTGTTGGGTCTCGAAAGAGGAAGGAGTTGGGTGGAAGCTCCACAAAGGTCATAGGGAAAAGGGCTGTAGGTGAGAGAAGAGAAACCAGGAAAGAACCAAGTAGTTTTCTACCAAGGAAAAGACGAACCTGCTCCATTCCTGTTGTCGGTAAGGATATTTGGTAAAATGTTGCATAATTGCCTAGTAGACTCCGGGGCCTCCAACAATGTAATGCCACTGGCCGTTTGTCAAAAATTAGGACTTGTTCCGGCAAGGACTAATAAGAAAGTCACACAACTAGATAAGATTGAGGTACCGGTGATGGGAGAGCTCAACAATATTCACATGCAATTGGCAGCAGACCCGAGAGTACAAAGTTGCATTGATATCTCTGTCGTAGACATTCCAGATGGATATGGCATGTTGCTGAGTAGGGATTGGTCTAGAAGACTGAATGGATACATTTCCACTGACTTCTCTCACATGTGGTTGCCATGGAAAGGGGTTCCAATCAAATCAAAATTGATAGTACCCCAAGACTCAGACTAATGATTACAGAATATGGAGAAAACAATGAAATACTGTTCCTTGAAATAGACCTAGGGTCTTATACACCTAGGGCGAATGAAATTCTGACACTACAAGCCTCCTCCATAGGGGAAACCAATGGAAACGGGGCCGACTTCACAGTAATTGACGATCCAGATAAAGAGAAAAGATTGTTCGAGAGTTTCAAAGAATTCATATGGACGAACGTGTGTCGAAGAGCTGAGATGAGGAGTAAGATTCATGAGCTATTGCTGACCAATTGGTGTCGGGTTCACGACACATCTCATTCAGAATTCACTTGTAAAGAATGTCACAAAGCAATCACAGAGGTTTGTCGGATGCTACAGCAATTTGCAGATCCTGGAAGCGACACCGAGAGTATACAAGTCCATCAAAGGCATGAGCCTCAGTGGAATATAGAGATAAATATGGAAGAGGATCAACTGCAAGATCGTCGGAAGCGCACCTTTGAAATACAAGCTTCACCATCCTATCGTACAATCAAACAAGAGGTTGAAGGTGAGATTAGCCAAATATTAGAAGAATTTAACGGAAATACCATGGAAACCCAAACTCTACCACCCCCACAGGAGGAAATGGAAGAGCAAGCTTCAGTATGGTCTCAATATGAAGAGGTAGCATGGATCCCGAGGTTTGACGGATCCTATTCCAAGAAAGGGGCAGGAATTGGTTTTAAGTTAACCAGTCCTGACGGGAGATGTTTCTCATAGCTCGTCGACTCCAATTCCCTTGCACCAACAATGTAGCTGAGTATGAGTCGCTAGTTCATGGATTATTGTTCGCCATAAGTAAGGGAGCTAAAATGGTACAAGCCTACGGTGATTCAAAGATAGTAGTCAAGCAAGTGAGAAAGCAATATGTTTGCCATGATAAGAGGCTATCCCATTACCATAACAGAGTTTGGGATCTTCTGGAAAGCTTCGACGCCTTCAACATCTGGTCAGTAGGGCGAGCAGATAACCAAATTGCGAAAACGTTAGCTCAAGCAGCCAGTTCACTGGAACCTCTTACCATAGGAAACATGGATCATCTGTCCATAGAGTTGTCACTAAATCCCTCAATCCTAGTTAACATCGCAAACTTTCAAGTATTCGAAGACGATGGTCAAATCCAAGAATTTTTAACAAGCTCAAACATATTTACAGCCCAAATGATTGATGAGGAGGAAACAGAAGAAGAAGCAAAATTGGATGATGACGGCGCTTTGAACTTGAAAACAAATTTCATCCCTAAAGGAATGATACGGCTGGAAAGAATGTATGACCAAGACCAAATTAATGAGATGAAAGGTCAAAAGACTAATGGTGACCAATTCGAAAAGGTCAATATGGGGACTGAGGACAATGCCAAAAATGTGTACGTAGGCAAAATTTGTACACCAGAAGAAAGGGTCGGAATAATTCAAGCCTTAAAAGAATACTCCGATATCATAGCATGGAGTTACGAGGACCTAAGGACCTATGATACTTCCATCATTAACCACACAATTCCTCTCAAACGAGACAGTAAACCTTTCCGGCAATGCTAGAGACCAGTCAACCCATTACTGGAACCTCTTATACACCAAGAAGTTAAAAAGTTGCTAACAGCAGGGATCATATTTCCAGTACGCCATTCGACGTGGGTTGCCAACTTGGTCCTAGTCAGGAAGAAGAGTGGAGACATTAGACTGTGCATTGATTTCCGAAATTTGAACAAAGCCTCTGAAAAAGACAATTACCCCCTGCCGTCCCTTGACGAAGTATTACAAATTGTGAATGGTTCACAGATGATGTCCTTTCTAGACGGATACTCAGGTTATAATCAAGTACTTGTGGAATATGAAGATAGATTGAAAACCGCGTTCACTACAAAATGGGGGACATTTGCTTACAAAAGAATGCCTTTTGGGCTGATCAACGCTAGAGCTACGTTCCAGAGAGCTATGGATATCGCCTTCAGAGAGCTGATTGGGAGGAGTATAATCATCTACATGGACGATCTTACTGTATTCTCAAAGGAAAGAGAGAGTCACGTTAAAGACCTAAGGAGGATATTCCAAAGATGCCGAAGGTATGGGATTTCCTTAAACCCAAAGAAATGCATATTTGGGGTCACCGAAGGCAAGCTGTTAGGACACCTCATCACAAAGAAAGGCATATTGATTGACCCTGAGCGTATTAATACTATTTCAAGGATCAATTTGCCATCCAGCCAAAAGGAGCTGAGGTCTTTCTCCGGAAAGATTAATTTTGTCAGAAAATTTATCACCGGTTTCGTCGAGATAGTAAAACCTTTAAGTGAGATGTTGAAAAAGGGTGCAAAGATGGAATGGACACTATCATCAAAGAAAGCATTTGAAGAAATCAAGTTGGCTATAGCCGACGCGCCAGTTTTGGTCAGTCCAGACTACACTAAGCCGTTCTACTTGTACTCCTTTGCATTTGAACATTCGTGTGCCGCAATACTCACGCAGCGAACAGAGGAAAAGGAAGAGCATCCTATAGCCTTTATGAGCTCGCCTCTCAAGGATGCAGAATTGAGATACCCAAGTGTTGAAAAGCAGGCTTATGCCTTAGTAAAGGCTGTCAAGAAATTTAGGCACTATATATTAAGGAGTAAGATCTTCGCCATTGTACCTGATGCTGCAGTTAAAACACTCCTGATGCAGAACGAGCTAGGGGAAAGGCGAGGAAAGTGGGTCGCCACCATCCAAGAATATGATGTAGAGTTACAACCAATGAAATTAGTCATAGGGCAGGCTCTAACGCAGGCTATGGCGGTCGAAGGACCTGGACTAATACAACAGACATATGTCTTGACTGATGTCTCTCAGAAAGAATGGTACTATGATATCATGTCATATTTAACAGACCACAGATACCCCACTCCCATGAATTCTGCACAGAAACGAGCCTTCAGACTCAAGAGCCAGTGATATATGCTCCAAGGATCAGTGCTCTACAGAAAGAATCATGAAGGTATATACCTTCGATGTGTTGGGTACGATGAAGCCAAGAGAATAATAGAACATTTCTATTCCAAGTTTGGAACGGGCCACTGAGGGAGTCAAGCCACTGCCTTTCAAATCTTAAGGGCAGGATATTATTGGCCTACTGTTTTTAAGGATGCCTATGAACACGTAAAGACATGCCACATTTGTCAGGTTGCCGCTATTAGAGAAAAGAACCCCGCAATGCCATTGCAACCAATCACAGAGGTAAGACCATTCACCATGTGGGGGTTAGATTTTATTGGAGCAATAAACCCACCGTCATCAGCGCAGCACAAGTACATCCTGACAGCAACCGATTACTGCACCCGGTGGTCTGAAGCCCAGGCATTAAAGAACTGTACGACAGATACCAACAAGTCTCTCATTCAATCATTTATCTTACCGAAGCTACTTAGTTTCAACAACATGGTATCAGAGCCAGGTCCAAGCTAGGAGCCCCAAGCACACGAGAGGTGTGGCTTAAGGGGGAGTGTTGGTGTTGGAAATAAGCTACTCCCGGACTGACAATGGACTGGTCCAAGAGGGGCCAGTAGCTCAGTGGTAGAGCACTCCAGCAGCGTATGGAAGGTCCTAGTTTCGAGTCCTAGCTGGTCCATGTCTCAACAAGGCTAATAGGCGTTATAAGGAGAAATTAATTAACTTAATTTTTTATAAAGTCATTAAAATAAACTATTTATTAAAAAGTGACTTTATATTTAATTAATTTAATTAAATGTGACTAAAGTATAAAAATAAAATAATAATTAATAGTCACTTAAAAAATAAATAAATAAAGTGTATCTACCCCCTTCTAGAAGGTGTATCATGACGAGTTATGAAAAAAGATAAATAGAAGAGGGAGATGGTGGGGAAAGAGACTTGGATTTGTTATTGTTGAGTTAACTTGGTTTTGTAGAACCAAGTTGGTGTCTGCAGACTAAGGGTCTTTGGGAACGGAAACTCCCATGGATCGCATAACTGAGAGGGTGAAAGATCTCTTGAGGGGTTGCATTGAGGAGATGACACTTCAGTCATCTCATATGAGCTAATTGGAGTTTTTCATATCAGATCTTGTTGTGTTTCAGATTATCAGATTTTCAGATTTGAAGAAGATTGCCTTGTTGAATGCATATCCTTGAGCAAGAATAAACAATGATATTTCTTGGCATTTAGGCGACATTTATTGAGGAGTTTTGAGGCAGATCGGAGCTTATATCTTGCTGTCATAAGAAGGTTGCAGACCCTGGCTTCCACGATTTGTCTCATATCTCTTCACACATGCATCGATTTTGATTGCAATTTGTTCCATAATTCATTGGAGGACAAGGCGATAATTTTGTGATCATTCATTGGAGGGATTGGTGTCTATTTTATTTCTTTGGTGAGTCCAAACTTTGGCAGGTCCGCCACCCTATACTCCATCGATTTTCACCATATGATGCTTGTGATTGCTTAAAGATCTCCCAAGGAGAAAGGCGCTGTCATTGGTGAGGGATCTGATTAGATTTGGAGGAAAAATTGGGGTCCTTTGCATGCAGACTCAGTGACATTACAAACTTACCACTTACAGCAGTAAAGGCGGCACACCCAGATGGTAGGATTTGACACTTTGCCTAGGCCCTTGACTTCCAAATTCCACTACTAGCAAGGCAATTTACACCTGCATCTTTTGGCGTCTATTTCTGGTGTATTCGTAGAAGATTCAGCTACCATCTTCAGAGAACACAGTCTGAAAGTATAGCAGCAGGGATGGCTATCAGAGATCAGTTTGATTGGGCTGTTAGACAAGGATATTGCTACCTCCTTCATAGCAATTTGACCAGGTTCAGTCATCATCATTTTTCTGATCAATTAAGTGTGGTTTAGTTGCCATATGTAGTTGAAATTCAGAAAGTGATTAATAAGAAGTCTGAAGTATTTGTAGATGCTTTGAAACTAGTCCCTTAATCCGCATTATAAGATCCATTTGAAGAGTCCATAGTAACACATTGAGTCTGGTATATATTGCATGTACTTTTACTGAGGACTTATGTCATCTGTTCGATATGATGCCAGCAGACCTATGAGTCTGATTTTCTGAGTCAATTTCTGTGATAAATTGGTAGTGGATGCATTCTTAATGTCATACATCTGAAGATAATCATTATAGAATATTCTTTCATTAGATATTGCTTGTATGTTGAATTCATTGTCAAACTTAAACAAATCTGAGACAGCAGATTACACAAATAACAGCAAGCAGACAGTCCTAGACAGGAAATATCTTCCTGTTTTCAAATCCTCAAAGGATGGGGGATATTACATAATGTCAACTCCAAGACTTGACAGAAGAGTTTGAATCATTTTCTGAGTAGTATGGTAATCTTCCAGCTTTTAAAAAGGCTTTCAAGAGGTTCAAAATTAAGTAATTTACTTAAAACTATTCAATTTTACTTTATTGGCCTGCTTTAAATTGCCTTTAATGTAGTAATTCAACATATATTGTTAACCATATTTGCAGTGTTATTCCCATGTAACTTAAGGACAGTATTGTAGATTAAAGTGTTCTACTTCTACCCAACGATTAATTTGTTGATTTGGTAAGAGTGGTTTCTTTGACACCATACAGTCTAACTGCTGCTATAATTACTTTATGACAGAACTACCTGGGTTCTATTTTGACCCTGAGAAGAACAGGTATTTCCCCATCCAGCATCGAGCAGCTGGAGCCAGTCAGATATGTAAAACTAAAGTAGCTTCATCGTCTGTACAGGTACTTCTGTATATCCATATTTTACTTAGCTACTAAATGATTTTGTTGCAAGTTTCGTAGTTTTTGAAACCTAGTAGATTAAGTCTCCTGACACTGCTATTGAAAGAGTCCACGCAGTTCGTAGAATTTGATATATATTTGAGTTCCTCTGGAGTCAATGTTGTGTTGAATCCTTCCAAAGAATCATCCAGGAAGGAAATGCATTATTCCTAAACAATAGTGGAGCTAAAATATACATGTATTTAGTTTCACAATAGGCTTAGTCTTAACAGAAAGCCAGACTAATAGTTACAACCATCCATATTTTATATATTTACATTTCAATATAAATCCTATAGTAAATCCTTCGTGAACACCAAGCCAAATAGAGCTATGCATCTTTTTTAGGTAGAAAATAGTGTTCCATGGAGTTTCTTGACGGGGAATGTGGGATGCCAGGATGGGTTTCAAGGACGGGGGAACCAAGGGCCTAAGTTTGGGGATGGTGGGAGCAGCGGCAGGCGGAGAGGTGGGGGGGAGGGGGCGGCACTGATATACAAATAGTACTTGAAAAAATAGTTATAAAAAGATGTATAAGAATTGCAATTTTGAATGTTCAAATGAAACTTTGGCAAATTAGTAAAATACTAAATACTAAAATACTTGAATATTATTAAAATTTGAAGTGAACATTCAACATTAACAATTTAATGTTGAAGTTTGAACAATGTATATGTCATTCAAAATTTATGTTATATTCAAGATTTCATAAAGATACAATGAGTACAATAATGTCAAAATAACTAAATGTAGTGAAGGGAAACCTCTAATCAGCCCCAAACTCCTCATCACTAGAATTGTTGGACTCCGCATGGTCAAGCTTCGCCAAACTAATACCAATTAGCCCTGCCTTTGTAAATGTAGCATCCTCATCAATCTATGCTGGCTCTTTTGGCTCCACATCCCATTGTGCTGCTGTATTCTCTTTGTACACAAGTGTCTTGTGGTCAATGAGACACAAAGAACTATGTATAACCACAAGCTTCTTTGCTCTCCTAGAGGTAAGTCTTTTCCTCTTAAGAGAGTGGATGAAGCTTTAAGTAGACCAATTCCTCTCAGTAGTTGAAGAACTAGAAACTAGAGATAGCAATCTAATGGATAGAGTGGTAGTCAAAGAAATCTATCCATGGCAATTTTACCGCAAGATTGGGTCCTCATTTGCCATAGTTGCCATATCCATCTTGGCTACCTTAGAAAAACTCCTAAGAGTGGCAAATTTTGCCAACTTAGTACAAATGATGTTGGCCTCTATAAGATCATACATCTTCCCAATGGACCTAAAGAACCTTGTCGTCACGTCTACATTCTGTATTGGTGTAGCTATACCAGGCCTATGCATGTATCACTTGGGGTTCAATGCATAGGCAACTATGTGCAAGGGAGTGTTTTCCCATTTCTGATGAATGATCGACTGAATGTGCTCATTGTAAAATGCTATGTGGGGTCCTTCTCTGGCACAACAACCCTCATTTGATCAAGCATAGAATCATTGCACTCATACACCTCTCCAAGGCTAGGTGCTGCGACATCCCCAAAGCTAATGACTTGGAAAACTAGAGCAATGATGGAGACTTCAAATATAATTTTGCATCACCCCAAAAAGCATTACTCCTCACTGCATCCTTCACCCTCCTCCCCTACTATGTCTTGGACTTAGCTTGCTGATTTCATTCTACTGTAATGATCGTTAGTTGCAATGACTCTTGCAACCCAATCGTTCTCTCCAAGAGAATGAATAGGATGCATATTTAGTCTCAATAGGTTTAAAGAACTCCTTAGAGAAGCTCCTGAAGAGTGCATGTGAAGTGTGGTGGTTGCAAATAAACATCTGCACATCTCTAGCATCATTGACCATTGCTTTGATCTACTCAATCTTTGCCATGCCCTTGAGTGCATTATTCATGGCATGCTCACAAGGAGTCCACCAATTATGTCTATAAGCTGTCTCAACTAATTTCCTTGCAGATTTACGCACATGGGGCACATTTGTCACTACTTGGACCACATTTTGTGGCCCAATCTCCTCAATAGCATCCTTGAGGATCTGAAACTGGAAATTAGCATCTTTGTGATGCCTTGAACAATCAACATCCTTAAGAAAATATGGGCCCTTTGTACATGTAATCATGATATTGATGAATGAGCGATACATAATGTTTGTCCACCCATCCATGATTATACTGCATCTACTTTTCACTCAACATTCCTTCATTGTCTCCATCAACAGATTTATCTTGGAATAGTTCTTAACCAAGATCGTGGTCCTCAATTTTGTCTCCCCTAGTGGCACATATGATGGTCCTCCCCTTGCTATCATTGCCAATCATCTCCTTATAATAAGGAGATCGAACCACATGAAATAGAATGCCATTGGCAAAGAAGAATCATTATCTATATCATCCTTCAGCTGCACATTGAATAAATCAGCTATGGGGTTATGAGCATCACTTGTCAATTTGCATTTCCCCCTAGCCTCTCTTGCATGGGCTTTTGAAGAAGAACCTGGTATCTCTACTACTCTCCTCTACAAAGTATGAGTAGAACCATGTGGTTGGCTCTAATGAGCTTACGACCTATGAGACAAAGAAGCAAACATAGGTGCAACTGCATTGTCATCAGGGACACCCCATAGCTTGTATATCTTAGCTTTGTATTTCAGGTTTGTTGTTCTCCCCAAAAAATACATGCTTCCACACCTTTTACTCGAATATGAAGAAGATGGGCATTAACTCTTGTAATGCTTCCATAAAATTCAAGTGCACAAAAGTTGCACTTCCTCAACCTTGTGCCCCTAGATGTCCTAGGTCTGCCTAGTAATTTTGTTACAAATTGTTTCAGAGGAGACTTGTGATCAAAAGTAACCCTAGCATACTTTGCTAGTAATGTGGAGGGGCTAATGTTTGCAGCTGCACTTGCTATGGAACTAGTGGTTTGGGTTTTAGGTTCAACCACATGGTCACCCCGCGCAGCCTTAGGTGCATAATCAGATTTAGTACTTTCACTATGAACCTCAACCTCATCCTCACTCATGCCATGAGAACTCATTATGATACTGCAATAAACAATATAAATTTAAAATTTATAAGTTTTTAATTGTAAAATTAAAATTTTAACTAATCTTTGTCAATCAAGGATTTCACTTTTGTTTTTCTTACTTCAAATTGCATGAAGCACAAAAGTAGAGGATACACAAAAGTTTTAGCCTAGTTTAACAAAATTAAAAATGAATTTCAATGTTGAATCTTAATACAAATTAACAATAGGAATAACAAACAATAAACATTGAACAATAAACCATTGAATATACACTTGCAGCCATGTCTATGAAACAAAGAATAAAATAAAAATTTGAATATGAAACTAATAATTTTTTTTTTTTGAAAAACAGTCATAGTCCTACCTTGTGCTTGAAAAATCCTTCCTAATTGGTGTAGAATCCCTCTCTTCCTCCTCTTCTTGCTCCTTCTCACCCCTCTTGTACTTGCAGCACTATAATCACACTCTTTCATTGCTTTGCTCACTCTCTTTCTCCTCTTCAACCTAGCTGTTGAAATGAGATTGTGAGGAAAAATGAGTGTTTTATAGAGTTTAAGAGGTAGGGGTGGGGGAGCATTGGCTAGTAGGGTTTGGCCTTGGGCCTTTACAATTGAGGTAAAAATTAGATTTTTTAATTTTTTTCTCACTTTTTGGCTGCCTTAGTGTGGGAGACCTTTGTGCGTCCTTGGGACTCGGAGATGTCTTAGTGTTCTTGCCGTCTTGGCTGTAATATCCCCCTTAATTTTTTTTCAACTTATTTCCAGTTACAACACAACAAGAACCCGTTAAGGTTAGGAAATTGAAATACAATAATGCTGAAATTGTAACCCCTCCACTTTCTAATCACCAAGTACCCAATATGGGAAGGTGAGAGCATACGGTGCTAAGGGGATCGTTAGCTCAATGATCAACTGGAAATTACAATTCAAATAACAATACTGGGCGGCAAGCCAGCCCCTTCCGCTTATCCAGCCCATTACAAGGTTACAAAGAACTATAAATAACAACAATCACTCGACTGCTTATGCAGTGGGAGGACTAGAAATGAAATAGCAATCAACCCAACCGTTTATTCAATGGGAGGACTGAAAATGAGAGTACAATCAACTCAACTGCTTGTTTAACGGGAGGACAATATTTCAATAGATAAGAAGGCGGCAAGCTAGCCTCTTCCACTTATGCAGTGGGCCAAAGAACAACAATCCAAGTATATAGCTGTTAGTACTACTAATCAGCTTTACAATGTGAACATGGATTACAAATTACTGGAATCACTGTCCAAACTAGGCGGCAAGGCCAGCCTCTTCCACTTATCAGTGGGACTAGGAGAGGTCTATAGAAATTGCTATTAGTACTACTACCAACATTACAATATGAATCATAGAAGATAAGAATGAAGAACCAACAATTGCAAACAATTACCATAATCACTTTCTCTCCACATTGAAGAACCCACACACCCTATGACCAACTCCACACAAGAAGACACTCCAAAAAGGAAAATCTCTAAATTTGATATACTCCCAACATGCTGAAAACACACAGACCAGCAAGCTAAGAACTCATTAATTTACTCATAACTCTTTCCACACTTGACAGAATCACCTCCAAACAGATGCAAATGAAAGATATAATGATGGCGATAAGGATGGAAATGAAAGACATCAACTAACAATGCCCAAACCCATGACACGCAACCCAAAGCACTCCTAGCATAAGGCGTTTACAACAGAAAACTTCGACTTGCATAATAAAATTCAATACTCCAAGAAAACCAACGAAAACTTACAAGATGAATTGCCTATGACATAGGAGATGAATGAGCAAATACCCAGAATGATTTGACGCACACACAGGGAACTACAAATGAAAACACACTTCAGCTACACTGGAAAACAGCAACCTGAAAACACACTACAGCACTCCTAAAAATCAGAAATCTAATACATAAATCCGCAACATTATCTTCAATCCACTCCTTTGAATGAAGAGCAGTCTCTGGCTCGACTAGTTTCTGTATTGCAAGCAAGAAATCAAGCGATGGCTAGGAGGTAAGTGTTCCCCGAAGCTTTCACTCTGCATTTCGGCAGCATTTCGTTATAAAATTGTTCTTGGATGCCGAATGAGAGCCCAAGGCCTGTATTTATAACTTTTTGCCAGCCAAATTTAAATTCAAATGCTATCCAAATGCGCCCAAATCAAATGCCATTCCATTTCATCCACATTTGGCATTGCATTTCATTTCATTTCATTTCCTTGCACAAGTTCGCCCAACTCACATTCACCTAAAATCACCCTTTTTAATAAATATAAGTGTCATAAAATAAAGTGTAAAGTAGGCGCCCAACTATGACTTCCAAATAAAAAATATTACTAAGGCAATATATTTAGAAAATCGCCCATTTGCCTTGAGTTATAATTTAATTATGAACACCATGACGATCCCCTTGAAGTCATATGCAAATTTCGCCCAAATAGACTTGGGATAAAATTAATATTTTCTCCCCTCCTAAGTCGTCCATCCATAAAATAATCAAATATTAATACCTCATGCCTAAGGTATTAATATAGTAAAAATACCTTCTCCTCAAATACTGATTATTGCCAAATTGAGTCAAAGATTGAAGTGCTGGAAATCACCAAACTGAACTGAGTTGGAGCTTTGAACTGAACTGCTAAAAATAGTCATTTGAGTGAATACAAGATCCTGCCAAAATAATACTGCCAGAAATAGCCATTGAGCCGAGTTGCAGAATCCTTGCCAAAAATAGTACTTACTATAAATAGCATACTGCTAAAAATAGTAAGTGTTTCCAAAGTGATTTTTACCACATTCTGAGCAGTTGCCAAACTTAGTAAAAATAGTAAGTCCCGAAAAAGGTCCTCAAATTGGTTTGCATGTTATACCATCACAGAGCTCTCAGAAAACCTAGAAAAACCTAGAGAACTCAATTGCTTCTGCCTCCACCTACTAAAAATAGTAAGTTGGTCAAACTCCATAACTTGCTATGCATGTACCCTCACTGCGAAGCTTTCTGAAAACCCAAAAGAAATCCAGAATCCAAATTGACAAATTCCAACATGTAAGCCTTCGAAACTGTAGAAACATCCTCCTAGAGGTAGGAAACCCTAATTTCTACTTCCGACTAGCCTATGGGTCTCCGAAATAGGTTAACGGTCCCCAAAACAAACTAGAGCGGAAAAGGGGACATTACATTGGCTATGGTGGTGGTTTGGTGGGGGGACGTCTCCTCTTCATTCCCACATCCCAGGGACATCCCCGTCCCCAAATTGACAGGAATTTTTTTTTTGGGGGGGAGGCACATCCTTGTGGTTCACTGGTAGTAAACAAATCACTATTGGCACATTTTTTTTTGCATTTAATAGATGGAGTTGTGAATTGATCTTTACTTTGTGTTCTTTGTAGTTTTCTTATTTGTTCCATGTTTTACTTGTTAAAAAATAAGTGCAACAAAAGATTGCATTTAGTTATGTTGTGCCCTTGGTCATATGTACATGCTCCTTTTGAACAATGTGCAGTAGATATCTTGGCAACTAACCCAATATGCAGAGGCAGTTTTCTGATAAGTGCCAATAAATGGCTTATGATGTCCACTAGATGATTTCCATTAGTTCAGTTCAATTCCCCTTTCAATGCAATATTTGCCCTTTCCAAGAGAAAAAGGTCTTTATATTGTTGAGTATAGACATTAGAGAATGCAAACCAAAAACATGAAAGAAATAAACTTTGTAGTTCATTTTTCTTCTCTACGAAATAGATTTTGCTGGGGAAATTCTTGGCCATCTTTTCCATTTTTCTGTTTGTTGGGTTGAGAGCTTCTTTGGATCAACTTTAATATTGGAGGAGGTTAAAATGGAATATGCTGATTTTTAATCTTGCTAGTTGCTACACATCTTTCCAAGGGTTAGCAACATTTTTAAAGGTTTTTTGGTTTCTCTCAAGCCAAAGATTCTAGATGATGTAATAACATACATATGGATCTAAGTGCTCTTTCTAGCTTTGTGAATAAGTAGTAAATTGCATCAGATAATGTCATGTTCTCCTCTCTAGTGTACAATTAATGAAGACCCTTAGCCTATTTTTTTCTGATTTTTTCGTAGACAACTAGGGTAGTGAATAAGGGAAATAATTAAATAATGAAACTTAAGTTGTCAAAAAGCGATTCGATGTTATAAAAAGATAACTTATATTTAATCATTACATAGGTTTATTTGAGCGAATAATAAAGTGTCATTAGGTCCAAAGTCCTAAAAGTGATATTTAAAGATGACACTATAATATTTTGTAATTTTAAGGGAATAATAAAGACTAAAGTAAAGAAATGTAATATTATATTGTTTTTCTAAAAAAGTTTTAAAATGAGAATTGTTTTTGAAAGGTCTTCTTGTTCATTCTATCAATTTCAATTTTCAAGAATGAATGTGAGTTCTTTAATATTCACCAAAGGACGAAAATTCTTTGGTATGATGGTTTTGAAGATGAATACCGCCCTAGCCTTTCAGTGCAATTCTACATAGACATTGCCTTTGTACTCTAGCTGATAGAGATTTCTAGTTTTTCAGTTGCATGATTTTGGTGTGAAGTTTTAGAGAATTTGCAGTTTGATGGTGATATATTTTGTTGCTTATTGACAATATTTTTTTGGTGATTTGAATCTCTAAGTAGAACATATTACCAACTTGCTTTGTTGAATGAATTGAATGAAAATCCATATCCTGGCCATACCTCTCCAATAGGCCGTATAGAAGCAGTTGGAATGCACAAATTAATTGCATGTGAAATAGCATTGTATGAGTGCTGAAATTGCTTGTGAATAACTTTGTTTCTAGGCTGGCTGTACCTCTATATTGGGCCATACCAGTCCCTCTTTTTGCTTGGCCATTTAGATTTGGGAAGTGGCACCTGGGTTTTCCTTGGGCCAATCACAGCCTTTTTGTGCCTATTTGTGAGCAATATAGTTTGAAGGAGAACTTTGTAGATTTCAACACTTATTACTACCCCTTTTTAATCAATACTCCTTTTAGCGGCTTGCACTATATCCAGGGTAGGCCATACCACTTTGGGATGTCAAAATCAATCAAATCATTAATTTTTGGAGTTGCACATCGTTATGATTAGTATATCTTTGTCTATAGATGGCCACATCATTCTATCAAGTATTATTTTATATTTTGATTGTCATCTTGTAAGTCTTAAAGACAAACCAATATTTTCAGTTTTAGTGTAGTTTCTTGTAATTTACAGTTAATATCATTAAACTGATGCAATTATTTTAAACAGGAATATGAGAGCTTAGAATTCTAATTTCATTGTAATAAGTTCATAGTTTACAGCCAATGATTTTTTATTATTATTGTTAAAGATCCTAGTTGGTTCACCATTAGATCCTTGCTATCATTGTAAGAAGATCTTTGTTAGTTTATTCATTAGATTCCTTTTATTTTTATATTATTATTTGACAATTTGGTGTGTACTGGAATTCGATGATATATTTTTGTCATTTTGGCATGGACGCATTTCCGCTTGTTATTTTCCAGTTTGGCATGATCATAATTTGTTTATCATTATTTGCCATTTTTCCATTGATTGATTCTATGAGTATGTGTTGACGTGGCTAAAGTCGGATAACCAACTCTCTCCGGCCAATGCAGAATAGAATGTTGCTGAGTATCCTATCCTCTCTTGCGTAAGGAATCCCTAATGCTGTTTTATATGATCAAAGGGGACAACCTCAAGGTTCCAAATGTCAGGTCATGACTACGGGATAACTCAGCGGTTTGATGTGTTTTGCTGGAAATACAAGGGGCCTTACGTTTGCAACAAGCTGGTTTGAATCTAATGATGCTGTGATTCTTAGACTAGGAAATAAAATCAAAAGAGAAGGGTTTAGGGATCCTATGTGCAATGATAGGAATGACTAGTGCTGCGGGTAGATAGATTTCCATAACCAATACTTGTTTCGCCAAAGACACCCTCACAACTCGACTATAACAATGCAATCTCCAAGGGGATGAAAGATTTTTAGACCGAAGATACTCATCTAGGCACCCAATTCTGACGCAATCTAAAACGAATACCTACAGTTGAACTAAGCACAGTTTTGGGTTTAGACTGGTGACCTACAATTAGCAGGTCCCCAATGGTATGAAACTGAAATGCATCAAATACCTCCCACATTTTGCCATTGAAATCATTGAACTCTACTTCTAATTAGCTGGAAGGAAACCATGCAAACTGAATAAAACGAAGATGACAAACACCAAATCAATGTTCATATATTGTTTTTAGCTACTATTACAACAATTTCTACAGCAGTTTTATGTTACTCCTAATAATATGAAAACTGCAACTACTCCTATAAATGTAACTAGTTCTAACCCCTAAAAAATCTAACCCTTTACAAGAGAAAGGCCTCTGCCGTTTATAGATTTTACAATTTGAACCAAAGGCCAGGATTGATTGCATCTAAGGGCCCTGATTTGCCTTCTAGAACTTGGCATCTTTAACCCATGCCTAGTTAATCCTCAGTTATCCTCCCAACCATATTCTTAACTACCTACAATTGTTTGGCGTCAATTTGGTCAATTTGGTAGTTGGAAATAATTGACCAGTCCCTTTATTTTAAATTCATTAGACAGGGCCCACAGGTAGTCATGTACATTAAACAATTCATTTTTGCAACTAATTTTCTGGAATTAATTCTAGCTGTGTATTTCTGAGAATGCATACTTTGTAGCATTCTGAGTGTTCTTTGTCTTCGGTCTTGAGGGTGGACTTCAACTTGTCGTCTAGTGGTGACGCGTTTCTCCGTGCTTCATCTCTTCGACCTTGCACTCTGCGGTACGTTCTTGCATCTTCGCTTTCAACTTTAATTGCGATCAGGTCTTCTCGACATCGTTGATCTGCAAACAATCAATTTAGGCCTGAATTAATCATTTTGAAAAATTAAATAAATTAATTTAACAAATATTAATTTTTAGGGCAACGTCGGGCTTTGCTTCGGCAAAGATGAAAGATGTTTGCTTTTTAAAACAATATAAATCCCTCTTTGCAAAATTAGGGCCTTTAGGTTAAAATGTGAATTTTGTTTTGTTTTAAATGCCCCCTTGATTGAATATATAATTCAGGGTTTTTGCTGTGAATGTGCGATTTTAGTTTGGCTTAAAACACCCGACTTCGAATGAGTTTCGGCCGTTTTGTCTTTCTTGAGCGATTTTAGCTTTAGGCATATTTTCACTTAGTTATAAAGTTCGCCCCGTTTTCAGGTTTTGTGCGATTTTAAAACACCCTTCTCACTTTAATGAAAATTCGCCCCTTTCATATGAAATTCGCACGTTTTAAGAGTTTTGGGCGTTTTTTGTTTTTTCAAATGCCAAACTTTATTAATATGAAATTTGGGCATTTTAAGCCCTTTTGAGCGATTTTCTATTGCTGAGTTTAAATGCCTTTCTCTCGTTTTTGCAAACCTCGGGCCTTCTATCCATGTGGTGCGATTTTGATGTTTTGATTTTATACGCCTAATTTTTCCTTATGAAATTCGGCCAAAAAGGAGGAAATATGCGAATTTAGTCTGATAAGAAATTCAAGCCTTTGAGAGTTTTGTCCGATTTCAGTTGACCTAGCAAACTCGGGATTTCGTAGGAAATGAAATTCGCTATTTTCATGAGCAATGCACGATTTTGTTTAGTTTGCCCTTTTGTGAGCGAACTTCGGGTATTTGGATGACAACGCGGGTTTTTCGACTTGCTTACTTTAAGTTGAAAAAGCTTGGTCTTCAAACTTCAACCATTTCTCTTAAACTGGGAAATTTCTTGCTTGGTTGAAGCACTTTCTCTTTCAATGCCAAACTCTTAACACGCCCAATGCCCTTCGTGCAATTCCTTTATTTTTTGTCCTCAAAACCCATAACTCAAAAATTCGGCCAATCTGACCAAAATTCGCGATTTTGTTTTGTGGTTTTTTTAAACG
The DNA here is from genome assembly GCF_030272615.1 of Cryptomeria japonica. Classification (NCBI taxonomy): domain Eukaryota; kingdom Viridiplantae; phylum Streptophyta; class Pinopsida; order Cupressales; family Cupressaceae; genus Cryptomeria; species Cryptomeria japonica. The sequence goes on from NC_081415.1 coordinate 344,053,042, forward strand.
CTCAACTCCAAATGGATTTCGGGCATTTTGACATAGTTGGGCGATTTTCCTTGTCTGGTTCAAAACTCAAGATTCTCAGAAGAAATGCGCGATTTAACCTCCCCGCGCGACTTTCAGGATTGCAAGCAAATTTTGGTTATGATTCGGGCTCTCCATCGGGCAGATTACAAAAATTGGGGGTTCCCTTGTGAAGTAGGGCGGGGTGTGCAAAATGCAAAACCAGATTTTAATATAATTGGGTCGGGTAGCTGCCAATATCTCGTCGAATTATTTTTCATTGTCCTCATTCTAGTTTCTATATGCTCTCACCTTGCTCACATTAAGAATTTGATGATTAGGAGGAGCTAGGATTTGAGTTGATTGTCAATTTTTTTTAGTAGATATTAGCTAATAGTCCTATCAAGGACATAACAAATAAGTATTAAGAGTAAAGATAATTTGAGAATGTTTGGGTAAGCATTAAAGGTTTGGCTGGTTTGTTGGCAACATGATACAATTTTATTTTAAAGACAAAACAACATAAGGGAGATTTCCAAAGTGGAATATTTCTACATATTAAGATTCCTCATGATATGCATTTTCATAAAAAATGGAAACTCATTTTTAGTTCATATGTGAATTTTATGGCCTTTGCAGTTGTAGTACAATGCATTAGTTATAATTTCATTTGCGACAAAATTGTCATTAATGGAATGGGGCAAATAATACAATTTTAGGTGTAGACATTTTCAACCATAGAGAACAAAATAGTAGAATTAACCCTTTTAGGGAGTTGAATCAGAATCTCTTCTATCATTTTGTATGGGGTATGATTGGATCATTCTTCTTGACTCTTGTGCTCATCCCCGAGCATAAACATACTCATTATGTATGATATTGTCTATAGTTGATGAAGTAGATACCTTGGTAATAGGAACGATTGAAGTTCATTTGAGAGTTGCATTGCAGTCTTACTAGTTTTAAGTGTTTTGGCAATTAAAGGTAGAAGTGAATTGTCGTGTTTGTTGAGATTGTACTATTGTATGTAGTGATTGGAGTTTATTGGACTATATGCAAGTTAGAGGATGTTAGATTTGTGTTTTCAATGGTCGTCATGGAGGTAGCAAGCTTCTACAATTGATTGATGGTGGATTCTTGCTAGAATTTTTGCCCTTATTAGTATTCTTTAGAGTAAATTTTTCTGTTATTTTTTCCATGTGATGTTCTTTCTTTTACTCGCTTATGCTTATTTCTTGCAGGTTGTTTACTAGAGCACAAGTAGATATGGATAATATGAGCATTGTTGTACTCAGACAAAATTATTTCTATTTTGTCAAGTTGTAAATTGTATGTCACTTCTTTCTCGTGCATGAGTCAATCCCTAAATATAAAACTTTTCTTTTGTCACTTGTACTTTTCTAAGTCCCTATTACTAGTAGGTGTTAACATTTGAATGTTGACATGGTCAATTTTAAGCTAGACAAGGTGAATGTGTTAGCTGAGATATAGGGAAAGGTAGTGAAGTGGAGAGATGGCAAATGAACACCTATATTAAGCACATGCTAAATGTAGGTTTTCAACCTCTTAAATAAAATATTATTTCTATGTAACCCCAGAACACATTCTTAGCCAAAACCGAGATGTCTGTAGTAGGAAACATCTTGGGAATGCACAAATGGGTCGGAAATGTCCCATTGTAATGTCCCCTTCTCATTGATGTTCTTTCAGTGGTCCATTAGCCTATTCCTGAGACCCGTAGGCTAGGTGGAATGAGTAATCAGGGTCTAGCATCGATGAAACGAGGACTTACTATTTTTAGTAAGTCAGGGGATGACCATTCTGGTGCCACTGTCCTACTGAGCACTCCTTGCTTTGCCTCTGGACGCGATGATCATATTTTTCTGAGCATTAATTCTTGACTTACTATTTTCAGTAAGTGGCTGGGTGGCACATTTCTATTTTTGGCAGCAGACAGGGGTCTGAATTCTGCAGCAGTCTGTGGTCGTCTGGGCTCAGTTTCATCTTGGTGGTGATAATAATCAGTGCGGGAGACATTTGCAACATAATTAAATATTATTTCCTTATCCTAAGGTTAATATTTAATTAATCTATTTATTGGCTACTGGTTTATTAAATTTGGGGTTAATGCCTGTTTAATCCTAAGTTTGGGCGAAATTCAGTTGTTTTATGGAATGTGAAATATTTTAGAAGGGATATTATTTCACTTTGCATCGCTAACATGTGCCTAAGTGTTTAACGTAGGTCCTCCCCTTTCTTGGGCGTGACTTTTGACTTAGGAAGTTGGGCGCTACACTTCGGTCCACATGAAAGTGGAATGAAATTCAAATGCAAGTGTGGAATTTGGAGGGATGTCATTTGAATTTGAAGAATGAAGTTATAAATATGAGGCTTGGGTTCCCATTTGCAGCATCTTGAAAATCTGTAATGTTATGCTGCCGGATTGGCGACAGAACTTGAGGCTTCGGAGTGCGTCTCCCTAGTGCTACCCGGTTTCGTACTTGAAATACAGTACCTAGCTGTGCCTTGTATTCCTCTACCGTTTTCAGAGCTTTGCCATTGACATCTTGGTGTTGCAACGATTTTGTACTTGCTGGTTTTGCCTGTGGCTGAAGCATATTTTTGCTCACATCTCTCTGCTAGAGCGTCTGACAGTTATGGGTATCAATCCTATCTTCCTTCCCAGCACTGGTGAATAAGTTTGTAAGTTTTTAGCACGTTTGTTTGAGTTTTGAATTAATTATGCAAAATCGAAATTCCTAGTCTAGGTGTGGGTTTTCTGCCTTGCATTGGGATGCGTGCAAAATAAATAAGGGTCTTTTTGGGGTGTTGTTTTGATTGGTTAGCATTGCATATGTTGTACGGTGGGTTTGGGACTGGTTTGAGCTAAATCGGATGTAAAATGAAGGAGATATGAATATTTTGGCATTTATTTGGGCTGCTGGTCTGTGTTTCCAGCCTGCAGATTTGGTTGTAACAGAAATTTATATCTTTACTATAGAAATCTGCATTACTCTCCTTCTATCTTTTCTATTATTGTAAGGTTAGGTAGTAGTACTACTAACCAGTTCTCTCTTTGTAATTCTCATCCCGCTGAATAAGTGGAAGAGGCTGGCTTGTCGCCTGATATGCAATAATTTGTAATTTTCAGTCCTCCCGCTGAATAAGTGGTCGAGTGATAAGTTCAATGTTTTTGGTCCTCCCGCTGAAATATGCGGTAGAGTGATTGTTAATGTAATGTCCTCCCGCTGAAATACGCGATAGAGTGATTGAACTTCTGTTTCTTGTAATCTTTCCCTTGGTCGGTTCACCGCCAAGAAGTTTAGTTTCTATCCTGCTGGATAAGCAGAAGGGGATGGCTTGCCGCCCATGCAATTGTAATTTTCAGTTTGTTTATTGATGCTGACGATCCCCGGAACACCGTATGCTCTCACCCTCCTAGTCTGGGCTCTCGGTGAACAAAAGGTGGAAGGGTTCCCTTTTAGTTGTTTTGCTTATTACTCTAACCTTAACGGGTTAATTGTTGTGGATGAATTGCTATTATTTTCTAATAAGTATTTTTATTGAGCAACAACTTAACAAATTTGATTCATATTTATATACTGTCTAGTCAACATCATCTATGATATTTGTTCAACTCTAGCATATTTTTGAAGATTTATGTTGTTTACACAATTTTATTGCTATATCTTTTTGAAAAATTGATTGCTCAAATAAACGGATTACTTTATTTAGTTATAGAGCCGTTTAAATAGGCAATTACAAGCGGTGATGTTTTTAGAAAGAAACAACTGCTTCTAAAAATAGAAGCCAAAAATAGGAAACTAAATAAAGCAACACTTACACTAATGACCATTAAAATATTAATTAAATAATAATTGAATATTTTAATACCCTCCCTTAATGGTCATTCTATCTACTAACTACCTTACAGAAGACACTGCAGGTCTTTTGATCGCAAACGGAAAGAACACTCTACTGCGGCGAAGACCCTCCTTGGATCTGCAAAGTGTTAATGACCAAGAGTATCAGAATCCATCCAACTTGATGTTGGGTAAAATAGAAACCTGAAACCACGATTTTGAGGAAAAAAACGGCAAACCCTCCAAAACTGAAGATACAAATCATCATTTTTGTGGAAAAAATGGTAAAAAACCTTGAAACGATTTTTTAGGAAAGAATCGAACAAAACCTTGAAACTTCACATGGCAAGACCCAAAAACATCACATGGTAAGACACCAAACATCATGCGGTAAAACATCACACATCATGCGAGAAAACACCAGACAACATCACGTGGTAAAATACCAGACATCACGTGGTAAAACCTTGATTTTTGAGGAAAAAATCAAGCAAAACCCTCCCATGATTTTTTATGGTGAAAAATCAAAAAACCCATCCGATGACAAAATCAAAAAGCATAGAAGGCTGATTCCTCTTCAGAACGCTCTGCAACATGAGCCTGCACCTGCTTGTGAGACCCTCCTTGGTTGGACTTTCGATCAGCCAACCTCTTTCTGCAGAATTTCTGGATATGCCCAGGTCCACCACAATAGTGACATGTCAATCTCTGCGTGAACCCCTCCTCAGAGTTGCGCTTTTCTTTTTGCTAAGTGTAATCGCCCTTGCCTTTTTCCTTGATAGTAAATGTCTGTTTTGCATTCACCATGACACTGTTACTACCAAACTGTTGCTTCCATCTATCTTGCTGTAGAAGCTTGTTGTAGAGGTCAGGAAACTTCAAACCAACACTAGTAGAAGAGATATTGAGTGTGTCAATGAAATGCTTGTAGGATCGGAGAAGGCTTTTTAGTGTGATCACTACCATATCCTCTTCCACCATAGTACGACCGATAGCTTCCAACTGGTCATGGATCTCCTTGATCTTTGTAAGATGTGCCTGGATAGATGTCTTTTCATCCATCATGATAGAAAACAACATATTTTTTAGAAAGAAAACTCGGCTCTTATCAGACGTTTCATGAAGATCCTTCAAGAGATTCCAGATCTCTTTAGCTGTTTTACTTGAAGGCAAATGAGGGAGTTGATGATCTGTGACGGATAACTTGATAAGCATGATAGTCTCTCGATTCTTCACATCATGTTTGTCTTGATCATCACCTGCTGTTGTAGGACAAGATTCCTTGCCCAAAACAATCAGATCAAGGCAACGATATTGAAAAATTGAGAGCATCCTTTGCTTCCAAGTATTAAAGTTCTGTCCGTTGAACTTCTGATTGCTCTCCAACATGATGTTGGTCAAAGACGCCATTCTGGGAACTGAGGTCAACTTTGGTCAACCCTATGATGGCACAAAAATCGAGACAAAAGTTGTTGATGAAAAATCAGAACAGAACCAATCGGCAAAAAAGTTTGAGCATGGAACCCAAGGCACAAAAATTCTTAAAAAATCAGAAAACTAATGTTCTGAAAACCTAGAACAGGTTGCTGGAAAACTCTGATTTTCCAATAAAAATTTGCAAGAAAAACTTTTTTTTTTTGAGAAAAATACAGAAGATTATCGGCAGAAAAAAATGGTTGATGTTTCTTGGAACCCTAGCCGAATTTAATTTTTGTTGAACCTGTAGAAACCCTAGTCGACGCCGTCACAGATTGCCAGAAAAAACGGAGGTCCAAAATTGCCGCTAAAAACCCTACAACAGAAATCGCAGCTGAAAAACCCACAAAGATTTCGTGCCGCCGTCGCCAAAAAAAACCCTAGCATGGGAAAAAAATTGCGAAAAGCAGTCGCTGTGCAGCGGATAAAAACGAAAATCACGCCGCCTAAATTACAGATGCCTAGAAAATCGTGGCACACAAAAAACCAATCCCGTTGTTGGAAAAAAAATAGACCCGACATGGAAATAAGAACCGCCCAGAATTCAACAAAAAATTTTCTTCAAAAAAACCCTTGAATCATAAAAGACGCATACTGAAAGTCAAACCCTCAAAAACCTGGAATAAAACTTCGTTTTGGCAAAAAAATGATAAAAACCCTAGCTCGTGAAATTGAATCGGCAATCAGATTTTTTCATTAAAAAAATCTCTTAAAAAATTTTTGGAAAATTATTTCCAGGTAGAAGGGCACGAAAAATTTTGATGGCTCATCACCCACTCTGATACCATGAAAAATTGATTTCTCAAATAAACGGATTACTTTATTCAGTTATAGAGCCATTTAAATAGGCGATTACAAGCGGTGATGTTTGTAAAAAGAAACAACTGCTTCTAAAAATAGAAAACTAAATAAAGAAAAACTTACACTATTAATTAAATATTCTAATACTTTTAGATATTGTTATTTGATAAAATGAATTATATAAAAATCATTATTCATCCACCATATGCTCTCACATTGCTATCATGAAATGTCCCCTTTTTGTAAATGCCCTACTTTTTTACCCTAAAATCACAATTTTAAGTAAAATAAGAAATGTAATAGAGGAACATTAACTTAATCATATGATATACCTAATTTGATGGAATTCAACCATAGGGAAGCTAGAATAAGGTGACTCGATAGGGTGCCCTAGAGATCCTCTACATTAGGCCCAAGAGCGGATATACCATCCCTCTTGGCCTCATGTGGCCCTTGCCATCCATATGAGGTGGTGTACCTAGTGAGGAGCCCTATAACCGTTCCCCTTCATCATGCCATTCTATTTCCCTCCTTATGATTGGCTCCTTAATCCCATGGTCAACCATGGTAGGGTTTTGGGCAACTACAATAGGGTGTCTTGAGAATTCTTCCCTCCTAAGCCCAAGGGCAACACTCCTTGCACCCTGTTGTCATTTTATGACACCTTTGGTCCATTAGTGAGAACCGATTAGAGATAAGTTCTATGGACCAACACTGCCTCAGTTGATCAAAGAGAAAACAATGGAATCATGAAGTATGAAGTGTTGTCTTGCCAGAACTCCGGAACTCCCAGGTTCCCAAGTTCCTAAGTCCTCAACCCTGGAACTCCAGAACTCTGGAACTCCCAAGTTCCCAAGTTCCTAAGTCTTCCCTTCCTCAACCTCGGAACTCTGGAACCCTCAGGTTCCCAAGTTCCTAAGTCTTCTCTTCCTCAACCTTGGAACTCCGGAACCCCCAGTTTCCCAAGTTCCTAAGTCTTCTCTTCCTCAACCCTGGAACTCCGGAACCCCTAGGTTCCCAAGTTCTTAAGTCCTCAACCCCGGAACTTCGGAATCCCCAGGTTCCCAAGTTCCTAAGTCTTCTCTTTCTCAACCCCGAAACTCTGGAACCCCCAGGTTCCCAAGTTCCTAAGTCCTCAACCCTGGAACTTTGGAACCCCCAGGTTCCCAAGTTCCTAAGTCTTCTCTTCCTCAACGCCCGGAATTGCGGAACCCCCAGGTTCCCAAGTTCCTAAGTCTTCTCTTCCTCAACCCCCGGAACTGCGGAACCCCCAGGTTCCAAAGTTCCTAAGTCTTCTCTTCCTCAACCCCGGAAGTGCGGAACCCCCAGGTTCCCAAGTTCCTAAGTCTTCTCTTCTTCAACCCCCGGAACTCCGGAACCCCCAGGTTCCCAAGTTCCTAAGTCTTCTCTTCCTCAACCCTGAAACTTCAAGCTTCCCAATTTCCCAAGTTCCTAAGTCTTCTCTTCCTCAACCCCGGAACTCTGGAACCCTCAGGTTGCCAAGTTCCCAAGTTCTCTTCCCCGGAACTACCAGAACCCCCAGGTTCTGAAGTTCCTAAGTCTTCCCAACTTCGGTGACTTGTGTTTCCGAAGTCTTCCCAACTTTGGTATCTTGTGTTTCCGAAGTCTTCCAACTTCCTTCTGGCTTGCAACACTTCCAGATGGCGTGATCAACACTCAAGGCTCTTAATGCTCCAACAACTCTTGCGACTTGTACACCTTTTTGTGGAGCTACAGGGACACATTTAATGATTTTTGCAGGATTTCCATCAAGAGAAGTACAGGGCCATGCTTATTTGTGGTTACTTATGTCATGCCTGCATGCTCTGACTTTGGAATGTCAGTCAATCCACCTTCTAGAAGTACCTTTCTTCTTGGGATTGCATTTTCAGGGTATGGCCAGGTTGCTTGCATGTACATAATGTCAGGTGCATGCACTTCCCTACATTCCCTGACTGACATTTCCCTGGACACATAGGGGTCAAGGCTTCTCTCCCTTGACCAATGGTCTCTCCTATGCGACCAATTTTCTATATAAGGCTGTTATGCCTCATTGTAAAGGGTTCTCTCCCTGCTAGCTTGAGCTATTCTATGCTCTTTCACTTCTCTTAAAGATTTGTATTTATCTTGCATTTCTGCAACTGTAAGTTTGGCCATTAGGACTTATAATGAATTGAAATCATCATTCTTGCCTTACTTCAACTTATGTATGTGTTCTTACCTTCATTGTAAGTGTAAGTTTGTGGCTTTCTTTCACACATATGCTGTGTTAACCTGTTTCTGGGTGTGACTTGTGGGAAGCCTATTCCCCTCTTGATATTCAACAAGTTCTAACCTCCATACGTGCGTCGAGGTCATTCATGCAGCTGAAGTTTGTGCATCTCCTGGGTATTTCTGTTGATTCTTTGTGCCATTTTGGGTGGGGAGAGAAACAATCTCTTGTCTTGGTGCATCACCTCCTTTCATTTTAAGCATTGCTCTCTTCCCTTTCCTCTGCAAGCTGTTAGGATAGGTTTAGAAGTAAGATTTGGAGTGTTGAGTTGGTTCAACACCTGCACTTGGATTGAGAAGGAAATCCGACCTTCTCCGGAGATTCAATCCCCTTGCGCAAGGTCCCACACTTTGGGGTTGTTTCCATGTTTCACAAGGTTGCTGGGTTGATAGCTCAACAAGGGTGCAAGCTTTTGTGATAATAGTTTTTGGCACGCCCGACGGGACTCATCCTTCATCAAGCTAAAGATTTGGTGTGTTCTTCAGTGTATTCAGCCTTGGAGGCAACATTTCACACACCTGGCGACTCTAAGAGGAAATCTATTGGTGAAGCAGTCCTAAGGCCAAGCCAATTGAAGATTCAGTGTGTTCTTCAGTTCGTCAAGCCTTTGGAGGCAACATTTGTCAAGTACTTGGCGACTCCGCAATCATTTGGTGGATCTATGGTATGTTATTAGTCTTTGGTTGAGAGGGTCCGTTTGCACTTTTAAGCATTTTGTTAAACAAGCTCCATCTCTTTCAAATGCTTTAATATGAGTTCATATCATTGGTGTAACTTCTATTCACCCCCATTCTATGAGAATGCCAGCCATTTTTCCCCTCCTTTCCAACAGGTTCGAACTAGGACTGCTTCTAGTTTCAACCCAAACAACTTCACTTCAGCAATAGGTGGGTACTTTCCTAATACTTGCCACCTACCCACCCCTGCTCAACCTTCTTGGCAGCCCAACTAGCCCCAAGATGATGAAAAAATGCAAATTGCAGAACTCAAAAGTGTGCTGCTTGATTTCACCAAGCAGCTGGAGGAGTTCAAGAGGCAACAAGAGTGGGATTTGCAGCAGGGTCAGCTTGTTTATCAGTCTTAGCTTCAACAACAACAGATGGGAGCCCAAAGACAACATGAGGAGTTCCTTGCAAGGCAACTTGCCTTTGCTAGGAAGAAAGAAATTAAGCAACTAGCAACCATGGAGAGGTGGCTCATACTGGAGGAGGTTTCTGCTCCTAGGGTTCCTAAGTTTGAAATCCCAAGCTTCAGGCAAGGAGACCTCCCAAGCCTTCAACTAACCCCCCTTGTTTTAAAATTCCAAGTTTCAAGGGAGCTCCAACTGTTGTTGTATAAGAGCCTTCTCCTCAGTGCCTTTTGCAAAACACCCCACCACCTAGGCCCTCTCCTGATGCTATCTCCCTTTTTAAGGGCGAACCTATTGTATGGAGGACGGATGGTTCCCATCCTTATCATGAGGAAGGGGTTCAAGCAACCATTGGTGAGTCTTCATACGTTCTAAAGGAGGAAGAATCGGTGATGCTGCAGGAGGATATTGAGAATAATTAGTTGTAGCAGCAGGCCATTGAAGAGGAGTGTGAAGGTAAAGAGGAAGACACTGTCCTCTCATTTGACAATCTTCCTTTCTTTATTGATCATGAGGAGAAGGATATGTCTACACCTCCCGCGATGGTAGCTCTGGAGCAACAAGCTAGTGTTGAGGAGGGCATAGGGGGTAATGGTTTTGCTGCAGATTGCATGGCGGATGGATCGTGCCATGAACCTGAGGTTGTTGCATTCTGTTGCTAGGAGCAAGAAACGAAAACAAAGAGACAATCTGAAGATTTTAGATCTTCTTGTGAGGTGTCTCATAAACTTGAGATTTGTGCTGATGAGTTGGTTATCAACACGTGTGATTATGATGTATGCTGGTTCTCCCCTGTCCTTGAAAGTGATGATGTTGAATATGAAGTCTTCATTCAAGGTGAAGATGTTTCTTTTGGCATTAGGGATGATGTGCCTGAGCTTGAATGTTTCACTTGGGACCAACATACCAAGTTTGATGACGTTGAACAACAAGATGTTGGTCATGCCGACAGTCTTTTGGTTGCTCAACTTGACAGTATACCCGAGCTTCTTTTTTTCCAATTTGTTGTGTCTGAAGAGCCCCCTTGTGTAGGCCAAGACAAAGATATGGTATACTTTTCATCACCATGTGAGTTCGAGGCCTTTTCTTTTGGTTTCAACTCACGCCAAGAGGAGGTCGGCTATTGTGAAAAAAATGATGCCCCCTTGTATAATAGAGATGCCTTCTCTTTTGCAAGGAGTAGTTCTTTTGATGCTAGCGAACTCCTAAAAAACTCCCCCCTTGCTACTATGTGTATGCTTCATGCATCCCCAGATGTTTTAGGTGGTTGTTTTCTATGGCTTCCCTATGGTGGCAAGGTGAATGGTGAAGTGTTCTTTCACCACATGAGTGGTATGTGTGATCTAATGCATGCATACAAGAGATTTCAACCATTGCAGCTAGATGGTGAATGTAACAATGGTATGAGGGGGATCAGCTCCTTCAAAAGGTTCCTCTTTGACAGAGGCAAAAGCGTCAGTTGCCTCTTATTATAACAATGTAAATATTAGTTAGGTTTCTTGTTTTCCAAGAAGTGAATGAGCACAGGCTGTTCCCCTTCAGAATGGCTGATCTTGATCCTTTGCAGGTTACAAAGGAGAGAGTTTTCTTCTTTCTTGCAGTTGTGACTCTGTGCCCAATGGATGCTCATGGCTACTGATCTATATGCTTAGCAAGCAAGCATCCCGCAGAGGTCGCCAAAAATGTTGTCATTTTATGACACCCTGGGTCCATTAGTGAGAACCGATTAGAGATATTTATATGGACCAGCGCTGCCTCAATTGATCAAAGAGAAAACAATGGAATCATGAAGTATGAAGTGTTGTCTTGCCTGGAACTCCCGAACTCCCAGGTTCCCAAGTACGTAAGTCCTCAACCCTGGAACTCCGGAACTCCCAAATTCCCAAGTTCCTAAGTCTTCTCTTCCTCAACCCTGGAACTCCGGAACCCCCAAGTTTCCAAGTTCCTAAGTCTTCTCTTCCTCAACACCAAAACTCTAGAACCCCAGGTTCCAAAGTTCCTAAGTCTTCTCTTCCTCAACCCCGGAACTCCGGAACCCCCAAGTTCCCAATTTCCTAAGTCCTCAACCCTGGAACTCCGTAACCCCCAGGTTCCCAAGTTCCTAAGTCCTCAACCCCGGAACTCTGGAATCCCCAGGTTCCCAAGTTCCTAAGTCTTCTCTTCATCAACCCTTGGAACTTCGGAACCCCCAGGTTCCTAAGTTCCTAAGTCCTCAACCCCGGAACTCCGGAACCCCCAGGTTCCCAAGTTTCTGTAATGTCCCAAAATCCGCAATCTAAATAAAAATATATAAACAATGCGATTCAACATTTGTTTGCGATATGAATGATTGATCTAGAGTATAGTTTAGCAAATTCTCTTAAGGTTACTTTGTTATCAATACGTCAATTCCATATTTAGTTCCTAATGAGATCAAGAGGACTAGATGCAATAGGATGCCAGTAGCGCTTGTCAGGTCCAAGAGCGATACACTCCCCCTTGGCCCAACTGACGGCAGACCTTAAGTCATCCGCAGTGGGTGGCCTACCTGACAGAGGCCTAGTTCCTGCTATTGTTGCTCTATTCTCGACATGTCTCACTAGATTTGGATATGCAATTGATTCATTTATCATTATGTTAATATCTTAACCCATTCCTACTATTCTCTTAATTGAACAATGCCATTCATTTTGAATTTCTTATAGTTGTAATTCATTCATTAGTTGATTGAGCATATGGAGGTTCATTTATATACATACGTATACATATATATATATATATTTATGTACAAATGTATCATATTAATATCTATTGTTTTAATCTCTATTTATATACAAATGCATTATAGTAATATCTATATATACAAATGTATTGAATTAATATCTATATATATATTCGCACATATGAGTTCCCGTGATTTATGTAAACCCTACTATGGGTTCCATAGAGTAAACATTGATTGGTATGTATTCTTACCTGCGTTCCTTGCTACGCTTTTCACCCTGTCGCTATTCCTTTGCACTCCCCGTGTCCCTTTCCTCTTCACGGCTTGTGCTTTAATACCGGCGGGGAAGTGTTGGAGTGGACCCGTCCAGGGGGTGTGGCCGCTGAGGGAGAAGGTGAGCGGCGGTGACTGTTGGAGTCACCGCTCCCTGATCGACCCGCACTACCTCTTGGGCGCCTTAGTTTAACAGTCGCCGCATACCATACAATGCGCTCACTGGGTGTAATACGCCCTTTCCTAATGTAGTTAAGGTATCTCATAACTAGGATGCGTTAATTATAATATATTGATTTTAATATATTATAAATAATTTATATTGTATATGATCAATATATTATAAATAATTTATATTGTATATGATACATTTTATATTGGTTCTATTAATAATATCGTATGGTAATATGATATTATTCCATAATAATAATTATAATGTATTTTGATAATTTATATTGTATATCAATATTATATTTTATATTTATTGAATAACACATTATATGGTAAATATAATATTATGTTATGTATCAATAATTATATATCTATTTTATGTTTATTCAATTAACAACATTTTATGGTAAAGTTCAATTAACAGTTAATATTAATAATTAAAACTATGATCATTATATTAAAATAAAACAAGGAGTCATCTCTGATTAGGTTACAATAATAATGGAAGGTAGAAATGTTTTTATTAATTAATTACAAAAAACGTGGGGTTATGACAGTTCTAAGTCTTCTCTTCCTTAACCCCGGAACTCCGGAACCCCCAGGTTCCCAAGTTTCTAAGTCTTCTCTTCCTCAACCCCCGGAACTCCGGAATCCCCAGGTTCCCAAGTTCCTAAGTCCTCAACCCCGGAACTCCGGAACCCCCAGGTTCCCAAGTTCCTAAGTCTTGTCTTCCTCAACCCCGGAACTCCGGAACCCCTAGGTTCCCAAGTTCCTAAGTCTTCTCTTCCTCAACCCCGAAACTTCGGAACTCCTAATTTCCCAAGTTCCTAAGTTCGGAACTTCGAAACTCCCAATTTCCCAAGTTCCTAAGTCTTCTCTTCCTCAACCCCGGAACTCCGGAACCCTCAGGTTGCCAAGTTCCCAAGTTCTCTTCCCCGGAACTTCCAGAACCCCCAGGTTCTGAAGTTCCTAAGTCTTCCCAACTTCGGTGACTTGTGTTTCCGAAGTCTTCCCAACTTTGGTATCTTGTGTTTCCGAAGTCTTCCAACTTCCTTCCGGCTTGCAACACTTCCAGATGGCGTGATCAACACTCAAGGCTCTTAATGCTCCAACAACTCTTGCGACTTGTACACCTTTTTGTGGAGTTACAGGGACACATTTAATGATTTTTGCAGGATTTCCATCAAGAGAAGTACAGGGCCATGCTTATTTGTGGTTACTTATGTCATGCCTGCATGCTCTGACTTTGGAATGTCAGTCAATCCACCTTCTAGAAGTACTTTTCTTCTTGGGATTGCATTTTCAGGGTATGGCCAGGTTGCTTGCATGTACATAATGTCAGGTGCATGCACTTCCCTACATTCCCTGACTGACATTTCCCTGGACACATAGGGGTCAAGGCTTCTCTCCCTTGACTAATGGTCTCTCCTATGCGACCAATTTTCCATATAAGGCTGTTATGCCTCATTGTAAAAGGTTCTCTGGGTTCTCTCTCTGTTGGCTTGAGCTATTCTATGCTCTTTCACTTCTCTTAAAGATTTGTATTTATCTTGCATTTCTGCAACTGTAAGTTTGTCCATTGGCCTTATAATGAATTGAAATCATCATTCTTGCCTTACTTCAACTTATGTATGTTGTGTATGTGTTCTTACCTTCATTGTAAGTGTAAGTTTGTGGCTTTCTTTCACATATATGCTGTGTTAACTTGTTTCTGGGTGTGACTTGTGGGAAGCCTTCTCCCCTCTTGACATTCAACAAGTTCTAACCTCCATACGTGCGTCAAGGTCATTCATGCAGCTAAAGTTTGTGCATCTCCTGGGTATTTCAGTTGATTCTTTGTGCCATTTCGGGTGGGGAGAGAAACAATCTCTTATCTTGGTGCATCACCTCCTTTCATGTTAAGCATTTCTCTCTTCCCTTTTCCTCTGCAAGCTGTTAGGATAGGTTTAGAAGTAAGATTTGGAGTGTTGAGTTGGTTCAACACCTGCACTTGGATTGAGAAGGAAGCCAACCTTCTCTGGAGATTCAACCCCCTTGTGCAAGGTCCCACACTTCAGGGTCGTTTCCATGTTTCACAAGGTTGCTGAGTTGATAGCTCAGCAAGGGTGCAAGCTTTTGTGTTAACACACCCCATTGGACTCTTGGGACCACCGGTCACCACCATGAGGTAGCATGCTTAGAAGAGGACATCGCTGTTTCCTCTCCTTGTATTCCCTTATTATTCCTACTATGATTTATTTCAGCAAACACATAAAGAACTACATATTGCTGTCTATATTCCATACATAAAGATCACATAATAATATAATATTCTCAAATTGCATACACTTTATTTATAAGAAAGTAATTATAAATAGGATCCCCTATACTATCTATCATAAGGATCAATACTTCATACCAAATTGCAGTTATAATACCAAGTTTCTGTATTGCTGAATTTGACTACCTTGAATCAGATATTATCATCACCGGTGCCTTCTTGAATGGTTAGTCATGCTGCTTATATATCCCCTTAATCGGCGGGAAGGTTATGTCTCTTTCACGGGGCACCTTGTAAGAGTGGTGACTCATTTCATGACCTTGCCACTAATTAACAATTGTTTTTGATCGTCTTTTGTTAAAATTTATTAGTAATGCTTGTCTTTGTAAATATAATTTCTATCCTCCTTAATCCATTCGTTATCCTGCTGTTTGTATTTGGATCGCTACCTCATTCTTCTTAACCCCTTGCTCCTTCACTTAATGTAGCATTTTGGGAATTCATCTTGTTAAGCAGTTCGTGTACCTCATAGGGCCATTTTCTGTACATCAATATGTTATTGTTTTGCTTCCTTTTTAAGTGTGATGGAGATATTAATCATTCTCTACCTTAAGGAGTTCTTTCTTTATTCACAAACAGATCGCTGCCTTTTTATTTATAAACAGATTGCTGTTGTGTATATACCCAGCTGGGTTTGATTTAAATTAATTTTTTTTTCTTACGCTGCTCATGACAAGGGCATGACAGTCCGCCCTTCCCGAAATTGCTTGTCCTCAAGCAATGATAGTTTTAACTTTTAACCGAATTTTGTTCAATGTGAGGATCCCTAAAATAATCCCTAGATCTCCTTGTGACATATTTAGCTTGTGCTGCGCAACCCTGATATTATCCCAAGGCGTAGTTCTTTATCTTGAATTCAATGTGACTAATGATTGGAAATTTGTAAGGTTTGTAATCTTAAGACACATTTTCTCTCATCAATTGTAAGAATTGTTCTGGTTGGTCTTATAGACAAATCAAGGCGAACTCTCCATATATTGAGGAAAGGATTAGAAGCATGACACACATCTATGACCTTAAATGTAATGTTCTTCCCTAAATAAATTCATCTTTTTTGGTTCACTCTTGTTATTCTCATATTCTAGATCAACCAAAAATAGAATCCCATGATTTTAGAAACATGTTTATAGTAATCGTAGATACTCATGGAGTAGACATATTGAAATTCATCAGGTATGAATCCAACACGAAGCATACACATGATTATATGCAGACACAAAGTATACATCCAAATAGATGTATGTTCAACAATCTCTCATATTGTCTTGTCATTGTCATTTTTTTGTTGTCATATTTTTGGACTGAGTTAATGTATCCCTTCTCATTGATTAGAATGCACAATCGATTTATTGTTACCCTGTAGGCTGGCAGGATCATGCTTTGATACTATTTGTAATGTCCCCTTTTTGTAAATGCCCTAATTTTTACCCTAAAATCAAAGTTTTAAGTAAAACAAGAAATGGAACAGAGGAACTTTAACTTAATCATATGATATACCTAATCTGATATAATTCAACCATAGGGAAGCTAGGATAAGGTGACTTGATAGGGTGCCCTATAGATCCTCTACCCTAGGCCCAAGAGTGGATACACCATCCTTCGTGGTCTCATTTGGCCCTTGCCATCCATATGAGGTGGTGTACCTAGTGAGTTGTCCTATAAGCGTTCCCCTTCATCATGCCATTCTATTCCCCTTCCTATGATTGGACTCCTTAATCCCATGGTCAACCATGGTAGGGTTTTGGGCAACTACAATAGAGTGTCTTGAAAATCCTTCCCTCCTAAGCCCAAGCGCAGCAGTCCTTGCACCCCCCTGGTCTCATGGGACCACCGGTCACCATCATGAGGTGGCGTGCTTAGACGAGGACCTCATCGCTGTTTCCCCTCCTTGCATTCCCTTATTATCCCTACTAGATTGATTTCAGCAAACACATAAAGAATTGCATATTTCTGTCTATATTCCATACATAAAGATCACATAATAATATTATATTCTCAGATTGCATACACTATTCATAAGAAAGTAATTATAAATAGGATCCCCTATACTATCTATCATAAGAATCAATACTTCATACCAATTGGCAGTTATAATACCAAGTTTATGTATTCCTGAATATGGCTTCCTTGAATCAGATATTATCATCTTTGATGCCTCCTTAAATGGTTAGTCATGCTGCATATACTAATAATCATTAACAAGAGGTGATCACAAACAATTATTAATTAGCGGCAAGGTCATGAAATAAGTCACCACTCTTACAAGGAAGGTGGTCCGTGGAAGAGACATACCCTTCCCACCGATTAAGGGGATATATATTCCTGAATATGTCTGCCTTGAATCAGATATTATCATCTTTGATGCCTCCTTAAATGGTTAGTCATGCTGCTTATATATCCCCTTAATCGGTGGGAAGGGTATGTCTCTTCCATGGGCCACCTTCCTTGTAAGAGTGGTGACTCATTTCATGACCTTACCGCTAATTAACAATTGTTTGTGATCACCTCATGTTAATGATTATTAGTAATGCTTGTCACTGTAAGTATAATTTTTATCCTCAATCCATTCGCTATCCTACTGTTTGTATTTGGATCGTTGCCTCATTCCACTTAACCCTGTGCCTCTTCACTTAATGTACTATTTTGGGAATTCATCTTGTTAAGCAGTTCATTTATCTCACACGGCCATTATCTGTACATCGATATGTTAGTGTTTTGTTTCCTTTTTACGTGTCATGGAGATATTAATCATTCGTTACCTTAAGGAGTTATTTCTTTATTCACAAACAGATCGCTGCCTTTTTATTTATGAACAGATTGCTTGTGTATACACCCACCTGGGTTCAATTTAAATCAAGAAAACTGTGCAGTCTTAAAATTAAGACAATTTTCTTATGCTGCTCATGATGGGGGCATGACATCCCATGGGATTTTGGTGATCAAAAAGTGTTGAATAATAATATTTACTCATTGTATGCTCTCACCTTGCCCTCATGGGATTTTGGTAATTAGAGAGGTAAATATTTTATTGAAATACAAGTAGATATTTTATCTTTAAAAGTGTTGAATAATAATATTTACTCGTTGTATTCTCTCACCTTGCTCTCATGGGATTTTGGTAATTAGAGAGAGGTAAATATTTTATTGAAATACAAGTAGAGATTTTATCTTCCTTTAGATTAACAATACTATATATAGATTCACTTCTCTATCTGATGTGATCATCAACATGTTGGGAAACATATTGTTAGTGTAATGTCCCCTCTTAGGAACACTAAAATATACTATCTGAATTGCAACATATTTAATAATTGAACTATCAAGATGAATAATAAATGGAGGATGATTATAATTTCCTTGAGTTTCTGATATAAAGTCTGATTATAATCTTTTGATCCCTACGAGAATAGTAGATGTTGTCTTTACTTATTAATCTTTAATTTCATGTGTTTATGGTGTACAAGGAGAGGAATCGCCACCTCTAAGGGTCTTTTAAACAATCTCCTACGAATCGACTCAATAACTAAATTCTTCCACTTATCAGATATAATCTTATGAGATGGCGATGGAATGATGATTGATTTACTTGATCAACCTGATCGCTTGTCCGATTTTCTTATGTGATGGCGATATACTTTTAGTTGGTCAACCTAATATTTGCTCTGTCTAATTTGATTCTATTAATATGCAGATATTTGTGTTGGTCTGGTAAAATTTTGGATCTGTATGAATGCTTGTCTGATTTACTTGATTATGACAACAATTCTATAAGACTTTTAGATATGAATGCTTGCCTGATATATCTTATGATTATAGAAATTCAAATGGCGCTGTATCTTTTTTGTACCACTTGTAAATATCCATCCAAAGTCAACAGGCTGCTGCTCAACTAGAGCAAATCAACAAATGGATATCAATAGAAAAGAACGATATTCGATGCCCTTGGAATGAATATTGATCCCGTATTAAATATCTTGGTACTGATCGGTTGCATCCCTTTGATTTGGAATGATCATATCTTTCCTTAATCGTGTCTCCTCATACGTGTTTGTTATGGTCTAATCGCACTCCTTACATGAATATTAGGTAACTGTTTTTAATCACACCTTTCCATTGTTTTGTTCTTAATTGTTGTCCAATGGAATGGTTAGTTGCTGATTGATTTCCTTAATCAATATTTATCAGATCATATTATCGACCTCCGTCCTTGATATGGAATATTGAATCCTCTTTGTCCAAAGATATTGAGTGTTGAGTGATTTATGATGAACACTCTATCATAATCAATTGGTACATGTGGCGATAATGTTGATCGGCTAGCTGATTCTTATCAAATCTCTTGACCATCTTCTATGGAATCATCACATAGTGATAACAATTGCCGAACTATGTTACTCATTATTTTCATTATCTTTGCTTCGTATGATAGCTGATATGGATTTATGCCTGAGTGGTGCATAAGAGATCTTTACGCATAATGATCATAACTTTAATATGTTGTATGCCTTTAAAGCCTTCATTCCTTGATTATAAGAATTGTTGTCTTCACTTCTACACCTTATTCTCTATTTTGTACTTGGATGCTTGATAGGAAAATTGTGAAGTCTTATGAATAAGACAATTTTCCATCATGTCTTCATGAACTTCGTCTCCATGTGGACTCTCTCAAAGTTGAATGATCTCAATAGGTAATGCTCATGGGAACTAATCTTAGTTCCGGGAGGGGACATTACAGTTAGTGTTCACTTAATGTGAGTTTAAACAACTCACATATTTATTATAGGTGTGATTATTTGATGGATTTGTTTGTTTGTTGAGTTTTTAAAACAACTCATCAAAATAGATGTTTGTTTTAGGAGTTCCTCCCATAAAGTAGGAGATGTAACTCCTATATATTTGTAATATCTTGAATGTTTTTAAAAGGTGAATAAAACTATCATCTATTGTGTGCTGCTGTGGAACTTATTACAACAAAGCATTCATAAAGGAGGCATGTGATTTCTCTTTTAACATTGTTAACTTGTAGACTTATGTGGAAGAACCACTAATGAAGAAGGTTCAAATTGACTCATCTCATCTTTCAATTAGGTCTTCATTTGAGAGTGTTTGGAGCTACTTTATGTCACCACCATGGGGAAAATATTGACAAACGAAAATCTTTAGCAAGTGTTTTATCCCCCTTAGGAAGGATTGAAGCCACTGTTGAGCTTGATGAGGATTGTGTTAGATTTTTGCATTGAGGCTATGGAGCCCACTATTGACATATATTTATAAAGCGAGTTTAAGTCATCACTTAAGTTACTATTGTCACAAAAGTTTGCAGCCTTGTTGAGCTATCAACTCACCAACCTTGTGAAACATGGACACAACCCCGAAGTGTGGGACCTTGGGCAAGGGGGTTGAATCTCTAGAGAAGGCCGACTTCCTTCTCAATCCAAGTGCAGGTGTTGAACCAACTCAAAACCAACTCAACACTCCAAAATCTACTTGTAAACCTATCCTATCTACTTGCAGAGGAAAAGGGGAGAAGGGAATACTAAAATGGCAGGAGGTGATGCACCAAGAAAAAAGATGTTTCTCTCCCCACCTAGAAATGACACAAAGAATCAATTGAAATACCCAGGAGATGCACAAACTTCAGTTGCATGAATGACCTCAACGCATGTATGGAGGTAAGAACTTGCTAAATATCAAGAGGGGAGAAGGTTTCCCACAAGTAACACCTAGAAATAGGTTAACACAACATATATGTGAGAGAAAGCCACAAACATACACTTACAATGAAGGTATAAGAACACATACACAACATGCGTAAGTTGAAGGAAGACAAGAATGATGATTTCAATTCATTATAAGGCCAGTGGCCAAACTTGGGAAGAATTGGGAAACCTGGGTTTCTGGGGTTTGGAAGACTTGGGAAACTTGGGTTTCCGGGGTTTGGAAGAATTGAGAAACTTTGGTTTTCGGGTATTGGAAGACTTGGGAAACTTAGGTTTTTGGGGTTTGGAAGACTTGGGAAACTTGGGTTTCCAGGGGTTTGACTTCCACCTCCCTACATGACAACACTTCACATTTCATGATTCCATTGTTTTTCCCTTGATCAATTGGGGCAGCGCTGGTCCATGGAACATATCTCTGATCGGTTCTTAGTCTCACTGATGGACCAAGGATGTCATAAAAATGACAACATTTTGGCTACCTCTGCGGGATGCTTGCTTGCTAAGCAGGGAATCCAGAAGCCTTAAGCATCCATTGGGCACCGAGTCACTGGAAGGACCCAACAACATGTGCGTACCAACACTTGGAGGCAAGTTGGAAACTAGAGCATACATTCTCTTAAGGAGAATGCAGTAGGTGCAAAAGCACTTATGAAAGCAAAACAACTCCTAATCCAATATTTACATTGTCATCAAGACCCTATTTAGGAGCAAGGCTTGAGATGAATCCCATTCAATGGGATTGGAAGAAGCTCACCATCAAGCTTGGAGAGATGAAATATGTTGGCCTCCTTGCAACTGGTGATGACATATGGACCACTCCAAATGGCTTCAAATTTGGAGTCTCGCCGAACCTTGGTTCTGTCTGTATCCCACTTGAGAACTAGATCTCCCTCTTTGAAGACCTTATTAGTAGCCTTTTTGTCAAAACTTCTTTTGACTTGTTCTTGGTGAGCCTTAAGTGTATGCATAGCTTGACCTCTAACCTCTTCCAACTTCGTTAGCTCAGCTAGCCTTACTGTCATGGCATCATTCTCTGCCAATTCTAGCTGATGTGCTAGTTCAAGAGAGGGTAACTCTAAGGAGGTTGGGAGTCTTGCTTCTTTCCCATACACCATCATGAAAGGGGAGTTATCGATCGCCCTCTTGGGTGTGATCCTATCAGCACATAATGCTGTCCTCAACTTAGTATGCCAAGACCTTTGGTTGTCTTCAATTGTCCTTTTGATTATCTTGATGAGGTTCTTGTTGGAAGATTTAGCTAAGCCATTACCTTGAGGGTAATAATTTGATGATGTCTTTAAGTATATACCATACTTAATTGCCCAAGAGCTGATTTGGGTTCCAACAAATGCCTTGGCATTATCTGATATGATGGTGGAGGGGACACCAAATCTTGTCACAATTCCATCAAGGAATTCCAACATTGAGGCCTTAGTGGTGTCTTTCAATGCAACTACCTCTGTCCACCTAGTGAAGTAGTCTGTTGCGGCCAAGATCCACCTGTGGCTAGCACTAGAAGGTGGATTTATCATGCCAATGAAGTCTAAATCCCATTGGACAAATGGCTGATCTGCTTGAATAGGGTGGAGAGGAAGGCCAACTAGCCTTTGCTTTCCAGAGAAGAAAGCACATTTCTTGCAATTCTTTACCCATCTATGTGAGTCACTGAATAAGGCTAGTTAGTAATAACTAGTCCTCATTATTTTGATAGCTGTAGTCCTTGCAAAGAAGTGCCCCCTTGAAGAGCCATCATGAAATTCTTCTAATAATCTGTTGACTTGATTTTGCTCAATACATCTTATCGAGACTCCATTAGAGTCTCTTCGGAAAAAGGGTGCCATCCACTAAGACATAGGGGATGGATTGCAACTTGAAGTGTCTTCTTTTGGTCATGTCTAGACCTTGGGGGTATCTACCTTCCATTAAGAAGGTGGTCATGTCACTTACCCAATTGACTTGAGTGTCGTTGCTAGTTGGTTGATCCTCTTGTAACACAAGGGGGACCTCTGAAGGAGTATCAAAAGATGAGACAAGCTGTTCACATAGGCCCTTGCCTCTTACAAGCTTGGTGATCTTTATGTTGATGTCGTATTCCATGACCTTGGTTATCCACCTTGCCCTCTTCTCATTGATGTCCTTGTTTAGAAGGAAATTTTCGACGCTTGCATGTGGAAATAAGAGCTGGATCCTGTTGTTAGACAGCATGTGTCTAAACTTTTTCAATGCTCTTACAACAGTGAGGACTTGCTTCTCTACATAGCTATACCTAAGCTCATAATCCTTTACTCCCTCACTGAAGAAGGCAATAGGTTGCTCCAAATTATCATCATTCAATTGTGTTAGGACAACTGAGATGTTGGATTCTCCTCCGAAGGTATAGAGGATAAAATCCCTATCATAGTTAGGATTGACAAGGGTAGGGGCCTGACCAATTGCTTGTTTAATTTCTTCAAAACCGACCCTCCCTTGGTCCAACTGAAAGCCAAATTTTTCTTCAACATGGAGGTGAGGGGTTTTACCATGGTGGCAAGGTTGGGAATGAACTCCTCACAAAGTTGATCTTACCAAGGAAACTTTGCAGTCCTTTCTTGTGACTGGGGAGTGGGAGAAAGAATGGCCTCCACTCACTCTGGATCAATGGCTAAGCCATCTTTAGATACGATGTGTCCTAGCAATCTTCTTTGGTTAGTAGCAAATACACATTTGCTTGGGTTCAAGGACACACCATATTCTCTGCATTTCATGAACACTTGCTCGAGATGACCAAAATGATCAACTGCATGCTTCGAATAAATAGTTATATCATTGAGGTATATAAGCACAAACTTTGCTAATACACCTTTGAAAGCCATGTCCATTGCTGTTTGAAACGTGGTACTTGCATTGGTTAGCCGAAAAAGGCATCTTACAATAAGCATAGGTACCCCACTTAGTAGTAAATGCAGTCTTGTATTGGTTTGATTCTTGGACTAAAATTTGATTGTACCCTGAATATTTAAGAATGAAAATCTTTCTAAGCCATTGACCTTTTGTAGAATCTGCTCCATGGAGGGAAGCGGATAATGATCCTTAAGGGAGGCTCTGTTGAGGTCTCTAAAGTTTACACACAGTCTGATTTCCCCATTCTTCTTCCTTACAGGGACAAGGTTAGCCACCTTGGAGGAGTGCTTGATAGGGAAGATGATATTGGCTTCTATGAGCTTGGTTAACTCCTTCCTCATTAGTGGCTCAATTTTGGGGTTTATTGGACTTTACTTTTGTCTAACTGGTTTTGCATCTGGGTTTAGTTCTATAGCATGCTAGGCTAAGCTAGGGTCAAAACCCTTCAAATCTTCATAGGTCCAAGAAACTATGTCATCATATATTTGACAAAGCTTAACAAAGGTCTCTTGTTCAGTTAAAGAACATACCTTTCCCAAATTTAGTGACCTACCCTCGACAACTGCAACTGGCCTATAATCACCCTTCTTTGCAGCTAGGTTCATCTTCTTCTTCAGTTGATCATCCGAATTGAAAATGCCTTCCAAGGTAACTAGACCTTTAGGCAACTTGTTGGAGTTGAGCTGCATGATCTGATCTCCATAGTGATCTTGCAACATAGACTGATTCTGTTTCATTTTGCCAAAAATTGACAATTTGCTGATCACTTTTGAATACTTGCCAATTTGCTTGATTGTTTGGGACAACATGCCTCACATCAAGCATGATGTGTTGTTCCTTCTTGCTTGCAACATGCGTTGGTATGTCAAACTGAGCACCAACCGCTACAAGCCTATCAGCATACTTTTTCTGACTCCTAGGAATGCTCTGGATATTGAAGGCCTCAAATCCTTCAATTAAGTTCCAAACCCTTTGTTTGTATGATTTGAGTAAGTTGTTCTTAGTTGAAATATCCCCCTAGGGATATTTATTCCAGAAATTTGAACAAATGAACCACAAAAATTCAACATACAATTTGCATGAAATTGATTTCAATCTATTCACCAAATTACACTGAAAATCATTAAATTTCAGATTCAAACAAAATTTCTGAAATCTAAATATGAATATAGCCTCAAATCCTTAATAGAGCAACAACAAAAAAATTCCAATCGTAGCCACAAAACTTAGTTTGATTGGATAACTAGTAAATAAACCTGAAGCACAAAGTGAGCCACCTGAATGATAACTCCAACTGACAATGGGTTTCCGTCCAGTGCCTCCAAGCTCGAGGGTTTGCGTCCTCAAACCTGTGGAAAACTAGAGCTTCCCAGAAATTCTCCAAGAGAAACAATTTTCAAACATAAACCAAGCATTCCAAAATGAGCCTCTCCATGTACTTAAATAACACATCCCTGTGACTCTTCACTTATCCTCTGTCTATCTCTTGGAATTCCCCTTTAATAATAAAATGACTTTATTTTATAATTTGATATTGACATTAAAGTCACTTAAATCCGCTTTAATAAATAATTAAATTAAGTTGTCTTTTAATTTATTATGTTTTGACAACTTAAACTTAATTATTTAAATAGATTTCCTAATGTCCCCTTTTGGGACATTACATTAGTTATGCTTTGAGCTTTGATATGATCAACAACTAACTCGCTGTCCTCAAATACTTGCAAAGATTTGACTTTTCTTTTTTGTGCAAGTTGGAGGCCTTGTATTAAGGCTTCATACTCAGCCACATTGTTGGTGCAACCAAATTGAAGCCTAAAAGAGAAGAAATATTTCTCTTGCTCAGGAGAAACAAGCATCACGCCGACTTTGCACCATTTCTGTTTCTTGAACCATAAAAAAACGTGTTCCATAACCCCTCCGGATCTTCTTGTGTCTTGATGATGTTAGGAATAGGAGTATCCTCCTCATGAATACAATAGGTACCAAGCCCAGTCTCTTCAGTCTCAGCTAATGGATCAAACTGAAAAGCATTGGCCCATTCATTTAGCAAACAATTAGGGACCTCCTCCAAAAGAGTAGCAGGCTCACGGACAATACACTCCTCCCTCTCTTCGCACAAAGTGCAATTCATGTTTATAGGGCTGGGGTGTAGGCTCAATGTGGTTTTGTGCAATGGGCTCTACCTTAATGGTAACTTTGGTACCATACCTTGTTCGAAATAGCATATGGGACCAATCAGAAGCCAAGTATCCACCTTTCTTGGCGATGAAGTCTCTAGACATGCAAATGGCAAAGAAGGCAGGGAGGTCAATGACTGATATGTCCTGTAAGATAGTGCAACTAGGGCATGCGTGCAAAGCTAACTTCAATTTTTTAACCACCCCTACTTTCTTGATAGAAGTGCCATCCAATTGGACAACCCCATTAGTCACAAGTTCATATTCTGTACCAAGAAGGTTAGCTACCTTCTTAGGCATGACTGAGCTGCTAGCTCTTGAATCTATCATGCAATTGTGAACTAAGTTATCTCCTATTATTAAAGAGAGATAGAATGGGGGAGGCTTACTGATTTTGCTTGAATCTTCTTCCCCCTTGGGTTGTACCAAACTGGTGGAGACCGCCCTCTTGCTAACTGCTGCCTCATCACTTGATTGGTTGATGTCCTTCAATGCCTCCTTAAGCAAATCCCTTTGAGATGGGATGGAAAGGGCCTCCCACATGGTGACATTGAGATTGGCCTTCTTCATTTGATCAACTATATTGAAAGGAACACCAACTGATTTTAGAGGCCCCTTTGAAGCTACAAGGTTTACCTTTGTTCTTTGGACAACTTGGGCCTTCCTCTTGCCTTCTGCTCCCTTGCATGTTATTTTGACTTGTATCATGGACATCTACTTTGGGTGTTGGAGCTTGGGCTGATGTTGAAGGTGAGGCAGCTTCCACTGCTCTCTTCTTTGACCTTGTGTATTGTAGCGTAGTCTCACCATTTGTCTGGTTTATACCACAAAATTCTGCCTCCTGCCAATTGACAAAAGTAGAATCTCCTTGTATGTGATCCTGATTGCCAATACTTGGCTGATTTGGATCATATTGCTGGCTAGAGGTGGCTGGCTCATTCTGGACTACTAGAGCTTGGAAAAACTCTCTATTTTGGCATGCACCTTGGTTGTGTGGCTGATTGCATGGTTGACAACAATCTTGCTCTTGGGCGAGATTGTTTTGCATTGGAACTATTGCCTTTGAGTTACTTGCAGCTGTGGGGTTCACACTATTCAAGGGCCTGACATTGCTCCATTGGTTCAGCCCTTGAAAAGGTGGCCTATTCTGCTGATAATTCTGATTTTGTGTTTGATAAGGCATGCTATGTTGAGCCTGTTGCCTCTTTAGTGTCACCAATTCATTGCCAAAGTTTTGCAATAGAGTCTTGACCTCATGGAGCTCATTTGAGGATGAAAAGGATGTGGATGGCTGACTTATGGGCGCCATGGGGATAGGAGCCAAGCTAGGCATTTGAGCAGGAGCTTTTGGGAATAGAGGCATTGGCGGTCTTGGAGCTATCTCCCCAGCCTGTATCAAACAATTTTCCGCCCTTATGGCTATGTCATATGTATTTGGTAGAGAGGTTCCGCCCATTGATTGTATCATGACAACTTTATCAATATAGAGAGCTCTCAGATAATACAAGAAGGCATGATTGGGAGATGGCTTCACTAAAGCAGAGATTCTATTCCATGTCTTTTGGAATCTAAAATTGAAGTTTCCCATGAATCCATGAGGTGCCCTCTTAATTGTAGTTAATTGTTCAACAAGTGATAGGTGATCACTTTTGTCTTTGAAATGGTTACACAACTTCTCTCCTAATTCATCCCAATTGTGAATGGAGCTAGGCGGTAACCCTCTATACCACTGCAAAGCTTTTCCTGTCACGGATGTGGCTAAGAGCCTGATAGCAACATCATCCTCGGTGACATTATGGACAGAGCAAGTGTTCGCAATGTCTTGAATACACTCTATAGGAGTAGTAGTTGTTTCACTAGTGAAATATGGTATACTCTTTAATGCAGCCATTGGCATATCATTCCATTAGGTGAAAATAAGAGGACTCCCCCCCATTGAAGGTAACAAAAACCTAATTTCTGGCCATGTGAAACAATGGTCTATTGAAATGAGTGGTGAGAACCCTAGACTGTGATGATCTTGTAATTGGAGGGGTAGAATGAGACTTGGGTGATGGAGTGCTTGCAACCTTTACACCCCTTACTGGTGACAATGAAGGTCTACCTCTCCATCTTCTAGAACTTGAAAATGAGAGTTCTAAAAATTCGAAATTACCTATGGAAGATGCCCTTTTATGAATTCTTGTCATGAAATCAATAATAGGTCATGAACAAGAGACTGGATCTGTGAGCAGAGTTGCCAAGTGCTTGAATGATGACTGGCTTCCAAAGGCTGAGATACTAAGTACAACATTGAATCTTGAGCATGTATGTTGAAATATTGGTCGCACCGGGCATGCAAAAAACTGTTGTCACAAAAGTTTGCACCATTGCTTAGCTATCAACTTAGCAACCTTGTGAAACATGGAAACAACCCCGAAGTGTGGGACCTTGCGCAAGGGGGTTGAATCTTCGGAGAAGGCCGACTTCCTTCTCAACCCAAGTGCAGGTGTTGAACCAACTCAACACTCCAAAATCTACTTCTAAACCTATCCTAACAACTTGCAGAGGAAAAGGGGAGAAGGAAATACTAAAATGAAAGGAGGTGATGCACCAAGATAAGAGATCTTTCTCTCCCCACCTAGAAATGACAAAAAGAATCAATTGAAATACCCAGGAGATGCACAAACTTCAGTTGCATGAATGACCTCTACGCATGTATGGAGGTAAGAACTTGCTGAATGTCAAGAGGGGAGAAGGTTTCCCACAAGTCACACCTAGAAACAGGTTAACACAACATATATGTGAGAGAAAGTCACAAACATACACTTACAATGAAGGTATAAGAACACATACACAACATGCGTAAGTTGAAGGAAGGCAAGATTGATGATTTCAATTCATTATAAGGCCAATGGCCAAACTTAGAGTTGCAGAAATGCAAGAAACGTACAAGTCTTCAAGAGAAGTGAAAGACCAAAGGATAGCTCAAGCCAACAGGGAGAGAACCCTTTACAATGAGGCCTAATAGCCTTTATATAGCAAACTGGTCGCAGAGGAGAGACCAATGGTCAAGGAGGGGAACCCTTGACCCTGGCGTACACAGAGGAATGTCAGTCAAGGAAGGCAGGGAAGTGCACAAACCTGCTATGGTATACATGCAAGCAACTCGACCATACCTTGACAAGGCAATCCCAAAAGAGAAGTACTTCTAGAAGGTGGATTGCTTGACATTCCAAAGTCAGAGCATGCAGGCCTAACATGAAGGCCATCAAGTAACCAAAAATAAGCATGGCCCGAGACTCCACTTGATGGCTATCTTGCAAAAACATTAAATGCGCCCTTGTAGCTCCATGAATGAAAGTGTTCAAGTTGCAAGAGTTGGTGGAGCATTAAGAGCTTTGAGTGTTGATCACGCCATTTGGACATGTCACAAGCCGCTGAATGTCGGAAGTTGGAAACTTGGGATTCCGGGTTTGGAAAGAATTGGGAAACCTGGGTTTCTGGGGCTTGGAAGACTTGGGAAACTTGGTTTTCCGGGGTTTGGAAGAATGGGGAAACTTGGGTTTTTGGGTTATGGAAGACTTGGAAAACTTGGGTTTACGGGTTTTAGAAGACTTGGGAAACCTGGGTTTCTGGGGGTTTGACTTCTGCCTCCCTACAAGACAACACTTCACATTTCATGATTCCATTGTTTTTCCCTTCATCAATTGGGGCAGCCCTGGTCCATGGATCATATCTCTGATCGGTTCTCACTGATGGACCAAGGATGTTATAAAAATGACAATAGTTAGTTGGTCCCATTTTGTTATTTTAAAGTGACTCAAGTGATTAGTTACTTTAGGGTTTATTAGCTGGTTATGAATGTAAGTTATCTGAGTAGTTATAAGTACGTGATAACTTGTAACTACCTAGGGGTTTATAAAATGGGGACACTCATCATTGTAAGGGATCTATTTTGCAATCAACAAGATATATGAAGAGCTTCAAAGTTTGTAAAGAAATAACTACCTTTATTTGCAATAGAGTGAGGATGTTTTACAAGGTTTTTAGGCCATGAAAGAGCTATATTTTTGAGAGCTAATCTTGTAGATTCTTTGATTTATTTCTTCAGGGTTATACTGCATGTTGGCCTATGAAATGAATCTATTTCCATTCGGATCTCTACTTTATTTTGAGTTGGTGTTTGATATTCCACAACATAGCACTCAAGGAGAAAATTTGTCACTTGTTCTTTGCATAGTGTTATTTTCTTAAGATTGCATGTTATTGAGTGATTCAATAATAGCCAATCTTTCTATATATGTACTTATTCTTGTATATTCTACCACTTATGGAGTTTCCATTGGTTTAAACTTTTAAATATAGGGAAGCCTCTCTTGGTAATAGAGGAGGCACTTTGTCCCACATGCTGCCTATAATCAGTTTGTGCAAGAAAAATTAGCAATAACACATGGCAATTGGTAATAGACCATGCTTAGTAGGATTTAAGAGGGGTTGCACGATGCATGGAATTTAGCATTTGGGCTTATTTGGACTTTCTACTCTCAGCTAGGTTGACTTAGTTGCTTGCCTTTTCATGTTAGAAAAAGGCTGCCATATAATCTTCTTTTCTCAACATCTGTGGCAATGCTTCAACTCAACGCTCCCAACCTCCCAAAAGATTTGGATAGAAGGAGAGAGAAAAGTGATCTAATGAAAAATATTTCTTTATCTGTGCACTAAAGAAATATACAATAGAGAAGACATAAATCCCCAACTGCGCCACTTTATTTTACTAAAGGGAGGGAATTTGTATTATTAAGAAAGATGGCAAATGAGATGCTGGACCTTTGGGAATCAAGAAGTTCTTTACTCTCAAATTTTTGTGCTGGTAACTAGTTTTGCAGTGTCTAGCAAGGCTGGCATATTTGATTTTTATTTTGGTTATTGTGAGACAAATCAATCAATTTGGTATGTCTTTTTGAAATGCTTATCTACTAGGGTTGCTTGGCCACGGGTGTAAGAAAATTCAACTAGTTATTCATTGCCTGTTTCTCTAGGCTAGGTCCTATGTTAAGAGATACACACACAATTAAAGATGGTTCCAAATAGTCAGGGCATGTGTAAAGTCCCTAATCGGGATATTAGATTAATTCACCAAATTTTCAAAATCAAACACAAATTTAGCACTTTCTGATGATGGAGATCCTGATGCAGGCAAAGTGAGGACACGGTAGTTGGGATGTGAACAAAAAGCAATTTATTTCACTTATTGGCAATAAGCTGCATAGCTTACAATTCATGCAAAAATTGGAAGATAAATATGTTGACTCCGGCGGCAGGCTTTCCAGAGCAATACATGCAACTATCAAATCAAAATAAGGAAATGTAGATCTTGGCAGCTATGCCATCCAATCTTTGTTATAATGCCAGTGTAGATATTAATATGGGATCTAGTGGTATACCTTCCATAATCTACTGAAACTTACAATATTGTTATCAAATATAGAGTCATTATGGCATAGCCTTCTAGACTTCAGAAAATATAATCTAATCTAGCTGAGAATGGTCTAGTTCAATACATTTGAACAATATTGATTGAAAACTGCAATTTCAATAAATATTTCTGTTTGTAACAATAACAAACTCTTTTGAAAGTGTTTATATCAGCAAATATAATAGATGTAACAACCACAGAATGATGTGTATTAAACCTCTACAGTTTCGTCAGCTCTAGAGAAATTTAACAGCAGAGATTTTAGGTAAATTTTGGTATAAATCAGAATAATACAAGTACTTAAATGATGTCACTGATTAATTTAACTGTACTGCTGCTGTTTAACTGCTGTTATAACTTGGAAATGGAGACAACACTCACAAATAATAAAATACTTCTTTCAAATGGTGTAGATAACTTTGTAGATGATGTTGCAGGTCCAGACAGCCATTCCAAATCTTCCAAACAGCTGCGATTCCTCCCAAAATGCTGTATGGTCAGACTGTAATGGTGCAACCAGCTTGTAATTTATAACTGCTCTTCTTTCAAAGATACAACCTTTGAAAAAATGATGTAAGGATTTGCAAACAAATAATAATTAAAAATCTTATTCAAATCTGAACACTCGTGCATAAATTAAAAATCAAACCAAACTATATTAAAATTTGGAGATCCATATCAATCACACAAACTTTGAAAACACAAATAACCAACAAAATATGCAACTGTAGCAGTACAGATTGCTCTAGCAACTTTCAAAGTCTGAAAATCTTCAATAATGCTCATGAAATTGGGACTTCTTCAGACTTTTCAGCACACTGGCAATCCCTATATGAAATTGCTTGAATGGATAGGAGGGTTCATGTCTTTAGGCAGAAAGATGAACATAAGGGTTCAATCTCAAAAACTGGGGTTTGTTCACAAAACAATGGATGCTTCTTGTTACCAAACCTCTCTTTTAATAGGCTCTTTGAAGGAATATAATATTAATCTTTTTCCTTTTTACCCCCAAAACTTTATTTTCAAAGTGTCTTGAAAGACCTTTAAAATAATGGTTACTTTTTGGCCCCTTCCTTCTAGCAACACTATATGATAACAACTTTGAACATTTTAACAATAAATATAGACTGTCATGTAATACATATAACATAACTTTTATAAGACAATTTAAGTTATTATTTTGAATTATTTTCCTTACCCTTGCCTTTAGCCTACAAAAAATAAAATAATAGGCTAAGGTGCTCCTGATTAACTTCACCTAAAAAAGGGGACATGACAATATGATAAGGTTGCCTTTAATCAATTTCTTTCAGAAAATAATATGTAAGATAACCTTTCATAAGGATTTTTCCCTTCTCTTTTGAGTAGATTTGGATATTTTCAAAACAAACAAGATGATGCACATTAAAGCCAAAAATAATGGCTTTTGGAAGGTTGCAGACCCTACATTAGGATTTTGAGCTTTCATGGATTTTACCATAGAATTTTGATTCTCTAATACTATATAGTTTATACACACATCAAAAACTTGCACGACTATTCTCATGAGTAGAATAGGGATGGTGAATAACTTGCCAAAATATCACATAAAAACTTGCTAATAACTTGTTAGTTTGTGAAAAAATCTCAAGTAGTCTGTAATTGTATACAGGTGCATTTGTGAGATTTGGAGTGAGGATTGATTGATTTTAGAGAGGTGTGCAGCTGCATTTGAAAAATGACATGCACCATGAAAATGTGTGTGGTCTTGAAGGCCTTAATTTGGGCTTGGTGGGGGGTAGAGAGGGGGAGTGGTAGGAGGTGGGAGCAGGATAGCATGAGGAGAAGTGTATGGCCAGGTTGCTCCACCCCTTGACCCTAGCCTATATTGCAAGAGGCTCTGTACTAGGGGTGTTGCCCTTGGACCCCATGAAGGACTCTGCCTCTTGTCCTTGGCAAGGGCTGCCATCCCCAAATCCCTGCTTTGGTTTTGAAAACCAAAAATTTCCAACGGATTTTGTGGATGAAATTTGCAAAGTATGATTACAGATATGTAATATATAATCATATGGCACTATGATATGATTTGAACTTGTTTTTTGATCTATAAATAAGGGAAAATCTACTTATGACCTTTGTAAATTCAGTTTTATGCATATTTTGAAGATTATTTTACAAATTTATTCAGAAAATTCACTTAGTTTTTCCCGTCCTGTGTCTAAGTCAAATTTTAGCTCTGCGGAGTTTTCACCGAGACTGAGTTTTTATCCTATGGTTCAATAAAAGATGCATACCTAAAAAGGACTTTCCATGGTGATATCTATGTTTTTGTTCTATTTTTAGAGTGGATAATGTGTTCCCCATTGATTGAAAACAATTTTTTGGGATTCAAAATTGAACAGGGATCAATGTTTACGTTAGCTTGGAATTAAGATAGCTGGCATGTGGCTTCGGCACATGGTTAAGACACTGCATAAATTTATAACAAGGAGGTGGTTGTTTAATGCTCAAAACTGATTAATCTATAAAAGTGTTATAAAAGCAAGGTGTTCTCTTTTTCTCAGAAAACTCAAGTTTGTGTTGGGGTCCAGTACTATTTTGTTAATTTTATGCAATCTCCTTGTATGTTTCCTAGATATCAGTCAATTTTTCCACTGGGAGTTTTTGTTTCAACTATTTTCCCTTGTGTTTTTAATCCTCTCATCTCTTTCGTTTTTTAATCGTGTCAGCTGCAAATGGTGGCCTGTCTGCAACATGGATGCAACCCATACTCCATCCATGTCCATTATCCAGTTTAAGCTGATGTTAATGTTGGAGGAAGTTTTTTAATCCTATGCATGGAAGAGATGAAAGTTGATTCTGTTCAGGAATGTTATAATGTGGTTCATTATTTTTGGTCTATGCTGATAAACATTAACAAGTGTCCAATCCTACGTGCTCATAAGATGCTAAAATACTTCATGATCGGTAATGCTTGATTTAGGTATTACTTTTATCATTTATGCTTTCAATGCTTCTTTCTTTTTACATCGTAACGCCTGTTTCTTTGTTTTTAGATTTGAATATCTGTTGCTGGATTGCCTTTTCATGGAGATTGTATCCTGAACTTAACTGATATTCCAAATAATATCACATTATATGTGATAATTGTTATGGTTTGCACACATTTCAGCATGATATAAGTGATTTCTTAGTTAGCCAGTTCTGAAATTTTTACACTATGATGCATTCTGGTTGGAAAAAGTGACTTTGTGCTGACATGTAACTTTTGCAGTCAAAAAGTGAAGCTCAAAAGAGGAAACAAACAAACAAACTTGGTGCTGTTGAGCTTCTTTATAGGAGGGAATTGGCAGGGAGGATCCTACCGTCAGGCAACATTAGCAATGTTTTATTTCAGCGAGAACTTATGGAGTTACAAGCATCCCTTGCAAAGGTGTGATTGCTGTTTGATTTTGGAAAAATAAGAGCTCACTTTACTTGGTTTAATGAGATTCCTTATAAAGAATAACGTTTGGAGTTCCATTTTACCTTGTAGGTTGGCAATGATTGACTTTGTTTAAAGGAACTTATAAGATGATTATTAAATACAAATATTTCTTTCCATTGGAATAGTCGTTCAAATTAGTTTGACTTTTCTATGAAGCATCAAGAAATTGGTTATGTATGGTGTTTATTCTGTACTTATACTAATTACCTATTTATGACACCCCGATTTGTGGATAATATCATTCCAGCAAATGGTGTTCAAGTTTATCCTGCAAAGATCAAAGTAATTTGAGACTGGAAACTCCAGAAAACACCTCCATGCTAACAGGATTTTTGGTTCTGATTGGCTATTACCGACAATTTATCAAGAATTACGTAATGATTCTAATGTATAGGGCATAATGTCACAGGGATAGGTAATTTGGCAATGATTTTGTGAAGAAGCATTTCAAGAATGGGTTTTGTATTTAACACTAGTAAAATTATATTAATCGTTCAAATAATAGCTGTAACATTATATTTAATATTTTGAATGTTAAAAACTAAATTAATCATGCATCCATTGTTCATTTCAATATTGAAATTTTCATATGCCTTATTATATAAAATTGGCCATTTCCAGCAATCTAGGACAACACAAGAAAGCTTGACAGATTATCTTTAGCTAGAAACCTTTTATACACATATTCCCATGTTTGCGTTTTTTGTCTGTATTGTTAATCCTTTGCCTTGAACATCTTTCCCCAGTTGATATACTTTTATTTTGCTTATTAAAATGTGGTGTACACCATTTACATTGATCCAAGTACGAACTATTAGCATTCAGTCTATTAAGAGCACACACATGATATAAAGTAGAAAGAGAGAAACTATATTAATGTCAATGAATGATCAGGAGTAGGTCAAAGGGATTGGAACACACAATTGTTACAATAGAAGAGTAGGTGAGTGTTTTGGTTATCTTGTTCAAGGGGCTCCAGCAAAATCTAAATAGAAAATCACTAATCATATTTTGTTTGTTTTGTGACTTGCTTACAGCCTACCCATGTGTACATATGGTCCCAAGGAACAGCTATTAATAATCCCTCACATGTAAAGAAAAAACATGTATTTAACAATACTCCATTCATTAACGGCTGTAAAGTTTCAGATTTACATTTCACATAAGTCCATCAAAACTAAAACCTTGATTAACTCTAATCCAATCGATGTGATAAACATTGCAATAGAAAGATGAGAAAGAGAGAAAGAAAACACGAGCCTGCCAGTTGTGTTCATTAAGCATCATTTGGCAAGCAAACAAATTTGATATAAAACCATTCTTTTGCTTGACCCAAGTTTCATAGTCAACACATAGGAAGGTTCAATCATCTAAGAAGAGAAAAATCTGAAAGTTAATCCTTATTCACCCTATTCTAGGTATAGGTCCAAGATACAATTCCCATAATTGTAGTGTATGGTAGATAATTCATGATGCAATTGCATAAAGTTGTTTAGGCTGACCACACAAAGGAACTTGCCATCAACAAATCCTTTGCAAAATAAAACACCGTTGTTACCATTGTTGTATCTTAAAAGAAAAAATAATTGCACATATTTCCAAAATCATAGAGGTAGACATTTTAGGAAATGTTTCATAAAATTTCTGGGGTAGGGCATGGTGTGGGGATGTTTTTGACCCATCCCCACGACCCCAAAGTGTTTTAGGTGGGGGATGAGGTCAAAAATTATAGATGTGTGCCCAATGTACACAGGTAAAAGACACTCTCACAATAAATAATAATAAAACAAAAGAAAAAGAAAAATTCTAAAAACGCCTTGAAAATAAAATA
This sequence comes from Cryptomeria japonica, assembly GCF_030272615.1. NCBI lineage: Eukaryota > Viridiplantae > Streptophyta > Pinopsida > Cupressales > Cupressaceae > Cryptomeria > Cryptomeria japonica. The sequence goes on from NC_081415.1 coordinate 344,089,583, forward strand.
GTAGACAAAAGAATTCTACTAGGCTACCACCATTGAGAATTTGCTCTTTTATACTTGGAAGTTGTTGTGCCTTGCACAAACTCCCCGTCGTCGACAGGGACCCCCTTTCCATGTTTGCCTCGTCGAGTAGGAATTTTGTTAGGATTAGCAGAGTAAGAACAATGAGAGGAGAGAGAATAGGGTCCCAAAGTTCAAGACTTGATTTCAAATTTTGCAAAGTCCAGGTCAGAACGAAGATAACTAGTGCTCACGAAGAGCTAAAGGGGTCACTAAAGCGTGTTTAGACCAGAGCATTAACTCTAGGTGTTCATAGAGGTCAAGTTTAGGTAAAACACTCAGAGGCAAAATACTTGAGAATGCCCCTCCAGTGGCAGCACATGTGTAGGACATAGGCGTAAAAGTGAAGTGCCTTTTACATTGCCCTGCCAAAGTAATGAAGTATGCGAACCAAAGTTCACAAGGTGTAAATAAAATTGAAGATAAATCATTTTTCCATCATGTGCCAAAAAAGGATGCCTTTTCTTCATCTAGCCTCCAAAGTGCCGAAAAAGAAGCGAAGTATTAATAACACAAAGGGGGCGGGGTAGGTTTTTATTTTTTAGAGTTAAAGTAACCTTTTCCCCTATCGTGCCTTAAATTGCCGAAAAAGCACCAACGAAGGGAGGCAACATTAAAAGTTAAGGCAAATTGATTTAAAAGAGGGAAATAAAATTTCCTCCTATTCGCCTCCATGTACCAAATCATATACCGAAAAGGGGGGGGCCTTTAGTGAAGAGTGGAAATGAACGAAGTTCGCATGCTTTGAAAATTAAATGCAAAACTTTTTAAATTTTTTTATTGTCTTCCAAAATCGCCGAAGTTTATGCCAGTAGTCATGGTTTGAATCAAAATGCATAAATAAACTTAAGCTCAAAAGAGAAGGGGGTAAGTTCTTTTCAAAAGTCGCCTCTAAGCATTGATGAAAGGTGAAGTTAGGATTTTAGTTTGCCTCGCAAAAACAAAGAAGTCATCGAGCTTTCTATCGCCAAAAGGGCGCCCTTTGTTCCTCATTTCATCCTCATTCGCCGAAGAAAACCCGAGTTCGCTAGTAGTTTGCCTCGCATTAAGCTAGGGTCGACAAAGGGCAAGTCCAAATAAATTTGTATGCTTCTTTTAAGCAAGGCATTTCTTCATTTCGCCTTGAAAAGAAACCCAAGGCTTCCTCTTGGAACGTATTTCCAACACGTTTTCAAAATCGCCCAATTGAGACATCTGCAACAGGCTGGGCATTTCAACCATTTTAAGGTATGCTTTTATCCTTGAAATCTTGGCAAATAAGTTCTTCTCCAAAATGATGATGAAATGCTGTATTTAACCCTAGGGTTTACATATGATTTACATCTTGTGAATTTCATTCAAACTCAAACACAAGGGGCAAACCTTAGTTGTGTAGGCACTATCAAAACTCAAATCACACTTTGAAAATTTCAACCTGGTAGATTTTTCGGGGTCTGCAACGAGAATGGAAAAACTGAAACATTAATCAAGAGGGCTTGCAAATACCGAAATTTTCCCATCATTTGGCAAAAGAAGTCCAAAATTGCAAAATACACCAAGCCAACAAAGTTTAAGCTTGAAAACTGCACCAAAACCAAGATTTTTAGCCTTGCAACAAGTCTTGAAATCTAAAACAGCTAACTACAACAATTTTTTCAAAATTCGCCATTATGCTGTTAATTGTCACTTTGCTGATGATTTTGTTACTAATGCCGTTGTTGGGCATCACTGACCCCATTTACGCACTTAGGATCACATCGTAATTTGTGTCCTGGCATGCAGGGTAGATGCCTCCCAAAGTGTTTGATTCCTCTAAGGCACCTGAAGCACAAGGAACGTCTTAGACATCTCAGGCTGAGGACCCTTGCAAATTGGAAAAAATGAAATATGAATGCTAGGGAGTATTGCAGGACTCCAAAGTTCAGAGAAAATGGGAAAATGTGGGGGATACAAACTTCGGGCATATTGATATCCGATAGTTTAGAGACAGTGTATGCCGCGGATGCCCACTAGAGAGTGAAGAAAATGGTGGAGAGTGGGATAGCACAGGCTGCTGGATTCCCGCAAGCTATTCAAAACTATGAGCTAATTGTAGAAAGCTCCAAACACTACAAGCCTGACAGCAAGGTGGTGTTTGTGAACGACATGGTGATAGCAGATTTCTTTCCTGAGGCCATGGAAGAGGCTTTCGGCATCCCTGCAGATTTCTTTCCTGAGGCCATGGAAGAGGCTTTCGGCATCCCTGCCCATGAAGAGGCAATTGTGGTCCCCTTGGAGGAAGCTCAAGGAATATATGACCAAAATCCCACCAAGTGTAAGAGCAAAATGAACGACAACTGGTCTAAGGAAAGGAGGCCCCACAACTCTAGGATCCTCAAAAAGGTATACAAGAGTGAGTTCAATGAAGAATACGGGGACATGGTCACCCTTCTTAGCTGTGTAATGGGGCTGCCCCACTCCAATCTGTTTGAGGAGTGGATGTTGTGCTACCTAGAGGAGGTCTTCTTGGGGAAAATCAAGCTTGATTGGGCTCAAATCATTAGTGATAACATACATACAGAGCTGGTACAGTTGGCATAAAAGAGATACTTCACCATGTCTTCCTATGTGGTTTATATGTTTGCACACCATCCCAGGTTGTTGGGATTAATCTGCCTAGGTGACATTGGAAACGGGCCCAACCAAATAAAGGTGTACGGCTGCTACCCTCAGCTGCACTTCTACAATATAAGCCAAAGGGAGAGGAACAATATAGCATATGCAATGGGTCAGTATGAGAGCGTGAATGATGCCTTCACCATGCGCATGGTCAGAACTATGCAAGGATTGCAACAAAGGCTGTCCAAACAGGCATTTTCACTAATATGAAAGTATGCAGCTTGGTTTATCCAGTTTCCTCGATTCTCTTATTTGAGAATCTCAGGCTTTGAAGGCCCTCCATACCGTCTCCTCAAGTATCCTACTGACAAGATAGTGCTCCTAGAGGTCACAAGACAAGCTCATCCAGTTGGGCAAATTCTTCGAGACAAAAAGGTTTTAGAAGTCTCCTTCCCAATGGCGATAGGGGACAATGATGTGCATTTCAAAACCCCTGTGTAGGCCGAGTAGTCGATTGAGGAGGTATCTTCATAGTGATTGCAAGAGCATCTTTGTAGAAAAGGCTTTGATCCTACAATATTGGGACAGAAAGCCTATGGATATCACTGTAAGCACAAAATGGACATAGAAGATTACTGGGCAAGTTGTGCTGATGATTTTGAGGTTCGCAGGAGGGAATACTCTAGGCTCAACTTGCACCAAGTTAGAATTTTTGAGTATGCCTGGGTCCCAGACTAGCTAGTTGATTATGGGGATTGCGTGCAGCATCAGGCCTATGAGACTGTAAAAGATCGCCCCCTTGCCTTCATCAACTAGTCTCAAGATCCAGTCACCAGTTTGGAAATCATAATGGAGGGACCCATGAGATACACTGATGCTTGGATAAATCAACACATTGAGGAACTAACCCATGATGGGATGCAGTTCACCTACAATTTGATGGAGATCTTGGGTCTCACTCGTCAGAGGATGAAGAGACACCGAGTGCAGCAAAAGGAGAAGGTGAAAAGAGGCCTAAGAAGAAAAGAAAGAAGGCAAAGGCCAATAAAAGGTTGAGGGCATCAAAGAGGTTCCGACGAAATAAAATCCAGTCACTTGAGGTTCCCGCTAGAAAGAAGTTAACAATAAGGAGACCATTTGCCGCCACCTCACCAGAGGATCTCATAGTAGCAGAAGATGCAACTGCAGTAGAGCAGCAATATGCCCCTCCTGTGCAACAAGTAGATTTAGTTGTGCAAACAACGGACCAAGAGGAGCCTAATGTACAGGAGCACGAAGTGCAGACCACAGACCAGGAAGAGCCTAATCTACAAAAGCCAGAGGTGCAAGTCATTGAGCTAAAAAGCATGAGGGTGAAAACAAGAACAAGGAGGATGACAAGGGTAAAGGTCCCCTAGGAACGAAAGACAACAAGAAGTTGAGATTCCCCAACAGTTACTGAGTGAGGTCGAAGAAAACTTGACCGTAGAAAAGGAACTAGAAGCTGAGGGGAATCAACTCCTATCCCTAGTTGACCAGCCAAGAGTAGAAATAGAATCTGCTGCAGCTTTAGGAGAGCAGGGTAGAGAGATGGTGGTCACTTCTGGTCAATTAGTACCTCTTGTGTGGTTGAAAGCTTCAGTTGAGAAGAAGGTGGCAGTGAGGCCACCTGTAAGTCTAGAAGACTTATTTTCCCTGAATAGGACAACCTCTAGTTAAAGAGAAGAAGAAACTCAGGTGCTATTCCAAGGTGACCAAGGATGCTTAAAGAAATCGGACAATACACATTGCTGCCCTCCCAGAAGGCAAGTCAGCTGAGGAGGTCACGCTTGCTGATTATAATGTTGTGTCAATCCCAATGGGAAAGGCCACCAAGCGGCAAGAGGTGGAGGAATTTAGAGAGTCAGTGGAGACAATGTTGAGCCAATTGGAAAGGATGACTGCAGAGAGGGACATGTATAATGCTTGGGCATAGCAGGCCGAGAACTATGTAATGTCCCCTTTCTAGGCGACAGGAAATTAGTAGAGGTTTGACCTTTCACTTGAGTTTCCGTAGGTCAACTAGATGGTTAGGGGACTCATTTTGAGGAGCATAGAGCTTTGTGGGGGCTCTATGAGCCATTTTGAGCTTTTAGACAACAGTTCCTACTTTTTACGGAGGTCTCCTATTTTTTAGGGAGAACTAGCAGTTAACTGGTTGACCACTCGGGGGACCACAGAGCCGAGCAAGAGCCTCTTGGACAGTTTCTGGCACTTTGAGCGAGGTTCCTATTTTTAAGGGTGAGTTCCTATTTTTTAGGAGGAACTGTCAGTCAGCCTACAGGGGTTCAGTTGCCAGCAGTGATCATAGCACTTCAGACGAAATTCCAATCTGAGCTTTGGATCTCATTTTATTAATAAATAAGGAAATATTTTAATATTTCCTAATTTTGGACTTAATAAAATAATAATAAAGTGATATTATAATCACTTTATGGGGAAATAAGTTATTATAATTCATTGGCCCTTTTACCTAGGCGTTTTAGCAAATATTACTATAATAATGAAGGGGCCAAATTAAAATAATGATGGAGGCCCCTTGTGGTTCGATTTTCATAAGGAGGCATAAATAAAATAAAGTTATTTTATTAATAAAAGGGGAAATGAAACCCTAATTCAAAATTAGGGTTTGAGCTGAAAATAGAAGGTGTTTGAGAGCTCATTTTGCACATTGTGAGTGAGAATTTTTTAGAAGAAAACTATTTTTCAGGTCTGCAACGTATTTTGCAGGTGTGTGGATTGGTATTGGGGACGTAGACCTCCATTTCTAAGAGAAAGGACAAAAACCGTTTCATATTTTGTCAATTTGGAATGTTGGGAATGCTTATATCTATTTAACAAGGGGATTAATCAAAAGAATTTTGACACTACAGCAGCAATTGAATATGAGAATCAGATCTGAGCAGTTAGAGGGCAGATTTTGGCGAAATAATGCGATTTGTGGCCAGCCATGCCTTCCCCAGCCTAGCCGTACACTTCTAGCTTGCCTGGGAGTTTACATAAAATAATTTGGAGGGTTTACATCTGGTTTTTTTTGGTGCAAATTTTATTGTCAGCATTAGGAATAAAGAATAAAATCATTCTTTCAAGTTTATGATGTCCTTGGAGTAAGATATGAGCAAATCAGTGGGGAAAATTGGTCATTTTCAGTGAAGTCTCCTGGGAGCTTGAAGGGAATAGCAGCAGTTTCAACTATTCATGCAAGATATGTTTTTGATAATTATTAGTTAGGAGAATAAAACTCATTGGAGCAGTTAGGACTCGTTGGAAGCTCCTATAGCAGCATCTGGATTCAATTTAGTCAATAAAGAAGCCCTACAGGCAAGGCGTTGGATTCCTGGTAGGCCAATTTTGGCATATCATTGTTGACTTTGACTATTTATTGGCATTTGTTAATTGCTGTTATAAAATCAGTCAATCTGAAATTTATTTCCAGTCATTAGTTTATGTTATATCATTGTTATTCAATTTCATTGTCAAGTTTCCAAGGCATATGTATTGTAAAAACACAAAAAAAGCATAAAACCACAAAAGCAAACATATGAAACCAAATTCTCCCACCGCTGGCCAAAGAAATCAAAATCAGATTGCTACATTCAATAGTCGACATCTTTCAGTGGTATCAGAGCCAAGACCTTGCCAGCTTGTGGTATGCTAAGGGATTGTTACAGAAATGGAAGAGTGGGAAAATGAATTAGCAGCGATCAAAACTGCTAGTTGGTATAACAGGTATCAGAAGAAGAAGAACCATCTAACACTTCAAGAGTATCTAGCTCGAACAAGGAAAAGTATACCTCTGCATGAGGAAGTTATTAGAATATTTGATGACTACTCATGTGAACCTGAGGAGATCATGGCTATCGAGCCTTTTGATAGGTTCTACACAAGGAGAAGGAAAGAAGATTGGCTTCAGCCAATCCATGTTCAAAATAAAAACAAAATTCAGTCATGTGGGAGCCCTATGGTGGAAGAAGAGAACAAAGAGGTGTTCCATCGTACCTATGAAGACTTGGACCAGAAAGAATCAACCATTGCGCTTGCAAAAGGAGCACACACAGGTCTTCTTGATTTTTCAGCTGATATTGGTTATCCTCTACATGTTGATGATGAAATTGATAAGGAAGTCCATAGTGGATCAGCCACTAATGAGTTAGCCGTGATTGGCACAAAAGGTGTTCCTAATGCACCTTTGATTTGGTCACCGGATCTTGATGATATAGCTGCACTAACGTTATTGATAGGCGACTTCATTTTACTTGACTCCATATGGATTAGCCTCTGTCCTAGTTGGAGTTATGTTGCACTCCTTGATCTTTCATGGTCTATATCAACTACCCAGTTACTTGGGAGTGTAAGAAAGTTTGCCTATAGGATGGACTCGAAGTTTGAGATGGTTTTCCAAGATTTGCACTGGGTTGATGCTATGTTTGAGGACATCTATGTTGCTGGCCGGAGTTATGACAGCGAGGTTTGGTGGCATTTGGTGCTGGCTTATAGGCATACGGGAGTTCATTTTTACACTGTCATGATGTCCTACTTACATGGACAATTACTTCAAAGCAATTTGTAGACAAACTTCTTCTACATCAGCACCTACAATGGATTCTTCATCTTCATATGGGATCCGAGAATTGTTTTGATTGGGAATTTTTATCAGAGTGGAGCAGCGGGTTGCTTGGTGTTGCTTGAGGGCAAGCAATCCCGGGAAGGGAGGACTGTAATGTCCCCATTTTTCCAATGAACACTTAGGAGTCATAGATTCATTTGTTAGCCATCTCCGGAGGTGAATTTAGTGGACAAGGGATGATTTTGGGTGCAAAAGGTTTATACTTAATCAAAAATTGGGCTTGAGTGGATTTATATCAAATAAACTTTATAATATCATGCTATAAAGTTACTTTTTCTAAAAATAGAAAAAGTTTATTTAAATGGTGTTTTAAAAATAACTTTATATTATAATAGAGTGGCCCCTTGGTACATTTCCCTAGAAGTTATAACTTAAATATATGGCCACTTTTAATGAGGAATTAGACCCTCAATGGGTCAAACCACTTAGGGGAAGTATTTTCTTAATAAAAAGAAACAATTTAACATGTTTTATGATGCCAAAAGTACAACCCTAACCCCAAATTCGAATTAGGGTTTGAGGCATGTTAAAAATACATTGGGGGCAGCATTTCAATTATTATTGAAGTTGTTTTTTGGAGAGCATTGGTAATTGCAGGGTTGGTTTTGGGATTTGGAAACGGAAACCTTCAGATCTTGGGTGAGAGGACGAAATCCCCCTCATCTGCACTACATTTATTTGTCTGGGAAGCTCATATCTTGCCAAAAAGGGCCAATTTTCTGAGTTTTGCAATTGCAATAGCAAGGAGACAATCTGATTTTCGGATCACAGCAGGTTTAGAAGTCATTTCAGACTCTATTTTATTAATTTGGTTCAGCTATTCATCCTCCAGCTAAATCGTACCATTTGGAGACAGCCTGAGACACCAAAGAAATAAATTGTAGGGTTTTAACTAGAATTTTTGTTACAAAAATCATTGTTAGGGGCTAATAAGAAGAATTCTTGTGTTTGTTTGGGAGAATTGATTCATATTGGAGCTATAGGAGCAAATCAGTGGGTAAAGAGCACACCAAATTGGAGCTTCTCCTGGCAAGAAGTTGGAATTCCATCTGGGTCTGCATATTTCTTCGTCATTTGTTTTTGATAATTCATGTTAGGGTCAATTAAACATTTTGGAGCTGTTGTCTCATTGTGGAAGCTCCAGTTTCATCATATTCTTCAGTTCGGGTAGTAGAATAAGCCTTACCAGGGAAGCTCATGACACTTGGTATGTTAGTTTGGCTTTGAATGATAGCATTTAACTATTCTTTGAAATTATTCATTGCTGATAAATAAATCAGAAGTCTGAAAATTTGATTCCAGTTAGTATTTCTTTATGTATTGCAGCTGTATTCATTCTACATTGTCAAGTTTCAAGCATTAACCTCAAAAATCCAAAAAGCGCATACGCTGGCCAAAGAACTGAATTAAACAAACAAATCAGCAATCCATTCAGTGGTGGGTATCTTTCAGTGGTATCAGAGCATAATCCTACCAGCCCCGTGGGGTGGTAATTGCATTCATTTGGTGTGATTGGATTTGGTTTTCAGTTGGACAGTAAAAAGAATCATCATGACAGGGTTATGTAAAAATAAACAAGCAGGGAGGGAATTTGATCAAACACCTTCAAAGAGTTCAAGACACTCTAGAGGTACAACTACATCTAAAAGTACAAGGAGGAGACCCCCTGCTAAAGCATTCAATGATACAGTCATGTGCAACTATCATAAGTATTTCTCCCTTCCAAAACAGATACAGGAAATGCTTACCTTCACCCAATTTATGGGTATTCCAGATGAAGCTGAAGATGCTATTAATTCATATCAGCTGCAAAGAAAAGGAGAAAAACCGAATGACTCATCCATCAATGAGGTTTGTAAAAATCTCTATGAGGAATTTGATGAGCATGCTACAAGGGATGAAGTGGTACCTATGAATGTTGGAAACACATCACAAAGGTATGGCAACCATTCTGATTTTTATAACAGCAGTTCTTCATATGAACACAACGATGATTCAAAGGTCATGCCACATGAGGAGGAAGTTGTAGGAGGGATTCCTGCAGTTGGCATGCAATATATGAGTGTTAAACAAGAGGGATGCAAGGGGAAAACAAACCATAGCAGCCCTGACTTTTATGACAGCAGTCTTACTACTGAGCATAATCAAGATTTAGATGCTTTGGTACATGAGGATGATGGTTGTGAGGGGTTATCTCATGCAAACACTCATTGTTTGGGTGTTACTGATGCTTTTGATATTGAAGATACATGTCATAATGAGTCTGATTTTTCAATTCAGACCTTAGAAGATGGGAACACAACAGAAAATGTGCCTAATGGTGATGGTTCCGAGCAGAATTTGATGGATGTGTGTGAGTCTATCTTGATAGGGGAGGTGTATGTTGAACATGGCAAATCAACAACCTCTAGCATGTCATTCGAGCCACCCCACGAAGTTCATAACAACAGTGATATAACTTATCTTCCTCAAGATATGGTAGCCTTTGGTCAAGAAGAGAATAATGATTTGCATTCTAGACTTGAGGGTACACATGGTGCAATCATGGGTTATGATAATGTGAAGAATACAATCCATCATAAATCAGATTTTGTGCATTTTGGGACAGCTGATATAGAACAATCTTAGAGGATGAATGAAGGATGGTTGGCAAGAGCCAGGCAAGCCAAGTTGATAGCTCATCAGGCCAAGCTTCAACTTCAGCACATTCATGATACTCATCGCCATATTGGTAAGGAGGAACAAGAGCTATCTAATCCTGATTTTTCAGCTGATATTGGTTATTTTCTACATGGTGGTGATGGAATTGATAATGAGGCTCATAGTGGACTAGCCACTAATGAGTTATCCTTGATTGGCATAGAAAGTGTTCCTAATGCACCTTTGATTTTGTCACCTCTTTCATATGATAAGGCAGCGTTGTACTTATTGATTGGTGACTCAGTTTTCTTAGATTTGATAGTGGGCTATGAAGATCAGCATGTAAGGGACTTCATTTGTTCCATGGCTCAACAAAACATTTACTTAGCAACCTTTAACGAAGGCACATTAATTTGTGTAAATATAGGTAAAGTTACATCAGCTGTTTGGAGTTCTTGGAAAAGTATTCAACACACTTTCCTTGTTGGAAATTGGCTCATTGATGGATTCATATCAGCATTGATGGTTGGACGTACTTTTGGCTTCAATTGGAGTGAAGTTCTTAACTAGTTAGATGATGTCTAGGTACACAGCAGCAACATAATGAGTATTGACATGATGGATGGATATGACAGTGCAAAGATTTGGGATCCTGGTATTGACATGTGTGGTGCATTTCTTCAGTGGATCCATGATGAGTTGTTTCACTTTGGGTATATAGATGTTTATGTCAGAGTAGCGTAGCGGTTGGGTGAAGCAGCGTTTATCAGATTGATATGGGATCCAGGAATTGGTTTTCAACGTGCAGGTGCAGATTGCTTGAGGGCAACCAATCTCCGAGAAGGGAGGATTGTAATGTCCCCTTTCTAGACGACAGGAAATTAGCAGAGGTTTGACCTTTCACTCGAGTTTCCGTAGGTCAACCAGATGGTTAGGGGACTCATTTAAAGGAGCATAGAGCTTTGTGGGGGCTCTATGAACCATTTTGAGCTTTCAGACAACAGTTCCTACTTTTTAGGGAGGTCTATTTTTTAGGGAAAACTAGCAGTTAATAGGTTGACCACTTGGGGGACCACGGAGCTGGGCAGGAGCCTCTTGGACAATTTCTGGCACTTTGAGCGAGGTTCCTATTTTTTAGGGCGAGTTCCTATTTTTAGGAGGAACTGTCAGTCAGCCTGCAGGGGTTCAGTCGTCAACAGTGATCATAGCAATTCAGACGGAATTCCAATCTGAGCTCTGGATCTCATTTTATTAATAAATAAGAAAATATTTCCTAATTTTGGACTTAATAAAATAATAATAAAGTGATATTATAATCACTTCATGGGGAAATAAGTTATAATAATTCATTGGTCCTCTTACCTAGGCATTTTAGCAAATCTTACTATAATAATGAAGGGGCCAAATTAAAATAATGGAGGCCCCTTGTGGTTCGATTTTCATAAGGAGGCATAAATTAAATAAAGTTATTTTATTAATAAAAGGGGAAATGAAACCCTAATTCGAAATTAGGGTTTGGGCTGAAAATAAAAGGTGTTTGAGAGCTCATTTTGCATATTGTGATTGAGAATTTTTGAGAAGAAAACTATTTTGCAGGTCTGCAACGTATTTTGCAGGTGTGTGGATTGGAATTGGGGACGTAGACCTCCATTTCTGAGAGAAAGGACAAAAACCCTTTCATATTTTGTCAATTTGGAATGTTGGGAATGCTTATATCTATCCAACAAGGGGATTAATCAGAAGAATTTTGACACTTACAACAGCAATTGAATATGAGAATCAGATCTGAGCAGTTAGAGGGCAAATTTTGGCGAAATAATGCAATTTGTGGCCAGCCATGCCTTCCCTAGCCTAGCGGTACACTTCTAGCTTGCCGGGGAGTTTACAAAAAATAATTTGGAGGGCTTACATCTGATTTTTTTGTGCAAATTTTATTGTCAGCATTAGGAATAAAGAATAAAATCATTCTTTCAAGTTTATGATGTCCTTGGAGTAAGATATGAGCAAATTAATGGGGAAAATTGGTCATTTTCATTGAAGTCTCTTGGGAGCCTGAAGGGAATAGCAACATTTTCAACTATTCATGCAAGATTTGTTTTTTATAATTATTAGTTAGGAGAATAAAACTCATTGGAGCAGTTAGGACTCGTTGGAAGCTCCTGTAGTAGCATCTGGATTCAATTTAGTCAATAAAGCAGCCCTACAGGCAAGGCGTTGGATTCCTAGTAGGCCAATTTTGGCATATCATTGTTGAATTCCACTATTTATTGGCATTTGTTAATTGCTGTTATAAAATCAGTCAATTTGAAATTTATTTCCAGTCATTACTTTATGTTTTATCATTGTTATTCAATTTCATTGTCAAGTTTCCAAGGCATATTTATTGCAAAAATACAAAAAAAACATAAAACCACAAAAACAAACATGTGAAACCAAATTCTCCCACCGCTGGCCAAAGAAATCAAAATCAGATTGCTAGATTCAGTAGTCGGCATCTTTCAAACTACATAGATCATCTATTGAAGCCAACGCAACATGCTGAAGAGGCCTATTTTCCTCCCGTGGCACTAGTACAAAGACAATTGCTGAATTTGAAAGGATGAGAGCTTTAGACAGGGTTATTGGGGAGTGGTTCGAAGAGGTAACAAAAATGGGAAATCAGACACTCCGGAGTTTGACCTTTTTGGAGCATGAAATAGATCGGACCGCCCAGTGTCAATGCATGGTAGCTTATGCAAGATAAGATCTTCCTAACCTTCCTTGTTCTGTTATTTATCTACATGCTTCATGTCTGATTTATATTGCATATGATTATCGGATTGTACAAACATTGCTTATCATTATGCTATCGGGCTAACAACCCGATAGCATATTAATGTCAATTGTTAATTGGCATTAATATGCTATCGGGGTATTAACCCGATAGCATATTAAATGCTATAAGTTATCGGGTTAAATTCGCCGATACATACTTGCTATCGGGTGCATAAACATTGGCACTGATTCACATCTGTTATCGGGCTTAATTATATCGGGCATATTTGTTATCGGGTTTAATGAATACAACGCTTCATTTGGCATTAACATTGGTTAACAAATGCACCGGTTGGATTATATACATCGTGCACTTTGAATCATCGGTGTTTATATGAACCGATTCATTAAATTGATCAGTCATTATATTATGATATTACAATATGCTATCAGGGTTTTTGAACCGATAATCAGCATTGTGTTAATGGTATAATTGTAAAGGCACCGATCAATGGGTGCATTGATCGGTCATGCCTAAAAGGCATGACTGGTCAATACACCAATTGACTGGTTGCCTAAATGATATATATGCCAATTGAATTCATTTGGAGAAGACATAGAAAATATTAAATGATCTCTCTCCTTCAGACCTGCAGATAAAAATCAGAATTATTAGACATTGACATAATTCCTCATATCCATATATAGCATTCATAGTTCATAGTTCATAACTTGTTCTTTAATTAAAATTGAAATAACTTTACATGGTATCAGAGCCAAGGTAATCGAACCTAAAGGCTATTCAATTTTGATAAAATTCAAGGACTAAGTTACAAACTACATCACATTTCCATAATGGCCAACGCTATCAGATTCGAAGATAGACTCGGAGGTAGCGAAGATTTTTCAGCTTGGAAGTTTAGAATCAAAATGATTTTAAGAGAAAACAAAGTTGATTCATATGTCCAAACTGAAAGTGCACAACCAGAAGATGAAACCGAAAAATCCACATGGATCGAGGGAAATGATAAGGCTATTAAAATAATAGTGGATGGGGTAAGAAATAATATAATGCCCATCATTAGAAAGCAGGAGACGGCTTATAAAATGTTCAAGGCACTTGAAAGGACATTTGAGATATCAAATGCAAGTCGTACTCTGGCATTAAAACGAGAGATCAACCATATCAGTATGAACAAAGGGGAGACAATTAACTCCTACTTCATGAGGATATCAAGCTTAAGAGATGACCTAGCTTCCCTTGGATACGACATCCAAAGCAAAGAGTTAACACTCATTGCTCTAGATGGATTGCCTAGTGGATGGAACACATTCGTCCAAGGCATCAGTGCTAGGTCCAAATATCCTAAGTTTGAAAGACTAAGAGATGACTGTCTACAAGAAGAATCCAGATTGAACAAGGTAGGAATAAAACAGAAGAGGTCCTAAGTAGGTTTAAAGAGTTTAAAACATTAACAGAAAATCTCTCTGAAAACAAAATTAAAACCTTAAGAACTGACAATGGGGGGGAATACACATCGGGACTATTTAAAGACTTTTGTAAAAATTCTGGGATTAAGAGGGAGTTGACAATACCTTATAATCCACAACAAAATGGAGTAGCTGAAAGGAAAAATAGGACCATAGTAGAAGCTGCCAAAGCCATGATACTAGATCAAAATCTAAACTTGAACCTTTGGGCAGAAGCAACTAACACTGCTGTGTACATACAAAATAGATGTCCTCATTCACACCTTGAAGATAAAACTCCTGAGGAAGTCTTTACCAAGACAAAACTAGATATCAACCATCTTAGGATATTTGGGTGTCCGGTCTATATTCATGTACCTAAAGAGAAAAGACTAAAACTAGAACCCTCTGGAAAAAGAGGAATACTTGTAGGATACAGCGAAACTTGTAAAGCCTACAGAATCTATGTACAAGGGCAGAGAAATATTGAACTCAGTAGGGATGTAATCTTCGAAGAAGATTTAGCCTTCAAAAGGGCCCAAAATACAATAGAACCTGAAATTCATAATCCTACTCCTGAGCTTCAGAGGGAGTATCTTGAGGAAACTATAAGTGAAACACAAGACCCACCTATAGATAATCGCAAGAAAAGACTACTATGCGCCACCAAAACTATAGTAGAAGCTCAGAAGTTCGCTGCTCCTTCAGGAACCTTCAGGGAAAGCAAGAGGCCTAATAAATTCATCAACTATGTTGCACTTATGAATGATTTCTCTAAAGCTGAACCTAACAATGTTTCAGATGCACTCAAACATCAAGTATGGATAGATGCCATGACTGAAGAATATCAGTCCATTATGAAGAATGATGTTTGGGAGATTGTTCCTAGGCCAACCAAGAAGTCTGTTGTGTCTTCTAAATGGTTGTTTAAAATCAAGCATGCTGCAGATGGCAGTATTGAAAAACACAAGGCTAGATTTGTAGCTAGAGGGTTCTCACGGAAGGAAGGAATAGATTACGAAGAAACATTTGCACCTGTTGCCAGGTACACATCAGTAAGAGCTGTCCTAGCCATTGCAGCAGCAAAGGGGTGGAAGGTACATCAGATGGATGTTAAGACAGCATTCCTAAATGGCGAGATCGTGGAAGAAGTCTACTTAGAGCAACCTGAAGGGTTTGAAATTTATGATGCAAAGTCTCATGTGTGTAGACTCAAGAAAGCTCTTTATGGGCTCAAACAGGCTCCTAGAGCCTGGTATGAAAGAATTGACACCTATCTCTCAAAGCTGGGTTTCTCTAAGAATGATGCAGATCCTAATCTCTACCTCAAAAGAAATAAAGGTGATATGTTAATATTAATTTTATATGTTGATGACTTATTAATCACAGGAGATGATCACCTAATAGATCAATGCAAGAAAGATCTATCCACAGAATTTGATATGAAAGAATTGGGGCTTCTCCATTACTTCCTAGGATTGGAAGTATGGCAGAATTCTGATAATATTGTACTGAACCAAGGGAAGTACACCTTGGACATATTGACAAGATTTGGAATGCTAAACTGCAGACCCATGACCTCTCCTATGGAAACCAACTTCCATAAACTTAAAGAAGCAGCAGTAGAATCAAGACCTACTGACTCCACTCAATACAGGCAGATGATTGGGTCCCTGATGTATCTGCTATGCTGTTAATGCCTTAAGTCAGTTCATGTGTGAACCTAAGGAGATACACCTGGTTGCAGTAAAGCATATAATGAGATATCTACAAGGTACCCTAAAGCTTGGTCTTAAATATGAAAAGGTTGACATAGATCTACATGGATTTACAGATTCAGATTGGGCTGGCAATGTGACTGACAGAAAGAGCACTTCAGGGTGCTGCTTCAGTTTAGGGTCAGCCATGATATCCTGGATTAGCAGAAAACAATATTCAGTAGCTCAGAGTTCCACAGAGGCTAAATATATTGCAGCTTCAATGGCTGCCCGAGAAGAAGTATGGCTATGGAAATTGCTCGTGGGATTATTTGGAGAACCTATGAAACCTACAGTCATTTAGTGTGATAATCAAAGCTGTATAAAACTCTCTGTAAATCCAGTATTTCATGACAAGTCCAAACATATTGAGATTCCATATCACTATGTACGAGATATGGTTGACAGGAATGTGATAAAGTTAGAATATGTGTGTACAGGAGATCAGATTGCAGATATTCTGACCAAACCACTTTCCAGAGTGAAGGTTGATCACTTCAGAAAGGGTTTAGGTATGATAGAAAGGTAATCTGCTTTGTAATCTATACTTACATATATTTAAGATGTTTAAGGTGTAAACTTCTTTGTCATGTTTGGACTATCTCTTGGCTTCTTGCCACCTGTGTTCATATCTAAGAGGTGACGATCTCTCAGATACTGAACACTTGTATGTAGACATCATAAGGTGACGATCTTATGATAGTCAAACCAGTAATCATGTTGGATCACTGGTAAGTCATGGATGTGCCATGACTATGTTGTGATACAACATTTGTACAAATGTTATTGCATTATCACAACTTGGATATGATGAGAACTTAAGCACTTCTCATATGGTTATCCTTGTATTGTGTGTTAGGCAATACTGATATCACGTGTAGGTGATATCTCAACCATTGATCATGTTGGATCTCTGGTAAGTCATGGATGTGCCATGACTATGTTGTGATAAACATTTATAAATGTTATTGTACTTATCACAACTTGGATATGATGAGAAACTAACCTTTCTCATAGACTTATCCTTAAGTATTGCGTGTTAGACAATACTGATATCACGTGTTAGGTGATATCTTGATGAATCTTACAGATCACATGTTTTGGTGATTTCTCACATGATCAGGTGATGAGTCTCTTACTTTTATCACATGTTAAAATAATACTTTATGTTACATGCTCAGGTGATGTTCTTCTATTTTGTATCATATGTCTTGATGGTACTTGTCATGTATAAATGATTTTTGCTGACTGACATTATCTTAGTTATGAAAAGGAAATGTGATGCAGATTGCCTTATCTATCTTCCAAAGCTAAGAGGGAGTGTTAATGCATGGTAGCTTATGCAAGATAAGATCTTCCTAACCTTCCTTGTTCTGTTATTTATCTACATGCTTCATGTCTGATTTATATTGCATATGATTATCGGATTGTACAAACATTGCTTATCATTATGCTATCGGGCTAACAACCCGATAGCATATTAATGTCAATTGTTAATTGGCATTAATATGCTATCGGGGTATTAACCCGATAGCATATTAAATGCTATAAGTTATCGGGTTAAATTTGCCGATACATACTTGCTATCGGGTGCATAAACATTGGCACCGATTCACATCTGTTATCGGGCTTAATTATATCGGGCATATTTGTTATCGGGTTTAATGAATACACCGCTTCATTTGGCATTAACATTGGTTAACAAATGCACCGGTTGGATTATATACATTGTGCACTTTGAATCATCGGTGTTTATATGAATTGATTCATTAAATTGATCAGTCATTATATTATGATATTACAATATGCTATCGGGGGTTTTTGAACCGATAATCAGCATTGTGTTAATGGTATAATTGTAAAGGCACTGATCAATGGGTGCATTGATCGGTCATGCCTAAAAGGCATGACCGGTCAATACACCAATTGACCGGTTGCCTAAATGATATATATGCCAATTGAATTCATTTGGAGAAGACATAGAAAATATTAAATGATCTCTCTCCTTCAGACCTGCAGATAAAAATCAGAATTATTAGACATTGACATAATTCCTCATATCCATATATAGCATTCATAGTTCATAACTTGTTCTTTAATTAAAATTGAAATAACTTTACACCTAGGCAATATGATCCACCAAGGAGGGGTTCGAGAAATTAAGGGAGGTAGTTAATAACTCACTTCCAGTCAGGACAACCTTATTTTGGACATTCTCCAAGATCCCTACAGGCCGACAGATCATCGAACCCCATGAATTCAGCACCTTGGCAAACTGGTACCGAACTCTGCGATTATCGAGTGACCACACGGACCTCTTTGATGATGGATGGGAGGAATGTGAGAGCAGCTTAGCACGTGTTGGAACTAATTGCACGGAGCTTTTACAGAGTTTGGTTGGCGATTGGAGGCCTAAGATGGAATATAACGAGCTGAGATTACGTTGGAAAGGCCAGCTAAAACATGATGATGGGGCTCCATACACCAAGAATGATATGGTAGTGGCTAGCAAACTGCATTCAACAATGCGAGGTTACAAGACCAATAGAGAGGATGGGAGTTGGAGTTGCAAAGGGTAAAAAATCACTGAGAGGATATCATGTTTTGAATTAATAGCATAGCTACACCCCTTGAACCGGAGATAAGGGCCATCTGCATAAGGTTTCAAGAGTATGTTCAGGGAGAGCGAGCTGCACGCCAAGATATTTGGAAAAGGTACTTAAATGGTGAAGATGATTTTTTATGGTAAAAAGGGAAAATATCTACTTTGGGATGACAAAAGTGCAGTCCCCAAAGTTATTTCTTCTAACTACCAAAGTACTCTTTTCTATTTTTGAGTTCCGTGTTGTGCACTTTTTTGAGACAACTTTATTTGTGATGGTTGTTAAGCTGGTTGGGAGTGTAAGTTCCATATTTACTAGGCATGGGTGCACATGATGTATGGATGAATCTGGACCACTTGTTTAGTTAAGTCTTGGCCATTCATCTAGATTTTGAAAGTCTATATAAAGGGGACTAATTATCTCCTATTTTTGTAAGGAGTTGAAGAATTGTTGCTGAAACTCTACCAAAATATATACAAAATTGATGGAAGACAAATCTGTGTCTATTTTCTTGTGAGTGCATGGTTCCCTTTCTTCCAAAATTTAAATTTTGTTATGCATTTCATTTACAAATGGTTTATTTGGGTTGATATTTGATGGGAATTTTTTGTTCATACCATTAAGGATTAGCTGATTGTTAATCCCCCTGTATGGTTAGTCTGAACATTTTAAAGAGCTTAGTTCGACTACTTAATGCTTAGTTGGATGAATGTTTTGAATTCAATATATGTATAGTAGTTTGAAAATCAAGTTATCCCTTGAAGATTGCACCGGTTTTGTCTAGTTGTGTTTAACTAGCAAAACAAAGCATGGTAATTTGAAATTTCTGTCTATTTGCTCAAAGATGCTGTTTTAGTTAAAGTAGCTTAGTTTCTTTCCCTTACTTTTTTTCTATTTATTTTACTAATCTGAAGTTGATATCCCCGAAACAACATCATGCCTAATGAAAATTTGATGAGCAGAAGACTTGTAAAGTCTCGAGAACGACCTGTAGAACCTTTTTAAAGACAATCTTTATCGTAGGCATAGGTCCCCCTAGTGTTACTAGCAAACATGTTACCATTGAGTTGCCCCACAGTCAAGACCTGACAGTTTAAACTTTGAGGTTGTCTTCTTGTGATTGTCCTTAGTAGCACTAGAAACCTCCTTATGCAAGAGAGAATGGGATTATCTCGATATTCTATTCTGTGTTGACCGAAAGAGTAGCAGTACAATTTCCCGCATCAACAGAAGCCCTAGCCAAATGCTAGGCAAACCCGTAGGACAAAAAAAGTCCAAATAAGCAGAACGGGAAGTCTTTTAGGCACACAGTTATAAACTTGCAGCCAAATCTTTCTCCAAAAATAATGAGTTTTTGCTTGGTAATCTGTGAGTCAGTAACAATATTTATTGAATAACATGGTGGAAAGTTAATTAAATGAGCAACACAAAAGCATTTTCAACTTGCAAGTACTTGTGGGTTTTGCAACAATGATTTAAAGGACCAGTGATTGTCTATCAGGCATCAACCATACGTAATAGTTGTTTATAACAATCTAATAGCTTACACTACCTTAGGCAACAATTTATATAATGAAAGAAGTCAATCTAACTTGTATTGACATAATATAATACAAAACACCATCTGCATTTATTCACTGAAAAAGTGATTAGTCAAAGTCTTGTTCCACAAAGAATATGAACAAACAAGTATCATGGTAGAGTTGCGGTGGATGGTCCTAGAGGTACAACACCTTCAGCTGATCCTGAAGAATGTATCCCAGTAGGTTGCAACTATTTAACTGCAACATGGAGTTTGTAGATCTATTTTGCATGCTGCTTCAGGTGATGTTTTTGTAACATTTTCCTTTATTAGGAATAGTTGCCCTTTTTAATTATGTGTATTTTTCTACATGGCTCTTATTATTTGGAGTAGGACTTGGGCTTTGATTATCTTATCAACTTCTATTGGGATGTACATACTTGTAACAAATGTCACCGTGAGTTCTTGAATAAGTGAATTATTGTTGTTGAATGAATACATCCTTTTTCTATTTTTGCTTATGTTTATGTGGATGAGAATGACACTTCCTTGCTTGAATCTGCAAGAAATATTAATGTTTTGACCTGAATTCTTGTTTCTACAGGTTTGGATGTATGACAATACAAGTGGTAAAGCAGATGGCGCAGTTGAACAATTTCTTGCAACAAAGGAAACTCTAGATGGCAGTAAGGAGGCAAATGTTTTAATTGTAGGTGGCAGGAATGGTTCGCTTGGGTAAGTGTTCAAAACTTCAAAATCTAGAATCCTTGAATATCAGTTGCTGCTATCAACATTACTTTTTAAGAGAAATCTGGATGGATAAATATTCCTTTAATTTGAAAGATTCTTATGCGCAATTGAGTATATGGTTTCATATCAGAGAATATATGTAATTAGATTTGATTTTAGAGCTCCATGCACCACCTTTATATGTTTGTTTGATTTGTGGGATCACAGGGATTCAATCTTCATTCATTTTTGAAATGGTTCATGGACAGCTATTCTGTTGTAGGCCCCTTCTTTTAACTGAAAAACTTCCAATAGCAGAATGCTAGATTTGTAGGCATTCTCAGTATGAATATTGGATTCATACTAATCTGCTTCACTGGGAAGCATATCTTTTCTATGAAGCATATTCCTACTTACAGAAGATAGATTGTATCGTTTAATTGGTTTCTAGTCCTTTAAAGGTATGCTTTTTTAGAAGTACTTTACATTCCAATCTTCTAAACACATTATTGGGCTAAACTTATTGGTTGTCATCGATTCCAGCTATCTGGGAAGAATTCATTGGACTACCCCTCCCCTGCATTTTCATTTCCTTTTTCATTTACTGGTGATGATTATGATGCTGCATGCCACTCATTGAGCTAGGTGTGATACAGTGTGAGAGATCCTATTTGTGGGATGTGAACTACTTTTCCCTAATAATTTTACAGGAATGATATGTAGAACTAGTTATACGATGCTAATTGTAAAATGTTATCCATAGAAGTCTTATAACTGAGACTGCTCAAACTAAAAATGTTTGGTTGCATGATTTGAAAATATATGTAGATAAGAACATTTCCACAGACTTATTTACTGATTTGAGATTGGTATATAACTTCTACCTAAGCCTTTGATTGATTCTATTATCCACTATCGTTTTACTGATGCCTTTTCATTAATGTGGCTGGTTTGTCAGTCTGTCATTTGTACATCAGAGTCCTATGGATAGGGATTTTGAGAAGTCAAGAGAGATAATAGGGCAATCATTGATATTACTGCATCACTTTGCAGTCCCTTTAGTTATGGAAAATATATGTAACTGAGTAAATCCAATTCCTGTTCACATGGATTTTTATGAGCTCAAAATTGTTCTACTTACTTTGCTAAATTCATGAAAAGTTTCCATCTGTGCAGTTGCAGAGACTCTTGGTGAATTCTGGCTGGAGGATTCGCATAGCTCCAAGTGCTTTTCAGAAATTTACCAATATCCTTGTTTCTTAGGACTTTGATTAGTTTATTAAGGGGTTTGACTCACGTTGAAATTTCTTGGCTAGATGTTTACATGGAGTCAAAACAACTTCTTCTTAGTTTCTTCCATTCCACTTATCAACTCAATCAAATGAACACATTGTTTGTATGTTATTTCTAATTTGTTTGTTATCTACTAGAAACGTCTGCTTTTGTTTTCTTTCAAAATATATTTGACTAGATTGTATGATGTAATTGCTTCACTCTGCTCACTTATTTTTTAATGTTTTTTTTTCTTGGATTGACATTATATGTTCTCAGACATTCCTTTTTTTCTGTTCGTGGTAGTTGCCACCAGTTGGCTGTTAGTTTTTGTAGACCAGATTGGATGTATAAGAGGCATACATGTATGGCTGTTTGTTTGTTTTCTTTGAAACTATTTTAGCCTTTGAACTGCTTTGCAGACAATGTAACAGTGCCATTATTTTGTCAATTTACATTTGTGTTTTTGGTATGTTAGGGTTATAAAGGGTTCCTTATTAGTAATCTTGTAGCAGTTATAGTGTAATTAGCTCTGTTAATTAGTATCTCATTTCCATAGGGAAGAAATTGCAAATTTTGCTTTTGTCTTGTTTGAGTAACTTTGTTTTGCTTCAGATATAAGTAAATATTCAGTAGATTTACTTCTGCAGGCTATATGAAGTGGAAGGAACTAGGGAACAGCTTGAGTATGACCGAATAATATGTCGACGTTATCCCTTTGTAAGTACAAGTTTGAACCAGCGAAATCCAAGTGAGAATCAGCCATCTCCTATTTGGACCATACAGGAACCAGAATTGTCTTTTGAGTCTAATATAACTGCTATCAAGAGGCTTGGAAGGAGATCTGACTTCATAAACCATGAGGGGCTCAATGAACGTGCATTGTATCCACAAACACTAATTTTTTTTTTATCTGAATCTTGTTTCAAACATCTTTTATGTCATTGGAAGCATGATAGATGCTAATTTCTTTGGAATACAGAGGTTATCTTCAATTTGACATGTTTCAAAATCGCAATTTTTTATTTTTTTCCATATTGCACACATATTAATAGTTTTTCCTGAGATAGTGGAAAAGGTTTTGCCCATAACTTACACGAACAGATTCACAACTCTAGGTTCTGGAAGCGTTGGTGGGTCACTATATAGTTTGAATCTCAATGCTGCTCCTCAGAGTAGATTGTCAAAATGTATTTCTACTAGTTGCACAATTTGGACAGCTGATAGCAATTTTGATGGCACAAGAGCCATTATAGGTAATGTGATGTAAGAGATTCAAATTGTATTGAATGATGTTTCATTGCTTTGTATCCATTTTCTTGGATTTCTCTGTTGTTGAATTATTTCAGTTATGACCATCTATAATTCTGAATTATGCTATAGATGATCTTACAATAATGTGTGTAATATATCTATTCATAGCAATTCATATTTCTATATCAAGCTCTGAAGTCAAGAATGAAATATATGATAAACATGCAAGATGAACTATTACCATCAATGCACTAGCACATATCTTAATGCTGACAACTGGCACATGGTAATGTTCTGGAGTATATTTATTGCACTACCCTCATCCAAATGTGAATGTGAGATCAATACGCAAAGGAAACATCTATATTGGAAAAATGTTAATAAGCAAATGGAATTGGGACAGGATGCACGTGGGGATATAATCATAACCCCAACAAACCTAAAGGGTTTGTAAATTATTATTCTTTCTATATAATCTTAAGCATCATTTCTTTCTAGAATCAGATTTATGTTGACCGTATCATCATTTCATTTATAATAAATATCACCCTAGGATGGGTGGCAGTTTGTTTATCTAATTTTCTAGCTAGTTGACTAGTTCTATATCATATGTTTATGCATATTTCTTTATAACTTATAAGGATTTTTATTTGCAGAGAGTAGAGTTTTCAATTCCCTTCTGTTTTCTCCTCTTCTATTTTTTTTGATTAAGAGTAAATGGGAACATCATTGATTCCAGGTTAGGTCTAGAGATGTACAAGCCCTAGGGTGGACATCTTATTACACTCATATGTCCTCCACTGAGTTGTTGGTTGCTGTATTGTGATGGGCCTTTGATCTTGTGTCATTTTCTTCTTGGATGTACCACTTTACCATTTGTGCTCATTCTTTACCATTTGAACTTGAGTGTTCTATTTTAGAGGGCCACCTCAATGTTGCTTCTACAGCTTGATGCTCAACGAATACTTGATGAGCGGAAAATTTGTGAGAAGAGAGAGAGAGAGAGCACAATACTACCACTGAAAGGCAATGTGTTCTTTGCCACAAGGAAACTGAGACACTACAAGGTCAAAATACCAAAGTTATTGTCTAGTTGAAGCCTTTTTGTTATAATTTGGGAAAAGTCGCGGTCGTTGGAAAAATCACAAAATGGATAAGGTATCTTCAATATTGACTTTAATATGAAATCCAAGATTTTGTTTAATCATAACCAAGCAGCTCACCTTCAGTGTGTTATTGAAAAACTTTTTGATACTTTTCATCATGAAAATGTCCATCTTGTGGATGATACTGAAATCATGGATTGCACTTGATACTAAAACATCATACCATTATTGATCTCACCTCAAAATTATCTCCTCTCAACAATGCTATTGCAGGCATATTCATGCTTTACAATATGTTGTCATTTGCAGAATTCTCTTTAAGAAAGGTCTTGATTGAGTTTTGATTCAATTTTTTGCTCATATTGATGGCCTGTGTGCACTTGAGGAGTCTTATGGTAGCATTTGTGGTGACCATTTTGGTGGTCAAGGCACTAGACTAAATTACCATTTGAAGGAATACAAATAACAAAAATTCACATGAATACCATTCATAGCCTTGTTGCATGGTTGCACTCTGATACAGCTCCTTGGCCCTTTTCAACTTTAGCTTGAGATAACAAAGTGATACATTAGTCGTAGAAAGATAAGATCAAATTCTTACAAAAGATTAGAGCAATTGAATGAAACAACATTACTATTTATGGAGTTATAGGTCATGCTGGACCAGAAGGAATGGGTTTTCCTGATAGAAGTGACATTCTGTTGAAGAACGACAGCATGGTGCAAACATGCCAAAGCTGCTTCTAAATTTCAAGATACGTTTATTATTTCTACATATGGAACAAGATTTTCCTTTGTCCAATCTTCTGTCAGTTGTTGCTAATTTTATGCTTGCATTTTCATATCTATTTCTTGATACTCATGTCTTCATAACACGTTTACGCATATCAAAGACATTTGATCTCAGTACTCTGTTTAATAGTGTCTCAGATTAGTCAGTTTTGTTGACTAGAACAATTCCTGCTTGAGAAGTATGGACTGATGTTTTATCACTCTGATGTTCAACTGTAAATTCATGCATTTTTTAGATTACTTGTATCTAATATGGAAATTTAATTATTTTGAATTTCTATTTCAAGGTACAAACCAGGGCACTGCCCTTGTTGACATAGAACATAGAAGACTATCATGGGTATGCCGAAGTAAAAGTGACGTTCTCTCCCAGCAATTTGACCAATCTGTAAGTAATTTTTCAGATATTAGAAAACTAAAATTCTTACCTACAGATATAAAACCCTGGGGACATTGATGCTATATCATCCAATGGAAATTCTTTTAAATATATTTGTTCAGTTGACCTTATTAACTGGGTAGTAATAATTGTAACCACCTCACCCTGCCATAAAATCTTTTGCTATATTTTTTCATAGTTTCTCAATTTGCAGTATCATACAAGGGTTCATATTGGCTAGTACACTACTGTGTTTACTTTGATCAAAATTATGATTAGATTAATGTTATCATATGTTAGTGTTTTCTCTGAACAATTCAATGCTAGAAGAGTTGTTTTGAAGGATACAATTATGTAAAATTGAATGTGATTTATTTTTTTGAGATCACTGTGAGTTATTAGCGCAATTGTGGCTGTAACTGTAATGTTCCCTTTCTAGGAGACAGGCAAATGAGCATGATTGGCCTATTATCTGGGTTCCTGTAGGTCAGTAGAATGGTTAGGGGACTTTTTCTGAGGGGCATAGAGCTTTGCAAGGGCTCTATGAACTATTTTGAACGTTTATACGACAGTTCCTACTTAATAGGGAGAACTGGTAGTTGACTGGATGACCACCCGAGGGACCACGGAGTAGAGCAGCAACCTTTTGAGTAGTTTTAGGAGTTTGGAGTGAAGTTCCTATTTTTTAGGGCAAGTTCCTATTTTTTAGAAGGAATTGCTAGTTAGCCCGCATGACTCAAGTGGCATCGGTGACCACAGTGCTTCAGACGGAATTCAGATCTGAGTCTCGGATTGCATTTTATGAATAAATAAATTATATTAAAGTGATATTATAATCACTTTATAATAAAATAACTTATAATAAGTTGGCCCCCTTTTTCCTAAGCGTTTGAGGCATAAAATGTTGTAATAAAAAGGGGAAAACATTATAATAGTAAAATATAATGCCTAAAGAGTCAATTTTTAAAGAAAGGCATAGATTTTATTAAAAATAATAAGTTGAAAATATGGAAACCCTAAAAGTGACGACCTAGGGTTTGGAGCCTTTTAAAAAGGCATTTGGAGGTCATTCTTCATCATTCTTTTGATCATTTCTATCTCTCATTTGAAGAATAGCAGCTTTGTGATCAGATATGCAGCAAATAGGTGTTGGAGAACGAAACTCTTCAAATCCAGGTAAGCTTGGACGAAACCCCAGGCCATATTTCAAGGAAATTCACTTAGGAATTTCCATTTGGGCCTCAAAATTCAGTCTAAATCGGTATTCTCAGATCTGCAACAGCAAGGAGATTAGACATTAGAGGTAATTAAGGGCAGCAATAAGGGTTTCAATATTGTAGGAAATTCATTGTTAGTGGTAGGAATCAGCAAATAAGTGGTTTTATTAGACTTTCTTAGGCAGATTTGAACAGTATGAGCAATTCTTTGAGGATTAGAGGGCAAATTCAGTGATTTCTCCGAAGAGTCTATTAGAACTTGTAGTAGATTTTCATTTAATTACTTCTTCAATAAAAGTTTTTTGATAATTATAGTGGATGCTAATAGACCTTATTGGAGGAGCTATTGCAACCAGGTTGCCCCTATAATGCCATTTTTGTGAGATCTCTCAATTAAAAAGCACTATCTAGGTTAGGCGATTAGACTTCTGGTATGAAATTTGTCTCTTGTGGTGAAATAAGCACATTTATTGAAATTATAGTTTGCTGTTGTAAATTTCAGAATTCTGGAATTAATTTTCAGTCAATTTATTTCCTTGTATTTCGCATTCATTATTCATTCCAAGACAAAAAACACAAAGAAATCAGAAAAACATAAAAAACAAAACAAAATCAACAAAATCCCTTCGCTGGCCAAGGACAAAAATTGGAAACAAAATCAGCAGATTGGATAAGATATCAGTTCGGAATCTTACAGTAACATGTTCACGTATAAGATTTGAATGACATGCTAATTGTGATGTATTAAATTATTTATTATTTTTGATTAATTACAACTTAAAGTAGAGAGTTCTTTTGTGTTTATTCCATAAATATAGAAAAGATGCTTCTTTCCCCGTATAACTCAATATAACTAAGTAAAGGGATGTGCACCACATGTTAGCATCTCCCTCACCCCTTATTATCATATTCCTAGGTACATAACATGCCAATCCTCTACGACATGTTTCATGCTTGAAATACGAGAAGAAACCAAATAAGTAGTCTTCCTCAAATCATTGTACATTTGTAATTTCCTCTTTGCAGGAGTAAGTGCTAGTTAGGGACCCTTAGCCTATTTTAATATCTGTAGGCTAATTGGGAGCAAAAAGATAAGAATTAATTAATTTAATTAAGTTGTCTAATTTCAGTCAAATTGTATTTAATTATATAAAATTGCTTTTATTTTTATAAAGTGAATAGTTAAATGGAAAAAGTGACTTTTGGGGGTTCTAGAATTTAAATTTGAAATTAATAAAGTCATTCGGTGGAAAATTTAACATTATTTTATATTTTTTGGGAAAAGTGTATAAAAGGAGGAATTGGAAATGAGAAAAGCATTCTTGACATTCATTTTATCAAATCCCAGTCTGGATAAGAAAGCAATTGTTTATCTTCAGCCTAGGACGAAAACCCCACAACGAAATTGGTTTCAAGGACAAAAACCTTTCTAGCTAATCCACAGGTTGATTCACATAGGATTCACAAGTGATTTAAATGATTGGAGTATGTTTTGATTTTGATTTTGATAAGGGATTTCAAATTGTTTTGCTTGCAAATATTAATAGTTTAAACAAGAATAGAGTCTAGGAGAGTATTTGGCAAAATTATTAGCAACTGCATTATGCAATTGGCCATTTAAAAGGAAGTTTCAGGCTGTCCCATAGAGTTCGATAATCTTTACACACAAGGGGAGTAACAATCTAGAGTAGTTGGACGTGGGTCATTGAAGGGAGCTGATAATGCTATCCTAGACCACTTGCAATAGAGATTGAGGATTATTGAGTTATGGTAAGGAAGGTGACCCCTAGGAAATAGTTGCAGATACACAGCTTGCATGGGAGTTAGGACAAGAAGGGACAATGATTTAAGGATATATTTGGGCAACCTAACAACAGATAAGCATTTAAAATCTTATTGTCTGGAGGGAATGGATCAAAGTTTCAATATTTATTTGAGCTGCAGCAGTATGCAGTTCTTGAAAGGTGTCTAGTTGGAGAGAACAACACTTAGGTCGCCCCTCATTTGTTACATTAGCTGGCTGCTGTAGCAACAAGGATACCAGCTGTGCTATTGGGGAGCATTGTGGATTCCCTGCAATAGCCTAGCCACCCATATTTAATTTATCATACCTTTCCAACTTGTTGGTTGCAAATACTGAAGAAAAGGATTTTTTGCCATCTGCAGTCTCTGCAATTTGTGTATAGGAACCATTATTCAACTCTATATTAGCATCCACAAATTTTATGTTGACAATGAACGATAATGCTGAATTCAATATTGTGAAAACTTCCAGTATTAGTTGAGTAGCAAGCTGTCTTTTTATATTTTATGTTATGGATATTTTGTCAAATATTTTATCAAACAAGCACTAAAGGAGTAAAACAAAATATAGTGGAATATCACAGCACTAGATAAATTGACATTCTGTCAAACATTTAACAAAATATAAGAAAAAAATAGCAGGCACCTTACAGTGGTATCAGAGCTGGTTTTCCTGCCAGCCTATTGGGAGTTGAATAAACTTATGTATTTAGTTAAATCATATGTACCTAGTGAAAGGGCTAATAGTTATTATGAGAGGAACTTGAGAAGAGGCCAATTTAACTTTTTAGAAAACCCCAGGAGAAGAATTTTCTTTTTTTTTGGTTGAGGAACATGTTGTCTTAATTTTTGAAATTTAAAAAATTGACAACCCCTATGAATTTTTTATTTAAAATTCATAGTTTTATTTCTCTAAGGCACATTTTACCAGGCAAAAACTCGTATTGGTTTGTGTCTAGTTGTGTGTGAGTGTGTTTGTCATCTTTGTCCAAGTTTTGGTCGGTTTTGGTTTTCTTTCTTCTTTCTTTTTGTGCAATTTTGGCTTTTGAGTTGGTCATTACAAGTAGTAGGAACTTTTGAATGGCATTGCAAGTAAATGCACTTTACTTGTAGTCGGGTCTCTAGGACCCGATTATAAGTTAGTTCATTGTTTTAAAAGTTAAAAAAATTACTTGCAATCAGACCCGATTAGAAGTATGTTCATTTTCTTTTAAAAAGTTCAACGTGCTTGTAGTTGGGTCTTTAAGGCCCGATTACAAGTATTTCTTGCAAAACAAACAAGAATGTAAAGCAATCATCTCACACTTCTATCGGGCTTCTTAGGACCTGTATGCTCTCTTTATCCCGCGATATTGTAGGATCCTTTTAAGGCGTTTTCGATTTATAATATAAGTGTCATTCTTAGCACGCTTATGAGCCTTTGAGTGGAGTATTGAAATCTCATTCTAACTCAATCATTTGGAGCTGCATCAAGATTTGAGCGCATTTTCCTTTCATCTCTTTAGGGTTTTGCTTTAAGGTAAGTGCAATCTGGCATTCTTGTTTTGTTCTTTCTTTTGTTTTGTTTTTCCCCTTGATGTTGATGTAGGGAACACGTATTTCCCTTTGTTTTTCTCCCTATGTCGCATGCATTTACTTGCAATTGATTGCATGCTTTCCTGTTGATAGAAGCATATGAATGAGTTTTTGTTAGCAAGTATTAGCTTTCCTTTGCGTTGCATTATATGTGCACTCGCAATTGATTCTCAAAACCCCGATTGCAAGTGTTTTGGCTAAGTTCGTTGTTTTCTTTGCAAGTCACCCATTCTTTGTGCGTTGCATATGCACTTGCAATCAGGCCTCAACTGCCCAATTGCAAGTTTGTTTCTCCCACTGTCTTCTGATTGCAAGTATGTTTACTTGCAATCAGGTCTCCAAGACCCGATTGCAAGCTTATCCTTATCACTCATTTGCAAATATGCACACTTGCATTCAGGTCTCCAAGACCTGATTGCAAGTGCAAGTGTCAAAGTTTTTTTCTAGCTTGTGTTGATCATTTCTACTTTTTCAAGTTTGCTGCTATCTATTTGCATTCCGCCCCTTGAGATCCAAAATTTTGCCCTTGTCACCATCAATGTCTTGTCCATAATGCATCATTCAAGCTTGTCCACTCTTTTTCACTTTCTCCATGATAAATATCATGATAGGTCAAGAGATTGGGCATTGTTTTCCAAGTTCTTTCGCTTGAAGAAGGTGTCATGGCTTCTCCAATAGCCTGTGATGATCTCTTAACTCTTTGGGGCTTTCATCGCAGTGTTACAGAT
Source organism: Cryptomeria japonica (assembly GCF_030272615.1). NCBI lineage: Eukaryota > Viridiplantae > Streptophyta > Pinopsida > Cupressales > Cupressaceae > Cryptomeria > Cryptomeria japonica. The sequence continues at coordinate 344,120,463 of NC_081415.1, forward strand.
TCTTGCTCGGTGACAAAAGAACCAGCATCTCCTTCAAACAAGAAGATGAAGTACAAATATGACAAGTACTAGAATGAGATTTCTCCTTCTCAAGTGAGTTCTCCTATCAATGAAATCAAAGATATGGAGATTGGGCATGTTGATATGTCCGAGTTCCTTGAGAGAGTAGAAGGGTCACCGAATCATAGCATGCAATTGCTTTTGATAGTCATATTCATTTGGTTTCCACTTTCTCAGTGGTTGCCTTGGAACTAGAATTTGTCCTTGCCTGCACTGCTCATTTTGACAAGGGATCTAGGACGATCAGGGATGATGATGGCAATATTATTATCAGATTGGATGCAAAAACCATTGATAAAATCTTCAAGGTTCCTGCTGCCCCAGTATATGCAAACATTACTATGAAGGGTGCTCTTGATCACTACAACTAGAAAAGATCAGATTGCATAAGGCATATCAATTCCAAGTGGCTTAAGGGTCCTAGGACTTGTTTTTCTCAGTGGCTCAAATTGTACCGTTCTGAATTCATTGAAGAAATTAGTGACATGATCACAATCATGAGCAGGATAATGGGGTTGAAACAATCTAATGTATTTGAGATCTAGATGTATAAATACATTGTGGTCATGAGAAAAGATCATTTTCATATGAATCTTTTGGGGTGAAGTGATTAGTGCTAATCTATGTGATCAGCTCTCACAAGTTTCAACCACTCTCACTTTCTACGTGATTTCCTACTTGGTGTACATAGCAACGCCACTAAGATAGTTTCCAGGTCTTTCTACCAAAGGTGACAGGTCGCTGGTACCAGTATGGAAATACTATGATCAACTCACCTTGAGATCTAGTAGGATTCACTAGAGGAGGGTGCAGGATGCCTTCTTTGGTCACTTCGTGTGTTTGTTTGATAAGACACTTAAGAAAAAGAGTGTCTGAGATAACCTGGAAGAAAGTGAATGAGTATGGATGCCCGCTCCTTCAGTTCCCAACTTTCACTTACATGAGAGTTGGTTGTTTTGAAGGTCATCCAAATATGCTTCCAAGATATTCTACCTGACAGGATCATCCTCATGGAGTTGGCTAGGTAGCTGATGACAGTTCATGTAGTCCAATTAGCTTAACATAAGTTAGGGATCGATATATCCTCACATAATCCACTGCAGATTAGTCGATATTCCTTGACAACTTTAGCAAGAGCCAAGGCAATGGAGACAAAACTTTAGGAAATCAATTTGAAGAAGTTCAAGGCGAGAAAACATTTTGATTATCGAGGGATGAAAGATAAATCAAGAGGGCCTTCACTCATGTTCATTGCCTTTAGGATGTTTGAGTTGATTTTTGTACAGAGGAAGACATCAGGAAGATGAACTACAACAGGCTTACCTTGGAGCAAATTGTAGATTTGGATCTAACCAAGATTCCAGAAGGCATGGTAGATGATGAGAAAACACTTGATCCAGAGTATATAGAATAGAGGGTCGCTGAGGCTCCTCTTCCATCTGTCCAATGGTCGCAGAAGGAATCTACCTCAATCTTTGATAGATTTTAGCCCATCCTTGCCAACACCAATGCTTGGCTAAAAAGCAATAATGTTAAAACCATAAAGATTAAGGTTGGGGCAGAAGATGATTCAATAGGACTCGTTGGGTGCAAGTCTAAGTGAGAGTCAAATCCCAAGAGGGTGCTTCTTCCTCCGGTATTAGAATCAAGCTAAGAGTAAGTAGGGCTTTGGTTATTCCTCTAGAATAGGTATCGCTGAGAGGAAAAGAGAAGCCTCAAGTGCAAATTTAGGTCATTGACCCTGAAGGTGAACCACATGAGGAGAATGATCCAGAATCTCCTACTACTTTGAACTTAGATTCTCCTCATATGGCCATTCCCCAATTATCTTTGGATGTTCTTATGTCTCCAATAGACACAAATGTGGATTCTTTTTTCTACAATTCACATTGATCCTGTTGTGCCAAGTGCATCTATTTTTACCATTGTGACATCTTCAGCAACAAATATATCTATGAGTGGATGCGAATCCTCCGTATACCATTCTATCAAGTATGTCACTTTTTGAGATTGATACCCCTATCGTAAAATTTGATAGGTTCATGTCTGAAGCCTGCCATGATTTGCCATCTGAGCAAACACTTGTCGCTGTCTAGACCAAGGCTTCCCCTAGAATGACAACTGTAGTATAGGCTGAGCCTATTTCTACACAATTTACAGTTGCTATTATTGAGGCAAGCTCATTAGGTTTGCCCCCATGGTTAAGTTCATTTACTCCAAAGAGGAAAAAGCAGGAGATTTCTCTTGATGTGTTTGACTTTCAGCAACTTAGAAAATCCAAACCAAAGGTTGCTAAGAAAGCCAAAACAATTTCGCGAGTAATTGTGGATAGTAACAAGATGAAGTATGTAGAGGTGGCAGAGCCTCTTATTGATAAACCACAAGGGAAAGTGCAACTATTTGCCTCCAGGTTCACGAGAGTGGAACTAGGGAGGCAGACACATGTTGGAATAGTGCATGATGCTCAGGACTTAGTAGCTTTATTAATTCAAAGTTATGATGAGCTCCTAGCGAAGAAGGATAATCTCAAGGAAGAAAATGCATAACTCATCTTAGTGATCTAGAAGATCACTAATTCTTTAGAAAAGGTTGATCCCTTGACTTCCTCCACTTCCGAAGAGTCCATCAAATAGGTTAAAAAAGCTGCTCAGAAGGCAAAAGCTATTGATTCTTGGGTAGATCAACTGGTAAAATGGAGTACGCAAGTGGTGAAAAAAGCCTTCTTGGTGCTAGGCAATGCGAGGACAACAAAGATGAAACTGAACCAAACTTTAAAATCTTTTAAGTAAAGTCTAGAATCTATAAATAGAGATCTGAAAATTTGGCATGAAATGGATCAAGTGAAGTTGGAAATCCTATGCAACAACGCTGTGATACCAAATAGAGAAAGGTATATTGAATTTGAGGAGCTTATGATCAATAAGTCCTTAGTTGTCAAGGACCTAATTAAAGATATAGAGGTTGCTCTAGAAATGAGTACTGAAGTGGAGCAGGATATTATCTCCAATTTTGAGAGAATGTCCTGCAAGATGGTAGGTCAAAATAAAGAATTGCTTCCTAAAAATGTGAAGCTCTCTGAATTGGTGTCAAGGCTTCATCAGGAGCTTGAATCCGATCAATTTACAATGACTTCAATCAATAGATTTGTGAATTGCCAAGTTTTCCTTGATAAGATGCAAACTTTTCTTGAAGAACATAGAGCAGCGACAGTGAGATACTTCGATGTCATCATCAAAACTGTTTCTGTTGCAAGGTATACAACAAGTCCAAATCCTTATGGATTGCAGGAATGAATTAGCAGGTTTCAATCTTTCATGGCCAGGGATAGAGAAGAACACGAAGTGTCTCCTGACGCTTGAGTTATGTTTTTGTTTTGTTGTAGAATATATTTTCCTTTTGACAGATTACATGTAATAACAAAAATTGTAATTATAGGTAGTCTCATTACTTGTAGTCTTGTAACTTGTAATTACATGTAAACAAATTACAAGTTGAAAGACAATAGGACTGTAATTTGGAATAAGTCATTGTTAGTTAGCTGTGGAAAAAGTCTTAGTTACTTGGACTTTTCCCACTTTTTGCTCTTAGCCCCTCTCCTATATACATCGAAGGGTGCTCTATGTATTGGATATCTTTTTAGCAAGCAAGAAAACTTTGCAAAAATTTACAGTGATAAAGACTTTGGGTTTTATACTTGTAAACTGGTTTCTCAAGCAATATAAAGAAGACATTCGAGTTTCAGACTTTGTGTTGAAACCTTGTTCATATATCCATTATGTTCTTATGTCACAATGCTATACTTTTCTGCATATACTTGAGATTCTAGCGAAGTTGTTGAAAAGAACTTTAATCTAATTTCTTATAGACTTTGTGCTGGAAATATTGAGGATTAAATTATCATAGCTAAGTGTTCATAATAGAGAGAGGCTATAAGACTTTGTGCTTATAGTTGTTCCTATTTTGTAGTAGTCTAGAGGTGCACCATATCTACAGACTTTAAGCTGTTGTAAGTTGTACATTGTTATCATACTAATCAATCTGGAAGGTAGATAGGATTGTAGACAAGTGAAGGCTTTGGGCTTTACTTCTATATTACCGTCCCGGGGAAGTGACGAAAGACTTTGCGCTTTCATGGTAACTTTGCTTCCTTTCATATAAGCATCTTTGTAGTTCTTGAAATTTCTTAAATTTCTGTATATGTTACTCTAGTTGCAGTTTCTTTTTTGAAAAGAGATAAGAATATCATCTTTTCTGAAAAAAGAGAAAAGGATGTTATCCCACCCAAGTTAGATTAGTGTTTATATATTATAGTTAATTTGTAATAGTAGGAAAGGGGGAGCCTTTCTTTAGAATTAGGAAAGTTTTAAACTCACGTGTTGTGGCTGAAACCATAATTTTGCACGCCTTCCTAGGTGTACAAAATTTTCAACCAACAGAACAAGGGTATGTTCACATGGCTGATAGGGAACAAAGAAATGACAGGAACAAAATTGAACAAATTGAACAAATTCTTAATGACCTTGCTAGATGGCAACAATAGTTGGCTAACCTTTTGACACAAATACTGCAAAACATGAACATGCCCAAGTCTGATCATAATGACAACAACAACAATAATGGGGAAATGAGTAATTATTGGACTAACAAGTCAAACAACAATACATGAACAATGATTGGACCAGCAGCTAGACGCTTGATGCCCACATTCCTAAGTAGGGAAGAAGTTTCGAAAGGAGGTGGACAACAAAATGATGGTTAAAGTATTGTGGATTACTTGCATGAGTATCAATCACTAGGAGATGAGTTCCATGCAACCATATCATTGATTGATTTTTGTCAGCTTAAATTAAGGAATAGACCTAAGAGGGAAAGAGGAACACCTATAAAGTACGAAGTACACACAAATTAAAGTTACAACATACAATGAAACTAAATATATTCAAAGTTTAAACATAAAGGATTATATTTAAAATGTAAATTGAAAACCTTGACAATCACTAAAGTTCTCTTCACAAAGACATCATCAAAAATTGTTTCCGTGATCCACTCTTTATCAATCTTTGTTGAATATGTTAAGTCTAGTCAATAAGATAGAAATACTTTGCAATGTTAGAAAATTAGTTGCAAACCAGAGTTACGAGATTCACCCGGACTTGCCTGGATTCGTAGAGTCACCCTCGGCAAGTCCTAGGGGCTCAGACTTGGACTTGGACTTGACCGAGTCTGGACGAGACTCGTTGAGTCCCGTGGAATCACCGAGCCCAAGCGAGTCCTGTCTCCTAGACTTGGCCAGACTCAATTTCTTTTTTTAAATTTCAAAATTTAAATGCTTTTTTGGTTTATGACATGCCCCCAAAATACACATGGAATATAACATTTAACTCCTCATCTTTGTCTTCAAGTTAGTCTCATTCTCTTCATCAGAATATATACATGAAATATTGTTGACTTGGTGGTCAGCACCTCCTTCGGGGTTCGTGACATGGCTTAACCGCTTCCCGTGGATTTGGGTAAGTCTGGCATTTGAAGCAAGTGTTGAAAGCTTGAGCTCCTGGTGCAACGATAAACATACCTACAATTGGTATTAGAGCCTTGGGTCATGGGTTCAAATCCCGGGAGGTCTCCTTCATTCCGTCGGTGCGAAACCCTTAGTCGGTGCTGAGGGGGAGATTGTTGACTTGGTGGCCAGCACCTCCTTTGGGGTTCACGACATGGCTTAACCGCCTCCTGTGGATCTGGGTAAGTCTGGTGTTTGTAGCGGGCGTTGAAAGCTCGAGTTTTTGGTGCAACGACAAACATACCTACAAATATAACATTTAAGTATAAGTCACATTTCCCTTGGTGTGATCCCTCATCAAGCTAAGTACGATGGCACAAGTCCTGTCCCCTTGGTGTTATCCCTCATCAAGCTAAGAACCTACAAGTGATTATAGATATATTTTGTTATTTTCTTGCATGTTCTATTGTGAGTCTCATCCAATTAATTTTGCCTATGTTTTGCAAAGGAAGGTTAAGGCAATGGGCTGCACAAGGGGTCGAAAAGAGTATCAGATGCCTCTCTTGAAGTAATATTTCAGTCATTATGTATGTTGTTGCATTGCTAATAACAATTTGCACAACATTTTGTCTGCCCACCTATAAAACAATTTCCACCAACATTAAGCTCAAAGTCTCTGTGCTCTTTGTTTTGTTGGAGGCACCAATTGACTTGCAATAAATCAATTGACAATCTAAGCCACTAAAAAATCAATGAGGGTGCTGCTTCTTCCATCTATCCACCTATCTCAAAGAGATGTGCATCCAAACTGGTGCAGATCAACAGTTAAGAATCTACTAGGATTGTCAAGTGTTGCTGCTATTAAAACAAACTCTCAACTTTTCTAAAACAGAAGTCAAATCAAAATAGAGATTCACACATTTTTAAAAATCATTTAACACACTTGAGAGAGTAAATCTGCTGCAAATACTCTTCATTGAAATCTGAAACAATTCCTCATTTCTGAACATCAAGCTACAGGATTACAATGTAACAATCTATGGTCTAACTTCTGCAACAAACCATAAAACCCAAATAACTTCTGAAAATCAGATCAAAACTCTTTCAAACCAGTAACAAGCAAGCTGAAAAATCCTCTACCCAACTCTCATGGAAGCCAAGGAAGTTTTCTGGTTCCTTCTTTATATCCTTGCTTCAATCTTCGATTTTCCTCACTGCAGACCATCTGGACATGTGTTTTCTCTTTGCTCCAATACCTGCAAATGAAAATGCCTTCTCCCTCCCTTCTTGGACGTGGGAAACTCCTATTTTTACCTCCCATTCAATTTGCAATGAAGATTTCAATTTTCTTAAGCAAACCTGCTAATTTAGGACCAATACAACTCACCCCACTTCTAGGCACCCAAGTATGACTTCTGTTTGAAATCAATAATTCTAAAAACCCTAAAAGGAGTTAAATGCATTTTCCCTCCTTCCTTGGACATGGGAAACTCCTCATTTGCCTCTCATTTAATATGGAATAAATATTTTAAAATTTCTTTAGCAAAACTGCTAATTTAGGACCAATACAATTCACCCCACTTCTAGGTGCCCAAGTTTGACTTCTGCTTGAAATAGAAATTCATAAAAACCCCAATGGAGCTACAGAAGGCAATAAATTAGCTTTCCCAAGCTAGGAATGAAGCTCAAATTCCCAAGATTTAAATATAAAATATTACAACTTGTAAACAATTGCATTTAATTATTGAACCATCAAACTCCTAAAATTGAATAATCAGACCTTAGAGCTGGAAGAATAGCTAAGAGGATTAAATCAGACCTTGAAAACAAAAATCACCACAAATATTAGAGATAATAACTAAGAAAATCTTTTTGGTTGTGCAGGATTGCTTGTGAGCCTGGATGCTCCTGCATCACAAACTTTCCATGTTGCTTCTTTTTGATCTTTCACAATTTATTTTGCATCTATAATAGCATCTTGGAGCAACTGGCCACTTGATATTTTTAAATTGGGTTTAAATTGTTTGAATCGCATTTGAATTGCAGGGTAAATCTTTTTGACCAATTTTTAACATTTTTTTAAACTTTTAATTTGACTTGAAATTTTTTGGGGGGTTAGGGTTTTACCTCGTGTCTTAGTAATTTTGTTTGGCATGTTTTTACTTCATTCACTTTGCATTCGGAAGTAGCCCTAACTTTTCACCTATGTATCGCAATTGTTCCTTTAATTGTGGTGGCACATTTGCATTTTTTTTAACTCATATTTGCAATTTTTAAGAAACATTTTGAAGTGGAAATTTGTCATCCAGGTTTGATTCAAGTTCATGTTGTAGAGTGTGACTGCATTTTTCTGGACTTTTTCTTCATTTACAACTTCATATTAGTCAATCTAGAATCTAGATGACTATACCTACCTCTTGATGTTTGAAGAAGTTGGTGGCCATGCATAGTGCCTTGCAACTTCAAGATTGATAGATTCATGAGTTCATTGGACTGCAGTTGCATATTTTTATGTTTTGGTCATTTTGTAGTTGAAACTCGCAGCCTTTGGGTATTTTGTTGATATGTCAACAATGAAAACAATTAGTTCTTGTATAATATATATGTACATTAACAATGAAAACATTGAAATCTCAATTCAACTCTTATGTTATATACTAATGTTCTATAATGTATATGGTGAATGGCTTATTAGTGTTATCAAATGAATATCTAAAAATTCCTATATTTTTAAATCTTTGCCATTTTTAAATAGTTGTACCTTGCTATCCTCTAAAAAATGGCCTCCCAAATAATTCATCTTGGAAATGCATCTCCTAGCCCTTGTCATCCTCATCTTGGGAACATGTTAGAACATTATATATATATTTCGTAAAAAATCTAATACAAAAAAAAAATTGAAAAATGCTACATATGAAAACAAATCTTTAATATGATGTAAACAAAATTGTGTTGTGATTATTTATGTCTCCCAATAATGTACAAGATGTCAAAAAACAAATTGTTATGTCCATAAACAAGTTAGGGAGATGTAGTTGAGGTTAAAAAGGAAGAAGTCCTAAAAAGTTAAAAGCATATGAAAAAAATCAGGCACCTTTGAGGGAGACTAGGTAATTAACGTTGACAAGATCGATCTAGATTCTGAGTGGATTGCAAATGATGACGTTCTTCTCAATCCTTATGATTTTGATATCCTAAGGGAGATCAACATTGGCGTTGATGTGGTTGAACGACTTAGGAGAATACCTGATCCAAGAGCTTCATTAGTTGGGATTACGAGATCAACATTGGTGTTGATGTGGTTGAATGACTTAGGAGAATATCTGATCCAGGAGCTTCATCAGTTGGGGCTACGACCCTCTAGTGTAGCTCTCTTTGTAGTAGTGAGACTCATTGACTACATTTTAATTTCTAGAACTTTGTACTTAGTTTGTAGGTTGCTTTTGTACAAAGTTGATTGTAATTGAATTTTTGAAAACTATTAATCCCTAGTTATCATTTATTGTTGTTCCTTCTGAAAAATTGAGAATTTGATTGAAGACTTGTACCTTATTTTAATGTCCCCTTCTTAGCAGTGAACAGTTTAGTTGGCCGTTAGCATATCCCAGAGACCTGTAGGCTAGGCGGAGCAAAAATTAGGGTTTCCTACCTATAGGGGGATGTTTCAGCGTTTTTGGTGGCTTGCATGCTGGAGTTTGTTAGTTTTGGTTTTGGATTCCTTCTGGGTTTTTAGAAAGCTTCGCAATGATGGTACATGCATAGCAAGCAGTGGAGATTGGTAAACTTACTATTTTTAGTAAGTGGAGGCGAGGGCAACTTTTTTCTCTGGGTTTTTCTGGGTTTTCAGAGAGCTTCACGATGGTGTAACATGCAAATGAATCTGAAGACTTTTCCAGACTTACTATTTTTAGTAAGTTGCGACAATTGCTCAGAATGTGGTTAAAGTCACTTTGGAAACACTTACTATTTTTAGTAAGTGTTATTTTTAGCAGGGGTTTAGCAAGTCAGTTTAGATGGCTATTTCTGGCAGGTCAGTTTGAGCAGTTTGTCTTCCAACATTTTTGGAGCTTATTTTGGGCGATTTATGCTTCAGGAAAAATATTTTACAAGTGAATTATTTATAAGGCATGATGGATGCCTTAGCAAGAAATATGTTAATTTTAAGAAACAATTCACTTTATTTCCTTGGATGCCATAGCTCACTTTATGAATATTTCATAAAGTATATTTGCTACCTTGAGGGGGTCGATTTGATGAATTAAGAATTATTTTTGACTTAAGTTAAGTGGGGCATCCCTTTTGGAGAAAAAACATGATTTAAAATAAAGGCAAATATTATTTTTGCTTGGGCGTCCAAATGGGATGTAATTTCATTTCATTTCATGGCAATTTGGAGGGAGTTGAATTTGAATTTGGAGCTTCAAAAAGTTATAAATAAGAGTGTTGGGCTCTTGTTTTTGGCATCCATGTTTATTTGCAACGAAGTGCTGCCAAAATTCAGAGTGATTGCTTCGAGGAGTGCATACCTCCTAGCTGGTTCTTGGCTTCTTGCTTGAAAAATAGCAACTAGTTGAGATTGTGAGACTGTTTTTTACGCTGAAGAACATATGGAGTTAATGGTTCTAGTGACATTTGATGTTTTCTAATGTAGTTTTGGGTGTTTTGTGAGTTTTCTGGTTGCAGGTCGGTTGTAGAGCTGAAGCGGTTTTGTCATCATAAGTCCAAGGGTGAATTTTGTTTGCATTTGGGTATTTTATAATAATTTTCCTTAGGCCTAGGCGATCTCTTATGCAAATTTTCAGAGGGTAATTTGAAGCTTTGGATTTTATATTGCAAATTACCCTAATGCCCAGGCCGTACCATGCTTGGGTTGTCTAGAAATGTGTGCATCAATGCTTTGAGCGAGTTTGCAGCTGTTTGTTGGTCTTAACCAGGTTGCCTCCTTCCTAGAATTTATTTGCAATCAATCTCGAGTCTTTTCATTGAGTCTTGGAGGAGTTGTGTGCATTTTGTTGTGGTTTGAAGTTGCTGGTCTGTGTTATTCAGCTTGCTAGAAAAGTATATCAGATTTAGAATTTTGGAGTGTGAGGTTGTTTTTGGGGTAGTTGGTCTCTTGTAGCTTGTGAAGTGCATTAAACTTTATCTGCTGCTTTGGACAGCGATATCTCTTGATCTGAAAATCCATGTTATGAATTGTAAAGCTGATTAGTAGTACTAAAAGCTATCTTATTTCTGAATTGTTTCACAACACCCTCTGAATAAGTGGAAGAGGCTGGCTTTGCCGCCTATCTTATTTCATTGTACTTCTGTCCTCCCGCTGAATAAGCGTCTTTGTGGATTGTTATTATCATTTTCAGTCCTTCCGCTGAATAAGTGGTTGAGTTATCTATTCCCTTGTTTGTAATAATTGTCCTCCCGTTAAATAGTGGTTGAGTGATTCTACTTTAAGTTGCTCTTGCCCGTTGGGCAAACAGAAGGGGTTGGCTTGCCGCCTAGCATTGTATTTTCAGTTGATTATTGGAGCTAACTATCCCCTACTCACCGTATGCTCTCACCTTCCCACATTGGGCTCTTGGTGATTGGAAAGTGGAAGGGTTATCTTTCAGCAGTATTGTGTTTATTTTCCTAACTTTAACGGGTGCATTGTGGTGTTTGAAATTGAAAAATTTGAAAAAAAAAAGTGAGGGGGACATTTCACTTATCTTATTTCTTGTTGGCTAAGGGACATGGTTAGGGAAATAAATCAAAATATCACATCCTTGTCAAAAAACCATTTCATGAGGACATTGTTTGGTCAAGGAAACAAATAAAAAACAAGAATTAAAATGACATTCAAAGAGTACCAAGGAGACAAATTAATTGCGAAGTTTGAGCGCTTGAAAAAAATGGAAAGAAGAGGACAAGGGGGAGTATGATGTAGGTATGGGTGCCATGGTAAGGGAAGGAAAAAGCTGACCCTGCCTTTATTGAGTATGGTCTCACCCTGTCCTCATTTACGAGGTCTTCAAGATACAAGTGGAGCTGGCATGTTTTTGAAGAAAATCCCAATATACAACCTTTGATCGTATAGATCTATTAGCAAGGAGATTTTGGAAGAATATGAGGAGATTTTGGTATTGTATGACATAAGAATAGAGAGACAGTGGTTAGGAGCAAGAGCTTTGAATACAGATTTGTAAAGTGTAGGGAAAAAGAGATGGGAGGCCTTGATCGCTGTCATTGCCGCACCACGAGGGCATTATTTATAATGAAAATAAGATTAGAATAAATAAATGTTCAGTCAAAGTGGCCGAGCTGAAAGGGTAATGAAAGTTTAAAATAAATAAATATTTTTGGCTGACCTCTCTTCATATATATGCCACCTTGGTGAAAGGAAAAAATGAATTAACTTCTCTTAATAATGGATGACCCTTTATGCATGATTGCCTTCTTTGGGTGAAAGGGCATGTGAGGAAGTATTCAAGAAGAATAAGAATGAGAATCAAAGGAGGAACGTAAGGGAAAATTATTCATAATTGGAGAAGCAGATTTAAGCAGAGATAAATCCTTAAGGCAGTGAGCAATAGGCAGCAGCATTAATATATTGAAGGAACAATGAGTCTTCATTAGACAGCAAGGAATAATTAATGAGGAGGTGCGACTTAAGGGATTATTGTTGATAATTAATACTTATGAAGAGGCATTACTAAAAAGACAGCCCAAGTAGACATGATCAAGATATAGAGTAGGAAAGAATATAGTAAGAGATCAGAAAATAATTGAATATTTTGACCAGGATGAAGGGAAAAGGGCAAAATACAAGGTAATTCAAAAGGGGACATTACAAATGGTATCAGAGCATGATTCTGCCAGCCTTAGGGACATTACAAGTGGTATTTGGTGGGTATAAATAAAAAGTTATTGGAGATCATTTTATCCTGGATTCAATTGATTATCATTCAAAAGCAGATCTGAACAGATTTAGCAGATCTTAAGAGTATAGAACATCTTAGTTCATGAGCAGATTCTGAAGCAATTTATTGCAGACATTTTCCAGATTTATGGGCAGACATTTTCCAGACTTGTGGGTAGATTTAAGCAGATTTGTGAGCAGATTGTATCAGACGCTGCTGAGCAGAAATACATTGTTGAAGGTGTTTTGTTGCAGATCTTAAGGGCGGATATGTACAGACATTTGAGTAGAGTATAAGCAGATGTAAGAAGCGAGTTTTCTGAGCAAATTGGTAAAGAGTTTCAGAACTGAATGTAAGAAGGAGATCAATCATTTATCCTCTTATTTCTTGGGAGGTTGGTGCCTCATTTTTAAAGAGATTGGTCTCTCTTCTTGAGTAGGTGCTCAGTAGTGGGGATTGGTGTCTCCAAGGGGTTAATGCTCAGTTGGCACACCAAGTTTAAAAACTGTGACAGCAGTGAATGTATAATTTTAAACATGAGCTCATGCTGCAATGACAATTATACAGGAGACATATTAGTGAATAAAGATCATTAGGACAATCTAAAATTATTGGAACAATCTAAGGATTTGGTCTATATGGAAAACTTCAAGAACATGATCGCAGACTTATATCAAAGGCAGAGATGAAAGATAAGATGACAGTCTATAGAACGTGATAGAGAAAGGCCAACCCTGTATTGCATGGATGAAGGTATGACAGTCCAAAAAGAGACATTTATGACTTTCTAAACCAAGAAGAGGACACAAGAGGGACAAGGGTTTTGAGAATTACTGATTGAAATTTACCTCAAGTGATTTCCTAGAAGACAACTAGTATGCTCTAGAATTAGGGCACTCAGCTTAAGAGGAGGAATTTTAGGTTAAAGTTTGTATTTGATCAAAATCTGAAAGAGAAACACACAAGACACAGAAATGGGCAAGATTACTTATAATTGGTTAATGGGTCAATAAAGCATAGGTGGGTTTGAATTTGATCAATATAACACAAACCCACCTATGCTTTATTGACCCATTAACCAATTCTAAGTAATCTTGCCCATTTCTATGTCTTGTGCGTTTCTCTTTCAGATGTGTATCTTAATGAATCTTTTAAAAATAAAATACAGAATGGCTATCTTGCAAAATGCTATATCTAGTAGTGATCACAAGCCAGATATTTCTATTGGAGGCAATGATCTCTCTAAAAGGAAGAGAGATTTTATGAGTTTCCCTAAAAGGATGGATATTTATGATTTTGTATGAAAGGCTAACAAGGAGTTGTAGCCTTGGATAGCTAAGGAAATAATGAGTGCTGCAGAAGCCACAACATCCTGTAGGAGGGACCATATTAGCCAGTAGGCCTCAGCATATTAGATAACAATAAATCAACTAAATTGAATAAACCAAAGTTGCCGGTGTACAATCACTATCAATATTAAGTATTTAATGCATTTTGGCTATTTTCTTGATCAGGTCAAAGTTGATTTTGACATGGAAGAAGTACTTTCGGGAGTAGTTATCCATAGTAGTTATTGAAATCTACTTCAAGTGATGTGCCAGAAGATGATTGGTATGCTTGGGAATTGGGCACTTGGCTTATGAAGAGTAATTTTGGATTGAAGTTTGTAGTTGATCAATATTGATTAAGTGCAGACAAATCTATGCTTCACCACCCATGGATGGATTCTAAATAATCTTACCCACTTTTATGTCTTCTGTATTTCTCTTTCACATAACTAATTCTGTACTTTCTAATGCGTAACATCATCCTTCTAGTAAGATTCAATCTGCAATTTTGTATTATCCAATTCTGAGTTTGAAGAAGCCTTTCATATTACTTGATATATTATTAGCATTAATTTATAATAAACTTCCCAATTAATTGGACTGCTCTTTTGTTGTTTATGGACTTCCTATATTATATTTGTTTTTCTTTCTCCCCTAAACACTGTGTTGAAATTTTGTTTATTTAGATACACAAATATTTATGCATACTGAATGCCTAAATACTTTGTCCAAATCAGACAAGCTGTTTATGTGTATGTACCATGTATTGACATGATATTTATTTTGAAGGTTTTTATCTGATTGCTCAATCATATACTTTGTGAAAGACAGGGCAATCATATTTTTTGTGGGTTTCGTAATGGTGCAATTGTCACTGTTGATATAAGAAGTGAAGAATCAGCACAGTTTGCAAGCATGCACAGACATGCAGTACGCCATGCTGCTCACAGTTTTTCACTTAATGATGGTTCTTCAAAATCACTTTCTGGCAAATTTCGGGTACACATTAAAATATAATGCATCTACTAAGTATTTGCATATTATTCTTTTTAGATGTTTATCGCATTTAGGAAAATTGTTATTTTTATGGGTAAAATGATTATTCGATGCCTAAGAGACTGGCTCTTGAAACTCTTAGAGAGAGACATTCCTTGCAATCCTAGTATTGGATGGATGTAATCATTTCAGTTCATAAAGATGCATTTCTCCCAAAAAACCATTATTATTCTATATTAACTTGCAATGAAGAAGAAATTAAATCAGCAATTCTGAAGTTATTGCTTTTCTTTATTTATTGATTATTCTCATTTGTTATCCTGGTAATTTGTTCAGCTAAAAGGAAATGTAAATCCATCTGATGCAATTTACATGCCCACAGCTGTATGCAGGTGTGGTTTTATAACTTTCCTTGACAGTTATCTGTGTTTATTATGAAATGATTTTATCTGGATTCTTTTTGCGTAATATACATCAACAATTATTACATGCAGATTTTCATATGGTGTTTCTTTGTTTCTAGCTTGGCAGCGCTTCAATCTGATGATAAATATTTACTTGCTAGCTCGATGAATGGAACTGTAAGTATTTATTTGAATTTGTTAGCTACCTTTATATCTTTGCATGGTTCATTGTAACAAAAATGATTCCACAATTCTGGTTTGCATAAAGTGACTATCAGCCTCATAGCTAATGTAGTAGAGATTGACAGCCCAAATTGTTGAGTTCTTATGTTTTTTAGGTTGGTTTTCCTGCTTTCTTCCTAATTTTTAAAAGCAGATAAACTAGTCTGAACTTCTACTCACATTAATGCTGGTGCAATGAGTTGTCATTATCCAAATATTTTACAATTCTCTCACGAGTCAAGCACATGTTTTGAATGTAACAAAGAGTAGAGGTCTAGCAGTTAGGGACAGTTTTCCTCAGTTTGTATTACGCACATGGTGCATGCATAAGACTCTTGTTTGCATGATGGGAAATGAATGCATGCTTATTCTAGAATTAGTTGTGCTAGGTACAAGCACCTATATAAAGCCTATGAATGTAATGAATTGACATTAATTAGTGAAAGAATACACTGAAGATTTGTTGGAATTTTATGGCACAATCTGTTGGTATTATTTTCCTTATGTCACTAATTAGTGAATGAATACAATGAAGATTTGTTGGAATTTTATGGCACAATCTGTTGGTATTATTTGTTGATTTTATACTTTCAGATTAATAAAGAAAACTTAGAAAACAGAATTAACCTTTAATTCAGATAGTTTGCTGTTAGATTTAGTAAGTTTCAGATTTAGGAACAAACAGAAAAGTAACCAAAGATGAATAAGACACTTATTACCCTGGGAAAACCTCCTAGGAGGAAAAACCCAGCCAGAAAAGATCCTCAGATCTGATTATGGATTATGAATAATATTCTGATTACAATACTTATCTCAGCTTACCCTTAGGTCTAATGGCATCTTCAATTTTCAGTAGTCTCAGATCTGCTTCTTAACCAGTTTCGGATCTGCCTTTGATTGTACCGACCAGCAACCAAGGATTTGACTTTGAATGGCAGATGGATGAAATGTGTGTCTTCAGCTGATGACTGTGACCAACTTCAGAATAGCAGGTCCTTCAACTGTCAGATCGCATGATAGAGAGTACTCCCCTAACAGCAGAGATAACAATGAAGGAAGCTAATGGAGTTCGCACTTTTGAAGATATTCGCCTTTGAATTTATGTATTTCGCACCTCTTGATTGCAGACAGAATTCGCTGTTATGTGTGTTGTATAAATGAATGATTTGATTCATATATATATCTTTCCTTTGGCGGTAAACCTTCAGGTCGGCTTGCAATAAACATTTTATTTATTAATTCCTTTTTCCCTTTCACACGTTTCATTTGGAGAGAGGCGTATCATGATGTGTGGGTTATGGGGTCGGCCCTATTGAGGAGTGGCGTGTGAGAAGGGCCCAACCCTAAAGGGTGCACGTTACCTTTTTAAGGTAAAGGGCCCAGCCCTTAAGGGCGGATTCCAATGTTGCCTTAGGCAATTGGAATCCTCTCTTCACTTCACCCTAATTAAAAACTAACATTATTTTCCATTATAAGGTCAAGATGATGCAAAAAATAGGGAGTTCATATTATGGATTATTGCTTCTCCATGAGAAGTTTACCTGCAACAACATAATTTGCCGCATTGTCTATAATTATCTACACAAAATTTCCTCACTCACCTTGGCCACAACTTCCTTTAAAATTTGACAAAGAAAATTATTTAATTTTTTTATCTGAACCATCAATCGATTTTAGGAAAACTATACCACTTGAGAAAGAATCAAGGAAACTCTAATTTCTATTATTTCTCCAACCATTAGACATGATGGTGCAAATGTTCCCTCTTCATGTCTCATTCTGCTCACTAATGGTGGTCTTCTCATTTGCCATCTTTTCATTCAAGATTAGGTGAAATAAGAAGGATTTACCTTGTTGGGTGAAACAGAATGGAACAATAGAACCAAAAGTCTTTTTTAACTCTAGGCCCAACACTATTGCTAGTGTTCAATGTTGAAGGAAAGGGAAGAACAAGAAAAGTAGAAGAGTCTCTTTGAATGGATTCCATCTCTTTAATTGCCTCTTTCTTAAGTCCTTTTTATCCTCAAAGGTCTTTATTTGAGTTTTTACCTTGTGGAAAACATCAATAGGCGCTTGTGTGCACAAAGAAACATCTTGGTTAGTGTTGATGGGTGTTTTGTGACAACACCAACACAAAATAAAAATGCTAAAGACACTTTATCCTCGCTTGAGCAAAATCGCCTTTTATGCTAAGATTGCAAAAGTTCATAAAGTGATTCCAAGGTTCCTACGTGAGCTTGCAACTTTATGATGGATATAGCTCATTTGGTATGATGTGTGTTGGTAATCCATGCGGGACTTACGCTTTTGTTGTTCTTTGATGACAATGAGAACTTGGAATGATGCACTCTTCAAGAATGTATGATATGAAAGATATAGCAGTGAAGGTTATCTTCTTTGGATTTTGGATCACGGAATTCAAAAAATGGAAAAAAGGATTGGGTTAGGATTTCTATTCTACTCCTAAGAATTCAAGAGACGATGAATGATTGTGTGAAATCAAACCACACTTAGGTTCGCCAAAAGAAACAACTAGATAAAGTGTGTGCAATCTTCAAAGGTTGTGCTTACGATTTTCATACTTTGAATAATTACCTTTAGAATGAACGATATTTATCTGAGGATAGAAGTTAAACATCCACAAAAAAAAATACTCAGACTAACCTTACACAATGAAAAGAAATCATCAATTCATCAAAGGTATGAGCAAAAGATTTCACCACTAATCAACACTATCAAATCTTTCATTCACTAAACAACTTCGAAAGGAACGAATTCTATTTTATTTTGAAATCTTTCATTCACTAAACAACTTCGAAGGAAACAAATTCTATTTTATTTTGAAGGATAGGAAACCATACAACTACAAGACAACACAAATATTCACCAAAGAATCAATGAATGAATTATTATTATCTTGGCAGTATCTTAGCAACATTTTTATAATATCTCTCCTTATTACAAATGAGGGGGGTAAATCCC
This sequence comes from Cryptomeria japonica, assembly GCF_030272615.1. Taxonomy (NCBI): domain Eukaryota; kingdom Viridiplantae; phylum Streptophyta; class Pinopsida; order Cupressales; family Cupressaceae; genus Cryptomeria; species Cryptomeria japonica. Next base: position 344,138,845 of record NC_081415.1, read on the forward strand.
TTTATATAGGACTTAAAAAGGCAATGAGAGAAAACCCTAATTAGGGTTTCAAAGTAAATGATCACCTTTTATGCAAAAAGAAGTAGAGTAAAGAACCAATAACTAGATCTTAACTAAGCATCAAACAAGTTATCATCTAGAAGTAAGCGTCCCTTATCTCTCTCTTTGTTAGCAAATTCAATGAACCTAGACACCCCTATCTCGAGTTCATCTATAGAGACACTTGGAGTACTCTCATGCTTGTACTCCATGACTGTTGTATCCTTTTCACACTTGTTGAGAGTCTTCTCCCATGCTAGCTTGAGTACCTGAATCTTGTTCATGAACTTATGAATATGGAAATGTCATCCAAGCGACTCCTCGAGAAAGAACTTATGTTCATGAAAACGTGATCCTTGACCTTTCACTTCAAATTATCTGTGGTCATTTCCTTATCTCCCATTTCTTGCGCAAACAATTCCTTCGTTGAGGAGTGGATTTCCATCTAAATTTCTTTGAGTATCCTCCTTAGCTGGGTTGATTCTTCATTTGATTTCTTGAAGGCTTACTTTTCTAATATCATTGCATAGTACCATCTAGAGAAGTCATATGCTTCCTTTTCCCTAATTACCCCTCCTTCCATCAATGTGTCTCGAGGAAACTCCATCAATGCTCCTAGGCGTGGGATAGTCTTGTCTTGGTATATATGAGTGTCTTCCCAAGCATGATCAATATCTTGGATTAAACTAAGGATGGCCAAAATCTTGTTATACATTTGCACTAAGTCCTTAATGAATGTATCTGCCTCTTTGTGAACTTTCTTCAACCAGTCTTTAGTTCCTTGAGCAATTATCTTCATCCCTTGTCTTGTCTACTCTGGGAACTGCAACATGTAGAATTCTCAATCCTGATTCTCCTCTTGTTATTCAAGAGAATTTCTTGGCTGTCTTCTTTTCTTTTGAATTGTTTATTTGACCAAGGAGTTCTTCCAATTCTGTCATTGGGTCATCTTCCTCTTTTGGATCTTTCCTCATTTGTTCTTTTAGACACATTGGTACTTCTGATGGCTGATTAGGCACTTCCATCTGTTCTTGCTGTCTTGGCAAAGTCTCGTCTTCAAGGAAATTTCTGTTGGAAAAGAGAAAATTGGGATTATCCAAGCATCCCACTTTTGTTGTTGTATCATGCTGGTCAAATAAATCCATGATATTCAAATCTTCATCCTGACGAGATTCCTGTTCAACATTTTTTGGGTGGAGAGGTTCCATGGAAGCATTTCCACTCTGCTTGTCAGGTACACTAGGTCGAGATATCTTTTCTCCAATAATTAGGTCCACTTCTTCTACGCTTGGAGAACTGTTTGGTGATGAGTGAGGTGTCATTGTCTTCTACTTCTTCGAGTTTGGTCCTGTACTTGGTGTATTTTGCTTCTTTGCCTTCCTTGAACTTTGACTTTTGGTAATCTCTTTACCTTTCCTTTGGCTATTATTTTCCCATTGGCCCCATTTATACTCAGCTGTATCGTCCTATGTTTCCTCAGTAATCCCATCCTGAGTGGATTGCGATTCAGGATTGCCCATCAAATCATATGTCAATTGGGTACCTTGGGCCTATAATCTGCTAACCTGCCTTTCAATCCATATCTTGGTTCTTTTAGTCACTTGTCTTGTCAAGGCATCGAGATCGGATATCTCCAGATCGGTCCAATTTGGTGGAAAAATGGGCTTGTTCTTTTCCTTCTCAAGTTCTTGGTGCACTCTATTTTCATCTTCTCCTAATTGATCAAGGATTGGAAAGAGTTCACATGTTTGCACTAGCTTTAGTGGCAATTTGGAAAACATTCTTTTTATAATCTCAAAATCATCTCTGGCATTTGCCCAATAATCTTCCATGTGTGCTCTATGTCGGCATCTCCAACCATCCGTAGTCCTTATCTTGTTATAAGGATCAAAATTTGCCCTTGCTATGTATGTGGTGAGCTTGTAGAACTGCAACTCCTCAGCTGATTTCTTGACAGTTGAAAGTGACGAACAAACTTCATAGTCATCTCCCATTATGAAAGGAAATTGTAATCCTTGCTTTTTCTTCTTCTTCTGAATTTTGTCGTATATTGTCGATTGTCTTGTTACCTCGAGTAGGATTATTTTATCTATTGAGTATCTTGGTAGTCGAAGAGGATTGCCATCAAACCCTTGGACTTTGATATACGTGAACCTAGGAAATTGGATGAACCATGCACCATACTTTTCCACCAATTTTCTAGCCTCTGAGGATAACCTCTTGTGAAAACCTCCTTGTAGACCCCGAACAATATGCATTGAAAATGCATCTTTCACTCTCCTATAATGAATAGTGTTGGTCAATTGTAGCTAAGGAAAGCATTCATATACTTTGAACTTTCCTTCTGTCATGTCCCCTCTTTAGCTCTGTCTAGCAGAGACATGTGAGTCAGCTTATTATGGGGTCTTGTAGGCTGATAGTGATGGATAGAGACTCAGTGTGGTTATACAGTGTCTGGGACTTGGTGTTCTGGCAGTAGTTGATCAGTTTGGAGCAGTTCCTTATTTTTAGGAGACAGTTCCTACATTTATGGAGGATATCCCTACTATTTAGGAGGTTATGACCATACCTAGGTTTGGGTCTCCTTGAGATTATTCCTTGGGTTCAGTTTCAGAGGATTTGGGTTTGTTTCCTAGTTTCTAGGAGCATCCCTAGATTTTAGGGATGAGACTGCCAGTGGATCCTTGATTTCCGACTTCAGTCACAGATAGGTGGCAGGTTGACTTTCTGGTTTGTGGTGTCATTTGAGCATTTTGCAGCTATTTGGGTTATATTTTTAATATTTCCTAAGTTAGCGTTTATTATTTAAATAAGGTTATGTTTATAGCCATTTTGGAGTAATAAGGGGTTCTTGGCCTCATCTGGATGGGTATCCTTTGGTGTAATAGCTCGTTGGAAAGGTCTTGGACTTTTCTAAATATTTCTCTTTTGACTCAGATCCTTTCGGTGAACGGATTTCTTTATATTTGAAAAAAGGTCGTTTTTCTATACACTTGGCAACTTAAAATGAGAAATATAACATTTTAACCCTAAACGCCCCATTGAGTCACTTTTAGGGTTCGAGCTAAGTGGGAATGGGTTATAAGGAAGTTGTGACCTAATTCTTGCATCTTTTTACACATTCAAAACTTGCTTCTTGCGAATTTGCTCTGGTAGAGCGATTCTTCATCTGGGACGCAAACCCCAGGTTGGATACTGGCTGGGATGTAACCCTCAGCAGTAGTTTGTCAGTAAATACTTCAGGGTGTTGGACATTGGTTGACAGAGATTGGGTGCGCTATTGATTGCAGAGGATTCAAATTGCATTAAGAGGGTTTCATCAAGGCGGCTAACCTTATTCAGCTGGCACGTGACTACAGCTGCAGCCCATTGGGAGTTGTGGTGGCGTCATTCTTCCTTGCTGTCCACGTTTGGTTTGTTGCTGGTGTGAAGAGCTGGAAATCTGCATATTGTGTCTTGCTTATTCATTGCTGGTCAATTCATTTTGTAGCAGCTCCAAATTGGTAAATGATAATTGCTGGAATACAAGGAAATCAGATTATTGTCCTGGTACGAGTTGTAGTATTTTGGATTGTAAGAGTTCTAATTTATGAACATTGTTTCCATTCTTATTTCGCACTATTATTGTCTACTGTTTCTTTATATATATATCTTCAAAACTTCAAAACAAAAGAAACAAACTCCCTTTCTGCACTTCTGTCTATTCTATAAGATCACCAGAAAATTACAAAAACCTAGTTTATTAAATAAAAATTACAGCAGATCAGAAACAGGAATCCAGCAGGGATCTTTCACCTTCACCTAGTCAAATTGGTCCCTAGCATATGAGTCCATCATACTTCCGAATTCTAGCGATCGAGTAGACCAAGTATGAACTCATGTAGAAAGAATGAGTTTGTTCCAAGTTCCTTAGCTGCTCATCCAAGTTGTCTCTTATCAATCTAGACCAGTCTATAACTCTAATTCCCCATATAACTTTTGCAGTGTAGAAGAACATCCATGGTTCATAGGCGTAGGCTTGTTGACTTCCCATGAGTCTATTCATCAGGACCACCAGATCATTGTATTCCTGCCAGAAGTACATTCTAATGAGTTATTTTGGCAATTTAGAATGATGTGGCTTAGGCTTATCCATCCACTTGCGGTTGGCAGTAGCTGCACATTCATCTACTCCTGCATGGTAGAACTTCAATGCTCTCTCTTAATTCTTATACTCCATAGAACGGTATGTGGTGATTCCAAATGCCTCTGAGATTGCTCTTGGAGTGAGGTTAGCCAATAACTTGCCATTAGGAGCTGAGATCGTTCTCCTCTCTAGATTGTAGTGTTTCACACATTCAACGATCAATTGTGGACATTGGATGGAAGGAGGGAATCCAGCTGCGTGGACAATTCCACTCCGGACTATTGTTCGCACCACTGCCGAAGAAACTATGCCATCATGCCTGAACATCCTTCACTTAAAATCTTCTAAGTTGAACATCCCAAAGTTGATGTCGCCAACATTTTCCCACTTCGATTGGATTTTGGATTGGGGAAGAAATCCTTTCATTTCCTTCTTGATCAACACCTGTTTGGACTTAGTTGCGACCTTGACTTCCGCCATTCAGTTTCCTTAGATTCCTAGGATAAATAATGTTACAACTATTTCTTTTAAAATTGGAAAATTTATCAATCCACCCTATGGTATAATCTTTCATCACAAGGATTAATAAAATATAAATTCAAAATTCTTGACTCCAAGGAAAAAATGAACAAGGCTATAGCGTGATTTTGGCTGGAATGACTACATACCTAGAATTCCATTTTCAGAAAATAAATAAATAAATAACTAACCTTGCCAGGTTGGAATTCCAACCTTAAAATAAAGAAGAAGAAAAAACGCCTTGGTCAAATTCGCTCCAAATTATCCTTTTCTCCAAAGTCGCATTGGCTCTTCTGGCTGTGAATTTCCAAATTGTGAGGTTAAATAAATTACTAACTTACTTTCATAAGCAATTTTGCCTCTTGAATTTGCACCTTTTAATCTTATTGGTCGATTAAAGGGGAAAACAACCAGTTTCATTCAGGGTTAATCAATTTTATTAAAAAAAAAAAAAATTCTCCATGTGTGGACCCCACACCCCAAAATCATTTAAAAATGCATTAAAATATTAATTATTTCTTGTTCCACGTTTTATATCTTCCTTGGGCACATTTTTGCTAGGGAGAATAATTTTGTCCTTGCAAAAAATTCCTCCTTTGATGAGAGTTTCCACTCCTGGGCACACTTTTGGCTTGGAGGAAGATTTTTCCTTTTCGCCAAATTCCCCCTTCAATGAGAATTTCCACTCCTGGGCGCACTTTTGATCTGGAGGAAGATTTTTCCTTTTCACCAAATTCCACCTTCAATGAAAATTTCCACTCCTGGGCGCACTTTTGGCTTGGAGGAGGATTTTTCCTTTTCGCCAAATTCCTACTTTGATGAAAATTTTCACCCTTGGGCGCACTTTTGGCTTGGAGGAGGATTTTTCCTTTTCACCAAATTCCTCTGATGAGAATTTCCACTCATGGGCGCACTTTTGGCCTGGAGGATTTTTCCTTTTCACCAAATCCCTCTTTTGATGAGAATTTCCACTCCTAGGTGCACTTTTGGCTTGGAGGACGATTTTTTCTTCTCGCCAAATCCCTCCGATGAGAATTTACATTTTTGGGTGCACTTTTGGCCTAGAGGAGGATTTTTTCTTCTGCACACTTCTTTTGCGCTATGTGTTTCATCTTCGTTCTACTATACTTGAATATATACTTGCTCCATTTGCAGTCAATGTTCTCATGTTTCTAAAAATAGAAACTGCTAAAAATAGAAAGTTTTGTCCAAATGCGAAATTAGGTCAATCGATGCCACAATGAAATATTCTAAAAATAGAAAGTTCTCGGAAAATGCTCAAATTTCACTGGTAGGCCCTTTGAATGATTCTCTTTTCAACACAAGCCTTTCTTTTAAAACTGGCAAGACAAAAACCCTAAACAATTGATGATGCTCTAAACTTGGTGATGTTTAGTTTTATTTGGATTACCCTTCAACATTTGAAATTGGTAAAGTCACAAAGATACTGCCAAGAGATCTAGAGCAACCAAACAAGGGAGCGAAAATGAGGGGGTCCCCGTTTGCAATGGGGCGATGTGTGAAAAGGTCACAACAATTAGGTATGTGTGTGAGGTGAAGCTTGAAGAGATTAATGCATCCCCTACTAGATGTTATTAGCAAAAATTGCAAACCAACTCCCCTTTCTTAGCCTTTGGGGTTTCATGTTTGTTATTTGGATCCTTTTTAAGTAGGGTTGTGTTGCGATGTAATCACACATCACGCCATTGCAAATGGGGACCCCTCTTTTTTGTTTTTCTTTTAGTTTAGGGTTTTGGTCTTTAGTCTCTAAGTCTCAGAAATCAATCAAGTTTTGTGAAATTTGGAGGAGTCATTAGAGTCAAAAAGTGAAGGAATGGTCAAATGGACGTTTTTATGCTACAGATGGGCTCAGATAGGTTGAAGGAGTAAAATCACAATCTCTTGGGGTCAATTCTGACAACTTGCTTATTTTAGGAAATTTGCTTTTTGCTTTTTCCTAAATTTAGAAAGTTTTGTTTTTGTCATTTTGGGGCCAATCCGGGAACCTTCTTTTTTGGTCTGTTTATTTTTCTAAAAATAGAAAGTTGCTTTTTGCTTTTTTGAGGTTTTGGATGGTTTCAGGTTTAGAAGATGTGTCAAGTTAGGAGAATTCATCCAGAACAAACCAAGTATGAAACAACTTTTGAATCAAAAGGATAATTTCTAAAAAGCTGATTGAAGATCACAAGAAATTGACTAAGTCTGGAACTTGGTTTGAGAAAAATTCTTTGTTTCCTTGGAAAAATTCTTTGTTTCCATGAAAAATTCCTGAATTCCTTGGAAAAATTCCTTGTTTCCTTGAAAAAATTCCTTTTTTCCATAGAAGAATTCCAAGTTTCCATGGAAAACTTCCTTGAGTACAAGCAAAGTCCGCCCAAGGCAAGTGGAAAACTTCCCAATCCTATCATGAAGTCCGCCCAAGAAGTGGTAAAGGTGATTAAGTATAGGGCGCTTGGAAGAGGAAAGGTTGAAAATTTTGGTTAAGTATAAAAAAATCCTAATCCAACCTCAAGTCTGCCCATGCCATAGTCAAAAGTTTCTTGGCTAGCACCAAAGTCCGCCTAGGCAAAAAGGGAGAAACATAGAATAAAAAATAAAAAACAAAAAATAAAAAATTTCAAAAAAGAAAAATATAAATAAATAAATAAATAAATAAAAAACAAGTTGAGTACAAGGAGAAATTCGCCCAACTCATGAAAAGAAAAAGTTTGAACTTGGCTAAATTAAAAAGGAAATAAAGCAAAAAGGTTTCTAGAATGAACCAAAGAAAGAAAATTGCCAATAAGTTTTAAATCAAAGAAACAAAAAACACAAGGAGAGTTTGATTCAAGGCTAAAACTTGACTACATTCATTGCCTTAGAAAAATTCATTAAATCAAAAGAAATAAGGAAAGCAAATTCGAACCTCCTATAAACATAGACTTTGGGCAATTCATTATTCACATTTTTCTTCTCATGCTTAGGAATTCAAACTCTTCCAGGCATCTCTTTCAAAGTTTCTAGGTGGATTTTAAGGTGAGATTGAAAGTTCAAGACGATTTCTAAGGAGAATTAAGACATTCAAAGACAAATTGGAGCTAGAATTTCTTCAATACTCTTTGGTCTAAAGCATTTCCAAGACATATTTTCAGATTTTGAACTTCAAAATTCTTTTCTGTCTGAAATTCTGATTATTGGACTCCTGCACATATTTTCCTTAACAATTTTTTCAAGTTTCATAAGAAGAATAGGGTTGCTTTTTTTATGTTTTCATAATCTTACAGGCAGAAATTATCAAAATCAGATTTTGTTCCATAATTTCCAGAATTTTCTAAGTTTGATTTTAGCTCCAAGAATCTTTTTCCAAGTTTGATCAAACTTAATTTCATGATTTCAAGAGTTTTCTGAGTCTGATTTTGATTTCTATAATCTTTTCAAAGTCTGATTTTCATTCCTAAAGTTCAAAATCAGACTCAATTTCATCAACAGTTTTTCCAAGTCTGATTTCAATTTCCAGAATGTTCCTAAAGTCTGATTTTCATTTCTAAATTCATAATCAGACATTAATTCCGTAATTTCGAAGTATACTAACTCTGATTTTTCAGTTTCAGACTTGATTAAGTCTGATTTTAGGTCTGATTTCAACAATTCAATCAGAAAATCAGAGTTATTTTCGAAAAATTGTCAAGATGACATCAAGCTTATTTCTTCTAATCTATGAATTTTCTCTATTTTCAGGTACTTGATGTCAGCTAAGGAAGAGATTTCCAGAAAGATGAAGATGAAACAAATGAACTAGTTGGAAAGATGATGCCACAATGCATGGAAGGACAACATTCACGCTTCAAGATGGAATCCAAAGATGAACGAAATAAGGAAGAAGGACTTATACTTCATCAAGACATTCAAAAAGATCAAGTCATCCGAGGATGAAAGATTCTATATTTACCTTGGATTTCCCAAAGGGAAATCCAAAATCGAAAGATCCCACACCAAGGAACAATGAGTTCAAGATACAATGAAAAATGAAGAAAATGTTCTAATCATCCTGAATTCCCTCCGGATCAAAAGATATTGCCTAAGGCATCAACATTTCTTCATGATGAGTAATCAAATCTACAAGGCAAGCTGAGGTGGCATCCCAATCATCAATCAACCAATCCAAGGGTTCCAAGTCAGACATGTCTAGGTGCAATGAACCAGACTCAACAAGTGGCTCCAATTTTCTCATTGGTTATCCAAAGTGTTGTAATTTTTCCATTGGTCGAAAGGAGTTTTTTGCAATTAACCCTAATTAGGGTTTTATCTGTTAATCTTGGCCGTTGATCTTGGATCAATCTAGGCCATTGCTTTGTAATTGGGTGCCTACATAAACCATCCTCTCATTTGTAAACAGAGAGATTTCGGAGAAATTGTTGTAATAATACTTCTTAAGTGCTAAGACATTCATTGTTCAATTGTTGGTGAATTTTGTCTACTTTTGCAAGTTAGCATGGCTTCTTGGTTCTCCATAGAATAGATTTTATTTCAAGTTGTTAGATTGAATGAAGGATTTGATAGAATTGCTCAATGTGGAATGATGTGTTCATACTTTTGATAATTGGACGATTTTCAATTATTGTGCAAAGTTAGATTGAACCAGCAAATGAAACTTAATTTCTATCACTATATTCATTGTTCAAAATGTTGGTGAATAATAGTGATGTGAAAATCTTTTGATTTCCTCAGAAGATTGCGCCGTTCTTGTGTAGTTGAATTTGGCGAAGCAAGAATTGGTTTTAATTCCACTTTTGCAATTTCCGTCTCTAGAGTTAATAGGATTAGCTTAAGATTAGAAGTAACTTCCTAAACCCTCATCCTTTTGCCTTTTTCATCCTTTTGCCTTTTTTTTCCAAGTCATAGTAGAAGTAGGATTGAAGGAACTTATTGAAAAATCATTTCAAAAAGAAGAAAGTTGCAAGCATCAGCAATTTGTAGAATCCTTTGATTGATTCACTTCTTGAACGATTGTGTAAGGCCCCCTTGAGATTACTAACGTATCACAACGAACCAGCTGAGACTATCTGCATTGAATTTGGAACCTTGGAGTCGTCTTTGTGATCACACAGTCAATTTGTTTAGCACATAGAGGATTTTGATCAAAAGAGAATAGGATATCTCTAGGTATTTTATTGAGTTGCGCGTGCATAAAAAACACACCAACATGTTGACATTATAACAATTTATAAATTTTAAGTATGCTGCAATGACAAATAAATGAAAATTTGATTAACATTTAGGGTTTCTAGATAAGCAAATTGAAAAAAGTTAGGGCTTGTAGAAAACAAGAGATTTAAAAATAAAAATCCATTATGAAACAAGAAAAAGAGGGAATAAAAAGAGAGTAGTTTGTCTTTCATTCCATGCATCTAAAATGCAAAAAATAACAAATTTAGAAGACATATTAAATTAAAAAAAAAAGATTCAAAATAGTAAAATAACTTTCCAAATTAGCTCCAAATTGACAGTGGGCTGCACAAAATTAATGGTCTTTACAAAATTAATGTGGGCTATTTCAAATGCATTGTAGGCTCCTTTAGATGTGCCTAGGACTGCTACAAACTTGCTCAAGTTCAATTCAGTCAATGTATGCTACCGTTATGTTTGTTGGATTGATCAACATTCAGAACTTTACATCTGTGCCATAACAAATAATATGACAATTGGAGATAGGAATTATGTTTGATAAATCAGCTTCACTTACCTACAAGTTACTGCCCAACATAAGGGCATTTCAACACAATGATCTTTGTATCTTCCTAGAGTTTCTTACATCTAGGTGCTTCTATATCTTGCATTTCCCTACCATCCCCTTCTATAGCTTATGTACTTTCGGTCATATGCATTTCCTTATATCGCATTTGAATTTCTTTGTTACAAAGTAGTTTTCTAAGGAGGAAGATATGCATGGCTTTACTCAATATTCTCCTTGTTTTTTTTCTACTGTCTACAAATTGATATGTATATGAAGTTCATGTGAATGCCCTTACTAATGAGGCTGCTATAACCTACCGAAACCTAGGGTGGATGAGTTTGAAAGTCATAAAGGCTGCCACAAATGATGCTTGAAGCAGCCACTAGGATTAGAAGGAAAAAGTCGAACACCACAGTTAAAAAAAAGGCCTATTGCTAGATAGTGTAATTGCCCAACAATAATAGTTGTAATCATAGTTTGAAAACTCTGTAGACTCACTAAGACTTGCGAGTCCATTGGCGGGCTAAGTTGACTCGCCACAGACTCATGAGCCAAGTCCATTTAAGACTCGTGATTTTTTTTGCAATGGACTCGATGCAAGTTTGATATCGAGACTCGTGAGTTCTCCATCAAGACTCTCAGCATTCGCTGGAAATGCACAGTCAGACTTAAAACACATTTTTTTCACTTTTCCTCATTTCAATAATTTGTTATTGCTCAAAACAAATCTGTAGGGCTTGAAGGTGGTGAGGAAACAAGATTAAAGAAGCAAAAGAGATCTAGGTAAAGGATTTTTCTTCGCTTTTTTTTTTCATTTCCATCGATTGAAAATCAAAACAATCTTGGAAACCAAGGGGATATGTTGGCAATTTTTTTTCCATTTCTCTTCCTAACTTATTTCCTTGTATTTTTATCTTGTTCTTGAATACTACTTTTTTTTAACAATTCATTATCATTTTTTTGTTGATTTTCCACAAAACCCTACTGATTTTTTTATTTTTTCCATGTGAAAACAACATTGCCAAGTTAAACTCCAAGGGCAGCCCCAAAGCCAAGAAGACAAAAAAACAAAGCATGGAAGTATGAGATACGGAGAAATAAAAAGGGAGAGGTCATTTGTACCAAATGTGGCAAATGGATGATAGGTGGAATCAATAGATTAAAATACCACCTTGCAAAAATACTTGGACAAAATGTGGAGCTATGCCCTAAAACAACTTTGGAGATTATTAAAGAGATGGAGGCCCTTCTTGCTGAGTATGATTTGCAAAAAGAAGAGCGGCAAAAAACAAAACAACCCATAATAGCTGCAATGAATCCGAATGTGTCACTGTTAAAGCCCTTTTGTTTGCAGAAGTCCAAGCTTTTGTCAACCACATTCATCTATTGCTGACAATGAGGTTGAGACTAGTGAGACTCCTCTTATATCAGACCCAAATTACCTTTTTCCATGAAATGTGCCAGGAGCACAACCTTCACTTGAAGGCACCAGATGGAATAGAGAAAAATCTTGAGCAAGCAAGGATAGCAGCAGCAAATTTTTGGTATTACAATAATTTACCTTTCAATGTGGCGAGCAGCCCATATTGGGAAGTTTTGGTTAGTGCATTTACAGTTGTAGGCAAGGGGTTTAAGGCCCCAACAACTAGAGACTTCAGTGGGCCATTGCTAGAGAAAGCCTTAAAATGTACACAGGTTGTGGTTGATGATCAAAAAAGATTTTGGAGGAGAAAATGATGCAACATTTTATCGGATGGATGGATAGATGGACGGTATAGGACTCTCCTCAACTTCTCGGTGACTTCTAATGGTGCAATGGTATACCTAAAGTCTATTGATGCCTCACATGAAATAAAAAATGCTGAAAATTTGTGCAATTTATTAGATGGGTGATCCAGTATGTTGGAGTTGAGAATGCTGTCCAAATTATCATGGACAACGTAGCTGCATATTTAGTTGCAGGTAGAATGCTTATGGAGAGGCATCCTACAATTGCTTGGAGTCCTTGTGCTGCACATTTCTTGATTTGTTGTTAGAGGACATTGGGAAGACTGGATTGGTAAAAAGACTGGTTGAAGATGCTAAAAATGTTACCAAATCCATCTACAACCATAATTGGGCCCTTTCTTTGATGAGAGGACACACAAATGGCAAGGACCTTGTGCGACTAGGAGTGACATGATTTGCTAGCCACTTCCTCACATTGCAAAACATTCTTGGTTTCATTCCTCATCTTAAGCCAATGTTTCTGTTTGATGCTTGGTTGGAGTCTACATACTCCAAAAGAGTTGAGGCAGAGAAGATTGTAAGTATTGTTTTTGATGAAGGGTTCAACAAAAGTGGAGAGAAGTTGATTGGGGTAAGTAACAAACAGAAACATAAACTCTATACAAGATAATCTATTTGCTTTTTTTTTGAGGGGTTAATTTTGTAATAATTTAAAATTTGTTTTCATTTCTTTAAGTGATAGAACCTTTGGTAAGGGTTCTTCATATGGTGGATGGAGAGGGCATGCCAATGGGTTTCATTTATGAGGCCATGGATAGGGCCAAAGAGACCATTTCACATTACTATGGCAGAAATACAAGAAAATATGAAATCTTTTGGCGCATCATTGATCGTAGATGGGCAAACCAACTCCACCAACCGATACATGCCTTGGCCTACTTCTTGAACTCGAAATTGTACTTCTTTGATTCACTTAGGGCTGATGAGGAGGTCATGGTAGGTGTTGTTGCTTGCATTGATAAGATGGCACCTAATCGTGAGTTGAGAGACAAGGTTCTTGATGAATTTGGAAATGTTCATTGTTGAGTTTTACTATCTTATTTATGAAATTGGAAATTTCCATTGTTCAAGATCTACAAGGGTGCTGAGGGGAGGCTCTTCTCTTCACAACAAGCAATTGACAGGAGAGAAAAACAACTAGGTAATACTACAAGAAAAAAATTAGAAATTTGATTGTTACATTTTTTACTCAATTCTATTATTTCTAAGTGATTTTTTGTAGATTTATGGTGGGAGAGTTATGGTGTTGGCATGCCTAATCTTCAAAAGATAGTCATCCGTGTTTTGTCCTAGCCATGTAGTGCTTTTGGGTGTGAACGGAATCAGAGTTTATTTGAAAACATTCACATGAAGAAGAGAAACAGGTTGACCTAGAAGTGCCTCAATGATCTTGTCTTCATTCGATACAACCTTCACCTTCACACTAGAAAGGTGGAGGGTGTTTCACATGAGGCCATTGACTTGGATGAAATTGATGCATATGATGATTGGACCATCAATGAACAAAATGATGGTGATGATGTCCTCCTTATTGAAGATCTTGCAAAATTAGAGAGGAGCAGTAGAAGAAGTAGAAGCAACAACATTGGATGAAATGGAGGAGGACGAAGACGAGGACTTTGATGTTGAAGAAGAAGAATCAACACATCATTTAGATACCTCAACACCTACTAGTTCAAAAATTGAAAAGTTGAGTTATATTAGGAGAGGAAAGAGGAAGATGTAGCATTTAGTTTGTTGTTTTTCACATTTGTACATATCATTTTATGTAATTCTATAAACATTTATAACTTATGCTGCTGTTATACATTTTAAAGTTTGAAACTGAGAGTATGAATGATGAGATTTCAAATATTGAGTGTTTGGAGATCATATGACATGTGTAATGTTTCAATTATGGCTCTTATGTTTTCTAAATGCATTAATTTGTTTTGTTTTTTTGTAAAACTAAGGCTTTCTTTTTGCCGAGTTCAAGTTCGAGTCCAATTTTTGGGCTCCCGAGTTCGCCTCGAGTCCGAGTTTTCCAACTATGGTTGTAATGAGCTTCTAGTTAGTAAGATAATTGAATACCTTAATTCCAAAACAAATCCAAATTAAGGAATGCTATTAGATTCAGTCAACAAAATAAAAATTGGCATCATAAAGGAGCAATCAACAACCCAATATAACTATCAACAACCACTAGTTAGCTAGAGGAAGAAATACTCACGATTCTATTTTAATTACCCAACTTTAAGGTATATTGTCAATCATGATGTGGGCCAAATGAATAGACCAAGTTAACAAGAGATAGAGAGTGTGGGTCCTAGCATGTGACATGTAGTGCCCAGGTGGTGTTCTTACATCTAATTGTATAAAAGTAAACTTTTGATGGGGCCTAACAAGGCGTGTAGATTCAAATTTTATAAGATTGGGTGAAGATAATGAGGAATAACTATGGGTCCCAGGAAATCAACAAGGGATTTCAGATTCGTCCAATAAATTTCCACAACTTTGATTCATGGAATCTGCTAAAAGTAAAAATAAAGGTCTAGCAAAAGACAAAATATAAGAAAATTTGTAAACACAAAAATTAGAACAAAGCCAAAGTCAAACTACCACTCTTTTTGGGTGATGCAAGACTCCTAGACTGGACACGACTCAAAGAAATGACATATATACATAACTTCACAAAATTTCTCAAGTTATGCAATAGGAGCATGGCAACAGTAATGGTTCTCAAACGGGAAAATTCATCTTTGAATGTGGAAATGTAAGCTCTCACAATGCAAGTCTCATACTCAAACAACTCGTGACACAATATGATCAATTGGGGTAGTTCATCGGGACCGTGATCTATCCAAATGCAAGTTGCTTTCCCAAAACCCCCATAATCAAAATAATAAAAACTTTCAAAATTAGGATTAAGGAAAGAGACAACCTTGCATTGTTCGTGCTCCAATAGAAACTCTTGCTTGCTATCCATCTTCGCATGATAAGAAGAGAGATGATCAATCGCTTCAGGAGGTCGCCATTGATGATGGATCATTCCACTTGCATCTTTGATATGCAAATCTTCACTTGCTAGTTCTTTTGGAATTCTTAAGAATGGAAGTAGCGCAACCTCAAATTGCTCATCACTCTTCGCTTCCGTGGTGACAACAGGTTCAATATCTTGCATAAACCACGCATCCTCATGAAACTCCATGAGCATATCCTTAAAAATGAAAGTCTCCCTGATAAGATGATCTTCAAAAATTTCCTCAATTTGCTTCTGGTATGTGATCTCTAGTGATAGCGCCCCATCAAATTGTTCATCATCTTCGGGCTCTATCTCAATAATGTTGGAGGTCTCTTCCTTCAGGATGGCTTGACATTCATCATTCGACTCTTCTTGCAAAACTAAATGCTCATCCATACTATCTCCTTGCAACCCATTCAACAATACCTCGAGAGGCCGAAGTTGGTGATGAATCATGCGATTCGCAGCAACTTGCTTGTCTCAAAACAATGTCGGCAATGAATACTCTTGTATTTTTTCCTTAAGATCTTTCAGCGTCCCCTCGAATTTTTCTTCACATTCCTGCTCACTTGTGATAACCTATAGCTCTTTATTCAACATGTCAACATGATTGTTTTCTCCTTCAAGGCTGCTACTTGAAACTTCTTGCATTTTATTCTCAACAATCTCCTCTTGTAGCGAGAGTGATAGATCATCAAGGAACTCTACCTTTTGCAATGGATGCGAATCATTATCTTCCTTGATTGCTTGATTAACACCTTTACCACTTGTCACTACTTGAACATTCTCAATTGTTTCTTCAATTTTCATTCTATTGTACTCCTATTCAGGTGCAAGGTATGGAGAGCTATTCACTGCAATACATTGATCATCAAGTAGACTTATATCATCGAGTTGCAAATGGTTTCCTTCACTATCCGATGATGTAGCGATGCCTTGTGCTTGTTCTCTTCTATACTCTTCAGCTGCAAGGTATGCACTCCAAGATCTATCCACAATCCACTCTTCCGTGGATGGGATTGGCAATCCGAATTGGCATCTGACTTGGTTGATAGCTTCTTGACATATCAGACAAGTGAATTTTGAGTGAGGTGCATTGTGAATCCGACACCAAGTGGGAAGCAACATGCCTTCGAGTTGTACATTACCCATCTCAATATGGCCTTGAAGTCTCAACTTGAATCTTGAGAAAGAATCATTTCCATGGATATCATCATTAGGCATTATGCACAACTCTGGCTTGAGAACATCCCAAAAGAAGATATTTTCTTGTAGAACCAATTCTATCCTTGACAAGAATGTCAAGCAATGATGATCATCATGTTCATTTGTCTCATGGATTCTACATTGTCCCGGCCTTACAAACTTGGACAAGCTGCGGAGATGCAGCTGCACATTCAATCTCCACAAAAGTTGAAGGATATCAACTTTCTGCTCATTTTGGTGATGCCCCTCCATTTTCTGATTTTTTTTATTTTTTGAAATTTTTCACTTTTTTTTTTTTTATATTTTTGACATAAGAGAGATCTATAAAATCTTGAATTCAACTTGAAAGCTCATTTAGGTTCTTGCCTCCTTTGCGAATCCACTTAATAATCCAACAATCACCTTCTTTCTTTGATTGTTCATGCATGTATTCACTGTCAGGCCCTCCTTCTAGCGCCAATTCTGTTGATGTGTTTTTTAGGCACATGGGAACACAGAATAAAATACCAAGGTATCTTATCCTCGCTTGAACAAAGTCTCTCAAATGCTATGCTTCGCGATCAAATGAGACAACTCCAAGGTTACGAAATGTTAGGTCTTGACATGTGGATAAGTTCAGTGGTTTGATGTGATAATGTTGGAATCACAAGGGGACTTACGTTGTACATGAAAGCTCAATCTTATCATGGATTAGGATGGGTATGCCGGTGACTTAAGATTTGCACTAAAACTCCTGATTCTAATCTAACAAAGATTTCTAAAAAAGGACAAAAGGAATAGGGTTTAGGAATTCTATTCTAAAGCCTAGAATGCAAATAGTGAAGAAATTCAGTGGAATCAAACTAGGCAAGGTCTCACCATTAAGTCGAACAGATTTTGACACAAACTTAGTGCAATCATCTAAGGTATATTTCATAGATATTCAAATCAGTGTTACAAGACTCTACGAGTCCAGAGGTGGGTCGCCCTTGCCGAGGCCCATGGCCTCTGGACTTGGACTCGACTGAGTTTGGCCAAGTTTTGGCAGACTCGCCGAGTCTATCAAACTCGGTAGACTTGCCGAATCCCATGAGTCAGACTCTGCCACGCAGGCAGCAAATAATAAGTTAAAAAGAAATAAAATGACATTATTTTAAATGAAAAAAAAGGTTAATATGTTTTGTTCCTCGAGGATGATGTGGATGAGGATATGGATGTTACCGAGCGTGAGCCTGAGCCTCAGACACAGTTAGAGATCATGGCTACAGAACGTTCCGGGACCTATCTTAGGCGCACACATAGGACAGTCGCGGGGTCGATTGATATTGGCTCCTCTGAGCCTTAGACTTCTAGGCTCTAGCTTGTATGTTGAACTTGATATATGTTTTGAACTTTGGATGACATGGATTTCATATTCCATGAATTTTGTAGACATTTGACACTATCTATATTTCTAATGTGTTATTTAGTTTAGCTTATTTCCTTCAGCACAAGCCTAAAATTTGCATTTATACTTATTTGATCAATGTAAACTTGTGTATGTGCTTCTATTTGATGAGATTATTGTGTCTTTAATGTTTATTTATTAAAAAATGCATGAAAGAAGTTTAAAATCGCTCAAAATTTTTGAATTTCTTGGGTTTTTCAATTTGCCAAGTTTCGGTTGAGTCTCAGCACCGAGTTCGAGGTCCAAAATCAGCTTGCCAAGTCTGAGGCGAGTCCGAGGCTTGTAACTATGATTCAAATTACCATCAAACATTGATACCATCCAAGTTGATGCATAACAATGGACGCATAATAATCGAAGTTAAGCTTGCATAAACTTCCAGTTGACCACGCACGACACACTTACAATTAGCAAGAGGCTAGTGGTATGGATAAATGGATTCCACACAAATACATTCAAAAAACTCTTTCATTCAATCGAACAAACTTGAAAGTAAATTCTAATCTAACTTGGAGGAATTGAGAACCTTTAATGCAAGACAACACTTAAACAAAAATCATGATCAAGTCGAACAATGATTTATATTCAAATCTGCAACATCTACCAACAATTCTCAAAAATATCTCCCTTACAAATGAGAGGCAATGGGGTTTATATAGAGCCTCAAAAGAAATGAATGGCTCAGATTGATTCAAGATCAACAACCAAGATTACAAGATAAAACCCTAATTAGGGTTTATTACAATCACTATTACATTGGCCAATGAGAAATGAGGGTAAGTAAGATAAATAATATTTCATGTAGTGCCATGTGTCTCTTATTCCATCCTTGAATGAATGTTGACTTGGTAGCCTTTGATTGAACGAATGGTGATTGGAATGCCACCTCAACTTGCCTTGTAGACTTAATCAATTTGCCTTGTACATTCTTCTTCTTCATAATGTTTGGAATTCTTTTTGATGCTTTGCATTCAATCCTTATGTTAAAAAATTCCTTATGAATTGTTCCCTCCTTATGCTTAGAAAATTTCCCAATCTTGGAATCTTGAATTATTTCCTTCCTTGGTGCTCTTTGATATTGGAATTCCTTGATGTAGTTCCGGATTTCTTGATGTGAAATCCCTTTGTGCTCATGTCTTGAACTTGCTTTCCTTCATTTGTTCGCCATCAAGGTGAAGTTTTCTTCATGATTGATCTAATCCTCATCTTCACCTTCTGGAATCTTGTCTTGAAATCCTCATCCAATCTTTGATCTTCCTTATCCGCATTTGTGATGTTGTCCTTGCAATATGCATCCTTCTTCAAGCCTTGATCATCATACTTCCCTTCCTCGTAAGAGTCATGCAAAACAAGTAAACATTGAATCAAACACCAGTATGATAAACTTAATTTCAACCTTGGTGGGAAATCCATCCACATACGAACGGATTAGTCCTCAAAACAACTGCATTATCCCTGTCCATTTCTTCACTTGGTGGGAATTTGATGTCTATCTGGATAACTTTGTTATTGATCTCCATTCGAATTAATGTCCCTTCGTAATTCTGTCTTCAGGTGGAAATCCAACCCTCATCCAGACTCATTGTCCTTGATAATTTTGTGTTGATTTGATCACTATTCAATGGATTGGACATCCAGACACTATCAAGACTTTGTCCTTGACATTTGTCCTAACTTGTGATAGGTAGTCTTGTTAATGCATTAGTAGCTTCTGCAAGATAAGACTCTACTAACTCTCTACTCTGTTATTAGTTTACTTATTCATGCTTTATGTTTATCAGACTATAACATTGATCATAATTATGCTATTGATATTGGATAATGATGGATTAGATTGACGATCTACTTAACTATGTTAAGCGTCAATCTAAAGGGCTATCGGGCTACTAACCCGATAGCATACTAATGTCGATTCAGCTCGATAGCATACTAATGTCGATTCATATATGAATTGACATTAATATGCTATTGGGGTATTAACCCGATAGCATATAATGCTAACCGTAATTGTTACTGTTTACTTTATATTATATGCTTTGAGACCGATTCATTATCGGGTATGTTTTATCTGAAACAATTAACAAATACCGATTCATGATCGGATGTGTTCCTAAGCATTAACCAATTCATGATACTGATTCATCATCGGGTATGTTCATAAGCATTAAACGATTCATTATCGGGTATAAGCACTGTTATCACTATACCGATACATTAATGTTTGAAGCACCGATTAGTTATGGATCAGTTAAAGATAAGTAAGGGTCACGACCAAGTGACATCTTGGTCGGACATGTCTAAAAGACATGTCTGATCAAGGTGCCACTTGATCGTGGTCATCCTTCTACTTATACATCATTCAAACCAAAGGAAATGACATTGAAATCGATACATGTTCATTCTCCTAACCTGCAGTAAAAGAAAGATAGCAATATTAGTGTCATAGCCATAATATCAAAATTAAAATACACCATTCTGCATATAACCTGTTCATCAAATTGGAAATTACAATACTTTTACATGGTATCAGAGCCAAGTTGACCGAACTTGAGGCTATTTAATTTCATGAAACAAATTTAAGAACAAGTTTATATAC
Source organism: Cryptomeria japonica (assembly GCF_030272615.1). Taxonomy (NCBI): domain Eukaryota; kingdom Viridiplantae; phylum Streptophyta; class Pinopsida; order Cupressales; family Cupressaceae; genus Cryptomeria; species Cryptomeria japonica. Next base: position 344,159,259 of record NC_081415.1, read on the forward strand.
TACATCACATTTCTTCAAATGGCCAGTGCTATCAGATTCGAAGACAGACTCGGAGGTGGCGATGATTTTTCAGCTTGGAAATTCAGAATTCAAATGATCTTAAAGGAGAACAAAGTGGATTCGTTTGTTCAAACCAAAAATGTTCAACCCGAAAATGAACCTGATAAATCAGCATGGATTGAGGGAAATGAAAAGGCAATAAAAATAATAGTTGATGGGGTAAGAAACAACATATGCCCATCATAAGTAAACATCAAACAACCTATAAAATGTTCAAAGCTCTTGAAAGCACATTTGAGATATCGAATGCAAGTCGAACTCTAGCATTAAAATGAGAAATAAATCACATCACCATGAACAAAGGGGAGACAATCAACGCCTACTTTATGCGGATATCAGTTCTAAAAGATGAACTTGCAACTCTGGACTATGAGATCCAAAGCAAAGAGTTAACACTCATTGCTTTAGATGGGTTGCCTAGTGGATGGAGTACATTCGTCCAAGGCATCAGTGCAAGGTCCAAATATCCCAAGTTTGAAAGATTAAGGGATGACTGTCTCCAAGAAGAATCAAGATTGAACAAGATGGGAATGAAACACAAGAATATAGATGAAGACCTACAAGTTCTAAACACCAACACCACCAAGCATAACAAGAAAAGGCAGTTCAAAAAGAGAAAAGGTCGTCAAAGCAAGAATACTTCAAAGGAGGACTTATCTCACATTCAATGTTACAGATGTGGTCAGTTCGGACACTTCGTTGCAAAATGCCCAGAAAGAACAAAGAAACATGCTACATTTGTTAAAACAGGAAAGACTAAAAGGGAAGATGACTCCGGGAAATACGTATTCTACTCAGCACTCACAAGTCAAACTTCTAACAAAATCAACTCATGGGTGATTGATAGTGGTTCATCCAGGCACATCACTGGGTTTAGAGAAGTACTTGATTCCATGACAGAGGATAGTGATGAGGATGTAACCATTGGAGATGACTCCACACATCCAGTCAGAGGAGTAGGAACCTGCACCATCAAATTGAAGACAGGCATAACTCTGCTGCTTGAAGGAGTACTATATGTCCCTGGCATCAAAAGAAATCTAGTCTCTATATCGGCACTAGAAGATAACGGATACAGAGTGACATTCATGGACAACAAAGTATTGGCTTGGCCAAAGAACTCCTCCATCAAGAAGGCAAAGACCATTGGACAGAGACGGGGCTATCTGTATGAACTGTGCACAGAACCTAATCTAGCCCTAATCCATGAAGCCACTAATGCAAATGAAGTTTGGCATAGAAGATTAGGTCATCTGAATTTTTAGAGCTTTATCTTCAATGGGAAACCTTGTCATAGGTCTACCCAAGTTAAAGCAAGATCATTCAGGGGCATGCAAAGGATGTGCCCTAGGTAAGAATACTAAAGGTGCATTTCAAAACAGTACTAGGAAAACTAGCAAAATTCTAGAATTAGTTCATTCTGATGTATGCGGACCTATGTCCGTATCCTCTCTAGGGGGATTCTTGTATTATGTAATATTTGTTGATGACTACTCTAGGAAGACTTGGATCTACTTTCTGAAAAGTAAAGAATCAGAAGAGATCCTCTCTAGATTTAAAGAATTTAAATCACTAACTGAAAACCACTCAGGAAACAAAGTTAAAACCCTAAGAACCGACAATGGGGGAGAATACACATTAGATTCATTTAAAGAATTTTGTAGAGATAATGGGATTAAGAGGGAGCTTACTATACCTTATAACCCTTAACAAAATTGGGTAGCGGAAAGGAAAAATAGGACCATAGTTGAAGCTGCCAAGGCCATGATCCTAGATCAAAACCTTAACACAAATCTCTGGGCTGAAGCATCCAGCACCGCTGTATATATATAGAACAGGTGCCCTCACTCCCATCTTGAGGACAAAACTCCTGAAGAAGTATTCACTAAGATTAAGCCTGATATTAGCCACCTTAGGATATTTGGATGCCCCGTCTATATCCATATACTTAAAGAAAAGAGACTAAAACTAGAGCCTTCTGGAAAAAGGGGATTACTTGTAGGATATAGTGAAACCTCCAAAGCCTACAAAATCTATGTACCTGGTCAAAGAAATATTGAACTAAGTAGGGATGTAATATTTGAAGAGGATCTAGCTTTCAAAAGAGCTCAGAACTTCACAGAACCTGAAATCTATGTACCCACCTCTAACTTATATGAAAATCCTGCCCCTGAGTTTCAGAGGGAGAATCTAGATGAAACTAAAAATGAAAATGAAAACTCACCTAGAAATCTCAAGAAAAGACCACTATGGGCCACCAAAACAGTAGAAGAAGCTCAGAGGTTTGCTGCTCCTTTTGGAACCTTCAGAGAAAGCAAAAGACCTAATAAATTTACTAGCTATGTTACTCTTATGAATGATCTATCTAAAAACGAACCTGACAATGTGACAGATGCCCTTAAACATCAAGTATGGAAAGATGCTATGACTGAAGAGTATGAATCCATAATGAAAAATGATGTATGGGAAATTGTTCCTATGCCAACTAAGAAGTCTGTTGTTTCTTCTAAATGGCTTTTTAAGATCAAACATGCAGTAGATGGCAACATTAAAAAATATAAGGCAAGATTTGTAGCCAGAGGATTCTCTCAAAAGGAAGGGATAGACTATGAAAAAACATTTGCTCCTGTAGCCAGATATACCTTAGTCAGGGTTGTACTAGCCATTGCAGCAGCTAAGGGATGGAAGGTACATCAAATGGATGTAAAGACAACTTTTCTTAATGGAGAGATATCTGAAGAAGTATACCTAGAGCAACCTGAGGGGTTTGAGATCCATCATGCAGAATCTCATGTGTGTAGACTCAAGAAAGCTCTATATGGGCTCAAATAGGCTCCCAAGGTTTGGTATGAAAGAATTGACACATATATATCAAAACTAGGCTTCTCTAAAAATGATGCAGATCCTAATCTCTACTACAAATAGAACAAAGGTGATATGCTAATAATAATTTTATATGTTGATGACTTATTAATCTCTGGAGAAGATCACCTTATAGAACAATGCAAGAAAGAGCTATCCAAAGAATTTGATATGAAGGACTTGAGATTCCTTCATTATTTCCTAGGGTTGGAAGTATGGCAGAATCCTGATAACATTGTTCTAAACCAAGGCAAGTATACATTAGACATTCTGAAGAGATTTGGAATGCTTAACTGCAGACCTATGACCTCTCCAATGGAGACCAATCTTCATAAACTCAAAGAAGCAGCAGCAGAATCACCTTCTACTGACCCCACTCTATACAGGCAAATGATTGGGTCTCTTATGTATCTGGTAAATACAAGACCAGATATATGCTATGCAGTAAATGCCTTGAGTCAGTTTATGTGTGAGCCAAAGGAGATACACCTGGTAGCAGTAAAACACATTATGAGATATCTACAAGGCACCTTAAACCTTGGTCTCAAGTATAAGAAAATTGATCTTAATCTACACGGATTCTCAAATTCAGATTGGGCTGGAAGTGTGACTGATCGGAAAAGCACCTCTGGGTGCTGCTTCAGTTTGGGATCAGCCATGATATCCTGGATCAACAGAAAGCAGTCTTCTGTAGCACAAAGTTCCACCGAGGCCGAATACATTGCAGCCTCCATGGCCGCCCGAGAAGCGGTGTGGCTTAGAAAGTTGCTTGTGGGATTGTTTGGTGATCCGATGAAACCTACAATCATCCACTGCGACAATCAAAGTTGCATATAACTTTCAGTGAATCCAGTATTCCATGATAGATCCAAACATATTGAGATCCCATACCATTATGTACGAGACATGGTAGACAAAAATGTGATCAAATTAGAATATGTTAGTACGGGAGATCAGACTGCAAATATTCTAACCAAACCACTTTCCAGAGTGAAGGTTGATCACTTCAGAAAAGGTTTAGGTATGATAGAAAGGTAATCTGCTTTGTAAATAAGATGTTGAAAATGTAAACTTCTTTTGTCATGTTGAGACATTATGGTTTTACCCCCTGTGTTCATATCTAAGAGGTGACGATTTCTCAGATTATGAACACTTGTATGCAGACATCATAAGGTGACGATCTTATGATTCTCAAACCAGTTATCATGTTGGATCTCTAGTATGTCATGGATGTGCCATGATGGTGTTGTGATAAAATTTTTGAATAAAATGTTTGTGCACATATCACAATATGGATAAGATGAGAATTTAACCATCCTCATATGTTTATCCTCAGTATTGCGTGTTTAGGCAATACTAATATCACGTGTCTAGGTGATATTTTGTTATAATAAAATGATGCATTCTTTATATCACATGATTGGGTGATACATACTTAGAGTAAAATCTTATATCTGTATCCTATGTCCTGATGATACTTCATATCATATGTATAGATGATATATATTCTTGGAGACTGACATTATGAAAAGAAATGTGATGCAGGTTACTTTATCTATCTTCCAAAAGCTAAGAGGGAGTGTTAATGCATTAGTAGCTTCTGCAAGATAAGACTCTACTAACTCTACTCTGTTATTAGTTTACTTATTCATGCTTTATGTTTATCAGACTATAACATTGATCATAATTATGCTATTGATATTGGATAATGATGGATTAGATTGACGATCTACTTAACTATGTTAAGCGTCAATCTAAAGGGCTATCGGGCTACTAACCCGATAGCATACTAATGTCGATTCATATATGAATCGGCATTAATATGCTATCGGGGTATTAACCCGATAGCATATAATGCTAACCGTAATTGTTACTGTTTACTTTATATTATATGCTTTGAGACCGATTCATTATCGGGTATGTTTTATCTGAAACAATTAACAAATACCGATTCACGATCGGATGTGTTCATAAGCATTAACCGATTCATGATACCGATTCATCATCGGGTATGTTCATAAGCATTAAACGATTCATTATCAGGTATAAGCACTGTTATCACTATACCGATACATTAATGTTTGAAGCACCGATTAGTTATTGATCGGTTAAAGATAAGTAAGGGTCACGACCAAGTGACATCTTGGTCGGACATGTCTAAAAGACATGTCTGATCAAGGTGCCACTTGATCGTGGTCATCCTTCTACTTATACATCATTCAAACCAAAGGAAATGACATTGAAATCGATACATGTTCATTCTCCTAACTTGCAGTAAAAGAAAGATAGCAATATTAGTGTCATAGCCATAATATCAAAATTAAAATACACCATTCTGCATATACCCTGTTCATCAAATTGGAAATTACAATACTTTTACAAGTCTTAGAAAATTGTAACACCAATTTTGGAAAATGTGAAGGTCCGAATTGAAATCTGGAAAATTCTCCTCAAGAAAACCTGGTTTTCAGACAGGGTAAGTCTGATTGCAATAAGTAAGTCTGAAGACACCCCTGTAAAGTCTGAAAATGGCTCCAAAAGTCTGAAGATACACTGAAAATGATGAATATCAATGGCTTAAAGTGGTCACGGTCATGTCACATGCTTGCATTTGAATAATTTTGACCTTCAAAACTCAGAAATGGTCACATCTGGGCACAACTATATGGCTGGAAATGAAGTTTCAGTCTGAAGATTTTTTGATATACTCAAAAAAATATCAAATTTGGTGCCCGGAAGTATACCACAATGCTTGGAAAAGGGTGTGGAAAAGTTTGATTTTTAGTTCTTAAAGTCTAAAGACACCCTTCCAAGGTCCAACAATGGCTGCCCAATGTCTGAAGACACCCTGCAAATTCAATAAATCAGTCATTTAAACTGGTCGCAGTCATAGGAAACACTTGTATTTGATGGATTTTACCTTCCCAAAGTGAAGTTTGTCAAATCTGGGCACAAACAAAGGGCTGGTAAAAAATATCCAAGTCTGAAGACTAATATGAAAGTGAGGTTTCAGACTTAGATCAACAATGGAAGCTCCACCAAATGCCCAAAAAACTCATAAGGATGATGCACAAGTGAAATCTCCCAAGTGTAGAGGTGGCTAGAAATGAAAAACAAGTCTGAAGACAACCTGAGAAATGGAGTTTCAGACTTGCACCAGCAATGGTGTGCTCAGAAAATGCTTCTAAAATGACTTCCCAATAAATTGCCTAGTTGTGAAGTGGCTGGAAATGAAGAAATAAGTCTGGAAAATGAAGTTTCCAGCCAACAATGGAGTTAAAATCACTTCCAACAATGGTGAAAGATTCTGATCTGAGTGTGATGGCAGCCTTCAAATCTCAATGGAGCTCAACAATACCTTCAAATTTGCCCAAAACATGGCATAATCTGCCTTCAAATCTCAATGGAGCTCAACAATACCTTCAAATTTGCCCAAAACATGGCATAATCTGCCTCACTAAAAAAATTGCAGCCTACCCAATCATGGCACCACCTCAAATTTGCAAAAAATATGGCTTAATCAACCACCGATACTTGTTGTAGCTCTCCTCAATGGTAATGCCCAGGTCTGATTGGGCAAACAAACTCTTCAAATCTACAACTTAGCTTCCACAAATGGTGTCCAATGGACACTTGCGCAAAAATTGCCCTGCTGGGACCTTCAATCTGCCTTAAATCAGCCACTTAGCCATCACCATTTGCACTTATAATAATACCATAGTGCTGGCTGGGTCCTTTTATTCTTGTTCTCTCCTTGAAACTTCACCACGCAAGCAATGTGATATAAAAACTTGCCTTTTATACTTACCTGGGAAAATCGATTTGCATTAGGAAAATAATTAATTATTAAATCATCATTGCAAATCATTAAATAATTGTTTTTTATAATTAAATAATCATTATCGAATGTAAAAACAATTAAATTTGGCCACTTGCATTAAAAAATATTTCAAATTTCATTCAATTTTGGCCAGTTGGGGAAAAAACGTCCCATATATTGATAAAAATCCAAGTTGAAAATCATCACAAGGCATCACAATTGCCTTTTGGAAAAAAACGACCCCTATCTGGATAAAAATCTAGATGAAAAATCATCATCATTCATACTTGGGGAAATTCGCCATTCATCAGGACAATTTTTCGCATTAAAACCCATCAAACTTGATCAAATTTCATCCGCATCAGAGTCATCTGCATTCCTAGTGGGGAAAAACGTGGGTCATCAGGAGGATTTCCCAACACTTAGACAAATTTTGGGCCTCTTGGTGGAAAATCGCCCACCATCAGGAATCTGAATGGGGAAAAATAGGGTCCATCGGAAATCTGGTGGAAATTCACCTTCCATCAGGATTTTGAGTGGGGGAAAATCATGGGTCATCGGAAATGTGGGGGGAATTTCACCTCCCATCAGGAATTTTGACCTTTTGACCACTAGAACATGGATTTTCATCAGGAATTTGATGATTCTTCCACTCAAAATCAATTGGATGCTTCAAATTTCATCAAAATGCATCGGGACTTAGCCAAATTTATCAAAATTTGAGCGAGAAAATAGGGATTCCATCGGGATAAAGTACAAATTCGACTTGAATTACCTCCTAGGAGCAAGAAAATAACGCCTAAAGGACCTTTTGACGCTTAGGCACACAAATATCACCGACTTACCACACTTAGGTGCATTTATGCTCAAATGTCAAGGCAAAATTAAAACTCAACACTTAGCAAGAATAAATCAAAACCCTAGACAAAACTCAGGACCACTGTAACATTTTGACATTTTAAACATGTGATCCTATTCAAAATTCAAAAACCCTCTCATAAGAAAAGGCAAACACTAGGAAATTACTTGCTAAACTAAGGCAACCAGGCAAAACACCTACCCTAAAAGCAAAAACGTGGGGGTCCCCATTTGTAATGGGGCGATGTGTGAAAACCTCACACCACCACCATAATTTCTTTTCTACATTATCTTATGAGGACTTCCTCTTCTTTGTCTTTACTCTCCTCCACATCAACAAACAAATCAATGTTAGGAAAAACAAGGGTTTCATCATTACCCATCTTCTTAGCTACAACCTAATCCACCAACACACGCCTCTGGAATGACATGTTTCAATTATATTCATGCTCTTTTGTTTTGGCATGCACGTTATATGACTTTCTTCATCATTCTTGGTCTTATCCACAACAACTCTTTCATGTTGCTTAGCCTTTGACATTTTCAATCTCAAATGAGTTCCATTATTTTGTCAAAGTTTTTCTTATGTTTGACGACTCGTACAATTTCATTTTCCCCCATGTCACCAATGTGACATTCTTCACCATTCTTTATCACGTCTACAACAATTCTTCCACATTGCTTAGCTTCCAATTTTCTTAATTTTAAAAGCTAATTCAACATTTTTTCAAGAAATCCTTCCTCCTAATATTGCTATGTAAATTCTTGCTCGGTTGGTCTCTCCAAGACCATCTACATTCTCTTTTATGAAGAGATCTTCTTACACATGCACACAATTTTTTTTCAATTATAGGACTTACACTTGGAAACAACTCACTCAACATTCATTCAACAATAAAATTCTTTTCTAGTACGCTTATGCCTCCTCACATCCCTCTACATTCACAAGCATCCACATACCTAAAATAAATCCACTAGAGCACGTAATTCTCTATATTTACAAATATTTGTAAAAAATCTACTACAACACAGTTTTTTACAATTATATGACTCCACACCTATGACAAATCCTCTAGATCATGCAACCTTTTGGAGTCATAGATATCCACATGAAAACCTAACAAGAGCAATGATTTGTTAGAAAGACAGTTTGAAGGGTCCCATTTTCAATGGGAAACAATTTTTTATATCACCTAGGGTTAATGATGGGGGCGGGCTTCAATAATAACGTCCAAGCTCAGTTGATGGGCTCAATATTAAACTTTTTTTGCCAAGAGGGTTGGAAACAATCTACAACCCCACCTGAAGCACCTCAAATACATGGCAAATTATGAAGGTTTAACAGGGTCTTGGGAATCTGTCATGGCAGATTTTCTCCAAAGGCAGGCAGGCAGGCATGCAACACAGATGGAAGACTGATACTGGTAAATGCGAAACAGTACAAAGGTATTTTAAGGCATAGATAGATTCAAAAACTAAAGTAAACGCTTAAGAAACGATTTGAAATGAGTTTGCCAAGAGTGAGCAATTTCTTTGTCAAGACTTACGAAACCAGTGTGGAGCAATTGGTGTAGAAAGAGAACAAAAATGAAGGGTTACAAGAACAAGCAGAAGTTAATGAGAATCCCAAATCAAATTTGTTCCAGGCAGAAGTATAGACAACAAACAAAGATGACAGCATGGAAGATGAACAAGGCAACACAATTTTTTATAATCCAACATCAACACCTCTTTTGTGGTGTTCTGAGTTATACGTGGAGGAGCTCATGGAAGAGAAAAAAATCTGCTCTTTTAAAAAAACAAAAACAAAATAGTTTAAAAAAAAATCTCTTCAATAAAAAACTTCGAAAAATTTTAATAACAAAAAATTTCGAAATTTTTAATTTCCATGCTCTGATACCATGAAAAATAAATTGAATGAATGATTCAATAATCGGATGATTACATTGAACCATATACACACGTATATATAGAGATTACAAGATGATGTTCTATAATTAGAACATAACATTAAAGTAAAAGATTAAAGAGCTAAAAGCTAAATTAAGCTTAAAAGCTAATTAACTAAAAAGAAAAAGCTAAATGCTAAATAAAGCTTAAAAGCTAATTAACTAAAAAGCTAAATGACCATTAAACAAGGAACTAAATATAGGTGACTAAAATATAATTAAATATTCTAATAAAAAGAGGCTCGATACTTTAGAAGCAAGGAATTGGGAAGAGGAGAACAAAATGTACGAAGCAATAGAATATACAAGCAAAATAGAGAGAGAGAGAGAGAGAGAGAGAGAGAGAGAGAGAGCAAAAGTCTGAACGAGAAAATCTCAAACATGAAGATCAAATTGGAAACAAGAGAGCAAGAGTTGGAAGCCATAAAACAAGAACTAGAACAATGGAAATCAAATAATGACAAGGGATCTGAATTGACAAATGGAGAGGACACAACACAAGTAAAGGAAATTCAATTAGCCTTAGCTGACTTGGAAAATAAGAGTCTAAACTAAGGGAACAAAAATTTTGGTCACAAGTTGTAAATGGATCAGCAAACAAACGAAAGGGAATCATTGAGCAGCAAATCAAAATACAAATAAGAGAAGAACACGATAAACGTGGCAAGGCTGCAAATATCATTATCAAAGGTCTCAAAGACTTCGGAGAAAAAGAGAGAACATACATTCTAGCTAGAGACTTTCTTAGAGATAAGCTAGAGTGGACATGAGGTATTTAGCAAGCAAATAGGATAGGAAGGAAGATAGACAGAGGAAGAGATAGGCATGTAAGAGTTACCCTAAGAAACATAGAGGATAAAATATTATCCTTAGAAATAGAGCGCTTCTTAGAGGTTCACAATTCTACCTAGATGAATATTTGACTTTTGCTCAGCAGGAGGAACAAAGGAAGGAATGGGATAAAGTAAAGACAACAAGAGACGAGGGAAAGTGGACATGGTTGAAGAATGGGAAAGCTCAAATTAGGGAATGCTTCTTGAATAAGAAATAGGAAATAGGGGTCCCATGGGACTGCTTAAGTGTAGTGAGTTTGAATTGCAGAGGCTATCCATGGAGAAGAGGTCTTGAGGTGGGGCCCATGGCAGTTGTAGTAGAGTCTCTTTGTGTCATTTAGGCAATCCACATGGCCTTGGATTTGGCTAGTTTATTGTCTGTTTAAATCATCTGAACACATAGAGAAGCATAAGTGTATTTCATTCAGTGTTTGGGTTACCATATAAACTATGATTCATTTGTAGCTACATCTATCATCTGTTTAGTAGATTGTTATCCTCACATGCAACTTTAGATGGTACTCTGTGTTGTAATCATAGTTGAAAAACCCTATGTGCCATAGGAAAACTCATGAATAATCACGAGTCCTAATGGCGTGCAAGTCACTCGCAGCAATACTCAGCAGCGAGTTTAAATAATACTCGCCACAATTTTAATGCCCAAAAATCGCCAAAATCGCAGAAAACCGACCCTAAACCCGACGCGAAACACGAAATCTCGACATTTAAGTCTAGAAAGGCAAAAATATTTTGCATTTCATTTCCTTCACGCAACAACGGGAGCAGAAAAAAGCCACGATTTTTCCACGGGCAATTCGTCACGACTAGGGTTTCAAAATTTCATCCAAATTGATTTGCAGCCAAGAAAAAACGACAGACTTCATCTTTCAGGTTCTTTTTAAATTTCTTCCTAGTTGTTTAAAATCGAACTGTGTATATTTCGATTGGTTTTAATTAATTTGTTACACTACTTATTAGTAATAACTCTGATTTTTTTAATTAATTTGTTACCACTATATTTAGTATGCAATAACTATACATAGTCTGTAATAATTTGTTACACTATACTTAGTTTGTAATAATTATAGTTATGACTATAAAAATCGGAGTTAATATAGTTTGATATATATATCAGTCTAATAAGGATAATACTTATTTGTTATACTATACTTACTATTACAGATTAAATACTAATAATTATGGTATAATATGACTGTAAATTACAGTCATATTATACAATAATTATTAATATTACAGTCCAATATATATATAGTTACACAGTCTGATTTTTTAAATTATTACAGTCATATTAGTTATTACAGTTCGATTCTTTTAATTATTACAGACTTTAATACTAATAATTATTGTATAATATGACTATAAATTACAGTCATATTATGCAATAATTATTAGTATTACAGTCTGATTTTTTAAATTATTAGTCTTATATATTAAAAATTACTGTGTATATAATATATATATATACACACACACACACACAGTAAATCAATTTCTTCCAAGCTGAAATATGTCATCCAGGTTGTGAATGTATTATGACTGTATTAATATTTTGAAGAATATTCTGCATTTTATTACTTATTAACAGTAACACTGTTATTCACTGTAAATTGTACAGTGTTATAAGTTAATAACAGTGCTATTGTTTTCTAAATGTCGTCTCTCTCTTTTGCTAGGTTCTCTTCCAATTTTTTTGAAAGAAAATGGCTTCTAGTGGTAGAAAGGGAGACCTTTGTTGGAAACATGGGACACCAAGTCCAAAACGAGGAGACGTCCTTTGCAACCATTGCATCGAGATTATAAAAGGTGGCATTAATAGGTTCAAATATCACCTTGCACAGATTGAATGCCGAGATACCAGAAAATGTTTGAAATGTCTCGAAGAGGCTACGAGGGATGCAATAGCAATGCTTGAAGTATATGATCAAAGGAAGGCAACAAAAAAGAGAACAACAGAGGCAATGGCAGCCTCAAGGGTAGATTTGAGTTCTATAGGGTCACATACAGATGTGGGGGCATCTAGTTCTACCCTTGGGCCATGGATACGAGGAATGGGAAGTGTGGGCAGCCATATGGAAACTACTTTGTTCCACGCAACACTCTTGGTGCATAACTTGGATTGCAAGGCACTGCATGGAATAAAGAGGCTCACCAACAAGCAAAGGTGGCGTATGCTAGATTTTGGATCTACAATGATATTTCGTTCAATGTCGTTTCTAGTCCATATTGGGACCACTTGGTCACTGCATTGGTTGTGACAGGTAAGGGGTTCAAGTGCCCAAGTTGTTATGAGATGAGTGGGTCGTTAATGCAGGATGAGGTCCAAAACATTCATGAATTAGTGGAAGAGAAAAGGAGTACTTGGGAAAAGAATGGCTGCACCATTCTTTCTGATGGGTGGACGGATGGTAGGAATAGGACACTCATCGACTTTCTAGCTGCTTCAAGGGGGCCAATTAGTATTTTAAAATCAATTGATGCCTCCAATGAAGTGAAGAATGCAGAGACCTTGTGCAACATGTTGGATGAGGTGGTGATGGACGTGGGAATGCAGAATGTCATCCAGGTTGTGACTGATAATGCAACTGCATATGTGGCAGCCGACAAACTTCTAATGGCTAGGCATCCGACATTATTTAGGAGCCCTTGTGCTGCCCATTGTTTTGACTTGCTCCTTGGGGACATAGGGAAACTAAGCTGGGTGAAGAAAGTGGTTGAAGATGGAAGGAATATCACTAAATGCATCTACAATCACACATGGGTCCTGAATTTAATGAGAGAGTACACTGATGGTAAGGATCTTGTGCGATCTGGGGTCACACGCTTTGCTACCAATTTCCTCGCCTTGCAAAGCATACTAGCTGCATTGCCCTACCTGAAGCGGATGGTTGTGAGTGAAAGATGGTTGTGGAGTCCTTATGCTACTAAGCGTGAAGAAGAGAAGGTTGTGGTAGCCATTTTTTATTCTAATTTTGCCAAGATGGTGGAGGAGATCATCAATGTAAGTTTTGAAACTTTAATTGATGATTTATTATTTAATTTTCTAATTTTACAATATGCTGATTTTGCTAAATTTTTTATATCTAGGTGTCAGAACTGTTGGTGAGGGTGCTACGAATGGTCGATGGGGATCATAACTCGATGGGGTATCTATATGAGACCATTGATAAGGCCAAAGAGGTGATTCAACACTTGTATGGGTCAAACAAGACCAAGTATGAACCCATATGGCGCATAATTGATCAGAGGTGGAACCATCAACTCCACAACATATTCATGTTGCTGCCTACTACTTGAATCCCAAGTTTTTCTACTCCCTGAGTTTCATAGTAGATGCAGAGGTTAAAGTTGGCCTCGACACATGCATTCGAAGATTAGTTGATGATGAGAACCTTCGAGACCTGATACTTGATGAGTTGCAGAGCTATAAGAAGGCCATAGGGCCATTGTTTTCTTCACCTGATCGCAAATGTAGGAGAGACACCCTACAACCAAGTAAAAAAAACATATGTTTAATTTTATTTTACCATCTATTTCTCTCTTTAAGATTATTAAAATCTTTGCAAGTTATAAATGACATTTTTTGTCCTTGCAGATTTGTGGTGGGAAGATTATGGTGCCACAACGCCTAATCTTCAAAATCTTGCCATCTGCATATTATCACAGCCTTGTAGTGCTTCTGGTTGTGAGTGCAAGTGGAGTGTTTTTGAGGCCATCCACACAAAAAAGCGCAATAGGTTGACTCAACAACGCTTGAATGATCTTGTCTATGAGCGGTACAGCCTTCAATTGCATGAGAAGAAGGTGAAAGGGCATGATTCACATGAGGCACTTGACTTGGATGACATTGATCCATATTCAGCAAAATGGGTTGCTGCTCCTGATGATGTTGATAATGATTTGGATCCATTCCTTACTGATGAGTGACTAGATGAGTTGGAGAGGGCAGGAGAGGAATGGGATGCGGAAGTGACAGATCGTGACGAGGAGCGCGAGGTTGATCATGCAGTAGAGGCACTTATTGAGGATTTGCCACTACTTCAGCACCACCCCTCAGTGGCAACAATTTGTTTTGAGCTTTAGTCATAGGCACAATTTATGATTTCTCATTTTCATTGATACCAAAAATTGAACCTGATATGTAATCAAAATTTCAGAGGTTGTTGTTTTGTGGTTTATGTTTCTATGTCTCTATGATACATTGATATGTATTGAACTCTTATTCACATGTTGCACTTGTTTTCTGGTTTATGCTATGTATTTAACTCAAACTTTGATTTATATATCATGGAAATCAATATATGTTATACAAATTTGGTGTAAATGTGTGTTTTTGAATAATACTTATTATAAAAATTGTATTTTCAAATGTTCGATAAAGTTGCCGAGTATTGCGGAGTTTTTCCCTGAGTTTTGGCGAGTCTCGAGTTTTAAAAAAAATTTGGGCTTGCTGAGTCATTGTTGAGTCCGAGTTTTTCAACCTTGGTTGTAATGTTTGTTCATGACCATTTGATGTTCTCTTGGAGATTGATGAACATTGAGTAAGTTGTGAAGAATATTATCTAAGTTCCTCAAGCATATTTCTTCAGGTGCAAACTTTATAAGGGTATATTTGTAGAAAAGGTAATTTTCTTCTGGTTAGGCTCATATACTTTGTCATAGATAATTTTGTGAGGGTAATCATAGTTTGGTGAGTTTGGAGATTTTTTAGTCCTATTCACCAATTATGGTTTTTGTGGACATTAACACATTTTTCAACCCTTTTCCTTGTCTTAATTCATCGATCACTCTAATGTCTCTTTTCTCATCTGTTTCGACATCTTTGGAAATCCCTAACTTTCCTAGAGAGCACCAGTGTTACTAGGAAAGCATTTTAATAGTGGTAGAGAGTTCTAGGAGCCAAGAGGAGTTTAGTACCATCCGTTTGTAGATCTGACATTTTAGGAGCACTCTCACAACTCTTAGAAAAGTGTCATCTTAGGAGAATGCCAACTTGCACATAGATCGATTTCCTATGCACTTAGGAAATAATGACAGGTCAGAATTCATATTTTGGGCTATTTAATTATTATTTTTTGTAACTTTGCTGGTTCTGCAGTAAATAATTAAATAAATTAAGTTGTCTAAGCTCGTGCAAATTTAGTTAATTAATTATTTTATAAAGTGACTTTCTGGGGTTTAAAATATAAATTTGAATTTATAAAGTTGCTTTGAGGGAAAAAAAGAGAAAAAATGCATTTTTCAAAAACAGCAATGAAGAAGCAACAAAAAGGGTATATAAAGAGGTCAATGAGGAGGAAAAGGAATTCACAACATTTTATTTACAAACCCCATTGCGGAGAGATTGAACATGGTCCATTCTTTAGTCGAAGGATGAAAAGTTTAAAACCCTTCAGGCAATCAGTTTTGTGAATGAAAACCCACCTAGTTGATCAAGTGAATTCATATAGGATTCACGAGTCCACATAATGTTTGAAGATCGAAGAGATTTGTGCCAACTATCGAATTAATATTTCTTCAATTTATGCACTACCTAGTAGTGACTTGGAGTTTATTTCTGATAATATTTGCAAGTAGATTTATTTCCAGATGAGTATTGGACAAACTGTAATTAAGGATTTCAATTTGTAGATTGTTGAAATCATTGAAGATATTTAGTAGCAAAGTCACTATATTCTGAAATTTCCAGAAAATATTTATTATAAGGCGAAGATCAGAAATTACTAATTGAAATTAATGTGAGTTTATTTGGTCCAGCCTTACCATTTTGGTTATCCACACATGCAAAGGTAAAGGTGCTATTTTAAAAGAGGGTAGCGATTAATTTTAAGGAGGCATTTTTCCATCTTAAAAGCCTTAACAAAATCTGTTGGAGCCTTTGGAGGATTTTAGAGGGTGTTGGCATATTTTGGGGAGTATCAATTTTCCGTTGGGGAATCTTTGATACCATAAAATTCTGCTGATTCGTGTTAATGCGGTCTTCTACAAGAAATCATAGGGAAGTGGTCTCTACAACAAGTATAGAGCATTCATATTAGCATACAGGTGGAGTAGATAATTGTATTTAGCAGCAACCTCAGTCAGAAATTATTATAACTGGCACTTGACAGAAACAAAATTATCAATGGCAGTTTGAAGAGGAAAAATCCAACACATATCAGCTATTGGGACACCATCACTCATTCTGGGTACACTATAATTTCAGTTTGTATGCTAAGTGCTGGACAAAATGTACACTTACACTGATTGACAAATGAAGTTATAATTTTTCAAATTGAAAGCAATTATTGAGTTATTTGCTCACATGTCTTTTTTTTGCATGACAAATGTTTGTGAATATTCCCATGTTTTGAAATAAGCGTTGTAGTTTTTTTAATTATAAAATTTAGAAATATCAAATGGTTTTCAATGTTCCACCAACTGACGGAATGTCTATGAAGTGAACTTGAAAAAGTGGCAAATTGTTGAATTTTTTTTGGTAAGGACATTACAATTTCATTACTGTTCTTATATGGACAGATAAAGCTGTGGGATCGCCGCTTGATTGAGAGAGGATCTGTGCAATCTTATGAAGGGAATGTTAATTCGCATACCATGATACAAATTGGTGTGGATCCAACTGAGTCACTTCTTGCATCAGGTGAGTCCACATTTTACGGAATGGGTTTATTTTCTAGTTTTAGAAAAGGAACATCTGAGCATAATATAATGATTTTGACTTTGTTTTAATGTCATCAGGTGGTGAAGACGGTGCCATCCGTCTTTGGAATGTAAAGACTGGAAAGCTTTTGCACACAGAAGTGGGTTTCTCTTCACCTGTTACTACAATATGCTGGCCAAAATACAGAAGTAAGGGTTTTATAATTTGTTTGTTCCTATCTGGAAAGACTGTTGGTTTTAGATTTGAGCTTCTCCGTTGATATTTTTTTTACTGTTCCTCTTGGATGCAGAAATGAGGGAATCATCCAAGGAAGAGAAGTTTTATGAAGATACTTCTTTTGAACAGAAGTTTTGTTGGGGTCTGTGGCTTGGATCTTTTGAGGGGTTGCTGTATATGCATGGAGGTGGTTGATATCACAGTTCTTATCTGACCAAACCATTTGCAAAGAAAGGTATATGACACTATCCTGGTTAAATCTGTGTATCGAGTCATTTTGTCTGATTTGAGTTTATCAAGAGAAATTTTGGTGTTTGTATTTCACCAAGAATTGGAATCACTTTTTTGGTTACATTTGTTTGCCACATACGGGTAAACGATTAAACGCAGAAAGTAAATGCACAAAACATAATTGAAATATATTAAAGAACCAGTTTCTGTATTAATTCAACAGTCCATGTACATCAAGTGCTTATAACATTACACCCAGATACGACTATCATGATGCTACTTTGAAGGAAAGGTATGCAATATATAATACCCGAAGGAGTGCGACCAACCGTCGCGTTCAACTGCCCTTCGGGAAGACTAACTGACTGCCGTAACCCACAATTACCGACGACAACATAACATAATGATTATTCCTGACAACATCATTCCCCCCAAGAAAAGAAGTCGTCTCTGGACGACTTAATACAAAATAGAGATGAGGTTCATACACTAAACAGAATCAAGGTATAGAATTGCAGGAACTGTTGACGCTAGTCGAGCCTGGAACTCATACACCTGCTGCGTCCTCGCCTGAAAAATCCTTTTCTGCTACCATCCGATGCTCAAGTGCGGATGTCACCATTATTGCTTCCGCAAGGAGTTCTTTTTTTCCTTGACATCACAGTCCTCCTGTGCCTAAACCAAACTTGTCGGCAAAACACGCTTTTTAGTCTCAGCCTCCACCTAACTGCTACTCAAATTATACTGTCTCCCTAGCCAATTTGTTCTCGATAGCCACTCGCATTGCCCTCTCGACATCCAACTCCTGCGTACACTGAGCTAAGTTTCATGCTACTATTGCCTCCAACCTGGTGGTCAGCTCCTCCTGAGCCCCTGTGCATCCACCAAGGCAACCTCACGTCCAACCAAGACATACACCGAGTTCCTCAAAGCGTACCATTCATGCCTGGAAGTGGCCACAACCTTCTGGCACAAAGGCTAGGAGACGCCTCAAATCCTCCATCACACTCCCCAAAGGCTGATAACTGAACTGAATAACTCCCTGATGTTGTATGACTTCGCGTTCTTGCAATGCCTTCCCTCAAACTCCGTTTGTTCGCAACCTCCAAATCCGTCTCCCTCCACGGCTTATGGCTTCCCCGCCAATGCTTAGCTTCAGGCTTCTTTCTCACAGTACGGAACAACCTGTAATATCCCAGTTATTTTTTTTGTTTTTTAGGCCAATAATAATCATCCACAAACAAATAACCCGTTAAGGTTAGAAAACATAAACTAAAAACTTGCTGGAAAATGCAACCCTTCCACTTTCTGATCACCAAGTGCCCAATGTGGGAAGGTGAGAGCATACGGTGTTGAGGGGATCGTTAGCTTCAAATAACTGGAAACAATACAATGCTTGGGTGGCAAGCCAGCCCCTTCTGCTTATCCAGCGGGAATGCAAGAAACTTGGCGGTGAACCAGCCAAGAGAAACATACAAAGGCACAAATCACTCAACCGCGATATTTCAGCGGGAGGACTGAAATTACAAAACAATCTCAACTCAACCGCTTATGCAGCGGGATGACCATTACACTCAAACATCACTCGACCACTTATGCAGTGGGAGGACTGAATTACCATTTACTTGAAAATAGGCGGCAAGCCAACCTCTTCCACTTTTCAGCGGGGTGAGAGTTACAAACCAGAATTGGTTAGTAGTACTACTACTTAATGTTACAATAATCAAGATAATGTGAGAAGAGAGTAATGCTGAATATCCAAATAAGAACATGAAATTTCTGCTAACATCAAAATCTGCAGGCTGGAATTGCAAAACCAGTAGCCTATGGATTCACTAAAACGCCCATAACTCTCTCATTACTCACCCAATTCACCCAAAATTTGTTCTAAATAATTGCTATACCCTCTACAATGAAAACAAACCCAAGGAAAGCCATCGAAACACCCATATTTATCTTGCACGCTTCCCAATGCATTCACAAAACCCAACGCCTAACCTGGGAAGTTCGATTTGCAATATAAAAATCCACACTCAAAATAAGATGCTAAAAACTTACGATATGCATCGCCAGTGGTAGGAAGGAAGGATGAGCTGGTACCCAGAATGATGGAGTCGCCTGGTCAAGAGGTGTGAGCAAAATACACTTTCAGCAGTCTCGCGACCAGCAACCAGAAAACACTCCAATCCTAAATAGAACACTCCACAATCTGCAACTCACTCACCAACAGCACTGGGAATACATGGACACGGCTAGGTACTATCTTGCAAGTACAAAACTGAGACTTAGCTAGGAAGCCACACTTTGAAGCTCAGATTTTCAGTCGCCAATTCGGTAGCATAACAATGCAAATTCATTTTGATACCAAATGAGAGGCCAAGCACATGTATTTATAGATTTTTCCCTCTGAAATTCAAATGCAAATGGCGCCCAAAACCATTGAAATTCAATTTCATTTCATGTCATAGCCTCCCCTAGACATGGCGTTAATTTTCCCAAATTCCCTAGGCAAAGTTTGAACTTTTTCCTAGGTGACAACTTTGCAATATAAAATAATAAAAACATGAAATATTTCATCTTTCTCAACGCCACCTTTTTTAATGCCATTGACTTAGGAAAATAACAATATTGCTGGCAGATAGATATTTTTCCTAAGTTGCCCCATAACACAATTAATCAGTAATAAAAATAATTAAATATTAAACCTTAGGATAAGGAATTATTATTTAATTAAATAACTTATAACTCCAATACTGATTAATACCAAAATCAAGGATGAAGCTGTGCGATGAAGACCACTGAACTGTGCTGAGTCAGGACCCTGTCCGAGACTGCTAAAAATAGAAATGTTCAACATAGGCACTTACTAAAAATAGTAAGTCAAGAAATACTGCTCCGAAAAACATAATCTTCGCACCCAGAGAAAGAGCTTGGAAAGCTCAGTAGAACTGCATCAACCATACAGCCAAACCCTAACTTACTAAAAATAGTAAGTTCTGACTTCACCAAAGAATCAAATGCATGTTATGCCACCCTGGAGTTCATGGAAAACCCAGAAGGAAACCATAAGCAGAACTAAAGAATTCCCTCCTGATAAACCCTTAAAAGCTCGTGCAAAACTCCCCTAAGGTTGGAAACCCTAATTCTCTCTTCCAAATAGCCTTACGGGTCTCCAGAATAGGCCAATGGACCATTGAACTAATCACTGCGGAGAAGGGGACATTACACAACCCCAACACTTACTGTGACTTCTCTGATGCCTTCGCCCAACTCAAAAGTGTATTGTAGCTCAAAAATAAACTAGGGGTCTGGGGTAGTGCCCCAGCGGGGTCGAGGGGCAGCGCCAACACCAATTTACCACCTTCAGAACCACATGGAAGTCCATGGCGCACATCATTTTAGTGATATTTTAAGATGCTAAAAACCTTCTTCTCCACTAATTTTTTCAGTGTCTTGGCTCCAAACTCCATTGAATGATTTTTCGATCTGGTCGTCGTTTTTTATTTTATTATTTTTTATTTTTTTCACGTGCCATCACCACTGTTTATCCTTGCCATGCCGTGGTATTTTTCCTTTCACCCTCTTTTAAACTGCCACCGTCGTCGCCATGCTCCTTCAGGCCTACGGACTGTAATGCCCTGCGCCCGTATAGAGGTTATCTGCCGTACGATGGAGTGGTTTGTCGTATGGTGGCTGAGCCGTACGACGACTAGGGTCACCCGAAGGCTTGGTGTCGTACAGTGATTGGTCTCCCGTACGGTGGCTGGGAAGGTCGCACGGTGGATGTTGTCCGGCCGTATGGGTGTACGGTGGTGGTCGTACGGTGGATGAATACCCGCCGAGTTCCGCCCTCAAAGGCTGGTGACCTCCGTCGACGTGGTCCACCGTACGGTAGTTCCACCGCACGGTGGTCTCACCACCACTTTCAAAAAAAAATATTTCGATTCACAATTTCTTCCTTTGACGCTAAATTGTTTCCCTTCGAATTACATACGACATCTTTCAGCTGATGGCAATTGGAATCTTTCTATGGAGTCTGCCTCTATCCAACACCCTTCGGTAATATACCCCTTTGGCTTCCAAGACCCCCTTCGGCTGGCATTTTTATTTGCTCCTTTGTTAATTACTATCCTTCGGCGACTTCGTATCTCTGTTTGGTGCTTTTCCTACGGCAAAATCTTCTTCTTCCCTATGGCGTCGGGTTTCCTTTACTTCCCTTCTGCTGCAATTCTTTTTCCCTCATGCTTGTGTCTTTGGCTAAGCATGGGCATTTTTTCCCTTTTCGTTGGGTGTGGTTTTTGTTGGGTAGCACGGTGGTCACCTCTTTTCGGCTGGGCATGGTTTTGTCGGGCATCCTCCACGGTGGACAACCACCGCACGGTGGCCACCCCGATGGTGGCTCCATCGCACGGTGGTTCCACTGTACAGTGCCCCCAACGGTGGTTCCACTACACGGTGGTCACCGGCGGTGGCTCCCCGACGGTTGTTCTACCGCATGGTGGCTCCCCGACGGTGGCCCCCTGACAGTGGTTCCATCGTATGGGGACCCGGACGGTGGTCCCACCGCACGGCGGTTCCACCGTGGCCATTGAGGCCACCGATTTTTTTTATTTTTTTCAATTTTTTTTTATTTTTTTATTTTTTAGTTTTTAATTTCCTAATCTGATTGTCCAGAGAGTCTTCGGCTCGGGTCTTGTGCTTCTTGGATCGCCCTTTATTCTTCTCGGTTTGCCTCGCCCGAGAGTCTCTCGCTTTGGTCCTGTGCCTCTCGAGTCGCCTGCCCGACCTCTTGGGTCCCCTTCTATCCTCTCAGGTCCCCCTCCGGACTCTTGTGTGTCCTTCCGGCCTCTCGGGTCTTCTGCACGCTTCTCATGGTAGGGTTTCAATTTGGACCTGTTGATGGCAAGTCTATTTTCAATGGCCATCCGAAGACCTGGAACCATAAATTCTACAGGGACCACGGTCTCCTTCCCGTACATAAGAAGAAGAAGAAGAAGAATAAAGATTTTGAAGGCTGCGGCCTTCCACACAGGGTTCCAATTGTTGCTGACACAAATGATCTTGGGATTATCTATGTCACCGAGGTTTGGGGCATCTCCCTTCCAATATTCTCTGTATTCTGGCAGGTACACCTCCTCTGTTACTTGCTCTGGTTCCTCTACTTCGAGCCTGTAGCTCTGGAACATTTCGTAATCCTCCATTTGCTAGTGGAAGAGCTCGTTCAATGACCCCGTCTCATCCTCAGAGCACTCTCCTAGTTTGAGAATCCCTTCGTCGTTGGGCTCCTTGCAGCTCCGTCCTTCGTCCCTCAGGTCGCCTTCTCCTTCACCCTCCGATTCCGAAGATGATGCCAGTTCCTCACTAACCAACTGCGTCCCAAGGTCTATGATAAACTTCCTTCCTCCATTCTCCATAGACAGAGTGGTCTTCTTCCAGTTGTGGGTGGCCTTGGCTGCCACCAGCCACCCTCTCCCTAAGATCACATCATACCCTTTTTTCTTTAGTGGGATTACCACGAAGTCCAGTATGATGCTGGCCCATCAGTGTCCCGATGGGTTTGATTCCATGCTGATCTGCTCCCAACAGATTGAATGTAGATGGCCGCAGCGTCGGCTTCCCCAGCTTCCGCCAGGTTTCTTCTGCAAGAACATTCGCTCCTGATTCACCATTGACGATGGTATCGGTTAAAATGGCGCCAAGGATACCCATCTCCACAATGGCCGGGTTCCTTCTAGTGTTAACTGCCAGCAGCCTGGGGTATATTGCAGACTCCCCAGGAACATCTGTGCGGTGGTTGGTATTGGTGCGTGGTTGGGAGAGGTTATTCAGCAATGTCGTTCGTAATTGAGGCATCGTCTGGAGGTCGTGTACCTTCACAGGCACCTCCAGTTTTAAAATTTGATTTAGTATAGCCTCCTCCGCCTCTGGTTGGCTGGAAGTACCCGTCGTATCCTTCGCCTTCGCCCCCTCTCGTATCTCTTTCTCAATTTCTTCCCGTTCTCGTACCCTTCGCTTCTCCGTCTCTGGGTCTGGGCACATTACTTGTCTGGCTTGGGCGTGGGTTACGACCAGCACTTCGTCTTCTTTGGTTTCCTTGATATTGAGCAAGTTGACGCCGGACTTCGGGCAGGTGGCATCTTCTTGGTCTCCTGGTCCGCACCATTTGCACAAATATTGTGTGGCCTCTCCCTTCGAGCAGTCTCGGGCGAAGTGCCCCCACTGGCTGCATGCTCTGCATTGTATCATCGGTCGGCCTTTTGAGTCGAATTGGATCCGGCTCCTTGTATTGTTATTGTTGTTATTGTTGTTTCGTCCTCCCCATCGGTTATCTCGGTAGCCTTTCGATGTTGCATTGTTGTTCGCCTGGGAGCTGCCGGTACCGCCCGATGTAGTTGGTTGTTCCTACATAAGCAATACTTGTTGGTTTCGTGTTTTCATGTTGTATGGGAACTCCTTGATGGAGTGTCCCATCACTTGGTAAATCTCGCAAAAGGCCTTCTTCGGACAAGGACCCTTCGTATGTCCTTCCTCTTTGCACTCCGTGCACCATACATCCCCTTCGATCTGACCCGTGCTTCTCATTGCTTTAAATTCTCTCATTCGCTCCATGTCTTTCTGGAGCGCTTGCACCTTTTGCCAGACTCGCCATCGCTGCTGCTTCCCTCAGAAGAGTCATCATCCTCAGATGAGCTATCCTTCTTTTTCTTCTTGGATGTCTTGGTCTCGCTCTTGAGATCCATTGCTCTATTATGTGCATCTTCATACGAGGTTGGTGGAACAATTTTCATCTTCTTCCGGAGGGAGTGTTTCAGTCCCTCCACAAACCATCTCTTTTTCAACGCATTTGCTGGTTGACTCTCCATTTTCCCCAACAGTTCCTTGAGCCGCCGACTATAGGCTCGGACCGTCTCGTTCTTATTCTGCTTTGTGCCATAGATTTCGGCTACTATTTTATTGTCGTCTTTGAGGAGGCGGAACTCTATCTCGAACTCCTTCAGGTTGGGCCATGTGTCGACTTTGGCCTTATCCGTATCGGAGTACCAGTCGATGGCCACTTCCCTTAAGGTTGCTGGAAATTGTGTTACCCATTCGTCCTGGTCGGTAACACCGTTCGCTGACCATATGGTTTCGCAAGTGCGGCAATGGCGGACGAGATCTTCCTTCTTGTCGCTGTTGAACTTCGGCAGCTTCTGTTTACTGGCCATCCCACCGCTGGGTCTCGCTCCTATGGTGCCTTGTGTGCTTGTACCTGGTGATCCTCTGCCTCCGCCTCCTGCACTTGACCCTCCACTCATGGGTCCTCCGGAGAAGGTTGCTGACCCCGAACCAAACAAATTACCTCCCATACGGTACCCTTGTGCTCCCCCGGCACTGTCGGCCGTACTGTCTCCTTCGGTCGTCTCCCTTTGGTTGTCCTTCGAAATGGACAAGTTCTTTAGTAGGTCTTTGGTAGCGTCGATCAGGTTTAGACTTCGCCTTGTTTGTTACACCAACTCTTCGTGACTTCTTACCCTACGGTGGTATTCTGGCAAACTGTAGAGTTCTCCTTCGGCACCCTCCGTGACTCCTAGGTTCCCTTCGGGCAACCCTACGACAGTGTAGAGAGTGTAATTCTCTCTGTCTATCTCTGCCTCCGCAACCTCCATGACACCTCCTGGGTTCCCGTCGAGCAACCCCTCGGTCGGTCGTCCCTCGGCAAGCTGCCTTAGCCTACGCCTTCGTTCTATTTGCTGTCTGAGATTCAATGCTCTTTGTGCCACTTCCCATTCATCACTTTGTATCTTTTTATTTTTGTCCTTATTTAGTATATTGGGCATAAATCACTTCCGTACATAGCAAGCACACACCATGTACACAAAAAAAAACTTTCATTATTTTCCCTTTCGGCCACAATTTATGTCAACATTGTGCCGGGATTATTACAGGGTTCAATTTCCCCTTCGCCTCTTGCCATCACGCTCTGCGTCCCAACGACGATTGTTTTCTTCGTACTGTCGGATGACTTGTTGGCGTCGCTCCTCACGGGCAATCTCCTCCAGGCGGGTTCGCTGTGCCAGTGATGACTGTGCAAGCAACCGGGGGAGGTGGTTCATCAACCGATCCGCTGCGGGGCTAACTTCCAGTGCGGTCCACACGGCACTTGTTGGGACTTCAGCCTCCGTGGCCTCTCTTCGAACGTAGGTCTTGATGGCCGCCTGAAGCAGGATTGAGAATTCCCTCGTTGCAGTGTCCTCTCCGTCATAGAGTTCCGTTTGTGCGTCGTCGGCCTCTGGGTTAATCTCACCGACGGTTAGGCCCATCGTGTCCGTACGCCATCCGCTCCTTCCTTTCCCGAGTATGTCTAGGCAACGGCGCCAGATGTTTGCCACATACGGGTAAACGATTAAACGCAGAAAGTAAATGCACAGAACATAATTGAAATATATTAAAGAACCAGTTTCTGTATTAATTCAACAGTCCATGTACATCAAGTGCTTATAACATTACACCCAGATATGACTATCATGATGCTACTTCGAAGGAAAGGTATGCAATATATAATACCCGAAGGGGTGCGACCAACCGTTGCGTCCAACTGCCCTTCGGGAAGACTAACTGACTGCCGTAACCCACAATTACCGACGACAACATAACATAATAATTATTCCCGACAACAACATTGTATCTGTACAACTGTACTAGCGAGATTTTTAATCCTTGACAATGCTTTTTACTAAAATCATCTGTAGCAATGCCATATTTTGTAGAATACACAACCTGTAAGACACGTTTCCTGATTTATTGAAACTTTGTTGATAAATATATGTGAAGTATTAGGATTAGGATCATACTGCTGTCCAAGTGAAATTAAATTCAGTTTATTTCTTTTGAAAATGATTTATCTCTGTTCATTGTTCTGTGCAACTGTACTAGCGAGACTTTTAATCTTTGACAATGCTTTTCATCAAAGTCATCTGCAGCAATGCCACATTTTGTAGAATACAGAACCTGTAAGATACGTTTCCTCACTTATTGAGGCTTTGTTGATATATAGGTGAAGTATTAGGGTTAGGATCACACCGCTGTCCAAGTGAAATTAAATTCAGTTAATATCTTTCGAAAATAATTTACCTCTGGTGATTTGGCATGAGATTTGCATAGAAAAACCTCACCCTTTTTAATTTGAAGCTTTCATCGATGATGCAAGTTCCAAGATGACTAGCTATTCTTATGTTTGGAAGTTGATAATGCAATATAATCTAGTATTGTACTTTTCCATCCAAACATCTCATGTTTATTTTAGAAATTTGAAATGGGCACAATAACAGCATTTTGATATGTAACTATCTTCATGTCATATTTATTAGGAGTCAGAAGAATGGCTGTCCCATTTTTTGATCTGTTGTGCATCATTGAGATTAATAATCTGACTAAACATGTCCTATCATCTTCTTCGTTTCATGTATTATGGCTATATCGTCTCTATCTAATTGCAGTTGGTTGGTCTCACCTGTGAACTCTAAAATTGCTGCACTTGCTGTAATATGTAGGTATATTTATAGGTTTAAATGCTTTCCTATCCTGTCTTGGACGAGGCACACTGTTAAAATTCTGACAAATATACTAATCATGGAGGCATAATGTTAAACCGAAAATATTATTGGTCAGGTTGCAATCTGCAATCGTCAATCATTATTTTCTAATGAACTTGATGTTTCTAAGATTGGGAACCGTTTCAAATAGCTTCCACTTTATTCATGATGCTTATTATTGGTGACAAATCTTTAAAGTTGGAAAGTCTTTAGGCCACCAAGTCTAAACATATGCAATGTGGAAGAAGCAACAATTGTCAAGAATTAGAGTTGTTTGAAGCTACAATTTTCCATTTCTTACCTATCAAAGAGAATTCTTGTTATAAGACATGAGAAAATGAATTGCATGGTTTTGTGTAAAATGTGGAAGAAGCAACAACTATCAAGAATTAATAGAGTTGACTGAAGTCACAATTGCCCATTTTTTATCAATCAAATAGAATTCTTGTTATAAGGAATCTCTCAAATTTATGTAAGATAAGAGTTTTTAAGGTTTTCTTTGCAGAGTTGCATGTTTTTGTGTAGTATGTAGAAGTAGCGACAATTGTCAAGAATTAATAGAATTGACTGAGGTCACAATTGTCCGTTTCTTACCAATTAAAGAGAATTCTTGTTATAAGACATAAGTAGACAACGAAGCTCTCAATTTATGTAACATTAAGAGTTTTAAGGGTTTCTTTGCATAGTTACATGTTTTTGTGTATCTTTTGGAAAAACTAAGTATAAACACTTTAAAACTTGTGGCGCATTGCTAATTTGTCCTCACTCAACATAGCTATTGTGTATAAAGACTCATCCAGTATGCTACATTTCAGTGAATTGATAATAGCCATTGATGAGTAAGTGAACTTTATTATGTATCTTTGAATGCACTTTCAGTGAATTGATAGTAGCCATTGATGAGTAAATGAACTTTATTTTTGAGAATTCTTGTTATAAGACATAAGTAGATAACGAAGCTCTCAATTTATGTAACATTAAGAGTTTTAAGGGTTTCTTTGCATAGTTACATGTTTTTGTGTATCTTTTGGAAAAACTAAGTATAAACACTTTAAAACTTGTGGCGCATTGCTAATTTGTCCTCACTCAACATAGCTATTGTGTATAAAGACTCATCCAGTATGCTACATTTCAGTGAATTGATAATAGCCATTGATGAGTAAGTGAACTTTATTATGTATCTGTGAATGCACTTTCAGTGAATTGATAGTGTAGCCATTGATGAGTAAATGAACTTTATTTTGTATCTTTGAATGCACTAACCTTTTAAGTCCCAGCATATGGGGAAAGCATGTTCACGTATAGTCATGGAATCATACACTTTAAATATTTAGATAAACAAAAACAATGACACTAGATATTCAAATATAAATACTCCTTTTAATTCCTAATATATAGCCAAATATCAGTGTTCATTGCATTTTATAAAATGCCAATTTCATAATTCCCCCGAAGTGCTTTGGCACAACCATTTGCATTCTGCATCAACCTTATTAAATAAATACAATTGTTTCATAAAGAAAATCTAATTTTTTTGTTGAAAGTCTCTCCGTGTTTTCCCATTTCTTCTGACAACATGCTAGGATTTCTGAATTTAGGGGATGGTCTTTGTTGATTAGTAAAGTGGCTCATACGCCTTCCTCTTTTGAGGCTTTGTGATCATAATGATAAAGTTTGTTCTATTTTTTGACATCATTCTGGCAAATCAAGATAATTTGTTGTTTTGGCAGGATATGATTTAGAAGAAATGGTTGAAATGTTATATCGAGTCACCATACCTTTCTCTTGAGAACATAAAGGTAATTGGCACATCTCCTTGTAATGATCCTAAAGGTAAATAGTTGTTTTTAAATTGGTTTGGAAATTCAGAAGATTTTTTCACAAACTGAAAAGATCAAAAGAATGCCCCACGCAGAATGCGCCAATAATAATAAAGACAGAAGGTTCAGGTTTCTCAAAGTTTGGCAGAGGAAACTTTTGATGAGCATAGATGTGAACCATCACCACAGGAATCTGTAACACAAAAAATGACTGTTCAGAAGGAAACTACTTTTGTACAACAGTCCTCAGCAAATTAAATGCAGGTTTAAACATTGAAATATTCTGTTGGAAATGATTTTTTTTTTTTTAATATGAATTGTTTGCACAGTAATAGCCTTTGTTTTAAAATTCCCCCTCCATCTTAAGCCAGTTTCAGATTGGGGATTGAACTTCATGATAATTTTAAATATTTTGGAATGTCTGTTGCAGGATTTTTTTTGCTTTCTTGATTGAGAACCACTATATCTTGGCTTTATAGCTTCTAACTTTGTATTTGATATTTCAAGTGAGTTGGAAAATGATTTTTGTTTTTTTGGGTTGAAGTGTCACTCATTCATTATGGTATGGTGGATACTCAAAAAACTGCATCCCTGGATACTTCCGCTCCCATACACTCATTCACACACATGCTCTCACACACATAAATGTTGTAGGACTATTTGTCTCCTTGATTAAGACTACTATAGCTTTGCTTAACAATTACATTGCATTTTGATATTTTGAGAGATTTTGGAAAATGAACTTTTTTTAAAGTGCTACTCATAAATTATGGAATATTGGGTAACTACTATAATTTCTTGATTAAGATTATGATCTTTTTTAATAAAAACCTAATTTTATTTTATGATATTTTAAGAGTTTTAAGAAATGAAATTTCATTTTGTTCAAGTGTAACTTATTCATTATGGCATGTTGAGTACATTGTTTTTGATATTAAAAGCAGCCAAAACAAGGGGGCTGACCCAGGTATAGAACAAAGAAACGGTGGCAAGCCAACTATCAACAGAGCAGCAGCAAAATTACAGCCCCCTCAACTTTACTCTATCAAAAACAATAATCATTCTACGCATGTTCATCAGATATATAAAAGTCTTAATAAACATTTTAAACATTTGCCCCGTAGGGCAATGGGTAGATAAGTTCAAACATAAACAAAAATTAAATCTATAAGCCCGGAGACTACTAAGGCCAAACAAAAAACCAAAGGTCCGAGACATAGAAGCAAACTATTTCTTTTTTCCATGGCTCCTCTTGGGGAGGAGCTTCCTAGCCCATTCCTTGGTGAGGAATTTGAAGAGGGCCCTGTAGTCTTCGTCCTCCTTGCCTTTGCCTTTAATAGTACTTTCCTGCAGAAGACACAAAGTGGTCGCCGAGCAATGCATAACCTGGAGACGTCTTGCAGCTCGTTTTCCATGGCCTCCATTCTGCTGGTGATTTCCTGCAAATTATTAAACCAACCCTCCACTTTCTTACCCAACTCCGCCAGGTTGTTGTCCTCTTCCTCCTTTATGCTGCTCACTTCCTCCACCATCATCATTCTATCAAACTTGAGAGTCGGGGAGGCAGAGTTTGTCTGGGATTTAGGGCCAGCCTCTGGACTCATGAAATTTTTTGGGCTCTCAGATCGTGGGTGAAGCTAACAGAGTGGGAGGTCGAGGTAGACTGAAACGGGGCCACATTCTCAGAGGAGATGGAATTCCCAGTTTCATGGGATGAGGAGGGGTCTCTTAAGGATTTCTTAGGGGGTTTGGAGGCCAATCTCATAGAACGGCAAGAGGTGTTGGCTTCATCTGTAATCTCCACATTAGAATCAATCTCCAGAATTCTAACTTTCTTTGGGGTTCTAGCATCCTCAGGATGGTGCTTTTTGTTCTTACTGTAGGAGCCAATTTCAGGCATCCGAGGAGGGCTTGTATCTGGTTTATTAGTAGCAATGGCTAGGGGACAGTTTTCAGTCACATTCTGGACAAAGATTGTGCCGGGTGGGCAAAGGGCCAGGTGAAAATTGTAGAGGCGAAGGATGAGGCCTTGGTGCAGAATGGGAAAGCCTTTTCCCTTTTTCTTGGCCTCGGCAATATCTTTTAACATTAGAGTCCAACGAGTGTAGCAGAAAAAAAGGAATGGAGATAAGATCTTTATTTCTAAGATGGTTAAGGAAAGGGAGGTGATAATAGTAAAAGATCCCATATCGTCCTTCTAGAGTGAAGTATTTCATAATGATATAGCAGACCTCGTCCCACAGTGGCAGAAGCTCCTTTCGGTTGAAGCCGCCCGCCCACTTCACAAGGTTCTCCCCTTCACGGAAAAATTGGTTCAGGCTGGTGGTATCCGAAATGCGGCTTTGTTTCTTCCATTTCTAATGCAGAGGGATTGGGCAAATGAGTAGATTGTCTTGGTTTCTTCTCAAGGGTCTTGGTTTGGCACCATCCAATGGTCCAACTTTAATGACCTTCCAAAGGTCTTGAAATCTTGTCATTGACCCTTCCCAAGGATCTTCACAACTCTGACAAGTTGAGCAAACAAAGATTCACTCACCCCTACTCCAACTACCCTTCTTTACCAAGCCTACTCACTTCACAAACCCTCCCTACCAAGTGGATCTTTGTTCAAAAGGTGAAGACACTCATTTGTATGGCCTTGAACATGTTTTAATTGATCAACACAAAGTTCTGATAGGCTTTAACCAACCCTTACAACCCCCAAGTGCAATTTGACCTTATCAACCTAGTAAATTGGGCTAGTAGCATTAGGCCCCTGTTTACTGTTTTTCTACTTTAACTTCTAAAATCCTTGAACAAGACACAAAATAAATATGATATTCAAATACCCTTTTGGAAGCTTCAAAGGATTTCAAAGATTTGCATCTGGGTTTGGTCTGAAAATACCCCAACCCTATTTAGGCCTATTTGCCCTTTTCTAAGCTGGTTTGGGAATTTTTGAGTAAAAACCTTCAAAAGAAATTTGGTTTGCAAGATAACCTTTTGAAAAAGGTTTGTACGTGTCTAAGGATCACTTTCATGCCATTTGGCATCACTCTTGGGTCCGTTGTCCTTGGTTTTGGCAATCATTTACCCTTGCACAGACTTGTCACATAGAGCATGCCAAGTCTAGGGCATCATCTTAAAAATAGCAAACAACACTTCCTGCTCCCAAATCCAAATGAAACAAGTAGTATACATGTTATTTCATCATTCCCCAGGGTTCTAGGCCATTCCCATGGTGGAATGATGAAATATGGGCTTTTTAGCATACAAACCTTGGTTTCTAGGAAATTCCCAGGCAGTGAGGAATAAAATTCAATCTCTCTCTTATCCGATCACTTCAGACCCTCCCATTGGATTCAAATGAAAGGTAATTCACTACCACACATTTCCCAATGGTTTAGATCATTAATGGAGTCGTACAATTCCGTACACACTCAGATTTGCACCAAAAATGCAGTAAAAAAACACTTTTTGATAGGTTTGAAAGCAATTTTTGTTATTTTTCTTCACCAACCGAGCCATGAGAAGTTCTAGAGGCTTATATCATGCCTTGGAACAAGTTACAATCTCCTCCAACAGTTGAGAACAACCTCTTAACCATTGGCAACCGTTTTTTGAAAATATTGTCAATGTTGCCTAATGCAACTATGACAATTTTTTACTACAAAGCATAACATGAAACATGCCTTCATGATGACAATATAAGGTGGACCTACAACACATATGTGACCCTTATACACCAAAAACATGAATTAAATGCCCAACTAAAGCCTTTGACCAAGTTGACCAACCTTGGTAGCCTTTGGGCTTATTACATGGCAAATATGCACAAAACACTAAAATCAAACATCATCTAGAAACTAAACATCAAAAGCTCATCCTATGACATGCTTGGACACCTTTGTACATGATTGAAAGAAATAAGAACTCCTTTGGGTGCCCCTACACCAATTTCCTCCCCTCCATGGACAGACCCGTCGCTTGAGCGATCACCTCTTCGTTGATTTCGAAGGAAATAACCCCCATGGTAACCCTTCTATCCTCCCAGGAAGCCACAAACTGCTTAGACAATCTCTCATCATTTCCTTTCATGCTTTCCATAAATTTATCAATCTCGCCTTCCGAATAGACAAACCACACCATCGACTTGGCTTTAAATTTGTCCATTTTCTTAGGTTTTAGTCTTAGGCTGTCACCCCCCATGGTCGTTTCTTCAAGCTTAGCAGAGTGAAAGAAAAACATGATATCAAAGAAACAGAGCCGAATCAGAGCAGAGGCAGAGTCAAGAAAAAAACTTAGCCAACTCTGGGATAAAATCATACAATAAACAGTGTGATTATTGCAAGTTGTGCCTAAACAGATTTCACTTTCACGAAATCTATTACACTCGTGCAAACCCTCAATCCAACCAATGGGATTTGGCTGATCACAGTTGTCGCCTTTATCACCGCCAATTATATCTGTCCGGATGATAATTAGGAAATTACCATTCTCGATATCAGTACTATAACAATAACTATCATCATTATTAAACCCCCTTTGTAGCTAGTGACAAGGCCATACGTAGCTATGTGGCAAGCCCAACCCATGATGGGCAGGTTTCCCCTCCAAATTCAAAATTCAAAATTTGGCTCCCTTCATCTGGTGATAGTTATATGGGTTCATCATTAGACTTGGTTTTTTCAATCTCCAAGATCTCCTCGGTGATCATTGGCAGCAAATCAGGGTTCCTCCAACATTGTAAGCCATTTTGTAGCCTTCCCACTGCAGCCATAGAGTCAGCAACAACATTCCCTTCTCTGAAGTTGTGGCGTATGGTAAAACCATCAAGGTTAGCCAGAACTATTCTAGCATCCCTCAAAATGGAATCCACTTTCCACCCAGCAGCAGATCTACCACTAACCGCTTCCACAATGATCTGCGAGTCGCTTTCAATTTTTCAGATGTTTAATGCCAATAGTAGTAGCAAATTTCAGACCCCAGAGGAGAGCCATTCCCTCGGCTTGAGTGACAGTATGGTTCTTTAGGTTGCCCGTATAGGCTGCAACAATATTCCCCTGGTGGTCACGAATGACTCCACCTCCTGCTTGGTAGGCATTTTGGGTAGACTTATCAAAGTTCAATTTGTACCAATGGGGGTTTGCGGCTAACCATTTGGTCTTTTTCCTGTTGATCTTTGCACTGTTGTTGAAAACTTCAAACTTTGGGGGGAGCTTCCATAGTTCAACAATTTTTTGTCCATCGAGTTGGGAGGATTGGGGGGGGTTTCCACTTAGTCACTGATATATTATCCAAAATCATTTTGAAGCAATTGTAGAAGACTTTATCCGAGGGGGATTCAACATCTCTGAAGATTCTGTTATTTCTTTCTTTCCAGACACCCCAGCAGATATGGGGAGGGATCTGCCTCCATAATTGGAGAATTAGGGGGTGGTGCGAGGGAGGTGTGCATCCAGTGACAAACTGATTAATGCTATCCTGAAAAACCCATTGCATACCACATTTTTCAAGGGTAATGGTCCATAGGTGTCCAGCGAAGGGGCAGTGGATGAAAAGATGGTCAATAGTTTCCTCTTCAGCTTTACATAAAATGCATCTATTGGAAAGTTGGAAACCCCTCCTTTTTAGATTGGCTTGAGTCAGGATTTTTCCATGCATTAGGGACCACTAGAAGAAGTTGACTTTTGGGATCAGCAGTGAGTTCCATATCTTCCTCCAATACTCAACATCTCCAGTGGGTCTCAGGAGCTGTCTGTAAGCAGACTTGACTGAGAAAGCCCCTGACTGGGTCCCCTTCCAAATGAATCTATCTTCCTAGGGAGCTAAGGGAATTCTGCATTCCAACATAAGATCCTGCAGCTCCAGAGCAGTGGGTAACAAGTTAGGTCTATTAGAAAAGATCTGGGCTATGTTCTTCCATCTTCTTCTTCCCGACTCCATGTAATCAACAATGTACTCCCCTAAGTGCTCCTTTAGGAGATACATTATTTGGCGGAATCGAGAATCTGCCAGAGGTTTGTCATCCACCCAAGAGTCTTCCTAGAACCTAATCTTCCTGCCATTTCCAATATGCCATTTTAGTCCTTCTCTTTCAACCGGTCTAAGTTTCAAGATGTTCCATAGTTTAGACCCATGAGGTAGGTCAGCAGCACTCAAATTACAATAGAATTGGTCCCTTTCCAAATACATGGTCTTGATAATGCTACACCAATCCGCCTCGCCTTTAGCTAGGGTCCATCCCACTTTCGCAATTAAAGCCTTGTTCAAGACATTTATCTTTCTGATACCAAGTCCTCCCATGGATTTGGGTAAGCAAACAATGTCCCAATTTACTAGAGAGAGGTGTTTCTTCTCCTCCATGCCCGTTTAGAGAAAGGTTCTTTGGACCCTCTCAAGTTTTTCCCTCATAGCACTAGATATTTTGAACAAGGAAATGAAGTACACCGTGATGCCCTGGAGAGAAGCAGCAAGGAGTTGGAGATTGCCCGCACTACTAAGGAATTTCCCTTTCCAACCAGCAATTTTCTTCTGTATTCGCTCAAGGATAGTATTCCAGAATGCAGGGGTAACCTCTTTAACAGTGAGGGGGAGACCCAGGTAAGTCCCCGGAAGAGCAGCAAACTTACTCCCTAGTATAGAGAGGATTTTAAGCTGAAGGTCGACAAAGGTGTTGAAGAAGAAAAGATTACTCTTATCATAGTTGATACATTGCCTTGAGGCATAGGCATAATCCGCCAGTAAATTCTTCCATAGTTTGGCCTCAATTACTGAGGATATACCAAACAAAAAGGTATCATCAACAAATTGTTGGATCATTGAGGGGGGAATAGTAGAAGCTTCTTTGAATCCCTGTAGTTTGCCATTAATCATCATATCAACCACATTCCTACTCAAGACTTCAGCAATCATGATGAAAAGATAAGGGGACAAAGGGTCTCCTTGTCGAATACCTTTTTCAGCTTTAAAGCAGCCCCTAGGGGTCCCGTTGATCAAGACCGAGAACTGGACCGTAGAAACACATTCCTGAATCATGTCAACAACCTTATGGTTGAAGCCCAGTTTTGAGAGAGTTTTAAATAGGAAGCACCAATTGACTTTATCATAAGCTTTTGAAATGTCGAGTTTGAAAGCCATACCTGGGATTCTGCTCTTGTCCATGGAGTGGATTATTTCATGGGTGGCAATGGTTGCATCCAAAATTTGACGACCAAGGACAAAACCTTTCTGAGAGGGATTGATAAACTTTGCCAGAAGGGGCTATTCACCAAGACCTTAGATATTATTTTGTAGATAGAATTGCAGAGGCTTATGGGCCGAAAGTCCTTCATGCAACCGGGGTTCGAAGACTTGGGGACAAGAATGATGTAGGTGTTATTCAATTTTTTTAGTAATTTTCCAGTCTTGAAGAAGTCCTTCACTGCTTTGGTCACATCATAACTAACGGTGTCCCAATAATCCTGGAAGAACGACAGGGGAAAGCCATCAGGGCTCGGGGTCTTGAAAGCACCCATCGCAAAGACCGCCAAGCGGACCTCCTCCGAGGAGATAGGAGCAAGGAGTTGATAGTTATCCTCCTCCCCAATGGCATTAGGGAGCTTACTCAAAAGCCTATCTTGGAGAGACACATTGTTTCTTCCAGATTTAGTATACATACAGATGAAGAAGTCAGTGGCAGTTTGGCCAATTAGGGATTCTCTAGTGATCTCTTGATTCGAGTTGTCCTTTAGACATTTGATAAAGTTTTTCTTTTATGGATGCTCGCTGAGGGGTGGAAGAAAGCCGAGTTTCTGTCCCCCTCTTTTAGCCACTGAACTCTGGATCTTTGTTTCCAGTAGATTTCCTCCTTAGAAAGGATTTCCTTCCAATTCTTATGACATTCTTCTTCCTCAACCAGCAGAGAGTGGGGGGGTCCCCTGTAGCCATATTTCTCTAGAATTGTTCCAGTCTGGAGCACAACACCTTTTTCTTCTTGAAGATGTCACCAAAGGTTGCCTTATTCCAACCTTTAACTTCCCTGTGGATGAGTTTCAGTTTCTCAGCAATTCTGAACATTGCAGTCCCTTGGATTGGGGTAGCCCACTAGCCCTTGAACAGGTCTCTGAAATCCGCGTGGGAGGCCTACATAATTTCATAGCGAAAAGGGGGAGGGGGACCCAGGTTGGGTCTATCCTTCCAATGGAGCAGGAGGAGGCTATGATTAGAAGCGGTCCTTGGGAGAGTCTTTAGGTAGGAGTTGTGACCAATATCCCAGTTGGTAGAGACAAGAAATCTATCCAGTCTGACTTGAATTAGATGATTGCCTTTCCTATTATTCGACCAAGTGTAGGGGACACCCTGAAGATCAAGATCAAAGAGGCTAGTAACATTAATAAGGTTAGAGAGATCTCCCATGCTATCTGAAAAATCCACTAAGGCTCCACATTTCTCATAGGGGTAGAGGGGGGTATTAAAGTCTCCTGCCAACTTGTAATGAGACTTCTGGTCCACAAGGATGAGTTCAAAGATTTCCTCCCACACCAGACGCCTTCCCACTTTGGAATTGGGGGCATATATATTGAATAGGTGCCAGTAGTGCTCACCATATTGAAAAGTAACCGCTAGGAAGTTCTAAGTGCTAACATAAATGTTTCCTTGGACTTCCCTCAGACGCCCCCAAAGCATCCACATACAAAAAGGCAATCCCCCACTAAAGTTTACCAACAATGGTTGCAAAAGATTGTTGTACATGTGTGTGGTTACAATATTATATATACAATACATATTCCTATATAACATTGTAATATATATATATATATATATATATATATATCTTGTAATCTTATGGCCTACTACTTGCTTTCAATTGTTTTAGAGATATTGCTGCAAACACCCACTAGTACTTGCTTTCAATTGTTTTAGAGATATTGCTGCAAACACCCACTAGCACTAAGATTTGATTTGGGGAGATTTGAACTTTCCTCTTTAACATGAGAGCTAAGTGGCCGTACCACCTTCCTAAACTCCTCTAACACATCTTTAGAATAGGTGTAAGTGAATCAATGGTAAATGTACAATAGAGTTATAATGTTATTGTTAGTAAATGTTTAGGGTGATTAAATAATCTTCCCATCATAAGTGATAGTTGCTGTTAGTTCAGGGAGGAAGTTGTTTTTGGGAAATGTTGTCTTTGTAAGCCAATGTCATATTCAAGTGAATAAATTAAATTTATTTAATCTAATATATTATTATTATTTGTGTATTGTTGTATAATCTGTGATTTGTATGCTCACCATTTTAATATGATATCAAAGTTAATTGTAGGCGAATGAAAGTTTTTAATTTCAAGTTTGCAAATTTAATGCTACTCTAGTCCACTAATGGTGCCAAATGCAAAGAGAATGTGATATGATAATTGGATCTTTAATGAAGGTTAATAGTGCATGGATATGTTCCTTTGGAAAATGGTGGTGATATATTAGGAATCCAAGGGTATAAATCGTGTTGGGGTAATGATTGGTTGCCAAGAACATTGTACCAACATTGGTAGGCTCTGTTATAATATTAGTATATCTTATTTTTTCTATTGACATACATTGAGCTATTTAAGTAGATTGATTGTTGCTTTGGTGGATTATAATTTCTTGATTGTTCTATTGAGATGGTGGACCGTGTTATGGTTACACAAGTTAAAGCATAAACTTATGTTATAGGTTGATAGGCATCATGCAAGGAATTTATTCATTTTGAAACTCAATCTGCCACAAGATTTATAATTGAAGTTTTATTCAAATATCATGTCCAAGGCCAAATTTTCAAATGGCAAGATAAATAATAGATAGAATATGAGTACTTTCTAATTGGTTGCTTGATTTAAAAACTTTTGTAATTAGTGTGTTTTTTATTTTTTATTATCTCATAAAACCATTTATATTTGGATGTGAATATTAATATGTTAACAGTTGTTTTAAGGGGCGCTTTGTTGAAATTAAATTTTGTATATTAAAGTGATGAGGTTATTGTGTTTGTTGAATAGAAAATAAGGTGTTAAAAGGATAACTTGGTTACATTCTAAAACATTGCATGTTCAATTGAACATAATACTATTAAATAATGTATATATATTTAAAAACATTACAAATGCACACTACATAACTAATTTGTAATCTATGTGCTCACTATTTTAATATAATCAATTTGAATAATGTATAGCATCATGATGTTCTAATTGCAGGTTGAAGCCTAAGTTTTGGGTTTTCAAGCCTAAAGCTATATTGAAGTATATTAATAATTTAAAATTAGTCAATACATGTGCATGCACACATGCATGCTAACTAGTTAATATCATTTATATTAGTAATGGATGTCATTTTGATGTTCTAGTTGTAGAGCTCCAAACATAAAATTTATATTTTCAAGCCTAGAACCATCTTAAAATTGGGGGACTATTTTTTCAAATTTGAATGTAATGAATTTTCATTGGTGCATGTCCTTTTTCACTACATACTCAATAGTACCATGGCCAATTCTATATAACTTGACCACAGTCTTAGAGTGACATGCAAAAATCAACATATCATTTAATAATTTGATTTATTTAACAAGTAGGAATTTGAGCACATCTTTGTTTTTCTAAATGGATATGGGGAACATTTTTCAAGGATTCTTCAAAAAGACACGTGCGTGCACACACACACACACAAACTGAAATTCTCAACAACTTGCTTGGAAGATTAGGCTATTCACAACAAACAATGCAAAATCAACAAACAACCACTCAATACCAAGAGTGATCACAACCAACAATACAATATTAGCACCAACCATAGCAACAAATAATTTTCCAATATGTTGGACAAACACAACAAATGACACAACAACAACTAACGGTCCAATAAGTTCAACAAACACAATAAAAATATGTGCCACAAGATCAAGAATAGGTGCAACCTGTTGACTTGGATAATGGAATAAAACAAACATGATATTATAGAGGCTAACCACAAAAGCTAATATCATGTAAATTTTAACTTGGTCCGACCAACAAAGCTATCGAAATGAAGTGCATAATGAAATAAACAGAACCAAACTCATAATGGAACCACATTCATAGCACTCCTTTGATGGTGCTTAATTGTTTCTTCTTTCTACTTGAATTGATGTTGCTCTCAAGTAGATGAGTGCACAAATATAAAAAAGCAAAGACAAATTAACAATGTGATCGTGAGGATAATTGAAAGATCGTGGTTGCAAGAATGAGAAACGAGAGTCCAATTTATATACTTTTGAAATCAATTGGAGAAACGAGATCAAAGATCAATTGACAAACAAGATCAAATGTGAGGGCTAGTTAAATGGAGCCAAATGGGTAAGTGTTATTTGGAAGTAGAGAAGGAAATGGAATGCTAGTAGAGTTAAAGTGGAGCAAAATGAGGAAGGTGGAAGAGTGAGGTGGAGTTAAAAGTGCAGTGGAATTAGCATGAAAATTAATTAGGTGGAGAGAATTAATGAATATAATTTATTAATTGTGACAAAGGGTGGAAAAGAATAAATAAATAAATGATTTATTTATCCTAGAGGAAATGTTAGGATAGGGGACCCAAATAATTAAATAATTACTTAACCTTAGAAATGGATTAGGATTAATTAATGCCAAAGGGTTAGAGATTAAATAATGAAAAAAAAATATTGAATCATATAGATGAGAAGAGTGACTTAGATCAAATCGACAAGAGATGATCAAATTAGAGGACATAGCTAATTATTTATTAAATAATTTTTTTTAATAGATTAATAACTGCAGAGGGGCAACACCCTTGTATTAATCAAAACTTGAAAAATACATAACTGGTTTAGAAAGAGCCGTAGGGGGAAAGAGCCAGTAAGAGAACCCCCTACCATTGCTCCAACAGTAAATAAACAAAAAAACCAGCCACGTTGGTCGAGATGCTAAAAAGCTAGGAGAAAACAACTAGAGGAGAAAAATGTCGGTTGAACCAAAGGCCTATAATCAACTAAACAATGCACGAAAATAAAACATGGAAATCCTAAGAGGACCATAGCACAGGGCTGAGGGGGTTGAAACAATGAGGATTCTTCTGCACTTGAATCTGGGTCCTCGGTACTAGGAGCAGGAGCAACGACTTCATCCAAAATTACCAGGCAATCATTCCAGCAAGTAGCATGAGCCAATGATTCCGCTTTTTCCCAGGGGTGGCGGCCATCATCTGGAATCCACTCTTCTCCACGGCCAAGCCCCAAAGAGTTGCCTTCAACTATGTCACCGTTGGCCATAATACCAATGTCTTCTCTACCCGAAAGACCTTCCTTCTGGATATAGGTGCTTCTCCAGGCAGCCGTGATGCTGGGTAGTATACCGGCAATCTTGCAAAGGAACTCAATATTTCTGGTAATAATAGGCCAGGAGGCTTCCAAGGCATTGAAGCCAAGAGAGGTTACAATCACCTTTTTCTGCACCTCCGCACCATTTCCCAAACTCATATAATAATATTGGGGAAAGGGCAATCTGAGATTGCCATCAACATTATCCAACGCTGCGTCAATTTCCCCAAGAAAGCGATGCTCAAACACCATTTGGGTGAGAAGCTTCGCCCTTTGCTTGCTAGTCCCCATATAGAGAAGCATCGCTAGGAAGAAAGCTAGGATGTCTGCATTAGCTCTGTATCTGTGGTATTCATTAAGGAATTCCTCCCCCAAAATTCTTTTAACACAATGCAAAATCAAAGGGTGACTCGAGGAAAGAACCGATTGCAAGTGCTTATCAGAGATTTTGCCTAGGAATGCTATCTGACGGCAGGTTGCCTCCAACAAAATCGGTGTTTCCATTGTAAACAGTAGAGCAAGAAATGAGAAGAGTTTGATATGTTAAAAATAAGCAGGTCATCCTTTATTTATCTCGCCCGCTCATAAGGTTGAGGAGCTCGAGGACTTAGCTAAGCGAGCCAAATTACTTTGCACAAACAAGGTACATCTTAAGCATGCCACCTTAATCGCAATTGATTGCCTCTTTGATGTCAGCCGCCGTCCAGCTTTATCATATCTAAAAGTAATGATGAAAATTAGATATCTTCTGACAGCATCTAAACTGGAGCTTGAGTTAATGACCCCAATAAGATCATATTATTGAAACCATAAAGAATACCGGTAGGGGATAAATCAAGAGGCCGGTAAGAGTACATCTCCCAGTAAGAACTACCAACCGGTAGGGGCCAATACCATCGGGGGCACAAACATTCCTTCTTAGAACAAGATCGGTTGTATCACTTACTCCATATTAATCACCATAATCAAATTTAGATGTTCCTCAATCCGAACTGGGTATTTGAAGAGAGAACCGAATGCAGCCGCTTATCAAAAATTTGCTAGATTATCATTCTGGCAGCATCTACAATGGAACTGGAGTAACCCCGAAGAGTTCCTTAACTGGAACGTGAAAATTACTGGTTGGGCGAAAAGTGCAAAAGGCCTATGTAAACAACAACAATGCCAACCGGTAGAGACCGGGCAACCGGGATGGATACCCCTACCGGTAGGAGCCAGAAAACCACCATCAAAGGGAGACCCATACTCGGTAAGAGTACATCCCTTGGTATGTACTACCGATCGGTAGAAACCAAAACATTGGGGAACCAAAGCGGTTCATTCCTCTACCAAAATAAATGTAGCAATAAACCATAATAATCGCTATAATTAAGATTTATCTATGCCCGAGCCGTATGCCCAGATCAAGACCTCCATCTGCAATTGCCATCTTAGATAGTCTGTCTGCTTCCAAATTGCCTTTTCTATAGATATGGCTAATCCGAAAACCTTCAAAGGTCTCTAGCAAACCCACCTTAGGTCGAAGCCATAGGTTGAGACGCCAATTGGGGGTATGGTTACTACAAACAACATTGATAACATTTAATGAATCACCCTCCAAATGGATTCTTTTTATCCCCAACTCAGACGCCAATTGCAAACCTCTTAATGACACTTGGAATTCAGCCTCATTGTTAGTGGCCAGACCAATGTCTTCAGAAATTTCCTTAATGCAGATGCCTTTAGAATCTCTAACACAACATCGAATTCCATTACACCCTGGATTCCCTGTAGAGGCACCATCGAAGTTAATCTTATGCTACCCTAGTTCTGGGGCCTCCCATTTAACATCCAATTTTGGATTAGCCAGTATCTCAGGATTACCATTTCCGAAAAACGAGGGGATGATCAAATTTGGGAACGCAAGCTTTAACTTCCAATCCCAGTCAGTGTATAGATTCTTTTTCAGCGTTTTGGACTTGGCCGCTTCATTCAGGAGCTCAACCAGGTGGTTCTCAATTTTCCCACAGAGGGCTAACTGGCCCATTCTTGGAAAATTCTTTGATTCCTTTCTTTCCAAATTTCCCAAATCATTAGTGAGGGTAGGATAACAAATAAGTCCCCAAATAATGCCGTGCATTTTGATTTAGGCCATAGTAGAAACCAATCATCCAGACCTTTCGGAAAAGGGCATACCAAATTCAACTTACCCTTAAAATGCCACCAATAGTTGCTGGAGAAATTGCAGTGTAGCAGAAGGTGATCAATTGTTTCCTCTTGATTCCGACATAGTACACATCTACTAGGCCCATTAATACCCAATTTAAGGAGTCTTTTATTGATTAAGATTTTCCTGTAAAAAGCCATCCAAGCAAAGGAACCTGCTTTAGGAAGTAGATGTTTGTGCCAGAACAGACTAACCGACCAATCCTTCTTATCTACTGCAGCTTCTTTCAATTTATAACCAAAACATACCTTATACTTATGATCAGAAGAGCCACACCATCTAAT
This sequence comes from Cryptomeria japonica, assembly GCF_030272615.1. NCBI lineage: Eukaryota > Viridiplantae > Streptophyta > Pinopsida > Cupressales > Cupressaceae > Cryptomeria > Cryptomeria japonica. The sequence continues at coordinate 344,202,952 of NC_081415.1, forward strand.
GATGTCCTCATCCAGGGATGGATGAATGATTTGATTCTTCAGAATATCGACAAAAAGGTCTTTATGATTTTGGGCTAAAACCAAGGGGTCTAGAGAGTTGCACACCCATTTGTCAATACCATTCTCCATAATTGAATGACCATAATCACAGACCTTGTGACCCCAAAGCCGACATGTTTCTCTCATTATAGATTGAAGAATGGGGTTATGTCACAAGGCTACTTCGCCACTCCAAGAATCCAACCAGAAGGATGCATTCCTCCCATTTCTGACATCCCAAGTGACCTGATCGATGATTTCTCTGCATTCTAGAATAAAATTCCAAATGGTTGAGCCCCTGGGAGGGTTGGTAACTGTGAGAATCCTTTTAGGCTCAAGTGAGTCCAGATATTTGTGTTTTAGGATTCTTGTCCACTTCTGATTAACGCCTCTACAAATTTCCCACACCAATTTTGCTCCCATAGCCAAATTCATAATAGAAATCTGTCGAATGCCAGCACCCCCAACATTTTTTGGTTGGCTTATTTTTCCCCAGCCATCAGTGGAAATTTACCTTTGTCATCCGATCCATTCCAAAGGAAATTTCTCATTATAGTAATTAACTCATCTTCTATGGCAACCAGTAGCTTCATGCAAGCCATGGAGAAAACCGATATGGCATAGAGGACTAATTTTATCATAGTAAGCTTATCGACAGATGATAGCCACTTCCCTTTCCAATTTTGAAGCCTATCTTTACATTTCTCAATAAGATGTGTCCAATAGCAAGTCTTATTACGACCACTAAAAAGAGGAGTCCCAAGGAATTTACTCGGAAACTTTGCCACTCTTAAATTGAGGATTCTTGATAGGACACCTTGCATATTTGACATCGTGTTGATAAAGAAAACTTCTGACTTGTTCCAATTGATTTTTTGCCCCGATGCCTTGCAATAGTCATTCAAGCATGTATTTATAATCCTTGCCTCTCTTCTACAAGAGGCTCCAAAAATAACAGTATCATCAGCAAATTGCAAGTGAGTTGAATGTGCAACTCTTGTAGCCACATTGACACCTAGCCAACGACCATCATAGTGAAGAGATTTAATCATCTGACATAATGTTTCAACCATAATTATAAACAAAAATGGTGACATAGGATCCCCTTGGCGAATACCTTTTGTTGAAGGGAAGAAACCATGAGATGAACCGTTAACCAAAACTGAGAATTTGGGGTTGATAGACAATTCTTGACCCAAGTGATCCATTCATTACAGAAGCCAAATTTCCTCAATACTTCTACAAGAAATTCCCTATCCACTATATCATAAGCTTTCATGATATCCAACTTTAATATCATACAAGAAGCTTTAGTTTTCCTTGCAGTGTGGAGGGTTTCATGAGTAGTGATGATGCCTTCAACAATAGAGCAACTAGGGGCAAAGCCACTTTGTTCATCTGAAATAATATATTTTAGAAGAGGTTTCAGTCTATTAGCAATGATCTTTGTTACTATATTGTATATTGAGTTGCATAAAGAAATTGGTCTGAAATCACCTATTTGCTGAGGGTTCTTCTTTTTTGGTACTAAAGCTAGAAAGGTATGATTGATGGCTCCCACATAGTCATTTTTTTTCTGGATTCTTCTACCGCTAGGTGCAAATCCTGGGCAATAATGTCCCAGAAGTGTTGAAAGATGGCTGTAGGAAAACCATCAGGGCCTGGAGTCTTATCAGGATTCAACTGGAAGGTAACTTTCCTGACTTCTTCTAAGTCAATAGGTTTGAAGAGCTCTTTATTGTGTCTTTCAGTAATTATAGGAGGGATTGCATCTAGAATTTTGTTTCTTGCTGCCTAAACATTCTGACAATTGCCATTCATTAGAGATTCAAAATGTCTTACTGCTTCCCGGACAATATCCTCATAATCTCTGGCAATACTACCATCCGGTTTTACAACCTCCAATATTCTGGTCCTACTACGGTTGGCAATAGCCGATCTGTGGAAGAACTTGGTATTTCTATCTCCACCCTTGAGCCAAAGTTCCCTGGATTTCTGTCTCCAATGAATTTCTTCACGCCAAAGAATTTCATTTAGTTCAGACTTGAGAGAGCTTTCCCTTTTGAAGAGTACATCATTCATGCCTGACTTAATGACAAAATTGGATAAATCCTCCAGTTCTGTCGTAACCCTGAGTTTCTCCTTATGGATGTTTTGGAACTGACTCAAATTCCACTCTTTGATTTTGATCTTAATATACTTGAGTTTCTTATTTAGCTTGAACAACCTCGAGTTATTTCCGAGAACCGGCTCATTCCAGCATGCTGCTATCAAATCATGTAGATCTTGCACTCTAAGCCACATCGACTCAAATCGGAAAGGATGGCCACCCTCAGAATGTCCTAGAGACACATTTAGGCAAATAGGGAAATGATATGATCCTATAAGGGGTAGAATAAATGATTCAAGAATAAGATTTTGTGCTAGCCAATCACCAGCCACCAGAAACCGGACTAGACATTAAGCAATTTCAGTGAAACCGGTATGCCTATTTGTCCATGTAAAGGTACCATTCTTCGGGGCAACATCCAATAACTGATTCTTATCAACAAATTCCTAGAAATCTTTTTGAGTCATACCAATCCTCTGAATACCACCCTTATTTTCATTACTTTCCAAGATAGCATTGAAGTCGCCTGCAAACACATAGCTGCCCATAGTGATATTTTGGAATCTATTTGTCAGGAGTGCCCAAAGCTCTCATTTGTCATTAGCAGCAGAAGGTCCGTAGACATTAAAGAGATTGAAACTCTCATTTTTGCATAAACTAGTGACTAGACAATGCGGCCAATATTTATCTTCGCCAAGGAGAGGGACTTGAACATTCAAAGGATTCCAGATTATTCCCATGCCACCAGAGGCTCCCTTGGATTGCCTCAATAGACCTTTCCATTGTTTCCATACTTTCATTTTTTTTCAATCTCAGACTAACTCCATTTAGTGTCCTATAATACCCAAATATCCCCCTTAGTCTCACCAATCTGGCACTTAATTAAATGCCATTTGTTAGGGGCAGACGTTCTAGGATAGTAGTCTCATTGATCCTAGGGAAGGGGGTTGCCCTTCCCTAAGTTAAGTTTGGACTGCCCACTAGCTGCACCTACGATTATCATCATTGTTTTCCTTTATTTGTGCCCCCTTTTGCCCTTTGGATGGAAATTTGGTACATTAATATGTGACTCAGACTTCCCAAACCCTTTTGCAGTATTATCCATTATAAGGTTGGCAATCGGTTCAACATCTTCTTCCCATTCCGAGGCAAAGGAATCAATTTCTCCTTCTTCCAAGCCAATGGTGAAGCCTTTCTTGCCTGGATCATCAGATGCAGTTGGACCAACTAGCAGAGGGGGGATAATCTCATCCTCCATCACACTAAAATCACCGGCCTTAGTGGGTACTGAGGAAAGAGAAGCTGCAAAGTCTGTTATAATATTCTTTTGAAGGGTTTTATCATCTTCCAAAAGATTTAGTAGAGCTTGAGCACTTTCACTGTTGGCAGCATGGATCCGTTGATGGCTAGACACAACAATAAACAACATGATTATTCTTTTCCACCACCTTCATACTAGCTGCCGAGAATCGCTCTACATCATTTACTTCCCGTTTTTTTGTATTTTCCTTGACTAACTTCATGTCAGTCGACTTAGTTTGCACACAAGTATAACTTTTAAGGACAGAGGCCGAAACTTCACATTCAAGACCTATGTGCTCCCTTGAGAAGCATTTGGGGTAAAGGTGCAACTGATCTTCTCTGTCAATCCTTTGAATCCATACCTCTTCGGCCCCAATAATTTTGACTTCTTCTAGGATTTTGGAGATCTAACCAGTATTAATGCATATCCTGATAAAGCTACCCCACACCCTATCCTCCAGAATATCGTCCACAGAAACAAAGGTGCCAAGCTCTTTGTAGATATCTTTAATGATCTCAATGTGCCAATAGTCCGATGGGAAGTTATATAACCTTAACCAAACTGTGTTTTTCGGTAAGGTATGGAACCAGGGATTAAAATTTGGTTTCCAATCAATGATATGCACCCCAATTCCGTCCAAAGTATAAGGACCTTTATTTTTAGCATTAAACATGTCCTCATTTTTCATAAACTCAATCAGATAATAATCATTCAGAAGGACATTAAAGTTAATGTTCTCCCCCCATTGTGATCTACACCATTTCTCAAAATTTCCCCTTAACCATTTGCCTCCACCCCATTTGGTAAAGAAACAAAAATCTTGAAGATTTGATCTAGCCAAATTGATCTTATTATCATCCAAAATAACAGTGGGTCTCGAAATTTTCCTTACCAATTTGTGGATGACTGGAAGATCCGATGGTTTGTATCTTCGCCAAGGTTCATTTTTCCCAACTCGATCCAGATTAGAATGCTGGTTTCTGGCCGGGGTAGTGGACCGCTAGGCCTTTGCACGATCGGCTCGCAAGGTTCTGTCTTGCCTAAACCACCCATTCCAAAATTTATTAGAGCCGTTACCCGGAGGAGGGTTAAAACCTTGCCTATGATAATTAGGGATGTTAAATTTTCCTATCTCCAATACAGAGGGATTAGGTTTTAAAATTGACTTCCAATTGCATGCCAAATCAGACGCAGGAAGCTTCACATTTCGAAACCAACCATCATTGCTCCATGAAAAGCCATTCTTCTTCCATTCTTGCGAGTTTATTGGCCTAAGATTACTATTGGTGTAGGAGTGACTAGTATCTGATTTCCTCTGTGGTCCAGGATCCCTACTACCTCTCACCACAGGATTAGGTGCATCCACCTTCCATGGTCGGCTTGGGGTTTGATCTTTCCATGCTGTTGATTTGAGAGCTTGTTTCTTGCCGATCTTAAGGTTCCGTATTGCTTCTATTGGAAAAGTTTTGTCAGCTTCATCGCTCCAAGACCTGAACTTCCCCTGACTTTCCTTGCCATGGATCAGAGCCACATCAATCTTCTCACCGGTTAGAATCCTGTTGCTGCCGCCGCCTCTACCAAATTCGCCACCTTTTATTGCCATCTTCTTAAGAAATTATTATTAATTAAATAATTAACATCATTTAATTAATGGAATAATAACACAATATCGGCGAATGAAAAAGACCAAACACGCAATATAGAAGACATGTTAAAAAGAGTAGATGTAACCATTTTTAAGTGTACATTTTGCCCCTCTTTGAGACAATGTGATTCAAAGCACTGTTTCAAAGAAAAATAAAGAAAAAACACATTAAAAAATCCCCTAGCCATAATGGGTTACAAGGGTGCCCCCTCGAAAAATTTGGCAAAAACATCCAAACAAGAGGCCAATTTGTCGAAAATAATGCCAAGATTCCAAAAATGTGAATAGAAGTGAAATTAGAGGTCAAACAAACAAGATATGGGTCCCAAAATGCGAAAAGACCATGACCAATATTATGTACCAAGAGGACCATGAGGACTAACTGAAGCAGTGTTAGTAAGAGGCAAAAATTAGATGGAGAATAGTTAATAATGATGAAACCTTGCTTTCATAAGTTCACTTTATCTTTAGAGAGATTTATTTAACATAGAAAATGAATGTTTCGCATTATGACATTTAAAGCTAGAGAGATAATGCGATCCCTTTGTAGAAAATAGACACATTGTAGACAAGGAATGTTTCAATCCATCCTAAAACATTTGTATGTTAAGGATCGAGGTATGTGTGATAGTCACAAAGTGAACATGCCAACATAGACATCTAAGACATACTTGCCCCAAAATTTCATGAAAATAGCCCACAAACATATGACAAAACAAAAGACCATGAACCATCCCAACCAATGTCATCACTTGTGGATATCCTTGAGTAGCATAGGAACATGACCAAAGATAAATCAATAAAATATTTAAGAATCAATAGATCAAGTGAGTCAACAACCATTCTGATCTTGTTGTCAAAGTTGATTGTTTGTTTGATAGGACGATCGTGATGTTTTGTTTCAGGAATGAAGTATCCCGTCTAAGACAACTACAGTTTGGTTTTAAGTATACCACACTCTGTATAAGATAGATGATAGTTTGATAGAGGATTGATATGTTGAGTGGGTGATTTCACAAGTTTGATCGGTTTGATTGTTGACTTGATTAATAGTTTGTTTGTTGTTGCACGATTTGTGAAGTGCAGTGTTTTTATGTTTCTTATCTGTCTTTGCTAGCGACCATTTATTGATGAAGTTTTTTGTTTTGTGTTTTTGATCGATTTCCAAATTTTAGAGTTTTTTGGGTTATTTGATTTATTTATTTTTTTGTTTTCTTTAAGACATTTTATGAATGTTTTTGGATTTTTTTCCAAGATAATTTATGATGTTTTTGTTCATTTTTCAAGACATTTTAAAAATTTTAAGATATTTTCAGGACTTTATGACTTTTATGATTTTTTAGGACTTTCTTCAATTTTTAGGATTTTTTCAAGACACTCGTTCTAATTTTTAGGGTTTTTTTTCAGGATTTTATTCTAATTTTTAGGGACATTTTAGGTTACAAGCAAGATGTATTTGTTTGCCCCCATTGTCTAGAAAGGAAATGAATTTTATGAATGGATGAATGAACTGTTGAGGTGGAGATGGATAGGAGAAAGATGGAGGTAGCTTATTATGGAATAAGAGATAAGTTGGTTTCCAAGGACTATCTCATAATAGGATAACATGTTTATCCAAGCTAATGGATTTGAAAATGTAAGGCAATGACACGTTGCATTGAATGACATGTGGTCCACATGAAGGGACATGTTAAGAGGTGTTTGAAACCATTTTTTTGCATTTTTCTTTTTGTCCTTTTTTTTAATCAAGATCAAGGATGGAAAAGGGAGTATGGATGGAGATAGGATATGGATTGGATAAGCAAGATCAAAGGTGACAATGGATGATGAAAGAAAGAAATGGATAAGATAAGGGATATGGACTTAAATGTGTGGACAAATTAAAGATGATATGATACAGATGCTTATGAAGATCCTTACCCTTGTCAAGATCAAAGATGGAAAGAGGGAACATGGGTGAAGATATGATGGTGGATAGTGTAGGATGTGATAGGTGGGATAGCGTGAATAAAACTTGTCCCCAAGTGTAGAGAAGGGTATGATAGACTACACATGATGCCTAATTGCTAGGTTTTCATCATGGTACTTTCTCAAGGTGTCTGTTTGCCAGGTTTATACTAGTGGACCGATTATCTCTTTACTTTTTTTTTGCCACGGAAGATGCCCGTTTGTCAGGTTTTCATCAAGATGACAACTTCTTTTTTCTTTTTTTTTTGATTTTTTGGGAGATAATAGATGCATAATAGAAGATGGAGGAAGGAATCAAGAATCTCATTGTTGCTTGGATGGTATCCTTGAAACATGTGTTGCAATGGACCATGACTATGAAAGTATGCTCAAAGACATTGGTAAGATAATGAAATGGAAATGAGATGGGTGAGGAGATGGTATTGGGGAAGGGATTTATGCAAAGGATTGGACATATGGCAGGGTGTAAAAGAGGTGTTAGATAATGGATATAATGTTGGAAGATTTGTGTATGAGGAGATGGATATGTTGGGAAGATCAACATTGGCACACACATTGATGAGTGGTGGAGTGATTGAGGAAAATAAAATTTTGGAAATTGAGATTTTGATGGAGGAATAGCTATGGAATTTGGGACATAAGGACCCAAAATGGATAAAGGAGGTGAGGTAGAAATAGATTTGAAAGATGGGAGATTTTTGGATGGACGAATAGCAATTATGAATGCTAATTTTGATTTATCTTTAGGAATCCTCATGGTTTTTTAATTTTCTTTCTTTTGTGGTTCTTTGGCATGCATTACTTTAATGAGAAACTTAGGAATCCACATAGTTTTTTATTTTTCTTTTTTCTTTATGTGGCTTTGTGGATTTTTGTATATTTATTTTTGGTTTTGGGTCAAATTTTTCTTTGTTTTTACATGTCGTTTGGATGGGACATATTGATTCTTGAATATATATGGATTTTTGGACTTGTGGATTTTATGCTTGGCATCCAAATTGCTTCCAAGGAGAATGGAATTCATGGATGGATAAGAATGATATGAAGATTTTTTGGATGGATTGATGTAAGTAGATGTGGGAATATTGATCACTACTGGTTGTTGAGAGGACGAGATGAATCAACATGAACTAAAATATTACCAAATTAAGATGCTTGAAACACACCATTCATTCATATCAATGTACTGGAAAGTATATAGCAAAAACAATAAATGCATCCACACAAGATCACTATATTTTTACGTGGAAAACCCAAACTAGGAAAAGCCACAGTGAAAATCTAACTCACAATATGATATATCAATTGTTTACAATAATTTTGGTCACCGACCAAAGAGCTTACTACTCCAGACTTTCTAACTAAGGCACACAACCTTAGGCAAGATACAAAAAGAGACTTTCTCTATTGAAGATCACTTCTTCAAGGCAATGTACATCATAATTGTCCAAATATAATATGAAATGTAACGGAAAGAGAATCTAACAAATGCTGATAATAGTTAGCAGATTAAGCACTCATTTGACTCCTTTGATATATCTTTGAATCTTTGATTAGCTTCTATTTCACACCACTCTCACACTATATGTATTCTTATCAAAATACCATTGTACACACCTATTACAAAGCAATTCTGGCCTATTTATACCATCCAAACCAATTGTATACATCATGGAGTTAACTAAGAAAATATGTAGTGTGAATCACTACCAAACCAAAAACAACCAATTCCACCAATGTGGAACACACCAAATCGTGTATATTGTTGGCTTCATCAACTGTAAGAGATCTATCCATTTGTATGCTATTGAATATCTACAAACACCTTTAAGGGATAGGTCTCTATACACTAACCCTTAATCCAAACCAAAATATGATCACCATATATTTCAGAAACACATGATAATCTTACTCAACCTTGTGAACCACAATAGATAGAATATGATCATCTGGATTATATCTAGCCCATATATACATAAAATATACATAACCAAACCAAACTAAGAATACCAGACTACTTCCAGACCTAGGAGTTGACATCAATGACAAGATGAGGGCATATTGTAACAATATCCCCCTTTGTCATTGATGGCAACATTGTGCCAACAAAAACTCCAAAAATATCTCCCAAAATTTCAAAAATCTCTTTCAAAATCTCTCCCTCTTTGACAAAAATGATAAAGGGTGCACATTTCATTGAATTGAATCCCCTTAAGAACAATATCTCATTAAAAAATACTTAGGAAAATATGTACAGAGCAACAAAAGAAATAATTGAACCACTGATGTTCACAAATTTTGTAGGGCAAGAGGAATGATAGCTCTGTTGAGAGATTTTAGTGATGACCAGACAATAGTCCAATCAACTTCAACAAATACTAAGATCTTGATCTGATTTTCTATTTCAATAATTAATAGCTTTGTAACATCACAATCTACTAGAGCAAAGATAGATGCACTTAAATTTTGCAAGACTTTTAAAATTTTCACCATACTAGTGAGATGCATATCCACAATGTCTCACGATCTATAAAAGTCCTTCTTCACAAGTTCCCTTTGGTTGACCAAATCATTCAACTACTTGTATAGTTCTTCATTCTGCAATATTCCATTAGTCTTTGTTATTCTTTAGATCAATAACTTTAGATGACCAAGATTTTAGCTTAAAGAGCTTCAATTTTTTTCTAGATCTAGCTAGTGGACTCGGGCCATTTATGACAAAATCTATAAACGTATTATGTTGTCCACACTCTGCTCAAACTTTATGATGCATTCCTTTAGATGATTGTGTGTCTCTGCCCACTTATTCCTTAATCAATCCAGATGATTACCTGATAGTTTCTTTTCCAAATCCTTTGAAATTTCCACCTCAAGGCTTGAAGTTGTCCTTTCAAACATTCAAATAGAAATCTCAATTGCTCTTCATTAGAGAAGAAAACATTAATTTGCATATCCAAAAGTTTCTCATGGAGAAACTTCAACATATTTTTGCCAAACCTCTAGACATAGTTCTTTTTCGTTGCTTCCAAATGAAAAACATTGCTCAACTCAAGCATTTGTCGAGGCGATAATTTCCCGAAATTGAATATTCCTTGAGAAATAGGTACCTGTAGTACCTCAGATGAAATTTCCAGGGTGATCCCACAATACTGGGTTACACTTTTTTGTACATCCTGATTTTGCTGAAATCATATATTTTTTAGAAAATATAACGATTTAAGCTTTAAGAGGTCCCATTTGAAGTAATTAATTGATGGGAGTTAGATCAATGGCACCATTAAAGATTAAAAAAAACAAAACACTTTTACATTAGCTTTTACACTTTAAGATGTCCCATTTGAAGTAATTAACCTATCAACTTCTAAATCATACCTACAATGGAGTCTCCTTTGCACCTATCAAAATAATGATTAAAAAAAACACTTTTACATTAGCTTTTGGGGGTCAGATGAATGTATTTAGAAGTTTTATTTTTTAAAGTATTTAGTACTTATTATAAGCTTTCCAAATAGTATAATCTTTAATACATTTAATTTTATTAATATATTTATGTTTAATTTCTTATGAATGTAGGTTTTTTATCGAACATTAAGGATTATGTTTCACACGTGTGGAAAATTTGAAAAATAGAGAAAAAAATTGTCAAAAATATATTCTCCCTAAGTATCAATATCCACATTTCAACAATGCATACAAAAAAATTATGCATTACAGAATACAGCTCTGTCCAAATTACAATTACTATGCCTTCAATAATTAACTAGAAAACATAAATGTAACAAAAAATATGAAAAAATATCCATTCGCTAGATATTTGTGTGACAATTCTATATTTCAAAAATTAGAATTTCCTTCTTGCTATAAAAAATGCTATGCATTATCAAATAAATGTCACTTCGAAAAAATGTTGATTAGTATAAATATTAAGTTATTAAAAGTCACATAACAATATGGACAATTAATTTCTAATTATTTTAAAAAATATATATATTTAGAATCTATATGAAAAATCTCACAAACTATTCAAATTCTTAATGGTTTAGCTTCTATAGGTTTTAGAAAGTAAAGATCTTATGCAAAGTGTTGATTTCAGTGTCAAGTTTGGCCAAAAAGTGTAACCCATTATTATGGGATCACCCTCGAGTTCAATGAACATATTCGATTTTTCTATTTCAAGCATAGTGAGGGGTTCCTTTGAACATGCTCCTTTTGTCTCCTTTCCCAACTAAACATCTTCAACTTTCTCATTCCTATTCTTCTCTTCATCTGTAACAAACCTATCTAGTTCATTCTACATCATGCCTATTATGTTGACTTGAATTTCATCTTCAGAATACTACCTACAACATATTGGCTTCACAAAATACAAAAGAAATACTATAGGAAATCCAAATTCAACCAATGAAACTACATGAAATGAATATAAAATGAAAACATTATTACCTTCATGATTTAAGTCTCATTGTGTCTTAACTCCACTGTTCCTGGTTGCAGATGATTTTCTCTCAGACAAGCATTGGTAGCTTCCAAGATGGCATATGAAGAATGGACTGATAGTTAACTGATACTATGATATGCAAATGATATTAAGCTAAAATGCTATGAAAATGATTTATGCTCAAAAACTCTAAAATGCTATTTGCTTCAAACTCAAACTCACGGATACAAAATGAAGACTCCTAGATGACTATATGATTAGCTATTAGTCTATTTTCTATTAGTTTTAAAATGGCTCAGGAGACCTCTTTTCAAATATTTTTGAGTGCATGAGCTGATGTGGCAGAGATCAACGGTCATGATCAAATCTTGCAGATTGGATGGCTATGAGCAAGAAACTGAAGGTTGAGAGAAAGGGGGAAGAAGAAGACAAGTGTTACTCATCTCACCTTGACTTAGTTCAAGACTTGAGAGGATATAGGATAGTTGGAGAAGATGTAGGAATGAGAGGACAAGTGGACTCAAGTCCTCCTAAAATATAGGGATGTTGGAGAGAATATAGAAGAAGGTTAGGAAATATGTGTACGTACACAATATTTCATTTATTTTGCAATTTGGAGATAAGTGGCTAATAAATGTTTTATTCATTTTAATTTTGTTGAATTAATTTAGCCACATGATGGATGAGTTGGCAAAGGAAAGATGAAGTGGAAATGGAAGATAAGTTGGAAAAGGAATTAAATAATTAAGAAATTATTTAATATTTGAGACTATAGGATAGAAGAATAACCATTAAATATTAGATATTTAATTGATTGATTACAGGAATAATTAAATATTAGATATTTAATTAATTTATTAGAGGAATTATTAAATATTAGATATTTACTTAATTGATTAGAAGAATAATTGAATATTAGATATTTAATTAATTGATTAGAGATAAAGGATAAATGAATTAATTAATAAAATATTTCAATTAAATTGAAGGACATGAAATGAATTAAATAAATTAATCTTTTCAAATGATCTATTTAATAGAAGAATAATTATTAAATAAATATAAAATATTTATTTAATTGCTCATAGCCATTTTTATGTGTATACATTTTGCCCCTCTTTGAAATGATGTCGAGACAACATTGTTTCAAAGATTAAATCAAGTCTCGATAATGCGCCTGATGAAGATAAAAATCTTGATTGTGTGCCCCCTCGGGAGATTGATCATGAAATTATTGAATTTTTTTGATTGAGCGATTGATCTCACGATAATTGCTTGAAATTTCTACAACTTTGGTTGATAAAAATGTCTGCTCTTTGATTACTTTGATATTTAGCTTGATTTGATGATTGATAGAGTTTGATTGACCTCATGATCGATGAGGGCCAATGATATAAACTCAAATATTTGATGATCTGATAGGATAGAGTTTGATTGGCTTCATGATTGATGAATGTCAATGATGTAAACTCAAGATTGGATAGACTAGATGCATAACCTCATGATGAATGAACGTCACTAATATGTGGTCAAAGAGATTGATATAAATCTCAAGTGAGCGGATAGGATAGTTGATTGATTGATCAAAGTGATTGATTGGATCAAGAACTGACATTTTGTTGATATCATGTTGCAAGAGGATCTAGATGTATTGATTCATCCAGGGGGAGCAGGAGGATCAACGAGACCTACAACATCTGAAAAGAGTGGTGCTCTTCATCCTAGTTGACATATTGATATGAGACATTGATTTGTATCATGGGACATTGTATTTTATTGATTATTTATTTGATATCATTGTATACTTGGACTGTTTATTATTTTATGATGATATGCAGACATGGAATCTATATGATGATGATCTATATGCATTGATTACATAGATTATATATATATGCAGTGATGGATGATGTTATGATGGTCTTTTCTTTCCTTTATTTTCATGATGATGATGAAATGAAAATGCATTTGATTTTTGATTTTGATGATCATGGATGCAAATGAATTAATTCTATTTTGATTTACTTAAATGATGCAAATGTAATGATCTATATGAGAATGCAAATGAATGAACGTTTTTTTTTTAATGTGTATGCATATAATGATTTAAAAATGCAAATGATCTACATGGAATGTTTTTTATTTTGATGATTCAAAAATGCAAATGATGATTATGAAATGCAATTTATGGATGTTTATATGTAATGCTTATGATTATAATGAATCTAAGTGCAAAGATGCAACTAAATGACTTTAAAAAAATGAACTTAAAATGATAATGATCCTAATGCAAATAATAATGATGATATACTACATGATCAATGAAATGCACTTAATGGAATGCAAAAGCAATGCAATGATTGAATGCAACTAAATGAAATGAATGATAATATCTTAAATGATTATAAAGATGAATGAACCTACAATGATCAAATGCAATTTTTGTTTGTTTGTCCAAGTATACTCAATCTTTATTTATAACCGCTGATCTTTGAATGAAATGAAATGCTTATAATGCAACTGACAATGAATTCTTATAATGCAGATGAATAATGAGCTAATCTAAAATGATCTAAAAATGATACTTCCATTCTTCATATGCTTCCTTATAATAGTGCTTGATTTCATCATTGAGCTTTAAAATGTTGTAATAATATACAAGCAACTTGACATAATGATTCAAGCTAACTTGAGTATTTCTTGCATGGATTTTGATATAGCAAGTTTATACAAGCAGCTTGATATAATGAATCAAGCCGACCTGAGTATTTCTTGCGGAATAGATAAGGATTATCCCATTTCATGCATGACTCGTAATGTCCTCCTTGATCTTTTGCCAATCATATCCTTAGACAAGTACATACCTTAATAAGAGATAAACCGTAGACAACAAACAAAGAAAATAATCATCCCCCATCATAGCTTCTCTACTCATGGTCATCCTTGAGTCGCATAGAGTACATGATTAGCAATAGAATCAAGATATAAATACTGAATCTTGTATGTAATTCACATGTTCTCATGGTCATTAATTGATATAATCATCTTCATGAATGATCCTTGATATTCCTTTATTACTTGCTGGTTGATTCTTTGTTTTCTGAGTTTCATGATTTAGTTGTTATAAAATGCCTTGATCTTTGTTTCCTTGTTGCTCGTTATCTGTTTCAAAATCTAGGTGTTTTGGTTTTCTAAGTTTTCCAAATGTTTTGGATTTTCAAAGATTTAAAAGATCACCTTAGCAAAAGGAATTAGGATTTTTCCCCCAGTGGAAACAAAACTTTAATTAGGATTTAAATGTGTCAACTTGAATTTAATCATTGAGATTTTTAAAATGTTGTAAGAAAATACAAGCAAATTGACATAATGATTCAAGTTGACCCGAGTATTTCTTGCATGGATTTTGATATAGAAAGTTTATACAAGCAACTTGATATAATGAATCAAGTTGACCTAAGTATTTCTTGTAGAACAGACAAATATTATCCCCTTTCATGTATGACTCGGGATGTCCTCCTTGATCTTTTGCCGATCATATCCTTAGACAAGTACATACCTTAATAAGAGATAAACCACAGACAAAAAAATTAAAAATAATCATTCCCCATCATAGCTTCTCTAGTCATGTGCATCCTTGAGTTGCATAGAGCACATGATTAACAATAAAATAAAGATATAAACATTGAATCTTGTATGTCATTCACATGTTTTCATGGTCATTAACTGATATAATCATCTTGATGAATGATCATTGATAATCTTTTATTACTTGCTGGTTGATTTTTTGTTTTCTGAGTTTCACGATTCAGTTGTTACAAAATGCCTTGATCGTTGTTGCTTTGTTGCTCGTTATCTGTTTCAAAATATTAGGTGTTTTTGGTTTTTCTAAGTTTTTCAAATGTTTTGGATTTTCAAGGATTTAAAAGATCACCTTAGCAAAAGGAATTAGGAATTTTCCCCCAGTGGAAACAAAACTTTATTATGGATGTGCAAAGGAATATCAAAACCATAGTGGGATAAAATGCAGATATAATTGATTCTGATAAAATCCAAGACAATGACCACACTAAGTATGTCAAAGATTGATAATTTTTGGTAAGTTGCATATTTCCTACTAATGGTTCAGAGCAATGGATGTGAAAGATGAAATGGATGAGCTAGGATAGATGGAAGCGATAGCTGCGATAGGATGGAGTGAATAGGTGCACAAATCGATCTCAAATGGAAGAACTCACTTTTAGATAACGCCTGTTTACTAGGTTTTTACCATCTAAATTTATTGCATTTTTTCCATATTTTGATATTTTTCTTCTGTTTTCATTGTTTTATGCTTTTTAGGGATTTTTTGCTTTTCTGATTTTTATTGATTTCTTCAAGACTTTATATGCTTTTTACTGATTTCTTCAGGACTTTATATCTAAAGCATAGAATTTATTGAGATGGATGGAATTGATAGGTTCATCAAACCAATCAACTTCAGGGGTAAATAACTTGTATGCTCCTAAGCCATATGTTGCTACTATGACAAAAGGACCTAACCAATTTGGTTCAAATTTGCCCTTCTTTTCTCGGTCTTGCTGATTTCTTGGATTCTCCCTTAGAACTATATCTCCAATTTGAAAAATGCACGGCTTGACTTTGCAATTATAACTTCTCGCCATTCTCTGTTGATATGCCTTCAAATGATATGTTGCATTTTGGCGACGTTCTTGAATCAACTCAAGTTCTTTAAGTCTAGAGACTCGTTCTTCTTCTTCTAGTATAAGACCTTTCAAGGAAACTCTTAGAGAAGGTCTCTCTACTTATACTGGTAATATGGCTTCTAATCCATAGACTAAGCAACATGGAGTTGCCCCCGTTGGTGTGTGAATGTTGGTTTGGTATGCCCAAAGAGCAGGATTTAGCTAAATGTGCCAGTCTTTACCAGCTTCATTGACTATTTTCTTCAGGATTTTCAAGATTGTTTTATTTGATGCCTCAACTTGACTATTTCCTTGTGGATAATATGGTGTATAAAACCTATGTTGGATATGGAATTGCTCACATAGTTCCTTCACATCTTGATTCTTAAATGGTCGTCCATTATCAGTGATAATGGTAATAGGGACTCCATAGCGATATATTATATAATTCAAGATGAATGATGATATTTGTTTTCCTGTCACTTTCATCAAAGGTACTGCTTCAATCCATTTAGTGAAATACTCAGTAGCAATAAAAATGAACTTATGTCCATTAGAGGATGAAGGGTTTATCTTACCTACCAAATCAAGACCCCATTGGGAGAATGGCCATGATCCTGCCATAGGATGCAATTTTTGTGTTGGTGTGTGGATGAGATTCCCATGAATCTGACATTGTTTGTATTTCTTAGCATATGTGAACGAATCTCTCTCTATAGTAGGCCAATAGTAAGCCATACTGTGCCACAAATACCTGCATGAACTTCATTAAGAAATTTCTCAGATTCCTCTTATTTGAGACACCTCAATAAAGTGCTATCTAGACCTCGTCTATATAAGGTATCCACAATAATAGTATAGCGAGATGACTGGTGGATAAAATTTCTTCTTTGATTGCGGGATAGGTCAGGAGGAAGGATGTTCTCTTTTAAGTATTGATAAGTTTGGTTGTATAAGGATTGATCGGTTCCAGATATATGGAAAATCATGTGAGTATGTTGGGATTCAATGGTAGGTTTCAAGATATCTTCCACCAGGAATTCATACGTTGTTGATTCTCCTGATTCTTCAAAAGAGATGCTATTGTAGCCATTGCATTTGCTACTTTATTCTCATTTCTTGGGATCTGAGTGAATGACACTTCTTCAAAATGTTCTTTAAACTCTTCTACCAACTATTTGTAGGGCATGAGCTTGTCATCCTTAGTTTGATAATCATCATTTATTCGGTTGATTATAAGTTGTGAATCACCATAAACATGTAATTCCTTAATGTTCCATTCAATAGAAAATTTGAGCTTTCATATTCTGCAATATTGTTTGTGCATGGAAACTGCAGTCTTTATGATTTTGGAATTGTGTGTCCTTGAGGTGTGATGAATAAAATTCCAGTGCCTGATCCATATTGTGTATAAGAGTCATCAAAGTATAAGTCCCAAAAATTTGTGCTTATTGTCAGAATGTTTGCATCAGGAAATTCAATGTGTAATGGTATGTCATCTTGTAAGGGTGCTTCTGCTAATTGATCAACAATGACCTATCCTTTGATAGATTTTAGATCAAGATATTGTATATAAAACTCACTTAGTACCATAACCCATTTTGCCAACTTGCCTGTCAAAGCTGACTTGTTCAACAAATACTTTAGTGGATCTATTTTTGCTATCAGTTTCACCTGAATGAGTCAACATATAATGTTGTAGTTTCTGAGTTGCGAATACAACTACTAGGCATGCCTTCTTTATAGATGTATAGTTCAATTCATAGCCTACAAGTGTTCTATTGATGTAATACACTGCTCTTTCTTTACCTTCTTCATCATGTTGTGCTAAAAGAGCTCCTAATGGTACATTTGTCACTAAAATGTAAAGCAACAATGGCTTCCCTTTGATTGGTGATATAAGTACTGGAGGATTCATCACATATTCTTTAATTTTAATAAAATATTCCTCACACTTCTGATCCCAATTGAATGGAACATTCTTATGTAAAAGATGAGTGAATGGATGACATTTATCTGCTAATTCAGAGACAAATCTTCTGATTGATTGCAATCTTCCTTGTAGAGAACACAATTGACTTATGTTTCTAGGAGACTCCATTTCCATGATAGCTTTGACCTTTTATGGATCTAATTCAATTCCACAAGCTGATATAATGTACCTAAGAAGTTTTCCAAAGGTTACTCCAAATGTACATTTCTTTGGATTCAATCTTAATTGGTATTGTTCGAGCCTATCAAAGATCTTGCCCAAGATGTTCAAATGTTCTTTCTTTGTATGAGATTTTGCAAGTATATCATCTACATAATCTTCCATAAATGTATGCATCATATCATGGAAAATTGTTGTCATGGATCTTTGATAAGTTGCTCTTGCATTCTTAAGCCCAAATGGCATAACATTCCAACAATAAGTACCCCATGCACAGGTGACTGTTGTCTTTTCTTGATCTTTAGGGGCAATTATTATTTGATTGTATTATGAGAATCCATCCATTAATGAAAACATCTCATGTCCTACTGATAAGTCCACAATTATATCAATGTTGGGTAGTGGGAAATTATCTTTGGGACATGCCTTGTTGAAATCTCTGAAATCAGTGTAGACTCTTATTCTTTTATCTAGCTTTGACACTAGTACAATGCTTGAAACCCATTCTAGATAGGCAACAGGTCTTATGAAACCCACATCCAATAGTTTCTTTAGCTCAACTTTTACAAGGAGAGCAATGTGTGGATGCATCTTCCTTAGATTTTGTTTAATTGGTTTTTCTTTTAGATCCACATTGAGATGATGCATGATAAGATCTGGATCAAGTCATGGCATGTCTGCATAGGACCAAGCAAAATTTATTTGTCTTTGTCTGAAGAATTATATGTATTCTTTTCTTTCTTCATTTGATAATGATGCAACAAGATGAAGTATCTTGGGATCCTTTGTTGTGCCAATGTTTATTGCTTCTATTGGCTCTATTAGAATAACAGATCTCTCTTGAAAATATGCAGGGAGGATGTCAAATTTTCTATGTTTTGGCACCTCATAGAGGTTTTCACCGTCAGATATGTCCTTTATTTTTCCTCTTGATTGATCTAGTGTTGCCATAAAATGGTTTTCAGCACTAGGTCTTTTTCCTTGTTTTATTTCAATTTTGTGACTTGAAAGTTTGGCATTCTCCTGACTGTAAGAAACTTTACTTGATTCTGTGATGGAAGATATCTTAAGTGTTATGGGTTCAACAACATTAAGATATACAGCTATGTCATGGTCATTGGAAAAGACACCCAATTCAGGGTTTTCTAGGTTATCCCAATCAATTAGTTCTGGATGAAGAAGGGGTAAGCCATAGTCATCGTCATTGTTAGGTGATTCAAGGTTCATGACATAATAGTCATAATTTAGCATAGACTAGGTAATTGCATAGATAGAACGCTCTTGATGATAGTCTCTCCCAAGTGCTCTCCAATTAGTTCTAACAAAATTAGTATTGGTATTTTATGGTTCACAATCAAGTGACTCTTCATCTGATGTTTGTCCCTCAAATGAATGGATTATATCAACACATGCATCTTTAATAATGCAAGTTCCTTCTTGATTAATTTCAATAGATTCATTTGTCTTTTGAAGTTGACATACTTGTGTACATGACATAGAGGATTATTTTGCTATCTTTTGTCTTCTCTCGAACTCAACTTCTTCTAGACTAATAGTCAATCCTGCTTGACTATCTATTAGTTCTTCCATGGTTCTTCTATACCTTGGTACGTCTTGCTCATTATTTGATAGAAATATGATATTTCCTAATTTTTGATCAATAATTGTTTGTGTTTCTTTTGGTGTTACTTGTTCTTTTTCTTCCTCTTTTTTTTGTTGTTTTATATATGCATCTTTCCTCTGAATTCCGAGTTCTTCTTGTCTTCTTTCCAACTCTAATATTTGTTTTGTAAAAGATTAGTATTCATTTGCAATAGCTTCTTGTTCTTCATCACTTTCTTCACTTGATACACTAGATGATAGATCTAGACCCCAGTCATATTCATTTGAATCTATCTCTGAACCATTGTCTAGGATTACACCAGTATACCGTACATGAATATTGTATGGTGCAAATAGTTCTCCGATTTTGGCCATCTCTTCTTTCACTGCTTCTAGAGTATCTTGCTCAGATTCAACACTTGTTTGTATTCCTTGAACTTATTTGCAAGATTCTTCTTCTTGTTTGATTTGCAAGTTCTTCCTGATGTTTCTCATATTATTCTTGTTTTTGTTTGTTGGCTACTATTTCTACTGCTAGGTGTAGCTTTTCTTTCCATGGTTCTTCTTTAGGGACTACTTTCTTTCTCGACCTTGGCTGTTGATAATTGTGTTGTTTTTTCTTTGATTTTGGATATCCAAGTCTTGATTTATCTTCTTTAGATTGTGAGTGAGGACAAATAGGTTATGAAATACCTTCTTGAAGCACCTTATCCAAGATTTGATTGATAATGGAACTATCACAGTGGATAGTCATAAGACGAACGAATCACATCTAGCATTCAAAACTCCACTTCCAAATTATGAAAAAGGTGAACAATCTAAATCAAAAGATGACAAAGGCAAAGCTAAAGTGAACTACACTTATATGTATGATGATGTGGTAAATGTCATCATTGTAAAAAGATAACACATCTTGATTCTTTTTTCTATGGTTTCATTTTCATCTTTGTGCAATGTCCTCCTAAAAGCGCTATCCGCTACTCTGTTTCTTTAAAGCGCTGCTCTGTGACACTAAAAGCGGAAAACTGTGTTATAAAAGTGCGGTTTTATGTTTAAAAGCGCTAATCCACTAATCAAATGTGTGAACCTATGACATAAACGCATTGTACTATTGTTTAATGCATTGTTTTGCATAATAAATGCGTGGTTCTGTGCCTCAAAAGCGTTGTTCTGATTGTGTTACAAGGATTTTTTAAATTTTCCAGCAAGTTGTTAATTTTTTCTCATTTTTAGATGATGATTTTTCCAAGTTTTTGACCATTCTGAGCACATTATAGACATAGAAGACACAATGTTTGAAAAATAGAATGCACAAGCAAACATGAATCCTATGGTAGGCCGAGATAATAATTGTTGAATCTCACATGGGTTTTCCCCCGAGGCTACGCTATTCAGAGCAGATATTTAGATGCTTGACCCCACTAGCTCCACCCTAAGTACTCACTTCTCGAGGGCAGCCAAGCACCAGTTTCCATGAAAAATTGCCATGGCAAACTTCATATCTCTACTAAGAATCGTATGTGTGTGAGCCGCTTCAGAGATCCGGCCTCCTATGCCAACAATTAGAAGGATTTTGGCAACTAGTACAAGTGTTTTTAGTTAAGGCTACCGGTCATGTGGCCATACATGCAACACTTTCAGCTCTATAAATACAAAAGGTTCCCGGCCTATAGAGGTTACACTCCATAGGGTTTGTGGGGAAACATAGTGTCGGTATGAACTTATCAGCACATGTTGTTTATGACTTTCGTCACGAACATGGTTTATTTAGAGTGGATCGAAAGGACTCGGTATTATCCTATTTTCCACTTGGGTCATTCCCCTCTCATTGGCCCCCTCAAGGCAGCTCGGGAAGGCAGACCCTCTAAAGATTACACATAAAAGAAAGTAGGTCTGGTTTTTTGATCACCATATGAGGGTGAGAGCATACTTGCCTACTACTTCATCAAGCACAGAATACACAAGTTCATTTTTAGCCTTCTACAATCTATGTGCAAGTACTTTAAAGAAGTCACATAAAATACAAATTGCATATTGTTGATTGTCCTCCTAGTTAAGCTAAATGAGCAAGATATGATGTATTACTCTCCAAAATAAAACTCCTAATTAACTATGTGAGGAAATGCATGAAATTTGCTTTAAAATAACCCTGCACACAGATATGTTAGTAGTTTGAAATTTTCAATTCTTGGACATTCTGACCTACAGAAAATTTTATTAGTTGAGAATAAAGTGCTATCTTAGCAAATGCATTGTCTTCCACCTCAAACGCGCTGACCTAGGTGACAAATGCGTAAACCTGCGATACGAAAACACTGCTCTGTAGACTAAATGCATGAATTCATAGACAAAAGCGCTAACTTAAATGCCACATGTGTTAACCTGTGAGATGAAAGCACTAATTTGAGGATTAAATGCGTTGATTTGTCAACAAAAGCACTAACCTAAATGTCAAATGCGCTAACCTACGAGACAAAAACATTAATCTATTAAATGAATGCACTGTCAGAATTCACACAGGCGTGAATCTGGATTACAAACACATTAAAATTATGTGTACGAGAACTAGACAGGATATTAGAAAGATATATGCGAGGCTCCAACCCCATGGTGGGCGCCAAAATGTGTCGACTTGAATTTCATCTTCAAAATACTACCTGCAACATATTAGCTTCATAAAATACTAAGGAAATACTATAGGAAATCCAAACTCAACCAATGAAACTACATGAAATGAATATAAAATGAAAACATTTTTACCTTCATGATTTAAGTCTCATTGTATCCTAACTCCACTATAACTCGTTGCGGATGATTTACTCTTAGACAAGCACTGGTAGCTTCCAAGATGGCATATGAAGAATGGATGGATAGTTAACTGACACTATGATGTGCAAATGATATTAAACTAAAATGCTATGAAAATGATTTATGCTCAAAAACCCTAAAATTTTATTTGCTTCAAACTCAAACTCACATATTCAAAATGAAGACTCCTAGATGACTTCATGATTAGCAATTAGTCTATTTTCTATTAGTTTTAAAATGGATTAGGAGACCTCTTTTTATAGATTTTTTAGTGCATGAGCTAATGTGGCAGAGATCAATGGTCATGATCAAATCTTGCAGATTGAATGGCTATGAGCAAGAAGTTGAAGGCTGAGAGAAAGGGGGAAGGAGAAGACAAGTGTCACTCATCTCAACTTAACTGAGTTGAAGACTTGAGAGGATATAGGATAGTTGGAGAAGATGTAGGAATGAGAGGACAAGTGGACTCAAGTCCTCCTAAAATATAGGGATGTTGGAGAGAATATAGAAGAAGGTAAAGAAATATGTGTACACACACAATATTTCATTTATTTTGGAATTTGGAGATAAGTGGCTAATAAATGTTTTATTTATTTTAATTTTGTTGAATTAATTTAGCCACATGATGGATGAGTTGGCAAAGGAAAGATGAAGTGGAGATGGAAGATGAGTTGGAAAAGGAATTAAATAATTAAGAAATTATTTAATATTTGAGACTATAGGATATAAGAATAACCATTAAATATTAGATATTTAATTGATTGATTAGAGGAATAATTAAATATTAGATATTTAATTAATTGATTAGAGGAATAATTAAATATTAGATATTTAATTAATTGATTAGAAGAATAGTTAAATATTAGATATTTAATTAATTGGTTAGAGATAAAGGATAAATTAATTCATTAATAAAATATTTCAATTAAATTAATTAATAGAAGGACATGAAATGAATTAAATAAATTAATCTTTTTAAATTAACTATTTAATAGAAGAATAAATATTAAATAAATATTAAATATTTATTTAATTGCTCGAAGCCATTTTTATGTGTAAACATCTATTTCAATATCTTCTTCCATATTTACATCTTTGTAAGTATCTACCAAAGTTTCTAATACTTCATTTATGACTTGATCACATGAATCATCAGGACATTCTTTGGGATATTGGCATTCCGTTGTTCTGCTACACCCATTGATTATTCAACTACAATAAACACTTGTTCAAACTGAACTTCATTATAGAACTGGTGTAGGTTTATCTTTGTTAATGGTTTGTTTTCCTTAATCCTCCAACATAGGAATATTTCCACTAGTTTCACCAGTACACAAATTTTTATTTACATTTTTTGGAGGAGCTGATAAGAACTTTACAACCTCTAGAGCAACTTTGGCTGCAATATCATTAGTTTGTCTATCAACTCATTTGATGTCATTTGGATCTCCACCCATTATTAGATTTACTCTTTCCTTTGTTAGGATTCCCAAAGATTCTGAGAGGGGGGGGGGGGGGGGGTGGAAGGGGGTGAATCAGTATCTGACCGGTATAATAATTTTCTTAACTTATAACATGAAAAGCATATCAAAACTGTGTACCGGTAAACCAAAAATAATGCAGTAAATAAGAATAGCAACCACAACATAAGAACCACACCATAACACAATATTTTAATGAGGAAACCCGGTGTGGGAAAAACCTCGGTGGGATTTGTGACCCACAATATTCACTTACTGGCCAATAAGAGAACATTACTGCTTACAATAGGGGCCCACACATGTAGGAAGGCCAAGTGCCTAGAGTTCACTGCCCAATTACAAAGAAGTCACACTGACTTACAAATGGATTGTACAAATCCTATGTCTTGTACTACTTTAGATAAACATCTACTATGCTAGATTCAATACTGGTTTAAGCTCTGCTACATACATAAACCCTTATCCTATATCTGCCTTACAATTCACATATTAGGTCTGCATTAATCCTTCCATCTCTCTCTGTATATCACCTAAATGATCTACAATGATCTCATACATATATGAGTCATATTACAATCCGTCAAGTCGGCTTACAAAAGATTTTACAATTAAATACAAAATACATTTAAACAAAATTTTTGTCGGCTAGGGTGCTGGTAATCTTTCTTTTGGTGTCGGTGATCTGTATGCCAGTGTAGAGTGTGTCGGTGCCGATGCCTGTGTCTGCCTGCCGGTATCATCTGATTGCAAGGTTGCCATAAATGACAATACCTTCAATCACCTACAATTTCTCATTGGAGTGTGCATTTTCCAACAATCTCCCCCTTTGGCAATGATGGCAACACTCATGAGAAAAATAAAAAAGTGTCCAAAAATGATGTCCAAAAAGAATTTCTTACCAAAATTGTGTTGTCAAAAATCCATGCTCCCCTTGAGCTGATGATGTCCTGTTCTGATCATTTTTCTCATCTCACTACTCCCCCTTTGACATCAATGACAAAGGTTGTCATTCACTGTCAGTGGAGTGTGTTTCTTGCCTGGATCCTTGTATCCTATGGGTTACAATCTGAAAGAGTTCTGCTAATACCAAATTTAGACTCTCAGTGAACTTTTCACTGTCTTTCAGTGCAACCTTTGTCCTTTGAATAGTACCAGTGAGGTGATGCATTTGTTCCTCTGGTGTCTTCAGTCCTTGAACAAGTGCCTCAGAGATCTCTTTAGTCAAAGAGATGAGGTACTCCAATTTGGGGCTGAGTTGCATTTAAGGTCTTTTTCCTTCCCTTTTGTTTTGTCTTTCTCAATTTCAAATTTCTCAAGTTTTTCTTCAAGACTGTGTATCTTCTACTCTGTAACTGATAATGGTTCAGATGAACCGATGAGGTTATCAACTATATTGTCATTCTCCTTTTGTACCTTACTTATTTCCTTGTCTATATCTGTTGTCAAAACATTTGTCTTGCATGTATCTCTATAGAGTTCCTTAAACTCCATTATTGTTTTGTTTAGTGCTGGTAAAAGGGTGCCAATGTGTCCCATGCACTTCTTTATTGTTTCATCAAAGAATTTCTCTTTCTCTTTATTCATTTTCTCCTTAAATGTGTCCTCATTTATTTGATCAACTGTCAAAATGTTGTTGGTGATGTATTTAGACAATGTGTCTAGTTGACCTAAAGAATCTTTATTATCCACAATTCACTTGGGTGCTATCAATTTAAGAATGGGGATTGTATCATCAATAGCCTTATAGGCTTGTGCATTACACTGTGTGATTTTCTTTATTGAGTCCAATAAGACCTCTGTTACATTTGTAGGTAAGACCTCTGTTACATTTGTAGGCCGGAATTCTGCTATAGAAGTACCAGATGTCTGTCCAGCTATTTTTACAATTTCCATGCTACTGGTTGTAGTAATAACCTTGCTTTCCTCTTTCTCAAGAGGATCTCTTTGGGTATGCATTTCTATTAGCAAAGGTTTTGGTTTTTCAGGTTTTACAAGTGCCACTATCTCAGTTTGAACTTGTACATCAACCTGTTTCTGTTCGAGTGCCTCAGATGGTTTCTCTTAGCTCTCAATTGTTGGTTTCTCAGATGTAGTCTCTGAATGTACTTCCGGTTTTTGTGTATTTGCTTTTGCACTATTCATTCCTGGTTTCTCTGATCATTTCTTAGTAGAGTCCTCTACCGGTTTCTCTGTCTCTGTGCTAATATTAATTTCCATGTTTGTAGCCAGTGGCTCAGTAGCCACACCTTTCTTCTTATCCTCAATGGTTTCTTTATCTACCACAATATTCACCTCTTGTGTATCTATATTCATGGTATACAAAATTTCAAACTCAGGGTTTGTATCCTCTAGAGGAGTCTCCATACTCTCAGTAGTGGGTTGAGTGTCAATTGATTGTACCATTGGAGTATCAAAAGGAGGTGGGGGTAATTTGTCAGTTATCTTAAGGTTTGGAGGTCCACCTACCTTACCTTTCCCCTTATTCCTATCTTTTTGATATACTCTGATAGTCTTGGGTCTTTTGAGTTCTTCCTGTTCCTCTTTTGCAACAAAGAATATGTCCCATTGATCCACAATCTCTTCTGAAATTTCATTCATTCTCCCTGCCATCAATGCTACATGTTAGTGATCAGTTGAGAATACAGTCCGGTTGGCCTCACTGATTAATTGATCAATTTCTTCAGGTGAGATCACTAGGTGAACTGCAAGTAATTTTTCAATTTTTATTTTCTTAACTAGCTCAACAATAGCTACCCTTCTAGCTTCAAGTCTTCTGTAAAGATCAGTGGGTATTTCATCAACAATTTCCATCAAATTTCTTGTAAATATCCAAGTGTAAAATTACACTATTTTCTATGCTCTCTCTGTCATCAGCGGAAAGTGTATTGTATAGTTTGCTAATGTTCTTCAACTTTCCATCCTCTGTTATTTCACTAAGGAGTTTATCTAGTGGAGCAATGTCTTGTTCTACCTTTTTCTTCTTAGGAGTCAACTTCTTTACTGGAGGCCTCACTGCCTGTTGCTTTTGTTTGGTTCTCCTGGGTGTGGGTGAGGGTGTCAGTGAGGGTTTTCTTTCCCTTTCCACCCTTTTGAATACCTCCGGTATATCACTCTCAGAAGAAGTTCCAAACGGTGAAAGATGAGCTTTCGGTTGAAGTCCTTCCAACTCACTTTCCTTGATACCAGTTTGTTTCAAAGCATCTTCCTTAATTGCCTTTGCCTGTCGGGTTCCCTTTTTCACAGTTAGTTCAACTTTCTTAACCCTTTTCCTTGACTGAATTCCACTTTCAATTGTTTTTGCATTTCCAAAGACTTTCTTAGTGGGTTCCTTTGGTGCTTCAAGGAGGGATTTCGCATAAGTTTCTATGATGTTATCATCTATTTCATAGCCCATTTCAGTTACCTAGATAGTCCTAGGGACAACTGCCTCCATCCAGATTTCATCTTTCTTAATCACAAAACATATTTCCTTTTTATATTTATCCATAATTGCGTGTGACAGTCTTGTTCTAGTCTTCATTTGAGCTTTTAGTGCTTGAAAATGTTCATTTATGTTTTTCTCCCTGTTATCTCCCATGTTGTTTAGTGTATCCAAAAGTTGCTTTCCTACCGGTATGTCAAAACCAAAATCTCTCCTACCAATACCGGGTACATGCTTAGTAATATACAAAATTAAACATACAAGTAAATTTCCAAATCTAAAGGTTCGTTTCTTGTCTCCCTTGATCTTCTTCATATTGTCTATTAATTCATCTTTAAGCCATTCACACACATCTATTCTAGCATTATCATTTACCATGTCATATGAACTTTTAATACATAGGCTAGATACTGAGTTTAACCTATTTGCATGTGTATCCTAAAATCATACTAACAAATATGACATTGATATCCTTCACATCATTTACCCTTTGAGACCTTTTGTAAAATGTTGCGCTGATTAGGTCCATTGCTATGTCATTAGAGACCTTTTTAGTTCTGTCAGGCCTGCTACCGGTGGAAGGTAACCCTGTTACTGCCTTTACTGCTTCTTTGGTGATCTTATGAATTGAATCCAACCAAAATAATTCCCCATGAACTCTTCTTAGCACAATCCTTATAATATCCTTGGGAAAATCCGGAACACTAAGGATTTCAGTAAAACCTAGGGTTTCCACTATCTTATGTTCCGGTTTGATATTTCCAGATTGATCACAAATCATAGTCCTATACATGTTCTTGATTTCATCATCTCCTAATTCCTCTATATGACAATGTATGTATATCCTAGGGTCTTCAGCATATACTACTCCCTTAGGAATTTGAGAAAATGCACCTATGGTATCATCTTTCTTCGCAATTTTGAGAACAAACTTGAATACGGGTCTAGGGCGCTTGATTACTTCAATCATAGTAGGGTTTGCAATAAATTTAGGATTGGATGAGGAAGCCATAGTTATAAATACCTCAATCTATCTTTAGGATGAGTGCTTGGATGAACTGCTTCACTTCTTCGCTAAGGATGCCTTCGCTCGGGAATTTTCACACTCTCGAAGATTTGAATGCTCGGTGAATGAAAAAAGAGCCAAAACACTTTCTTTATAATGTTATTTTCTTCAACTACCACATTTAATGCTTGCTAGTTAAGTCACAACTTAACTCATCTGCCGGTAAAGAAGTAATTTCAACTTCTCACCATCAACCGAGGGTATGTTAGCATGTTTTTTCAGTTTGTTGCTAAACCCCCAAAGGATTTTCCTTCATTTAGATGAAGAGTCTCCTGCTGGTGGAGTGATACTCTATTATACCGGTGGAGGAGTATTCCCATCAACATTTTGATCTGACTTTCTAATCCATTGTTTTGAGAATTCTTGCTTTACCTCTTCAACTTTTTCTTTACCTTTCAAGCTGGGTCCTTTGTTATTTGCCGGTGGAGTCTTGCTTCTACAAAATTTTGCAATATGTCCAATTTTGTTACAAGCATAACAAGTCACATTGTTTTTCTGAATAGCTTTCCCATATCCTATGTCGGTATGTGTTCTACATTGATTAGATAAGTGTCCAAATCTTCCACAAACATAACATCTTACATTCATTCTGCAATTTTCTGAATTATGACCAATTTTGTTGCATTTAGAACATTGACCGGTGGGTGTATTAGTGTTTTGATAATTTCTAGATCTTACACTAATTTTATCTATGACCATACTTGTTATAGTTAAAGCATTTCCCATTGAATTTGTAAGCATTAGGTTTTCTTACTGGTTTACTATGATCATGATTGTTTGTAGTACCGAAGCTTTCACCAATTTCAAAGCCAAGGCCATTTGTATCACCATTAGGTTTCTGATTCTTCAGCATGTCAACAAGTTCTCTTGAACTTTTCTTGAATTTCTCCTTGTGTTGATTTGCAGCAGTCAGTTCATTCTCCAAGATTCCTTTTTGTCTCACGAGTTCAGTTCTGTCATTTTGTGTATGCATCTAATCTGTCTTTAACATATCATTTTCATGACTGAGTCTTGTGTTTTCATTTCCATCATCATTTAGTCTTCTAACCAAATCATCTTCATTCTTCTTTGTATCTTCAATTTCTTTACAAAATCTCATAGTCATATCTTGCATCTCATTCTTCATTGTACTGTTCTCTTGTCTCAGTTGGTTCACCAGATCATTAAGAGTTTCCTTTTCATCTTCATCATTTTGCATCTTTTCACAAAGTTCTCTTCTTTTATTCCTTTCTATAGTGAATTTTTCTTGAAGTCCTCAAATGATATCCTGTGCAGCCTTCAGATCATCCTCAAGCTTGATATTATTTAGTTTTTCTGCATCATAGTTTGAAAGAGTTGTTTCCAATTGCTTTCTCAAATTTTCCATCTCTACTGGTGTCAAGATCTTCCTCAAGCTGTTAGGATTTTGAAAATAGAGGACCAAGCTCTGATACCAATTGTTAGGATTCCCAAAGATATTGAGAGGGGGGGGGGGCGTGAATCAGTATCTGATCGATATAATAATTTTCTTAACTTATAACATGAAAAGCATATCAAAACTATGTACCGGTAAACCAAAAATAATGGAGTAAATAAGAATAGAAACCACAACATAAGAGACACAC
Organism: Cryptomeria japonica; assembly: GCF_030272615.1. Lineage (NCBI taxonomy): Eukaryota > Viridiplantae > Streptophyta > Pinopsida > Cupressales > Cupressaceae > Cryptomeria > Cryptomeria japonica. The sequence goes on from NC_081415.1 coordinate 344,233,271, forward strand.
CATAACACAATATTTTAACGAGGAAACCTGGTGTGGGAAAAACCTCGGTGGGATTTGTGACCCACAATATTCGCTTACTGGCCAATAAGAGAATATTACTGCTTACAATAGGGTCCTGCACATGCAGGAAGGCCAAGTGCCTAGAGCTCACTGCCCAATTACAAAGAAGTCACACTGACTTAAAAATGGATTATACAAATCCAATGTCTTGTACTACTTCAATTCAACATCTACTATGCTAGATTCAGTACTGGTTTAAGCTCTGCTACATACATAAACCCTTATCCTATATCTGCCTTACAATTCGCATATTAGGTCTGCATTAATCCTTCCATCTCTCTCTGTATATCACCTAAATGATCTACAATGATCTCATACATATATGAGTCATATTACAATCCGCCAAGTTGGCTTACAAAAGATTTTACAATTAAATACAAAATACATTTAAACAAAATTCCTGTCAGCCAGGGTGCCAGTAATCTTTCTTTTGGTGTCGGTGATTTGTATGCCGGTGTAGAGTCTGTCAGTGCCTATGTCTGCCTGTCAATATCACATGATTGTAAGGTTGCCATCAATGACAATACCTTCAATCACCTACAATTTCTCATTGGAGTGTGAATTTACCAACATCCTTTTTATGAAATCTTGCATTGAGAGAAAGTTGAATCTTTCTTCTAGCATCTTCAGACAAAGGGTTACAAACTTTATCAATGGCAACAATTTGAATATCATTTTATTTTTGCACTGCCTTACTTCTTTTCTTTGTCAATGGCTCATATAAACTAACAGGGACAAAATCTTGAATATAACATAAATTTTGATTACAAATAATTAAATATTGTGAGATTTTGCCAAGATCAAGGGCACAATGAAAAGCATAAAAGAGAGACAAAAGAATGACAAGAACAAACTATATTCTCATCAATATGCAAATGATTAACTGTATTAACCAATACAATGAATATGGGTCTGCTTATATAGGCAAGGCCATATGGATATACAAGCACACAATCATGACATGTGGCTCAATGAGAAACAAGGGTAGGTAAGAAATACTAGGGGTAGGTAGGAGAAATAATATAATATTCCACAAGAGGTGGATGACCCACCGAATGTGGAGTGTAATAGCAAAATAAGACCACAAAAGGTGTAATTTCTCCTACAAGCTATATCCCTATGTGCACACTTCCCTAAGTGTCTCAAATCCAAACTACGAAGAGATACATTATCCTAAGTTAACTTAAGTAAAGTGTAATAATATCCATAATGAATATTTATTTACACCAACACCCCCCCTTAAGTGCAACTTAGGGGAATGAAGGCTCAAGTCAACAATGCAAGATGGGTTCCGGCTACTAGGCCATGACAAGTACCCATGTACAATATGCAAATGCAAGAAAAACTATGCAATGCAATCTCTCACAAAAGGAGAAAGGGAGAAAACCCAGTGGGAAAAAACTCCCCCCCAAAAGAGAGATGAATGTACAAAAGACTCTCAAAGAAGAAGGACAAAACATCAAAGAGGAAAAAGTCCCTCCAATAAGAGAGGAAGGAGAAGTCAGTTGACCCCCCCTAATGAGACATCCTGCACCCCTAAGAGAGCTCACAACTGCTGGAACTTACTCTTAGTGAAAGGTTTGGTGAATATGTCTGCAACTTGCTCTGTTGTAGGACAATACTGCAAATCAATGACTTTCCCTTGAATCAACTCTCGGATATAGTGCATATGGATCTCAATGTGTTTGGTCCACTGGTGCTGGACCAGGTTCTTTGAGATTGCAATAACACTTTGATTGTCGCAATGTAGAACTATCAGCTGTGGAGTGGTGAACCCAAACTCTATGAGAATCTGTTGAAGCCAAATGGTCTCAGTCATTATGTTAATAGTTGCTCGATACTTAGGCTCAGTTGAAGAGAGAGCAATAGCATGCTGCTTCTTGCTCTGCCAACAAATGGGGCCTGAACCAAGGTGAAAACTGTAACCTGAAGTAGACTTACAATCATCAAGATTGCCAACCCAATCGGAGTCTATGTAATCAACCAAGCGAAGTCCTGTGCGTGCTGCATAGTGAATCCCATAGTGATGTGTACCCTGAATGTAATGAAGGATGGGTTTGGCAGCTTTCCAATGAAGCTCATGTGGTTCTTGCATGAAGTGAGAAACCATGCCAACTGCAAATGAAATATCAGGTCATGTATGAGTCAAGTAGATGAGACTTCCCACAAGATGACGATACAATGTGGCATCAACTGGTGGAGAAGAACACTAAGCCTCAAGATTGACTCTTGAAAGAAAGGGAGTCGATGTAGGCTTACAATCAGCCATATGAAAGTGCACAAGTAGATCAAGAGCATACTTGGGCTGCGATAGTGTAATCCCAGAAGGTGACTATGAAATCTCTATCCTAAGAATGTAGTGCAAAAGACCCAAGTCAATCATAGCAAATCTGTCATGCAAAGAAGATTTGACCCTGCTAATGATGGATGCGGTGCTCCTTGTAATGATCAAATCATCAACATAGAGCACAAGTATCAAGTGAGAGTCATCCTGTCACAAAATGTAGACATTCGGATTAGAATGACACCCAGTGAACCCTGTTGAGAGAAGAAAGGAATCCATCTTGGTGTACCAAGCCTTGGGGGCCTACTTAAGGCCATAGAGAGATTTCCTTAGTCTGCAAACCAAGGGAGTATCCTCGATGAAACCCTATGGCTACTCCATATATATCTCCTCATCAAGATCACCATGAAGAAAAACACTCTTCACATCCATCTGATGTACAACCTAACCATGAGCTGCAAAAATAGCAAGTGTCAAGCGAATGGAGTTCATCTTGGCGATGGGCACAAAGGTCTTAGTATAGTCAACACCTGGAACTTGAGAGAAATCTTTCGCAACAAGCCGAGCCTTATACTTATCCACACTACCATCTGCTACAAACTTGGTTTGATAGATCCACTTATATCGAACCATCTTTCTCCCCTTAGGGAGATGGACTAAATACCATGTGTTGTTCCTCATCAAGGAACTATACTCTTCCTCCATAGCTTGGTCCCACTTAGGAACCCCTGATGCTTCCCAAAATGTTTGTGGATCAGAAGCGGTAGCAATGAATGCATGTGGAAGATCATGATGTTGTGATCGAGTCCTCCATGTATCTGAAGGATCCCGAACAAGAGAACCCGTAGACTCAAGTGTTTGTCGAGCCCAATGAGGTCTAGGTGGAGGTGGAGAATGAGGCTCCTCAACTGCAAGTGGACCCTATAGAGGTGTAACCCTGTGAGTCAGAGTTGAAGGAGTCTCATCATCTGAATCACTAGCATCACCATCCATAATGGAGGAAGGTGGAGGAGGTAGAGAGGCTAAGATAGGAGAGCTTTCCTCAAAGTGAACACTCCTCTCAATGAACACTTGATGTGCCTCAAGATCCATCAATCTATATGCCTGAACACCCTCAGGATATCCAACAAATATGCAAGGCTGACTCTGAGGTTCCAATGCCTTGCGTTTCTAAGGAGGTATGCGAGCCCATGCTGGACAAATAAAGACTCTAAAATGTCTCACAATCGGTTTCCTTCCAGCCTAAGCCTCAAAAGGAGTAATACCTTGCAAAGCTTTGTGCGGAACCCGATTTTGGATGTGTGTGGCACAACTGATAGCCTCTACCCAAAAGGCGGGATCAAGAGAGCGTGCATGTATCATATAGCTAGCCATTTATTTTTAGAGTTCTATTCTTGCATTCTGCAACTCCGTTCTATTGTGGAGTGTATGCAACAGAATGCTGAATATCAATCCCCTCAAATGTACAAAAATCCTCAAGTCTTTTGTTCATATATTCCCTTCCATTATCTGTATGAAGAATCTTGACCACTTTCCTGGATTGCTTCTCCACACGAGTCTTGAAGTCCTAAAATCTATCAAATAATTCACTCTTATGAATGAGAAAGTAGACCCAAGTGAAGCAGGAGTAGTCATAAATGAAGGTGAGGACATAGCGGGCCTTGCTAAATGAAGGTGCTGGAAATGAACCTGCTACATCATTGTGAACAAGTTGAAGAACTTCTAAAGCTCTCCAAGATTTCCCCTTATCAAACTTCTCCTCAGGATTCTTGCCCATGGAACAACCTGAACATACACCCTCTGAAAAAATGATTCGAGGTAGACCTGTGACCATGTCTTTAATGTTGAGCTGCTGAAGATAGTGGTGGTTGAGGTGACCAAACTGCTCATGCCATAGCTTACTTTCTGAATTTGAATGAGTAAGAAAGGACCTAGAAGGAGAAATTTTTAGAAAGTGGGAGAATGAATAAAGCCTCGAGTTGTCATTGGCTTGTCCCACTGCTACCAAGGAATCATCATCAAGTTCCTTCACCACATTTAAATCTGGTGTAAACTCAACTTTTTTCCCATTCCCATAGTGAGTGATTTGGTAGATAAAGAGAAGGTAGATAGACAAGTTAGGAACATAAAGAACATTCTCAAATGTTCCATCATCCATGTCAACTGAACCTTTCCCTTCAACCTCTACTTGTGTATCATCACCTATGTAAATGTGAGGTACCTTAGATGGCTCCAATGAAGAAAACTGCTCCTTATTAGAACCCATGTGATAAGAGGCACCCGAGTCAAGTATCCACTACTGTGAAGAAACTGTTGTAGCCACAAATGCTTGCCCTTTTCCCTTGGACTGTGAGGAAGAGGAAGGAGATAAATCCTTATTTGTGTAGGTGGATGGCAAGTTGATGTTGTTTTTCTTAAGAAGATTTGTCAACTCATCAACTTGCTTGGTGTGGCATCGATGGTCATCATGACCATACTTCATGCAATATGCACAAGTTGGTTTATCCTTCTTAGGTGGAGTCCCCTTCTTGGAAGAGGATGAGAAATCACCTTGTGATGGAGATGATGATTGCCCTTTTTACTACTGTGGCTTTGACTTGGATTGCTTCTTCTTCTTGTTGGAATCTTTGCCTTGACTCCCTTGATTAGCCACCAAAGCCTTGGACTTTGAAGACTTGAGAAACCCCATGTTCAACAACTTAGATTGTTCCAATATCAACATTTCTGTGAAAGCATCAAATGAAGGCATAATGTAGAAACTCCCCACTGTCAAACGATGAGTTTGGAAGCTAGACACAAATGCTGCATATTCTGGTGCAAGCTTGTCCAACAAGTTGAATATCAACTGAGCATCCTTTTTGTCAATTCCACAATCCTTAAGCTTTGCTCCTAGCTCATTTGATTTGGTGACATAATCTTGGATTGTATCAAAACTCTCAGGATCCAAGTTGGTGAGCTCATTGTCAATCTTGTAACCTTTGATTTCATCAACTTGACCATACAATTTTTGAAACATATCCCAAGCCTCTTTGATTGTAGTACACTTCTCAATGTGAAAAATGAGGTCATCTGATACATACTTATGAAAATTTCCAAGAGCCATGCAATTCTTAGTGAGCCATTCTAACTGAGCATTAGGATTAGCCTTAGGATCAGGTGGTGTTGCTATAGTTCCATCTATGTAATGCGTGAGACCTTTTTTCCATTAATTTGCTCCATACTTTAATTTTCCATGATGCATAATTATGTGGAGTTAAAGGTGGAAATTTATGAGGAATCATTGCAACAAAAATGAAAGAGCACAAGGAAAGAGAGGCACAATCACACAAGACACCCCCCAAATTCACTTAATCAAAGAACCGCCCCCCCCCCAAAAAAAAATGAAGATTTGACACTTTATACTTAGTGCGTGTACAATGGGCCACTTGCAAAAAATGGCAAAGTGGAATTTTGATTTCAACTTTATAACTGCCTCAATAAGGCCAAAAGAGACTCAAACTAATAATGCAAGACATATAAACTAAGATCCAAGCAATTTACAAGTACCAAATAGGCCAAATAAGACCAATATCTGAAAGTACAATTTCCACTCAAAATCTTTGAAATCTGATCATAGATTATGAAAGTAGATGAAAAAATATGCACTTTGAAAAAAAACAGCACCTGGAAAGGAGGTCGTATGAGCTCAAACAAAGCCTTTGATGTTGCAAAGTTGAGGATTGGATAGGTACAACTAAGAGAATCCAAAAATTCTAAAAAACCTATGCACGAATATCATAAAATAACCACACCACAATGAAGAGAACAAAAAAATAGCCCAAATAAAAAAAAAATTGCACCAAAAAAGGAGCAAAATTGAGCAAGTTATGAGCCTCCAAAGTTGACCCAAAAATCCAAACTGGTCAACAAAGAGGGGTCTAATTTTTTTTCAAAAAATGTTGACTGGGCGTTGACTGTGCGCTACTGATTGGGCACTGACTGTGCGCTGCAGACTAGGCAGAAGGTACAGACTCGCAATTTTTTTTTTTTTTTTTGAGATCCGAAAATTCATTCTTTTATCTTGTCCCTTCTTGGACCTTTCCTCTCTCAAACTAGCTTCTAGCTCTTCAGCAATACCAAAATGGGGTTTATTGGGATCCTTATCCAGATTAATAATCTCATAAATTTTTTATTCAACCAATTCTTCAAAAACTTCGTAAGGAAACTCTAGAATCCATGCAATCCTTGGTTCAACAACTTGTAGCATGCTCAAATACACCATTGCTAAATAGGAAATAAGGATGATCACAAATCCTTAACTATCTAAGCAATTCAAACATAAAACCAATGGAATAAATGCAAAATGGAATTAAACTAAGCAATATGAAACTCCCTATTATGCATCGTGGCTTCCATTGTCCTTCTTCTCTCTGTGGTATGATGGCTCTCAGATATTGCACTGGCAACCTACAATTGACACAAAGATTCAAAGTTCGTGATCTAGAGGAATTGTGAGGATTGAATGCTCAATTTATAGATTTTTGGAGAAGATTGATTGAAAGGTGGAACAAAATGATCAAGAGGTGGAACTCAGGTGAGCTCACATGCTGATTGATAGTTGAACTGCTGACTTGGAGGTGAAACAAAATAGATTGAATAGATTAATTGAGTCAACTGATTGAGAAAAAGCTAACTGAAAGAAGAAAAAGAATGATTGGAGGAAATAAAGAAGATGACAAAGAGAACTAGAAGATGGAAATAGAGACTAGAGAGATAAATGATTTAATTAATTAATTTAGCATGTGCTTGCACTTTGACTTAGAGTTTCAATTTAATCTTCGCATGATATTTATTCAAATAATTGAATTTATTTTAATTCAATTTAGTATTTGAATATATTTAGAACTTAACTTTGATTTTCAATTTGATTTCTGAAATCATGCACATGTATTTGAATTTGGAAGAAATTAGAAGAATTAATTAAATGAAATTAGAACTTGAAGATTTTGAAATGGAATTAGAAGAATTAATTAGTTAATTAAATAATTTTAAAGAAACTATTTAATTATTTAGAAATAGACTTTAATTAAATAATAAAGATTATTTAAATTAAAGGATTAAATCACAATTAATTAAATAATAAATATTTAATAATACTTAGAAGAGGGTTAAATGATTAGATGATTAGAGAGATAGAAATTGAATAATTAGTAATTTATTTAAATAATAAAGATTATTTAAATTGGGGAATTAATCACAATTAATTAAATAATAAATATTTAATTAACATTAAATGATTAAATGATGATAGAATAGGCAATAGAATAATTAGTAAGATGATGAGGAAATATGAAATTAGAAGAATAAGATTAATTAACTTAATTAAATAATTAAAGAATTATTTAATCAATTAGAGGAATAATTAGTTCATGATCAATGAGACATTTTTACGTGTCTACATTTGCCCCTCTTTGAGACAATCTCGGAACGATATTGTTTCAAAGAAAACAAAAAATTTTGCCCTAGTATGCCTTGGTACCACTGTATAGTGTAAATATGCCCCCTAGGAAAAGGTGGTCGAAAAATTCAAAAATTGAGACCATGTTTTCGATATTAGTGTAATAAGCCATCGTGTGAAGTTTTGTGCGATTTCGAGATCATTTGAGTAGGCTACAAGTTGTTTGAAGCTGGTGGGGACCACAGGCATCGAGGTGTAAAAAAAACCCAAATTTTGAGCTATAAATAGAGATTTTAGGTTTTCATTTGCTCATTTGGTAGTTGGTAAGTTCTTTGTTTTGTCTGCAAATTGTGTGCTTTCTTTCAAGTATTTGATCATCATGGCTGGTTATAGAGCTCGATTGCACCTGTTTGACCGAGTACGTTCATATCAGAGACCTCCTAAGACTGGCAGCATGGCATTTTTCCAAATTTTTCTTGATTTTTTGCCTGTTTTTCGCTATTTTTCAAAAAAAAAAATTCAATGATCAATTTTTCCTTTGCATCACGCATTAGCATATCTATTTTCACACATTCACCTTAACTATACCGCAAACGCCTTAATTGTTACACAATCGCTCATAACATTATGCATTAGTGTAGAATGTACCGCATTCATTCATATCATCACACATAAGTGTTTAATGTTACGCATGCACTCATATCATTATGTATTAGCTCTAAATGGCATACAAAAGCTATAAGTGTACCGCATTAGTAGTAACTATCACGCATTCATTGTATGTGTAAATTTTTGTCATGCGTTTGATTTTTTTTAGTTTTTTAGTGATTTGATATCCGATAGTTTCAACATTTTCTTGTTGCAGGAGAACATTGGAGTGCTATACTGCCAACAGAGCAGACCAAATGAACTCAATCTTCGTGCTGACTTACTTGATGAGGAGATTGAGCATATCCGATAGCTCGGTTTATATCGTGTATTACACTTACCAGAGGTTACGTCCAATAGGGCTATGATTACAGCTTTGATAGAGCAGTGGCATTCTGAGACGTGTTCATTCCATCTTCCGACTGGGGAGGCATCCATTACGTTAGAGGATGTATGACGTATACTGTGTATTCTGATTCATGGTGAGAGAGTTGTGTACGACCATGGCGATGGCATTGCTAGATTGTGTGCACTATTCAAGTGTGAGATACAGAATTTGCAGATCAGTGACTGATGTGACATCCCTTGGGCCCGGTTAGATTATGATGACATGACTATTGTACTATGCGGTGTTGTTGGCGGTTTGTTGATACCTAATAGACGAGGTCACAAATTTCTAGTGGGATGGGGTAGAGTGCTCCATGATATGATTGTTCATCGACGAGTATATGTGTGGGGTCCATGTCTACTGGTCATGTTGTATTATCAGATGCATGGGATTGTATATCTTGGATATCGGTCTATCAGTTGTGGTGTGATACTGCTCCAGACTTGGGCATGGGAGCATATTTCTATTTTGAGACCTATCATTCATATTGATTTGCAGCCTAGTGAGCCTTATGCTTTTAGGTACACAACAGGTTTCAGACATAGGGGTTCAGGTAACACCTTGTATTGGAGACATCAGTATGACATAATACAACATTTTATTTGGAGACCATACTTAGATTTCCTCGGTTGGGTAGATGATGTAGTACACTTTCCTTTCTATCGATAATAGAGGTATCTGATTGGTAGGACTTTTGAGATGTAGCGGATTATAGATATGTATCTCCCAGGTCGAGTATTGAGACAATTTGGAGAGGTACATGTGACACCAGTTGTTATTGCTTACTTTGCTTGTGTATCTCGAGAGGTATTTGATTTGGGGGGTATGCATACAGCCGCATGTTGCTTTTGCTGAGTTTGATGCTCTTCAGTCATTACTTTGGGGCTGGGGTAGAGGTGCAGTGGATCCAGGGACGACGTCGGAGTATGATGCATGGTTTGCCAGACATAGGCCGATTCCACTTACTGATCCTACTATTCTGATTACAACACAACAAATTCACCATCCTAGGCCGAGATTGAGTCTAGAGTTGGGGGAGAGAGCCAGAGGAGGAGAGGAAGGTGGAGTAGAGGGAGGAGCAGAAGGTGTAGAGGAGGGAGAGGATGAGATAGGAGATGAGGGAGGTGGAGATGAGGATGTAGATATTGGTGGGGACAACGAGTCTATCAGCAATGGGGATAGTGATGATTCTTCAGAGTCAACGAGCAACTAGGATGGAGATGATGATGATGATATGCTGGAGCTAGAGGATGTGCCTACTGTAGAGGGTGGGAGAGGAAAGGTGGGTGATGAGGATGATCCGCAGATTCTTAGAGTGTGAATTCAGAGTTTGGAGGAGGAGGTCGCTAGACAAGATGTCGAGAGAGAGGCCTACCGTGCAGACTATGGTACTTTAGAGGTTGAGAGGGATCGTCTCTAGAGGGAGAGAGATGATGCTGTTAGGAGAGCTCAAATTACCATGGATGCATATAATCAACTATTGGGACTAGCGACAGAGGCAGGCGACCATGTAGATAGATATTTTGTTGCTGCACAGGAGGCTATTTATTATCAACAGGCTTATGAGAGAGCTATCCCTGAGGGTCAGAGAGAGCCTAGTTATAGTGCCTTCATGGGGAGGAGATCGAGTCAATCTACTTCTTGACGGACTAGCAGTGGTGGTGTTATGGTACCACCTCAGCATCCTGGGATAGGACCTAGTGGATAGAATCCACCTGCTGACAGAGGCAGTGTTGGTTAAGACATTTTTGATCATGTTATCTGAGCCTTCGGGCTTGTTTATTGTATTCGTACACATTATCATTTTTGAGTTATATATATATGATATGCAATTTTTGGCAGCGATCTATTTTTGTTTTTCTTTATATGTATGCTTATATGATGCTATGAGTTATATGATGTATGTCTATTTGAGTCTATATGATTCACGAATTCAATGGTTTTTATATGTATGCATATTAACAGATGTTTATGAATGCAATGGTATCTATATTGTATGCATATTAACGAATGTTTATGAATGCAATGGTATTTATTCGAATGCAATGGAATCTATTTTTGTTTTTGTATGATAATGCCAGAACAAATTTTTAACTCCGATGCACCATGAAGAAACGTTAGTAAGATAATAGAGAGAAGAGATTGTTGATAGAAAGAATGTTAGAAAGAATGCGATTTAGAGAGAAGATGAGAAATCAACAAACTGTCCAAAAACACATGAGATGAGAATGAAATTGAAAGAATCACGAATTTGTGTCACATTTTTTATTGTGCAACGTATATTCATCACCGAGCCTTATAATTAAACAATGAATCTTAGCACATCAGGGTATAAGAAACCAAGATGCAAGATATCTCATTGTAGAAACAAACACGTAGCAGACAAGGAGTGCCCTCCATTCTAGGAATTACACTAGGGGTCGAGGTATGTGTGGCATCCAATAGTTGAATGCTCCTATCATAGACGCCCACTAGAGAAATTTCCCTATAATTTCATCGGTTCACACCACAAACAACAAACAAAGAAAAAGATAATGCCCATCATAGCTCCTCTAGTAACTTGTGGACATCCCTGAGTAGCATAGGAACATAATTTGTCACCAAATGATAAAAGATAAAGACTGACCCAAACAAAATTCTGTAGCTATACTGACCTTGTGCCTTCATTCTCAGTTGCTTGATCTCAGAAAGTTGCGGACCCCGTTTAAGACTGACTAGTCTGATTTCAAGTGAATTCTCTTCTGTTTAAGACAAGATAATGATCACTTTGATATGGATATGATACGATCGATAAGACTGTTTGATCAGTTGATTGTAGATATTTGACTGGATAGTCGTATCCTTTGTTGACATCGTGTGAAGCGTTTGCTGGATATCTGCTAGGGTATTTGATTCTTGCGAGACATTTTATTGCAAGTTTTTCTGATTGATTGATTTTCGATTTTTAGTTCTTTTCCAAGAGTTTTTTTGATGTTTTTGGATTATGTAGATAGATATTTGAATGTTTTTGATTGATTTTTTCAGGACATTTTGCAGATATTTTTGGTTGATTTTTTCAAGACATTATATGGATGTTTTTGGATTTTATGGTTTTCACTGTTTTTGGATTTTAAGTTTTTCAATGTTTTTGGATTTTAAGGTTTTCAATGTTTTTGGATTTTAAGTTTTTCAATGTTTTTGGATTTTAAGGTTTTCAATGTTTTTGGATTTTTTCAGTTATCATATTTGATTTTTTAGGATGTTTTCGAAGGACATCATATGACTTTTTGGATGTTTTTCAGGACTTTATACGATTTTTTGGATTTTTTCAGGACTTTATATGATTTTTTGGATTTTTTCAGTTATGCCCCTAGTGTGGCAAACCTATATGACATGATGATTTGCAGAATGCATGTGGAGACAATGAATTTTTGACATGACCTATGTTAATGCAATATGCATGATGAAGATGCATTTCCTATTTGAACAAGGTTGACTGTGTTTATTGTATCATTTGTAATACACCAGTTGAAATGGAGGTTCAAAACATTTCATAGATAAGCAGTCAATCGATCCCTAAGGTGTTTTGGAACATTCAACTCATCACACTTAGTGACTAGGATTTACAAATGGAGACGCAGAAAACTTCTCCATTGGTTCTTGAAACTTTGATCTTCTTTGCGCATGTGTGTGCAGATGAGTTAATTCATGCTCTTGTGTTCACTAAAGATCCTTAGCATCCTATATGACTAGCTACATGGATTATCCTAACTTCAAAAGCATCCCGAATAGAGCCTCGTTGCTAGCAAGCCTTGAGAGCTCCGACGAGGTTATAGACTGTAATTTCTCAAATATTTCTCCATTGCCAGTAGGCGTCCATAGCCCTGATGGAGTTACTTGCATGTTCCCATAGTCAAGCTTTTTATCGCATTTGTATACATGATATTTCAGTTATATATCATTTCTCTTTTGCCTTGAGTGGGATATTTGGCATAGCTCTTTTTCTTTTTATTTTCTTGCCTTGACTTGTAAGTACTTGGGTGTGATAATTACATCAACATTGAAGTAGAATTTTAGATTTTTCACTAGCCATATGATCAACTAGGTGTCTAGAATGAATTAGAGATCTTCTTAATATACTTGAGATATAGAAATTGATAGATTTTGGGTTAACAAGTCTCAAATAGTTACTACCCAACTATAAGTAAAGCATTGTCAGAGGGTAATGTTGAAAATGAATGACCTTAGAACCTCATAGACTTCATGTCCGAATATCTAAGAAAGGAGATGACCCTTGCTTCTCTTGAATGCAAATGAATGATAAGCTTGAACAATTGCCTTGTTTTATTGGCGCTTCTATATGAAAATGCAGAAACTTTGAGAATGCGATGCATTTAAAAAAGAAACTATATGTAATGCAATGCTTTGAATGATATGTTATGCAATGTGGAAAGTAAAACCTAAATTAACCCAGCCCTTAGGTATAATATTGTTTAAGGTGCATACTGTTCATAGGGTCAGAGAATGGATCTCCCTCCATGGTAGCCAAATTATATGCTCCATTGCCTATAACCCTTTCTATGATGAAAGGACCTAGATAGTTAGGTTCAAATTTCCCTGGCTTTTCTCGTTCCACTAAGTTCCTTTGATTCTCTTTAAGAAATAGATCTCCCACTTCAAAAGTTTGTGGGCAAACTCGTTTATTATAACTCTATCTCAGTCTGTTTTGATACCCTTGTAGATGATTAAGCATTGTTTGTCTTTTTTCATCAAGTGTTTCTAGTTATTGTAGCCTTGATACCCGATAGTCTTCCTCTAATATGATGTTCTGTAAGGAAACTCTTAGAGACGGTATTTCTATTTCAATGGGGAGTATTGCTTCTGTACCATAGACCAAGGAATATGGTGTTTCTCCTATAGGTGTACGTACTCCTATTCTGTAAGCCCAAAGAGCAGGATTTAAGTGGACATGCCAGTCCCATTCTGTGTCAGTGACAAATTTCTTAAGAATTTTTAATATTGTTTTATTTGTTGCCTTTGCTTGTTCATTGCTTTGTGGATAATATGGTGTGGCAAATCTTTGTTGTATGTGAAATTGTCACACAACTCTTTCACTTCCTGGTTTTTAAATGGACGTCCATTATCTGTCATGAAGAATAATGGAATCCTGTATCTACATATAATGTAGTTGAGCATGAACTTTTCTATATGTTTTCTAGTAGTGTATATAAGAGGAATTGCCTCAACCCATTTGGTAAAGTACTCAGTGGCCGTTAAGATGAACTTGTGCCCATTGGAAGAAGTAGGGTTGATTTTACCCACTAGATCTAATCCCCATTGTGAAAATGGCCATGGTGACGTAATGGGTTGAAGATATTGTGTTGGTGCATGAATGAGGTCTCCATGCATTTGGCATTTCTTACATTTTTGCACATACTTATAAGCGTCCTTTTCCATAGTTGGCTAGTAATAACCTATTCTCAACAATTTCTTTGACAATGGTGGACCACTTTGGTGATCCCCACAAATTCCATCATGGACTTCCTTTAAAGCAAGTTGCGCTTCATTCTCATCAAGACATCGGAGAAGAGTTCCATCAAATCCCTTTCTGTACAAAGTATCAGCTATAATGGTGTATCTAGATGCCTGAAAAATAAGGGTCTTCTTTTGATTTCTAGACAGATCCAGTGACATGTACTGAGTATGTAAATATTTATATATTTCATTGTACCAAGGTGATTCTGGACCCACAATTGCACATACATATTCTGTTGGGGGAGTCTCATATGTCAGTAGCATCAACTGTTTTATGATGAACTCAAACTGAGTTTCGTTAGTAGGCATATTCAGAAGAGATCCTATGGTAGCCATGGCATCTGTTGCCTTGTTTTGTATCCTTGGGATCTGTTCGAAGCTAATTTTACTAAAGTGCTCCTTGTAATCTTCTACCATCTTCTTATAAGGCATGAGTTTGTCATCCTTCATGTTATAATCATCATTGACCTGGTTTACAATCAATTGCGAATCACCATAGACCTGTAATTCTTGTATTCTCTACTATACAACTGTACGAAGCCCTATGAGGAAAGCTTCATATTCAACTATATTGTTTGTGCATTGGAAATTGATCCGAAATGACTTAGGTATAGAATCCCCTTGAGGGGTGACAAAAAGAATCTCTGCTCCAGATCCATGACTTTTATATGACCCATCAAAATATAATTTCCACATTATAGATGCAGTCAATGTAAACACGGATTCATCTGGAAAGTCTTTTAGCAACGAGTGATTTTCCTGTAAAGGAGCCTCTTCTAATTGATCTGCTATAATTTTTCCTTTGATGGCTTTTCTATCTATGTATTCTATATCAAATTCGCTCAGGATCATAACCCACTTGGCCAATCGCCTAGTCAATGTTGCTCTTCTCAATAAGTACTTGAGTGGGTCAAAGCATGCAGTGAGTTGTACCTTATGACTTAGCATGTAATGTCTGAGCTTTTGGGATGTAAAGATTACTGCTAAGCATGCTCGCTCTGTAGGGGTATAATTAAGCTCATAGCCGATCAGAGTCCTACTTATATAATAAATGACTCTTTCTTTTCCTTTTTTGTCATGCTATGCCAACATAGCTCCTAGAGATGAGTTTGTTGCCGATATGTATAACAATAGAGGTTTTCCTGGAGTAGGTGATACTAACACTGGCGTGTTTAAAAGAATCTTTCAAATTTTGGAAAGCTTCTTGGCATTGTTCTGTCCATTTAAAAGTAACTCCTTTCCTAAGTAAATGTTGGAAGGGGTGACACTTATCTGCCAACTGTGCTATGAATCTCCTTATGGATTGCAATCTTCCTTGTAACCCTTTTAGTTGTTTAAGTGTTGATGGAGGTTTCATATCAATGATTTCCTTTACCTTGGTAGGGTCTACTTCAATTCCTCTGTTGGACACAATAAACCCTAATAGTTTACCTGTTGTTATGCCAAACACACACTTCTTCGGATTTAGTCTTACATTATATTGCTCCAACCATTCAAATATCTATGCAAGGACCATAAGGTGACCTTCTCTTGTCTGTGGGTTAGGCAATAAGTCATCCACATAATCTTCCATTATGTTGTGGATCATGTCATGAAATAGCATTGTCATGGCTCTTTAGTATGTTACTCTGGCGTTTTTGAGACCAAATGGCACCACATTCCAGTAGTATGTTCCCCATGGGCATGTAAAGGCCGTTTTAAGTTGATCTTTTGGTGCAATTTTAATCTGGTTGTATCCTAAAAAACCATCCATTAAGGATAACATTTCATTTCCAGCTGTTAGGTCAACTATCATATCGATATTGGGTAGCGAGAAGTCATCCTTAGGACAAGCTTTATTAAGATCCTAGAAATCCGTGCAAATTTGTATGCCTCCTGTGGGCTTAGTCACAAGTACTCGGATGGATATCCATTCCGCATAGTCAATAGGTCGAATGAAACCTATGACCAACAACTTTTTTAGTTCTATTTTAACTAGTAATGCAATACTTGGATGCATTTTTCTCAATTTTTGCTTGTAAGGTTTAACTCTTGGTATCAAAGGTAAATGATGCAACACTAATTCACGGTCTAAGCCTGGCATATCTACGTAGGACCATGCAAAATTGATAGGTTGTTTCTTGAAAAAATGAATGAATCTATCTTTTTCTTCTTTGCTAAGTGATTTTGCCAGGTGGATGTTATGTACAATATCTCCTTCTGCTATGTTTACTTCTTCTGTTTCTTCTATAAGCAATGCTAAACTTTCTCTTTCAATAGGAAGGTTACCCAACTCGCTCTTTCCATTATGGGTGGTTTGATCTTTATCTTCTGTTGTAGAGGTACTTTCTTCTCCAAAGTATGTTGTTCTATCCAGGTCTACAACAAACCCTGCTTTGTGATCACCTTGTGGAAATCCCTCTCTGACTTCGAGAAATTCTGCAATTGTTTCATCGTTTTCAAACCAATCCAGCGTTGGTTTTCCTTCTTGCCCACAATAAATCAAGTGTGAATGTACAAGGGGTATATCATTACTCCCTTCCATAGTAGACTCTGATAACATGAAGACTTGATTGTTTGAGTGACTTTGTGTATTTTCATCTTGTATAGGCTTTATTTGATACCTTAGTATGACACTTGCTGGTGGACTAGAATCATGGAGTGATAAGAACTTGTAGTCATGAGAGTCTGTCTCACTTTCAATGTATGTTTCATCATCTGAGATATCATCACTTATTTCTTCTTGTTCTTGCCATTGATTCTGTTGTAGATTGACTGGTCTTCCTAGATAGTAGTTACCCTTCTTAAGCCTAGTATAAGCCTTTGCAATCTTTATTCATCTAATTCGTTAGGTGGAGCCTGAGTCATTTCCCGTGGTAGAAGTATTGATAATAGCCATGGATTAGATTCATCTGCTGGTGGTAAGCCTACATCTGTTACAACATTAGCTTGTGCTATTGTGTCGATAATTGTATCATTTTGTGACTCAGTGCTAGGTTCTTGTAGGAGTTGTCTTATGTCTTCTCCATCTGATTCTGTGCTAGACGATGTGGGTACTTGATTACTTGTTTGAGATGAAGATGGAAGCACCTGTGTGGGAAAATCCCTTTGTGGTATGTAGTCTAATGGTTTCATTGGTCGATTTAGTATATCAAGGGTACGTTGTCTTGATTCTGTGATATGTGGTACATGCTTATACCCCAATCCTTGATTCCCTAGATTATCATTAGGAACAATAGGCTTTAGTATTCCTTGTTTCTGTAACCCCAGACCTGTGGTACCATCATATCCATGTCTCTGGATAATTTTGAATCCATTTCCATACTGATCTATGGGTACTCTGGGTATTTTCATATGATCCTCTTCTCTATATATCCAATGGTTAACATCTTCGTTTAGGGATTCTTCTTATAAGTCACCCCATCTAATGAAAGAGCATGAGTTTGTGTATTTGACAATTTCTTTTCCTTTGTCTTGTTTGTGTACTGTATTGTGAGGTTTCCCAAAAGACTTAGGAGATAGAGACAATTGTTTCCCACTTAAAGTATTTTCAATAGAATACTCTCCACAACCCATATCTTGTATTTGTAAGGAGGATGTTGTAGGCATATCCTTTTTTATTTTTGTGATTATAAATGCCTCCAGTTGTGTAGTGAGAGGTGCTGCTTGATTAATAGGTACCTAATTATCCACACTTTATTTCAATTAATTGCAATGTTGGAAGGGATTTGGATCACCCTTTATGGTGATTTCAATACCATTATATGGGAATTTGACACACTGATGAAATATGGATGGTACTACTTGCATGGTGTGGATCCATGGGCAGTCCAATAACATGTTATATCCCAGTTCTCTGTCCAAGACTTGAAAAGCGACCTCTATTGTTATAGGTCTCACTTGTACAGGTAATGTTACAATGCCTTTTGATGGACGTTCTTCATCATCATATGACTTGATATTTATCCTCTTGGATGATCAATGTGAAGTTCAAAATATCCTAGTGCCTTAACCAATTTTAAAGTACAAATGTTGAGACCAGCTCCTCCATCTATGAGTACTCTTCTGATTCTTCTCTTATGTATGTAAGCTTCCAGATATAGTGGGTCATTATGAAGCAATCTATCACTAGGAATATCTTGTTCTATGAATGCAATACGTGTGCCTTGTGTCAAATTTCCTACCATAGACTGGAAGGAATTTTCATTTATATCTCTGTACACTACCGAATCTTGAAGTGCTTTGTCCAGTATAGCTCTATGAGTGGGTGAAATACGTAAAAGTTTGAATAATGATATCTATGCCAGAGTTTTCTTAATTTTCTCAACAACATTATAGGTCCCTACTGCTGGTGGTTTATTTTGTGGTATTCCTTGTAAAGTTACCTTTGATCTGCAAGTAACTACTGCACAGTCTCTATCTTTGGGAGTTATGGTGATCGTAGCCACTGTATCATATGACTTACAAGTATTGTCGGTATCATATGCTGTGTTATCAAGATTTATGTTAAATCCTTCTTCATAGTCTTTATGTGTATGTTTGACATCCATGATGTGCTCTATGAGTTCATCTTCAAACCAACTTGAATGAGATGGTTGATCATGCCCCCAGTCTCTGAGACAAAGATTTCTATCATCATCGTATTTTGGTGCCCCTGATATCATGCAAATTTGGTTATCATCTGTGTGAGTGACTTGATATTGCTCATCTTGATCAAGTGTTTCTTGTGAATCATTGTTTACTATATCTCCTGAGCTAATGGCATGAATAGTGTAGTTGTATGAGACCTTTGTGTAGTTATCTGTATTGTCTTGAGTACCTAATGTGGTAGCTTTCCCTTTGTCATGCTTAACAAATGGATCCTTAAAGATTGTATGATTCATGTTTGTTGAGGTTTTATCAGTATTGATTGTGATGTCACCTTGGTCTATCATATCTTGGACCAAGTTTTTCAACTTGTAGCAACTTGCTATTTTTTGACCTTTTGTCTGATGATAATCATAGAATTCATTATCATTCCACCATGTGGATTTGAAAGGACCTAGTTCATATACTCTTATTTCTGGTAAAGTGATCATGTTTGTCTGTATTAACTTTTTGAATGCTGACTCAATAGGTTCTCCTAGAGGTGTGTAATTCCTTCTTGGAGCATTTACTCTGGGATACCTTGTGTTCATGTTTTGTTTAGCGTTTACATTTGTAGAAGTAAGGTTATTCTCTGTATGTGGATTTGATGATTGAATCATTTCCAAAGATAAAAACCGGTTGAGTTCTGTTTACTGTTCTGGCATCTACAATACCATAATTGGTCACATTTTTGTTTTTCGACCAAAACTTGGATTTGTCATTGTTGTTGGTGTTTCCATACTTAATAAGACCTTGTTCCACTAGTCCCTTCTCACATTTTTGATCTTTTTCCATGATTTGTTTGAATGTGGTTAAACATTGCATTTGTATCAAATATTCAATCTTGGGAATCAAGTTTTCTATGAACATATCTACTTTCTCTGTTTCTGGGATAACTGTCTTGCACCTCCTATAGAGAGCCCTCCATTGTTGTATGAAGGATGCAAATGTTTCATTCTCATATTGTTTAGTGGCACACAAGTCCATCAAAGTAACCAAGGTTTCAATGTTATGTGACAAGTTTGCAATAAAATGTTTAGCTAATTCTCCCCATGATGTAATGGTTGGTGGTAAATGTGAAAACCACTCTAAAGCTGGACCCCCCAGAATTTTAGGAAATTGTCTCATTATGTAAGTATCTTCTGTTGCAACCTCTATACATGTCATAAAAAAATCTCTGATGTGGTCTCTAGGATCACCCTTCCCTCGATATCTATCAAATTTAGGTGTTTCAAAATGTGGTGGGAAAGGCGACATGTATAATGTATGATCAAAAGGATAAGGACACAAGTCCTGTATTGTGTAGCTCTTTTTATCGTTACCAGTATGTATGGTCATCATTTGTTGTTACAAATTTTGTAATTTTTGTGTCAGAATATTTGTTTGGGACAAAGGTACACCTTGTGTTTGTGTATGTCCCACAAAAGGATTCGTGGTTGCATAACTAGGAGGTTGTTGGAAGGTACCATGATTATAATTTTGTGTGTTGTAAGTTCCACTAGGTACCATGAAATAAGTGATATGCAAACCCATGTTTGGTGGAGTTGTACTTGTTATATTGGTAAGACCTACATTTGCATTTTGGTGACTATATGTCAATCCTATAGAATAGGAAATCAGAGGTTGGGTTGCACTTATTTCTTGTGTTTGAATAGGTGCTAAGACACTTGATATTATCGATATGCTCTGTGTTGGTATACTAACATTTATTGCCGAAGATGATGCACTTGTTTGAAAATTTGCATTTGTATTGACATTTGTTTGGATAGGTACATTTTGAAGAAAACTTGAGGTCGTTGCTCGCATTTGTTTTATGGGCAGTGTTTGACTATTATCTTGACCTAAAGTTTTTCCTAGTGGTAAGATCTTTGTGACATCAAATATTCAGGTAGTTTGGCCCCATTTTGCAATAACAACAAGAGATATTTGTCCCTATCACTATGTATAAGTGCATCTAAGATCATAAGGACATGTGGATCTTGTTGAGCTGACTCAATTTCTTCTTTTGTTAAATGCTGTTGTAATTCATTTAGGGTAGACATTGCCTGAGAACCTGATTGTTGACTAGTTGATATGTCCATATTCCAAGTTGGGTTTATAAACTGGTCGTTGTTTGGGTCCATTACACCTTTTTCCTTTTGTGACCTTGTGCCGAGCATTTAAGACTACTATATGAGGGTGGTTTTATGCAAGATGATGACTAATACTAGACTATAGACATATATATGAGGTATGCAAAACTAGACTAGACTCTCTATTGAGGATTTTCACGCGAGACTTGTTGAGTATTTCTGGATTTTTGTAATGCAAGTTTTTCCATGTCTTCTCTTAGACATTCTGCAAGAATTTCTCTATCAATCCTACGAGAAATTTTATACTCGATATTTATCTTGTACTTGACTCCTATATACTGAGGTGCGTTTCTCCTTGAGTCCCAGGCTAAGTTAGCTAGACCTTCAATGATTTCTCACTGACCACCATTTGGCACTAGATTAGGTTGTTTGAAGGGGAGAAAAACATCACCTGGGAGACCCATTAAGACACATGCTATGACTTTGTAGGATGATTATGTCAATGATGACGGACTAAGACAAACGTATATGAAATCTAGATGAAGACGTATATGAGGATGATAATAGGGATGTTAATAAGGACTATGGAAGGACTAATGACGATAGTAAGGACGTAAATGAAGACTATGCAAGGACTAAGGATGATAGTAAGGACATAAGTGAAGACCTATGCAAGGACTATTGATGATAGTAAGGACGTAAATGAGGACTATGTAAGGATTTATGATGATAGTAAGGATGTAAATGAAGACTATGCAAGGACTTCCTAGGGTCACAAGTGTATAAACCTTTGAGTTTTGATGTTTCAAAAATGGACTTTGTTTTCAGTAATTCTGTGTATAGGACAAGTTTCATGGTTTCTTCAAGTCCGAGAACAATTTTTTGGAGGTAAATATAGCTGACTGAACTGGTTTTTCAAACAATCTCTGAAAATTCAGAGGTACGTAGGATAGGGCCTGAAATAGCCCAAAGGACTGACTCAATACTGGTTCGACACAATGATACATAAAAAAGCACAGAATACAATTGTAGGCTGGAAAGTGGACACCATTCAATGAGGCCCTTATGAAATACTGAGACAAAACAAACAGATAGAGAGTCTGGTAGCACTGGCTCCACTCCATGACACACACTTCTCGGGCATGCCAGTCTCTCTTACCCCGAAGATCTAAAGATCTTATAGCTGAGGGATTCATGTATCATAGTGTAAGGTACATGAAGGGTATCTACGGGGTACGATCCACACTCCTAGAATCACTAAATGTAGGGTTTTGGGATACTAAGTTGGTTCTTATTGTAGGGTTTTGAGGGGTCCCGATCCAACGATGGATTCTCAGAGCAAGCCACTTAAGAATTTAGTTAAGCTTATTGGTGCAGGGAAGGCCCCCACATACGTCAAATTCACTCAACACTCTAGCCGCCTGACCAGTATATTTATATAGCAGCTTGAAAAACCTACTCGAGATTACGCAGGGAGAGATGATATCCCCAACACATCCCAATTTGAAGTACCTCTGTGGGGTGATGAAATCCCTAGTCAAAGATACCCCTCACTATGTGGAATAAAATAAAAATTGGATGTCATTGTCACCTTCTTCCTTTCTCCCAAGACCCCGAAGGTGGGTGGAAATCTAGTTAATGCAACAGTAGGTCCACCCTAAACACGATAAAAATTATTTACCTTAAGAAAATCAAATGTGATTTAATCTAATGCAACCTGATTCACATTCATTTTATAGCCCAAATTTAGGTGTTGAATACGCATGTGCATGTCCATTTTAAACACCAAATTGAAATATGAAGGCATGCATGTCAATTTTAACCATTGTTGATTTTAAGCCCAAATCAAAGTGTTATACATGAATGTCAATTTTAACCAATATTAATTTTAAGCACCAACAGATGAAGTGTGAGATTGTGCATGCATGTCCATTTTAACCATTGTTGATTTTAAGCACCAAAAGATGAAGTGTGAGATTTCGAGTGTAATTGATCTAATACTAATCTGACTCTTTCTGTAAATTCACCATAGGCTGGAAAGAGATGATTAGCAGTAAAATCAAATCAACAGAAAATAGAGAATAAAAAATTGACAAAAATGAATGCGTGACAATACCTACGCGATTGTGTGATACTGACAGAGCCAATGCATGAACATAACATAGAGAATGTGTAATCCTGATAGCTTGAATGTGTGACAATAATAGATCAATTGCATAATCCAAATAGGACAATTGCGTGACAGACAGACATATAACACAAAAAAATAAAAAAGTAAGCTAAACCTGATCAAAAACCTGCAAAACCAATTGTGAGGCCCTAGCTAAATCTCTCATCATCCATTCAATATTAATTAGATCATATTTAACTTGATATGAGAGAACTAAGCTGTTATATCTATCAAAGGCTAGTTGATCTTCCCAATGTTGTATCTGCTTTTCTGCTTGGAGAACCCTTTAATAGCGTTTGGCCTGTCTTCTTTGTTCCTTTGTCCTTCTAGCACCTGAAATCCTGAATTGTACCTTTCATGCCATAAACTGTTATAATAAAATCATGTAATATAAATAATCCGTTTCCAGATTTACTCAATTTTAGAAAGAATTAAACAGATCAAAGAACACAAAGGATATGAGAATAGAAATAATCAAACACTAATTTTCCCTACGAATGCGTGATCTAGAAAGGGTGATTGCATGACCCTGTTTGGTCGAATGCATGATCCCAAAGGGTTGAATACGTAATGTTGTCTATGCGATTGCATGATTATGTAAGCGCGATTACGTGATGACAAATCTATTCTCGAAATCCATGCAAAATCTGTAAAAATTGAAAAAATCTGTACGACCTGCAAAAATTACACAGAAAACAGAGAAGGTAAATTAGCTATTGTTAACATCGAGTTCACCAAAATGTAGCATGCTCAAATAAACCATTTCTAAATAGGAAATAAGAACGATCACAAATCCTTAACTATCTAAGCAATTCAAACATAAAACCAATGGAATAAATACAAAATGAAATTAAACTAAGCAATATGAAACTCCCTATTATGCATCATGGCTTCCATTGTCCTTCTTCTCTTTGTGGTATGATGGCTCTCAAATATTGCACTGGCAACTTGCAATTGACACAAAGATTCAAAGTTCGTGATCTAGAGGAATTGTGAGGATTGAATGCTCAATTTATAGATTTTTGGAGAAGATTGATTGAAAGGTGGAACAAAATGATCAAGAGGTAGAACTCAGGTGATCTCACATGCTGATTGATAGTTGAACTGCTGACTTGGAGGTGAAACATAATAGATTGAATAGATTAATTGAGTCAACTGATTAAGAAAAAGCTAACTGAAAGAAGAAAAAGAATGATTTGAGGAAATAAAGAAGATGACAAAGAGAACTAGAAGATGGAAATAGAGATTGGAGAGATAAATTATTTAATTAATTAATTAATTTAGCATGTGCTTGCACTTTGACTTAGATTTTCAATTTAATCTTTGGATGATATTTATTCAAATAATTGAATTTATTTTAATTCAATTTAGTATTTGAATATATTTAGAACTTGACTTTGATTTTCAATTTGATTTCTGAAATCATGCACATGTATTTGAATTTGGAAGAAATTAGAACTTGAAGATTTGGAAATGGAATTAGAAGAATTAAATAGTTAATTAAATAATTTTAAAGAAACTATTTAATTATTTAGAAATAGACTTTAATTAAATAATAAAGATTATTTAAATTAAAGGATTAAATCACAATTAATTAAATAATAAATATTTAATAATACTTAGAAGAGGGTTAAATGATTAGATGATTAGAGAGATAGAAATTGAATAATTATTAATTTATTTAAATAATAAAGATTATTTAAATTGGGGAATTAATCATAATTAATTAAATAATAAATATTTAATTAATATTTAGAAAATGATTAAAATGATTAAATGATGATAGAATAAGCAATAGAATAATGGTAAGATGATGAGGAAATATGAAATTAGAAGAATAAGATTAATTAACTTAATTAAATAATTAAATAATTATTTAATCAATTAGAGGAATAATACATGATCAATGAGATATTTTTAGGTGTCTACACAACTATAATATAACAATTGTCTCTATTGACTAAGAAAGTAAATGTCTCTTTGTATTTTAGAACCAAATTCAGAGAAGATATATATCTTTCTTGTATATTTACTTTAAAATCTAGAAACCATCTACCAATTATTCTTTTGTATGCCTGACTATTAAAACCCTTAATGTACAACCCTATCTATGATTCGATAGGTGTGGATTTTTCCTAAACATAATTATCCCTTCTAGGAAGCTAATTCAGATACATGAATGCAAGACATATAATCAAATAACTGAACTTGAATGGGTACTTACTCTTTCTTATTTTCTCCAGATTCCCCATTAACTATTCAAGCAGGAGTTTGCATAGGTCAAATTGTTCTCTGCACAGAACCATTTGAAAAGCAGTGTGAATAGCAATCGCAGTCACGATGCCTTCATGATTTTGAAAGTAAATTTTGTACACAAGAACCTTGGTAGAATATTTGACTCCAGGCTTAGCAATATCTTCAATCATCATGACTCTCCCATCCCAACTAGCACGTGTCAGCTCAGTTACCATATCATTTTTCACATATCTTTTTGCTAGAATGATGCCCTTCTTGCATAAACTAGTTAATTCCCTAATATCATTCTTTGTAATCTTGTAGGGTTTATCTAGGTATATTGTGTGCCCATAAATTATTCTTAGAATAACCTTTATCTATTCAAAATCATAAAAAATAGGGAAAACCCTCCAAATGCCTAACCCTAACTTGATGATGTTCTTGTATTCACTTTTGAGAGAGATTCCATCACTTTTTGAAATTTTCTCCTAGAGGTCATTGAAGCTTGCATGGATCACCTCTTTATTTTTTGCATTAATGTAATCTTGAGCATCCTTTGTATATAAACAATGAATTGGCACACTTGAAAACACACCTTCCTTATCCTTTACTATTGCAACAAACAGGTATGGCTTCAACATTGGTCGAGGCTTGAGATCAATGTTGACGACAACCAAAATCGACATCACATTTGTAACTAGGGTTTGCTTCTTCTAACACAAGGTGCACACTAATACTTCTTCACACAAGAGATCTTCAAATTATCAAGTTGAAAGTGATCAAAATAAGCCCCCAAAACTAATATATTCATTTTTTCAATGTATTGTTAGTCATAAATGCACCAAACCTAAAAAAAATGATAAATATTTTGTTCCAACTACAGACCCAAAAAGACATCTAAAGATCATCAAAAATTCCTCTTCCAACATTGTAATGCTAAAAGCATTCTTCAACATAAAATTACATGAGGGTTTGTATGATATTTCCTCAATATTCCCCCTCAAATCTTGTTGTTTGATTAGTTTCCAAAAGAGGGCTCAACACCTTCCACAGATGTGGGTCCACCTTTAGTATTTTCTTCAGTCTTGTCATTTGATTTCTTCACCCATGTCATCTTCATTTTCTCTCTTTCTTGATTGATATCAACTTTCCTTGTCACACCATTTGAATTTTATGATTTTCTTCTACATTTTTTCACAATGTGACCCATCTTGTTACAATTAAAGCATATCGAGCCTCTCAAAGACTTGCCACTATTTATTTTGTTACTTTTGAACCTTATGTTTGACATGCATTCGACAAATTTGTGTCCATATATATTCCAATCATAAAACACTCCATTTAAGGATTGAGCATGATTCAAATTCTTGTATTCATTTCATCTTCCTACTTTTTCATTCAATATCTCTATGCTCAACCTTATTGCAAGAGTAGCATCTTATGCCAATAGATTGATTTCTAATTTGACTTCTGTATTCACTAGCTTTATGTCCAAACCTATTACATGAAAAGAACTTTCCATTAAAATAATACCTGGATCCAACTTGAGAAAATATTTTGTAATTCTTCCTGTTTCTCTTCCAGACTGAAATAAAGTTAGTATCCTCATCCTTCTCTTTTCCTTTGGAATTTTTGCCTTTCCCATAACCAAGTCCATCCTTGTCATTATTCTACTTGTGAGCACTGAGAATGAAATCAATTACTTTACTTCCTCCTTTCATATTTAAACCTTTGTTATGGGTTCATTGTAATCCTCATCATTTAAATTATCAATCTAGAGTAGTGTCCATGGCTATATGCAAAAGAGAATTCAGATTACTTGCTTGACAATCTCTTCTAAAGAATATTTGCAGAAATGAAAGCTAATCTAAGGCACACTTGCATGAAAGGAAAGGATAATCTAAGGTACACTTGCATGAATTGAAAAGGATAAAATAATTCACACTTGCTAGAATTAAAATACTTGCTAGAATTTAGATTTTCTCTAAGAAATTTTGGAAAATACATTGTTGGAAATGAAACTAGTCTATCCTATATCCTCAGGCTGAAACAAGCCTTTCTAATCCCCCCTTTTTCTTGGTTGATTATAATATATTCATATAAATATCATTCAATATCTATCGAACCAATCCACTAACAATGTGGTTTCAAGATCCTATTTTTGTGGGGTTGTTTACAAAACTTTGAGAAACTGACATTGTTGTCCTTCATCCCACCACCTTTGTCTCAGTCATTTTGTGATACAAACTTCTTATTTACTATTGTGAATATCACCAAACACTCAAAAGGATTTTTATTCCTTGAAGTCTAGTTTCCAGATTATTTTGAAGTTTTGAATTTTATTAAGAAATGAGGGAGATATCACTGTTTTACCAAGACTGAATTTTTCACAATTTTAGGGCACTTGATTTTGAGGAAGTATTCAAGTTCTCAACATGAATGAAGGAATAAATCATCAATTCAATTGACCAAATCATTGTTGATCATCATGCAAAATATTCTACAATCATACAATTACATTGGAATGCTTTAGTAACTTGATTTATCTTTGTTGGAGAAAGATAACGTAGTGTAGTGTGCAACTGCAACTTGCATGAAACAAATACTTTTCCCATTGACATAGGAATGGCTAATGATCCATGATTTTACATGAACATTGGAGTGTTTTGGGCATATTTAAAGTTCTTCTCTACCTTCTCATAATGTCTTAAAAGCTATGTTTGGAGCTCTCCGTTGCAACAATTTTTAAATCTTCTTGTCATGAGTTATTTAATAACTCATTCAGTTGCAATGTAACAACTTGCACACTCATAGAGACATATTAGAAACAATTTGAATCACATTTATTTACTAAAAATAAACCAAATATCTACTTTATATTTTACTCTAAAGAACTTCCATTTATTACTCAAATTAACTTTTACAATAATACACTAAGAAGAAATAGATGATTTTAATGGGTTAAATATGAGACAATTTATGGTCTCATCACTTTCTCAATTTGTTCCTTTGCCTCCTTCAATTCCTTCCTAATTTTATGCACTTCCTTTTCAATTATGGAATATTCCTATGTTTTTTTGTTCATTTTTGTATCAAGATCATCCATCACTTTTCTTCCTTCATCAAGTAGCTTTCCTAAATAGGTAATCTTGTCTTCAACCTTTTTGCACATAAATTTTCTCTCATCTAGATTGGTCAAATATGATCTCGATTCTCCTTCCATATCGGCAACACATTCAGTCTCCTAGATATGAAAATTCTTAGTATCCATTTTAACAAGTATTCAATCCTAGATCTAGTTTAGCGGTTAAGTTGTTTTTTCAAGAACCAATGCTCTAATACCAATTGTTGAAAACTACCAAATGTTGAGAGGGAGGGGGTGAATCAGAACGAACTAAAATATTACCAAATTAAGATGCTTGAAACACACCATTCATTCATATCAATATCTTGGAAAGTAAATAACAAAAACAGTAAATGCATCCACATAAGAACATTGATTTTTATGCGAAAAACCCAAACTGGGAAAGATGATGGTGAGAATCTAACTCACAATATGTATATCAATTTTTTATAATAATTATGGTCATCAACCAAAGATCTTACTACTCTGGATTTGCTAACTAAGGTGCACAACCTTAGGAAAGATGCAAAAAGAGACTTTCTCTCCTGAAAAATCACTTCTTCATGGCAAGGTACACAATAATTGTCTAAATACAATATGAAATATAATTTGAACTATAATAGAATGAGCATCTAATTTTTTTTGATAATAGTTAGTAGATTAATAACTCATTTGACTCCTTTGATATATCTTTGAATCTCTGATTAGCTTCAGGTTCACACCACTCTTGCACTATATGTCTTCTTATCACAACATTATTATACACACCTATTACAAATCAATTTGGGCTATTTATACCATCTAGATTAATTGTATACATCATGAAGTCGGCTAAGAAAATATGTAATTCATGAATTACCACCAAACCAAAACACAACCAATTTCACCAATGCAGAATGCACAAAATCATATATATTGTCAACTTCATCAACTACAAGAGATCTATCAATTCCACACACTACCGAATATCTACAAACACTTTTAAGGGATAGGATTCTATACACTAACCCTTAATCCAAACCAAAATATGATCACCATATATTCCAGAAGCATGTCATGATAATCTTACTCAACCTTTTGAACCACATTAGACAAAATATGATCATCTGGATAATATCTAACTCTCATATATATAAACTATACACAATTGAACCAATCTAAGAGATACCAGACTACTTCCAGACTTGAGAGTTGACATCAATGACAAGTTGAGGGTATATTGCAATAGGGAAGGTTCTCAAACATGTGTGCCTTTGCTGATCCTAAATTGGTAAGGGAGGGATATAAGGACCTAAAATGGATGGAAGGGATGAAGGGCTATATACATGTTTGGATTTAGATGGAGGAATGTAGAACTTAGTAGGGATACCAACATATTGAGAGTGAGATATATAACCGAGGCCATGACCATCAAAATTTTGTTTGATATTGAGGGGTTCTAAAATGCCTTGTTCATATAGGCCTAACCCTTTGTTTTGATAGTGCATGCTTTGACAAATCTTTTTACCAATTGGATATTTGTTTTTTTTAAACCAAGACATGAGTCCATTTTGTGGGGGATATGATATGGAAGAAATGATAGGCTAATGGAGTAAACTTGATCAGATAAAGGTGGAGGAACCCCATTTGATATGTAGGGGGTTAATGAACAACCTGAGTAGAGGTGATGGTATCATGAGATAGATTGGAACCATGATGGGGATTGGAAGACATAATATGATCTTGAGATGGATCTGGATCATGATGGGGATTAAGAGGAACAATGATATCTTGAAAGGGATATGGAGGATTATGTAATGGAGATTAAGGGATACTTTGATCTTGACAAGGAAGAGGATCATGAAATTCCATTTTAAGGGTGCTTTGCTCTTGATTTTCAATGGGAACACTGGAAAGGATGAAAGGGCTATCTTGATATTTCTTAAGGAGTGGATTATGAATGGGATGTGAGATCATTTTAGATGGAATGACAAGGGATGATGGGATCATAAAGGGAAATAAGATATTTGTCAAATGTTGGATGCAATGGAAAAGCTTTGGGATCTTTATCTCAATCTGTTTTAAGACCTATTTCTTTGTGCTTTGAATTATCCTCTTGACATGGGGTTGGACTTTGGATATGTATGGGGGATTCATGGAAGTAATCCTTATTTTGGCATGAGGGAAATGGATTTAGAATGGGACTCTCTGGAGTGGGTTTTCTTTGCAAAGGGGCATATAGTGGCATTGGATTAGGATTTCTAAATCATAGATTAGATTTGTATCAAGAAATAGAGTATCTTTTATTTTATTGTAGATAGTCACTGGGGAAAAATTGAAAGGTGGCATTAGATGCATCACTTGATGGAGATGGTGTGGATTGATCTTGTGAAGCTTTAGGAGGTGAAGAAATGGTGGGAGACATGGAGGCTACTTGAGAGTCAACATTTTCATGGGAGGATGAGCCATTGCTAGAGATAGGTGTATTATTTACTTGATGTAGTTGCTGATACTGAATCATGGGTTGAATTTGTGTCTTGTATTGCATAATTGGTTTCACTTATGGTTGGTATTGTATGGTTGGTCAAATGTATTGTTGTTGTATCATATGTCTTGGTTGATGGAATTGTGTCACTGGTTGTTGATTCATTTGAAGAACACTTGAAGTATCAGGTTGAAATGTACTTGGTAGTGTTCATGTTATCACTATTAGTATCACTACTATACACGTGTTTGTATATGTGTTGATTTGAGGTGTTGGCAACATTGTGTCAAAAAAAGGATTGACAAATTATTCAAATGTTGGTTTTGGGATAATTTGCAAAGTTAATGAACTACATGGTATCTTTAAAGAAATTTGCGTGTCTTATTCTAAAATGGGATTTGTGTTTGTTTGTTATGAGACTCAAGATTTTTTGAAATTGTTGTAGGACAAGATTTTCTTGCTCATGTGCTAAAACCAATTGTAGTTTTGAGTCACTCATCAAGAATTGGTATTTATAACTTGATGCAATTTTTTTTATATCATTTCTAAAGTACCTTAGAGGATCATTAAATATCAGTTTGCTCAAATTTTTCTTTACTCTTGGATCATTAATTGTTTCATTAATTTCATCTTGAGGAATGTTTGTCAAAGAGAGATGAATTTCATGTGAGGATTATGAATATGAAGATGACTCCAATTGGATATTTGAGTGTGACTCTTGTCAAAAGTTGAGGGTGATCTAGGTTAAACATAATCAAATATTTGGTGAAAAATTGGTTTAATGTATAACAAACCATAATTTTTGTAATCTAGGTCAACACCCGGTTGGGATTTTGTTGATGGTGTTGGTGGAACACTATCGAATCCTATTTCATTGGAAAGAAAATTGGTTCAAATTTTGGTGGTGGCTCTAATTGAACTATACCATATTCTAGTTGTGTGTTTGTAAGTGGGCCCATATTCAGATTAAAACCCAATTGCTTGATGTTTCCTTGTTGTTGTGTTGGATTGAATTTTAATTTTCTTAGATCAAAACTTGATTGTGTGTCATCCATTGGACCAAACATGAGTTAATATGATGAATCTTGTTGTCTCTTAGAAGATTAGCATCTCATTTCAACCATTGAGCTATACTATGTTTTTGTATTTTCAAAGTTTATAGATGAAATGAAATGCACCTAAGGAATGACAAATGCAATCTATGTTTTTGGGCTTTTTAAGATTTTGAAGACCTTGGAAAATAAAAATCTAGAGGTGTAACCTTACAAGGCTGAAAGGAAGTAAATACCTTAAAGGGTCAAAAAGACAAGATGGTGGGCAAATGACAAAGTTGTACCTATCACTAGACTGATGAGTTATGATTTTGACTTGGTGGTAGTGATAAAGGACAAAGTTTGATGACGTCTAGACTCCCTAATAGTAACCTAGGATTTAACCTTAAGACTTGATCTTTGGGATTTTCAAAACCTACTTTTGGGAATCTAAATGTAATCCAAAGACATGTGCTAAAGAAATGCAATGAACTAATATGAAATATTTTGAAATTGGACTATAATAATTTAATTTTAATGCAATAATGGACTTAAGATCTAGGAAAGATGATGACTTGCAAAGTTTACCCTAAAGTGACACCTATATTTTGACATGCAAGGTTGAAACGAGATTCCAAAGTTTTTGATATTTTTGGTCTTTCATGTTTTGAAATTCTCATTTTGAATTTGACAAAGTTTTGAGATTGGTTTGTTGTGATGATCATTTTTGGATAGTTGTTTGAAATTTTGAGTGAGTTGTGTTTTGACTAGAAAATTTGTTTCAACAGTCACATAAGACACATAAGACAAAATGGTTATTTGACTCTGAAAAATCAGAGTAAGATTTGAGGGGCCTAGGTTAGCCTATTTTTGAGTTCATTGGTCATCACATTTTAAAACATTTACAACCTAGGTTGGAAATGTATGATACTTGTTAAGGCCCTCACAATAGAATACCACAAACACTGTGAACAAATAGAGACCAAGTGGCACTCGCTCCCCCAACATGACACTAACACACCTTTTCTCTTACCCCAAAGGTTCAAAAACATTATAATTGAGGATTTTTCTATCTCACAATGAAGGGTACATGGAGGGTATCTATGGGGTATGATGTGCACTCCATAAATCAACAATAATAGGATTTGGGCTACTAAAATAGAATGGTTCATAGTAGAGGAACTTCGAGGACTTGACGTCTATACATGTGACCATGAATCATTTGAGAGTCTATCCCAGCTCTATAAAATGGGTTTGATATACCTCACATGAATGTGAGTACTAGGGAACTGTTGGTATAGATAAATATCACCAAGTACTCTTGACTTTTTCCTAAACCATTTGTAGCAGACCAAAGGAAAGCTCTACTTAGAGTCGTCCCTTGAGTTGAGTACCTCTTTTCCCACCAAGGTAAGATCTAAATTCTATAAAGTAAAAAAATGGTCACCAATGTTGCTTTTCTCTAACACACAACAAGGGGTGAGGAGACTAAGTGTAATAATAGGTCCACCCTATAAAGTGCAAGTGCACAAGATAGTTCAGACATACATTGTCTATTAACTGATTAGAAATGTGTGCTCTAAACTATTAAAATATACACATTGTTTATTTCATAAATCCTTTCTATTGTATGTTGTATCAAATTCATCAGTAGTTTCACATAAAAATCTTCATCCCACAATTGCTAGAATCACCTGCGCAAATCATCAGTAACACCAAATCCCTTCTATGCTAATAGAATATAGATTTGTAGATCTAAATGCTATTTCAAAACTTAAAACAACCTTTTTACCTATCAATTGCATAGTAAATTAAGTAACTGCACAACAAAATGCCACAACTGTGTAACTGTAATGGTGAAAATTAGGGTTTTTTTTACCATTAGATGTAGTAGAACCACTAATTTTACATAGGGACCATTACATCAGGGAAATATAGGAATTATATAGATCTAAAACTAAGAGGTCTAAATGTTGATCTAATTCTAGGAGGTTTAGAATGCACCTCTTCTTTCCCTTAAGTTGAATTGAATTGCTGAATTTGCTAAAGTTAGGGTAAATGTGCTAGAATTGATGTAAAAATGCATAAACAGTAAGCTACAGTCATTGGATCGAGCCATGAATCTAGATCTAAGGATTGTAAGAGTATTTAGACCTATTCCCATAAGGAACTCCTAATTTTTTAGGACCAGCGTGATGGTCACTTTGGTCCTCCGCACTTTTCACACTCCTATGGGGGACCGATTCATCTCTGTAAATAAAGCTTATCCTAAAGATTTTAGCTCCATACCTACTTCCTACATATATAAATAAGGTGAAATAGGTTGGAAGTAGGGGTTTTCCTAAGTCGAACCTCAGTTTAGGAATTAACCTTGAATGAAATATTGCAAATGCTGAAATAAATAATGAAAATGTATACCTCAAATCTGCAATGACTGATAATGATGCTTTGCTTCTTGAATGTAATCACATATGTATGAAACAACATGAACATGACAAAAACCCTAATCACACACACATGCTTGCATATGAATGTCGTAACTTTCTCCACAATGATTAAATGAAGAATATGCAGCCTTGAAGACTTCTAAAAATACTTGATGATGAACACTTCAATTTTTGAATGCTAGATTACTTGATAATGCTTGTCATTAGGATTGAGATGAATTGATTATTGTCTTTATATATTAGGATCTAGGTCAATTTAATGATTAGGTTGACCTCCAACGGTCACATAGAGCCACTAAATTCATTTCCTATCAGAGAGATGGGTCTCATCCCTCCCTTGAAGATTAGGCCTCATTGAGGGGGACCAAGGCACTAGTGGTGCCTTGGTCCTCCTCAATCAAGGATCAAAATTAGGGTCTAGGGAGTAGGACACAGCCCCAAAGGATCATTTGGTAGGGGTATGAGGCATAAAAGTTGGAATTAAGGCACTAAACAAACCCAGATAGGAGATGAGAGGGAGATGCGCTAAAGTAGGGGAACAAACATGAGGTGTAAATTGGCTTGGTGACAAATTTTGATGCTACATTTAGAGCCCACTTTAGTGGGAGTATGAGCCTATGCAAATAGTTGTGATGAAGTATATGAAAGAGAGATGAAGGAGAGGAGCAAAGGAGAATCACAAGGAGTATAAAACATCAATAATTTTGAGTAACCAAGCCCCCATTTTTAGGATCTTAACTCACTCAAACAGATGTAAGAACACACAAAACAAGACAAAAAGGCAAAAAGGTAAACAAAGACTAAAGGAAAAAGACACAACAAAAAAATTAAATACCAAAGACAACACCTCAAGTCAACTAGCCAAAGAGACCGTCATATCAAAATGCCTCAACCAATAATATCCTTCTTGAAAAATTCCATCTCGAGAACATAAGTGATCACATAAAAGAGAAAATCATGCATCATCCATGAGCCATCAATAAAAAATCTATGATCTCATGAGAAGAAGGAAAGAGAGAACACATATACACGTTAGATGTGTTTTTCTATGTGATCCATAAGAAGAATGAAAGAGGACATGGATACACACTCTAGATATGTTTTTCTAGGCGATCCATGTTGGGGAGGGGAGTAGGAATAGTCTAGCTATGTTTTTCTAGTTCTAGTCATCCTTGTGCGTATGTGAAAGTGATGTCTAGTTTCAAGTGTATAGAACCCCGTATAAGAGTTTTTTTTCTCTGGTTTCAAGCATGATTGAACTTGTTTAAGACATATAACGAAAATGTAAATTACAAGGGAAGAATCTAACTTTGGGAACATCTCATGTAAGAGGTTGCTTTCTCTAGTTTCAATAATGTGTAGCCTCGTTCAAGACATACACAAATATAGTACAATATAGTACAAAGAGGGCGATATGGGTGCCCCTCTTAAGATGTTAACATAGCTCTATGTTTATGTCTTAAGGAAGCTAGAAACAAGCATACCCACCTTCAACACCAAGGAGATATCCTTTAGGCAACAATGGCATAAATGCAAGGTAAAAAGGGAATACTCTTATGAACGAGGATAAGATAGTTGAAAAAGAGATATCTTGCAACAAGTGTAAAGAGGATACTTGGGGGAGAAGAGATATTTACTCAAAAGACGTCTACCTCTAAGAGGAGTTTATTGAACAAACATAGCATCTTCTACCAAAGAAGGGAAGGAGAGAAAGAATTCCTACCTTCCCCCTATTGCTAGGTGAAAGGGATTCTTGATGAAGGATGACACACTTTTGACCCAATATGAGGGGTAAGTTTGTAATAGATATACATTGCCAAGTGAAAAAGTGGTTGTAGTCAAGGATACACACCTCTTGAATAAGAGAGAATATTTGAGAAAACAACAATTTCACACAAGGAATGACATCAAATAATAAGCAAACACCACTCAACATAGAAAAAATGGATCCTTAGAAAGGATAGGAGAGATTAATTCCCTCGAAGCATAGGGACAAAGAGAAGGATTACACAACTTCCCAAAGAGAGATTATTCATAAGAGATATACCGTTTGAAACAAAGAATGGGTCCTAACCAAGGAACACACATGTAATTGCATGAAGGATGATTCTATGCAAGAAAGGATTTATCATGTTATAAAAAATGCAACCCATAAAGGAAAAAGTGAATCCCAAGAAAGAGGAAAGAGAGAAATTTATTCTTGGCCCCTTGGCATAGATACAAGAATAAATAGACTATTATGTTTCTCACTTAGTATGATTTCACTTGAAATTGCACCACCATGAATGACAATGAGACCCAAATAGGTAAGATAACAATGTCACATAGTGAGGAGCAACATAATAGGAACTTGAATGTTATTTGAAATGATCATGAGAAATATTCTATTCATTGTCACATGTTACTTTTGTGATACCTAAATCAATATAATTGTCTGCCTTACCAACTAGAACAATAACTAGACTTAAAGTCTTAGCTCAGGGATTGGTCATCCATTCTCATTAGTTATCATTTCCATGACTGAGGTTCATTTACTTGTCAACCTAGGGACACTTTACTTGAAATGGGCCTGCGTTGTTTATGCACTAAGTTCCAGTAAAAGTCACTTTATTCTATTGCAACAACTGAATCTACTGAAATAAACATGCAAAAATATAACAACTGAATGGCTATAGGAAATATTAACATTAACAGATTATTCTAAATAAATAATTGTTTTCTAAGTTCAAAGCTAACAAACATGGACTGCTCTGTCTTCTTTGGTTGCAAGAACAATCACAGGATCTCGTTCCAATGGCTTTAGGAACAATCATAGGATGCAAGAACACTCAATTGCTAGAAATCTACTACAGCAAAAGAAAAATTAACTTTACAATTATACAAGAATACTCACCAAGTGGGCCCCCTTAGATGAGTGTATCCAGATCTCAAAACAATTCTTATATGCTCATAATAACACAGTCTTTATTCATCATCTCCAAAAGTTGATACAATACATAAAATAAGAATAAATACTTCTAACTCTGAAAACTCTGTCTCTGTCTAACCTCTGTGAAGAGGTGCAGATCTCTATTTATAAGAAAGTTATAATAAACTTTCAACTACTTAGATTGTGCCCATAAAACTAGGTGGAAATATTTATTACAATAAGAAGATGAAGTCAACCACAA
This sequence comes from Cryptomeria japonica, assembly GCF_030272615.1. NCBI lineage: Eukaryota > Viridiplantae > Streptophyta > Pinopsida > Cupressales > Cupressaceae > Cryptomeria > Cryptomeria japonica. Next base: position 344,270,920 of record NC_081415.1, read on the forward strand.
AGTTCGTGGGACTTCATTATCATGCAGCCAAGAATATAGTGTGGTGATTTCTGCTAGATTGCTAATTGCTGAAGACACTCATAAATAGGTCTGTTACTACTTCTCTCTTCCTTTTTCACTTCACTCGAACACCATCTTCTTCACTATCTTAAATTCTCTCAACCGCCTCAAAATATCTCTTAACTATTTGCATGGCACGATTCTCCATTTGGCTTAACTTGACCACTTCTGCAGCAACTTATTTACTCCTGCATCAAATGTTAGAACATATGAGAACATATATATCCATTTTCATCAATTACAACATTTATACATCCACACATAAAATTACCATAGTAATCCGCATAGGTATAGGAATATTTTGTCAAAACAATACATGGTTCTGTGGTTTTAGATATCATTTAATATGCACACAATCAAAACTCCGATATATCCTATGACCTTCACATTGTCCCATTATTTAACTTAAAACACAAGAAAAACTTATCAATCATATATATAAAAGAGCTATTATTTTAGCTCATCATTTCCCCCCAACCTAATGTCTTGCTGGTCCTCCAGCAGGAAGAAAATTCCTTACACGGGCACTAACTCATGGTACCCTATCCTATGCCTCCTATAGCCAGGTTCTAATAAAACCCCTTCATCTTTTCCAATCTATCCCATCTGGCTTCTTTCGCAGTCTCATCATATGGTTTATCTATGACTTTGCATCCCATCAGTAGCCACATAAGAATGGGTGGCTGAAATATCAAAGGTAACCAATTATTGTCTTTTGTCCTACCCAAGAGGATATACTTGGGATCTCTTTGTATTGTTGCATGATAGTTATGCAATGAATGATGTTCACCCTATCTTAGATCCTCTAGAAGAATATTCCAACGCTGAGCCAGATGTCCAATTGCAACTTGATTTTCAGTTCCAACAAAATTTTCATAATCCTAAAATACTTCTTCCCTCATTGGTAGAACTTGGCTTCTGATATCAGATCTATTCAACAGTTTTTTACAATCATAATACATCTATCATGGATTTTTAGCTTCGACTCTGAGTGGCAGTGGACAATCAAGTTCCAAATTCATATGTGTCCTAAATTGTACTCCCATACTAGTTTCATTCTGTACCCAAGGCATTAATGCCTTTAGTTGAATATATCCAATATACAACATGGGATTCAATTCTTTGTCAGAGGAGACAATGCAATTGTGCAAATAAAAATCACATAACAAATTTTTAATGGTTGTAGGAGAGCTTTGGTAAGCACTATAAAATTCCCATAGAGTCTCCAAAGAAGGACTTAAATCCCTAACAATGCGGTTTAGTTTAAAACACATATACTGTTCCTTCAGATACAAGGCGTAAACTCTTGGCAAATCCCTGCATTGCATTAACTCGAGAATCATGTTCACCACATTAGCTACTTTAGTTTTTAACTCAACAATTTTTTTATCCCTCTTTTCAATTTCCTTTTGTTGTTGGTCAATTATCCTCTACATCCTGGCTTTTTCTATTTCCCATTCTCTATAAAATGAAAGTGCAACAGATAAAATAGTAAGACAATAAGGAAGCCTATGAGAAGTTACCTAAGGATTTAAAATATTATCACTTGGATTTGTTAACTACTTTGGAATTCTGGCTAAGTTTGTCAATCCTTCAGTTTCCTTTTCTTCTTGCGGCTGGCTCTCTTTTTATTGTCGTGCCCTAGCTCTGATGATTCAATAGAAATGACCTCGTCCATACTTCCTTTTGCCTGGAATCTCTGCCTAACTCTTAGACTTCTTCTTAATAATAATTCTTGTGTGGATATAGGGGGTTCCACCATAGGAAAAATCTCTTTCACTTTTCTCTTTTTGGCTACAGGAGAAGCCTGCACTTCTTGAGGTCGCTCAACAATTTCTTCCTCAACATATTCTCTTTCTTTACCCTTTATTTTATGAAATGCAGCTCCACTCTAAATTTGAGTGGTAGGAAACTCAATACTTGGTTCAATCACAACTCTTTCTATGCCAGGTGGAGCTTCCTTGGTAATAGGAGGTTCAACAGCCATAGAAACCCTAGAAGATGAGGCTCCTTCAATGTTTTCTTCTTGAGTCGCAATTCCTTCCACAGTAGGAACATTATCTTATCAAAATTGCATAATATCTTCAAATTCACCCCATGACATTTGAGAGACATCCCTAAGAGAGCACTCTACCAATAGTTTGATTAGCCCATGATGAATCACAGAATGGGTACTATCCTTCTGTGTCTCCTTTGCACTGATAGAAATGAGTTGATACAACACATTAGGGATATTCATTCTTCGACCATGCCTTAAATGGCTCAATAACTTGGAGTGAACAAAATGCAGATTAGAATACTTACCATCACATGTCAAATACTTTATCACATGATATGCTATTTGTGGCCATTCTCCTGGAAGAGACATCCTCTTTGTTCCTTTCTTATCCATGCTAAGAGGCCCATCATTTGGATGAGTGAATTCCGCCCTTGCACTTATTGCATCCTTATTTTCAAGAAATAATTCCCCATCTTGCGGAAACCTTGTGACCTCCACTATTCTTTGTTCTGTAGATATAACCTATAAACCCTTCACAAAAGCTTCTCCTTCACTGAATGTATGCATAAATTCTAGTGCAATCTCTTCATTAAAATATGTCAATTTCATAATATAATCAATACATCCATAAGTCCATAAATTGGGTTCACACTGGTTATCCTGCAGCAAGACCTCATGAGTCATAGGCTCATGGAGGATAGGCGCACCTCCCATGGCTATCTTGACAACAAAAAATTCTGCTACAACAAAATGCAAAGTGCTGAGATACCTTGTGAAATTTTAAAAATCATGTACCGTATCCTTTTATTCATCCTTAAGTACTTTACAACAACAATGGCAGAAGGAAAGATATACTCACTTGTGCTACAGGCTTTCACATCACTACTAAACTCATTCAAAAATGATGTCAAAAATTAAAACACACCATAGACAAGACACATCACTTTACAAAAAGTCATGCACCATAGATTGAACCATAAAACACCCCCAAACTTAAGATGACACTTGTGTCCACACATGTGAAAAAAGACAGAGTGGGAAAGGAATGCAGATTTTGTGAATCACATAGAGTAATTATCATAATGGGTAAATAAATATATGATTAAAGAAAAATAAATAATATACGTACCTGTAGTTGTGCTAATGAATGTTGCATCAAATAGTTATTTAATCATTATATGAGGTGAGGTGACATGAAGTGGGTGATGTGGCAGAAAAAGAGATGAAATGAGATGATGTGGATGGAAAATTATTTATTAATGGAGAATGGTATTTCCATAGAATATGGAAATATTTATTATGACTGCATGCAAAAAGGAATTTAAGATTCTGGGCCGAAAAGGCCCCCTGCAGAAGCTGTAGGATCTGTGGTCTTTTCTTGGATATCAAATTGTTGCAGGAAGTCTTCTTTTGTGATAAAGATGTAATCGATGACCATTGACCAAAAGTTTGAATTTTACTGGGTCTATTGTTGCTAACTGAACTGCTCCATTTTAAAAAACTAACAATTTCATATGGGCCCAACCAATGTGTTTGCAACTTTCCCATTGTATCCTTATACCTGGAATCATATAAAAGTGCCCAATCTCCAGCTTTGAATTTCCTCTCCTTAATATATTTGTCATGCCACTTAGCACGCTGATTTTGAATAACTTTTGTGTGCTGAAAAACCATCTTTCTTATTTCATCCAGAGAATTCAAGTGCATGATGCGGTCTTTTTGTGCCTCTGATAGAGTCATATTCATGTTGGCATTTTGATGATGTTTTGTGCTTAGTTGTGATTGTCATTGATGGATACACACTTATTTGTTATATGAGTTATTCTCAACCGGTACTATGTGATGTATTGTTCAAACCGGTATTAAATGCCATTGTATGCATAGTCTATATTTGTTGAAGACTATCGGTGTTTGCAGAAGGAGCTTACCGGTCAAAACATGATCGAGGACCTCAAGCGGTATGAGGAATTCAAGAGGTACAAGGACCCCAAGCGACAACCAATCTTTTTAACATCGAAACACTATGTTCGAGTTTACCAGTCTTTGTTTGTAAACCGGTAATCGATATACTTTGTTTTGTTAACTGGCAAACTTGTAAAGCATGATGAAATAGCATCCACTGACACTGATGTGGTGATTCTGTGTCGTGTTACAAATTGTGTCTAGATGCACTATACCTAGGAAATTGTAGTCTAATCTCATTGGACTAACATGAAATCAAATTCCTATATGAGGACATCATGTCTAGGGTTTTATGTGTGTGTTGCGTAAGAAGATTAGGTCTTTGCAAGAATGTATCTTGCAACAAAGATTGAATGTGCGAAGGATAGAAGACTGAAGTAAAGCTACATTGCATTAACAAAGAGCAATCAAGGATCTAACTAAGCATTCCATGATACTTTCTAGATCACTTACTTGTTGATTACTAATCTCTTCGACAAGTTAGAAACCCTTAACCGGGTAGGCTCAGTTAAGCCTTTTCTAAATCCTCTAACAAGGTGGTTCATAGTTGTGGATCTAAAATCCTTTAATAGGGTAGTCTTTAACAAGACTTATCTCCTAACAAAGATCAGGAATCCTAACAGGATCTGTTTTGGTGAAGAACATTGTAAGACCTTAACTGGTCTGGTTGCTATTCTACAGATAGTAGACTTGTGAGTTTTACTCACCATGGTTTTTCCCATTTGGGTTTCCATGTCAAAATATCTTGTGTTATGGTGATTTTTTTTATTGTGGATGAATTCTTTACTTTCTATTTGGCTTTTTTGTGTATTAACCAGTTTATTGTTTAAAGGGCTATACCGGTCTATAGTAAAATTGCTTAAGTGTTTGTTAAAGTTTTTGGGTATACTAATTCACCCCCCTCCTCTTAGTATTCATCAATTGGTATAGAGCCAACCTTTCTTTAAGTCTAACCATTTGAAAGGGGATATGGGGGAATACAACATGAGGGAACTCACTCACCGTCTGCCTAAATCTGAAAGAGCCTATGATGACTTAAGGTCAAGTATAAAGCCTCTTTAGCCAAAAGAAGAGAACTTGCTGAGAAAATGCTAGAAATTACTGAAAAAAGCTCTTCTGATGAAGCAGACATGGATGCCTTAGTCGAAGAAGTGGAGAAATTGAATGAGTCCAAAACTAACTTGAGGAGGGAGCTGGAAGGACTGACCATTAGGATGAGTCAGGAACTGGAAAACCAAAGAAAAGCTGAGAATCTAGTGAAGGACAAGGAGTGCAAGATCTTTAAGTTGAAACAAGAAATTGGTACCATTACCGCTTATTTGCAAGAGGGTAAGGAAGAGAAAGAAGAAATGCAAGCAGAACTCAATGCAACCATTTCTCAAAATGAAACCCTAATGAAGACCAATGAAGCTCTTTCCAAAGAACTTGCTGAAATGAAGGAGATACTTGCAAAGTTCAACCGAAGTGCTAAAAAGTTGGACCAAAAGTTGGAATCAATGAAGCCTTCAAAGGATACCACTGGACTTGGTTTCTTTTCATATGAGGAAGGTGAATCCTCTGGAACCAAGATTTATGCACCAAAAGAGCAACCTGTACCTGAGAACTGCAACAAAAGAAAAGGTAAGTCAAAGTTCAAACCTGTATGCTTTAACTGTCATAAGGAAGGACATATTGCCAATGTATGTAGAAGAAAGACTTATAATAATTTCCCTTACATGCAAAACAATTTGTATGACCACAAGGCTAGAACTGGTAGATTTAATGGTCATTGTTATGGATGCAACAAGTTTGGGGATAGATCTTTTGAGTGCAGATCGGTTATGAACAACCCTGGAGGCTATGCACCAAGATCAAAAGGAGTTGTTCAATAACCTCTTAAGAACTGGAACCCAAACTGGTATAGAACCTATGACCACTGGTCAAATGGTTATGGAGCGACACATGGTTGGAGTGCAACCTCTGTGATCTGTCATGCTAGCGGTCACACTGCTGAAACATGTAGGAGAAAGAATGGAAAGGTGAACACTAGCCTATGAAGAGCATTTGGTATGGTATGTTATCCTTGTCACAAACCAAGACATCTTGCCAAAGCATGCAGACTGAGACATAATCCATCAGAAGACAAACTGGTCGACCCAGAAGGTAAAGGAAAGGTTGATGTTGAAACTGTTCAGGTCGATATGGACGAAATTTAGAAAAAGATGTTGGCATTTTTTATGATTATGTTGTGATTGTCATTGATGGACACACACTTGCTATGAGATCACTTTTTGTATGTTTGAGTTATGCTCAACCGGTATTTGTTTCAAACTGGTATTATGTTATAGTCTTTAGACTATCGGTGTCTTGTAGAAAGTGTTTATCGATCTCAAGCGGCATGAGGACCTCAAGTGGTTCAAGGATCTCAAGTGGAATGGAGCAAAGGAATTAGAAGTGGCAGTTGTCATTTTCCCAGTCTTCATTTCTATCAACCATTAATCTGTTTAATAGTTAAATCGGTATTACTCTGAGTTACCAACCGGTAATCAGTAAAATTGTATCAACTGGTAATACTTTGTGATGAGTTACCAACCGATATATTTTTGTGATGAGTTACCATCCACCGACACTTTGACGGTGATTTTGTGTCGTGTTACCAAATGTGTCTAGATAAAATGAACCTAGGAACTTTCAATGTAATCCTATTGGACCGACATGAAATCAGATTCTTTTTAAGGACATCATGTCTAGGGTTTTAGTATGTGTGTAGCTGTTAGGGTTTGTGGTAGTTGATGAGTTCTTGTATGTGCGATCTTAATAGAAAAGATCAAGTCTATGTGTTGTAATAGAGTTTGGATTTACTAAAGACTGAAGTAATGCTGAAATGCATTAGCAATGAGCTATCATGGATCTAACCAAGCAGACTGTGCTATTTGCTAGATCATTCACTTGTTGATTACTCACATCTTTGACAAGTTAGAAACCCTTAATTGGGTAGGCCCGGAAAATCCTTTGTAAATCCTCTAACAAGGTGATTCACATCTGTGGATCTAAAATCCTCTCACAAGGTAGTCTTTAATTGAACTTATCTCCTAACAGAGATTGAGATTCCTAATAGGATCTGTTCTGGTAAAGAACATTGTATGACCTTAACCGGTCTGGTTACTATTCTGCAGATAGTTATTTGTGAGTTTCATCTCATTGTGGTTTTTCCCATTTGGGTTTCCACATCAAAATCTCTTGTGTTATGGTGATTGTACTTCTGTGGGTGAATGCCTTACTTGCTATTTGGTTTGCATTTGTGTTAACCAGTTTGTTAGTTAAATTGTTATACCGGTTTACTGCTAGACTGATAAAGTGTTTGAGTTCAGTAATTTTTGGTATACTAATTCACCCCCCCCTCTTAGTATTCATCAATTGGTATCAGAGCCAACCTTTCTATAAGTCTAACCACTTGGAAAGAGATATGGGGGAATACACTGTGAGGAAACTTACTCATCAGCTCACTCAGACTGAGCAAGCCTATGATGAACTTAAAGTCAAATATAAGGCCTCTGAGGCAAAAAGAAGAGAGCATGCTGAAAAAATGATGGAGCTAACCAAAAATAGTTCTTCTGATGAAGAGGACATTGAAGCCCTAGTTCAAGAAGTTGAAAAACTGAATGAGTCCAATGCCAACCTAAGAAGGGAACTTGAAGGAATAACTATCAGAATGTGTCAAGAGCTTGAGAACCAGAGGAAAACTGAAGATCTGGTAAAAGACAAAGATCATGAGATCTCCAAGGTGAAGGAAGAGATTAGTGCACTTACCGCTCATCTTCATGAAAATAAAATGGAAAAAGAAGAAATGCAAGGTGAACTACACATGGTTGTTTCTGAGAATGCAACCTTGAAGGAATCCAATGTTGATATTACCAAATAACTTACCAAGTCAAAGGAAATACTTGCCAAATTCAATAAGAGCACTGTCAAGCTAGAGCAGAAGCTTGAATCAGCTAAACTGGTAAAGAATACCAATGGACTTGGTTTCTCTGAATATGAGGAAGGTGAGACCTCTGGAACAAAATATGGAGCATCAAAGAAACAACCGACACCAAAGAATAAAGTAAGAAAAAGTTCAACCCTGTTTGCTTTAATTGTCTCAAGGAAGGACACACTGCTAATGTATGTAGAAATAAGGCTTACAATAACTTTCCTTATTTTCTAAAAGATAAGCCTAGACCCAATGGATTCAATGGTAATTGTTATGCATGCAACAATTTTGGGCATAGAGCATTTGAATGCAGGTCTGTCATGCACAACACCAAAAGGTATCCTCAAAGGAGTAAAGGAGATTTTTCTTAACCCTCTGGGAACCAGAACCCAAACTGGTTTAATACCTATAATTATCAGTCAGGAAGCAGTGGCTATCAAGTGGAAAGTAGATTGAGAGAAACCTGTTTGATCTGTCATGGTAATGGTCACACTAGTGCAACATGTAGAAGGAAGAATGGAAACATGAACAATGGACCTTGGAGAGCACCTGGAATGATTTACTATCATTGCAACAAACCGGGTCATACAACAAGATTCTATAGAATGAGAAAGAATATATCGGATGATATACCGGTAACTCTAGAAGGAAAGATAGATGTTGAAACCATTCAAGTGGATATGAAGAAAACCTGGAAGAAGAAGCTAGAAGAAGTGATTCAAGAAGAACCGGTTTCTGCACCTAGTGTGGAAGTCACTAAACCGACAAACTAAGCATCAAAAAAAGCTTAGGGGGAGCAAACGGTGAAATATCTCAAACCCCCGACTTACATCGGTAGAAGACCTTAACTGGTAAGTGATACCTATCAACTGGCAGAAGACCAAAAATGGTAGAAGTCAAATTAGGGTTTACGCCCTAATAGTGGAGCATTTATTATGGTAGGTGGAGAACTTGTTTAAAAGGATTTTTCAAGTCATTTTTCACTTATCAGTTCTCGAGTGAAGAAGTTTTTTAAGCACTGAGTGACGAAAAGCGATTTGGATTGCGATTCAAAGAATTTTCAAAACCTTAAAGAAGAATCAAAAGCAAATATCAATCAGTCAAGTGTAGAACACAAAGCAGTATTTTAGCAACCGAAGGAGTATGTGGTGAAGTGTAATTTTCAAGCCCTAAATTTTGAATTACGAAAGTATTTCTCAAAAAACTCTTTTTATCATGGCTTTCGCATCACACTCTAGCCCTAGTGCACCCGTTTATCTAGTAGAATTCATTCAACGGAAGGCAAAATACAATGCCCTATCTCAAATACCCGTTGGTGTTATAGTGGAGGAAGGCATTTCTGATTACATTGACTATAAAATTGAAGACTTAGGATCTCTTGTAATCCATTCCCAGTTAAGTTTGTTCTACAGGAAGGACAAGAAGATTAAACCAGAATTTAGCATCCTGGAAAAGAAGAAGCTTCACAATACAATCTATTTCCTTGAAGAGTTTTCAGATGATCACATCCGCATCATTCTAAAGCAGAGTGCACGGTGCTAAAATGTACTTAGAGTGGACGCATGACATCATACCAAAAGTGATTCGTGCCGTCACCAATTTCTGTAATGTCAGTGAAGTGCCAGCCCTAAGGAAGATCAGCAAGATGGAAATGACCAAGCTCACTAGTTCTGTGAGTGACCAACAGGGAATGACCATCAATCCCATCAAGGATGATCTGGTCAAATATGCCTGCATGGTAATAGGTTACCATACATTTTATGCTAGCAGGATCAACTCTATCTCTGCTGTAGCGGTAAATGCTGCCTATTGGATGATCATGGAAGATGCATCATTTGACTTATGCACCTGTATGCAAAGGCAACTTCGAGTGGACCTAAAGTCGATTAAATAGGACAATGCCTTGAGATTTAAGTTTGGACAACTGTTGGTTGGGTTATTCTTCTACTTCCAAGGTTACTTCCCAGGAGTCGAAGATATTCAGTTGTCTGCCGACCAACCAGTTACAAAGCAAATCAAGGAAAGCCTTCAAGCGGTTGGAACTGGTTATCCAAAAGTTATGAACAAATACTTTGATGAGTTCAGATGGAAAATGAGCCAAAGAGTGAGAATATCAGGTGATATTGTCAAGAAATATGAAGATGACATCTTCTTCACCATCAGAGTTGATGAGTGCATAATGGAGGTGGTTGAACCTAGACAGGAAGAAGTGGAACCGATGGGATATGAGGTAATGTATGACATGCTAGATGGGTATGCCTCTACCCTACTCGCCTTGCCCCTTGATCCAAAGGAAAAGAGAACCGACACCTATTTGGAAAGGGTTACATCGGTTGAAGAACCATCAGTAAAAAGGGAAAGGCAGTGCCTTCAGTATCGACACCGGTTACCACAGCAAGTCCCAAAGTGACCAAGCGGTCACCAGCAAAGAAGAAACCGGAAGCTGCACCCGCCAAAGTCTTTAAGAGAAAGTAGAAGACAAAAGACACCACACCGGACTCAGAGGACACTGTGTTTGAAGAACAGCCTAAGAAGACTAGGCAAATGAGGAAAAAGACAAAGAGTGAACTGGCAACATCTGCACCGGTAAATATTGATATTTCCTCCTACAAACCTTGGACACATTGTTAAAGAACTATTAAGAATATTAGAAGAAAATGGCTTAGTGATTTGCAAGAATATTTTGATGATTTCAATGACAATGAGAAAGAGGAAGTTGAATAGGAAGTCATTCAATATTTATGTGTTAATGACCAATCGCCATCAGAAATTAGATCTGTGACACCGGATTATTTATATAACTCTTTAGATAACAAATGGCGCATTGCCATAGAGAAGGAACAAGAAATAAGAGAGAAAATATTTGCACAATATTTTCTTAATGTGTCAAATTCAAAACTTTATGAAACTATGGAAAAATACAAAGGCCTCTTCTTCATGAGAAGAAGGAGACTCTTGTTGCTAGAAGGAAAAGTTCATGAAGTGGTAAAAGATACCCACTCTCATGCCCAAGCCACTTTAAGGTTGCATCAAGTGGCTGAAGCCAATAGGAAAGATGAGCAAGAACCGACAACCAATAAACCAGATGAGGTATATGAGAGTGAAGGATAACAGGTCACTGATCAAATGGACCCTATTGATGTTGATGCCTTGAATGGTGAAAATGTCACTCTGGGTACACCATCAAAAGTGATAGGATAGGAAAAATGGGACAAAGAAAAGGCTGCCAAGGAGAAAGCGGAGAAAGAGAAGAAGCAATAGGAAGAAGAAAAGAAGAAACATGCAAAAGAAGAGAAAAAGAGAAAAGAGGAAGAAAAGAAAAAAGAGGAGGAGAAGAGGAAATGAGAAGAGGAAAAGAAAAGAAAAGAAGAGGAGAAGAAGAAACAAGAGGAAGAGAAGAAGAAGAAGGAAGAAGAAAAGAAAGAAAAAGAGAAATGGCAGGAAGAAGAAAAGAGAAAGGAAGAGGAGAAGAGGAATCAGGAAGAGGAGAAGAGAAAGGCAAAAGCGAAGAAGAAGTAGGAAGAGGAGAAGAGGAAGCAAGAAGAGGAGAAGAAGAAGCAGGAAGAGGAGAAGAAGAAGAAAAGGAGCGGAAAGAAGAAGAGAAGAAGAAGGAAGAAGAGAAAAGAAAGCAAGAAGTAGAGGAGCAAAAGAAGGCAGAAGAAGATAAGGTAAGAGCCAAAGAGAAGGAGGAAGCGGCATAGACCACACAGGTGGAGACCCCAAAGGCAATTGGTAGTCAAGCCAAATTAGCTGACATTACCAGTCCCATTGACCTCCAATCCGCTAATGAATCAGAGCTACTACAAAGCATTAAGCTTTCTCAAGAACGCCTAGAGGTGATAAGGAGTAAGAAGGAGCAAGACGTGATCCAAGCTGCAATGGACACTCTTACCAGTTTGATATCTAGTACCAACCTCCCCAGTATCAATTCATCTCTAGCCCAACTAAAACTCTTATGCATAGTTGTGGAGGACCAGGTACAAAGCCTAGAAGAGGTTGCCGAAGCACATGCCAAGAAGGAGAATCAAAAGGCTTTGAACACTGCCTTGGTGAAAAAGTTACATGAGCTCCGGTCCGATCTGCAGAAGGCACAGAAGGACATCAGAGATGCAATGGATGAGGGGAAATTTCTGCTCAGTAAGATATGTCTACCCCATCTATCATGTGATGATGTTCTTGCCTAGAAAGACAAACTACAAACTGATTTGCAGACATTCATAAGCAACTTCAAGACCCCATATGATTCCTTTACCGCTTATGGGCAAACCGTTCACTGGTTTCAACTTTAGGCTGCAAGAATTGATTTGGAGATCAACAACTGAACCAAGGATTTGCAGGAACTACAACTAGTTCTACTACCAAGACTACAAATACTTCAGAAGTGCTATCTCAATCTGGATGCCTTGACGGTTACTCAAGAGATGATTACCTTGGATGCCATGGAGGAATAGGTATCCCAGATGGAAATGGAGAGTGAGGTTGCTACCTCATTACTTGAGTCATGGTCCTTATCCATGAAGCAATTTATGCAGGACTTTAAATCAGTTTTTGAAAAGTTTCACTCTTTATTGTCATAAACATTTATTCAGCTAATAGAAACAGGGGCTATTCAGTTGTATTTTGTCATTGTTGGCAAAGGGGGAGAAGTATTTTGGTATTTAAAATTTTAATGCATGCTATGTATACTCATGTTTATCTCTATAAGGAAGTAGTATACATTTTTTTTCTACAAAGGGATAGTGTATATGCTCAGGGGGAGTATTTTTTATTATGGCATTTTTTTGTTAAAACACTTAGACATCAAAATTTTTCCTAAGTTTTGCCATCAATGCCAAAGGGGGAGATTGTTGGCATTTTTTATTATTATGTTGTGATTGTCATTGATGGACACACACTTGCTATGAGATCAATTTTTGTATGTATGAGTTATGCTCGACCGGTATTTGTTTCAAACCGGTATTATGTTATAGTCTTTAGACTATTGGTGTCTTGCAGAAAGTGTTTACCGATCTCAAGCAGCATGAGGACCTCAAGCGGTTCGAGGATCTCAAGCGGAACGGAGAAAAGGAACTAGAAGTAGTAGTTGTCATTTCCCAGTCTTCATTTCTGTCAACCGATAATCTGTTTAATAGTTAAACCGGTATTACTCTGAGTTACCAACCGATAACTCTGTGATGAGTTACCAACCGGTATATTTTTGTGATGAGTTACCATCCACCGACACTTTGACGGTGATTTTGTGTCATGTTACCAAATGTGTCTAGATACAATGAACCTAGGAACTTGCAATGTAATCCTATTGGATCGACATGAAATCAGATTCCTTTTAAGGACATCATGTCTAGGGTTTTAGTATGTGTGTAGTTGTTAGGGTTTGTGGTGGTTGATGAGTTCTTGTATGTGCGATCTTAATAGAAAAGATCAAGTCTGTGTGCTGTAATAGAGTGTGGATTTACTGAAGACTGAAGTAATGCTGAAATGCATTAGCAATGAGCTATCATGGATCTAACCAAGCAGACTGTGCTATTTGCTAGATCATTCACTTTTTGATTACTCACATCTTTGACAAGTTAGGAACCCTTAACCGGGTAGGCCCAGAAAAGCCTTTGTAAATCCTCTAACAAGGTGATTCACATCTATGGATCTAAAATCCTCTCACAAGGTAGTATTTAATTGGACTTATCTCCTAACAGAGATTGAGATTCCTAATAGGATCTATTTTGGTAAATAACATTGTATGACCTTAACTGGTCTGGTTACTATTCTGCAGATAGTTACTTGTGAGTTTCATCTCACCGTGGTTTTTCCCTTTTGGGTTTCCATGTCAAAATCTTTTGTGTTATGGTGATTGTGCTTCTGTGGGTGAATGCCTTACTTGCTATTTGGTTTACATTTGTGTTAACCAGTTTGTTAGTTAAACTGTTATACCAGTTTACTACTAGACTGATAAAGTGTTTGAGTTCAGTAATTTTTGGTATACTAATTCACCCCCCCTCCTCTTAGTATTCATCAAAATAAATCTAAAGAGAAGCCACAAGATGTACCAGTTTCCGCACCCAGTGTGGAGACCCCTGAATCGGCAAATTGAGCTTCAAAAATCTTAAGGGGAAACATATCGGTAACAATGTGTTGAACCCTCAGAGTATATTGGTAAAGTACTTTTATCGGTATTGGCTACTTGTCGATTGACAGAAGAAATGAAGTGGTAAAAGGTAAAATTAAGGTTAGTACCCTAATGGTGATGCATTTATTATGGTAGGTAGGAGCATGTATAAAGGCGATTCTTGTAGTCATTTTTACTTACCTATTTTCGAAGAAGCATTTTGCTAACTTGAGTAGAGCAACAAAAGAGATCAATCTTGCATTCAAAGAAATCCAAAAAGAAGTCTTGTGCAAGACTCAATAGTTATTTCAAGTTATCAAGAGTGGAGGTCAGAGTGGTAAAGCAAGCTTTGGAGAAGTGTGTTGTGCTTGACATCGACAAACCCTAGTTCGGAGTGAAAAGATATTTTTCATCGAATCACTCTTATCATTAGGAATTATTTAGACATGGCTTCTACATCCAAAGTCTCTTCCTATTCTTCAGCACCTGAGGAATCATTTGAATCTCTTAGGAAGAAGTTGAAATACATTTCCCTATCTCAAATTCCTGCTAGAGTCATTGTCGAAGGGGATGTTTCTAGTTATATTGATTGCAAACTGGAAGACCTAGGGTCTCTAGTGATTCACTCCTAGTTGAGTTTGTTCTATGGAAAATATAAGAAGATTAAACCAGAGTACAACGTGATCGAGAAGAAGAAATTCCACAATGCAGTATATTTTCTTGAGGAATTCACAGAAGATCATATAAGAATTATTCTTAGTAGGGTTCATGGTGACAAGATGTATCTTGAGCGAACCCATGATATCACACTGGAGGCAATCCATGTCGTGACCAGTTTCTGCAATATTGGAGAAGTCCCTGTTCTTCGTAAGATCACAAAAGCCAAAGTGACAGAGCTCACCAGTTTTGTGAGCAACAAGAGGGCAATGAATGTCAACACCATAAGAGATGACTTGGTGAAGTATATGTACATGGTGATCGGGTATAGAGTATTCTATGCTAGCAGAATGAACTTTGTTCCTACAGTTGCGGTGTATGCTACTTATCAGATGATCAAGGATGATGCAGAATATGACTTGTGTACATGTATGCAAAAACAACTCATGGAGAATTTGAAATCCATAAAAGAGGACAAGGCACTAAGGTTCAAATTCGGTCAACTACTTGGTGGGTTATTTTTCTACTTTCAAGGGTATTTTTTGGGAGTTGGTGATGTTCAATGGTCAAGTGACCTACCGGTTACAAGACAAATCAAGGAGAGTCTGCAAGCAGTGAGATCTACTTATCCAGAGACTCTGAACTAGTATTTTGATAAGTTCAGGTTGAAGATGAACCAGAAAAAAAGGATATCAAGTGATCTGGTTAAGAAGTATGAAGATGATATTTGTTTCACGATCAAAGTGGATCATTGAATAATGGAAGCGGTTGAGCCAAGAAAAGAAGAAGTTGAGCCTATGGGCTATGAAGTGGTGAATGATATATTCACTATGTATGCCTCTACCCTAATTGCTTCACCACTTGATCCAAAGAAGAAGAGGACCGGTACCTACTCTAAGAGGGTTAATCCTACTAAAGTACTGAAGCAAAAGAAGAGGAAATTTGTGCCATCGGCATCAGCACTGGTTACATCTGTTGCCAGTCCAAAAGTGACCAAGAGGTCACCAGCCAAGAAGAAACCAGAGGCTATTCCACCAAAGGTATTTGAGAGGAAGAAGAGAACCAAGAACAGAGCATAGGATTCAGAAGACACTGAATTGGAAGCTGAAATATTAGGTAAGAAGACCAAGCTAACTGGTAATGTACCTGTAACCTCTACACCGGTAAATTTACACATTGCTTCCTACAAGCCTATGACACATTTTCAAAGAACTATAAAGAATATTAGAAGGAAAATTATTGATATTCTAAAAGATTATTTTGATGATCTTGATGATACTAAAAAGCAGGAGGTAGAGAAAGAACTCATTAAGTATCTATGTGATAATGATCGGTCTCCAACCGATATTAAACTTGTAGTTTCTAATTCTTTGTATAATTCTTTGGACAATAAATGGTGCATTGTCATCGAAAAGGAGCAAACAATTAGGGAGCAAATTTTTGCTCAACATTTCCCAGATGCTTCCAATTCTGAACTATTTGAGATTCTTGATTGGTACAAAGGCACCTTTTTCATGAGGAGAAGACTTCAGTTACTTGGCAGTAAAATCTTTGAATAGAAAAAGACACTCATTTGCAGGCTCAAGAAGGTGTCAAGATGCAAAAGGTATCTGAAGCAAATTGACAGGCTGAGCAAGAGCTTGACCTATCAAAATCAAAACCGAATGAAACCTTCGATGATAAGGGAGAAACAATAGCTGAGAAAAATGATCCTATCGATGTGGATGCATTAGATGCTGAAGGTACTAGAGGAGGTAGCTGAAAAGGAGAAAGCTGAAAAGGAGAAAGCAGAGAAGGAAAAAGTGGAGAAGGAGAAAGAGGAAAAAGAGAAAGCAGAGAAAGAGAGAGTGGAGAAAGAGAAAGAGGAGAAGGAGAAAGAGGAGAAAGAGGAGAAAGAGAAAGCGGAGAAGGAAAAAATGGAGAAGGAGAAAGTGGAGAAGGAGAAGGAGAAAGAAGAAAAGGAGAAAGCAGAAAAAGAGGAGAAAGAGAGAGTCGACAAGGAGGCCAAGGAGAAAGAAGAGTAGAAGAAGAAGAAAAAAGAGGAGATCAAAGAAAAGGCAACCAAGACTCCCAAGGAAACCGAAGATCAAGTTCAAGCCAAATAGGTTGATCCCATCGGTCACAATGAATTGACTCTTGCCTATCTGAACAAATCTGTAGATGAAAATGAGCTACTTTGAAGTATTCAACTTGCTCAAGAAAGATTGGAGGAACTAAGAAAGAAGAAAGAAAAATATGTTATTCAAATTTCTGTTGATACTCTTTCAACCTTAGTCCCCGATACTGATCTTTCTGGTACTGATTCCTCATTGGCCCAGTTGAAGCTTCTATGCACAATAGTGGGTGATCAAGTACAATCATTGGAAGATGCTACCCAGGCTACTGCAAAGAAAAAGCATGCAAAGGCACTAAAAGTTGCATTGGTGAAGCAATTTAATGAAGACAGAGCCAAGTTAATCTATCAGAGAGATGATATTAGTTTGGCAATGGTTGAAGGACAAAAATTTTTGAGCAAAATCTGCCAGCCTGATCTATTCTGTGATGATGCTCTGAAGAAGAAGGGTCAACTCCAATCAGAGTTAAAGCAGTATATAGAGAACTTAAAAGTGCCATATGATTCCTTCACAGTGTATGAGAAGACTGTATAGACTCACAGGAAACAAATTGATAGGATTGATTCAGAGATCTGCAAGCGGACTCAAGATCTGCAAAAGCTTCACCTGCTTTTGTTACCTAAGTTGCAGATTCTTTAGAAGTGCTTTTTGAACATGGATGCCATAATTGTCACTTAGGAATTGAGCACTATAGATGCCATGGAGGAGTTAGTATTCAAGATGAAGACACAAAGTGAAATTTCTTCCTCACTCCTAGATACTTGGTCTATAGACATGAAGGACTTTCTGAAAAACTTTAAATTCATTTTTGAAAAGTTTTACTCATTATTGTCATAAACATATACTCTATTTTCATGTTATGCAATATAATTTTGGAATGTTTGCATTACTTTGTCATTGTTGGCAAAGGGGGAGTGGTATTGTGAAAAAAATTATGCAAATGGAAGTAGTACATGCTTGTAATTGTATGCAAAGGGAGTAGTGTATATGCTTAGGGGGAGTAATTTGATTATGGCATCATTTTTGTTTTGTAAGCACTTAGATGTCAAATTTTCCTAAGTGTTTCCATGAATGCCAAAGGGGGAGATTGTTGGCATTTTGATGATGTTTTGTGCTTAGTTGTGATTTTCATTGATGGACACACACTTATTTGCTATATGAGTTATTCTCAACTGGTACTATGTGATGTATTGTTCAAACCTATATTATATGCCATTGTATGCATAGTCTTTGTTTGTTGAAGACTATCGGTGTTTGTAGAAGTATCTTACCGGTCAAAGCATGATTGAGGACCTCAAGCAGTATGAGGACTTCAAGCGGTACGAGGACCCCATGTGGCAGCCAATCTTTTTAAGATCGGAACACTATTTTCTAGTTTACCAGTCTTTGTTTGTAAACTGGTAATTGGTATACATTGTTTTGTTAACCAGCAAACTTGTAAAGCGTGATGAGTTATTATCCATCGACACCAATGCGGTGATTCTGTGTCATGTTATAAATTGTGTATAGATGCATTGTACTTAGGAAATTGTAGTCTAGTCTCATTGGACCAACATGAAATCAAATTCCTATATGAGGACATCATGTCTAGGGTTTTATGTGTGTGTTGGGTAAGAAGATTAGGTCTTTGCAAGAAGGTATCTTATGACAGAGATTGAACGTGCGAAGGATAGAAGACTAAAGTAATGCTGCAATGCATTAACAAAGAGAAATCAAGGATCTAACTAAGCATTTTGTGCTACTTTCTAGATCACTTACTTGTTGATTACTAATCTCTTCGACAAGTTAGAAACCCTTAACTGGGTAGGCTCAGTTAAGACTTTTATAAATCCTCTAACAAGGTGGTTCATAGTTGTGGATTTAAAATCCTTTAACAAGGTAGTCTTTAACAAGACTCATCTCCTAACAAATATCAAGATTCCTAACAGGATCTGTTCTAGTGAAGAACGTTGCAAGACCTTAACCGGTTTGGTTGCTATTCGGCAGATAGTAGACTTGTGAGTTTTACTCACCGTGGTTTTTCCCATTTGGGTTTCCATGTCAAAATATATTGTGTTATGGTGAATGTGTTATTGTGGGTGAATCATTTACTTTCTATTTGGCTTGTTTGTGTATTAACTGGTTTATTGTTTAAAGGGCTATACTGGTCTGCAGTAAAATTGCTTAAGTGTTTGTTAAAGTTTTTGGGTATACTAGTTCACCCCCCCTCTTAGTATTTATCAATTCAATTGCAGGGTTGTCCTAAGAGTTTTGTGTTCAAAGTCAATGGGCATCATGGCTGATTTTCCATACACCATTTCAAAAGGTGTATAACCAGTTGTTGTTTTCCATGTGGTTTTTTATGCCCAAATGGCTTCTAGAAGTCTATTTGACCAATATTTCTTATGAAGAGATACTATCTTTGTGAGAATAGCTTCTAATTCTCTATTTGTGACTTCTACTTGACCATTTGCCTGAGGATGGTATGGAGTGGACTTCTTGTTCCTGATATTATATTCATTAACTAGTGTTGTGATTAGTGTGGAAGTAAATTGTGGTCCTCGATCTATAACAATTTCTCTTGGCACTCCATATCTTGTAAATATTTCCCCATAGAGGAATTCAGCTACCTTATTATCTCTTGCATGTATCATTTCTTTTTCTTCCACCCATTTTGTAACATAATCAGTGCATACTAGAATGTAGGATTTCCCATTGGAAGAAGATCAATTGGTCCAACAAAATCCAATCCCCTCTTTTTAAATGGTGCAACTAGTATTTGGGGATATAATGGCATTTCATCAAATCTGATGGGCCTACCCATCCGCTAACATCTATCACACTTTTTAGTATATTTAGTTGCATCTTTATATAAAGTTGGCCAATAATACCCTGTATTAAGGATTTTAAGTGTTGTTCTCTTAGCAAAAAAATGTCCTCCACATGGCTCTATCACACTTTCTAGTATATTTAGCTGCATCTTTATATAAAGTTGGCCAATAATACCCTGTGTTAAGGATTTTAAGTGTTGTTCACTTAGTTGCAAAATGTCCTCTACATGGCTCATCAAGACATGCATGAAGAATATCATAAGTTTCATCCTCTCGGACACACCTTCTTAAGACTTGATCAGGTCCAGTGTAGAATAAATAATCAGCAATCCAAGAGAAATTGAAACTTTTCTCAACTAACAATATTTTTTCCTTGGGAGAAAAATGAGAAGAAAACTTATTAGTAGCTAAATAATTTGCGATATCGGCATACCAGGGAGTGTGAGATTTTATCAAGAATAAGTATTTATCAAGGAAATCATCATCTATTGCTTCAGGACTATCCTACAATTCTAGTCTAGAAAGATAATCTGCAACTACATTAGCTTTACCTATTTTATCAACAATTGTAATATCAAATTCCTTCATCAACAGTAACCATCTAACTAATCTTCCTATGATTGAAGGCTTGTTCATAAGATATCTTATTGTTATATGATTGGTATGCACATATATTTGATATCCTGTAATATAATGTCTGAATTTGTTAAGTGCATATATGACTGCCAACATCTCCTTTTCCATGACAGTATAGTTAAGCTCAGGTCCCTATAAATTTTTGCTGATAAAATAAATTGCATTCTCTAAATTATCCATCTTCTGGCCCAAAACTACTCCTATAGCATAATCTGATGCATCTGTATGAATTTGGAAAGGTAATGATTGATTTGGACCTTTGAGCACTTGTGCCTGAGTCAATGCATGTTTGAGCTTCAAGAAAGCTTCATGGCATGTGGGAGTCCAATCAAACTCCATATCTTTAATCAAAAGATAATATAAAGGTCTTGCCATTTCACTAAAGTCCTTAATAAACCTTCATTAGTATCCAGCATGACCAAGGAACTTATAACATCCTTTTGCTTTGTGGGAACATGAAGGTTTTGGATGACTTCAATTTTGGTTGGGTCAACCTGGATTCCAGCTGTAGAAATGTGATGTCCAAGAACTATTCATTCCTGCATCATCATGAAGCATTTTTCACTATTCAAGGACAAATTCAAATCTTCACACCTCTGTAAAAATTTATTTAAATTCTCCAACGCTTCCTCAAACTCCAATCCATAAGTGGTAAAATCATTCATATAAATCTCCATGCAATCTTGGGAAATGTTTGAAAATATGCTAATGACTGCTCTTTGAAAAGTAGCTAGAGCGTTACATATCCCAAAGGGAAGAACATAATATGTATGCGTCCCCCAAGGGAAAGTAAATGTAATCTTTTCCTGATCCTCTGGAGCAATTTGAATCTGGTTGTAGCCACTGAATCTATCCAAGAATGAAAAGTATTGCTTCCTTGCCAAAGAATCTAACACTTGATCCACAAATGGTAATGGAAAATGATCCTTCTTATTTGTTGATTTCAGAGCTCTGTAATCTACACATACTCGCCATTTTCCTCCTTTTTGGGAACTATTACTAGAGGTGACACCCACTGACTATCTTATATAGGATAGATAAATCCAACATTTAACAATTTTTGCAGTTCCTCTTTAACTATCTCCCTTAATGCAAGATTGATTCTTATTTGTGGTTGTCTTATTGGTCTGCAGTCTTCTTTGATATAAATTTGATGTGTATAAATCTTAGGATCTATCCCTTTCATTTCTCTCTAATCCCATGCAAAATATTGCTGATGACATTTGAGAAAATCAACCAGTGTTAGCTTTTGAATTTTTGTGAGTTGATTATTAATATTCAAACATTAATTTGGAGCAACTTCTAGTTTGACAACAAGATCTATCTGAGCTGCTTCAAAAAGACAAGAAGTGCGGACTGCCTACGGCAGCAAGGTATGTAATATGTTGGTGGTTGTAGGAAAATATAATGCCATAATATATGATGTTAGCTCCTGTGATTGCTACTCCAAACCATATTGATTTTCCAAAATATTAGAAAGCACATATCTTCACCCTGAATTTGTATAGATGATTCTCTATTAATCATCATAAGATGACTAACAATGTTGACTTCTCCTTCTAATTCCTCCCCCATATCAGGCCAAACAATGTGCACTTGATAAAGTTGGGTTTGAGTAGGCGAATACAGGGCAAGAGTTTTAGTGGAATTTTCGTTAGAAATAGTGATGTCCCCTAATCGTCATCCAATATATACATCAGTTGTAGCAAGCCAAGGTCTCCGTAAAATGACAGGATATCCTCCCAATGTAGCTTTGGGGGATAATATCATGAAGTTTGTCAGATATTCCAAGGAATCTAGAGTAACCACAATATCTTCAACCATACCATCAGGTTGAATTGTAGAGCTATCAACAAGATGTAGGACCATAGGAGTAGGTCTGAGACTGGTTATGTTAAGTTTTGCATGATATCCGTAGTCATTACATTGATGGATGCTCCCAAATCTATTAGAGAACTCTTTATCTAAGTGCCATTAATGACTATTTTTACAATAGG
Organism: Cryptomeria japonica; assembly: GCF_030272615.1. Classification (NCBI taxonomy): domain Eukaryota; kingdom Viridiplantae; phylum Streptophyta; class Pinopsida; order Cupressales; family Cupressaceae; genus Cryptomeria; species Cryptomeria japonica. Next base: position 344,293,210 of record NC_081415.1, read on the forward strand.
ACTACTAGGGTCAAAATATTTAGGTATTGAAACCTTGCACAACAAAATATCAGCTAGTTGACCCATTACATGAGCTGTTTGTGGATCCTTTTTGTTCCTACCAGGTTTCTTTAAAATGCTTCCTTAATTGCCTTACCATATATAGGGAAATCCTTAATATTTTGGAATAATGGAATCTTAACACATATGTGTTTCAGCTGATCAATAAGATCAAAATATATATCCTCTTGTTGATTACTCTCTTTGGCTTGCAGCCTTTGAGGAAATGAGGGCCTTTTATTAATTGAAGGTGAATCGGTAGGCTGCCGATTTTGAGGAATTTGAGTTGTTGGACTCAATATTTCCTTTTCCTTCGATACTTTAGTTATAACTAGAGAGGACGGGTTAGGCGATGTGGTCTGAGATCTAAGGTGATATCGAGAGAATATGTTGGGTACTGAGTAGGATCAGTTGAATATACTTCATATTGTTGTTGGGGCTTGCTATTAGGATTTGGCATGGGTTGAGAGAGTAGCTGTGTAGGTTTAGATGGGGTAGCATTAGGAGAAGGAGGTGGCATTATAGAAAGTTGTTGAGGCTATTGTAGTGGTTGTTGATACACAGAAGATTGATTTGACCAATGTTGACCTCCTCTCCATTGAGGAGCAGGTTGCCAATTCCCTTATGATGGCTGCCATTGTCCCTAAGATTGAGACCGATTTTCTTGTGGCTTCTACCACTGTGGAGATTTTTTTTTTTAAATTTCCCTTGGCTTTGAGGGTTATATTAGTTATTTGGTGAATAATTGCCAAAAGTTTGAGCATATGGAGGTTGCCACTGATTATTTTGTGCATAAAAATTACCATTATAACTAGAAAAAGACAATGGATCAAGAGGCATACCTTGTCTTGGGAAATTTGGCCTTCTTTGAGAAACATAAAAAAGTTGTTCATCATCTCCATATATTGGTTTAAACTCAGGAACATCAAAATTTGCAACCAACTTACATCTACAGTCACTCTTCTTTTGCCTACAATATGGACAAAATTATGCAAGCATTGCCTCAACTTCCTCATGTTTCTTCTTATCTTGAAGTGTATCTAAATGAGTGGCTATATTATTTATGATATCCTCTTTAAAATCCCTCAGAAGATGATTGATCTCCATTCGTGACACTCCATTATTGGTTGCTAATGAAGACATTCCTAGCTTAGAATGTGTATTCTTCTTAGAAGAGGATCTAGAATACTTTTGAAAAAATTGGCCAATGTCATTCCATGTTGATTGAGTTATGTCTCCAACTCCCATAAGGTCTAAGGCATTCGTGTATTCTTCACTGATCCCTCTCAAAAATATCAACTTAAGAGATTCTTCATTTAAAGTACTATGCTTGGAATTCTTGACATAGAATAGAAATCTCTCAAGATAATCCTCTAGACTCTCATCCTCCTTTTTTGTCATTCTGAAGATATCATCTCGGTCAGTTCCTTGACAATAATATTTATATTTCTCAAGAAACAATCATTTCATCTCATCCCATGTATTGATTGTACTACTCCTTAGACTCATAAGCCATCTCAAAGAAGACTCTTTCAAAGTAGCAGGGAATATTTTAAGTCTATGGGAGTCTATATTATAGTCATAACTCCTATAGAGGACATCAAATTCAAACAAAAAAGTATTGGGGTCTTCTGTCAACAGTCCATAAAACTTAGGCAAAGAAGAAGTTGGAATGTCAGGTTAGCATTATCATGCAAGTCAGAAATGGGGAACTCAAATGTCAGGTTAATAGGTGGAGGTGGGGGATTGCCTCCTCCTGGAGGTGGATTAGCTCCACCTCCCATTTGTTGCATTGGTCCCTGATGAGCAACTACATGGAAAGGATCTTCTTCAGACAATCCAAAGAGAAAATGAAGGTTGTTCTCTAAAAGTTCAAATGCAGGATGGTTCAAATTGTCTGGGGCTTGATAAAGTGCAACAAAAAGGTTTACATTTGGTGCTTCATATGGATTGAGTCTTCTATGCTCAGGATGGTTAGGAAGGAATCTACCACGAGCATCTCTTCTTCGTCTATGCATGCATATTCATGAGAAATGTTTGACAACCAATTGAACTAACAAAACAAACTATACTAAAAAATTGAAAATTAATGACTATGACATGTTCTTAGTTTGGCATCGTCCTCGACAACGACACCAAAAATGTCTTCTTTGCCAATTAGAACAATAACTAGACTTAAAGTCTTAACTCAGGGATTGGTCATCCATTCTGAGTAGCTATCATTTCCATGACTAAGGTTCATTTACTTGTCAACCAAGGGACATATTACTTGAAATTGGCCTACACTGTTTATGGACTAAGTTCCAGTAAGAGTCACTCTATTCTACTGCAACAATTGAATCTACTAAAATAAACATGTGGAAACATAAAAAATGAATGGCTACAAGAAATTTAACATTAACAGATGACTCTAAATAAATAACTGTTATCTAAGTTCAAAGCTAAGAAACATTGACTACTCTATTTGCTTTGGTTGCAGGAACAGTCACAGGATCTGGTTACAGCGGTTGCAGGAATAGTCAGTTGCTAGAACATCTACTGCAGCAAAAGAAAACTTAACCTAACAATTACATAGGAATTTTCACCAAGTGGGCCCCCTTGGATGAGTGTATCCAGATCTCAAAACAGTTCTTATATGCTCAGAATAACACAGTCTTTATTCATCATCTCCAAAAGTTGATACAATACATAAATAAGATAAAAATACTTCTAACTCTGAAAAATCTATCTCTGTCTAACCTCTACGAATAGATGCAGATCTTTATTTATAAGAAAGTTATAAGAAACTTTTAACTACTTAGATCGTGCCCATAAAATTAGGCGAAAACATTTATTACAATAAGAAGAAGAAGTCAACCACAAAGATCGTGGGACTTCATTATCATGCGGCCAAGAATATAGCATGATGGTTTCTACTAGATTGTTGCTTGCTAAAGACACTCATAAATAGGTCTGGTATTGCCTCGCTATTCCTTTTCTTCTTCACTCGAATACCATCTTCTTCACTGTATTAAATGCTCTCAACCACCTCAAAATATCTCTTAGCTGTTTGCATGACATGGTTCTCCATCTGACTTAACTTGACTTCTTCTGCAACAATTTATTTACTCTTGCATCAAAGGTTAGAACATACAAGAACATATATATCCATTTTCATCAACCACAACATTTATACATCCACACATAAAATTATCATAGTAATCCACATAGGTATAGGAATATTTTGTCAAAACAATACAAGGTTTTGCGGGTTTAGATATCATTTAATATGCACACAATCAAAACTTTGATATATCCTATGACCTTCACATTGTCCCATTATGAAACTTAAAACACAAGAAAAACCTATCAATCATATATATAAAAGAGCTATTATTTTAGCTCATCAATAATGTTGTATTTTTATTTTCAAAGTTTGACAGTGATTAGTATAATGGCCATGAATTTGATGATACTTGCAAAAAGAATAATTTTCAAAATGTTTTCTAAGTTTCCTTCTTCTTTTAGGCCAAAGAAGAGAGATTAAATTAGCATGAAGAAGATCAGACAAAACATTATCTTGTTGTAATACCATATTGGAGTGAGTGGATTCATTAGACAATGGAGGAGGGGATGTTGACAAAGGAAGAGATTGGAAACTTAGAATTTCATTAGAAAAATGTGATTTCTCATGACTTTCAAGATTTTGTTGCACACATCAGGTAAACCTTGTCCATTTTATCCATGCGTATATGTTGAAATTTCTAGAGGAGAGGGTTCATTCAAAAAAATTAAAGATCCCCCATCATTATCAAGACATGTGTTGGAAGGAGAGGTGGGAATTGGTTTATAAGAAGCTTGGATAAAGGACACAAAAGGCTCCTTCAATGATTCACACTCATATTGAAGGATCTTATACCCATTGAAAGAGGGTGTAAATATTATTGTACCCTAATTCCTTTCTAGAGAAGCATCATTGATAGGATATCGTATTGCTGAAGGGGTCATAGTACTAAAGGGGGGAATATATCCCACTTCATCATGAGTGAAATTATAAGGATTAGAATCAACCTTTATTGTGTGAAGTTCATTGTTATATATGAATTTGATTGTGCGATGAAGGGTAGAAGGGACTTCTTTCATAGCATGAATCTATGATCTACCTAGAAGAAGTTTATAATTAAGACTATTGGGCATGACATGAATAGGAGTAGGTGTTGGTATTTTTGATGTTCATGTTGTGATTGTCATTGATGGACACACACTTGCATTAAGATCCTCTTTATATGTATGAGTTAGAGCACAATCGGTATTTGTTCCAACCGGTATGTTGTATTATAGTCTTTAGACTATTGATGTTTTGCAGAATGTGTTTACCGGTCTACAACGGCATGTCAACCCCAAGCAGTTTGTGGATACCAAGCAGTACGAAGGATTAAAGTGGCATAACACATTTTTACCAGTCTTCATTTTTGACAAACCGACAACCGGTATTTTGTATGAACCGGTAATACTTTGTGATGAGTTACCAACTGGCATTTTGTGATGAGTTACCAATCCACCAATTGTTTGACGGTGCCGACACACTGGCGGTGCTTTTTGTGTCGTGTTACTGGGTATGTCTAGATTCATTGAACCTAGGAAATTGTAATGTAATCCTATTGGACCGACATGAAATTAGATTCCTTTATAAGGACATCATGTCTAGGGTTTTAGTTTTTTTTTGTAGTAGTTGATGTTGTCGAAAGGGTTTATGTTGTTGCTAGGGTTTAAGGTGGTTGAGGAGTTGGAAAGAATATGAATGTGTAGAAGACTGAAGTAATGCAGGAGTGCATTAAGAATGAGCTATCAAGGATCTAACCGAGCAATCTATACTATTAGATAGATCAAACAATTGTTGATTACTCACATCTTTGACAAGTCTATAGCCCTTAACCGGGTAGGCCCAAAAGCCTTTTGTAAAATCCTCTAACAAGGTGGTTCACATCTGTGGATCTAAAATCCTCTAGCAAGATAGTCCTTGATCGGACTTATCTCCTAACAGAGATTGAGATTCCTAACAGGATCTATTCTGGTGAAGAACATTGTAAGACCTTAACCAGTCTGACCTTAACCGATCTGGTTTCTATTCTGCAGATAGTGACTTGTGAGTTCCATCTCACCGTGGTTTTTCCCGTTTGGGTTTCCACATCAAATATCTTGTGTTATGGTTGTATTGCTTTTGTGGGTGAATGATTTATTTGCATTTTGGTTTGCATGTGTGATAACCGGTCTGTCTGTTAAACTATTTTACTGGTTTATCTTTAGATTGTTTAAATGTTTAAGTGCAGTGTTTTTTGGTATACTAATTCACCCCCACATCTTAGTATTCATCAATTGGTATCAGAGCCTATCTTTCTATAAGTTTAACCACTTGGAAAGAGATATGGGGGAATACACCTTGAGGGAACTTACTCAATGACTCACTCAGTCTGAGCAAGCCTATGATGATCTTATGGTCAAATACAAGGCATCTAAAGAAAAAAGGAGAGAACATGCAGAAAAGCTGATGGAGCTATCTGAAAATAGTTCTGCAGATGAAGCAGACATGGAAGCCCTAATTGTAGAAGTAAATAAGCTAAATGAATCAAACTCCAACCTAAGAAAGGAGTTGGAAGGACTGACTATCCGGATGTGTCAAGAGCTTGAGAACTGGAGAAAAGCTGAAGACCTAGTGAAAGAAAGAGATTTTGGGATCTCTAAGTTGAAACAAGAGATGAGTGCCCTAAATGCTCAACTCCATGCAAGCAAGGTGGAAAAGGAAGACATGCAAGGTGAACTGAATAGTGCCATCTCTGAGAATGAAAACCTGATGGAAACAAATTCTGCTATTTCCAGAGAACTCTCTGAGTCAAAGGAAATACTTGCTAAGTTCAGCAAAAGTACTATCAAGCTAGAGCAAAAGCTTGAATCTGCCAAACCGGCCAAGAATACCAATGGACTTGGTTATTCCAGTCATGAGGAAGGTGAGACCTCTAGTACAAATGTTGGAAGATCAAAGAAACAACCAGCATTCAAAGGAAAAGGCAAGCAAAAATTCAAACCCGTTTGCTTTAACTGTCTTAAAGAAGGACACACTGCCAATGTATGTAGGAGCAAAGCCTACAATAATTTTCCTTACTTTATTAGCAATGTACCTAGATCCAATAAGTTCAATGGTCATTGTTATGCATGCAACAAGTATGGGCATAGAGAATTTGAATGCAGGTCTATCATGAATGACACTGGAAGATATCCTCAGAGGACCCAAGGAGTTGGTCCTGAACCTTTTGTGAACCGGAATCACAACCGGTCTAATGTCTTCAATCATCAGCCAAGAAGCGGTGGCTATCAAGTGGAAACCGGATGGAGAGAAAATTATATGATCTGTCATGGTCATGGTCACACTGCTGCAACATGCAGAAGGAAGAATGGAAACATGAACAATGGACCTTGGAGAGCACCTGGATTGGTTTTCTATCACTGCAACAAACCGAGTCACATTGCAAGATTTTGCAGAAGCAGAAAGAGTATATCTGATGATATACCGGTCACTCCGGAAGGAGGAATTGATGTTGAAATAGTTCAAGCGGGCATGAACAAAACCTAGAAGAGGAAACTGGTAGTGTTGGAAGAGGAACTGGTTTCTGCACCTAGTGTGGAAATATAAGAACCGACAAACTAAGCTTCAAAAGGATTAGGGGGAGCAAACGGCAAAGTGTTTTCGAACCCCCGGTTTATACCGGCAAAAGACCTTAACCGATATGTGATACCTGTCGCTTGGCAGAAGACCGGAAATGGTAAAAAGGAAAATTAGGGTTTATGCCCTAATAGAGGAGAATTCATGGCGGTAGGTGAGGATTATGTTTAAAAGCATTTTTGAAATCATTTCTCACTATCAGTTTTCTAGCGAAGAAAAGTTTTTCAAAGAGCAGAGCGACGAAAAGGCGATTTGAGCAGAGATTTGGAGAAATTGAGAAACTGCGAAGGAGATTCAAATTCAAATAGAAAATGGTCAAGTGGAGAACACAAAGTGGTGATTGAGCTACTAATGAAGTGAGGAGTGAAGGAGAATCGGAAAGCCCTAAATTCGCGTGTTTTTTAAAAAAGGTATTTCTCGAGTTCTTAAAATTTCTACAATGGCTTCCGCATCTCATACCAGTTCTAGTGCATCTATTGAGTCTAAAAGTTTAATTCAACAGAAGTCAAAGTATAATGCCCTATCACAAGTTCCGGCTGGAGTGATAGTAGAAGAGGGAATTTTTGACTACATAGATTGCAAGATTGAAGACCTAGGGTCTCTAGCCATCCACTCCCAACTAGGTCTGTTTTGTGGAAAGGATAAGAAAATCAAACCAGAGTATAGTATCTTGGAGAAGAAGAAACTCCATAATGTTGTATACTTCTTGGAAGACTTTATAGAGGATCATATAAGGATCATCTTGAGCAGATTCCATGGTGACAAAATGTACCTGGAGAGGACGCATGATATCACACCACAGGCAATTCATGCAGTCACCGATTTCTGCAATACAGGGGAAGTACCAACCCTAAGGACAGTTAGCAAAACTGAGATGTCCAAGCTCACCGGTTCAGTGAGTGACTCACGGGGCATGACTGTAAATTCAATCAAGCATGATCTGGTTAATTATGCCTGCATGGTGATAGGCTACCGGACGTTCTCAGCCAGCAGAATCAACTCTGTATCTACTGAAGCGGTAAATGCCGCTAACCGAATGATAAAGGAGGATGCATCATTTGACCTATGCACCGGTATGCAGAGGCAACTCCTATTGAACCTGAAATCAATCAAACAAGATAATGCATTGAGGTTCAAGTTTGGACAACTATTGGTTGGGTTGTTCTTCTACTTTCAACGATACTTCCCAAGAGTAGGAGATGTTCAGTGGTCTGGTGACCAACTGCTAACCAAGCAAATCAACGAAAGCATTAAAGCACATGGAACCGGTTACCTTGATATTCTAAATGTGAGGCCCCACCTCGACTCAGTCTGACATTTTAGTGGTTTTTATATTGAGACTATTACGGATACATTATTTTTATGAATTTTGGAATTAGAACTTATATGATTTCATGATTTGGATAACATTGCTATATATTGATGATTTATTTATATGCTTTATGATATAGAACACTACATGATTTTTGAATGGGATGAATTTGCGGTGATAAATGTTGTTATTGAATTTGCAGGACTTTACTATGATAATAGAATTATGATGTATTTTTAGTATGGATCAACATTACGAGAATTAGAATGAATTGCTTATGTGAAATTGCTTGGATAAAAGATTTATGAAATTGTTCAGATGTAAATTGTATGCAAGTGATGATGTGTATTATTATTCCTGTGATTTATATTATATGTGGTTATTTGAAAGTTACTAATGTGTAAATTGAGATGCACAGGAAGTTATCCATGTGACCATGGAAATATTACAGAGAACCAAACCTAGACCTATGTATGTTCGTAAGCCAGGGTTTGTCTATTTGGAGAGACAACACCCCGTTTGTGTTGTATTTTATTCGTAACAGTAAATGATGCATGTGTGTTAAGTGTTATTTAATTGATTTATGTAAAATCCACAAGAGATGATTTCATGTATTAATTTGAAAAAGTGTTTTCTTGTGTCACTTGACACGTGTGGATTTAAGTTTGAATTTTTATTTTTGTCTCTTGGTGGGAAAGCATTTAACTATAGCTTTTTCAATTAATGTAACGTGATGTCATAAATGCCTTGGGTAAAGAATCTTTGGGATGGTCAACATAGGTTTGACCCGAAAATAAACTTCAGAGGGGTTTAAAAAGGGTTAAATAGACACCTAGGGGTAGTTTAATAGGGTTTCCTAAAGCCCGTAAGGTATACCTAAGGGTTAGGGGTAATTTAAGGCAAGTTTCTACTCCCATGTGACCTTTTAGACACCCTAAAAATTGACTTTTCTAAGTTGTGCGAAAATTAAAATTAGAAGATTTGAACCTAGTTGTAAACCTTCCTTTTTGAATGAGAGTTCCCTTTCCCATTCTATCTTACCTTCCTCTTTAGTTTTTAGAAACGTGTGAGAACTCTCACAATGGGCTTCTTCAGCAAGAATTAAAAAATTTGTGGGTAATCACCCACTCTCCATTTTTGGAGACAAGAGAAATTTTGAAAAGAATAGATGAGATTTTGAATAGAGAATTTTGGCTAAGGGTAGGAGGAGAAGAACCGTGGAATTGGGCTGCTCATCCTGAACAAAACTAACCTACATTTGGGCAGATTAAGGTTGGTTGCATTCTTCTTAAAATAACTTTCTTTTTGCATGTGTTTGAAAGTAATGTTGGTGTAAAATATTTGCTTCCTTGCATGTTCTTTTGGAAATTTCATTTGGTATTTTGTGTTATATATTGTATGTGTTTTTTTGGGAGTCATCAAGACCTCTTACTCTTGGGAGAGAGGAGGATCTTGTGGGTGGTAGAAGTGACATCCCTTGAGTGAGAGACTCTTGTTATGAGAGCGATCACAAGGGATTTTGTGTGACCCTTGCTGCATGACTTGTTTGTGCAATGGGGGTCATAAGGAGGGAAATAAGGCATGAATGCCTTGGGGGGCATAAGGAATAAGGGGTTGCTATTCTTGATGTATTTGGTTTGCCATGAGGTGGCTACATGTTTTCCCATACTTGCAGTTCTCCTCAGGGTATTTGGTCCACTACCACCCTTAAAAAGAGCATCACCAAGGTGTGGTGTTGTGTAGCCGGGATGGGAGTGTTTTTGAATTTGTGTGCATTCTATCCCTTTGTGTTTGCATGTTTGTTTCCTGTCTAGGGCTTGGTTCTCCAAGCTCAGGGGTGGCTACCAGTTAGCCTAGGCTGGGAGGTGAGCACTCCATGGTCATAGTTTTGATTTAAAATGTAGGATTGTCGGGAGAAAAGAATAGGACAAGTGGAAGGTTGTAGGAGTTATTTGTTGCAGGAAATTATTTGCAAATGTAATTATTATTTTTGAAAAAAAAAATATCCTCATTTGTTGAAATGAGAGGCTAATTGTAAAATAGAAATAAAGAGATGGGATTATGTTATTTGTTATTTAGATGAAGAAAATATCTTGTTATTTTGCATAAAAGATAAATGGATTATTTCTAAGTTCTAGTCCTAAAGTTGAGGTTAAATCTGGTAGAGTTTTTTAATATTACTTGGAATGAAATGAGCTAAATATATTCTTCTTTTTAATTGAAAAGAAATTCTTTGAAATTGCATGCAACAGTCCACGGAAATATAAAAGTTTAATTTTGTGATTTCTTTTTTATCTGCGATTTTGTCTCTTATTTTAATTACAGAAAATATGAGATTTAGTTGTTGATAGATTTTATTAAAAGTTATTATCTAAATAGTTGGTGTAGAAATTGCAGAATCTGTAAATTTATTTATTTCAGAAAATGAAAATCACAATCTATTATAGTTTTTATTTAAATAAAATCTAGATTTATTTAGTTGCTAGTAAAACTATTAAAATCTAGACATTTATATAGCTGAAGATTGAAATAAAACACCCACAGTTGACAGTTTAAATGAATTAATAAAGTTACTAAACTCTAGTTGTAAATGAATCAGAAGTTTATTTATTCATCTATTTTATCTTTGTATCTAGGACATTTATGAAAGGAAATAAATCAACAAGAAAACAAATTAATATTTCAGTAATCTGTTCGAATACTTACCTAGAATCAAAATACTAGGATTTATTCATTACATGATTTCGGTCAAAAAATATATATATATATATATATATATATATATATTTATATAAATATATAAATTTTAGACATGCAAATTTCATGTATATTTATATATCCATTTATATAAAATACCCTTATTTAAATAATCATGAAATTTAAAATGTATATATACCTGCATGCATATAAAGATGCATTTAAATATATAAATATATATATATTATATATATATATATAATTATATTTAAAAAAAACAAAACATATAAAAAAAAATAAATATAAAAAAAAAATTTAAACCTTAGGGAAAGGGTGCGGGCCGGGCCCTAACCCACTGTGTTTTCACACAGTGGGCGGCACCCAAGGCACCGCCACTGTGTGAGCACATAGTGGGCGGTGCCCTTGGCACCGCCACTGTGTGGTCACACAGTGGGCAGGGCCCTTGGCACCGCCACTGTGTGAACACACAGTGAGCGGCGCCCGCGGCTCTGCCACTGTGTGGTCACACAGTGGTGCGATGCCACTAGGGTTAAATCGCTGCTTTTCCCCACCTCCATCTTGCGGACACCTTCACGTGCCCTGCCATGGCCGTCGCCCAGAAAACCCTTCGGCCCTGCAAAATAAAAAAAAAAGATAAAACCCTAGCTGGTTAGGGCTAGGGTAATATGTTCAGGAAATGAAGAAAAAAAAAATATAATAGGAAGCCCTAACCCAAAACTTGGGGTTAGGGCAAGCAAAATATGATAAGGGTAAATAATAAAATATCATAAGGGAAGCCTTATTTTATATTAAAAAAAAAGGGGTTTTATGAAATGGGTATATTATTAGATAGGGTTTGCATGGGTAAAACCCTAGGAAGTTATATATATATATATAAGGTTGTATTTACGTAATTATGTTTTATATAAATATAAATAGGTAGAAATGGTTTAAGTTAAATTGTTATGAAAATAATATTTGATTTAAATAGGTTTAAATGATTTAAATTAAATATTTACGAAGTTAATATTTATTTTTATTTTAATAGCTTGAGAAGTTTTAAATTAAATTAAATATTTCTAGATTAACTATTTATGAGGACTTGAATTTAAAAGTTAGGAAATTTAACTCGGTTGTAACTTAGGTTGTCCATGGGGACATATTTAATCTTATCGGCATATGTGCTTGTGAAATTAAATTTCCTTAGGTCGGATTAATGTAAGCACATTTTAGTTGTGGAAATAAGGCGTTTGGGTATTATAAGTAGAATGATAGGTCTAATTTAATTCGCTCCTTCCAAATATTTTAGAGAATTCTCCTTAAATTAATTTAGTGACAAAAATCGTTGAGACAATAATAATTTCCTTAGAGAATTAATATTCCGCATTTAATCTTATTTAATTTTTGAATCTTTGAGCTAGTAGATAAAGCTAATCCAAACATAGTTAAGACAAAACTTCTTGTAGCATTTTATATTTGTCGATTTAATGCTCTTAACAGTTATGGTTTTAAAAAAAAAAATTATCCCGTTCTTGCCCTAAATTTTGGGCATGACATTTTGATATCAGAGCAAGGTTTCCACACTAGGAACCTTACTCCACTTACATTTCGCTTTAGATTATTCAAATTATTTTTGTTAAATTGATTTTATAAGACATTTAAATTTAATTGAATTAATATTATTCTAAAAGAAATTAGTTATTTATTTTACTTTATTTTCCTCTTAGGATGCCTCCGACGACGCGACAAGCTCGCAAGCGCGGAAGGGGTCCTAGGCATGTGCGCATAGCATGCGAAGAGGTAGTGAGGGAGGAATCGGTTCCAGAAGAGAACCCAGGAGCACCTCCCAAACAACCAAATGAACCTAATCGAAACCTCTTAGAAACAATCCATAACCTAATTGGCATAGTTCAGGAAAGGATTCCAGCAGAGAACCCTCAGGTTAGAAATCAGGACTCTGGGAGTCATAGATCAGTTGATAGAGAACGAAGCAGGAACCCAGCTCCTATTCCTGTAGAGAGTCAAGGTGGAAATGAGCCAGAGTTTGTGCACATACTAGGACCACCTCCAGTGGTGGAACCAGTTTATTATGAGAGAGCTCGTCGGGAGCCAGGGGATCTTATTAGGGAGGTTATGTGCCTCCAGCCACCGTCTTTCAGAGATTCTACTGACGGGGTAGAAGTTGAGACATGGCTTTTGAGCCTTGAGAGGTGCTTTGTGTTGCACTCTTACAAGAGCAACTTGAAAGCACGTGTCGCAGTCCATCTACTGAGAGGAACGACCTCCACTTGGTGGATACAGGAGGAGTACAAATGCAAATTAGTTCCTGATACTCTCACTTGGGAGATATTCACAGAGAGGTTCTGGGAGAGGTACCTACCAGAACATTTTAGACAACATCGTATAGACGAGTTTCACAACCTCCAATAAAAGGGCTTATCAGTAACCCAATATGAGAGCAAATTCTTTAAGCTGTTGCCATATGTAGATTATCTAAAGGACGAGAAAATTCTTGTAAACCAATTCATCATAGGGTTAAATGCCAGTATAGCCGGGCCAGTTAGGATGTCTGCTCTAGAGAGCCTTCGGGTTGTCGTGGAGAAGGCACTGATAGCCGAGGAAATTTAGGTCAGACCACAGGACAATAGGGATCAGTTTCAGAACCAAAATCCCACACCTCAGACTTATGGATTCCAGAAACCACATTGGAAGGGAAATAACTAAAACTCACAGGTATTCTCCAAACCTCCTCCTCTGCAACAGACACCACAGAACTAGAGGCAAAAGCCTCCACAGTATCAGCAGGGCACCAAGCCCAAGCAGTGGCAGAACCAAGGATAGAGACGTGATCAAAGAGCGTAGGTGTCGTACACCTTTCCAGTGAGGACTCAGCAGTCCTTTAGGGGTGGGTACAATGGATCTAGTAGGACAGGAGGTCAGGGTTTCTCTAGGCCTCAGGGCGCCCAGTTTCAGGCACAGGGTGCTTGCTTTACATGTGGAGCCATGGGGCATATGGTGAGGGATTCCCTCAAGGTCAGATGGCAGGGAATCAGTGGATGGCCACTTCAGAGCTGATAGTTGGTGATATGGGCAGGTCCCATAGAGTATTCGCAGCGGTTGACAACCGCCAGGCTGAGCATCAGGCCACGGTCATCGAGTCTGCAGGTATGATCAAAGGTAACAATGTATCTATTTTGTTTGATTCAGGAGCTACTGACTCCTTTATATCTCCATTGGTTGTGGAGCATTGCGAGCTAGTGGCAACTAGACAGGGTGTCAGTTGGGAAGTGGAATTAGCTTTAGGGGCTAGAGTGTTAGTGGAATCAGAGGTTAGGGCATGTCAGCTACAGATTGGCAAGACCACCACTTTAGTAGACCTTAGAGTGACACCACTTGGATCTTACGGTATCATACTTGGTATGGATTGGCTTTATGCCCATAGAGCCAAGATGGATTACTGCCTGAAAAAGATCGAGTGTGAGGATGATCAGGGTTCACCCATAGTTATCACTGGGATTCAGAGACCTGTGTCTCTTCGTATGATCTCCGCAATGCAGCTTAAGAGGAGCATGCGAAAGGGATGTCAGCTTTTTGCTATCACTATCAGTGACAGAGGAGAAGAGGAAGAAAAGGAAAAATCGCTTGATGACCATCCTATCCTTAAGGGATATTCAGATGTGTTTCCTTCAGAGCTACCTGGAATGCCGCCCCGTAGAGAGATTGAATTTCATATAGACCTCATACCAAGAGCCGAGCCAGTTTCCAGAGCACCTTATAGGATGACCACAAAGGATCTTAATAAACTCAAAATATAGCTTGAGGAACTCCTTGAGAAGGGTCATATTCGTCCTAGCATATCCCCTTGGGGTGCACCAGTCATCTTCGTTAAGAAGAAGGATGGATCTCTTCGATTATGTATGGATTATCGGCAGTTAAATAAAGTAACCATCAAGAACTGATATCCTTTGCCCAGAATTGATGATTTATTCGACCAACTTTAGGGTGCCAAAGTCTTTTCCAAAATTGATCTGAAGTCAGGATACCATCAACTGAGAATAGTGGAGAGTGATATCCACAAGACCGCATTTCACACTAGATATGGTCACTATGAGTTCACCGTAGTTCCATTCGGTCTTTCGAATGCCCCAGCTATTTTTATGAGCCTCATGAATGGGGTATTCTGTACATTTCTAGACTATTTTGTAATTGTGTTCCTCGATGATATACTAATATATTCTCAGAATGAGAAGGAGCATGAGGAGCACTTGAAACAGGTATTGCAGTGTTTGCGGGATAACCAGTTGTTTGGCAGTTTGTCAAAGTGTGCTTTCTTTCGATCAGAGGTCAAGTACCTTGGGCACGTTATTTCCAGTGATGGGATCTCAGTTGACCCATCAAAGATTAGGGCTATTATGGATTGGCCAGCGCCAACCAGTGTGACAGAGGTCAGGAGTTTCATGGGCTTAGCAGGATATTATTGACGTTTTGTCAAGGGATTCTCCAGAGTCGCACATCCCATTACTTCTCTTTAGCGTAAAGGGAAGAAATTTGAGTGGACAGAGAAGTGCGAGAAGGCCTTTCAGGAACTCAAGAGGGCACTTACTAGTGCTCCTATCCTTGTTGTACTAGATCCCTCAGCTGACTTCATGGTTAGTATAGATGCTTCACTAGAGGGTTTACGAGCAGTTCTTATGCAGGATGGTAGGGCTATAGCTTTCGAGTCTAGGAAACTTAAGACTCATGAACTTAATTATCCTACTCATGACCTTGAGCTCGCAGCAGTAGTGCATGCACTTGTGAGGTGGAGACACTTCCTTTTAGGTCATCACTTCGAGCTGCATTCAGATCATCAGAGTCTTCAGTACATTTTCACTCAGTCAAACCTAAATGCACGTCAGAGGAGATGGATGGAGTTCTTGTGCGAATATGATTTTGACATTCACTACATCAAAGGAAAGGAAAACGTAGTTGTAGATGCTTTGAGTAGGAGATGTCATGAGGTTTACACCATATCTATGGGCATGGATTTGAGAGACCGTATACTACAGCACTTGCCAGTGGATGGATGGTATGCAGAGGTTGGTCAGGTAATACGATCTTAGGTTACTCTAGAGGGGAAATATGTGGATTATTCTTTGGAGTCCGATGGACTATTACGCCACAAAGGGCGCATTTACGTACCTTCCTCCAGGGGATTGCGAGAGTTCATTGTCACGGAGGCTCATAGAGCTCCTTATGCAGTGCATCCCAGAGTTAAAAAGTTGCATGCTGACTTGAGGCAGTTATATCATTGGCCAAGAATGCGGTAGCTCATTGCTGAGATAGTAGCTCGATGCCTCGAGTGTTAGAGGGTAAAGGCGGAGCACCACCATCTAGGTGGGTTGCTCCAGTCTCATGCTATACCAGAGTGGAAGTGGGATACTATATCTATGGATTTCATCATTGGTCTTCCTATGTCTTCTCGTCGCCATGATGCTATCTTGGTGACAGTTGACAAGTTGACCAAAGTGGCCCACTTTTCACCAGTCCTGACTACATTCACAACACCAGCAGTAGCATAGGTGTTCTTGCGAGACATTGTTAGACTTCATGGCATGCCTCGCAAGATTATTTTTGACAGGGATTCCCTTTTCACTTCTTCCTTTTGGAAGGCATTACAGGCAGCTATGGGCACTAAGCTCAATTTCAGTACAGCCTATCACCCAGAGATGGATGGTCAGACAGAGAGGGTTAATCAGGTGTTAGATGATATGCTTCGCATGTACATCATGGATCATCAGACCAGATGGGAAGAGTACCTTCCCTTAGTGGAGTTTTCCTATAACAACGGGCATCACACATCTTTGGGGATGCCACCCTATCAGGCATTATACGGTAGACCTTGTAGGACACCGTTGAGTTGGGATCACATAGAGGACAGAGTTGCTATTGGTCCTAAGATAGTTCGAGATATGGAATAGCAGGTAGATTTGATTAGGCAGCATCTCAGAGAGGCTCAGGATAGACTAAAGAAATATGCTGATGCAAAGAGGATAGATCGTAGCTACTTGGTTGGAGACAGAGTCTTCTTGAGAGTGTGACTGCATAAGAGTCCAATCCGTTACGGAAAGGGTTCTAAGCTTGCACCTCACTTGGTAGGACCTTTTGAGATTCTTGAGAGGATAGGCCCAGTTGCCTACCATTTAGCATTGCCACCTAGCCTGTCACGCATCCATGATGTGTTTCATGTATCACTATTGAGGAAATATATCTATGATAAGTCTCATATTTTAGATTGGGATGCCTTGCAGGTGGAGTCGGATGGGCAGCTAGCTTTGGAGCCCATTCGCATTTTGGCACGCCGGACGCTGGCCCTTCGAGGTCGAGAGCTAGACCAAGTTAGGGTCCAATGGGATTGTTATGATGAGGTTACGGCTTCATGGGAGGATGCAGCATGCATGAGATCAGAGTACCCCCACCTCTTTGATGAACTCTAGGAGGAAGTTCATGCCTAGAGGGGGAGGGTGTGAGGCCCCACCTCGACTCAGTCTGACATTTCAGTGGTTTTTATATTGAGACTATTATGGATACTTTATTTTTATGCATTTTGGATTTAGAACTTATATTATTTCATGATTTGGATAACATTGCTATATATTGATGATTTCTTTATATGCTTTATGATATGGAACACTACATGATTTTTGAATGGGATGAATTTGCGGTGATAAATGTCATTATTGAATTTGTAGGACTTTACTATGATAATAGAATTATGATGTATGTTTAGTATGGATCAACATTATGAGAACTAGGATGAATTGCTTATGTGAAATTGCTTGGATAAAAGATGTATTAAATTGTTCAGATGTAAATTGTACGCAAGTGATGATGTGTATTATTATTCCTGTGATTTATATTATATGTGGTTATTTGAAAGTTACTAATGTGTAAATTGAGATGCGCAGGAAGTTATCCATGTGACCATGGAAATATTACGGAGAACCAAACCTAGACCTATGTATGTTCGTAAGCCAGGGTTTGTCTATTTGGAGAGACAACACCCCGTTTGTGTTGTATTTTATTCGTAATAGTAAATGATGCATGTGTGTTAAGTGTTATTTAATTGATTTATGTAAAATTCACAAGAGACGATTTCATGTATTAATTTGAAAAAGTGTTTTCTTGTGTCACTTGACACATGTGTGGATTTAAGTTTGAATTTTTATTTTTGTCTCTTGGTGGGAAAGCGTTTAACTATAGCTTTTTCAATTAATGTAACGTGATGTCATAAATGCCTTGGGTAAAGAATCTTTGGGATGGTCAACATAGGTTTGACCCGAAAATAAACTTCAGAGGGGTTTAAAAAGGGTTAAATGGACACCTAGGGGTAGTTTAATAGGGTTTCCTAAATCCCATAAGGTATACCTAAGGGTTAGGGGTAATTTAAGGCAAGTTTCTACTCCCATGTGACCTTTTAGACACCCTAAAAATTGACTTTTCTAAGTTGTGCGAAAATTAAAATTAGAAGATTTGAACCTAGTTGTAAACCTTCCTTTTTGAATGATAGTTCCCTTTCCCATTCTATCTTACCTTCCTCTTTAGTTTTTAGAAACGTGTGAGAACTCTCACAATGGGCTTCTTAAGCAAGAATTAAAAAATTTGTGGGTAATCACCCACTCTCCATTTTTGGAGACAAGAGAAATTTTGAAAAGAATAGATGAGATTTTGAATAGAGAATTTTGGCTAAGGGTAGGAGGAGAAGAACCGTGGAATTGGGCTGCTCATCCTGAACAAAACTAACCTACATTTGGGCAGATTAAGGTTGGTTGCATTCTTCTTAAAATAACTTTCTTTTTGCATGTGTTTGAAAGTAATGTTGGTGTAAAAGATTTGCTTCCTTGCATGTTCTTTTGGAAATTTCATTTGGTATTTTGTGTTATATATTGTATGTGTTTTTTTGGGAGTCATCAAGACCTCTTACTCTTGGGAGAGAGGAGGATCTTGTGGGTGGTAGAAGTGACATCCCTTGAGTGAGAGACTCTTGTTATGAGAGCGATCACAAGGGATTTTGTGTGACCCTTGTTGCATGACTTGTTTGTGCAATGGGGGTCATAAGGAGGGAAATAAGGCATGAATGCCTTGGGGGGCATAAGGAATAAGGGGTTGCTATTCTTGATGTATTTGGTTTGCCATGAGGTGGCTACATGTTTTTCCATACTTGCAGTTCTCCTCAGGGTATTTGGTCCACTACCACCCTTAAAAAGAGCATCACCAAGGTGTGGTGTTGTGTAGCCGGGATGGGAGTGTTTTTGAATTTGTGTGCATTCTATCCCTTTGTGTTTGCATGTTTGTTTCTTGTCTAGGGCTTGGTTCTCCAAGCTCAGGGGTGGCTACCAGTTAGCCTAGGCTGGGAGGTGAGCACTCCATGGTCATAGTTTTGATTTAAAATGTAGGATTGTCGGGAGAAAAGAATAGGACAAGTGGAAGGTTGTAGGAGTTATTTGTTGCAGGAAATTATTTGCAAATGTAATTATTATTTTTGAAAAAAAAAATATCCTCATTTGTTGAAATGAGAGGCTAATTGTAAAATAGAAATAAAGAGATGGGATTATGTTATTTGTTATTTAGATGAAGAAAATATCTTGTTATTTTGCATAAAAGATAAATGGATTATTTCTAAGTTCTAGTCCTAAAGTTGAGGTTAAATCTGGTAGAGTTTTTTAATATTACTTGGAATGAAATGAGCTAAATATATTCTTCTTTTTAATTGAAAAGAAATTCTTTGAAATTGCATGCAACAGTCCACGGAAATATAAAAGTTTAATTTTGTGATTTCTTTTTTATCTGCGATTTTGTCTCTTATTTTAATTACAGAAAATATGAGATTTAGTTGTTGATAGATTTTATTAAAAGTTATTATCTAAATAGTTGCTGTGGAAATTGCAAAATCTGTAAATTTATTTATTTCAGAAAATGAAAATCACAATCTATTATAGTTTTTATTTAAATAAAATCTAGATTTATTTAGTTGCTGGTAAAACTATTAAAAGCTAGACATTTATATAGCTGAAGATTGAAATAAAATACGCACAGTTGACAGTTTAAATGAATTAATAAAGTTACTAAACTCTAGTTGTAAATGAATTAGAAGTTTATTTATTCATCTATTTTATCTTTGCATCTAGGACATTTACGAAAGGAAATAAATCAACAAGAAAACAAATTAATATTTCAGTAATCTGTTCGAATACTTACCTAGAATCAAAATACTAGGATTTATTCATTACATGATTTCGGTCAAAAAGAAAAATATATATTTATATAAATATATAAATTTTAGACATGCAAATTTCATGTATATTTATATATCCATTTATATAAAATATCCTTATTTAAATAATCATGAAATTTAAAATGTATATATATACCTGCATGCATATAAAGATGCATATAAATATATAAATATATATATATATATATATATAAATATATAAATATATATATATATATATAAATATATATAATTATATATATATAAATATATATAATTATATTTTAAAAAAACAAAACATATAAAAAAAATAAATATAAAAAAAAAATTTAAACCTTAGGGAAAGGGTGCGGGCCGGGCCCTAACCCACTGTGTTTTCACACAGTGGGCGGCGCCCAAAGCACCGCCACTGTGCGGTCACACAGTGGGCGGCGCCCTCGGCACCGCCACAATGTGAACACATAGTGAGCGGCGCCCACGGCTCCGCCACTGTGTGGTCACACAGTGGTGCGACGCCACTAGGGTTAAACCGCCACTTTTCCCCACTTCCATCTTGCAGACACCTTCGCATGCCCTGCCATGGCCGTTGCCCAGAAAACCCTTTGGCCCTGCAAAATAAATAAAAAAGATAAAACCCTAGCCGATTAGGGCTAGGGTGATATGTTCAGGAAATGAAAAAAAAAAAATATAATAGGAAGCCCTAACCCAAAACTTTGGGTTAGGGCAAGAAAAATATGATAAGGGTAAATAATAAAATATCATAAGGGAAGCCTTATTTTATATTAAAAAAAAAAGGGGTTTTATGAAATGGGTATATTATTAGATAGGGTTTGCATGGGTAAAACCCTAGGAAGTTTTATATAAATTATATATATATATATATAAGGTTGTATTTACGTAATTATGTTTTATATAAATATAAATAGGTAGAAATGGTTTAAGTTAAATTGTTATGAAAATAATATTTGATTTAAATAGGTTGAAATGATTTAAATTAAATATTTACGAAGTTAATATTTATTTTTATTTTAATAGCTTGAGAAGTTTTAAATTAAATTAAATATTTCTAGATTAACTATTTATGAGGACTTGAATTTAAAAGTTAGGAAATTTAACTCGGTTGTAACTTAGGTTGTCTATGGGGACATATTTAATCTTATCGGCATATGTGCTTGTGAAATTAAATTTCCTTAGGTCGGATTAATGTAAGCACATTTTAGTTGTGGAAATAAGGCGTTTGGGTATTATAAGTAGAATGATAGGTCTAATTTAATTCGCTCCTTCCAAATATTTTAGAGAATTCTCCTTAAGTTAATTTAGTGACAAAAATCGTTGAGACAATAATAATTTCCTTAGAGAATTAATATTCCGCATTTAATCTTATTTAATTTCTGAATCTTTGAGCTAGTAGATAAAGCTAATCCAAACATAGTTAAGACAAAACTTGTTGTAGCATTTTATATTTGTCGATTTAATGCTCTTAACAGTTATGGTTTTAAAAAAAAAAATTATCCCGTTCTTGCCCTAAATTTTGGGCATGACATTGAACAAGTATTTTGATGAGTTCAGAAGGAAGATGAGCCAAAGAGTGAGGATATCAGGAGACATCATCAAGAAATATGAAGACGATATTTGCTTCACCATCTAAGTAGACAAATGTATAATGGAGGCTATTGAGCCTAGAATGGAAGAAGTGGAGCCAATGGGCTATGAGGTGATGTACGACATGCTGGAAGGGTATGCCTCCACCCTTATTGCCTCACCGCTTGATCCTAAGGTGAAGAGAACCGACACCTACCTATAGAGGATAGCACCGGCTGAGGAACCACCAGTAGTGAAAGAGAAAGAACTGGCGAAGAAGAAGGCAAAGGCAGTGCCTGCAACATCCGCACCGGTTACTATTGCAACTCCAAAAGTGACTAAGCGGTCACCAGCCAAAAAGAAATCGGAAGCAGCACCGGCTAAAGTCTTCGAGAGGAAAAGGAAGACAAATAGAAAATCTCTGGACTCAGAAGAAACTATGTCTGAGGAGCAGCCTAAGAAGGCGAGACAGACAAGAAATAAGACAAAGAATGAACCAACATCTTCAGCACTGGTAAATATAGATATCTCCTCCTAAAAACCTTTGACACATTGTCAAAGAACTATCAAAAACATTAGGAGAAAAGTATTGAATGATTTAATTGATTATTTTGATGACTTTAATGATGATGAAAAGGAGGCGGTGGAAAAAGAAATAATTCAATATTTATGTATTAATGACCGGTCCCCTTCAGAAATTAGATTTGAAACACCGGATTCTTTGTATAAGTCCTTAGACAATAAATGGCACATTGCCATAGAGCAGGAATAGGAAATAAGAGAAAAAAATTTTGCTGAACACTTTCCTGATGTATCAAATTCAGAATTGTTTGATGTAATGAACAAGTACAAAGGTCTTTTCTTCATGAGAAGAAGAAGACTCCTGTTACTGGAAGGAAAAGGTAAGGAAGTGCTCAAGGATACACACACTCGTGCCCTAGATGCTCTGAAGATGCATCTATTGGCTGAAGCCAACCGACAAGCTGAGAAAGAACCAGTTATATCCAAACCGGATGAAGCATTTGATGATGAAGGAAATTTGGTTGATGAACTGATCGACACTATTGATGTTGATGCCCTGGACGGAGAAGATGTTACCCAGGAGATACCATCTGAGGCAACAGGTCAAGAGCAACAGGTTGAATAGGAGAAGAAAGCTGAGGACAAGAAGGAAGCAGCAAAGAAAGAGGCTGAGCAGAGGAAAAAGGAAGAAGAAGAGAAGAGGAAGAAGGATGAAGAAGAGAAGTAGAAAAAGGAAGAAGAAGAGAAGAGGAAGAAGGATGAAGAAGAGAAGTGGAAAAAGGAAGAAGAAGAGAAGAGGAAAAAGGATGAAGAACAGAAGCATAAGAAGAAGGAAGAAGAGAAAAAGAAAAAGGATGAAGAGGAAAAGAACAAGAAGGATGAAGAGGAGAAAAAGAAGCTAGAAGATGAAAAGAAGAAGAAGGAAAAAGAAGATAAGGAACAAGAGAAGAAGAAGGAAGCAGAAAAGAAAAAGGCTGAGGAGGACAAGGAAGCAAAGAAGAGGAGAGAAGCGGAGAAGAAGAAAGCAGAAGAGGTAGGAGAAGCGGCAAAGAGCACCCAAATGGAGACTCTGAAGGCAACCGGGAGTCAAGCCAAACCGGTTGACCTCTCCAGTCCTATAGATCTCTAGTCTGCAAGTGAATCGGAGCTAATGCAGAGCATCAAGGTTGCTCAAGAGCGCCTTGAAATCATTCGAAGGAAGAAGGAGCAAGATATAGTTCAAGCGGCTGTGGACATACTTACCGGTTTGATACCCGGTACAAATCTTCCCAACACTGAATCATCACTAGCAAAACTTAAGCTACTATGCACAGTAGTGGATGATCAGGTGCAGAGCCTGGAAGAAGCAGATGAGGCAAATGTCAAGAAAGAGCATTAAAAAACTCTTAACATTGCTCTGGTAAAGAAGTTGAATGAGCTCCAGTCTGAATTGCAGAAAGACCAAAAGGATATAAGGGATGCTTTGGATGAGGGAAATCTGCTACTTAGTAAAATCTGCCAACCCCATCTGTTCTATGATGATGTGCTAGCTCAGAAGAAAAAGCTTCAAATAGACTTACAGTCTTACTTGAGCACATTCAAGCCACCTTATCATTCCTTCATAACTTATGGGCAAACCGTTCACCGGTTTCGTATCTAGTCAGCGAAAATGGAGCAAGAGATCAACACACGGTCTAGAGATTTGCAGGAGCTACAACTGGTTTTACTTCCACGTTTGCAAATTCTTTAGAAGTGTTATTTGAACCTGGATGCCTTGACAGTTACACAAGAGATGAGCATAGTTGATGCCATGGAAGAACAGGTCTCCTAGATGCAAACAAAGAAAGAAGTGGCCACCTCCCTACTTGAGTCCTGGTCTCTATCAATGAAGCAATTCTTGTAGGACTATAAATCTATTTTTGACAAGTACTACTCCTTATTGTCATAAAATTTTATTATTTTTATATACGAAATGAAAACAGGGTTGTTAGCAGCACTTTGTCATTGTTGGCAAAGGGGGAGAAGTATTCTATTTTGGAGAAGTAGAGGGGAGAAGTATCTGGTACTTAAAATTTTTCTATATGCTTTGATATATGCTATATGCTTTTATATCTTAATGGCATGTTTTTGTATGCAAAATTGCTATACATTGTATTGATTAAGGGATAGTGTATATGCTTAGGGGGAGCAATTTTGCTAATGGCATGTTTTTGTTGCAAAACACTTAGATGTCAAAATTTTATTTTCCTAAGTGTTGCCATCAATGCCAAAGGGGGAGATTGTTGGCATTTTTGATGTTCATGTTGTGATTGTCATTGATGGACACACACTTGCATTAAGATCCTCTTTATATGTATGAGTTAGAGCACAACCGGTATTTGTTCCAACCAGTATGTTATATTATAGTCTTTACACTATTGATGTTTTGCAGAATGTGTTTACCGGTCTAAAGCGGCATGTCAACCCCAAGCGGTTCATGGATACCAAGTGGTATGAAGGATTAAAGCGGCATAACACACTTTTACTAGTCTTCATTTTTGACAAACTGGCAACCGGTATTTTGTATGAACCGGTAATACTCTATGATGAGTTACCAACCGACATTTTGTGATGAGTTACCAATCCACCGATTGTTTGACGGTGCCGACACACTAGCGGTGCTTTTTGTGTCATGTTATTGAGTATGTCTAGATTCATTGAACCTAGGAAATTGTAATGTAATCCTATTGGACCGACATGAAATCAGATTCCTTTATAAGGACATCATGTCTAGGGTTTTAGTTATTTTTTTGTAGTAGTTGATGTTGTCGAAAGGGTTTATGTTGTTGCTAGGGTTTAAGGTGGTTAAGGAGTTGGAAAGAATATGAATGTGTAGAAGACTGAAGTAATGTAGGAGTGCATTAAGAATGAGCTATCAAGGATCTAACCGAGCAGTCTGTGCTATTAGATAGATCAAACACTTGTTGATTACTCATATCTTTGACAAGTCTATAGCCCTTAACCAGGTAGGCCCAAAAGCCTTTTGTAAAATCCTTTAACAAGGTGGTTCACATCTGTGGATCTAAAATCCTCTAGCAAGGTAGTCCTTGATCGGACTTATCTCCTAACAGAGATTGAGATTCCTAATAGGATCTGTTCTGGTGAAGAACATTGTAAGACCTTAACCGGTCTGGTTTCTATTTTGCAGATAGTGACTTGTGAGTTCCATCTCACCATGGTTTTTGCCATTTGGGTTTCCACATCAAATATCTTGTGTTATGGTTGTATTTATTTTGTGGGTGAATGCTTTATTTGCATTTTGGTTTGCATGTGTGATAATCGATCTGTCTGTTAAACTATTTTACCGGTTTATCTTTAGATTGTTTAATTGTTCAAGTGCAGTGTTTTTCGATATACTAATTCACCCCCCCCTCTTAGTATTCATCAGTAGGAAATGTCATAGGTCCTACTTTAATAGGTAATATGACTATACCAAGTGACTCTCTAGGAACCTTATCAAAGCTACGCACACAAAAAGGATCGGGTTGAATAGAATAATATTCCTAATTTATCTTATCTAATAAGTCAACACAACAAATGTTAAGTGCCGACCCATTATTAATTAAAGTACCTCTTACCTTTTGTTCATAAATGCAAGGAGTAATCATAAGGGGATCATCTCTATTTTTAACCTCTAAGAAGACAATTCATCTTGTGAGAATGTGATATCATTTGGTTTAGAAGAAAGATGAGGAACCACCCTTTGTAAAGATTCTCGGATCGACTCATGATGTGAAGGAAGTTTGAATCAAGTCCCAAAGGGAAATATTAGCTAAGATATCATGAATATTCTCAACAAGATTAGGTTCCCTATCAATACATTTCTTAGAATGAGGGGGGGGGAGGGGGGAGGAAGGGAGGTGAAAATAACATTGGGATCTTTCTTTTTGGCACAAGCATTAAATGTGTGATATATTTTAGAACCATATTTTTTGTTCTAATTTTCTTTCCATATCACCTCTTTCACATATGTATTTTGCAACATGTAGGATATTAGGAGGATTTTTGGGTCTAGGCTTCTCATAACTAGAAACATGAATGGTAATGACTTTATTAGGTTCTTTGTTTTCCAAGGATACATATTTAGGAGGGAGAGCATCAAGGAAATTGCTAATAATTTCATCTTATTTCTCCAAGGTATCTTTATGGGAAAGACAAAATTTAGGAAAAGGACAAACATAACTCATTAATGCTTCATCTCTAGTGGGGAATTCATTGGAATAAGAAGAGGATCTAATATCACTACAAAAGGTAGTGACAATATCATCCACTTGCACCAAATTATCCTCATGGGGGAGGTACATTTTGGGAGGAAGATGAACATCAGTCTTCAAATATTTATACTTAGGAAGGAGATCTTTGAAAGAAGTGTTCATAACATCTTCTTGCACCAATGTGCCCTCAATGGTAATAGAAAATTTGGGAGAGGATAAATCAATATTCATCAACACTTTTTTCCTAGGTGGAGTACCATGTATGGAAGGTAAGGTTGAAAGAATTAAGGAAGGTGTTTATGATATCATCCTCTTCTTCTAAGATACTATCATGGGAGAGGCACATTTTAGGAGAAATATCAACATCATTTTTCAAATCTTCATCCTTAGAAGGGAGAGCTTTGAAAGAAGTGTTAATGATTCCTTTTGGCTCTAAAATATCCTTATGAGTAGGAGGGTTCTTAGTAGAGGGTGTTGGACATTGCTTCTACTAAGGACATATTTTTATCATTGACGTCAACATATTACTATGATTTCTCTGGTGATTGCAGATTGAGAAGATCTTATGATCTAGTTTGCAGTTTTGTTTTGTTGTATTGGTGCTTTGCAGAGTTTGGTATGTCCTTCGGTATATTACGGTGTGATATGATATTGACATAATATTTTGGGATATTGTTTGGGATGGTCTTGTGTATATTCATTTTAGATGGTTTGTGATTTGGTGCTCTGCAAGTTCTTTCTTCGTGTCAGTTGTTGATTGCCTGTATTCTTGAGTTTTAGATGTTGACATATGAAGATTTGATAGGTGGTGTTGGTCCAACTATTACTAATGATTCTAATGTTCTTGTTGGCATTTTCTAATTGTGTCCTATTTGTTTTGATGATCTACATTGATTGTTGTGTGAGTTTTTGGTGGTTTTCATGAACTGATGATGATTTTTGTGTTAAGTTTTTCTGGTGGTGTAGCATGTTGCGGTTGATCTTGGCATGGTTTTAGGTTGTGTTGTGTGTTTGGGAATTTGAATTAGGTCCATGGTATTTCATTTAAATCATTATATTGGTCTGGTGGTTGATCTTTGTATCGTGTGATGTAATTTTGTGATTATTAGTTGAGGGTTTAGCCAACCTTGCTGTCAAGGTTCATGATTTGTATATATAGGTGATATTGTCATGTAATTTAGTGATAAGTGTTGTGTCTACATTATAAAAGAGTAGTGTATGTGCAAACAATGATTCATCCTTCAACATTATGATTGAGAAAAGATTGGTGTTGTAGAGCAGCCATCTGAGCTTAACCATAATTGTAATCAGGAATTTGGAGATGTTATTCTTTCAGTTCATTCCTTCCAGATTGTAGTCTGAATCTTATTGTAAGTTAGTGAGACTTCCCTGAATGTTGTATCCTTCCGGGTCATTGTATTTGAGCAGTGAGCTCTAGGTAGTGTGCCTAAATGTATGTCCATTCCCCATTGTAATATTTTCACATACTACTTCAGAGTATCATCTTATTGTGGGTAGGTTCTCACTGTGGTTTTCCCCTTAACCGGGTTTTCCACGTCAAAATCTTAGTGTTGTGTATTGTGCTTTTAATTTTCTTATCTTTTTTACTACAATAGTTTATTAGATTTGCATTTGTGATTAAGTTTGTCAATCCAATGAAGACTGATTCACCCCCCCCTCTTAGTCTCCCTTCATTATTGTTGCCAATAGAGGGATATAGTGAAACAAAGGAGACTAATCCATTATCACATCTATGAAATAAATGCATCATGGAACTAACTAAATGAAAATAAAATGACAACAATTTTCTTTTTCAAATGATCACATATGCAAAATACATGATAAAAAGAGATAATAATATGCAATACGAATGCAAGCACATAAAAAATGATTGGATGAATCTAAATTTGAACATAACATGTGATAACAATCAGATCTGAAAATGGAAGTTACAAATTATGTAACGCACAAACCAAATTAACTAAAATAAATTAGGGTTTTTGTGATTTAAACCTCTAAATTTATATAATTTGATTAAAATAAGTTGTATGAGTGCAAGCCTGAAATTTAGAATGTTCAAAAATTATATCCAAAACAATTAATCCAAACTAGAGAACCCACAAACTCAAATTTAGAATAAAAAATTAGGGGTTTTTTAAAATTTTAACCTCTAAAATTTTAAAATTCAATTGAAAATTAAACTTGTAAATGTAAATTTGAATTTTAAATTGCATAAACACTCAGATTTGAGAACATAAATAAAAAATAAGGGTGTAACGAGTTAGGTTCACCAACTTGTAATGGTGAAAAT
This sequence comes from Cryptomeria japonica, assembly GCF_030272615.1. Lineage (NCBI taxonomy): Eukaryota > Viridiplantae > Streptophyta > Pinopsida > Cupressales > Cupressaceae > Cryptomeria > Cryptomeria japonica. Next base: position 344,321,854 of record NC_081415.1, read on the forward strand.
TAGAGTTTCCACCATTAGATATAGTAAAGCCTCTAATTTTACCTAGGGACCTGTACATTAGGGAAAGATAGGAATTAGATAGATCTAAACCTAGGAGGTTTGAATTTTGATCTAATTCTAGGGGGTTTAGAATGCACCTCTTCTTTCCCTTAAGTTGAATTGAATTGTTGAATTTGCCAAAATTAGGGTAAATATGTTGGAATTGATGTAAAACAACATAAATAGTAAGCTATAGTCGTTGGATTGAGCCATGAACCTAGATCTAAGGATTGTAAGAGGATTCAAACCTATTCCCAAAAGGAGCTCCTGATTTGTCTTGACCAGTCGGACAATCGCTCTAGTCCTCCGCACTTTTTGCACTCCAATGGGGGATTGGTTCATCACTACAAATAAAGCTTATCCTAAAGATTGCAGCTCCATATCTACTTACTACACACATAATGAAGGGGAAATAGGTTAGAAATAGGGGTTTTCCTAAGTCAAACCATCATTTAGGAAATTAACCTTGAATAAAATATCGCAAATACTGAAATAAATAAGGGAAAGGTGTACCTCGGATCTGCAATGATTGATAATGATCCTTTACTTAAATGCAATCACATATGTTGTATGAAATGGCATGAACATGACAAAACCCTAATCACACACACATGCTTGCATATGAATGTTGTAACTTGCTCCACAATGATTAATGAAGAATATGTAGCATTGAAGACTTCTAAAAATGCTTGATGATGCACACTTGAATGCTTGAATGATGGATTGCTTGATAATTATTATCGTTAGGATTGAAATAAATTGATTAATGTCTTTATATATGAGGATCTAGGTCAATTTACCAATTAGGCTAACCTCCAACAGACACATAGAGCCACCAAATTTATTTCCCATTGGAGAGATGGGTCTCATCCCTCCCTTGAAAATTGGGCACCATTAAGAGGGACCAAGGCAATAGTGGTGCCCTAGTCCTCCTCAACCAGGGACCAAAATTAGGGTCCAAGGAGGAGGAAACAGCCCCAAGGGGTCATTTGGCAAGTGTATGAGGCATACAAGTTGGAATTAAGGTTGTGAACGAACCCGAATAGGAGATGAGGGGGAGGTGCGCTAAAGTACGGGCCCAAACATGTGTAAATTGGCTTGGTGACAATTTACAATGCTATAGTAACAAACTTAGACAAGTGCACAATTATGAGTCTCAAATACACAAAAGCATGCCATAAATGTGTAGAAACAAGCCACAAATATGCAAAAACAAGTCACAAATAAGCAAATTCTTAGTCAATTGTGCAACTCATGAGAAGGAAGGGAAAACAATAGATTTGCATAAAAAATACATATATTTTCTTAAAAAATGTATCCTTTACACATGTTCATAGCTTTATAGGGTTTATTTACCTACTTAATTAAACTAGGTGTGATCTGTTATTCATTTTGAATTTCTAATTAAGCTAGATGTGAATTGTTGTTCATTTTAAACCCTTATTTATGACCAAGTCAGTATTGTAGGGTTCATTCATCCACTTAATTAAACTAGGTGTGATTTATTGTTCATTTTAACCCTCTAAATAATTGATTTACTCAATTAGCCATCAGAGAACTAGATTTATTCATGCAACTATAGATTAGAGGGTTAGATTCATGTATACAAGATAGATCATAACATGCATTTAAAGATGATGAAAAAACATAATAAATGTGCAGCAAAATCAATCAAATGCATAGTTAGAATTGCACAATTTTGGGACTCAACTGTATAGGTCTAGGCTTCAATTGCACATAAAATAGAATCCATATCTTCTCACCTGTAAACAAAAAACTTACAAATTCATCAAGTTCACCAAAATATCGACTAGGAAAATGGAATAAAATAAAACATGATATCATAGACGCTCACCACAAAAGCTAATATCATATAAATTTAACCTATTATGACAATCAAAGCTATCAAAATGAAGTATGTAATGAAATAAACAAAACCAAACTCATAATGAAACCAAATTCATAGCACTCCTTTGGTGACACTTCATTGTTTCTTCTTTCTCCTCTACCTGATGTTGCTCTCAAGTAGATGAGTGCACAAATATGACAAAGAAAAGGAAAATTGACAACATTATCATGAGGATAATTTCAAGATCATGGTTATGAGAATAAGGAATGATAGATAAATTTATTGACTTCCAAAATAAATTGGACAATTGAGATCAAAGACCAATCGATAGACAAGAACACACGTGAGGGCTAATTAAGTAGAGTGAAATAAGGAAGGTGGAAGAGTGAGGTGGAGTTGAAAGTGGAGTGGAATCAACATAAGAATTAGATAAGTGGAGAGAATTAATGAATATAATTTATTAATTCCTCCACATGTTAATAATTAGACATTTAAATAAAATGAATTTATTTTATTGTGACAAAAGGTGGAAAAGAATAAATAAATAAATGGTATTTATTTATCCTAGAGGAAATGTTAGGATAAGGGACCCAAATAATTAAATAATTACTTGACCCTAGAAATGGATTGGGACAAATTAATGCCAAAGGGAAAGATATTAAATAATTGATAAAATTATTTAATTAGATAGATGAGAAGAGTGACTTAGGTCAAATCAACAAGAGGTGATCAAATCAGAGGACATAATTAATTATTAATTAAATAATTAACATCATTTAATTAATAGAAGAATGACATAATATCAAAAAATCATAAATAACAAACGTGCAATATATAAGATATGGTAAAAAATCATAGCCACAGACATTAACCATTTTTTATAGTACACATAACTAGTGCCTCAATTCTAACAACTTTTCAACCAAGTGCACAACAACAAACAAATGCACATTAGCAACTAACAACAAAATTTTAAAACACAAACAACAACATACCATATTCAACTAAATGCAATTCTAGTAGCCAATTCATCCTATTGTGTAATACCAACCACAAGTGCAATCGATTGTTCAATACCAACAACCAGTTCAACCTACAATTCAATATGAAGAGCCACAAAAAAATAAATCTATACCAAAACATTGCAATGACACAACTTGAATATCAATATCTAAACACATCAGCAAAAAGCACCCTGAGAACTATAGTTTCTAATATCACAATCAAAACCCATTTAAGGGCATGATATATTAGCAAAGAGGCAATTCAAATAGAATGATGAACTTCCAAAACTATCACCTTTATATGTGATGACACAACAAATTAAAAAAATGACATTGCAAGTAAAATCCTTGCAAACCAAAGGAATGGAAAATGGTTATACATAGCAGGATATATGCCCCAATCCATTTGATAAAATTTTGTATATGTCTCCCTTTCCTAAGAATTTTGAGATACCAAAGTTTAATAAATACAAAGGAAAACGAGACCCCATAGACCACATTAGGGAATTTTATGCATCTTGTATATAGGTTGCTTATGATGACACATACTTTATGCATCTTTTCCCTTGGAGTCTCTTAGCACAAGCAATGGATTGGTATGCTCAATTGCCTAGAAACATAAAAATCATGGAATGAATTAGCTAAAAATTTCCTCGCTCATTTCGCTTTCAATATTAACAATGAGGTCACTATGATAGACTTGTGTAACACAAAGCAAAAGATGCATGAACCTTTCGTAACATTTTTGCAACAATGGTGCAACTTGTTCAGTCGATGCCCTTTTGACATTCCTGAAGAGAAACAAGTGAACTTATTCATTGAGAATTTCATACTAGAGTTGATGTATGAACTAAAAATCAAAAGTCCTAGTACAACTGAAAAACTCACTAAAAAGGGGACAAACATTAAAAGAGGTCTCATTCGAAAGGGAATTATTAGGGTTTACAAAGACAATAATAACAATATGAATAGTGTGAATGATAAGAGAAAGTTTTGGTCTTGAAATAAAAATGCCACAAATGATGGAGTTGTGGATGCAATAACAATCAGTAATATGCAAGCCAAAATCACTCTCAAAGGACCAACAAGGCCAAATACTCAAATACCCAGTCAACCTCAATAAAAAAATCAAGCAATGAATGTGATTTAACAAAACCAATAAAATAGACCTCTTGGACATAAGAATGCACCTCCGAAATAGTTTACACCATTGGGAGAGCCTATTGAATCAATTTTTAAACAAATGCCATAATCAAATTTTGTCCAATTGCCTAAAATAAGAAATGAACCCTTAGTCAAACCCAAATTATGGAATGATAATGACTATTGTGAGTATCATTGTACAAATAGGAACAAGACTACTTCATGCTTTATATTAAAATACCTCAAACAAGACCTAATTGACCAAGGCATAATTGAAGTGGAACCTCTCACAGGATCATCCAATGTTGATCACACAATTTTAAAAACTCCATCACTTGATCATGGGAAGGGAAAAGCCTCTAGTTTGAACTCTAAACCAAAAGATAGTGTGAATTATACCAAAGCTCCTCACAAATACACAATAAATTGTATCTAAGTGTCAGATATTCATATGTCTACTATAAATAACAAAGAGCAAAATCCCCAATGTGCAATAGCCATCTGATGATCTAAAATCACTTTGCAAGGAGCTCCTCCAATGTTGCAAGCAACTAATCAATAAATTTTCCTTGATCATCCAAGACACCAATGCAAATTCCCTTCCTTAGGTTGTTGTACATATCCCGCACACACAAAGCTATCCTACATAAATCCTTGCAAGTCCATGGTTCCTACAGACATAAATGTTGATCAATTTTAATCCATGATAGGTCATCTTGTTGACACTCAACAAGTTGTCTTCACTAAAAATGATATCCCCATGATAAACCCAACCATAATGATCCCTTACATTTGAAGGTCTCTGTCCATAATTGCAAAATGAGATGAGTCTTGATAGATGGTGGAGCAAGGATCAATATCTGCACCTTGAGAGATATAATAGCTCTCAGATTATCTAAAGATGACATAGATGCTTCTAGCAAAATAATAATAAAGGCCTATGATGATGTAGAACATACTTCTAGAGTAGTCATCATATTGCCCATCCAAATTGGTCTAGCTATATAATACACATCGTTACAAGTCTTGGACCTAGATCTACCCTATAACATGATCCTTGGCCATCCCTGGATCCATGAAATGAAGGTGATACCGTTAACTTACCATCAACTAAAATCTGGTTATGAAATTTTGTCATTGATGGATGATTTTTTGGGCTACAATTAGATAAGAATAGCCCTTGAAGATCAACACAAAACAACCTTCACCCGTGCATGGAGAACGTAATTTTGGAACGTGATGTCATTTGACCTTAAAAATGTCAAAGCTACCAATCAAAGGGAAATGACAACAATCTTTCATGATATTATGTATACATTGATGGAGGATTGTGTAGATGACTTGTTATGCAAATTAGTCACCAAAGATAGTTATCTAGGTATCCTAGATATGATCTCTACTAGAATGGAGAAATAAAAGCTTTGTCTAAACCATCAAAAGAGTGCCTTTGGGGTAATATCAGAAAACTTAGGCTGTATTGTTTCTTATTGAGGCATTGTACAAGACCCAACAAAAGTGAAAGTGATAATGGATATGCCTTCACCCTCAAATTTAACACAACTGAGAAGTCTTCAAGGAAAACTAAAATCTATTCAGAGATTAATTGCACAATTGGCTAACAAATGTCACCTCTTCCAATATTTTCTTCACAAGGGTGTAACTTTCAGATGGAATGACCAATGTCAACAAGCATTGCAACAACTTAAGGATTAACTGCTATCTCTTCTAGTCCTAATGCCTCTAATTGAAGGCAAGCCCATTCATTTTCTATATCTTTGCAACAACAAAAACACTAGGATCTCTCTTAGCACAAAATAATGAAGAAGGAAAGGAGATATCAATATATTATATCAGCCAAACACTTGTTGGCTATGAGTTTAATTATACCCCCATTGAGTGTGCATGTCTAGCAGTTGTCTTTGTTGTTCAAAATCTTAGACACTATATGTTGAATCACGAGACAATGTTGGTAGAAAAAATAGATCCATTAAAATAGTTACTCAACAAAGAAACTCTCATGAGGTGATTAGCTAAATGGGTAATGATTTTGAGCGATTTTGACATTGAATACTTGGACCGAAAAAGTAATAAAAGGGAAAAACATAGCAGATTGACTTGCAGATGCCTGAGTTCAAGATGATCACCTTTTGTTATCTAACTTTCTAGATGAGTCAAGGTTTATCATCACATCCTCTACTAAGTGGTAACTTTTCTTTGATGGTTGACACACAAGAAATGGTTCAAGGTGTGTAATATTCAGGCAACTAAGGGGGAGGGGATGAATTAGTTGATAACTTAAATCAATTTCTTTTATTCTTTTCACATTCAAACCAAATAATAGAATTAATTGAGACAAATTTAACATGAAAACATAAACATACAACAAATCTCACAATGAAAACTAGATATGATGTGGAAAACCCAAGAAGGGAAAAACCACAGAGAATCTTAGTTCTCAATATAAAACACTAGTTAAGGGGACACCAGTTATAATTTTTACAAAGGGTGGCTCACTACCAAAATGCTCACTACATGGGGATCACTGGCCAAAAAAAGGCTCACTACTGAAGAAAGAGATAAATAAAGAAAGATTTCACCACTGAAACGTAATCTACAAAACCAGACTGCTTTTGGTGCCTCAATACCAATACAGTCTCACATATCACCACCAATCAGACCTTTCCTTTCTAGTTTTGCATATCTTCAATAACAATGTCACACTTTTTCATGCTAACTTGTCTATATCATTCTCATATATATATATTGTCTCTGGGAAGCATAATCTTCCAAGTTAGTCAAGATAGAGATCTAAAATAGGTCAACACTAATCATTCTAGTGGTGGGAAGGAATGATAAGTAGACCATACCACAACACACATCAATAGTCAGATCAACACGTTACAACCATCACAAATTTTGAACCCAAAATATGAATCAGATGCTATGCCAAAGCTACTACACATCCTTGAATTCCAAACTTAATCTGAACCCAAACATCATTGCCCAAATCACCAAAAATAATAATGGAACCAAGATACACATGAATACCATTGATCAATACCATATATGATAACCAACACATCTGATCCATCAACACATCATCTATGTTGAAACACATCTTCTAGAGCATCAAATATTTTGGGAACACATATTTCGGTCACCAACACCAAGAACATCAGAGACATCAATGACAATGAACCATAATCATCAACAACATATCTAAAACAATCTCCCCCTTTGTCATTGATGACAACATCCATCGACAACAAATACATGGCACTCTTTGTAAACTCTGTAACTATTTGAATCTCTCATAATCTCTCCCCCTTTGACATCAAGGATAAAGGTGGGCATAGGTCCCCCTAAGAAACTTACTCCTACTCCCCTTATGAAGAAGCACCAAAGTATTAGTCCAAATAAAAATATGCAAGTTGTTCACTGGACCAATGCACAACCAAATGTACATTAGTTCACACTAGGGAGGGGTAATACCCCTAAATTCTATTGGAGATACTCAAAAGTATCTTTACACAATGCCTTAGTGAGGATTTTTGCAATCTTCTCTTTTGTAGGTACATACTCAAGCTTTACTTCATTATCCAACACCTTTTCTCTCAAGAAGTAATACCGAATGGATATGTGCTTTGTTATGGAATGTTGTACCCAATTTTTAGAAATGTTTATTGCACTAGTGTTATGACACATAATAGAGATATGTTCATTGAAATTTACACCAATACCCTTAAAATTCTGCTTCATCCATAAAATCTATGTGCAACATGAAGATACCACAATTTATTTTGCTTCAGTTGTAGATAAAGAGACACAATGTTGCTTCTTACTTGACCAAGCAACTAACTAGGAGCCAAGAAAGAATGCTCCACCACTTGTACTTTTCTTGTCATCAACACTTCTGGCCCAATCTGCATTAGTATAAGCTGTGAGGGGCAAATATGAATTTCTAGGGTACCATAGACCAAATTCCTCTATTCCCTTTAGATATCTGAAAATTCTTTTCACTGCGACAACATGTGATTCTTTTGATTCTTGCTGAAATCTAGCCGCCAAACAAAATGCATACATGATATCTGGTCTACTAGTATTCAAATATAATAGTCCTCCAATCATTGATCTATATTGACTTGCATCTACTTTAGAAGACTTATCATCTTTTGTCAATTTGCATCTGGTGGTCATAGGTGTACACACTGGTTTGGAGTTCTCTAACCCAAATTTCTTCAACAATTCCTTAATGTATTTAGATTGAGAAATGAAAATTCCTTTATCATTCTGATTTACTTGCGAACCAAGAAATAAATTTAGCTAACCAATCATGGACATCTCAAATTTCTTTTGCATCTCATTAGAAAATTTTCTACACATACCTTCATTTCCTCCAAAAATTATATCAACATACACTACAACAATTAAGATTTTGCTTGAATCAGTTTTGAAATATAAATAATTGTTAGCCAAACCCTTCTAAAAACCTTGATCAATCAAGTATTTATCTAGCCTTCCATACCAAGATCTAGGGGCTTGTTTCAATCCATACAGGACCTTCTTCAATCTACATACAGTGTTTGAATCATATTTCAACTTAAATCCTTTGAGTTGTTCAATCTAAACTTCTTCTCTCAATTCTCCATTTAAAATTTTTGATTTCACATCCATCTGATAAACTTTGAAATCCTTAAAAGATGCAAAAGCCAAAAACATCTAGATTGCCTCCATTCGAGCAACTGAGGCATATGTCTCCTTAAATTCAATGCCTTCAATCTAAGTATAACCTTTGCAAGTTATTAGCCTTTCTTTATTTCTCACAACCTTTCCATCTACTTCTAGCTTGTTCTAGAATACCCACTTTGTTCCAATCACATTCTTATCTATTGGTCTATTAACTAATTCCCATGTCTGATTCTTCTCAATCTAATCCATCTCTTCTTTCATTTTCTTCATCCAGTTCTGATCATTGCAAGCTTCTTCTACTAATTTTGGTTCAATCTCTAAAAGTAAACATAACAGGACTTGTTCTTGAGTTACTTTGCTTCTTGTGATGACACCTTTGTTTTTATCTCCAATAATATGATCCATTGAGTGATTCTTTTGAACATAACTTGGGGTCTTAGATGTAGTGTCAGAGTTTCCTTTTCTTCTTCTCCTTCTCTGATCTTCTCTTCCCTTTTTCTGGTAGTCGATTCATTAGATTCATAACTTGCCAATTTGTCAAACTCTTTAAAAATGTCTTCATCAACTTTTACATGTGCGCTTTCAACAATCTTGTTCAGCCTATTGTTGTAACACCGGTATTCCTTGCTCCTTGTAGAGTATCCTAGGAATATACCTTCATCAACTCCACTGTTAGATTTTCCAAGATTATCCTCATCTCTCTGGATGTAGAAATTGCTTCCAAATACCTTAAAATATTTCAATGTCAAATTTCTACAATGCCATAACTCATAAGATATCTTTCCATGTCTTTTCCAGTATAGAATTTTGTTAAGAGTGTAGGCTATAGTATGAATTGATTCTCTCTAATAAACTTCTAGGAGTTTTTCTCCTTTTCAATCATTGTTTTACCTACCTCTTAAATAGTTCGGTTCATCCTTTCCACTACACCATTCTATTGAGGTGTTCTCAGGGTAGACAATTGTCTTCTAATACCATGTTTCTCACAAAAGTTGCTAAACTCATCAGAAGTAAATTATCCTCCTCTTTCAGATCTCAAACACTTAATCTTTCTGTCAACTTCATTTTCAACTTTAGCCTTAAATATTTTGAATTTCTTTAATGGTTATGACTTCTCTCTAAAAAATGAAACCCATGACATTCTAGAATAATCATCAATAAAAAACATGAAATAATTATCACCTTGTATACTCCTTGTTATGGTCAGACTACATAGGTCTGTATGCACTAAATCCAACAATATGATGGATGAATGCCCCTTTCCTCTGTATGTTCCTTTCGTTTGCTTCCCAAGTCCCAACTTGACATTTTTTGCAAATATTGTTATCCGGTTTGGTTAGCCTCGATAAATGTCTCACTGCACTTGATGAACTAATCTTCACTAAGTTATCAAAATTGATATGGCATATCCTTTGGTGCTAGAGCCAACTATCATTGATCTGAGATAACAAACAATGCATAGCTCATTCTAGAATATACATGTTTCCACCAGTCCTTTTCCCTGCTACAATAACAATTATAGATCCTTTTCGGATCTCACAACCATCATCCTAAAAAATAACATTGTAACCATCTTGTTAGACCCAACCAATGCTGAGAGGGGAGGGGTGAATCAGTACTATACCAGTTAATTCAGATTTATCCTTCAATCAATGTTTCTACTCAAACTTAGAACTTATCTGAATAAGAAACATTAATAAGAAACATGCACACATAAAGTCAATCACACATGAACACCAATGTTTATCTTGTGGAAACCCAAATGGGAGAAAAACACAATGTGAGTAGAAACTCACAAAATATACACTCTTCTAGAGTACACCCGGTGAGGAGCCATACCTATTAGGAGATTACAAAAACACTGTTAGGTGCCACCCGGTTAAGGGATTTTATAGAGGAACCTGTTAAAGTTCACCCAGTTAAGGGATTTTACTATTGTAGTTATTAGAAAACAATAGAGAGAATGATCTGCTAAAACAACTACTCTTAGCTTAATCAGATCCAATTTAAACTCTTGGTTTTGACCATCGGTTATGCTTGCTTTGCACTCCTTCTCCACTCTATACACTATTCAATCTCTATACACTCTCTTCACCACTCTGCTAATCACTTAGCAGTTTTGCACTTCTTCTCACCTTGTTGGATCACCTCTCTTCTGGATTGCACTTAGTAATTTCATGATCAAAACTTTTTGGTTTTGGGTAAAAGCACAAAATTGTCGCGTTTCAGGTCAACTTATCAACAGAAGTGAATTTAATTAATTATAACTAAAAAATAATTTTAGTCAAACATATATGGTCTATAAAGATGCATTATAGCTATCTTATATAAGGGCCAAAACTTATCCAATTGGAATTTTCTACTAAATGTATATTTTATACCACTTTGGGTCTAATTACCAAAAAAGAAAATTGTTTTGAAAAATTTGATGTTTTAACAACTCCTACTCGTATAAATCATATTTTTTTTTAAATGTAAAAATACTCTTTTATAGATCTATAAGTGAATTTTCCAAAATATATCTTGTAATATTTTAATTAATTTTAATATTTTATTTTTTATTTTTATTGAATGTAGGTCATCAACACTAAAATATAAGGTTGATTATCTTATAAAGTAAATATACTAAAATTTAGTTAAAAAGTTTGAAAAAAATAAATGCACTAGAGAAAACAGTCTATGTCAAGATGATATAATTATTTTCTGGTTTGGATAAATAATTAAGAAAAAAAGGTTACACCAAATGTAAAGACTTATATTTCAGTACCCACAACTTTTCAAATTTATCGAAAAATATATATACATAAAAAATAGTTAAAAATTTATATTTTTGCACTACGATTTCAAGTTATCAATATACACAAAAAATTCAAGAGAAAAAGGTAAAATTTACTATATAAAGTGTGTCGCTTCATGTAACTTCAATTTCAATATTTTATCAGCAACTAAATTATAGTGTTTACTTTATAATAAAGTATATTCAAATATATTTTTTTATTTTTTGAAAAATTAAAAACATTAAATACATAAAAAATATACATTTTATTAGTTTACATCATTTCAAAATTCAAAACATATATTTCACTTTCTATTGATTCGATTTAGAAAGTTGAATCAACATTAGCCATTTCCTTTATAAAAGTGTGACACAACTTTGTGCTTTTACCCTTTTCACCAAAAACCTTTGTACCATTTTTTGCCAACACACAATGGTTGTTTCCTAAATGAGTTTGAGCCTAAAACTCGATAGATTTAAAATTCAAATCTTCCCGCACTTTCGTTGCATTCTCTCCATCATTCTTGCCAGCAACTCATCCTTATTTGCCACCACAACTCATAATTTTAGCAACTTTTGAGTCATGTTCTGACCCTTTTTTTATTATTAATGTGAACCAGAAAATCTGCACAAATATCACCTTAACTGGTTGTTAACTATTGTAAACTTCACTAGCGGTTTGTTAGAGGATATCTCTCCCTAACTGACTTAACTTTGTTCATTGCATCCAACTTACCGGTCACCGCTCTGAGATTCTTGGTGGAAAGCATCCTTCAACCTGTATCACCGGTTCACTGGTGTAATTCTTCATCTTTTGCCACCAATCGTTGATCATCAAGCAGATTGATCACCTGTCTATCCAGAATGTTCTAGTTATAAATAAGACTACTCAACTGCAATCTGAGTCACCTCCTGTGACCACATCATTATTTGAACTGACAATTTGAGAAAGTAAGCTCAACACCTATCGGATGCTTGACTGACTGGTAAGCTACTCTGTATATCCTTCAACTGATTAGTTCTTCGACCAACACACTACTTAAGTGTGTCAATAATGCATATTAGGGAAGCATCGAATCCTCCATATTGATTGTAGCCATGAGTAAACCATTGAGGTTTACCACACCTCCTTGCCTATGAGTTTGTCCTTATTCATCAGTAAGTGTTTGTAATCAATAACAATACTAACTGATGAACTGGTTGTGCAACACCATCAGTTATGCCAACACATTTCACAGATCTATTCAAGACTAAAAAGATTATGATGCAAACCCTTCACATAGTAAACATTGTCAGTATTATGCTTTCCATCAAAATAAATAGAACCAATTCCCACAATTTGTGTTGTTTGATCATCTTTGAACCTAACAAAACCACCATCATACTTATCAAGTTTCACAAACTTACTTTTGTCTCCATTCATATGATTTGAACATCCACTATCAGGGTGTGTGCATGATGGGAAAGGGTATGGGATAGACTAGCCTAGTCTATGCTCCTTGATCCTTTCCTTGGATCACCAGGTTTTTTCAACCACACCCTAGGGCCTCTAGGACTTCCCTTGCTTGAGGAATCCTTTGACCTTGCCCAATCCACCCACCAACAACCTATGATGCTTCTCCCAAGGTCACACCTACTCACAAGCTTCAAAACCCTCACATAGGCTAACAAGGGTTTAGCTCCTCCTACACCTTCTTAGGTCCTAGAAAGGATCGGATAGGTCTTTGTCATAGTTTTCCATCCATTCATGTGCCCCCAAGAGGTTTTGACCTTCCTATTTGTTAGCGATCTCACTATTTTGCTTCTTTCCTACAAAATAGGGCTACAAGGAATGTGCCCAATTAGGCCTCCGTTCCGGACTTTTAGGGCTCCCTCTTGCAAATGATGCACAAACTTGTGAAACTTCCCAAAGGGACTACTAATATTTTTGCAAGGGCTTAAATATTTTCCTAGTTTTGGGCCTCCAAGTGTCCGTACACTGCCCTAGGTGAATTTTGGGGTTTTTGAGGATTTTTATGAGGGTTTTTAGGCCTGCCAGGGTCACAGTGATGGTTTGTTGTCTTTACCACCTTAACTAGATTGGTGGGAGCTCCTCCTTCTCAGCAATGGTGCTCCACACACCCCTCTACAATTCCTCTAAAGGGTGCCTCCTTCCTTGTCCTACCTTGCTCTCATGGACCTCTGCAACCTCAACCCTTCCTAGCCGGGCACAATCTAGTCTCGCCTAGGAGTGGGTCTTTGAAAAGCTTTCCTGCATCTTCAGGGGCCCTACTTCCTCTGAGGTACTATATAGGGTCTACACTCCTATTCCCCATGGTTTCATGGTGTTTCCACAATGGGGATAGGAGTTGTCAACCCATTTACACAAAACAGTCCAAAACTGGACAGTGAAAGAGTAACTTCACAAAATAATTACAAAACACACAAAACCTGCACAAGAACCTAACCTAAGTGCTCAAAATGAAAGTATAAACACAATACAAGACTCTCAACATCATTTATTTTTCAAAACAATCCATTATCAACCTGTTAATACTCCACTTGTACTGACTGGCAACAAAAACACAATCACAGTCAAGGTCTTTTCTCTTAGGCCATACAATCTGACATCCAACCCCTCATTTTAGGGTTTGCAACAATTTATAGTGTCTCTGCCTCTGTTTGTGTGCCATGGTTAGGGTTCCCAATGCCAAGCTAAGGTTATGACCTATTTGGTGGAAAAGTTGCATGACAACTTTGAAAAGTTGTCAAGCAACTTTTTGCAACTTTTGAGCAACTTTTACAATGTTGCTTTTCTTGACTTTTGGGCCTACCTTGGGCTATCCTATGGACACAACCATGCTAAAAGGACCCCAAACTCATGAATGGCACACACACCCTCTACTCCACAAGAAAACTCAACCTAGACTTGTGAACCTAGGACCTAAACTAGGACCTAAACAAGACCAATGAGATCTTGGCTCTTATTACATTTACATGGCTTCTTAAAGAAGCAAAATTCCAACAAAAGTCACATGGAGGAAGACCTTAGAAGGGTGCTCCTACACCAGTGCACCAAGATGGTGTGCAAAAAAGTGGACACACCCCCCCCAAAAGTTGGAAAAACATAAAAAATGCACTGGTTATTTCAAATTTTAAAACCCTTTACGTGTTTAGGCTCGGTTTACCAAGCCTAAATGAAGAAAAACTGTGTATGGAGGAAAACCCCATATGCCTTTTACTATCAATTTGATTGCGGCCGACTAGGTCATTTTCACTTGCAACTGTAAGAAAAGCATTTTGAGGGTTTAAAACAACAAAATACACAAACAGGGTTCTCAAAATCAAACACACCAACAATGGAAAGAGGTATGAGATCAATTTTTTCATTTATTTTATGCATTTGATAAATTATATTCGTAATTACAATGTAAATTCATTGTTTTTATTATTTTTTAAATTTTTATTATGAATGCATATCAGATTCTGAAAATAATGCCCCCAACAAGACACACCTCCTAAAAACTTAGAGCAAAACCCACATGAGAACCCACAACCAAACCCTTAAGATACAAACCCTCCAACTCCTCCAGTAGACCATTCACAATCTACATAGGAGGATTTGATAAAACCAATTAACACAAAACATTGCAAAAATAACTAGACTGGTGAATAGACTTAAGGCATATGAGCATGAGCATCATGTATCCCTTGCCACAGCCCTAGATTCATTGGCTAGCAGTGCCAATGAAGTTTCCAATCAAATTACAAAATGGGGAAGCTATAGGGATCAATGTCGTGCTTTTTATGCTAGTGGGTTGTCATATACTGAAGTGAAAAAAAAAAAACATAAGTAAAGCACAAATATGTGCTCTTTTTATTGATCCCAAAATGGGTGAGACCTTACCTCTTAATTGAAAGAGGTTTTCTATACACTAGTGTAGCCATTTTTTGATGAAAAATGCTTTTTGGGATAGGTGGTGGATGGTCTTTAACCAACCACCTTGTAATAATTTTGAGGTTCCATTATATTTTTTGAGGAAACTATATTGTGAGTTTATCCTCAATGAGTGGTGAAATTATTTTGATATGAGAGAGTTCCAGGGTAGAGGTGGAGGTTCTACCCAAGGTAGACCTAGAGCCTGGAGGGTACTAAACCCCCAAAGTTGCATCCCCCTAGCACCAAAACCTATGGTCCATGTCACAATCCCAGTAGCCCTAAAAGAGTCGATGGAGCTATAGACTCTTTAGGTGGCCATTGCATTGACTAATGTTATCATTCAAGATAGCACATAGTTATCACACCCTCTTGGCCTGGACGATGATGCAATAGTTGATCCATCTGGCCTTGGTGAGCCCATTCAGCATGTGTGTCCTAGTTGTTCAGGTATATGCTCTGGGATAGATGTCAAGGCTAGTGCAGATGGTTCCATGTCCCATCTATATACAATTTGCAGGAGTAGATGTCAGACTACCACTGCAGAGGATGTGGCATTGACTGATGATTTGATGGATATGGTGTTTAATGGTCACATGCAGACATAGATGTGTTGATTTGAATTGATAACCTTTTATTTATCAATAACTTAAAAATTGTAAATGTAAATGAATTTTTATTTATAGATAAATTTAAATTGATACAAACAATATGCATTTTAGGATGCAGCAATGGGTGTTAATATACCATCTGATATTCCTCCCATAGTTGTTGCAGCTGCAGCTTTGATGCCTAAGGTATAAATTTTGTAACATGTTAAAATATAATAGTACCTTTAATTCAATTTTTTTTTATATAAAATATACTAACTTTGTTTAATGTATATTCATTTTGTGTTTTATAGGCATTGTCAAGGGATCAAATGTCCCAGATTGATAATGTCACGCTCTTGGCCATCAATTTTGGCCTAGAAAGCTATGCAGTATCATATTTTGCACACCTCTTTTTATGTATTCTTTTGATTGAATATGCAAGTCATTTAAATTTAGATTTGTTAAATTATATTTAATATTATCTACTGATATCTCTTGTATTAATTTTGTTTCTTTTAGGGTACCCCACACATGTCTAGGACACCTCCTTGGCAAAAGAAATCCTCGAGGATACCTAAACGTCAATAGCTAACTGAACACATTTTTAATTGACACAATTGTTTGAAAAGGTTGAAACTATCTTAATTGGAACTTGTGGATTGATTATTCTTTTTTGTCTCTTTTATATACATCAGCAATTGGGATTTATAGAATTGATGAATGCACCTGATATGCTAGAGGATCAAGAGAGGGAAGAGGTATGTGTCTCTACTTTATTTTCTTGATTTAATAATTATATGCACATGTACATGTGAAATTTAGATAAATTATAATCTTATAATTTTTCATACATGAAAGCCATAGTTGCTTCATCAAGGGTGATCCCTCCTAAATCTATTGGAGAAGTATCTCAGGCTCCAGTACACTTTTGTTCTATATATTGTAGATTTTTAGTATTTTTGATCTATATATGTCATTACCTTGTATTAATCATATTTAACCTACAATACTTGTCACTGTATTAATTATATTTAATCTTATCATTTTTCATACAGGAAATACCCATAGTTTCTTCATCCATTGCGAGCCCTCCTAAGTCTATTAGAGAAGCATCTCAGGCTCCGGTACACTTTTGTTCTATGTATTGTAGATTTTTAGTGTTTTTGATCTATATATATTATTACTTTGGATTAATTGTGTCATGCCTGTGAAGTGTATACATGTTCCTACAACACAAAACACTCAATAGATCATTAAAAGCATGGTTAATGAATTTAAAGGAAAGAAAGATAAAACCATAGCTAAGAGATCTATCGCCTCCTAGTAAATGTGAGTATGAATTTTGCTCTCAGATCTAGTTATGCAAATTTTAGTGACTTGACTACACTTAAATGGGGGATTTAAATGATGAAGATGCATGATCTAGCAATGATAGCATGATTAAGCTACATGATTTCATGATTATTCTAGAAAATAAGCTAGAATGAAGATGCAATTAAGCTAAAATTGATCATGATAATAATGCTAAGAATGATAAACTAGAAGCTAGATGCCTAGAGTAACAATGCTTGAATGCAAATGAGATGAATCAATTGGGATTCTTTGAATTCCAAAATGGGGTCTATTTATAGGATTTCCAAGGCTAGGGGTGAGGTGACAGGAATCAACGGTCAAGATTAAGTCTGAAGATATCAATGGTTAAATTGGAGGAGGTTGGCAAAGAGGTTGGATTAAAGGGAACATTTGGAGGTTGGTAGGAGAAGGGGTTGGATGAAAGGGGACAATGTCATCTCCATGGTGACAAGTGTCAAGAAGCTTCTAGAAGAGGTTGGATGAAAGGGAACACTTAGTGACAAGTGTCACAAAGCTTTGCTCATGAGAGAGAAAGGTGCTCAAGGAAAGGGGACATGGTTGTTAGGATGTGCAAGATAGGATAGAGTTAATTAAACTCAAGGTTAGATGGAATGGGTTAGGTTTAGAAAGGGGTTAGGTTAGGTGGTTAGAAGTTAGGAGAATTTGAATTTAAAAATTCAAATATTAGAAAAATGCTAATTAATCTCAACAACTCATTAATTGATTTGTTTTAATTAATTATGGGATTTAGAAGAAATGAATTTGATGGGGAGAATTAATTAATTAAAGGAGATTATTGAAATGAACCTATTAAAGAAATCCTTAGATTTATTAACAAGTAGATGAAAAGGGGGAATTTAATCAAATTACTTAGTGAATTCAATTAAATTGGGGAGGGAGATCAATTAAATAATTTCTTATTTAATTAATTATCTTTAGACCATTTTTTAGGTGTATACATTTTTCCCCTATTTGAAGTGAGGTGTGATGACACGTTGATTCAAAGAATAATCTTATTTTGATGATGATATTGGTTCGATAGGATGCTCCAACTCTTGATTGATAAATTTTGGTATGATGATGCCCCCTTGGGAGATCAATTGAGATAATTGATTTGTTGGAGTGGTTTGGATTATTGCAAAATTGATTTCTTGATAGATTATGATTTGATGTTTGCAATTGTGGTTGATGAAAATGCAAGTTCTACAATCATGGTGATGTGGTTCTTGATGATTGATAAAGCTTGATTGATTAGATTGATAAGATTGAGATTCAGTCTGGTTTCAGGAATGACACCTCCTATATAAGACAAAGATGATCAAAGCATATGGTTTCAGGAACGATATATCTTGTATAAGACATGATTAGAACATCTGGTCAGGAAAGATACATCCTGTATAAGACATGAGAAAATTGATTTAGATTTGATTGATTGATAGAATTGATAAGATTGATTGGATAAAGAACTGATAGTTTGTTGATATCAAGTTGCAGTAAGATATAGATATGTTGATGTTGGTTCTAATGAGAGGGTAGCATAAGATTTTCACTAGGTCGATAATATCTGGAGAGATATGAGTCATCAGTCTGATTGTGTATACACTTGTGATGATACCTTGATGATTCCTATGATAGATTTAACCTTGGATAAAAGGAGCATGTGGGATCCCATGCAAGAATGAAATGCAATCTAAAATGCAAAGCTACGACCGGACCAGTCACTGGATTATTGTGTTTTGTCATCATTGAGATTTTTTAAATGTGGTAAGTGAGTGCAAACATCGATGGTATAATTAAACCGAGACGAACTAAGCACTGCTTTCCTGATTTTTAATACGGCAAGTTAGCACAAGCATCGAGGTATAATTGAACTGAGATTACCTGAGTGTTGCTTGCATAAAACAGACAATATTAATCATTTCAATAAGCAAATTGGAAATGTCTTCAATGATACTTTAATGATCATGTCCTGAGACAAATTTGCACATATTAATGATTAATTTTCAGACAACAGACAAGAAAAATATCATGTTCCTTCCTTGTTCCTCTAGTCAAAGACATCCTGGAGTCACTCAAAAATCATGATAGCGAAAATCAATATAGCAAATAAAAGTTGAACAATCATGTTATAATAATTATCCAAAAGATATCATCCATGCGTTTAGGCTGATTTTGTGATAGTTTGATGGTTGATAATTTGATCTCGTGTTCAATGTTGGATATGTCTCAGTTTTCACTTGTGAAGAGTTGTCTAACCGTTTGTTCTACCTGTTGGATTAAGCTCAAAAAGACTGAGAATTTTTCCCCTAGCTAAGTGCAGGATTTTGCCCCAAGCCTAGAAACAAATTCGTTATGATATACTCAATGATCCAAACCATGGCAAGAAGCCACCTAAGATGTCTGTGTATGTACAAAAGCTTTATGATGCATATGAACAATGCTGATGGAAAATGAATGCAAGCGAAAAGATGCATGAACTAATATATGGAAGAGCTAACTGACAGATAGTGCCTGTTTGCCAGGTTTTCACCATCTGTTTTTATTGCACTTTTTATCATATTTGACTTTTTTTGGATTTTCTAGCTTTTTCACTGTTTTTGGATTTTTTCTACTTTTTCCTTGTTTTTGGATTTTTTTTGCTTTTTCACTATTTTGGTTTTTTTTTGCTTTTTCAGACATAGAACTTCTTCATATGTATGCTATTGATGGGTTCTTCAAGCTAATCTCCATCTTGTGTTGATAACTGATATGCTCCTGATCCAAATACTGTTGTGATCACAAATGGACCTAACCAGTTTGGTTCAAACTTTCCTTTCTTTTCTCGATCTCCCTGGTTCCATGGATTTTCCTTTAGTACTAGTTCCTCCAATTGAAATATTCATGGTTTGACCCTGTGATTATAACTCCGACACATTCTTTGTTGATATACCTTTAAATGATCAAAGGCATTTTGTCTTCGTTCATGGATCAGTTCTAGCTCTTGTAATCTAGATACTCATTGTTCTTCATCTGGGATGAGACCTTTTAATGATACACATAGAGAGGGTATCTCAGCTTCTATTGGCAATATTTCTTTGGATTTGTATACAAGAGAGAAAGGTGTCGCACCTGTTGGTGTGCAGATACTAGTACGGCAGACCCATAGAGTAGGGTTTAATTGGATATGCCAATCTTTTCCAGCATCATTCACTATCTTTTTGAGGATTTTCAGAATAGTTTTGTTTGATGCTTCTGCTTGCCCATTCCCTTGTGGATAGTAGGGTGTGGAGAATTTGTGTTGAATCTTGAATTTATCACGTAGCTCTTGTACATCCTGATTCTTAAATAGTCGCCCATTATCAGTGATAATGGTCATTGGTATTCCATAGCGACAGATGATATAATTCAAGATAAATGTAGCAATTTGATTTCTTGTGATATTTATGAGAGGTACTACCTCAATCCATTTTGTGAAATATTATGTAGCTACAAGGATGAATTTGTGACCATTAGATGAAGAAGGATTTATCTTTCCTACTACATCAAGACCCCATTGACAAAAAGGCCAAGGTGTTGCCAAAGTATGAAGTTCTTGTGTTGGTGCATGAATCAAATTCCCATGGATCTGACATTGTTTGTGTGTTCTAGCTATCTGAAAAGAATCTTGATCCATAGTCTGTCAATAATAGCCCAAGCGTATGAGTTTTTTCGAAAGGGTAAGACCACTTGAATGAGTGCCACAAATATTGTTATGGGCTTCATGTAAGGCCTTCTCAGATTCTTCTTGTTCAAGACATCTTAAAAGAGTACCGTCTAGACCTTGTTTAAATAGGGTATCCACGATGAGAGTAAAATGGAAAGATTGGCGAATAAAGTTTCTCTTTTGGTTCTTCGATAAATCGGGAGGTAAGGTGTTATCTTTCGGGTATGTATAAGTTTGGCCATAGCGGGAGGAATCATGTCTAATAAGTTGGTAGATGGTTTGGGAATCAGGACAATTATGAGCAGGGTAAAACAACTCTTCCACTAGGAATTCATAACGTTGTTGATTTTCCTGTGTCTGAAGTAGAGAAGCAAGTGTAGCCATGGCGTCTGCTGCTTTGTTGTCATTTCTTGGGATCTGCTGGAAAGTTATTTCTACAAAGTATTTCTTGATATCATCAACCATATTTTTATAAGGCATTAGCTTTTTGTCCTTAGTTTGATAGTCATCATTAATTTGATTAATGATGAGCTGAGAGTCTCCAAAGACTTGAAGTTGTGTAATGTTCCATTCTATCACCATTTTGATACCTGTAACCAAAGCTTCATACTCTGTTGTATTATTGGAGCATGGAAAGATTAATTTGTATGCTTTTGGGATTGTATGACCTTGTGGTGTGATGAATAGAATGCCTGCTCCTGATCCATGTTGTGTTCTATTATTGATGTCTGCTCCTGGACTGATATTTGGGTGATGTATTGTAAGATATGGATCGAACCCTGGAATGTCTGTATATGACCAGGTAAAATTGATTTGCCTCCTTTTGAAGGGTTCCATATATTTTTGCCTTGTTAGTTCTGATAGAAAAGTTGCTGGATATAGATTAGTTGTGCCAATGTTAGTTGCCTTTGTTGTTTCCATCAGGATAAATGACCTCTCTTGATAAAATTCAGGTAAGGTGTCAAATCTCCCATCTTCCAGCACCTCGAGGAGGTTTTAACCGTTAGATGCATCCTTTATTTTTACTTTTTCTCAGTCTATTGTTGCCAATAAATGGTTTTCAGTATTAGACTTGATATTGTTTTCTTTATTTTCTTTTTTGCAACTAGGAGATTTAACACCCATTCGACTTGAAGATACGTTAGCGGAATCCCTGGTGAGAGTTTCTATGGGTTCGATTTCATTAAGATATAAAGATATGGCATGGTCATTAGGAAAGGTATCAATGGTGGTATGTCCTTCATTTTCCCAGTCCATAGGTTAAGGATAGCTTAAGGATAAAGGATATTCAGGTTGAATAGTTTCAAAGATATTAGGGGTCATGATAGAGATGTTAGAGCTTTTAGCATGTATTTCAATGTCTAGAACAATACTCTCGTCAGAATGATCTTGCGCAAGAAGCTCCTGATCATCCTCGGTTAAGTCCATGTCAACTAAATGTGATTCTGATTCAAGTAGGCTAGTTCCTGATGTTTGTCCTACATACGTGTGAACTATATCGACTCCTACATCTACTTCTTCCCTTTCAATTTGAATTTTCTCTTGTTTGTTTTTCCATGATAGCAAATATTAGCCGCTCCCTTGATATTTTATCTGCATTTGTTTCTCCATGTTTGACAAAATTGATGCAAATGATTGTTCCTTGGATTGTGTGCTTGAATATGATACCTCTTTGTTATGTGAAACTATGACCTCTTGAGTTGATTTCAGATTATTACAACACTGCACTAGATTTGAGTCTACTGAGATTGTGATTTCTTGCCCATTGTAGGGAAATTTTAGACACTGATGGCATGTTGATGTAATAGCTTGTATGTCATGTATCCATGGTCCTCCCAAGAGTATGTTGTATGGTAGGTCTATGTATAGAGCTTGGCATGTTGTGTCTTTCTGTAAAGGTCCCACTCTGAGGGGTAATACAACAATTCCTTTAGAGTAATGCTCTTCTTCGCCATATGCTTTGATTTTTATCCTTTTCCAGGGATCAACTGCATCTTCTGAATAACCTAGAGCATGAACAAGACTCAAAGAGAAAATGTTCAAGCTAGCTCCCCCATCTATCAGGACACATTTAACAAGGGTTCTATGAATGAGGACTTCAATTTGCAAAGAATCAATGCTTGGATATGAAGGGGATGAGCTTTGAATAGAATCCTCTGAAATAGGTTTGATGGGTATATTATTTGGTGAGAATTCTATGGAAGATTTTTGCAAGTTTTCAAGAGGTGTAGGAATAGATGCCTTTGGAGAGTCAATTTTCTTATTGGGAGATGAGCCATGGCTAGGCATAGGTGCACAATTTTGATCTTTCTCAGCCAAATCTTTTAGGGATATCTTTAAGAGTTGCATAAAAGAACCACCTTTCTTTTGAGATGTATTTGAATCTTTGTGAGGTTTTAACATGGTTAGATTTTGATTTTGAACTTGTTTGATTGCTCTGATATGTTGGTTTGTCATATTTTCTTCTTGTGTTTTGTTTTGATATGTCATGTTGTTTCAAATGTTTCTGTTTCCGTTTCAGGGGTTCGATTGTCCAAAAGTTGTTTTGATAAGTGATCAATTGTCAATGTAAATGTGATAGTGTGATATGACACGAAAAGATGATTCAAGTGTTTAAAGGTTTGCAAGTTTTTTCAATCTTCAGTTTAGGAGTGCAATGATGATTTTATAAGAACCAAGTCTAGTAGGAATGATATATCCTACGATGTGGGGCAAGATTATTCTGACCAAACATTTGAGTTTCATGATAAAGGATGATAGATCCTGATGAGAAACTATGTTTGAGTGATCAGTTTACCAAAAAGGGTGATAATGCACTTTGAGATGTTTAGATCTTGAACTTATTGGGGGTGAGAACTTGAAAATCTTAAGGTGTTTATGTTCTAAAGTTTGATTTTGATGGATGATAACTTGACCAAGCAAACCAAAAAGAAAATTTAAGCACAAAATAATAGATAACAGGTGTTTATGATTACTACAAACTAATCAAGCAAAAGGACAGACCTGAAAAAGTCATGCAAAGTGGCAGCTCTAGACTGATAAAAATAGAGACTCGTACGATATATTATATAGCCTCAAATGACAAGAAATAGAAGCCCATATGACAAACTAATATTTTCATGTGAAACAGCAGAGGTTCGTACGACAATACTTTCTGAACCACACGATAAACCAGATTACTCATATGACAAACCTTACTAAGCCATATGACAAAAGATAATTCCCATACAATAAATGATTAGCTCATATGACAAAGAACCTAACTCATATGATAGATAAAAGAGCAAGGATAAAAAGTGTTTGTTTTGCCAAATTTTGATCACTGAAGTTTTAATGTTTTGCTTATGTTTTCCTATTTTAGATGTCTGATTTTTTAATTTAGGGATGAATACATAGCAAACACATGATGTGATAAGTGACTCCAAGCATGCTAAACCCTAAGGAAGTTGGCTGAGGAGAGAAAATCTTTGCTTGCAAGCTTATTTACACACCCAATAGCTAATTAGAATACGACCGCTGAGTCTCATGCAATGGATTCTCAATGTTTTATTATCCGACTCCAAATGCTAATGGGGGCACGATATGGCAAGTATCTTGGGAGAGTTACTATCTCTCTTGCACAAAGATTATCACCCTTTTAGAGGTGAATCGGGTAGCTACTAATTTAACTAGAACTAGTAAGGGATCCGTTTGGCGTGTCGGGGTATAATACTCAATTAAGAGGTCTCCCAGCCTTGAAAACCAAGGTTTTCTATACCCGAAGGTATGGAGGAGAGCTATTCCCGAGCACTACTGTTGACTTGATTTTCATCAAATCACATTTATTTTATAGTGGGTTGGATTACTTGGCGTTAGTCATTCCCACTTAGGTCATTGCCCTCACACCGGCTATAATGGCTTTAAGAGTTATTAACTCTTCGAGAGGGCAGACCTGCTAAAAAAATGCACTAATGAACAAAAGATGAGTCTGGCTTTCTGATCACCTAAGAAAGGTGAGAGCATACTCACCTATCATCAAAGACACAAAATACATGATTGTTCATTCCTTTAGCAAAATCAAGTGTGCCTAAATTTTTTTAAGGAATACACAAAGTTTTGTTGAATTCTTTTAGGAAACCTGCAAAATAGATCCATTAGTAGTCACTGATGTGTTTTAAATTTGGTCTTTGACTAGTGTATCTTTGACAATCGTCCTGCAAAAAAGAGTTAGTATGCCAAAAATATCATAAATAGAACAGAGTTAGCATTAGTTGTAATCAATTAAAGCATCAAACCCTTAACATGCAATCAATTTAAAAAATCACAGAAGAAGAGTGTCGTACGACACACCTTACCCACTCACGTGAGTATCTTTTTGAGACCATACGAGTCAGGATAAGAGCTCATACGAGTCAGGATGAGAGATAGTATGACATTTAAAATTTTCCTAGAGGCTCGTACGATACAGGATCTCTTGCCGTTCCAGCTCACAAAGCATGTCATACCATGCCAGAAATAAGTTCGTATGACATTCTGATTCAGACCCAACAGAGATGAATGTTGATGAAGCTTGAGAGGCCAAAAATGATAATTTCGGCCCCACAGTGGGCACCAAAATGTCATGCCTATGAAGTGTATACCTGTTCCTGCAACACAAAACACTCAATAGATCATTACAAGCATGGTTAATGAATTTAAAGGAAAGAAAGATAAAACCATAGCTAAGTGATCTATCGCCTCCTAGTAAATGCGAGTATGAATTTTGCTCTCAGATCTGGTTACGCAAATTCCAGTGACTTGACTACACTTAAATGGAGGATTTAAATGATGAAGATGCATGATCTAGCAATGATAGCATGATTAAGCTACATGATTTCATGATTATTCTAGAAAATAAGCTAGAATGAAGATGCAATTAAGCTAAAATTGAACATGATAACAATGCTAAGAATGATAAACTAGAAGCTAGATGCCTATAGTAACAATGGTTGAATGCAAATGAGATGAATCAATTAGGATTCTTTGAATTCCAAAATGGGGTCTATTTATAGGATTTCCAAGGCTAGGGGTGAGGTGGCAGGAATCAACGGTCAAGATTAAGTCTGAAGATATCAATGGTTAAATTGGAGGAGGTTGGCAAAGAGGTTGGATTAAAGGGAACATTTGGAGGTTGGTAGGAGAAGGGGTTGGATGAAAGGGGACAATGTCATCTCCATGGTGACAAGTGTCAAGAAGCTTCTAGAAGAGGTTGGATGAAAGGGAACACTTAGTGACAAGTGTCAGAAAGCTTTGCTCATGAGAGAGCGAGGTGTTCAAGGAAAGGGGACATGGTGGTTAGGATGTGCAAGCTAGTATGGAGTTAATTAAACTCAAGGTTAGATGGAATGGGTTAGGTTTAGAAGGGGTAAGGTTAGGTGGTTAGAAGTTAGGAGAATTTGAATTTAAAAATTCAAATATTAGGAAAATGCTAATTTATCTCAACAACTCATAAATTGATTTGTTTTAATTAATTATGGGATTTAGAAGAAATGAATTTGATGGGGGGAATTAATTAATTTGGATTAATTAATTAAAGGGGATTATTGAAATGAACCTATTAAATAAATCCTTAGATTTATGAACAAGTAGATGAAAAGGGGGAATTTAATCAAATTACTTAGTGAATTCAATTAAATTGGGGAGGGAGATCAATTAAATAATTGCTTATTTAATTAATTATCTTCAAACCATTTTTAGGTGTATACAAATTGTATTTAACCTACAATAGGCCCCTTCGCGGTTTGGCCATAACGTGGATCTTCTCAAGTTCCATTTTAAGAGGACTTCTAAGTCTGAAAAGGCAATGAGAGAAAAGACAGTAGATCCCATATCAACAAATGAGGTAATATAAAATTCAATTGCAAATAAATTATAGTTGAATGTATAGCTATGTTGATAATTTTGAACTATTTTGTACAAAAGGATTCTAACTTGGCTTTTGAATTGTGGTTGTGTAGCCATCTACATAGCCGTGTACTGCATCAAAGAGGCTCAATTTTGATGATCCACCACAAATATAGGATCATATAGTGTTAGTTGTGGTCATCGAAGGACCAATACATCTAGATATAATCTACATTTTTATTGTATATCGATCTAGACATGGCATATGCCATATTTCTGTAAAAAAATTATTGACTTGACACATATTGCATTTTTTGTATACATACACAATTATTATGCATTTTAATATATATAAATGTTGATATTTGATCTAATAAATGTCCATTGTGTTCATTATTGTGCATTTTGTTGATATTGATATTGATGTTCGATACATACACAATTTGTTCATTGTGTTCATTATTGTGCATTTTGATATATATAAATGATTTATAA
Source organism: Cryptomeria japonica (assembly GCF_030272615.1). Taxonomy (NCBI): domain Eukaryota; kingdom Viridiplantae; phylum Streptophyta; class Pinopsida; order Cupressales; family Cupressaceae; genus Cryptomeria; species Cryptomeria japonica. Next base: position 344,349,255 of record NC_081415.1, read on the forward strand.
TTGATATAGTTAATGTTTTCTCGAACAAAGACATACAATTCATTATGTGAGAAATATATACAAAGCACTCAACGGAATAAGTATGAATGACAACAAACAAGCTTACAAAGTTGTAATAAAAGAGCCTCCAACACACAATCATTAAAATTTGTCTCTACCTAAAATAGTAGTTGCAAGCTAGGTATTGCCAAAACTAGTGGCTTGCTAATCAATTACTTCAGCTAAACAAATGCCTTTTGTTGAATTCTACCCCATATAAAAGACTTAACAATTGCCATCATAGAATATGAAGCATTGCAACTATGGAATATGACTCGATAATCTTTCTCAGATATTGAACTACCCCTAGAAAAATCCATGTCTCAATCACAATGAAAGTCTTGGATCACTTCAAAATAGCTTCCACTTTTACTAAATTGCTAACAATATCTAGATCCTTGTTTGACTGCTCCATAGACTTGGCTAATATTTGATCTCAGACTTGGACAACTATTCGATGTATTTGGTGACTGCCCTTTTATAAATTTAAATTAATATTTACCTATGTAATCAACAATATGAATATAAACAACAAAAATCTATTTTCTACAATCATGGGTTAAACTCTATTTTATTTACTCTATATATCTCTATGCTGAATTTTTTTTTAAATCTTGTACTTTTGGTTTCTTGATTTTTTCCCCAAACGATTTTTGTTGCTATGATATAAAGCATTGAAATTAAGGAATATGATTTGATAAGATTTCTAAAATATTGAATTAACCCTACAAAACTCCTTGCCTCAATCATAATGAAATTCAATGGTAATGATCACATTTGATCCATGGTAGTGACCACTGGATATTTTTTATTCCTTTCCTTTATATCTGTCAATGTGAGTGGTACAGGAGCACCCTCATGCTCGCAATGGTCAAATTTGGGTTTTTGTCTTGTTTTGTGGTGTTTCATCTAAATAAGGTCATTTGGGACCATCAATGATCATTTGGAGTCATTTAGATAAAAGATGCAAAAGTTGCTCAGTTGTTCTCAAAGTTGTCAAAGTTTGGTGTTGGATGATGGAAACCACTTGTGTGGTCATAAATAGGCATCTTCAACATGACCCAAGGGTTGAAAAAATTTGTATAAGTTTTGAATAAATTAAGATAGGTGAAAACCGTCAGATGCATGCAATGCAAGGTTGCAAGATAGGATAAATTTGATTGTGTTCATCGTGGGCATGAACCAACAACATGAGAATGTCTGGGTGGGTAGGTTTATAGTAGGAATGCTCTTGTTGTGCCTCCCAACTCACTGGAACGTATAGAGCCATACCCTATCGGTGTGATCTCTTAGGTTCCCTAAGTCCAAAACATTGTTAAACTTTGATGAACTATTTCTCACAATCCAGGATGTATACGATTGATCTGTTTGAACCTATAGGGTCATGTGAGGACCGTCTAGAATGACCTATCTCAATTTTTGAAGACTCAAAGCCATTTTCACTTGGTAGCATTTTTTCAGTTGGTGTGAAAATCGTCAGATGCATGCAATGAAGGTTGCAAGATAGGCTAAATTTGATTTCATTCATCGTGGGCATGAACTAGCAGCATGAGAATGTTCGGGTGGGAATTTTTATGGTAGGCATGCTCCTTTTGTGCCTCCCAACTCACTGGAACATCTAGAGCCATACCCTATAGGCACGATGTCTCAAGTGCCCTAAGTCCCAAAAAATTTCAAACTTTGATGGACTATTTATCGCAATCCAGGATGCATATAATTGATTTGTTTGAACCTATAGGGTCATGTGAGGCTTGTCTATAATGACCTATCTTGGTTTTTGAATACTTGGAGCCATTTTCACCTAGTAGCATTTTATTAGTTGGTGCAAAAACTGTCAGATGCTTGCAATGCAAGGTTACAAGGTAGGCTAAATTTGATTCTATTAATTGTGCGCACAAAATAGAAGCATGAGAGCATCTAGGTGGGAAATTTTATGATAGGCATGCTCCTCTTGTGTCTCCCAGCTCGCTGGAATGTCCAGAGCCATACTCATAAGTCCAAAAATTGTCAAACTTTGACAGATTGTTTCTCGCAATCCGGGACGAATACAATTGATCTTTTTGAACCTATAAGGTCATGTGAGGCTTGTCTACAATGACCTATCTTGGTTTTTGAAGCCTCGAAGCCATTTCACATTGTAGTATTTTTTTGATTGGTGCAAAAACTATCAGATGCATACAATGAAAGGTTGCAAGATAGTCTAAATTTCATTTCGTTTGTAGTGGGAACAAACTAGTAGCATGAGAACGTCCAAGTGGACAATTTTATGGTAGGCATGCTCTTTTTGTGCCTCCCAGCTTGTTGGAACATCTATAGCCATACCCTACCAGCACGATCTGTCAAGTGCCCTAAGTCCAAAAAAATATCAAACTTTGATGGATTGTTTCTCGCAATCCACAATGCATATGATTGATCTGTTTGAACCTATAGGGTCATGTGAGGCCTATATACAATGACATATCTTAGTTTTTGAAGACTCAAAGCCATTTTCATGTCGTAGCATTTTTGGCTGGTGTGAAAACTGTCAGATGCATGTAATGCAAGGTTGTAAGATAGGATAAATTTGATTCAGTTCATCATGGGCCCAAACTAGTATCGCGAGCGCGTTCGGGTGGGTAGATTTATGGTAGGCATTCTCTTATTGTGTCTCCCAGCTCTTTTTGCAATAAAATTGCATTGACAACTTTTACTCAACTTGACTCCAAACCCAAAATAGGACCTCTATGAATTTAAAACATTATTAACACATTCAAATAGACCCAAATACTCTTCATACATGATGAAATATTCCATTTGATGTCTTTGACACACTTCCACCCTGTGATGATAATTTTGACAACAATGAGACAATATTGACTACAAATTGGACTCAAATATTACAAATTGGTGTCAAGGACCTTATTACATGAAGAATGTTCATTCATGACCTTATTAAATCTTGACATGACATAAAAATTGAAAAAAAATCATCATGGCCAAAAAGAAGCATATGGCCACCTAGGTGCTCCTACACCACATACTCATGTAGGGTAGGCATACTCATGTACGGTAGGCATACACATGTACTCCTAAATAGTCATAAATTAGGTCATGTACTCATAAATAGTCATACAAAATTTCAAGTATAATAAAAAATACAAAATGCATCACAAAATTTCATTTATGCACAAATTTACATATACAAAAAATACATAAACAAAAATGTACATATATTCAAAAATTTGCCTCTAAATATGGACCAATCAACTCTTGGCTATTTAAATATACAAAAAAGTTATTTACAAATCAGCTCATGGGCATTTATATATAATTTGGCATTTAAATATGCAAAATCCAACTTGTGGCCTTCTAAATATACAAAATTTGGCATTTAAATATGTACAAATCAGCTCATGGCCATTTAAATATACAAAATTTTGCCTCTAAAAATGTACAAATTAGCTCATGGGAATTTATATATACAAAAAATAAATATAGAACAATTCACCGATGATATATACAAAATTCTCAAAATCATTTTACCCTAAACTGTAGAATCATTGTAATGCTCCAACAATTGAACACATGTAGATGACCCAAAATCAATCAAGTGAGCCTTCTGGATCAGCTCTAACTCGTATTGTGTCAAGTATTTCCTCATGTTTGGACTCACAAACTTTCTATAAATTCTTGTTATGAGGTCTACCACGATACTTAATCAATTGAATATTTGTTGCAACAACAAGGTTGGAGAAATGGAGAATATGCCTATGTGTTTCAATGTCCTCGAACAACCAAACATGAAAATTCTTGATAGGGTATCTCCTAAGCCATGTGCATTTCTTGACAAAAACCCCTATTGGGTACTAAATACCCTCTCTATCAATGATTGTGGTTGTCAATTTTCTTTTAGGCTCAATATAATGACACAAAAAGTAATTTTTTCCTTCTTCATTGTTCTCTTTTGCAACAATTGCGTACATGTGACTTGAATTTTATAGAATGATAATTAATACAAAAAATAATGTGTGATGTAACAAAATGAGCCAAAAAAAATTCTTGCAAAAAAATTAACCAAAAAAATCACCTAGTTCCACTAGGTTGGATACATGGTCAAAATCCATTGATGCTTCCATCTGGTTCAATTTGATTACTTTGGGAACTCGATATGTATCAATGGTAACCAATGGTCTACAAGACCATTTTTCAACCCACTCTTATGATTCACATTCTTCCCACAAAAAATACATACATGAAAAGCAAAAATATACAATCTGTCTAGTATAAATTACTATTGAACTTGCGTTTGAACTTCTAAATGAGTACATGTCACTCGATCCTATAGCTATACAACAATATTGATAGTTTTCAATGTTAGATTCACTGATCAACCAAAAATATATATGAACCATTGACGGGCCTGCATTACCCAGTCTCATTGTAGAGTTACACCATCGCACAATTGTTACTGCATATATCAACTTGGCACCACCTTCATACTTCAATTCTTCTCTAGCTAGGGTTCTTTTTACACATGCTCTTGCACCATCATGCTCTCCCTTTCCATGTCCAGCCTTCATGAAATTCCAAAAATGTTACACACCGCTTGTCACATGCATCCTAGACAATGAATAGAACATCCTTGCATTCTTGAATTGTGAGGTGCAATTATCTGACCATATTATGTGTTGGTTGTATCATATGTTTCTTTCCCTTAATTTATCATAGAAAACTTTAGAGCATCCTTGCATAAACTCTGACTAATGAGTACGATCATCACTTATGTAGAAGTGAAACTCTCTTACAACCTCTCTATCTTCCTCTATGCCATCATCTGCATGCATGAATGCTATGTTTACAAAAATAGAAACTTGTATAGAATGGTAATACATAGATTGCACTTCATTTTGAGGTTGTAGTGTATAATTTTCAGCAAAATCAACGATAGAGACAATGGTACCAAGAGGAAATGTGTCCTTACATAACTTGAATTTATCATCTAGCCACCGAGCTCTATGTGTATGCATTATGTACTCATAAACTTGTTTCTCTTGAAACATTTTCATAAATTTAGCTACACGTATATTTTTTTTCACTAATTCACATCTCTTCAATTCTTTTCCATCTTTAACCCCATATGTGACTATCTTGTATTTTCCAAAAGAAACTAGTTTTTTATAAATTTCATGTGTGCTCTCCAAATGTACACATCTTGGTAAATGTTCCAAACCACCACACGTGGCACAAGAACCTTTCAAACACATCATCTTATAATAAATGCAACTATCATCTCTTTTACATAAAACACTTGAAATAAATTCTCAGGTGCTTGTATATTGCATCCCTACAAAACATCGTTAGTGTGCAAAGTACAACATATATGACGATAAATATCATAGTGCATGGAAAATTCAATATGCAACCTACAACAACACCTGGTGCATACATGATTAATCTTAACATAAATTTTTTTTTTCCATTTCAAAAATCTTTGACTAATTCTTATTTGAGGAAACTTTTGAAGGAATCTTTCATAAAATTTTGTTTGAGTCATATCCAAATAGTGTTTGGCATGTGGCTCGCGATTTCTAGATCCAATTCGCCTTCTAACAACAGCTCTTTGGTTGGGCGAAACCCTTATGTTTTCATGCCAAAAATTTTCAATTAATGTTCTAGTGCATCAACAACAACCTTGTCTTTGCGTGGTTATCTAATCGAGAATGCCCAAAGATAATTATTGTTAGGATCCTTTATTTTCTCCCACCTCTCTAATTCTTTATGTAATGTTGTTCTACTTATGTTTAATGGCTTACTTGTTTTTTTATCAAACAATCTTTTTTAATTTTCTTTCTCATTATGGTTGATGTAATAACACATCGAATAACATTTGAATCTTTAGTACATGATTTTGAACCAATACCTTGATATGCATCAAATAGATTTCTCACAATAGTACTTTTACTATTACTTTCGGATGATCTTAGGCCTAGAATTTTCATTTTTTATCTAAAATTCAAATTTTTAATCATTTCAACAATTAATTGTAGTATATATATATATTGGTTGCAGGTGTTTTTTGGTGCAGGGGCATGTCAATTTTGGTTGCAGGAGTTATTTGTTGCAGGGCCTTCAAGATATCCCATGAAGATGGATCTGTCCTTCGATGTTGGTTTGGTCCTCTTTCTTTTTGGAGCTCTCTTCTTCATTCGCTGGGCAGCCTATGTTATTTCTTTTTCATGTCCTTATTTTGTAAATAAGCTTGCACGCTCCTATTTTGTAAAATAAGCTTGCATGCTCCTATTTGTAAATGAGCCTGCATGCTTCTTTGCTGATCTCTATTTTGTAACTAGCTCCAAATAGAGGATTGTTCACTACTTCTCTTCTATAGTCATGTTGATGAGCAATGACTGGAGTTTTTCTTGTTGGTTCTTTTCTCTAGGAGCTCAGTTTGAACCATTTTTTAAATATATTGTAAAAATTATATATTATTATAAAATATATCAAGTGGCATTGCCACCTTGCCAAAAAAAATAAAAAAACAATTAATTTGCATCTTGCAATTTTATTTAAGTTTTCAAAATAGTGTTACCATATTCTTTTAACCATTCTTCTACAAGTTCATTCATTTATTTCATCGTTCATTGGCTTCAAAGTATTCTCATCGATGTCAATTAGTTACTTTGGTTTCCTATGAATAATTCTCAGAGATGTTAACATTGGTGCATTACGTGTATTAGGTACATTCATCTCATCAAATTGAGCTGGTGTATATTGATGGTATGATGAAAGAATAAGTATCCGATAGAATACTGAGAGGGGGGGGGTGAATCAGTATACTGAAAAACTGATACAAAGTTCCCAAACACAAATTCAATCACACAAAGTAAACATATCTCAGTTAAGATCAATATTCATAAGAATACTTAACATCAACTGGTTTGACTGTTATGACAACTTAATAGTAAACAACTTCAATCTTGTAAACATCAACAATGCTTAATCATAACTCAACATATTCATATCTCAATGCTTCTAGTTATCATGCCTTATCAAAAGTTAATCAAATCAACAATAAGATCATAACCACAAAAACATTCACCTCTTGACAAAAATGTTTATATGTGGAAAACCCAAATAGGTAAAAACCATGGTGAGATGAGACTCACAAGGATATCTATCTGAACTCTTCTGAAGTTCACCCTATTAGGAGCTAAGCCTGTTAAAGCTTTACAATAAGTCATGTTAAGAACTAATTCCAGTTAGGAATAACCCAATTAAGGGATTTACAAATATGCCTTGATGAAAAGCACAATACCTTGTTAGGAGTAACCTCGCTGGAGGATTTAAGAATCCAAGCTACTGGACCACCTTGTTAGAGGATTTAATGAGTAACCAAGCTTGTTAGAGCTTACCCGGTTAAGGGATTTTACTTCTGATGTAATTGTTATAAAACAATAGGTTTTCTTGATCTATCTAGATAGCACTACATTTGCTTGATCAAATCCTTTTAAGCTTCAATCTGACTTCACTCAAAGTGCAGATCCATTCATGGGTTAGGCAACATCATACTCAATAGGTTTCTGCCAATCTTGCCAACAACCTTTATAAACAACTTCATCAACCTTAAATACAAATCAATTAGGTCGGTAACACAACAAAAACCTAATTCTGATCATCGAGATTACAAACAAGTCGGTACAATCTTGACCATTAGAAATCATGACAATCTCTTCACATTCTTCAAGAAAATTCTAACCGCTCCATGATCACCGCTTCATCAAACTTTGTAACTCATCACGCACTGTGCATTAGATGCAATCTACTTTTCTCCTTCCCTAGACAATAAAAAAATGTGCCAAAACAATTTGAACTTATCCTTATACAATGATCACATGTGTCTCCATCATTACCACTCATCAGATAATAAACCAACAAACTTGATCGGTTAGGGTTTAATAACTGATAGGGTTTACCAGTTACATTGCATAGAAAGGTTTAACCCTTTACACCAGTTTACCAGTTTAACTCACAAACTTAACAAATCTATTTACAACATCTTCCACAAAACTCTTCTTACCGGTTAATAGCCAATATAAAAAACAACAATATCAGCAATAACATGAATACCATTACCAGTTCAATTGACATCAATGACAACATATCATTAATGCAATCTCTATGCAAAATGCCAACAATCTCCCCTTTGACATTGATGGCAATAAAAATATCAACACCTCTGATTGCTACTGAGATTGGTGAATAGGAATCTTGGTTTACATTACCAAGTATTTACCTTGCTCTGTCTGTCTTCAGCCCGCCATTGGTTCACCCAATCAGACACATAATTCTTCTCCCCCTTTGACAACAATGCCAAAGGGAAAGTAAAAACATATAATTCTTCTCTCACTATGCATCAACATCATTCTGCAACTTGATGCTCCCCCTATGGAATACATCCACTTCTTCATCAATCCATGTAAGATTATACAAGTAATTCAAGGACTGATGTAATCAGCATCATGCTCAACTAACTTCATGAAGAGGGACAACCCCCAATTGACTTCTAAGATACTCAAAAGTGGTCTTAGGCTGAGGTTTGGTAAAGATATTTGCAAGCTGCTCCTTGGTAGAAACATGCTCCAAGATAGCATCTTTAATTTGAACTTTTTCCCTCAAGAAGTGATACTTTAATTCAATGTGCTTAGTCCTTGCGTGCAAAACAGGATTTTTAGAAATGTTTATTGCACTTGTATTATCACACAAAATCTTTATTGGTTCTGATATTTCCATCTTCAAACCTTCCAAAATGTGCCTCATCCACATAGCTTGTGTGCAATTCATATAAGCTTCTACATACTCAGCTTCAGCAGTAGATTGTGAAGTACAACTCTTCTTTTACTACTCCATGAAACTAGCCTTCCTCCTAGAAAGAATGCTCCACCAGTAGTACTCTTCTAATCATCAATATTTCCTGCCCAATCAGCATCTATGTATGCTTTCAAATCAAAATTTCCACCATATGGATACCATAACCCATAGTCAACGGTACCTTTCAGATATCTAAAAATTCTTTTGGTTTCCATCAGATGTGCCTCTTTTGGATTCTTTTGAAATCTAGCAACAATACCAACTGCATGGGCAATATCCAGTTGACTGTGAACAACATAGTGTAATTTGCCAATCATTGACCTATATTCCTTTTCATCTACAGACTTAGATGCATCTTCCTTGGATAGCTTACAACATGTAATCATTGGGGTCCCAACTGGTTTATAGTCACTCATACCGAAAGTCTTCAAAACTTCTTTCACATACTTGGATTGAGTAATGAAAATACCATTCTTAATTTGTTGTATCTACAAGCCTATGAAATTTTTTATTTCCCCTACTAATGACATCTCAAACTCATTCTTCATTTCATCTGCAAAACAATTACTCATGTCATCATTACCTCCAAATATAATGTCATCAACAAATACTTCACTAACCAGTATTTCATCTCCTTCAGAGTTGAGATAAATGTTGTTGTCATCATTGGTTCTAGAAAATCCTATCTTAATCAAATGAATATGAAGCCATTCATACCATGCTCTGGGTGCCTTCTTTAATCCATACAAAGTTTTAAGCAATTTGCATACCATGTCTTCCTTATCTATCAATGCATAACCATCAGGTTGCTCTATATAAACCTCTTCTTCCAATATCCCATTCAAGAATGTAGACTTAACATCCATTTGGTATACCTTGAACTTCTTATGAGATGCAAATGCAAGTAATGTTCTGACACCTTCCAGTCTTGCTACTAGTGCAAAAGTTTCTCCATAATCTTCTCCTTCTTCTTGCGCATAACCTTTGCATACTAATCTTTCCTTGTTGTGAACTACAACACCATCTTCATTTAACTTGTTTCTGAACACCTATTTATTACCTATAACATTCTTGTTTACCAGTCGAGGTACCAGGGTCCAAGTGTTGTTCTTCTCAATTTCATCCAACTCCTCCTCCATAGCTTTAACCCAATGATCATCACCAAATGCCTCCTTAGCACTTCTAGGTTCAAAGGTGGAGATCATGCAAGAGTTCTCTCTTATTCTCCTTCTAGATAGTACTCCAGCATCATTATCCCCAATAATTTGTTCAGGACTGTGATTCAGTCTCACATACCTAGGAATAACATGACCATTCTCTTCAGGTTCAACTTCTTCATTATCATCATCTTCTGAATTTATTTGTTCCGGTTAAACAAGTACATCAAGATTTTCTTTACTAGTTTCTAATTTAACAGTTTTAGGTTCCAAAAGCAAAATGCAAGGATCTTCATCCTTCTTCTATGAACTGGTTCCTTCTAAAACTTCAAGAAATTCATCTACACAAACATTAGCACTCTTAACAATTCTTTGTGTCTGGTTGTTGAAGCATTTTTAGGCCTTACTCTTGGTGGAATAGCCAAGAAATATGCCTTCATCACTCTTAGCTTCAAACTTTCTTATTTAGTCACCTCTTTTGATAAAAAATTTGCTTCCAAATATCTTAAAATAGCTAACATCAGGTGATCTCATCCTTACCTCTTTTCATCAGAACTCTGTTCATTGTGTAGACAGTTGTACTTACAGATTCTTTCGAAAATGTTTTTTCTACACCTCCTTGTATCAACATAGTCCTAGCAGCTTCAACCACTGACCGGTTGTTTCTCTCTGCTATATCATTTTGTTGTGGTGTCCTTGGTGCAAAAATCTATTGCTTGATACCATTCTCATCACAGTACTTAGTGAATTCCTTAGAAGTAAATTCACTGCCTTGATCTGTTCTCAGACATTTTATCTTTTTGCCACTCTCTTTTTCAGCTAAGGCCCTGAATGCCTTTAATTTACCAAAATCTTCATTCTTATCCTTCAAGAATGTGACCCAGATCATCCTTCAACAATGATCAGTGAAGATCATGAAATATCTATCACCTTTAATGCTTCTTGTTCTTATTGGTCCACATAGATCTGTATGAACCAAATATAACAAGTGCTCTGCTGAGAAGGACTTGCTCTTGAAAGTTGAAGAAGTCATCTTTCCTAATTGACATTCTTTACAAAGAGCATTAACTGGTTTGTCTAGCTAAGGCATGCCTCTTACTGTCTTAGACTTGCTTACTTTAACAATATTGTCAAAATTTATATGACAAAACCTCCTATGCCAAAGCCAACTATCATCTATTTTTGCAATCAAATAGTTGCTAACTTTAGGATTAAGATGAAATAGATTACCTCCGGTATGTTTCCCGGTTGCAATCAATTCACCTTTATTGTCAAAGATTTTGCACATACCATTTCTAAACTCCAGTGGGTATCCTCTGTCGTTAAGTTATGCCACACTCAAAAGATTATGCTTTAGGCCTTCAACCCAATAGACATCATTAGCACTACTCTTCCCATTAAGAGAAATAACTCCCTTACCTTTAACCATATAGGTGAGTCATTGCCAAATCTGACAACACCGCCATCAAATTCCTTTAGGGAAATAAATTTGCTCTGATCATCGGTCATGTGATAAGAACAACCACTATCGATATTCCAATCATCCGCGTTATCCATCCTGGATACTAGTGCCTTTTGATCTAATATTTCTTCCTTAATAGCTACAAACACAATATCTTCACTAGCATCATCATCAGATTCTTCATCAGTAATACCATTGTCAATAGCTACAAGACAATCTCTCTTGCCTTTACCCTTATACTTCTTAAATATGTCTCTCTTGTATTCATTTTCACCATTAGGGAAATTAGCTGCTATATGACCAATCTTGTTGCATGCAAAAAATTTTAAAGGTAGCTTACTTCTATATTTACCAGTGCCTCTAGGCAGTCATTTTGCCAACAATGCTTCAAGTTCCACAAAGCTATCTTCATCATCAACATCTCTGCTGGATCTAGATTCATAACTATGGCTGGTATCTCTACTTCTTCTCACAGATGGGTTAGAGATAGAAGCTCTGAATGCAGATTCTGATTTTTATACACTACCATCATAGCCATTTAGTTCAAAGGTAGTAAGTTTGCCAATAATAGAGTCAAGAGTTACCTTTGTCTTGTCAATGGATTTCATCTCCTGAATAGATGCAACTCGGATAGCATAGACTAGTAGCAAGGTTCTCAGTACCTTACTAATTACTATGGCATCTTCCACTTTCTCTCCTGCACTCTTTATTTCACCAACTATCTCTTTAATCCTTTGACCATACTGTTGGATATTCTCACCTTCAAACATTCTCATATCATCAAACTTTCCTCTTAAACTCTCCTCTTTGGCAATCTTAACATGTTAATCACCGCTATAAATCTCTTCGAGTTTTTGTCATACTTCATGTACAGTTTCAAGACCATGAACATCTACATATTCAGCATCAGACATGGAACTGATAATAGCCTCTAATGCTTGGTGATTTTCTTGTTGTTCTTTCTTCTGATCATCAGTCAAGATTCCAGTAGGTGTAATATACTTAGTTCCTATATGATCCCAATACTGACTACCAAGACTCTTAATGTAAATCTTCATTCTATCGCTCCATATTCTATAGTTATCTTTGTTGAACTTCGGACCTTCTTTCTTCATCATGATCTACAAGATATTTTCCTGAAGTTGTTAGGATTTTAGATTAAAGAGGACCTAAGATGCTCTAATACCAATTGATGGTATGTTGAAAGAATAAGTATTTGGTAGAATACTAAGAGGGGGGGTGAATCAATGTACTGAAAAACTAATACAAAGTTCCCAAACTCAAATTCAATCACATAATGTAAACATATCTCAGTTAAGATCAATATTCATAAGAATACTTGACATCAACCAGTTTGACTGTTGTGACTACTTAACAGTAAACAACTTCAATCTTGTAAACATCAACAATTGTTAATCATAAATCAACATATTAATCTCTCAATACTTCTAGTTATCATGCCTTATTAGAAGTTAATCAAATCAACAAATAAGATCATAACCACAAAAACATTCACCACTTGACACAAATGTTTATACGTGGAAAACCCAAATAAGTAAAAACCACAATGAGATGAGACTCACAAGGATAGCTATTTGAACTCTTCTGAAGTTCACCCTGTTAGGAGCCAAGCCTGTTAAAGATTTATAATAATTCCTATTAAGAACTAATTCCAGTTAGGAATCACCCAATTAAGGGATTTACAAATATGCCTTAATGAAAAGCACAATACCCTGTTAGGAGTAACCTCGCTGGAGGATTTAAGAATCCAAGCTAATGGACCACCTTGTTAGAGGATTTAATGAGTAACCAAGCTTGTTAGAGCTTACCCGGTTAAGGGATTTCACTTCTACTGTAATTGTTAGAAAACAACAGGTTTTCTTGATCTGTCTGAATAGCACTACATTTGCTTGATCAGATCCTTTTAAGCTTAATCTGCCTTCACTCAAAGTGCAGATCCATTCATGGGTTAGGCAACATCACACTCAATAGGTTTCTGCCAATCTTGCCAACAACCTTTATAAACAACTTCATCGACCTTAAATACAAATCAATTATGTCGGTAACACAACAAAAACCTAATTCTCATCATCGAGATTACAAACAAGTTGGTACAATCTTGACTGTTAGAAATCATGACAATCTCTTCACATTCTTCAAGAAAATTCCAACCGCTCCATGATCACCACTTCATCGGACTTTGTAACTCATCACATGTTGTGCATTAGATGAAATCCACTTTGCTCCTTCCCTAGACAATAAACAAATGTGCCAAAACAATTTGAACTTATCCTTATACAATGATCACACATGTCTCCATAATTACCGCTCATCAGATAATAAACCAACAAACTTGATCGGTTAGGGTTTAACAATTGATAGGGTTTACCAGTTACATTGCATAGAAAGGTTTAACCCTTTACACCGGTTTACCAGTTTAACTCACAAACTTAACACACTGGTTTACAACATCTTCCACAAAAGTCTTCTTACCGGTTACTAGCCAATATCAAAAACAACAATATCAGCAATAACATGAATACCATTACCGGTTCAATTGACATCAATGACAACATATCATTAATGCAATCTCTATGCAAAATACCAACATATGTTCATCATTTGACTGATTATTCATTGTGGTCTCTTCTTCAATTGCATTAGGTTCATTCGGTAAATCAAATGTTGTTGGTGCATCTTCATCATTTGTTTGATTATTGATTGTGATTTCTTCTTCAATTGCATTAGGTTCATTTGGTACATCTAATTGAGATGTTGTGGATGACATACCTTCTTGTCTCATTGTTCTTAGTTCACGTAATTTCTTCATATGTTTCCTTTGTCTTTCTTTTTTAGCCTCTCGTTGTTCGGTTGCTCCTCGCTTGTTCTTTCCCATCCTTAATAATGGTTATCCTAAATAGAATCATTTTGCACATATATATTATAAATACGTATAAAATCAAATGACCATAAAAATGAGTATTATCATTATTTTTTAATAATCAAAACTATTAAACAATCACAATAACATTGACCAAACTAATTAGAACAACAATTCAATCATTTGAAATCATGTAAAACAAAATTTTCACTTACTTTGACATATAAAACTATCACATAATTGCAGTATCAGTTGCAGTGGGCCTTCAATGACTTAAAAAAATCCTTTTGTGGTTTTTGAGGTTGTTGACCAAATAAAAATATATGCAAGAAACACATATGGGTTATATTTAGTTAACCCGTACGCATAGTTAGTCCCTAAAAATACCCCAACAGGGCAACATTCATAATTCCAATAACTCGTACATGCTTCTTATGTTAAAAATACATATGTGTGTGTGTGTGTGTGTGTGTGTGTGTGTGTGTGTGTGTGTGAGAGAGAGAGAGAGAGAGAGAGAGAGAGAGAGAGAGAGAGAGAGAGAGAGAGAGAGAGAGAGAGAGTTGGGGAGGGAGGGAGGGAGAGGGAGAGGGAGAGGGAGAGGATGAGAAAGGAAGTGAGATAGAAGGGGGGAGGGATAGAGAAAGAGTGGGGAGGGAGGGATAGAGAGAGAGAGGGGATGGGGGGAGGGAGAGAGAAAGAGTGGGGATGGGAAAGGAAGGGAGATAGAAGGGGGAGGGAGAGAGAGCATTATTGTCACGTCATTTTATATTGTAATAATGGCTCATCTTGCCCCTCAAGACACCATATGACCCCTTAGGACACCATACAACCCCTTAGGACACCATACAACCCCTTAAGACACCATATGACCCCTTAGGACACCATATGGTCCTACTTGGGGTCGTACGGTGTGGTAAGGGATCGTATGGTGTCGTTAGGGGTCATGTGGGGTCATGAGGAGTCGTATGGTGTGCTAAAGGCCCGAATGATCTGAACTTACTTTTGTAAGCAATATTGGCATTGCTTTTTATATTGTAATAATGGTTCATCTTTCCCCCCAGGACACCATATGACCCCTTAGGAAATCATACAACCCCTTAGGACACCATATGACCCCTTAGGACACTATACAATTCCTTAGGATATCATATGGTCCTACTTGGGGTTGTATGGTGTGCTAAGGGATCTTATGGTGTCGTTAGGGGTCATGGTGGGTCCTAAGGGGTTGTATGGTGTGCTAAGGGCCCAAGTGATCTGAACCTATTTTTGTAAGCAATATTGGCACTTCTTTCTATATTGTAATAATGGTTTATCTTGCCCCTTGGGACACCATATGGACACCATACGACGCCTTAGGATATCATATGGTCCTACTTGGGGTCGTATCATGTGCTAAGGGATCTCATGGTGTCATTAGGAGTCATGTGGGGTCCTAAGGGGTCGTATGGTGTGCTAAGGGCCCAGTTGATCTAAACTTATTTTTGTAAGCAGTATTGGCACTGATTTTTATATTTTAATAATGGTTCATCTTGCCTCTCAGGACACCATATGACCCCTTAAGACACCATACGACCCCTTAGGACACCATATGACACCTTAGGATATCATATGGTCCTACTTGGGGTCATATGGTGTCGTTAGGGGTCATGAAAGGTCCTAATGGGGCCACACGTGTGTTACAACACCATATGACCCCTTAGGACACCATACAACCCCTTAGGACATCATATGGTCCAAAAGGATCGTATGGTGTGCTAAGAGGTCATATGGTGTTGTTAGGGGCATGTGGGGTCCTAGTGGTGCCACACATGTATTACAACACCATATGACCCCTTAGGACATCATATGCTCCTATTGGATCATGTGGTGTGCTAAGGGGTCACATGATATCATTAAGGGTCACATGGGGTCCTAATAGGGCCACACATGTGTTACAACACCATATGACCCCTTAGGATATAATACATGGTTCTAAGGGGTCATATGGTGTCATTGGGGGTCATGTGAGGTCCTAATGGGGTCTCACATGTGTTAGAACATCATATGACCCCTTAGGACATTATACGACCCCTTAAGATACCATATGGTCCTAAGGGGCCATGCCATGTGCTAAGGGGTTGTATGGTGTCGTTAGGGGTCTTTGGGGTCCTAATGGGGCCATACATGTGTTAGAACACCATATGACCCTTTAGGACACCATACGACCCCTTAGGACATCATATGGTCCTAAGGGGTCATATGGTGTCGTTAGGGGTCTTTTGGGGTCCTAATGGGTTTGCATGTGTTAGAACACCATATGACCCCTTAGGACACCATACGACCCCTTAAAACATGATATGCTCCTAAGGGGTCATGTGGTGTGCTAAGGGGTCATATGGTGTCGTTAGGGGTCATGTGGAGTCCTAATGACACCACACATGTGTTACAATGCCATATGACCCATTAAGACACCATATGACCCCTTAGGACATCATATGCTCCTAAGGGGTCGTGTGGTGTGCTAAGGGGTCACATGATGTTGTTAGGGGTCACATGGGGTCCTAATTGGGTCACACATGTGTAAAACACCATATGACCCCTTACGACACCATATGACCCCTTAAGATATCATACATGGTCCTAAGAGGTCATATGATTTCATTGGGGGTCATATGGGGTCCTAATGGGGCCACACATGGGTTATAACATCACATGACCTCTTAGAACATCATGTGGTCTTAAGGGATCATATGGTGTGCTAAGGGACCTTATATGATGTCATTAGGGGTTATGTGGGGTCCTAAGGGGGAGAGAGAGGGAGAGAGAGAGATATTTAAAGAGGGTAGGAATACAATGTACTAAGATATTAAGAGGCAATATATATGCATATATTTTACATACATATTTGTATACATACACATACACATTTTATATACATATACATACCTATAATATATATACATATTATACATGTACATATAATATACATACTATTCGCGTGAAATCTAGAATCTGCATTTGCAAACAAACCCTCAATATATCATTACATGCATGGTTATTTGAACAAAATCAATAAACGTAAAACCATGACAAATTGACCTATTGCCTCCTAAACGATGCGAGTATAGATTTTCTCTCAAATTTGTCTAAGCAATTCCAGTGACTTGACTACACCAAGACAAAGGATTTAATCTATATGAATGCAAACTAGATGAATGGAAGATTAACAAAATAAGCTAGATTAATCCAAAATGATATGAGATACATGATTGTATGCATGATTAATCTAAGATGTTAATTATGCTAGATGATTGAGATAAAATGACTATAGTAATGATGCTAAAACTATGAATACAAGGGATCTTTATTACTCCAAAATGAGGGGTATTTATAGGAATTCCAAGGCCAAAGTTGAGGTAGCAGGAATTGACAGTCCAGATTTGATCTGAAGATATCAAGGGTTAAGATTGATGTCAAGGAACCTTTCTCATGAGAGGGTAAGTGTCCAAGGGAGGAGACATGTGGCAAAATTTCCATGTGTCTCAATGGGAGAATATCCAACCCATAAGAGGTTAGGATAAAAGAGGTTAGGATGTGCAAGATAGGATAGGGTTAGTTAAACCCAGGACTAGATAGAATGGGTTAGGTTAGAGGGTGGTTAGGTTAGAGGGTGGCTAGGTTAGGTGGTTAGAAGTTAGTAGCCATGTGCTCATATTTGAATTTAGAAATTCAAATATTAGGAAAATATAATTAATTTCAACAAATCATGATTTGATTTGTTTTAACTAATTATGAGATTAGAAGAGTGAATTTAAAATGGGGGGAGGATTAATTAATCAAAGGAGAATTATTGAAATGAACTTAATGAATAAATCTTTAGATTTATTTATAAGTAGACTGAATGGGGAAATTGATAAAATTATTTGGGAATTCAATTAATTATCTCCAGACAATTTTTAGATGTATACATTTTGCCCCTCTTTAAAGCGATGTGTGACGACGCATTGGTTCAAAGAAAAATCTTGATTTGATGTAGATATGACTTTGATATGATGCCCTAGATGCTGATTGATAGATTATGATGCGAGGATGCCCCTTCGGGAGATAAATTGAGAGAATGGACGATTTAATTATTTGGATTTGTGTGAAATTGATTTCTTGATAAAATTTACTTGATTCTTGCAACTTTGGTTGATGAAAGTGTCAATTCTCTGATGACTTTGATGTTTTTCTTGAATTGCTGATTGATCTTTGATTGACCTCATGATCGATGAGGGTCAATGATATAAACTCAAGATTTGATGATCTGATAGGATGAGTTTGACTGATGTCATGATTGATGAGCGTCAATAATGTAAAATCAAGATTGAAAATAATAGATGTGTGACCTCGTGATGAATGAGAATAACTGATGGGTACTCAAAGAGATTGATGGAAATATCCAGTGAGAGGATATAATAGCAGATCAAATGATCAAAGAGATTGATTGGATAAAGAACTGACATTTTGTTGATATCCCATTGTAGGAAGAATTAGATGTGTTGATGTTGGTGCATCTAGGGGAGTAGCATTCTATTCGTTTAGGCCGACAACATCTAGAGAATGTTTTGGTCATCATCCTAGTGGACATTGATATGAGAGATTGATCATTGCTCCAATTTTGTATACACCATTGATGAGACATTGATGATGTCGGTGATATATTCTACCATTTTTGTGATATAATTGTACATTGGACCTTGATTATTTCTAATGATATGATATGTAGTCAATCCTATTTGCCTTATATGGTCTATGAGATTATGGATGCATTCTACTTGCTATATGATTATGGACCCTAGATGATAGATGCATGCCTCTTATATGATGATGCCAGATTTGCATGATGTATGCAGTGAATATGTATGGTGATGCATGTGCAATCAAATGTTTCCTATTTGTATCATGCTTTTCTGACTTTTCCCATGCATGTTGATATGAGATGGATGCAACACAATGCAATGATGATGTCTTTGGACATGACTGATATTTATGAATGAATGAAAGATTGAATGATCTATATGGATGATGGATCTAGGTGAATGATGTCTTACTATGCAATTTTGACATGTGATGAAATGAACTAACTTATCATGTTGAATGAATGAATTGATTAATTTTTGTTAATGTCCAATATACTCAATCACATAATAAGAGAGATACCACTTGTTAAAGCATTTGGCCTTGGAAAAAGATGAGCTTTTGTGATCCCATGCAAAATGAAATGCAATCTAATTTAAATGCAAATGAGATGCAACGCTGTGATCAGATCAGTCACTTGGTCATTGCTTTTTGTCATCATTGAGCTTTTAAAATGTGGGAAGTGAGTGCAAACATTGATGGTATAATTGAATGATGATGACCCGAGCACTAATTTCCTGGGTTTTGATATTGCAAGTTAGCACAAGCATCAAGGTATAATTGAACCAAGATGACTGAGTGTTGCTTGCGTAAAATAGGCACTATTAACCATTTCTATATGCAAATCCAAAATGTCTTCGATGATACTTTGATGATCATGTCCTGAGATAAATTTACATATATTAATGATTAATTCATAAATAGTAGACAATAAAATATCATGTTCCATCCTTGTTTCTCTAGTCAGAGACATCCTTGAGTCACTCTAAAATCATCATAGAAAAAATCAAGATAAAATAGTTGAACCATTATTATCAAAGTGTTAAAATCATTAGTCAAAAGATATCATCCATTGATATGTGTTTATCATGTTTAGGTTGATAGTGGGTAGTTGATGGTTGACAATTTGATCTTATGTTCAACGTTGGATGTGTCTCAAGTTTCACTTGACAAGTGTAGCCTAACTATTGTTCTACCTGTTTGATTAAGCCCAAGGAAATTTTGCCCCTAGCTAGGTTCAGGATTTTGCCCCCAATCTAGAAACAAACTTTATTATGGTATATACAATTATCAAAACCATGGTGAGAAATCACCTGCGAAGCTTGTGCTTGTACAAAGGCTTTATTATGGATATGAATAGATGATGCAATCAAGGGAGGGAGATCTAATGAAGGATAACCCAACCTTGTAGCTTAAAACATAAACCATGCAAAGCATATTGGTAACCGGTAGCAAGGTGCTAGAAACAACAGGAAGAACAATCGGTAACAACATAGAACACATAACCGGTAAATGATGTGAATGAATCATATTACAATATGAAGAATTATACATGCCACATGTTGGATCACCATCCAGGATACAAATAATGCTTACAATGCAATTGCATGTCCACGGGTTCTATCCTAATCTGGACCTCAGCCTTCTGGCCTTAGTCCTACCAGATCAGAATCTCGTCGGTTCTACATCTTAGCTCAATCTCAATGCTCTATCTTCAATCTTTTAACTTCTATGTTTTCTTCAAATTATTCACAAGCTTCCATTTATACTATCTACAAATAATTACAACTCAATAAAGTCGGCCCAAAGACCAACCAGTTCATGAAACGTGCAACGGTAACATGTCGACTCAAATCACTAAGAATAATCTCCAAATGATAAAATGGTGCACCGACTTCTGAAATACCAGCCAAGACCCAAAGAAATAGTTCCAACAATCCACAATTCATAGAGGTCAACCACAACTTGAAATCATCTTCGCTCAACATACAGCCAGGCTAACTGGTAAGAACACATCAATCGAGACAATACCAAAATCCACATCTCACCAGAACAAAGGCAAAAGATATGAAACTTGAACATGATAAAGACCATGAACACAAGGGAATAAACCCAAAACCACAATGCTAAACACTCAAACATGAAGAAATGCCATGCTCTCAAGCAATTCCATTGAAAACTACTCAACCGGTAAGAACTAGACCGGTGCTCCTGCATCAACAACATTGATGAAAATGAATGCAAGTGGAAGGATTCATGAAATAATAGATGGAAGAGCTAGCTGATAGATAGCACCTATTGTCAGGTTTTCACCATCTGTTTTATTGCACTTTTTCCCATATTTGATTTTTTTATTTTTCACTGTTTTTGTATTTTTTGCTTTTTTTGTTGTTTTTGTATTTTTTGCTTTTGCACCTTTTTTTGGATTTTTCTTCTTTTCCACTTTTTATTTTTTATTTTTCTTCTTTTAGACATAATTTTTTTTCAGATGCATCCTATTGATGGGTTCATGGATCAATTCTAGCTCTTGCAGTCTAGATACTTGTTGTTCTTCATTTGGGATAAGTCCTTTTAATGATACTCATAGAGATGGTATCTCTACTTATATTGGTAGTATTGCTTTTGAGCCATACACAAGAGAGAAAGGTGTGGCTCCTGTTTGTGTGCAGATACTAGTATGGTAGACCCATAGAGAAGGGTTCAATTGAATATGCCAATCTCTACTAGCATCATTCACTGTCTTTTTGAGGATTTTCAAAATTGTTTTGTTTGATGTGTCTGCTTGTCCATTCCCTTATGGATAGTAGGGTGTGGAGAATCTATGTTGGATCTGAAATTTCTCACAAATCTCTTGTACATCTTGGTTCTTGAATAGTCACCCATTATCAGTGATAATGGTCATGGGTATGTCATAGCGACATATGATGTAGTTCAAGATAAATGCAACAATTTGTTTTCTTGTGATATTTGTGAGTGGTACCACCTCAATCCATTTTGTAAAATATTATGTAGCTACAAGGATGAATTTGTGACAATTGGATGAAGGACAATTTATCTTTCCTACTAGATCAAGACCCCTTTGGAAGAAAGGCCAAGAGGTTATCAAAGCACGAAGCTCTTGTGCAGGTGAATGAATTAAATTACCATGGATCTAACATTGTTTGCATGTTTTAGCTATCTGAAAGCAATCTCATTCCATAGTTGGCCAATAATAGCCCAAGCGTATGAGTTTTTCTTGAAAGGGTAAGATCACTTGAATGAGTGCCACAAATGTCATTATGGACTTCATTTAAGGCCTTCTCAATTTCTTCTTGTTTGAGACATCTTAAGAGAGTACCATCCAGACCTTATTTAAAAAGGGTATCTACAACAAGAGTATAATGGGAAGATTGGCAAATGAAATTTCTCTTTTGGTTCTTTGACAAGTCGGGAGGGAGGGTGTTATCTTTTAGGTATGTATAAATTTGGCCATAGCAGGAGGAATCATGCCCAATAAGGTGACATATAATTTGGGAACTAGGACAGTTAGGGGTAGGGTAAAACAACTCTTCCACCAGGAATTAGCAACACTCTTGATTTTCCTGTGTCTGAAGTAGAGAAGCAAGTGTTTCCATGGCATCTGCTTCTTTGTTGTCATTTCTCGAAATCTTCTCAAAAGTGATTTCTACAAAATACTTATTGAAATCATCTACCATATTTAAGGCATTATTTTGTCATGCTTTATTTGATATGTTGGAATCCAAGAACACTGAGAGAGGGGGGGGGGGTGAATCAATGTTTTACCAAATTGATCAATTTTAACCGTATTAAAACATGCATACACCAATCGATATACTGGTAAATACATAATTGAAATAAGTAAAGCAACCAATAAGCCAATCACATAAATGGATACCATAACACACATAATTATATGTGGAAAAACTCAAAGAGGAAAAACCACGGTGGGATTTGTGACCCACAATATCAATCCACTGGCCATATGAAGAGATATTACAAAATATAGGGGCCTACACTTGCAGGAAGGCTTACAGCCTAGAGTACACTGCTTAATCACAAAAGGAGCCTCACTGACTACATACAAATCCATACTAAAATCCAAAGAAATGAATGAACTACAAAGATAGCATCTTCTACGCTTGAATACAGTTCTGATTAAGCTTTGTTTGTTCCATTCTGAAACCCTAAACCCTTTACCGGAATACCCCTTACATAAATATCCTCACATACATAATCTCTCTAATATATTTTGTATTACTTAACATCCATATTTGCATCCATACCATTACATCACAAAATGATCTATCCAACTGACCTATATACGCTATACAATTTATCATGTCTTATGTTGGCTTATAAAGATATTTACAATATAAACATAAATGACGGCTAGATAACATAAATATTAAAAACAATTTCCAATGTCGGATCCAAAAGATGTCGGCCTTCAATACCAAAAACTTGATTCTAAACCATGTCAGCCTATATTGTCGATAACCAAAGAAATCATTCCATCATACTGGTGCCAGTGTCGGTGAAGTGTCTGTGAAGTGCCTGTTGGTACACAACTGAACCAAAACATGAAGCCAGAACAAGATACCATGTTGCCATCAATGACAACATAGTGAAACCAACCAATTGAGTGCCAATTGCCAACAATCTCCCCCTTTGGTATTGATGGCAACACTCATGTGAAAAATGGTCATGGTTTCCATCTGTCGGTTTCATTCTGAACCTGCTCCCATTGAGTTGAATATCCATCAATACAAAATACTCCATATCTCCATCTATATACTCCCCCTAATATATACAACTCCCTTTTTTCTTTTTCACATTTATATCTCTCCCCTTTTGACATCAATGCCATCAAAAATTCCAAAAAGAATACCAAAAATACAAAATTGGGACGAAGAATGAAAAGAATGTAAAATGAATATCCCCAAAATACCTTAGCAGAGCTTAACATATTTGAAAATATCTGGATATGCCTTCTCCAATAGCTCAAGATAAGTGTCCCAACCAGATTTGAAAATGCCAGAAATAGATACAAGTCCATTTAGCATATGGGTGAATGACTCTTTCTCATTTAACTCTGTCGGTGTGGGCTTACCAACCATATATATACACTCCTTCTTATGTACACTATGTGAATCCAACTGGGGACTCACCAAACCTCTAATACTTCTAGCTCTTCTTATGATTTTGTCTTTTTCTTTCTCAAGAATAAAAATTTAGGCTTCCAAAACCAAAATCTCACCATCAATGGATGTAGTTAATGAATTCAATCCATCAAAATAATTGGCTATACTTGCAATTTTCTCTTGAGATTCCTTAATCTTCTTATCCAAATTAACTATAAGTACATCTGTGTTACAACATACTCTATAAATATTTGTACACTAATTTGAAGAATTGTCTATCAATTTCAACTTTTCATTAATCTACTTTCTCTCAGACTTAATCACTTGATCAAACGTAGCTCTTTTTTCATGTGTGAGCTTCTCTAGTGCTTGCCGGTTTGAAATCTACTGCAAGGATTGAAAATTCTTTGAAATGTGCTCTGTGATTGTCTTAATCTTGTCGGATGGGCTCGCTTCTCTATCAAACTTGCACTCTAGGACTAGTCTGTGCAAAACAGTGATAGATTGATCAATAATCCCTTTATCCATAGATCCCTCCTTCATCAATTTCTGTGCAGCCATTATCATGAGTTCAGTAGAGCTCATCTCGGTTATACTTTTCTTTTCAACTTGCGAGGTGATAATTGACAACAATGATGGAATCACTATCGGTTCCCTATCGGGTTCCCCTTTCTTCTCCTCTGATGAGTTAACCTTTATATCTTCCTCACTTGCACCGATGGCTTTGCCACTTGGTGCAGTCTTAGTAACTATCGGTTCCTCCCTAGGAACTATAACCTCATCTTGTAAATCTGTATTCGGAGGATTGTTGTCCTCAAAATTAGTATCATGTACATTATCAACCTTTACACTCTTTGTATTTTCCAGTATCTCAACATTTTTTTATACATTTGTATCCACCAGGGGCTTAATTTCCACTATCTTAATGTTTTTCAAAATTGAGGGTGAAGTACCCATAATACCCTTTCCTTTTCCTTCAATCAGGATGTCTATAGTATTTGACTTAGTTTCTGGTGAAGTATAAAAGCCATGGTTCTCTTCAAAGAACTTAACCCATGCCTTTTGGGTCTGCTTGATTATCTCATTTACCCTTCCTAACATAAGACTAATTATTCTATGCTTACCGTTAAATAATTTCCTATCCATCTCCTCTACAGTAATAGAAACACAAACAAATAACAACTCTTGTATCTTTATATGTTTTTCTTCCTTTATTGTTGATAGTCTCCTAGCATCTAATACATCATACAATTCTATCAGTATTTGGTTTTCAATTTCTATCAAGGCTTTCTTATAAATATCCAAATATAACAATACTGCTTCCTCTAAATGTTCATAATAAAATTGTACATTCTTTAACATACCATCTTTAGTAATCTCATCAACTAACTTTGCACAATTTTTTGGTGGAATGATAGTCACATTACTAGATTCAATTCCCAAATCAATGTCACCCTTCTTCTTCCTTCTTCCAGTACTAGATGGATCTGAAGGTGTTACTTTTGGAGCTTGTTTCTGAGCCAGTAACTTGAGTGTAACTTTCCTAACCGGTTTCTTTTTAGCCTCTACCTTGGTTTCTTCTGTTTTCTTCCTTATAACCCTTTTGAAAGCCAGGGGTGTGTCATCCTCAGATGTAGACTCTGTTGCAATAGGATCAATGAATACTTCTGCTTCTTTTCTCTTTCTGCCTTTTTCCAGGATAGCATCAATCAATGCTTTGATGTCCTATGAAACATTTTCTACAAACTTACTTGCCTTTCCTTCCTTCTTCTCTCTCTTCTTCTGGTTGAACACGGTTTCAACCTCTTGAGTCTTCTGCTTAGCAGTACCACAGGGCTTCTCAGCTTCACCAATAGGTGCATCAATCAACATCTTTGCATAAGCATCAAGAATCTGTGCATCAACTTCTTATCCCATCTCCTTAATCCAAATCTTTTGGAGTTTGACTGCTTCCATGAGTGTTTCATCTTTCTTCACCATGAAGCATATGTCAGTTGAGTATTTTCCAACAATGTGCTTTGGAACCCTTTCTCTAGATTTCATAGCCTTCTAGAATGCCTTAAAATAACCCCATACTTTGTCATCTCTCTGACTACCCAATGAAGCAATTGATTGTTTCAGTTGTCTCCCTACCAGGATATCAAATGCCCATTATCTCTTCCCAAAACTAGGAGTCTCATTCATGAAAAATAGCATTAAACAAAAAATTAGGTTACCATACTGGAAAGTCCCTTTCTTTTCTCCTTTAATCTTTCCTAGGTTTATCAACAGTTCATCCAACATCCAACCACATAGATCCAATTTCTCATTTTCTCTCATCATTTTGTAAGCTGCATAAATGCAGGAGCTAGAAACAGAATTTAGTCAGTTTGATTGAGTTACCTTGTAACCGATGACCATGCTACTGAATCTAATGTCTATGTTGGTGATATTACTGATTCTCATAGATCGCCTGTCTGAAGTTGTGTCGGTAATCTTGTTGACATGATCATTAGAAACCTTCTTATTCGGATGTTGGTCAACCTGTGGTAAATCAGTGATTTCCCTAATGGCCTCCTTTGTAATCTTATATGGTCTATCTAACCAAATAAACTCTCCATGCACTCTTCTCAAAACATACCTAATGATTTCATCTTTGAGTTCCAGAATGTCCAGAATGTCGGTAAACCCTAAATCCTTAATGTGCTTATACCCGGGCTTAATCTTTCTAGAATCTCCCTGTTAGCACATATTTTTACAAAATACTTTGTGCTATAATAGATGCCTCTTTTCTTATCATTCGAGCATTTACTGTGGGTGTTTTATATGCAGGAGCATACTAATGAAAATAGAGTTGTCCAAATATTAACTGACATCGCCAAGACCCCCAAACCTGTGCATATAAAATGGTGGAAAAGGCTTTGGAAACTTTCAAGTGTGCTGTGCTAGTAGAGGGAAAGCCTTTATCCCACATTGTTTGTGGGATAAGCTTGTTTTACGTTTAAATCCAAAGTGACTCGTATGATAACTGCTGAAAGACAAAAGGCTTTTGGTGTGAAGAAGGCTAAAGCCAGTGGACCCCACGTGCGTGTGTATCTCGAGGAACCCAAAATTTTACAACAGACTGGCAAGGATGGAGGTTAAAGATCGAGCAAGTTTGACTGATCAGATGGTGATCACGAAGGATCCGAAGGCCGTTTCTATGTCGCAAGGTAGAGATGCATGCTAGTTTAAACCCGCGACTTGGCGACTAAGCACGTGCGGAAAAGGGGAGGTTAACGAGCATGCAACTTTGAAGTGGATCAACGGTCATCGCTATACCACAAGATGAAGTTGCACAACCTATATCCCCCATGACATAGCGACTACCAAGGTGACAGATGAGGTTTCATCCAGGTAGATCTGTAAGCAAGTCAAAATGTGCCACATGGTGGAGTGTAGAAGAAGAACCCAGGTCCAGTGGCAGATGAAATGGCAAGACAGATCGGGTCCAGTGGTAGTCGAGGTAGATCCGCGGGTGAACCAAAAAGCAACACGCGACATGAACAGTCAAATAAAAGAGAGATCTGCTCAAGCAGGGTTAAAGGTCAAGCAGATGAGGATGATCAGATGGTCGAATGAATTGATCCAATGGTGGTCGCTATACCATGATCAGAAGGTGCTCAATTTATATTCACCGCGACATGGCAACTGAGTGGTAGGGCCCACTAAGGAAGCAATTCAAAAGACCAAATTTTGATGGTGAGTCCATGTCGTGCTAAGGTGGCATGATAAAGATCCCAGAGCCAATAAAAAACAGACACTTGGCAGAGCATAGAGGGAGGTGAATCAAGCAAAGGATGAACAGATTAAGGAAGCTGGATGAAGGTTAAGGGGCGAGCAGGTTGAAAGAGATCCAACATCTGTCACTATACCGCAATGGGAAACTTCTCGTCAGTTACCCATCATGGCTTGGAGACTAACCACTAGCGGTAGGTGGTAGAATGAAATGGTTGAAGTGAAATAGTCCGGCAGTACTGAGCTCATTGAACAAACTTGGGTTGCAGTAGATCTAAAAGGGGACTCACTGAAAGATGCGGTCCCATTGAAAACAAAAGGTATTGATGAAATTTTAGAATCGATAAGACCTGCGAATAATTCACCGATGAAGAAGTTTGGCTGATAGATAAAGGGTGATCCACCAACAAACTAGAAGAGGATACGTGGCACGGATGGATGCTTAGCAAAGGGGAAAATTCCTGAAAATAATAAAATGGAAGTATATTCTCAGCTTTACATTATTTAAAACTGCATTAAAGATAAAATTTATTTATATTTAAATGAATGCGAATATACATCTTAGGGTAAAGTATTATTTTTTATATAAATGGGTGTTATATTCACAAAATTATTTTCTTAAAATATAAATACTTTGGTTTTACAGGACTATTTTAAACCAGTATTTATACAAAGATAATTGACTTTTCAAAATCTAAGGTGGAGTATACCTAATTTTCAAAATTAAGGAATTTGATTGTCTTATCTTGTGTGCAGGAAATAATGAGAGGATGATGAATATTTGTTGAAGATTTTTATTGAGATGGAGAATAAAAGACACATTATTAAAGCATCATTTAATATTTTTAAAGGTTCTCATTTGTAATTTTTTGTTAAACCAAAGGGTGTGTCCTTTAGAGGGAAATTGTCTGTGTATGAAAGGGTGTGTCCTTTCATGTATGCTTTTTGATTCAGATACTCATAGGGAGTCATTTTTTATGTAAAAAAAGAAAAGGAGTCAAAAGAACGACATAATACTGTAGGGATTGAATATCATTTTGTATCAGAGAAGTCTGTAGGAAGAAGAAGTATCATTTTGTGCAAGCAATTTGTAATGAACTGATCTATACAGATTTTATTTAAGTCTTGAAAGAAATTTCATTTTCAATATACATTCATAATCATTTCTTTTTAAAGCATTCAGTTAAAGTACATAATAAAGCATAGTTGCAGAACAATAATTTGCAAGTTGTGTAAACTTGCTAAAAGGTTTAAATCCACTATAAATAACCTCTTTTTGTGCTTGAGGGGAAAAGGCACACCCACCTAGGTTCAGTGGAGCCTAAAGTGCAGAGGGATTTGGTCTTTGACCATCCCTATTCGTTGGCCAAGGCCGATTGGACTAGTTAAGGATTTGGTAAGTCTTTTGGTTTTCCAATCTGTGGTTTTGGGCACCAACACTCCCATTAGCTCATTTATGTACATGTTCTTGAAATCAGTCATTCCCAAATCCTCAATATGACAATAGATGTAAGCTCTTACATCTTTGACATACACAACTCCTTTCGAGACACAAGAAAAAGCACCAACTGAATCATCCAAGATAGCCACATGTGAATACCACTTGAAAATCGGCATGGGACAGTCCTTGACCTCAACAACAGATGGATTTGCAACAAAGATAGGTATAGATGATGATATTGATTCCATGATTAAAGATAAACACTTGTGAACTACTTTCGATGAGAAAACCCTAAAGGACCTCTTCCAATCGCTGGTGAAATTGCTCAAGAAGATATTTGATCGCATTGAATCGCCCTTAATCACACTGAATGCAAGGTGATCAAAATGAAGTAGATTCAATCTTTTATCCTCCAAGAAAAAAAAGAAAAATCCTAATCTTTCATTGACATCAATGACTTCCGGTGAAAGATACCGGATCTCGAACAAAAAATATCCATGCCAGATAAGAATCTCCAATGTCTGGAACATCTTCAAGAGCCTCTTTCCGGGGCATGTGCAACATCTTCATGAATTTTGCCTACCCCTAAGGCATCTTCCTTAGTTATTGGATGAGCTACTTGTTGGTGCAGGAGCAACCTCCTCTGCCGAATAAGTAACTGGTGCATTCCCATCTGTAGATTGATCTCCTGACTTCTTGACCCATCTCTGGGTATGATCTTGTCAAATTTCATTAACCTTCTCTTTTCCTTTCTCATTTGATCCTCCATTACCAACCGGTGGATTTCTTCTTCTACAGAATTTAGCAATATGTCTAACCTCATTACATGCATAACATGTAACATTTTTCTTTTGAATTGCTTTGCTAAAACCGATATAATTGTTTGACCTACACTGATTAGCCATATGTCCAAATTTTCCACATGCATAACATTTTACATTCATTTTGCAATCTTTTGTCTTATGACCATACTTATTACATTTAGAACATTGATTGGGAGAAGAACCAAGGTTCTAATTTGCTCTATTTCTACATTTCCTAGCCATGTGACCAAATTTATTGCAAACAAAACATCTACCATTAAATTTATAAGCATTAAATTGCCTTATGGTTTTGATCTTCATTAGCAGTACTAGAACTCTGTCCTTGCTCAAATCCAAGTCCATTGGAAACTCCATTCTTCCTTTGTCTCTTCAATAATTCATCTAGCTGTGTTGAACTAATCTTTATTTTTTCTCTATACCTACTTGTAATAGTCAAATCATCTCTCAGAATTATCATTTGTCTCTCAATTTCTTGTTCATTTCTCTGGGATTGTACTAAATCAGCTCTCAACATATCACTCTCATGAACCAACCTACCACATTCTTAAAAAAATTTCTTCAGAGATACAAAAAGATTTTTTTCCTTTTTCTTTCGATCTTTAATCTCCTCAGACATTCTCATAGTTATAGCTTGCATTTCATTTCTCATGACCATGTTCTTCTGACTCAATTTCTGACACTGCTCCTTAAGTGCATCTTTCTCTTCATCATCCTAATTTTGCAAAAGTTCCTTCTTCCTAGCTTGAAATGATGATAGCCTCTCCTATAGGACAAGAATGAATTCCTTCACATAATTCAATTCATCTTGTAGCTTTAAGTTCTTCATCCTTTCAGCATCATAATCTTTTAGTGTCATCTCAAGTTTCTTCTCCAAACCCATATCCATGGATTCCGGATTTAGGATCTCCTTCAAACTGTTAAACTTCCTCTGAGGCACAAGGCTCTAATACCAATTGTTGGAATCCAAGAACACTGAGAGGGGGGGGGGGGGCGTGAATCAGTGTTCTACCAGATTGATCAATTTTAACCTTATTAAAATATGCATACACCAACCGGTATACCAGTA
This sequence comes from Cryptomeria japonica, assembly GCF_030272615.1. NCBI lineage: Eukaryota > Viridiplantae > Streptophyta > Pinopsida > Cupressales > Cupressaceae > Cryptomeria > Cryptomeria japonica. Next base: position 344,380,528 of record NC_081415.1, read on the forward strand.
CATACATAATTGAAATAAGTAGATCAACTAATAAGCCAATCACATAAATGGATACCATAACACACAAAATTATATGTGGAAAACCTCAAAGAGGAAAAACCATGATGGGATTTGTGACCCACAATATCAATCCACTGGCCATATGAAGAGATATTATAAAATATAGGGGCCTGCACTTGCAAGAAGGCTTACAGCCTAGAGCACATTGCTGAATCACAAAAGGAGCCTCACTGACTACATACAAATCCAGACTACAATCCAAAGAAATGAATGAACTACAAAGATAGCATGTTCTATGCCTGAATACAGTTTTGGTTAAGCTCTGTTTGTTCCGGTCTGAAACCCTAGACCCTTTACTGGAATACCCCTTAGATACATATCCTCACATGCATAATCTCTCTAATATATTTTGCATTACTTAACATCCATATTTGTATCCATACCGTTACATCACAAAATGATCTATCCAACTGACCTATATACCCTATACAATTTATCATGCCTTATGTCAGCTTACAAAGATATTTACAATATAAACATACATGTCGGCTAGATAACATAAATACATAAATATCAAAAACAATTGCAGATGCCAGATCCAAAAGATGTCGGCCTTCAATATCAATAACCTGATTCTAAACCATGTCGGTCTGTATTGCAGGTAACCAAAGAAATCCTTCCATCCTGGCGGTGTCAGTGAAGTGTCTGTGAAGTGCCTGCCGGTACACAACTGAAACAAAACATGAAGCCGGAACAAGATACCATGTTTCCATCAATGACAACATAGTGAAACCAGCTAATTGAGTGTCAATTTCCAACATGATAATCATCATTAATTTGATTGATGACGAGATGGGAGTCTCCAAAAACCTATAATTGTGTGATGTTCCATTCTATGGCCATCTTGATTCCTGTGACCAAAGATTCATATTCTTGTGTATTGTTGGTACATGGAAAACTCAATTTATATACCTCTGTAATTGTGTGACCTTGCGGTGTGATGAATAAAATGCCTGCTCCTGATCTATGCTAGGTATATGAATCATCAAAGTACAACTTCCATGTTTGTTTGTAAGTATATCAACATCTAAAAATTCAATGTTTAAGGGATGATCATCTCGAAGTGGTGCTTCGGCCAACTGGTCTGCAATAACTTGTCCCTTGATAGCTTTTCGGTCCACATATTCAATAACAAATTCGCTCAGGATCATGACCCATTTTTTTAATCTCCTGGTTAGTGTCACCTTACCGAGCAAATACTTTAATGGATCTATTTTAGCAATTGGTTTTATGAAGTGAGAAACTAGGTAGTGTCGCAACTTTTGAGAAGTGAATACTACCACTAAGCATTTTTTTTTTGTTGATGAATAATTGAGCTTGTATCCCACTAATGTTTTATTGATGTAGTAAATAGCTCATTCTTTTCCTTCATTATCTTGTTGTGTGAGCAAAACTCCTAATGATACTCCTTTGGTTGATACATATAGTAACAACGACTTTCCTTGAATTGGTGACATTAGAACTAGTTGCATGAGATATTCCTTGATTTTGTTGAATGCTTCTTCACATTGATTGTCTCATTTGAAATGAACATTCTTGTGCAATAGATGTGTAAATGGTTGACACTTATCTGCTAAGTGAGCAACAAATCTTCTAATTGACTGCAATCTTCCTTGAAGTGATCTGAGTTGACTAATATTCTTGGAAGATGCCATTTCCATGATTGCTTTAACTTTAGCCGGATCTACTTCTATACCTCTAGCTGAAACAATATATCCCAATAGCTTACCTAAAGTGACACCAACTGTACATTTCTTAGGATTGAGCCTTATCTTGTATTGTTCTAACCGATCAAAGATCTTTTCTAGTATTTCTATATGTTCCTCTTTGTTGTATGATTTTGTCAATATGTCATCTACATAGTATTCCATGAATGTATGCATCATGTCATGGAATATTGCTGTCATGGCTCTCTGATAAGTAGCACCTGCACTCTTTAGTCCAAATGGCATGACATTCCAGCAAAAATTACCCCATGGACACATGAAAGTTGTATTTTCTTGATCTTCTAGAGATATTTTAATCTTATTATATCCTGAGAAACCATCCATTAGAGAAAACAGGGAATGTCCAGCAGTTAAATCGACAATGATGTCAATATTAGGCAAAGGAAAGTCATCCTTTGGATATGCATTATTGAGATCTTTGAATTCTATGCATACTCTGATACTTTTATCTAGTTTAGAAACATGAAATTTATTTGATACCCATTGAGGATATGCTACAGGTTTGATGAATCTCACGTCCAATAATTTCTTCAGTTCTGCTTTGACAAGGAGAGTTATATGAGCATGCATCTTTCTCAATTTCTATTTTACTAGTTTAGCTCCTGGAGCGACATTTAGGTGATGCATTATAAGATCTGGATCCAACCTTGGCATGTCTGCATATGACTAGGTGAAATTGATTTGTCATCTTTTGAAAAATTCTAGATATTTCTGCTTTTCTTGTTCTGATAGAGAGGTTGTCAGATGTAGAACCTTTGGTTTATCTGTTGTGTCAATGTTGACTCCCTCTATTGGTTCAATTAGTACATATGATCTCTCTTGATAATATTCAGGTAAGGTGTCAAATCTCCCATCTTCTGGTGCCTCAAGGAGGTTTTCACCATTAGATGCGTCTTTTATTTTTACTTTTCTTTGGTCTAATGTTGCCAATAAATGGATTTCAGCATTAGACCTAATATTTTTTTCTTTATTTTTACTTTTGCGACTGGCAGATTTGGCACCCACTTGATTGGAAGATGTGTTGGCAAAATCCTTGGTGCAAGTTGTTGTAGGCTCAATTGCATTGAGGTATAAGGCTATAGTGTGGTCATTAGGAAAGGTATCAATTTCAGTATGTCCTTCATTATACCAATCAGTAAGTTTAGGATTTATTAAAGGTAAGGGATCTTCAGGTTGAGATATTTCGAAGGTATTAAGGGTCATGATAGAAACATTAAAGTCTTCAATATGTATTTCAATGTCTAGGACAATACTCTCATCAGAATGACCTCTCGCAAGTAGTTCTCGATCATCCTCAATTAAATCCAAGTCGATCGAATTTGATTTTAATTCAAGTGATCTAGTTCCTAAAATTTGTCTTACATACACATGAACTACATCGACACTCGCATCTTCTTCATAGCAGGTTCATTCAGCTGATTGTTTAGAATGATAGGAATCACATTCCCATTCATTGGAATTTGTCTCACTGGCAGCCTGTAATCTACAGATTTGTTCATATAGCTTTTGGTGTGTTTCTTTTTTTTCCTTGCTATCTCTTTTCTTCTCTCATATTCAACTTCCTCTGGGTTGATATTTAGTTCTATTAGTCTTTCTATTAGTTCTCCTTTCTTTATACCATCTTCTTGTCTATTTTGATTGGGAGTTGACTCTGCTTAGGAAGTGCCTTTTTTTGGCTTTCTTGCTGATTAGAAGCTCTCTTTTTGTGATCTTATGTTTCCTTGTTCTTATTGTTTGGAAGAGGCTTCTTCTCTTTCGATTGCAAGTTGCTTTTTTATTTTGTCATGTTCATCTTGTTGCTGCCTAGAAGATGTTTCTTCTTATGGAGTAACTTGTCCATACCCTAAGCCTGATTTGTCTGTAGCCTCCTGAGTATGAGGTTGCATGGGTTTTGAGATACCTTCTTTTTTTTTTTCCTATAGGACCTATTCCAGTGTATCCCATTTTCTAAAGAATGTTAAATCCTTTTCCATATTTTTCTGTGGGTTTTCTGACATTATTGATGTTTGGTTGAACTTCTTCATCTTTATATAGCCATTGTAGCACATATTTGTCCTCTTTTTCCTTAGATAATGTCCCAGCACTAACAAATTCTCTATCAAATATTGGAAGAGGTTTTACAACTGGTTGTTGTTTTGATTTTGATGGTTTACCATAAGATTTAGGAGAAAGTGGTAACTGTGACAGTGAATATTCTTCATTCCCTCAATCCCTTAGCTATATATGTTTTTCAAAACTTGACAAGATTAATGAAAATGATTTTTCCTTGGATTGCATGCTTGAAGATGATGCCTCTCTATTATGTGGAACAGTGACCTCTTGTGTTGGTTTCAAACTACTACAATATTGGAATGGATTCGAGTCTGCTGAAATTGTGATTTCTTGCCCATTGTATGGAAACTTTAGGCACTGGTGATAAGTTGAAGGAATAGCTTGTATGTCATGAATCCATGGTCTTCCCAAAAGTATGTTGTATGATAAATCTAGGTCTAGGACTTGGCATGTTGTATCTTTCTGCAAGGGTCCTACTCTGATGGGTAATACCACAATTCCTTAGGAGGACCACTCTTCTTCATCATATTCTTTGATTATGATCTTTTTACAGGGATCAACTGCATCTTCAAAATAACCTAAATCATGAACAAGACTTAATGAGAAAATATTCAAGCCAACTCCGCCATCTATTAAGACACATTTAATGCATGTTTTATGAACGAGGACTTCAATATGCAATGGAGCATTATGGGGATGTTGTAAAGACATGTCATCTTCTTTTGCGAATGATAAGAAATGAGGATCTATGAGGTGTCCCACCATGGTTTGTAATTGATTTAAATCAAGATCTTTGGATACCGTCCTATCTACTAGCACTCTTTCTAAGATTTCTTAATGTGCGAGTAAAAGTTTTAAAAGTTCTAAAATTGATATTTGCGCAGGAGTTTTTTGTAATTCATCCACTAGACTATATTGTTTTGAAGTGGATGATGTGTCAGTTGTAGGATCCGACAGAAAAACTTTGGCTTTTCTTCTCATGATAGCATGAGCGGGTTCTTGTTGTTTCTTATCTTTGACCACAATCACATTAACCACGCTATCATAAGTATGAGCATAGTTCACTTTTTCTTTACCCTTGTCATTATGCACTATTGATGATTCACCCTTCTCATAATTAGGAAGTGGAGTTTTGAAAGTTGTGTGATTCATTTGTCTTATGCCCATCCATAGTTATGACGACATTGTCAATCAAATCTTGGATGCCATGTTCTAACTACTGACAATCATCTGTTTGGTGTCCTTTGTTTCGATGGAACTCGCAATAATGGTTGTCATTCCACTAAGAAGGTTTTACCTTGGGTTCAAAGTTTCTTTCTTTTGGCAAGGTGATCGATTTCTTTGCAAGAAGTGTCTTTAAGGCTGACCCAAGTGGTTCACCAATGTTAGTAAATTTCCTGTGAAATAAATTGTTAAAAGATTATTTTTGTTGATTATTATCTTATTGAACTGATGCTATGTGATTTGATAGATTGAAAACCGGTTTCTTTGGTTTCACATTATTACTATCCACTATCCTATCATTGATGATGTTTCTATTTCTATTCCAAATTTTGGGTTTATCATTGTTGGTATTGTTGTTGGGAGGATAATTAACTCCTTCTTTGTATATCTTCAACTCTCCCTTCTTTACCATAGCTTCATCCATCCTGATTCCATTATCAATCATCTTTTTGAAACTTGAATGATATTGCATTTTAGGCTATAACTCATTTGTGCATTTATATTGTCAATGAATGTGTCCATCTTTTCATATTTTGGAATCGTACGAGGATATTGTGCAGCTAATCCTCTCCATCTCTGTAGAAATGTCATGAAAGGTTCTCCACTCTTTTGTTTGGTGTTACACAAGTCTAGCATTGTGACTACATGTTGTATGTTGTAAGAGTATTGTGAAACAAACTTGTCCACCAATTCTGAGAATAATCTAATTCTGGGTGGAAGTTTTGAGAACCATTCCATAGCTTGTCCACTTAAGCTCTTTGGAAATAACCTCATTAAGTATGTGTCTTCATGTGCGAACTCCATGCTCATCATGCAAAATTCTCTTATATGATCTTGGGGATCAGAGCTTCCATTATATTTGTCATATCTAGGAGTTTCACAATTTGTAGGAAAAAGTATCATGTTAAGACTTCTGTCAAATGGATAAGGACATATTTCTTGAAGCGAATACCTCTTAGTAGTTGCCCTTTATATATCTTGAATTTGTATTTGAAGCATTTGTATCAGCTGCGTGAAAGCTAAGAGAGGATTAGCGACACGATTTCTTCTTGTATCATCACGATCCCTTCTTGTATCATCACAATCCCTCCTTGTGTCATCATTAGGTCTTCATGTGTACTCATTAGTTCTTGTGTCATCATTAGTTCTTCATGCATCCTCATTAGTTCTTCAATAGTCCTCATGAGTTCTTGTATCATCAGTAATTCTTGTGTCATCCTTTTTGCGACTGGAAATTTCTTCATTTTGTTCATTATCATTGTAAGTGTCACTTGATCCTCCCCTTGGTCTTAAATTTTTTATGTCAAAATATTTGGGGAGTGTAGCACTAGATTTTGCTAACATTAGGAAGTATTTTTCTTTTTCACCCTCCAATATTTTCTCCATGAATTTATCAAATTTAGGATCTAGTTTGATTTCTCTGATGTGTTGATCTATTATTTGTTCTTCTTGTATTTCATTTTCGTGTGCCATTTCCTCATGATCTTTTGTCATTTCAAGCGTTTCTATTTTTGTTTCTTTGATCTTTTGTCTCTGAACCCTGGTTAAAATGAGCATAAATGTGTTTTGAATGTTTTGCGAGGTTTCAATTTTCTATAATGTGCCCCAATAAGTGATCAATTGTTGAGGTAAATATGATAGATTGATAAGACACGAAATGGCCATCCAAGTATTTGTGAGCTTGCAAGTTTTTCGATCTTAGTTTGTAGTGCAAATTTTGTGATTTTTGATATGACCAAGTTCAATAGGAACGATATATCCTATGATAGAGAATGAGATTAGTCTGATCAAGCATTGTAGTTTCATGATAAAGGGTGATAGATCCTGATGAGAAACTATGTTTGAATGATTAGTTTAATAAAGAAAATATGGTGATGCACTTTGAGATGTTAGATCTTGAACTTGTTGGAAATGAATACTTGAAACCCTTAGCGTGTCTAGTTTTGAACTTGTTTTGATAGAAGATAACTTGACCTAGTGACCTGAGAAGACAGCCTATGCACAGGATGGAAAAATACCAGTTATATGCTCACCGTGGATTGATTAGGCAAGTACAACATATACAAAAAGGATACGAAAACATAGGTTTCTGGACTAATGAGAACATAGTCTCATACGACAAAATACTATAATCCAGATGACAAATTAGTGACTGCCAGAAGACAAAATGGAAATCTCGTACAAGTTGCTACCTATACTCGTATGATAGTTTAGAATGAACTAGACGATAATTCTCAGAAACCAGAATGACAAAATGGAAGACTCATACAATAGTTTAGATGAACCAGATGATAATTCTCAAAAACCAAAATGACAAACTAGAAGACTCGTATGACAGTTTAGGATGAACCAGACGATAATTCTTAGAGACCAAAATGACAAACTGTAAGACTCATATGAAACAAGATTGGACAGGGATGAGTTTCTGGCAAGAACAAAGTTTTGACCAATGATTTTTGATGTTTTGATTATTTTCTCTAGTTTCAGTTTCAAGAGAAAAAACACAGCAAACAAACCAGATGCAAAGTGACCTCAAGCACATCACGCTAATCCTAAGGAAGTTGGCTGAGAGAGAAAACCTTTTCTTGCAGACTCAAGTACACACCCAATAGCTAATAAGAATACAGTCACTGAGTCTCATGCAATGGATTCTCAATGGTGTATTAGCCGACTCCAAATGCTAATGGGGGCACGATATGGAGAGTATCTTAGGAGAGTTACTATCTCTCTTGCACAAAGATTATCCCCCTTTTGGAGTTGAACTAGGTAGCTTCTATCGTAAAGTTCTTAGTAAGGATTTTCATTTGAAATTACCCCTTGAAGTCACACAAGCGCAATTGATTCCTACAGTCTGACAAGGTGCCGAAACAAGATGTAGTCATGCAAGCGTGATTGAGACTATGAGGCCCTACAAAATGCCTGATATGAGAGATCTCAAAGAGAAAACTCAAATAACTCCGTCCTCTAAGACTTTAATCCTGAGAGGCCTATTTATTATAGTGAGTCGGAATGCTTAGGTCTAGTTGTACTCACTTGGATCATTCTCATGAGGTGATTACTTTTTCCCACTATGACAGGCCTACTAAAGGAACACAAATCTCAAACTCGAAAATATTCAAGGGTCGGGATTTCTGATTGTCTATATAGACAAGAGCATACTCTCCTACCCTTTAGACTCTTCTCAAACATGAAAAATATAGTTTTTCATTTACCATATCACAATTTTAGTGGTTATAAAACTTAAGAATACACAAAGTTTAGTTTAATCTCCTTAGGCAACCTACAAAAACAACGAATTAGTAATCATATTGTTTTTTAGCGACAAGCGTGTTCTTGGATAAAAGTCCTACAAAAACTGGTTAGGTGATGAAAAATCTCAAAATAGATCAGGGTTAGCATTAGCATCATCAAAATTCAATCAAGAAAAACCCTAAAATGCAATCTGTTTCTGATACGAGAAAGCAGAAACTCATACAAGATTTCTCACCTAGTCGTACAAGAATTCTCACCTAACCATATGACAAAGAAAAGAATATCGTACTATCAATAAAATAATGTCGTACGAGATTCTATAGAATGTACAGACACAATATCAAAGGATGAGAATTTGATAATCTACAAGGCAAAAAATTGAGTTTCGGGCCCCACGGTGGGCGCAAATTAATATTCGCATAAAATCTAGAATTTGCATCTACAACACAAACACTGAATAGATCATTACATGCATGGTTAGTTTATCAGAAGCAATAAATGTAAAACCATGACAAATTGATCTATTGCCTCCTAAAAGATGCGAGTGTATATTTGCTCTCATATTTGTCTAAGCAATACCAGTGACATGACTACACCAAGATGGAGGATTTAATCTGTATGAATGATAATTATGTTAGATGATTGAGATAAAAATGAATATAGTAATGATGCTTAAACTATGAATGAAAGGGATATTTATTACTCTAAAATGAGGGGTATTTATAGGAGTTCCAAGGCCAAAGCTGAGGTGGTTGGAATCGACAATCCAGATTTGATCTCAAGATATCAAGGGTTAAGATTGAAGAAGTTGGAGAAGAGGCTGGAGGAAGGGACACTTGTTATCTTTGTGGTGACAAGTGTCAAGGAACCTCTCTCATGAGAGGGCAAGTCTCGAAGGGAGGAGACATGTGGCAAAAGTACCATGTGTCTCGAGGGGAGAATATCCAACCCATAAGAGGTTAGGATGTGTAAGTTAGTATAAGGTTAGTTAAACCTAGGATTAGATAGAATGGGTTAGGTTAGAGGGTGGTTATATTAGAGGGTGGTTAGGCTAGGGGGTGGTTAGGTTAGGTGGTTAGAAGTTAGGATCCATGTGCTTATATTTGAATTTTAAAATTCAAATATTAGGAAAAGATAATTAATTTCAACAAATCATGATTTGATTTGTTTTAACTAATTATGAGATTATAAGAGTGAATTTAAAATGGGGGGAGGATTAATTAATTTAGATTAATTAATCAAAGGGGAATTATTGAAATGAACTTAATGAATCAATCCTTAGATTTATTTATAAGTAGACTGAATGGGGAAATTAATCAAATTATCTACGAATTCAATTAACTATCTTCGAACCATTTTTAGGTGTATACACATACATATATGTATACACACACACACACATATTATATACATATACATACATATTACATATATACATATTATACATATACATGTATGTATACATACACATACACATACACATATTATATACATACATATGTATTTCTATATATTAGGATGTCTTTATGTTGACATAACCCGTACAGGTTTTGTTCTCTCTAAAACGCATGCATGCTTTTGTTTCTAAAAACCTTGTACGCATTATTAGTTAAACAAAACCTGTATGTGTTTAATGTGTTTAGACTTGTGAATAGGCTCGGATGACAAGGTTGAGGGTTGGAAGTTATATTTCCCTCCATTTCCCTCCTTTTTGACGTGTTTTGTTTTGGTTTCTCGACTTTGTCATCATTAGGTTTACACCTCATCAACTAGGTATTTCTAAAATTGCCACCATATTTTCACCCATCTTCTGAGCTTTCTAACCATATATTTTTTTGAAAATTTGAACAAGAATAACATATTAATCTTGAATTTCTTTTACCATTGTCTTCATAGTTCTCAAAGATATATGTGTACCATTTTTTTAATAACTTTTGATCTACTTATCCAAATTTTAAAGAAATTATATATTATTGTAGTGCACTTGATTCTTTACACTTTTTTTTAAAAAAATTGCATTTTTCATTATTTTTGTGCAAGTTATACTTCACGCACGAACAGGTCAGGATGTGCCCGATTTGAAAAATCATTAAAAAAAATAATAAACAAAAAATTACAAAAAAATACACATCTTCTAGTTCTCACTCTTAACTATCTTTCTACCAAAGGATTTGTCAAAAATACTAAATTTAACTATGACTTTTTTGATGTGCACATCAGATATTATGTTATGTTTTCAAAAAAAAAAAGGATCTATTTTTCGTGTGCAAAGGATTTGACCCCCTTAATCTTAACCATTTTAAAAAAAAAATAGTAGTTTGGAAACTAGATTAAGAATTATACAATCTTTGTTCTTTGAGTCTCTTCATATTTTGAGTGATGAATCTCAAATTTCTCCTCCAAGTTCAAGTTTAGCTAATTTCAAAAGAAGAAAAAAAGTGCCCACTTATACCCCCCTTTTTCCACACCATCTTGGTGCAGTTACCCATCAATTAGTCATTCATTTCTATCTCTTATAACATCTAAAGTAGTAGCAATGGTCTTAGGAATATCAATCTTAGGTATATCTCTCTCTACCAAAAACAAACAATCACCATCTTCATAGTCTGATTCATCATCTGAAATACCAACATCTTCTTTGACATAATAGGCTCTCTCATTAAATTTTCCTTTACCTTCTCTAGATTTTTTTCTTGAACCTTTTTCGAACACCTAGCAACAATATGACCAATCTTTCCACAACTGAAGCATTTAAGGGGTAACATACCTTTGTATTTTCCAGTGCCTTTCTTCAGTTATCTTATGAAGTTTGCTTCCATCTCATTTGAAATTTCATCTTTCGGATCTTCCTCAAAGGCTTTAAAGGTAGAATCAGTATTAGCTTTTTCTTTTCCAAGCTTCCTTATCTCAAATGTTGATAGAGTACCATAAATATTCTCTATAGTAAACTGTTTTGGATCATAGGTTTTTTCAATAGCAGGGATCTTGTCATTGTAGTTTTCTGATAGGTACATCAAGATCTTCTCAAATATGTCTTCATCAGTCAAGGTGATGCCAAGTTCTCTGATTTCATTTATTACAATATCAACCTTCTAAAAGTAGATATTTATGTCCTCTCCTTCCATTTTCAAGTTCTCATATCTGCACTTAGTTGTTGGCTTCTTTGATAATTTGACTGTCATTTTGTTCATAAATATCTCTCAACTTTTTCCAAACCTCATAAGCAGTATTCAATAAAATAACATTAACAATTCAGTCTTAGATAAAGCACTAAAGAAAGCATACCTCACCTTTTCATTCTCTTCATAATCTTGAATCTCATTTGGAGTGTTAATACCATTTGTTGGTTGAACATACTTAGTTTCCACTACTTTCCAAGGGTTTTGTCCCAAAGAGATCAGGTAGCCTCCCATCTTTACTTTCTAGAAACTATAGTTAGATCCTTCAAAGATAGGAATAGTAAATTTATGTGTCATCGGATCAAGATCTACCTCAAGTGGTTAAGCTCTTCTCCAAGGAACCAAATCTCTAATACCAATTGTTGAATATTTGAGCAACTGAGAGGAGGGGTGAATCAGTTGATAAATTAAATCAATTTCTTTTATTATTTTCACATCTAGACTAGCTAATAGAATTAACTAAGACATTTATAGCATGAAAACATAAACATACAACAGATCACACAATGAACACCAAAGATGATGTGGAAAAACCAAGAAGGGGAAAACCACGTAGAATTTTAGTTCTCAATATAAAACACCAATTAAGGTGACACTAGTTAAGGTGATTTTTACAAAGGGTGGCTCACTGCTAGAATTATCATTGCAGGAGGACTCACTGCCCAAAAAAAGGCTCACTTCCAAAGAAAGAGAGAAAGAAAGAAAGAATCCACCACTGAAACAAAATTTGCAAAATCGGACTATTTTTGGTGCCTCAATACCAACACACTCTCACATATCACCAACAATCAAATATTTCATTTCCAATCTCACATATTTTTAATAATAATGTCACACTTTTTCATGCTAACTTATCCAAATCATTCTCATATATATATTGTTTCTGGGAAGCATAATCTTCCAAGTCAACCAAGATAGAGATCTAAAATAGGTCAACACTAATCATTGTGGTGGGAAGGAACGAGAAGTAGACCATACCACAACACACATCAATGGTCAGATCAACACGTTACAATCATTACAAATTCCAGACCCAAAAAATGACTCACACGCTACACCAAAGCCACTACACATCCTCAAATTTTGGATTTAATCTAGACCCAAACATCATTGCCCAAACCACAAAAAATAAGAATGGGACCAAGATACACATGAATACCATTGATTAATTCCATATCCGATAACCAACACATCTGATCCATCAACATATCATCTGTGTTGAAACACATCTTTCAAAGCATCAAAGATTCTAGGAAGACATATTCTATATCACCAACACCAAGAACATCAGAGACATCAATGACAACCATTATGTTGACATCGATGACAACCAAACATAATCATCAACAACATATCTGAAACACGAGGGTGGGAGTTCTATTTATCACACTACATGGAGATGCAATTTTGAAGTCCTATAGAATAAGTTTTGAATTCACCAATAATTTTGTTGAATATGTAGCCTTAGTCATGAGACTTGGGATCCTAGTGAAATTTGGAATATCAAGAACCTTCATGTATATGGTGATTCCTAGCTAGTCATCTGCCAAGTAAATGATGACTATGAAACAAAAGATGAAAACTTGTTCCATAAAATAAATTGGTTGACATCTTCAATACCAAGTTCTTACATTCAAGTTCCATCAAGTGAAATGACTATAGAATAAACTAATAGATGGTATAGTCATAATTACATCCATGATTGATGTGCCATAAAATGTTAAAAAATGTGATTTCTTAGTGAAAGAAATGTTGATACTTTCTTTTGAAGTTTCACAATCCGAGCCCATGTGTGAAATTGTCATTCCCAATTCTTCCTGGTACCAAGACATTTATGATTACCCGAATGCCCAAATCCTACCCCCAAACCTATCCAACAACCAATGTCAATCCTTTATTTGCTAGGCCTCTTGATATAGTATCATCGGTGACACCCTTTATCATTGTTCCTTTGACCAAAACCTCCTTAGGTGTCTTGATTTGGAAGAGGCACAAATTTATTTACATGAGGTACATGATGGTATATATGTAGGCCATTTCAATGGTCTAAATTTGGCAAAACAATTCATCGGAATTGGATGCTATTGGCCTACAATGAAACACGAGGCCCAAAAAATTGTAAAGAAATGTTACAAGTGTTAGATGCATGATGATCTGATTCACCCACCTGAGCAAGAGTTGTAGCCTGTTATATCATTATGGCCTTTCTCTCAATGGGGACTTCATCTCATAGGAAATATGCATCCTACTTCTGCCAATGGCTAAAAGTTTATTATCATTTCCACTAAATATTATACTAAATGGATTGAGGTCACTCCTATGACATATATCATTGGCAAGGGAAATTTCCAAGTTCATTTTTAATTACATCATTTGTCGATATGGGATCCCTTTGGCAATTGTTACTGATAACGGGCATCCATTCAAAAACTAGGATGTAAGGGAACTTTGTGAGAAATTTCATATTCACACCACTTTTATACCCCATACTATCAATAGAGTAATGGCAAAGCTAAGGCATCAAACAAAACCAACATCAAAATACTCAAAAAGACTATCAATGACACTAGTCGAGATTGGCATATGCAACTATCACCTGCCTTGTGGGCATATTGTACTAGCATTCGTACTCATATTAGTTCCACTCCTTATTCCCTAGTCTATGGTGTTGAGGCCACGCTTCCTATTAAGGTCGAGATCACATCATTGAGAGTTTCCTTGAGACACTTGATTGATGAAGAAAATTATAGAGTATCTAGACTACATGAGCTAGAAATGTTAGACAATATGTCGCTCTAGTTCATTTGCAAGGATATTAGATTCATCTCCATCAGAACTACAACAAGAAAGTTAGAGGTTGGCACTTTGACATTGGAGACCTAGTCCTTAGAGCAATTCCCAAAAATCAGCAAATCAAAGAAAAGCTAGGCAAATTTGAGCCTAATTGGCTAGAACCCTTTATAGTCACTACAACTTATGGGTCAGGGGCATATCATCTTGTAACATCAGAGGGAGAACCAATGTCAGATCCACTTAACATCATGCACCTTCACAAGTATTTTACATGATCTTCAAAAAAAAAATTGAAAAATGATCCTAAAAATAAGATATCAAAAAAACTGAAAAATGATCCTAAAAAAATAGAAAAATTCAAGAAACAACAAAAAAGTAAAAAAGAGAACCGTCTTGATGAAAAATTGGGAAACAAGCATCTTGTGTGACAAAAATAAAATAAATAAATAGTAAAGAGAAGCCATTTGTCTTAATAACAAAATAATAACAAAATGTAATTAAAAACTATGCAAACAATTTCTATTAGTTCTATCAGTTGGAAGTCAATGCATATGAAATTCATAAGCATTCAATCTCATGCAACAAGGAAATCCAAAATAGGACAAGAAAAATAATAGATTTTATGTAATTTTTCTTTAAGGAATCCTTAAGAAGGAAAACTAACTAACTAATCTAACCAGGTAATAAAGTTTTTCTTAAACAAATCACAACATCAATAACTCATAATGAAATTGATTATAACAAATGCACATGTGAAAGATAAATATTCACATAAATTAGTCCTCTTGCAAGCTCCCTAAAGTCTCTACTTAAGTAGCACTCCTAAACAAAATCTAATAAACTTAGCCATAATGAAATATCATTAACATCACATAATGCGAAAACATTCACATCTAACACTAGGTTCATTTTAAGCACTAATCTAAGTGTTCCTACGATAACCTTTGCATAAGATATAATAATACATCCAATCATATAAGAGCGGTTGGTACCAACACCAAAACACTCAACACTTATCTAGAATTACATTAATTTTGATTACATCTAAATTACATTACATCAATATCCCTAAGGGAGTGTCCAAACTACAATGATTACAATAATAAAGAATATTCATTGAAACAAAAATTGATAAATCTGCATCATGAATGAGAGGCCCTAGATAGAAAATAGCAAGATCCAACCAATGCACATGAACAAATCCACTGGTCTCCAATGATGGTTGGCAACAACCACCCAACCATATGGAACCCTTAGGTCCACCTCACCGTACTCTAGAGATAGACACAAGGCCCCACACAACACAAGCAAACTAGGCCAACAATATCAACATCCAAAGGAAACACAAAGGATACACATGGATGGATAAAACACATAATGAGGTTCTCCTAGAGGCTTCTAACACAACTACATAAGATAGGGTTCTAAGATACAATTAGGGGAGAGTGTCATCACATAGCCTCAACATGGGTTATTCTGGTAAGCCTCTCTAGGCCTCGACCCCCATTTCATAGCTCATGTGGAACTAAACAATCCTTTCATGAGGACAAGGAAGTTTGATCATGCTAGATCAATGTTCCCAGGACAACTATGCCTTTGGTAGTACCCGTCCATACTTTTCTTTTGATACTTATTACTTTGACTTGTTAGACTATGTTTGACTCATTATGTATGGTTTATTTTGTGGGCATGTGTGTATGGATACATTCATGTGATCCATGTTATTGGACTATTTTATGATGCTTATATGTTTTAGGACATGATTATAGTTATACATTATTTGAGATGGACATATTAATGTTTTGGATTAAGGAAAAAACAAGTTTTGAAGGGGCCCCAAAACCCTTTACAAAGAAGATTCTAAAAGATTAGAATCAAAACATCAGAAAAAATCCAAAATAAAATAGGCTATAGAAGATAGAACAATACATATGGTAGCTAAAGACCCAACAAAAAACTGGATGAGCAACAAACCACAAACCAGCAATAAAAAAGAGACAACACCAGAGAAACAAAGGACATAACCTACATAAGGTTCTTAAGGGTCTCAACTACCTCTGCCTCCGATAGACTCATATTATCAGCAATAGACCTCAGCTCCTTGTAGTCTGCACTTTGGGTGACAACTTTCTTTTTCAAATTCCCCCTAGTCCGCTTACAGGGGCCATAATCCCCTCGATTCTTGTCTTTATCATCATCCAAGTTAATCAACATTTTGTCCTGTTGAACATTGTCAAGGTTTTTCACCATGATATTCATAGCATTAGCCATTCGCTTGATAATTATATGGTTGTCGGACATAATGGTAATGAGGGTGGACAAGTCTATTGATATAATCCACAACAGATTTTTTCTCATCCTCAGTCCACTGACCATCACCTTTCTATCTATCATGACTAATAGAGGTAGGCATAGCTTCCAACTTACTGCTCAAAGCCCTTTGGTTAAGTTTAACCTCTTTGATTTCATGGAAAAGCCATTTGAAAAGACTGAAAGTATCAATGGTATGGTCTCTAGCCATACCTAGGATGTCCACATAATCATCCCTTTTGTCATTAAGCTCAACACTCTTGGCATGAAGGTCCTTATGAACTACAACCTCAATAGTTTTATAAGTCTCCTGTTGAGGGGGCGAATGGGGTATCTCATTATTCTGACTCCCACACTCTAGCCTGACTCACTTATTGGTTACATTATCCTTAGAATTCTCCCTATGACCACCAAAAGAAGAATCTTAATTAACAACAGAGGTAGAAGAGGAAGAACCAACAACCTGCTTCAAACCCTTCTAACCCTTACCCAAAATAGGTTTGGCTTTAGGGGTGTCCTCAATTTTAGCTTTCTTAGGAGGAGATAAAGTTTCATCCTCCAAATCTGAAATAGATTCCTCATCCTCAAATTCCCCCGCACTAGTATTGTCATCCGAAGAAGTGGGGATATAAGAAGGGGCGGTAAGGGAACACAAATGACTATTAATTAACAAAGCAACCCTTCATGAAGGAAAGTGTGCTTGGTCGAGTTCTACCTATGAGCTTTGAAGATAGCCCGAAGAAAAGACATCAAGAAGAAAGGAAAAGAGACCCTAACATTATGACAAAAATGATTTAATAGAACAAAATAGGGGCCATAAACTGATGCAGTAGCATCCCCGGTTCATAGCAATCTTGTATCAACCAAAAAAAATTTCCTTTTTGTTTTCTTTATCTTTGCAGTTTCAGTTTTCCTTTCTATGTATCTTGATTTTGGTTCACTGGATCCTGTGGAGTTGGATTCTACTTGAAGACTTGGTCATCTTTCTTGTTTCCTGACCGAATCACATTTGGATCAATTTCTGGCAAGATATCGCTATCGGTTTCCTTAACAGTTTCCTGTTACCGGTTAACAGTTCTTGTTACCGGTAGCCCGGACCTATTTTGGTGATCTACCGGAACCCCTTCCTAAGATTGCAGAGCCTTGGGCATTGATTCCAATATTCCTTGGTGTGTGGCCAACCTTTTGAAATGATTTATGTTTCATCCTTTGGATTTTTTGGAGGAATCTCTTGGTGGAGGCCGACCTTGTTATTTTACACGTTAGGTCTTGTTCTTCGGGTTTTGATCCCTTTTGGGCTGACTGGATCCTTTGGATAGATATATATGATTGTAATTGCACATTATAATGTAATCAATGAGAGAATCAAGTAGCTAGATTTTGCATAGAAGATATATCTCACGATTCAAGGTCCCAGTTGTGACCTATTCTGTATGTTCTACCAGGCATGTGAGCAAGTATGTTGTAACTCGGTTGTTACCGGTTGGTCGTAATCAATTTTCATGCAATAAAACAATCTGTTATGCATTGCCTCCATCATATCTTTGTGTTTCCATTGTGTTTACTCTTGTTGACTAGTCCAGATTGATCTCTTCGAGGTCCCTCCTGACCGATGACTTCTTCAAGTGGTATTAGAGCTAAGTTTCATTCTAAAGGTTGCATGTCCTAAGAGTTTTGTTATAGGGTTGAGGATTGTGGATCTGACATGCAATTATAGGGGACTAGTGTGAGCGATGGTGCAAGGAGGAGCTAGGAATGGAGGAGCATGTGGGAATGCAGAGCTTGCTGTGATGGAGATGTTGTGAGGTATAGCAACCTGGTTGGAAGTCATGGAGATATCCCGGAGAAGAGGTAGACATATCAAAGATGTGAGTGAAGATGAATGAGAAGAAGCCCTGACAGAACAAGCAAACCTACCGGTGTTTGATCTGGATGAAGAAAGGGTTTTGAGGGTTTTGAGTAGGGCGAATACTAAACCTCATTTTACCCCACCGAAATATGATGGAAAGTTAGATTCAGATGAATTGATGGATTGGATCTCAGAGATGGAGAAGTATTTTGATTTTGAAAACACTGCAGAAGAGAGGAAGGTGAAATATGCTTGTACCCAATTGAAAGGTCATGCATCTCTTTGGTGGGAGCATTTGCAAGTTGATAGAAAAATAAGAGGTAAAGAGAAGATTAAGACATGGGATCCGATGATTGCTATGTTGAAATCAAAGTTTATGCCAACTGATTATCAAGTGAATCTGTTCCGAAAGTTGCAGAATTTGAGATAGGAGGAATCTAGTGTGAAGGAGTACACCGAAGCATTTTACAAGTTGAATATCAGATCCAGACATGTTGATGATGAAGCTGAACAAGTTGCAAGATATTTGAATGGATTGCAGATGTCTATACAAGATGAACTCAGTTTGATCAAATTGGAGAGTGTTGAAGAGGCTTACCAGTATGCCCCACACGCAAAAGAGAAGTTAAACAAAAGACATGAGAAGAGGCAAAGAGGCAGAGGTGGAAGGTTTATCAGAGGAAGATTTCAAGGAGTAAGAGGATATACCAGAGGAAGAGGAACCAATATAGATCAGAACAAGGACAAGGAAGTGAACAAAGAAGGTAATTCATACCAAAAGGATGATAGAAATTTCTACTAGTGGAGAGAACTGGATGGTTACTGGAATGAGAACTTTGGAAGGCAAGAAAAGAGAACATTTATAGGAACCTTCTTTAAGTGTGGAGAAGGACATCATACATTCGAGTGTAAGAAGATAGAGAATACCGGAAGAGAAGCAGTGGTGGAAGAAAACCCCACCGGATTAGAAAATAAATCAGAAGATGGAGAACTATTGGTGATGAGGAGAGCTTTGTGTCATACCGAAGGAGATGAAGAACCCTTGCAGAGGAAGAATCTGTTCAAGACTAGATGTAAGGTATTTGGTAAGTGTTGTAAAGTTGTTATTGATAGTGGTAGTTCAGATAATCTTGTTTCAAAAGAAATGGTGAATAAGTTGAAATTGGAGAGATTGAAACACCCTAAGCCTTATCAGATAGCACGGATTCAGGATGAACATAAGTTGTTAGGAAGTGAGCAATGTTTGGTGAAATTGAAAATTAGGAATTATCATGATGAAGTCTTGTGTGATATTATTCCTATAGATATTTGTCATCTTTTGTTGGGTATACCTTGGCAGTTTGATAGACAGGCAATACATGATGGGAGGAAGAATACATACACTATTGTGGCCAATGGGATGAAGAAAACCTTGTTGCCTTTGGAGAAACCTTTGAAGAATGAATTATGTACGAATGCTAGAATCTGTTTGGTAGATGGAAGGAAATTAATAGATGGATTGAGACATGAGAATATGTGTTTTGCCGTAATCCCTAAGAAGATTGAGAAACCAGAACTGGAAGGAGAACACCTTGAAGAGAAAAATATTTTATGATAGAACATGAAGACATCATTTCAGATAATGTTCCTGATGGATTCCCACCTACGAGAATTATTAGTCATTGCATGGACTTGGTTCCCAAAGCTAGTTTTCCTAACAAAGCTACACATTGGTTGACATTGGTAGATAATGAAGAACTAAATAAACAAGTGTAGGAGTTGTTGAAGAAAGGTTTGATCAAGGAGAGTTTGAGCCCTTGTGCAGTATCAATAGTACTAGCACCTAAGAAGAATGGAGAGTGGAGAATGTATATTGCTTCTAGAGAAATAAACAAGATCACAGTGAAATTAGTTTCCTTTTCCTAGGATGGATGACATAATGGACTGTTTGAGTGGAGAAAAATACTTTACAAGGATATATTTGAAGAGTGGATATCAGCAGATCAGGATCAGAGAAGGAGATGAGTGGAAGACGGTATTTAAGACAAATGAAGGACTATATGAATTGTTGGTGATGCCTTTTGGATTGACTAATGCACCAAGTACTTTTATGAGGCTGATGAATGAGGTATGGAAGAAATTATTGGGTAAGTTTGTTATTATGTATTTGGATGACATTTTGATTTTCAATAAGACAAAAGAAGAGCATTTGTTGAAGTTAAGACAAGTTTTGCAGAGATTGAGAGAACAGAAGTTACTGATCAATATTAAGAAGTGTAC
Source organism: Cryptomeria japonica (assembly GCF_030272615.1). Classification (NCBI taxonomy): domain Eukaryota; kingdom Viridiplantae; phylum Streptophyta; class Pinopsida; order Cupressales; family Cupressaceae; genus Cryptomeria; species Cryptomeria japonica. The sequence continues at coordinate 344,401,233 of NC_081415.1, forward strand.
TTTCATGAAGGATGAGTTAGTATATTTGGGATTTGTGATATCTGAGGATGTTTTGAAGATGGACCCTGAGAAAGTGAAAGTAAATGTTGAGTGCCCTACATCAGAAAGCATTGGAGAGGTAAGATCATTTCATGGATTGGCTAGTTTTTACAGGAAATTTATCAAAAAATTTAGTTCAATTTGTTCACCAAAGTTTGGGAAACTTGTTGAGATGTTTAGTTGGAGATAAAACTAGAAGTTGGGATTTGATCCTTGCACAAGCAGAGTTTGCCTACAACAATTCAGTAAATAGAAGTACCAAAAGAACACCTTTTGAGATTTTTACCGAAGTACATCCTAGAGGTATATTAGAATTGAGAGACATTAGTAGTGAAGACTAGAGAAGTTCAGAAGCAGAAGATTTTTCAGATCACATGATAGCCTACATATTCAGGTTAAGTAACATTTAGAAGACATGAACAACAAGTATAAGGAGAAGGCAAATGAGAAAAGGAGATATAATGAATTTGAATTTGGCGATGAACTGATGGTATATCTGAGAAAAGAGAGATTCCCGGTTGGAACTTATAACAAGTTGCAGATGAAGAAGTTTGGACCTTGCAGGATTTTGAGGAAGTTTAGTTCTGGAAATGCATATGAAGTGGAGTTACCGGATTGTCTGATTATTTCACCCATGTTTAACATTACAGATCTTCATGAGTATCATGAACTAGAATTCAGTGAGGACAGTGTTGCACACTTGGAGAAACAGTTGCCCTGAAAGGAACTGGATCAGATTGAAGAGATTTTGGACAGTAGGATTAGGTGTAGTACTCGGAGCAATCAGTATAAAGAGTATCTTGTGAAGTGGAAGGATAGACTAGTTGAAGATTCATCTTTGATTTATCAAGCAGAGGAAGATCACCTTGGTTTCCCTTTGACCCTGGCAAAGTGAGAGGCTCAATTTTTCAATAACCCCAGATGTCTGATGCATGAGCATCCCCAGTTCATAGCAATCTTGCATCAACCAAAAAAATTTTCCTTTTTGTTTGCTTTTTGTTTACAGTTTTAATTTTCCTTTCTGTGTGTCCCAATTTTGGCTCACCAGATCCTGTGAGTTGGATTCTACTTCAAGACTTGGTCATGTTTCTTGTTTCCTAGTCGCATCACATTTGGATCATTTTCGGCAAGATATTGCTATCGGTTTCTTTGACAGTTTCCTGTTACTAGTTGACAGTTCTTGTTACCGGTTGACAGTTCTTGTTACCGATTGCCTAGACCTATTTTGGTGATCTATCGAAACCCCTTCCAAAGCTTGCAGAGCCTTGGGCATTGATTCCTATATTCCTTGGCATGTGGCCGACCTTTTCCCGCAATCTATGTTTCATCCTTTGGATTTTTTGGAGTAATCTCTTGGCAGAGGCCGACCTTGTTATTTTACATGTTAGGTCTTGTTCTTCGGGTTTTGATCCCTTTTGGGTCAACTGGATCCTTTGGATTGGTATATATAATTGTAATTGCACACTAGAATTTAATTAATGAGAGAAACAATTAGTTATACTATGCATAGAAGATAGATCTCATGATTCAAGGTCCCGGGTTGTGACCTATTCTATATGTTCTACCAAGCCTGTGAGTCGATATGCTATAACCCAGCTGTTACTAGTTGGTTGTAATCAATTTTAATGCAATAAAACAATATATTCTGCATTTCCTCCATCATATCTTTGTGTTTCCTTTGTGTTTACTCTTGCTAACCGGTCTGGATTGATCTCTTTGAGGTCCCTCCTCACCGGTGACTGCTTCATAAACCCTGGTAAAACGCCCATCAAGAGTAAAGTAATCCATTATTACCTTAAGGATTTGGGCCTTGATTTCCTTGAGAACACTGATTTTATAGTAGTTGGTAGTCTTCTTCACTAGCTTCTCCCTTTCCTTCTCAGATTTTGGAAAATTCTACACCATAGTCTCTGTGTAATTCTTATCTTTATAGTATTTCATGTCGTCAGAGGAAAGACCCATAATTTCAGCTATCAAGCTCTCATCCACTGTAACCTTGCGCCCATGTAGAATAATGGTGCCATCCTTCCAATTCTTATCAAAATAAGAAGTAATATCCTTGTTAACCCCTTGCATTTTCTCAATGAAGGGAGTAACACCCCCTTTCACAAGAAGCTTCCAGATTTTTTGGTTCTTCTTCAACTCACTTCCTGGCTCACCCCATGATGCTCTGAGAATTCACAATAATAGCTCTGTGAAGAGAGGTCCAGGCATAAACAATATCAACCCACAAAGCATGTGAAATAATAGCACCATAATTACATCGCCTGCAGCCAACACATGCCAAAAGGAGAAAAAGGGCGATCTTTCTAGAATCACTTCTTGTAATAAAAATGGTATTACTCATTGTCCCTACTGCCTCACAGTTTGTCATGAAAAATAAGCATGTAGAGCTCGATATCCACCCTATCTTCATTGGTCCACGTCACTTGACTAGCACTAATAACCCCTTTATTGGCAAGGTAGTCAGCCACAACATTGGACTCCCTATAAATATGAGAAATAATACAAATATCAAAAGAATTGATGATTTCCCTAGCTTTATTTATCCACACTTCCATATTCCAAGATGGTCTAGAGATACATTTGAGATAATGTATAATATTTTAGAATCACCCTCAATCCAGACATGTTTGAAGTTATATTGCCTAGCAAGATTAAGACTTTGGACATATTAATGTTAGTGGTGGTATACTTAAGATATAGATTATATATTGGTGATTTATGAGATGTTAATCTATGATCAGATTTTATTATTTGGATTTGATGATTGATTATTGATGCTTATGGATTTTATGTATAAAATAGATCTTTATTGTATTGTTTAATTGGGGATTAGGGTGAAAGGATTGATTTCATATTACTTATTTGTGAGCTCCATTTAACGTCATGATTTCCTTTTACTAGATGGGAGTATGTGTGTGTACAACATGTTTTGTGCAGGTTGCAGGTACCAAACATCGACTCCCCTTGGTCCCATAGGCCTAATTGTGTCATTAAATCCCAATGGTGGTACAAGAGATAATACAAGGCTCAAAATGTATCTAATTCTAGCCATTGTCCTAATATAGGGACAATTATCCAGTCTTAATTTTTATCTCGTCAGATTTGTCATCTAGACAATGTTTGACCACCTTCTTGTTGATAGTAAGTCTTGATTGATATTTGTATTATTTTATGACTTTGTGGGATTTTATGTTATTTTAATAATTGATATTAATTATAACTTAAGTGTCATAAATTAATTAATAATTAATTATTGTATATTGTTGCTTTAATTGTATTTTTTATTTAATAAATATTTTCCTATTATTAGATAATATTTATTGAGTTATTATTGTGCATGTGAATATTTTTATTGTGAAAATTATATTTTATTATGGAACTAATTGTTCTATTTTGGTGGAACTAGTTGTCCTATTTTTATGGATAATTGCATTTTTTATTGTAATTAATTATTTATTCTTTGCCTGATTGTCAATTGGGAGTTAATTATTCTAGGGGATTTTTGATAGGTGATTTGATATTTAATTATTATTGTTTAATTATTTTATGAAGATTTTTATTGAGAAATTAATTTAATATTATTGATTTAATGTTATTTTTATGGTTCTTGAATTAGGATTTTTTAACATGTTTTTGTGAGCTTTATTTAGGTGCTAATTGATTTTTATTTATTCTTTATGAGAGTTTGTTTGATGTGACTTTTTATGAAGTTTTGAAGAACTATTGTTGTAATTTGTGAGAATTTTTTTAAAGAGATTTTTGTATCGTGAAATTGGATAAGGGTTTGCAACTTTTTGGTGTTGATTGAAGATTGTTTTTTGAATTTGCTGGAAGCATGGATTTGATTTCTTGAGCTTTATTTCTAGAATGTTATTGTTGATTGGAAGAAAATTCATGTTTTAGATTCGTCTGCAATTTCTCTCTCCTTTATCTTTCTTCACATGTTTCCAAGTAGGTTCCTATTTCCCAGTTTTGATTTCAGTTTAATTTGTAATTTTGTATACAATGAATTATTAGGGGGAATTTGGAATGTTGATTTGATTGTATCTACTATTTGTAATTAGTTCTTAATTCATGTTTTGTAAAGTTTTTATTTTTCTCAAATCGGGTGTGGGGATTGAGTGTTTTAGTTGTGTAGTTTTTCTTTGCACATGATTGAAATCCCTATGAGAAACCTTGTATTTGGTTTTCCTATGTTTTTGTGATGTTATCAACCCCTTTTCAATGGGGCTTTTGTTGGAGTTCAGTTTGGAGTCCTTATTTCAATTGTGCCCACTTAGAGCCTCAATTGTACACACTCAAAGCTTCAACTATGTAGCTTTGGGCTTCAATTGTATGCAATAAGATCTCTAATTGCACAGATTTGAGCCCCAATTATATAGAATTAGATGTTCAACTACACATCTATAAAGGCCAAATGTGCAACTCTTCTAGGTTTGGCTCAGTTTGCCATTTTGACCTAATTTTGACTCTTGGTCAGTCCCAAAGGCTTTAGATGAGTATGTACCTATCATTTTTAGAATTTTGTGTCTGATTGGACTTGATTTGACTAGATTAATGTTCATATTCCCTTTCCTAATTTGGCTTGTGAAAAGGAACAATGTTTTTGAGATTATGAATCATTTTCGAGACTTGACCTTGTGATTGGTCCTTGTTTGGAGGTCCTATTTATAGATTGTGCAATCTATTCATGTGTATGGATTTATGATGTTCCTATTTTTATATCACATGTTTCATGATTCTTATTTGATCCATAGAGGATAGGCTACCTAGGTGCATTAAGGGAGAGTGGCTCTCTATGGGGTCGGGACCCTGAGTGGCTGCCAAGGTAACCCATAAGAGAGTAGATTAATAAGTGATAACCGTTTTACAATATTTTTATGCATAATTAACTAGAATAGATGAATTAACCACTAGAATTCAATTCTAATTAAGAAAATATGATAAATGACAATGAATTAGAATCAAAATCAAAAGAATGAATAACAATATAATGAAAAATCCCTCTACTGATTTAAATCATGGCTTCCATTGCTCTTCTCCAATATTGTGTTGTTTGGCTCTTAGTGTTACGCTGGGATTCCTACATAAATATGATACAATAATTTTGAAGATAGTGGTTAAAGAAAATTGAAGAGAATTGACTGTATTTATAGATTTTGGAGGATGAGAATGGACGGTTGAGATTCATTCTGGAACAGAATTGATCAACGACTGAGATTTCTTGAGACAAAATTGATTGGGAGTTAAACTCATTTGATTGATGAGTCAACTGGATTGATTGATCAGGGAGATGAGCTGATTGGTCTGTTAATTGAATTGATTACTCTGTTCCAAAAAGTTGATTGAGAGTTGAAAAAGGTGATCAAGGAGTTACCTGACTTAATCGGGAAGATGACTGAATAGATGGATCAATTAACTGAATTGATTGCCCAATCAGATTGAAAGTCAGACGGAGTTAAAATTTCAACATGTGCTATAGGATTTTGACATGAAATTCACATTTGATTTGCATTTTAATTTAAATTTGGATTTTCAAAAAGTAAAATGCACATGTAATTAATTGAAATTTGATGAAAATGACATTTGGGGATATTAGAATTTGAAATTTGGATTAGAAGAATTAATTAGTTAATTAAATAATTTAAAGAAATTATTTAATTATTTGAAATTGAATTTAATTAAATAATAAAGATTATTTAATTAAAGAATTGAATTGCAATTAATTAAATAATAAATATTTAATTAATTATATAGAAATGGTTAAATGATTAATTGATTAATAAGATAGAAATATAATAATTAGTAATGTTGAGGTGCAGTGATTAAAATTAATTTGGAAGAATCTAATTAGTTTAATTAAATAATTAAAGAATTATCTAATTAATAGGATGAATAATTAGTGCAAATTAATGAGACATTTTAGGGTGTCTACAATAACATTAATAATTAGACTTTGGGTTGGGTTTTACACACTAATAAGATAATGTTTTGTGCCCCACTCATGGCCTCATGTGCTTGTATAGACAGGGGATGAGATTGGGAAGGCCAATACGTCTGGAGAGGCGCTTGGAGCTGGCACGTTGTGCAATACCTTGTCTTCAATAAAGGATTGTACAATACGACATGAGTTCTACATGGGGGTCGATGTCTTGAGTCGAGATCTTGAGTTAGGAGAGGATCAAACTGCCATGGTAAATCATGAGAGGCTATGTGATGACACTCTCTCCTTATGTATCCTAGTATCCTATTGTGTCAGTTTTTATGTGGAAGCCTTTAGGGGTATTTTGTTAGTCTTTGTTTATCCTTAGAAAATTTTGGATGTTATGCTTATTCTGGAAGTTCATTGGTTGTTCTTTGAAGTTCTTTAGATGTCTTTTGGTTGTCTTTTTGGAGTCTTTGAGTTATTTTTGGAGTCTTTTAGAAGTTTCAGAGTTCTTTAAGGGTATTGATTGTTATCCTTTCTTTGGAAGTCTTTTGGAATGTTTTTGGATGTTCGTTGGTAGTCTATGGTTGTTATCACCAATTTCTTATCTTGTGTAGTGGTGTCTTGTGTATCTTGGTTGTGATGTATGTTCAATTATTTTATCTCTATCCTTCTTGTTTGTTGTTTTGGGCCTTATGTCTATTTCCAGCACAAGGGATGGACCTTCGAGTTCCACATGGTCAGGTGGTAGTGTTTACCATCAATTGAGTTTTGAAGTTCTTGTTCATGAGTAGCTAGATGGATCTTATCTTGTATTCCAATATTTTCACATTTAAATGCAAAATTGTTCTACCATCATGATTGTATTTGATATGTATCTTCCAAATGTGATGTAAAAGAATATGTAATTGTATAATGTATATTGTACTTGTTATTGAAAGGGTATTTGTAATTGAATACTCCAAGCAGAAAGGATTGGAATAGATGCATTTGTATTGATGGATAACTTGTAATTGAATGTACTCATATAGATTATATGTATGTTCTTGTTCTTGAAGAAGGTTATTATAGGAATCTTACATTTGGTGCTTTTAAAATGAACTTAGCATAGGCCTTATGTGATGAGTTAAGCAATTCATGATTAGGAGGTTATTTGATTAAGATTACTCAATATATCCTATTAGAGATGTTTATGTGGTTTGAAATAATGTAATGAAATTAATTATTTTCATGTAATTAATTAGGTGATGTTAATGTGTATTAGTAAGTGTTGCTTAGTTGCGACATTAGGGAATCCTTAGAGAATTGTAATTTGAGATGTGATTAAGTCTTTCACTAAACATTACTATGATTTATCTATGCTATGTAATGTATTTACCTAGACTTTATTGAGTTAGAAATGTTCAATGTATTATGTTTCCTAAAAAAAAATTATTTGCCATGTGTTTTGGTTTATGAGTTGTTATTTCTCTGGGGTTCCCTAGCAAGGCATTACACCTTATCACTCCCATCCTTAGTATATAATAGAACGAAGGCCATGGACGAGGAATCACAATTATCTTGATTAATGTTTTACCGAATTTTATTTTTTAGGTTATCACTTGTTAAGGAAACTCATAAGGGGTTATTCTGGCTACACTCTTTAGGGCCCCATCCCCGATTGAGATCCACTCTCATAAGTTGAAGCCAGAAACCCCTACCCTAGGGTTTCATTCTAAGGAAGGATATGAAACCATATCATATATAGCTCATATGAATCATACATGAATCCATAATTCAAGAATCAGAACCATAAATTATACACAGGCCTCTCCAAGCCTTATCCATCAAGATACATCAATGAAACCATTTTCAAAAGTAATAACAATTATGTTATTCCACCAAAAATTATATAAAAGGCATATGAATATAAAATTAGCCCAATTTATATTTATTAGACCTAGAACCACAAGATAGACAGGGTACAAGATCAAACTAAGCATATAGGATGCTCTAGGAACCAAAACAAGATCAAACAAAGAACTATGCACTTGATCCCAATTCATGTGCATTTGAAGGTTAATGCTGCACTTTTTTGGGCTATTTTTGCACATTTTCATCTCATACCTATATATTTTTATCCCAACACTACACAATTGAAACCAAAAACTATGTAGTTGTATAGAACTCTACACATTGAATAGGGTTGATTTCGGGCACTCAATCAGGTAACCAAATGACTCCAAAAACAAAGTTAAAAAAAAACCTTTTTAGATAGGTTTTATTATTGTCCAGAAACTCAACCAAATCAGCTCCAACAATCATACACAGAAAATAAAAATCAAAACTCAGAAATCAGCCCCTTAAAAACTCAATTTGGAGAGGCCCTACCAACTCAAAACCACAAATACATAGCCAGAAATCAAGATGAATTTTATATATCAATGGAAGAAATAAAATAAACTATTTAATACTACCAAAATTAAAGAAACAAAATTTATTCAAGAGAGTCATAAACCCTAAGACAATCCATCCAACGACAAAGAGATGGAGAGAACTTTTCAAAGCCAAAATTCAAACATACGAGACTTGAATTTAAATCACTTTCAAACAACAATAAAAATAACTAAATAAATAAATTTTCCATATTAAAAACAAGTAAAATCATATAACATTCAAAAAGGATCTTCAAACACTACCTCGAGTCCTACAAAGACAACAAGAATGAAGGAGAATGAAGGAGAAACGATGCACAAAAGCAATCCATGAAAAACTAGGAGAATCCAACCAGTGAGTAAGCCCAAAGAACAACAAAATATCTCTAGAAAATTTCTCTATTAACAACCAAAACCACCTCTAAGAAAAGCCCTCTCAAATTTGCATAAAAGAAAAACCAAGGAAGATCTCCCACAAAACCTCTTAAAAACAACTCGCCAATTTAAAAAATCTCCAACTTCTCCCAAAAACTCCAGCAAAATAACCACTTTTCTCTCTCAAAAATCAATCATAAAATAATAAATTCCCTCACAAAAACATGTATGGGAATTCCAAACAACCCACCAAATAAAACTTACCAAATAACACATAAAACAAAGATTAAACTCACAAATGGACAACCAATTCCCACAATAAAAGTAACATATAATTATCAATTACCAATGCATAAAATATTCCACCATTAAAATATAATTACACCATTAAAACTATAATATATATTATATCACCACAACAATGAATTAAAATGCTATGCTCATAAATAATAAAATGAGAACAAATACTATAGTAGTTTCTGTTGATGACTGTTTTTGACACCCCCGCCAATAGTCAAGTAGCCAGTGTGAACACTCACCACCTCTCCTGAAAAGTAACGAGTTTGGAAAACTCACTACTACAAGGTCTCTATAGTCGGGTCTTGATGGTGATGGGAAACCCAATGGTTGATGTGGTTATACATGTAAAGGGGCCTACTGGTTGGAACTAAATCTCGCTAGTTATGGATAGCTACACTTCCTTTCTTTTTATATTTTTATGGTTTAAGATTCTCTAGGAAATAAAATACGAAGCGTAAAGGGAAACAAGAAAATAACAATAAAGACCAATATAATAACAACTTAATGAACTACTCAATTAGTTCCCTGCGATCCAAGCAATTATCAAATATTATCCAAGTTAGCATTCAACAACGGACCTCCAGAAAACTTGCAAAATCATCAATTTCACAAATTTATGGAAATAAAATCATCAACAATATGGCCTATCACAATAATTCTCATACACTGCTGACGTGCGCAATATGATTCATAAGGTGATAGACAAAAATATTAAACCACATTACTAACTCCAAATAATAGACGTTACCAGATTACACAGAACAATTTGGTAGAATATAAACGTAGATCAAGCAATCTACAAGCTGCTTCTCATATTAATCTCAATGAATGTATAACAAAAATAACTCAAACTTCTTAACAATCTACAAAATATTCTAAAATCTCTAGGTAGGTCACAAATCATATTAACATAAGTAAATTTATATCGTATAATTAAATAATAATTGTAGACACTAAAAAATAGTCAACACCTATGTTTCCTTTTTTTTTAAATATCATGCGCATAGTGCCTCTTAGATTTAATTAATTAATCAAAACCCCTTTTACTAACAATTCTTCTAAGTCCTAAATAAATAAATTAAATAATTTATTTATTTGTCTCCTTTGTCCATTAATTAAACAAATTCATTTTATTTAATTAACCAATTCATAAATATGAGCAATAAATTAATAAATAATTTTTATTAATTTATCATATTTATCTTCCTCCAAATAAAGATAATTAATAAATTTTATTTATTAATTCATCTTTATCTTTTTTTAGTGAGGAGATAATTAATAAATCTTGTGTATTAATTTTCTCAATTTATCCTCTCGATATTTCTTGCTTTTTAATTATTATTTTCTTCCATTTTATCCTCTTATATGAAAATCTTTAATATTTTTTTCTTTTTTATTAATAAGTAGTAACCAAAAGGGGGTTAGCTCCCTTACATTTAGCCATACCAGAGAAAGTACTGGTCTAATACACTTTTGCAGAAACCATAATGGATAGAATAAACCTAGAGTGCTTGAAGGATTACTACCAGCCTCTCTCTGATTTTCATTACTTTCATCGCAAAGGCATCTGAGAGCCAACATTCTTTCGAGTTTAGTAGCCTTTGGAAAGGGGCTAGATCCCTATTGATGACCTCGATTCGGTACACCTCCCAGGCCTTCTCAATGAAAGTCTTCTTCTTCTCCTTTTCTGTCTTCTTTTAGTGATCCCCCATATTCTCCTGGTCAAATTCCTCATCAGACTCTGCGGGGATGTAGTTGGCAGCATTGAAATACAAGCACAATAAACTTGCCCACTTATCCGAATCTAGATCTAGAATTTCATTTGCAACCACCTGCCCATCTATAGTGCGAATAAATCCATCAATATTTTGGATACACATCTCCTTAGAAGCCAAAACATCCACCATAGGGAAGATCACTGCCTCATATATGAAACCATCGCACCAATGCCTACCTCCACCAAGGCTGGCAAAAGCCAACCTCCATACCACATCAGTGACTCTCTCGTCTATGTGAAATAACCTCCTACATTGCACATGGAAGGTCTCATCTCTACACATGCAGCTCAAACTGAAATGACGCACCATGCCTACAACTAAAGTAGAACACCTTGCATGCCTTCTTTCTTCTATCGAGCCTCCCTTTATAAAGACTAATTCTGCTTTATTCTATGATGCAATCTTGTATTGATATGTCAAACTCTAACATCCATTATGTTTCAGTACTAACTATCTCAAGTAAATCAAAAACTTGATCTTCCCTGAGCCACCGCATTGTACTTTGGCATGTGATTTCATTTGTAAAGCTTAAAACTGCTTCATCTCTAAGTTCGAGATGAAAAGGAAAGATTTTGGGCATGGATCAATCATATTTCCCCTACAATCGATAGTGAGTTGTTCCATCGCCCTTATCCAATGCCAGTTCTGTTAATAATTTTTAATTATTAAATCTTCTCATAAACCCTTCTAATTTTCAAATTTGGAAACTAATATCTTTCCTTGATTTTGAAAAATCAATCTTTTTGGCAATATCTCATTAACCTTAATTTTTAAATTCAAAAATGAGGTATGCATCTTCAAAAATCTACTTTTTGTGCGAGGATAATTTATTTGTTTTTAAATCTTCTATTTATCTTTTCAAATGAAGATATTTAATAATTTTTAATTATTAAAATCTTCCTAATATTTTCAACTTGCTAATTTGGTATTTATGAGAAGATAATTAAAGATTTGATTATTTATTCTCAAAATATCTTCCCATTTTCTTTCTTCTTCATCATCCTTCCTTGAATGGCAACTTTGGTGTGCACTCAATCAAATCTGTCCATCTAACCAAAAATCTTTTCAATCTTACTCATCCAATTAATCCCTAATTTTTTTATAAATTGGACTCTTTTCTCATTCAATTTTAAACACATTTCGAGTAACCTTATGCTACGATTTTCACCTCTCATTTCACTTGCTCTTCACTTGCATTTGCATTTTGTTGGTGAGATCTACATCAAATTTGAAGGTGAAAGAAGGACAATGGAATCACATGGAGGAGATTACACATTTTGGTTTGTATTTTGGTTCTAGAATCTTGTCTTCATGCTTTCATTGATTGAATTAGGAGTTATTTTCATAAGCTTTTAGGTTTGTGGTTGCCTAATTGTATGCTTTGATGCCTTTTCCGGAATGCTCAGACCTGTAAAGCTAGGTGGAATCAATGTTTGGTACTTGAATCAAAACAAAACACCTACACACACAAAAAAAAAGAATTAGTACTAAAAAAGAATTCCTCATATGAAATCAATTGAACATATGTTAGTACATCATAAACATAATACATCGCCTCACATATAGCCATTAAGACTTCATAAGCATCAAACCCTAATATTATTGTTATATCCTCATCATATCCTCATCATTAGGAGATCATAACTATAACCAATAACCCTAGTACCACCAATAGATTCATCCTTCTATATGAATCATTATAACTGTTACCTATTTTTTGACAAAAAAAATCACCAAAAGAAGCCGATAATTTTGAAGAAAGATTTAATGATTTATAAAGTTGGACATCAAATCAAAGGTTTTGAGTTCACTAAAAAAATATGTTCCAACTATCAATTCCTTCTTTATATTTAAAATTATCAATTCCTTCTTTATATTTAAAATTCTTCAAAAGATAAATAAAAGAGGGTTTGTTTTACATTGCCAAAATAGATGAAGCCTAAAAAATGTTTTATTGTCAATAAAAGGGCCTTTCTTCATGTGAAAATCAAAGTTAGACTTTTGGTAATAGGATGGAAAGTGAATTTCGCATTTGCTTTTAAGGTTCTAGCACTCTTCATGAATTTTTCTCTCTGTTTTGAACTTTCTTTTATCATAAGAGTAAAGATCTCTAGAAAGGAGTGATAATCATGCAATTCTTTCTACCTCTTTGCACGAACAAGAAAGTGTCAAAGGTTTGTTTTCAAGGGCATGCAGAGATGTATATGCGGTAATAAAACTTCTAGGTTCAAGGGCATGATGAGCAATTTGGTGTATCTTCTAGTTTCTGAAGTAGTCAATGTTGGCATTGCACACTCCAATGAGAAATTGTAGGTGATTGAAGGTATTGTCATTGATGGCAACCTTGCAATCCTATGGCACCGACAGGCACTGACATCGGCAGACTCTACACCAACAGCGACAAAGATGATTACCAGCACCCCAGCCAACAGGATTTTGTTTATTGCATTTTGTATTTAATTGTAATATATTTTTGTAAGCCGACAAGGCAAATTGTAATAGGACTCACATATAAGTATGAGATATTATAGATCATTTGTGTAAGAATGTAATAAGGAAGATGCGAACATGTGAATATTAAGGTAGATTTTGGAGTAAGATTTATGGTTATTGTGTGAGCTTAAACCAGTACTGAACCTAGTATAGAAGATGCTGAACCGAAGCAATACATTATATTGGATTTGCATAATCCAATTTGTAAGTCAGTGAGACTTCCTTTTTGTAATTAAGCAGTGAGCTTTAGGTAGTTGGCCTTCTTGCATGTGCAGGCCCCTATTGTAAGTAATATTCATTTATTGGCCAGTGAGTGAATATTGTGGGTCACAAATCCCACCGAGGTTTTTCCCACACCAAGTTTCCTCATTAAAAATATTGTGTTATGGTGTGCTTTCTATGTTGTGCTTATTGTTCTTATTTACTGCATTAATTCTTGTTTACCGGTACACTGTTTTGGAATGCAATTTGTTTAATAAGATCAGAAAATTTGTTAACCGGTTAGATATTGATTCACCCCCCCTTCTCAGTATCTTTGGGAATCCTAACAATTGGTATTAGAGCCTGGTCCTCTTTTTTCAAAAGCTTAACAGCTTGAGGGAGATTCTGACACCAGTACAGATTGGATAACTTGAGAAAGCAATTGGAAACAACTCTTGCAGATTATGATGCAGAAAAGTTAAAGAATATCAAACTTGAAGATGATCTGAAGGCTGCATAGGAAATCATTCAAGGACTTCGGGGGAATCTTACATAAGATACAAAATGCTGATGATGAAAAAGAAACTCTTAATGATCTTGTAAGCAAGATGAAGCAAGAAAACATGACCTTGAGGAATGAGATGCAAGATATGACTATGAGATTTTCTAAAGACATTGAAGACAGAAAGAAGAATGAAGATGACTTGGCTAGGAGAATCAATGATGCTGGAAATGAAAATCTAAGACTCAGTCATGCAAATGATATGTTGAAGACTAATCTGATTCACTTGGAACATGATAAAACTGAACTCATGAGACAGAAATATTTTTTGGAAAATGAGTTGGCTACTGCAAATCAACATAAGGAGAAATTCAAGAAAAGTTCAGAAGAACTTGATGATATGCTGAAAAATCAGAAACCTAATGGAGACACTAATGGTCTTGGCTTTGAAGTTGGTGAAAGCTCCGGTACTACAAACAATCATGATTACAGTAAATCGGTAAGACAATCTAATGCCTATAAATTTAATGGGAAATGTTTTAACTGTAACAAGTATGGTCATAGAGAAAATTAGTGTAGATCTAGAAACTATTAGAACACTAATGCACCCACCGGTCAATGTTCTAAATGCAACAAAATTGGTCATAATTCAGAAAATTGTAGAATGAATGTAAGATGTTATGTTTGTGGAAGATTTGGACACTTATCTAATCAATGCAGAACACATATCAGCACTAGGAAAAACAATAATGGAATTTAAGGAGTTGTACAGGGATACATGCAAGACTGATGTTTTGACAATGGATATAGACAAGAAAATCAGTGAAGCACAGAAATAAATAAATAATATTGTTGATAATCTCATCGGTTCACCAGAACCATTATCAGTAATAGAGCAGAAAATAGGAGAATTTGAGGAAAAACTTGATAAATTGGAGAAGGAAAAGGAAAGAATAAAGTTCAAGGCTAAGGAACTAAAATGCAAACTTGGTCCAAAACTTGACATCCTCATCTCTTTGAGAAAAGAGATATCAGAGGCACTTGTTCCTGAACTTAAGACACCAGAAGAGAAAATGCACATACTCATTGGTACAATACAAAGGATAGAAGCAACATTAAAAGACAGTGAAAGGTTCACTAACAGCTTAAATTTTGTACTGGCAGATCTATTTCAGATTGTAACCAACCGGTTATAGGGATCCAGCTGAGAACTACACTCAGTTGACATTTTTGACAACCTTTGTCATTGATGTCAAAGGGGGAGTAGTTGGGATGAGAAAAATGATGACAGAAGAGATCATCTGCTCAGGGGGAGCACATAGATTTGGCAAAAATTTTGGACTTCAATTTTGGATACATTTTTTGGATTTTTCTCATGGGTGTTGCCATCAATGCCAAAGGGGGAGATTGTTGGCATTGCACACTCCAATGAGAAATTTTAGGTTATTGAAGGTATTGTAATTGATGGCAACCTTACAATCCTATGGCACCGGCGGGAACCGACACCGACAGACTCTACACTGGCAGATAGTTTACCTGCAGCAGTAAAGATGATTACCGGCACCCCAGTCGACAGGATTTTGTTTATTGCATTTTATATTTAATTGTAATATCTTTTTGTAAGCCGACAAGGTGAATTGTAATAGGACTCATATATAAGTATGAGATCTTATAGATCATTTGTGTAAGAATGTAATAAGGAAGATGCGAACATGCAAATATTAAGGTAGATTTTGGAGTAAGGTTTATGGTTATTGTGTGAGCTTAAACCAGTACTGAACCTAGCATAACAGATGCTGAACCGAAGTAGTACATTATATTGGATTTGCATAATCCATTTTGTAAGTTAGTGAGACTTCCTTTTTGTAATTAAGTCGTGAGCTTTAGGCAATTGGCCTTCCTACATGTGCAGGCTCCTATTGTAAGTAATATTCATTTATTGGCTAGTGAGTGAATATTGTGGGTCACAAATCCCACTGAGGGTTTTCCCACACTGGGTTTCCTCATTAAAAACCTTGTGTTATGGTGTGTTTTCTATGTTGTGCCTATTGTTCTTAATTACTGCATTAATTCTTGTTTACCAATACATTGTTTTGGAATGCAATTTGTTTAATAAGATCAGAAAATCTGTTAACCGGTTAGATACTGATTCACCCCCCCCCCCCTCTTAGTATCTTTGGGAATCCTAATAGTCAAGGAGTTATCTCAAGTTCTTTTTCCCTTGAAAATAGCAACAAAGGTGAAGAAAAGAGTGAGAATCATGCACTATTCCATGTAAGCATATTTCTTTTCACTCAAATCTGTTCATCTCATTTTAACATCTTGTTGTTATAAGCAAATAAATGGAGCCATTTTCCATGCGTCATAGAACCTCTCCTTTTTGTAGTTCTTCAAGCTGTGATGTATTAATAAGGAAATTTTTGTCATTATTATTGTCCTTAAAATACCATGCAAAACCTATAGCAAATTCCAAGAGAACTATGTGTATTCACAACAATATATTAAAATCCAAGAGTAATAATTTATAGAAATGCACAAGCTCTAAGTAAGAACAATGGAGAAATAGTTTATAAGCTCAAAAAACTAGTGGTAAAGAAAGGATCAAACTATTAAAGTCTTCAAGAGCAGTTACAAATAGTCAAAAGACGGTTAAAGGTAAGTCGAGCAATCTCATATATCAAATGCACTTAAAAAGACCACGAGAAAGGCTAATATAGTAAAAGAGATAAAGAAGAACCATAATAAAGAACCATGGAGATAGCCACCAAAGGACATTGATGAGCCATTCATCCATCACAAGGAAATGATGTAGTCCATAGCAGAAAAGATAAGTAGAAGTATAACTCACAAAACAATGACAGTGAATAGAAGCGTATAGATCTATAAACATCAAAAAGAAGTCAAGACACATTAGCATGAACAAATCAAGGCACAAGGGTATACCTAAGATAGCTTTGTTTATAGCTTAAACAACCCCAAAACCCAAGGGTTAATATAGTGCCAATCATGAAGGAGCACACAAGTATAAATCACAGTGATCAAAAGCATGATGGGAACAGTAGATATAGTCATATACCATTCAATACTTAAGATGCATAGTACAGTCAACAAAAAAATATTGACAATAAGGATACAATGCATCAAAAGCTATCATAACTTTATGAGCAATGATAATAATGTAGCATACAAAGATCACAAAATAGTTGTGAAAAGCAAGCCCTAGAAGAACAAAGGTATAGAATGATTGATTATAAAGCTTGGTGCGACAAATTTGAAGCACTCAAAGATAGTCTAAATCTCTCAAGCTTAATGACAAATTAGAGGTAATGAAAGGAATCGAAGGTAATATAAGTCTGAAATAGTCTTTAGTAACATAAGGATGGATCATTTTCAATAAAGCAATAAAGTTTGATGCATGAAGCATTAAAAGACTCTAAATCAAAGGTCATCGATGAGTTGATACACATGCAAGTATCCTCAATACCATTAATCAAAGTCATCATGAAAATAGTTAACAATCAATTTGAGGAGTAATTTGGAAGCAAATACATTAGTTTGGTTGCAATTAAGGCTACATATGGATTCCACATTAGTCAAGGCTTATTTTCATGTAGTGATTAGTTAGTTAGGGGAAGTTTTGATGCCTCTTTTGCCTCATCAAATTTGACCAAAGGGAATAAACTCATGCAAGATAAGGATAAAATCAAGAAGAAGCTTCAAATTGCAGCAGTTCTACATTAACTTAAGACTCCACATGCATGCATGTTGAGTCAAAAGGTATTTTGGACAAACCTACAATTAGTTTGAGACAGTTTTGCATGCTTTTCAAGAAAATTTGACCTCAAGGGACTTTAAATGCATATTTTGAAGATTAAAATAAAATAAATAAATAAAGAACTCAGCTATCTTCAGTTCTTCAAAGGCACAACAACTCATCTCCCCTCTTTTCTGAAGACTTCTCCTATAATTCTCTTATTCTTCTTCTTTCTTCTTGTATCTTCAATAGGTTGAAATCTTTGTAGCTCAATTACTTTCATATTTCAAGCATTGTAATAGAATTATTGTCAGCATTCAATAAAAGAAATAGCAGATTCCTCTTCAATTATTTATTGTGTCTTATTGTCATATGAATGATTTGATATAAACATTGTGATTTTGTCTCATTAGTTTTTTCTAGAACAAGAGGATTTCATGTTAAAATTCAAGTTGAGAAGGGAGAGTTTAGAGGGCTTAAACCTTCATCAGCTGACCAAGTTTGTTCTCATCAGCAATTTGTGGATTACTCAATTATTATGGGGAATTCTTCTGTGAAAGATTATAGAAGCTTAAAGAAAGCTTTGGATAGATATGGGATTGCTACTAGTCAACTGATTAACTGGTCTAAAAGTTTTGTTTATTTCATAAACACTCCAGAGAGAAGACAAACAAAGATTAGCAACATTCTGGGTAGCCAAATTAGGAATCTCCCTGCTTCCTATCTTGGGCTCCCTTTATGTCAGGTGCCTCATGATACCTTCTGGGGTGCTCTAGTGGATAAATTTCATAAGAATTTAGCTGGATGGAAAGGATCTTTGCTCAACCAAGCGGGAAAGGTCCAGCTTCTAAAATCAACTCTTCAAAGTATCCCTCTATATGCCATTAGTCTTTTTAGAATCCCTATTAAATTTGCGGAGGCTATTGAAAAAAATTCAAAGAACCTTTCTTTGGACTGGGGTTGAGGAAAAGAAGAGAATTAATTTGATTGCATGGGATAAGGTGTGCAAACCTATAAGAAAAGGAGGACTTGGTCTTAGAAGAATCAGAGATATGAATGAGTTTCTCATGGCTAAGCAGATATGGAGAGGTTATAATACTGAGGGAGAATGGAAATTGATATGGGACAATAAGTATAAAAGACAGTTCCCTACCCTTCATAGTTTCCTCAAGGCTATAGATATTTTAATTGGCTCCAACATCTGGAAAAATGTTACTAGAACTAGAGATATTATAGGCAAAGGAGTGAAATGGAAGGTGGGGAAGGGTAATTTCATTAAATTATGGGAAGACACTTGGTTGTTAGACTCTCCCATTAGTGAAAATCCTGATTGGGGCAAGTTTCAAGATCAGTGTAAGGAAAAATTTGGTACTACTATGGCTGACTACTAGAATTTAGGCTAGTGGAAGGACTTATCCTCTGTTGATCCTTCCCTTGAGCATCTGAATAAAATTATGAATTCTATGGTGGTGGTTGATGATGAGGACCAGCTTATCTGGAAACTTACTGTTGATGGTAAATTTTTTGTCTCCTCTCTTTATATTCAGCAATATTCTAGTCAGGAGAGTCCTTGCTGGGCTAAGGTTTGGGTGAAAGGACTTATTCCCAAAATTAATATTTTTTTTCTGGACTATCATTCAAAATAAGATCCCAACTTCTAACAATCTCAAAACTAGAGGTTTGTGTTTGCCTATTATTTTCATCTTTGTATGTAGAATGAGGAAACCTTTAATCACATGTTTATCCATTGTCCATTCTCTGCTGATATTTGGGCTAGATGTCTAGACAACTTTAATGTCAGATGGGTCTTCTCTGAAGCCGTCCAAGATGTTTTTAATTTCTAGTTCCACCCTTCAAAGAACAATTTAGTTACTTTTCTATGGATATTTGCTTTACCTCATATTTGTTGGGGAATCTGGAAAGAAAGAAATGATAGAGTGTTCAGAGATAAAGCTTCAAAAGCTCAAATTATTTTTGAGAAAATCAAAAGACATATGGTGGAAAATCTCTAAATCACTGGTGGAATAACGAACCCCAAAGATCAAGATGATAATATCATTTTCAAGAATTGGAGAATAAAGGGGAGTGACATCATACATGCTAATCCTAGAGAAGAGGTGAGATGGGAATGCCCCCCTCATGGATGGATGAAAATTAACTTTGATGGTACTTCCAAGGGTAACCCTGGCAACACAGAGTGTGGTGTGGTTTTAAGGGATGAAGGGGGAATATGTAAAGCTATCAAATGTATTCCTATAGGTAATCAAACCAACCATGTTTCAAAGGCCATTGTTGCTTATCATGGGTTGGTTCTTGCTAAGGATTCCAATTGCACTAAAGTTTGGGTTGAAGGCGATTTTTTGAACATTATTAATTGCTTGAATAATGTTTTCCCCCCCTCTTGGTCTATACACAATGCCATCAAAACCGTGAAGGAAACTAGTGAAACTTTTGAAATGTGTATTTTCAGACATGCATATAGAGAAGCCAACAAGTGTGATGAATGGGCTGCCAACCTGGCTTGCCGCTCTGACAAAATCATTTCCCTTTATGGTGAAAGTAATCTCAAGTGTGAGGCAAAAACTTTGATTCAACTGGACCATATCCAGATGAAGCAACGTGTCTTTGCTAATCACGATTTCTAATGCCTTTTCCTCATTTTTCTATGATTGTTCACTTTGGCAATGAGGCTTGTTTTATTATTAGTCAAATCATATTTGCTTTGCATGGATTCTGGGTGGTTCTTCATAACAACAAAATTGTTAGGTTTCTTCATAGAGATGACAAAGAAAATAACAGAGCGGAAATAAGGAAGAATTGTGAAATTAAGGGTAATATGGGAGGTAATAAAAAGAGGTTTGAACCAGCTTCATGCTCAGACTGGAAAAAAAAACAATGAAGTCTGGGAGATTCTTCAAGAGGGAGGCTTGAGTGTTTTTATGGAAAGGCTCTGTGGAAAAGACCCTACTGTTACTATGCATTTCATAAAAAACTGGAAGAATGGTAAGATTCTTGTTGGTACCCAGATGAAGAAGGTGGACGAAGAAGTCATTGCTGAAGCTATGGGTATTGTTAAAGAAGGTATTAAATTTTACAGAGATCGAAGTGTGTTTGACAAGGCGACAGATAGGTTTCCTATCACTGATGGAGAAAAAAGGAAATTGGTGAAGGTGGATAATCCCTACCATTCCCCTAAGCGTATTTGCAGGTCGTGGAGGTTTGTGTTATTTGCCACCATCAACTACATTACTCTTGACAGGAGATTCACAAGGGCTTATGGGCATCATTTTGTGTTGCTTAACGACTTTCGTCATGGTGACAAGGTTAGTCTGCCTTACTATCTTGCTTGCTCTATGGATCATACTATTAGAGAAGTGCAAAAATATTCTCAAAGAGACCATGCCCTCCACTAGGGTTTAATGGTTTTAGTTTATAAGTTGTTGAAGGGGAAAACTATTGAGAAACCCATTAGTAAAGGCAAAAATATTAGGGATGATGATACTGAAAGTGAGAATAGTGGGTTCAATCTCTACTCTGAAACTGAAGGTGAGTCTAATAATTTCAGCAATAAGGGGAAGACCAAGGGAAAGAGCAAGGGGATTGTTGTAGATTCTGATCTTTCAGACTCTGAGGATGAGTCTTTTGATGATAAATTCATAAAAAGAAAGAAGAGAAAGGGTATGGGTAAGCAAACCCAAAGGACCAAGAAGATTAGTAAGGGGATAAAAAAGGTGAAAAGGAAGTTTATTATTTCTTCTGATGAGGATACTAAGGTTGAAAAACCGATAATAAGAAGGGTAAGGAGGAAGATGAAATGTTGGATGGTGATCATGGGGAGAACCTGAGCACACAAAGAATACAGAATGAGGGTCAGAAGAACAACATGGGAAATCAAAATGACTATCATGGTGACATTGGTAGTGACAACATCAAGGGTTTTTGTGAGGTCATTAACGAAATGGAGAAAGAGATTAGTGACTTGAAGACTGACCTCAATGTTATAAAAAAGGGCTACTATGAGTGAGAAGCCTCTCTCTGAAAATGTTAAAGAACTAATGGTTATCATTAACAAGGCTGAAGAAATTGAGGCTATGGTTAGTAAAATTCAAGAAACAGAAAAGAAGGTGAAGGAGCTGGAAGGGAACAAAAATGTTAAGGGTCTAGATACTAACCTGAACAATATGGTCAACAGAGTGGATAGGATGGAGCTTACTGTGAAGAGGATTGCTGAGCAAAACCTCCAAATACTTAAGGCCATTGTTGACCATGTTAATATCCTGATTAACAAATTTGAATAGATTAAAGGCAAGGAGGATGATAAGGATCAGATGGAGAAGAAGGGTCACGAAAAAAGAACAAGGGCCAACACTCGGAAATAGGTTGATATCAAGGAAAAAGAGCTAGAAGAAATGTAAAATTATGCGATCAATATGAAGTAGATGGTGGTTCATGCTGAAGAACTTATGAGAAACATTTAGCTGTCCTTGTCCTTGTGTTGTCTTTGTGCTTTCCTTTGGTTGTCTAGTGTTGCTTCCTTTGTCTTGTGTTCCCTTTTTGTTTTCACTGGGAACTATTATATGTGTGGGTGATCAGGCAATGTTGTTTTTTGCCTCTTTTATGCTTTATCTTTCTCCTGCCATGTAACAAGGTTTTGGGTTCCTTTCAAAAACCTATTTTTAATTAATCAAAACAAATATTTCAATCATTTGTATCTATGAAAACCTATTTTTCCTTATGCAAACATTGAAACTTCAAACCTATATGTGAAATATTTATGAACTTTGTGACATAAGTTGAATTGTGAAATAAATCTAAGTCTTTTATAGTTGATTATAGGTTTAGGACAACAAATAGAATCATACCATTTTGGTGCAATCACCTCTTGTAGCTTTAGAATTTCAATTCAATTTATCTTCCTATCTCTTTTCCAACCAAGTTACTAGTTTTAGGAGGTGTTTTTACAAGGAACTAGCTCTTCATCTGGAGATTGATCTTCAAGATAGGCAACCCATAGGCCTAAGGATCATTCCATCTTTCACAAGATTTTTGGGTTTTATACTTAGCATTCACAGCACAATCCTTCATGATAACAATAACATAATCACGTCTTGAAGCATTGAGTCATTAAGCATAAACAACCTTCAATAGATCAACTACCTATGACTACTCCCAATAAACAATATGCAACTAAATTCAACATGAATCCAAAAGAACAAACATAGAAGGGGATTACCCTAGATCACAATTAATTTACCTTAAAGAGATCACAAAGAAAACATGGTTAGAGAACCCACTAGTCAACTACTTATTACATCATTTATAGTGTATCATTAAATGACCACCTCCTAATTAGCACAGTCAGGAATATTTACACACATACCTAGGAATCCTCATATACACATAAGCAACCAAAATATTAAATTCATTTGATAGGGATTTTTACATCACATGCATTCTCTAATAATGTGATATCACCCCTTTCCATCTAATCATCCATATAGATATATCCATGCTACCTTTTGTTGGAGGTGTTTTAATTTTTTTTTTCTCTAAATAGTTTGATTTGGGGTTCCTCGGTCTTCCTATATGCTCTATTTGTTTAAACCTAAAACCCTAAACCCTTTGGTTAACCGAAGAACCTTGTGTTCTTTTTATATAACTCTATGATGACTTTTTATAACTGGTTCCTTGTCATTTAAGTTATAACCTGAGCCTTTTATGTCATGCTCATGACTAGCCCCCTTGGTTATCTACTTGGTCAATTTATTTTCCTAAGCTTTCTCTTGTTGTGAACCTTCAAAAAAATCAACAACTCAGATGATCACACGATTGCACAGTTAGATAAACCTTCTCACTCATCCTAACTCTGCAACTTCACCCGCCTATGTGGTATGTGGGTCCTACCAATGATGATTACGCATGTTCAAACAAATGGACGAGTGATAAATAGAGGAATGTATGACATGGAAGAAGATTTGGCCTGGTATGCTCACCTCTTATATGTAATATTGCATGATCTTTTCTTACAAGATCAATAGATAGGCTTCTCGTGTGATTACGTGATTGATTGAAGTTGTGCACCAAGCTTAACTCCACAACTTTGCTTGCGGATGTGCCATGTAGGCCCCTTAAGTGATGACAACAGATGCTTGGACCAATGAAATGTTGTACACATGGGTAGCTATGCTACATGGTAGGGATGTGGGTCCCATTGGCTTGTCTTCTAAGTATAATAAAGACCGATACCTTCTAGATGAATCTATGGCTGAGATCCTTGCATGATTGCACAATTGAACAAAGATGCATGACAAGAATAATTCCACAATGCCAAAGAGTTTCATAAGTGATGGTGAATAAAAAATGATAAAGCTCTCCATGTGTCAATCTTTCATTAGTTGTCGACTGACAAATATTTTTTTGTTGCGGCCCCAACATTCAAGTACAAATTTTAACGACTATCTCTCGCCATCAAACCAGCTTAGATGCCTGCAACTAATGAATTCAATTTCCTATTGTAATCCAAAATCTTTTAGGTATATCAACACTGTCTTAGCTCAATTTTACATTTACAATGATCTAAACATGTTTTGAATTCTTTCTGCAATCTTTTGCTATCACTGTCAGGGTTTATATGGTAGGGTTATCATATACACTCTTGTTGCATTTTCTATAGTATTTATCTTGCCTTCTTTATGTGAATTTCGATTGTATATAACAATTTGAGTATCCAGGATTCGTTTTGAGCTAAATTTTGAAGCTCTAGCTACTATTTTAATCAATTTGAGCAAACTCTAACACTGAAAATAATCTTCTAGCTTGGGAAGGAGGAATTTTTCAAAAGAGGTAATTTTGCAACTTCCTAGGCCAACCGAAACTTGGAAGAGGTCAAAACCAAGATCTAGGTCAGATGAGTTTATAATTGACCACTCAGTCAGATGTAGGGATGCATTGATCCCACCTTGGGGTTTTAGCCTCTGGAGAAGGGGATACAACAAAAAGAAAGAAAGAGTCCTGGTATCAAACATCTAGAATTGTAATCTTGGAAGGCTTGTGGTTCCAAATGTGTATGCCAATATTGAGTTGGTCACTACCATTGTTGTCAGTTATAAGCCAAATACTAGGGAAATTGTGGCCAAAGAGGGTGGTAGACTAACAAAAATCACCAAGAGAAGTTATTAATGAGGTCTTTATGCTTAACCCTAATAAGGATTGGGCTATCAACCCCCAAGAGTTGGAGACAAAGTGCCAGAAAAATGAAAAACTATAGAAAAGGAATTTGACATTATTCAGACCCATAGGGGTAAAAGCAGATGAAATAAATTTGACACCAAAACAAGTAGTAGCCCCCTATAATGTGCACCTATTTTTAGGCTATTTCACAGATACATACTATGCTTTATGCTAGGTTTGTGTGAAAGATGCAAATGATATGATTCCTAACTAGATGTTGGTAATATGTATGGATACCTAGAGTAGGGATATTAATAGACTTTTTGATTTTGCTTCCTTGGTGGTTGAGGGTCTTCATAATGTACATTGTGATTTCAAAGCAGGGAGGTCATCAAATATCATATTCTTATATAAAGGTCTTAAAGTTTGGCATCCAGACCTAGAAATTACTACTATAGCTAGGGGAGAGTTGCTCCCAGTCCAAGAATGGACTTATATTTGGGATTTACATATGAATGAATCTAACTATTTGACCTTTGAGAATGTTTTTGTTAGAAAGTTGTTAACTATTCTCTAGAAGGAGGTTAGATAGGGTTTAAGTCAACAAGCCAAAGAATTTTTGAGACCCATGGATCTTAAGCTTGAGCTAGAGATTCCTCACAATTGGGGATTGTGGTTCTATTTCAAGGACCATACAATTATTAGGGTATTTGGTAGCCCTATCACTCCACAATTTTTACCTAACATTTCTCAAGATAGGTTTCTTTATTGGAGATAATGCAACGATTTGTAGATGTAGATAAGTCTTTGGTTGGGGGAGATCATAAAAAAGGCTCAATGATGCAATCACAAGTTGTGATTGGGATGTATCATTTCTTGAATAGAAAGGAAAAGAGATTCTTGATTCTATGTTGAATAAATATAGACTTCCCTAAGCTAATTATAGATTTTATGACTCTGAATGGTTTGTCCAAAAGCTTGTGAAGGCAAAGTCACAACAACGTGAATGGGATAATGAGGAAGAGCTCATAAATAATGCTAAAGATTACAATGATGTGTTGAAAAGAAAGGAGAGGTGGTATAAGATCTAATATGAGGAACACAGAAGGAAAAGGGAGGATAATACATACTCTCCTGCATGGCAGATGTTATTGATCCCAGAGGCAAGAATGAGGGCTATCTTCGCCACTTCTCTGAATGTTGATAGCATCCCTCTACCTTGTGAGAGGCCCTAGTTGAATATTGTATCACCTATTCAAGAGGTTGAAGAAGAAAGACCAAAGTCTCCCCATTCCATTGGCTCCCTCATTGGTCCTGCTTCTCCTCCACCATCCCCTCCACTTGGTTTTGATGATCCTTCTTCAACCTCTACTACTACCCCTATGTAATATAAACCCTCTCCTTCACAAATATTACATACAAAGACTACTATGGAAAACCCTATGATTACCTCATCTTCAGTTGGCCCTCTTTCTCAAATCCTAGAGAGTTTAAGAGTTGTAACTCCTTTACATACATTATCCCAAGGGAGAGACATTCCATTTCAGTCTTATGAAGGTTTTGAATTCTAAGGAGAGGAGCCTCTAGCCCTCATAGGCTTGATACTAGATTAGGTGTTACAATTTATAATCCTCCCAAGGAATGGGCCCTTGATGCATTCAAGCTTGGGGGTGACCTTAGTGAAGATGTAAGACTAAATGCCTATGAACAATTCATGAGTGATGATGAATTTATAAATACCAAAGGTTTCCAACAGTTTGTGATAAGAAATTTGGTAGGTGAACAAGAAAGAAGAAAGGGCATTAGGATCAATGACCTAAGGGATGATGAAAGGTTGAGAATTAAGGATGAACTTTTGAAAGCTTCCAAAGAGAAATTTGTTATTATAACCCATGAAATGGGAAGACAGATTGTAAAAAAAAGTGGATTACTCCTTTTGGAGGGATGGGATATCTCTTCTGCTATAGTTTTTGATGAGCTAATAAGGTATGACATTGAATTGGAAGGAATGGATCCAATGTAGAGAGATAAAGTCCTCTCAAGAGAAACCATTGATGATCATTTTAATCAATTGGTTATTTGGTGTCTCCATCCTATTACAAGGAGGCCAAGAATTGGTCATGAGATGGACCAATTATTTAGGATCTTTCTTGTCAAAAGAGTGGCTGACACTTTTGCCACAAAGGCAATAGACCTGACTTTAAATGTGGCAAACTTTACTCACAAATTAGCAATAAAGATTGATGAGGAGGTGATTGTTAGGATACCTGATGAACAACTGAGAGGGGGGGGGGGGTGAACCAATTGTTAACAAATTATAACATTTAACCCACAATACAACCTTAAACCGGAGCACAAAAATATTTAAATACCGGTAAAGCAAAAACAAATGCCGGTAGACACAGATACCGATAAACAATGGAACTCAACAATTAAACAGATAATCAATGTAAAGCAACCATAACACATAACACCATGATTTATATGTGGAAAATCCGGAAAGGGAAAAACCACGGTGGGAAGCCTACCCATAGTCAGATGATACTTCTGTAGAAAGTATGTGATATAATGAGGGGCCTGCACATGCAAGAAGGCACACTGCCTAGAGCGTACTGCTCATTACAAAAGAGTCTCACTGACTACAGATGTTAAAACCACCTCAAGATATTTGGACAATAATCCAATAGAGTGAACTGTTAGAGATAGCATCTACCATGCTTGATTATAGTCCCAGTTAAGCTCAATACCAGAGGCCTTTGACCTCTTTAATCCCAATTGGATCCTAAATGATCGACCTAATCCTCTGCCTAAATGATATTACAATATTCGCACATTACATTCCTTGCCACGATCTACAATGAGAACTTACATCATTTTATACCAACCCTATGACCTAATCCAATTAGATCAGCCACCTAAAAGATATTACAATAAGATCATTACATAAATCCATTTTACAATGATATGCCATGTCAGCTTAAGACCAAAACAACAATTACAAATCCATAAATCATCCTGAAACATCTTGGTAACGTGTAGAGTACACGTTATCATGATACCAATCCATAACCTAAATAGGCACCAGACCTATTTTGGGTCCACCACACCAAAGCAATGTCTTCAAGCAGTTGAAGCACAATCAAATAACATCTTCAGCATCTTGAAATCCATTTAGAAGTTGCACCAACACCACTTATGCATCCTATCAAGATTCCTCAGTGAAAGCTCTGCTGGTAAAACCTTAAACCAATATCAGTAAGGGTTTACAAGAGTGTATGATAGAATCTGATTACCAAGTCAATACCAACTGACCAAAACATGCTCTAGAAGAATGTACCACATGTAACCAAACATACTCCATAGATCCAAATATGTCGGAAGTGTCCAACAAATAATCTCTTCTGTTGGTAACACTAGATCTTCTATTAGTAACCAAAACCTGTATGTCGGTAACCATCCATAACAACTAGTGTTGACATCAATGACAAAACATAAATGCAACACATAATCAATTCATCCATAATTCCAACAATCTCCCCCTTTGGCATTGATGGAAACACTAGATGTGAAAAACATCTAAGTACCAAGAAATGCCAAACAAGTCTCTCCTTGTGGAAGATAACCAACAATCTCCTGAATCTGTGTGAATGATATCTCTATAAAGTTCTGAATAAATTTCTCCCCCTAATGTATACAACTCCTTTTTATTTATTTTTCACATTAATATCTCCCCCCCTTTGACATCAATTCCAGAAATCTGACAAAAATATCAAAGCAATAATGTAAACCACAAAGCTAACTACTCCTCCTGAGTAGTAGCACCACTCATCAATGTCAAAATGAATAATATCTCTGATAATGCATGTCAGACTAATGAGTGCATCAATCAAGTCTCTACCGAAGGGGCAGAAACCCCTAACTTGTCTCTCAAATACTCAAATGATTCCTTAGATGGCGGTTTAGTGAATATATCTGCAATTTGTTCTTTAGTGTTCACATAAACCAATTTGACTTCCTTTTCTTCTACCTTGTCCTTCAGAAAGTTATAGTTTGTTGATATATGCTTAGTCTTAGAGTGAAATATCAGATTTTTAGACATATCAATAGCTACAAAATTATCACAGTAGATAACTACCAGTTCACTACAATTTACCCTGATATCCTTCAACATTTTCTTTATCCACAAGACTTGAGTGCAATTAGTTGTTGTTGCAACATACTCAGTTTCTGCAATAGATAATGAAATGCATGACTATTTTTTGCTGATCCATGAAACCATTTTATTTCCAAGAAAGAAAACTCCACCAGAAGTGCTCTTCCTATCATCAATATCACCTGCCCAATCTGAGTCAGTATATGCAAATAAAGTGAAATCATCATTTTTAGAATACCATAAGCCATTTTCTATTATTCCTTGTAAATACCAGAATATTCTCTTTACTCCACATTCATGATTTTCTTTAAGATTACTTTGATATCTTGAAACAATACTTACTGCATTCATAATATCTGGTCTAGTCTGAGTTAGATATAACAGACCACCAATCATAGACTTATACCTTGTCAGATTTACCGGTGTAGAAGTATCCTTGATATATAATTTCTCACTTGTCACCATAGGAGTACTTACCGGTTTGGAATTATCCATACCAAACTTCTTCAATAATTCCCTTAGATACTTAGTTTGACAGATAAAAATGTCTTTGTTAGTTTGAGTAATCTGCAAACCTAAGAAAAATTTCATCTCACCAATCATGGACATTTCAAATTCATTCTTCATATTGTTAGCAAATTCCATGCACAATTTATCTTCTCCTCCAAAAATGATATCATCAACAAATACTTCAATAATCAGAATATCATAATCAGTGATCTTATAATATAAATTACTATCAGCATTGCCTTTAGTAAAACCAAGCTTCAAAAGATATTTATCCAACCTTGCATACCAAGCTCTAGGAGCTTGTTTCAAACCATATAAATCTTTCTTCAATCTACAAACTGTATCTTTATCATCCGTCAGTGAAAATCCATTAGGCTGCCCAATGTATAGTTCTTCCTCAAGTTCACCATTCAAAAATGCACATTTAACATCCATTTGATAAACCTTATAGTTCTTATAAGTTGCATAGGCAAGAAATAGTCTAACAACTTCAATTCTAGCTATAGGTGCAAATGTCTCACCATAATCAATTCCTTCTATTTGAGAATATCCTTTACAAACCAATCTAGCCTTTGTTCTTACAACTTGACCATCCTCATTGAGTTTATTTCTAAAAACCCATTTAGTTCCAATAACATTCTTATTTTTTAGGTCGGGAAACTAAAGTCCAAGTTTCATTCTTCTCTATCTGATCTAATTCATCTTCCATAGCCTTTAAACAATGTTTATCTTTACAAGCTTCAATAACAGTTGTCGGTTCAATTTGACAAAATAAGACATACCTCTTCATTAGTTAGTCTCCTTCTAGTCATAACTCCCTTGTTCCTATCTCCAATGATTTGATCTTCAGAATGATTTAATCTTACATACCTTGGTGTCTTTTGAACTTTAGGTTCACTGCTCTGATCATCAGTCACGATTGAGTTTTCTAATTGCGCTGGTGTAACTCTCTCAACTTCTCATACCGATTAAGGCATTGTCAGTTCAGTTATGATCATTTCCACTGTCGGTTCCCTTTCATATGATATAGAATGATTTTTGTACTGTTCATCCACTTTCACATTAGCACTCTCCACAATTTTATGCAATCTTTTGTTATAACATCTATATATTTTTCTTTGAATTGAGTAACCAAAAAATATCCCTTCATCACATCTAGGATCAAACTTTCCAATTGAATCATCTCTTTTGATATAGCATTTACTTCTAAAAATTCTGAAATACTTAACAGTAGGTGTATGTCCAAACCATAGTTCACAAGGGGTCTTACTAGTTTCACCTTTGATGGGAACTTTGTTGAATGTGTAGACTGTTGTACTCACTACTCTCCAATAGATATGAGGCAATTTGGCTTCCATCATCATAGATATTGTTGCATCCAAAATGGTTATGTTCTTTCTTTCCACTACTCCATTCTGCTGAGGAGTCCTGGGTGCAGATAGTTGTCTCCTGATTCCATTTGTCTCACAATAACTGTTAAATTCATGAGAAGTGAACTCACCTCCTTGATCTAATCTTAGACATTTTATTTTCAATTCAGTTTCAACCTTTGCTTTAAAGATCTTGAATTTCTCAAAAGCTTCATATTTCTCCCTTAGAAAAGTCACCCACATCATTCTAGAATAGTCATCAATAATCAGCATGAAATACCTATCACCCTGAAAGATTCTAGTCCTTGCTGGACCACATAAGTCAGTGTGAAATAAATCAAGTACATCATTAGATTCATCATGTATGCTCTTAAAAGAACTTCTA
Source organism: Cryptomeria japonica (assembly GCF_030272615.1). NCBI lineage: Eukaryota > Viridiplantae > Streptophyta > Pinopsida > Cupressales > Cupressaceae > Cryptomeria > Cryptomeria japonica. The sequence continues at coordinate 344,432,609 of NC_081415.1, forward strand.
ACTTGCTTACCCAATTGACATTCCTTACATACGGGATTATGAGGCTTCACAATCTTAGGTATATCTCTAATTGCCTTAGTTGAACTGATCTTAACAATATAATCAAAATTAACATGACACAACCTCTTATGCCATAACCAACTCTCATCAATATGAGCAATTAAGCATGTCTTATTACCAGTGTTCAAGTGAAAGATATTACCTCCATTCTGAATACCGGTTGCAATCTCCAAACCAGTCTTGTTAATTCTTTTGCATTTTCTATCTTTAAACTGATGTTGAAAACCCTTGTCTACCAATTGACCAACACTCAAAACATTATGCTTTAAACCTTCTACATAATAGACATTATTAGTGTTATACTTGCCATCCAAAGAAATAATACCTCTACCTTTGATCATACATGCTTTTTCATCTCCAAATCTAACTTGACCACCATTGTATTCTTGCATGGATAGAAATTTCTCTTTATCTCTAGTCATATGATGTGAGCATCCACTATCAATTACCCATTCATCCCTATCATCAACTTTTGCTGCCAAGGCCTTTTCTTCATTCTTGATAGCCAATTCCGGTTCATCTTCCTTCAAAGCATAGAAAACCCATTCCTTTCCATTGTCGGATCCACTAGCAGAGTCTTTTGTCGGTTCATCCCCAGAGTCATCAGTTACTCCTTCCTCGTCTACTATGTAGCATTGTTTACTTTTCTTGAATCTATATCTATTCTGGTTAGGCTTAAAATATTTCTTAACTCTTTCCTCAAATCTTGCATTCCTTTTAGGACATCTAGATGCAAAATGACCAATTTTATTACATGCAAAACATTTAAAAGGTTTTTTTCCTTCATAAATACTTCCTATAGGTCCTTTAGGTACTCTTCTAGCAAATAAGGCTTCAAGTTGCTCAAATTCTTCATCTTCTTTCCTCATGTCTTCCAATTATTTTGCATATAGGACTTTCCAATCACTTTTACCAATAGATGATGATGATGATGATGCATGAAAAGCATGTTCAGACTTTACAGCTCTAGAAGATCCAAATTCTTCAAGCTCAAAAGCAGATAATTTCCCAATCAAAATTTCTCTGTTAATTGAAGTGTTTGCCATTGTTCTCAACTCATTAACTGTAGTTTCCTTCATCTTGTAAGCCGGTGGAAGGGCTCTCAAGACTTTGGAAACTATTTCATCTTCAATCAAAAATCCTCCACAACATTGAATTCCCATAACAATCTTGTTTACTCTTTCCATAAACACAACAATTCTTTCATTATCTTCCATTTTCAAGTTTTCATATCTTATCCGGTAACCATCAAGTTTAACAATTTTGAAAGTAGGATCATCTTCATTTAAAGTTTTCAATTTGTCCCACATAACCTTTGTCGATGATTTATCAGTCAATCCCATGATTTTTTGATCAATAAGTGCACACAAGAGGGATTCTCTAGCTCTGCAATCAGTTTCAATATTCTTATCCAAGTCTTGAGGAGCAGGATTGTCAGATGCCGGATCATAAGGTGTGTATCCTTTCGTAGTGATCTCCCAAATATCCTTTCCAATACATCTAAGATGAGTCTCCATTCGAATTTTCCATATCCCATAATTTGTTCCATCAAACTTAGGGATTTCTCTTCTGAAAATAGTTGTCAGTGGATTAGAAGTGTTAGTTGCCATAGGATCTACCTCAAGCGGTTAAGATTATGCAAAAGAATACCAAATCTCTGATACCAATTGTTAGGATAACTGGTGAACAACTGAGAGGGGGGCGTGTGAATCAGTTGTTAACAAATTATAACATTTAACCCACAATACAACCTTAAACCAGAGCACATAAATATTTAAATACTAGTAAAGTAGAAATAGATGTCGGTAGACACAGATACCGGTAAACAATGCAACTCAACAATTAAACAGATAATCAATGTAGAGAAACCATACCACATAACACCTTGATTTGTACGTGGAAAACTCGGAAAGGGAAAAACCATGGTGGGAAGCCTACCCATAGTCAGATGATACTTTTGCAGAAAGTATGTGATACAATGAGGGGCGTGCACATGCAGGAAGGCACACTGCCTAGAGCGTATTGCTCATTACAAAAGAGTCTCACTGACTACAGAGGTTAAAACCACCTCAAGATATTTGGACAATAATCCAATAGAGTGAACTATCAGAGATAGCATCTACCATGCCTGATTATAGTCCCAGTTAAGCTCAATATCAGAGGCCTTTGACCTCTTCCTTAATCCCAATTTGATCCTCAATGATCGACCTAATCCTCTGCCTAAATGATATTAAAATATTCACACATTACATTCCTTACCACGATCTACAATGAGATCTTACATCATTTTATACCAACCCTAAGACCTAATCCAATTAGGTAGGCTACCTAAAAGATATTATAATAAGATCATTACATAAATCCATTTTACAATGTCGGCTTAAGACCAAAACAACAATTACAAATCCATAAATCATCCCAAAACATCTGGTAACATGTAGAGTACATGTTATCATGATACCGGTCCATAACCTAGATAGGTACCAGACCTATTCTAGGTCCACCATGCCAAAGAAATGTCTTCATGCAGTTGAAAGATGATTAGAGAATAGCTTCAACATCCTGGAATCCATTTAGAAGCCGCACCAACACCACTTATGCATCCTGTCAAGATTCCTCAGTGAAAGCTCTACCGGTAAAACTCTAAACTAATGTCGGTAAGGGTTTAAAGAGTGTATGATAACATCTGATTACCAAGTCAATACCAACTAACCAAAACATGCCTCAGAAGCACGTACCACATGTAACCAAACATACTCCATAGATCCAAACATGTCAGAAGTGTCCAACAGATAATATCTTCTGTCGGTAACACTAGATCTTCTACCAGTAACCAAAACCTGTCTGTCGGTAACCATCCATAATAGCTAGTGTTGACATCAATGATAAAATATAAATGCAACACATAATAAATTCATCCATAATGCCAACAATGATTATTCTAAGGGATAGGATGAAGACACTACAAGAACATTTATATACATGGCCCACTTACAAACCTCTTGGTATGATTGAATACTCTTTCGATGAAGTAATGAGACTGAGAAGTGATATGGCTCAAGCTAGAGTGGACATAGCAAGGATAAATAATGAGATTAATATATTAAAGACAAATGCCTCACAAGTGGAAAAGAGGGTTAGGATAGAGATGGCCCTATCATTTCTTGAGTCAAGAATCAGTAAAATTTTGGATCATGCAGATATAGCTTGGGATGAATAGAGAGAATTATTGAGACTTTCTGAAGAACACTTGAAGTGGTAGTGGTCCTAGCATGCTCATTATCTCATATGAGCATAGTAATTGCAATATTAGAGGTTTCATTGATTAGGCCCCTTCCTAATTACTTGTACAACATGATAGCAAGCTTCAAGTGAAAATTTGAAGTTGTCAAGATTTTTTTTATTATCCATAGGATGTACACACAAAAGATTGGAGATGAGCTTAGAAGTTTTCAATGCTTGGTCACAAGCCACATGTCATTAATGTTTGACAAAGAGAGGAGAAGAGTAGAAGGGAGAAAGGTCCTTAGACTTAAGTCAGAATGGAAGACAGATATTAGAACAACACAGGGCCAAATATTTGCTAATACCATTGTAGATTATGCACAATTCCTAAGAAAGTTGGGGCCATACATGGATGCATTGTCAAGATTAGACAATGGGTGATAAGGATGGAGGTGGCAAGATCAGAGATAGAAGAAAAATACTACTAGCATCATATCAAAGTACTTCAAGAATTCTAGTAGCATGGATTTGATGATCTCTAAACCTTTCTCTTTTTCTTCTTCAAGTTTTTAAAATTTTAAAATTTTGAATTTTCAAACTTGTAGTTTCTCACCTTTTTTGAATTTGTTGCTCCATTTTCCTTATCCCAAATGTAATAAGTTTAAAGATGTTTATTTCTTGGATGAATGAAAAATATTTTATATTTCCCTAAATATATTGATCTTTATCCTTCTTATTAAATGCATATCTTTGAGAAGGATTTGTAAGTTGCTCTGTCAATGTGTATTTAATAGGTTTGCAGGGTTATCATACTTTTAAGCTTGATAAGGGAGCTTGAGAAAAGAAAAGTGCATTTCCATATCATCTCCAAAAACTACCACCTATGCAGGAAGATAGAGGAATGTATGTCCTTGTTAGGGAGCTCAAAAATTTGTTTGTCTTTTTCCTGTCAAGCGGTTACCTAATTTTTGATATTGTAAAAGGCCCAAAGCTTGTTACATCCTCAATTTTTCTAGAAGAGGATAATCAAGGGCTTATTTTATTCTTCTTCTTCAACATATAGGCATACTACTAAATTTTAATAGAGAATCTTGTATACTCATTCACCAAGGGTGAATAATATGCAAAAGGGTTCATAGTTTTGCAATACAGTACTGCAACCTGTTCCATGTCCTACTTGCAGTAATTTTGCGAAGGATATGTACAAGTACTTTGCAATTATATAAAATTCTTGAAATATAATTCAATGATTTCCAAGTTGTTTCTCTTACTTGTTATCCAAAATCTTGTATGAATCAATCAAATTCAAGATTTTTGGTTCATGTGTCTACATTGTGTTGTTGAGTTTGAATAGATTTTAGCTTCTTCTAAAGTAGAAGATTAAAATCACTTGCTATATTCAAAGGGATTCTATGTAGAGAACAAGTATTAAATTGAAATTGGGGGATTCATTTCATGCTCTGATTGATATCATATATTAGTCATATTAGGCAGAAGATAGTGCAAAGTTTGTACATTTTGTATTGCAATAATGGTTCATCTAGCCCAATGGACAAGGCACTGATGGTATTGTGTTGTTAACTGTGGCAAAAGGAAATTTTTATCTACAGTTCAATTAGAGATTTTCATTTTATGAATTTCATTTTGATAAATAATGATAGTTAGTTCTCATGGTGATCAGGGTATATAACAAGGTGAAAGCCACATCCTAAAGGTTTTAAGGTTTATTGAATTAATTAATAAGATGAGAGCATATATGTTACAACATCAAACAAATAAAAAATATCAAGGATGATGTTAGAAGGGACACCCACCTAGGTTCTATAGAGCCTTAAGTGTAGAGAGACTAACTAGTTCCTTATCCCTACTATTTACTCTATCAATTGGTCCACTAATCCAAAGCCTTAAAGATTGAGGTTGGCTTCTCATAGATGATTTTAGAGTAATCAATTGGAAACACCAACACCTTCAATAATTAACTATATTAGTAGAAACATTATCACCATAACAACTACTAGATCTAATATATATCTTTATCTACATTGATTACCATTTTAATACTTACATCTTCTTCATTTTAGTGTAGGTTTAGTGTCATAATAGATGCTTTATCCTATGAGGGTTAGAGGGGTATTCCATTTTAGGGCTAAAATAAGCCACAATTTTTTTATAAAAGCATACACAATGTTTTGGTAAAGGATAGTTTTAGGGAAGGCTATTTGGGAGGTCAATGGAAGATCTAGAAAAGAGTCACTTGTGGAGAGTTCTTAAGGAGCTAGACAATGATCAATTGCCTATGCTCTTTAATCTTCAACAAAATATAAGGGAGTTGAAAGATGTAGCAGAATGGAGGAGGTGGCTATAATTCTCCTAAGATTGATTTCTTTTGAGAATGAAGGTTGGGTATCTTTTGTGTCATGATGGATTCCAGGGAAGTGTAACTACTTCGTGATAGATTGGAAATGCACTTCGGCAATGCTCTCACCAGTGATGTGCTCAAGGGAACATTATAGCTAGATAATTTGATATATAATTTGACCTATTTTGGTGACAAGGGCATCTGGGCCATATTTTTTCATTGGCATGCTTTACGAGGCACAAAAATCCATACGACTGTACCTGCAAATGCATCAGAAAATTTTTGTCAAAAAAAATTAAATTATATACATATATATATTACCCTCTTTATGCCCTAAAAGAGAGGGTTTTTTTCTTTTGGTCGTAACTTTGTCATACATAGGCGGTTTTTCAAAAACTTTATATCGACAAAAATCTCTTTTCAATCTCTCTTTAGATCTGGAGGTTTGATCTTGTAGTTTTTCTTTTTTGATGGTGTTTTTTGCTATCAAAGCTAGAAGTTCTTTTTTGCACTCCGAGAGACATAACTTAAGCATCTGAAATCCATTTTTCAAACACTTTATATCATTGGAAAACTTGTTTTGTGGTCTTTCTAGTCATATGAGTTTTATTTCCCAGATTCTGCTCCAGATACATTTTATTCAATTTTCTTCTTTTCAGCACTCTGGTGAATATCTTGGATGTATCAGGTCCTGGGATCTCTTTCTTTGAGTAGGATGTCTCATCTTTGGCTATTCTTTCTGTATTTCTAGCCTTATGTCTCTTCTGATCACTTTAGACTTTTTTTTGTAAGCATTTTCTTTATGCAAGCACATTGATATAAAGTGCCACTATGCATTGTATACTTGAGATCTTGCACATCTTGTGCCTTATTGTACATGCACTACATTATAAAGTGCCATGGGGGGTTGATGTTTGCCTTTGTTTTCAATCTACCTTTGTCACATGAATGTTCCTTCCATGAAATTAACCTCATGATGTGTGTCAAGTGAGTGTTCCTTCCATGACACTGTGTACTTTCTCTGCACCTTCGATGTTCCTAGTTCTTCATCATGCAGTTCTTGTTGGCCGTCTTTTTTAGTGAACATGTCCCTCACCCTTGTCTGCATTATGGGAGGTTTCTCATGTTGTTATAATTCTTCCTTGGTTTGTTGGATCAGCTCTTTAGTCTTTGGTGTTTTATGCCATCTGTATCTTCGAGTTCATTTGTTTGCCTTTGTTTGCCATTTGATTTGAGTAGTGTTATTTGAGGGCACTCATCCAGATTACACTCTTATCTACCTGATCATCTTCTATTTCACTAGAGGTTCTTCAGATTGACAATTATTCTTCGATAGTGTTTGTAGGTTCTTCATGCTTTAATGATTCTTCTGCTCTTCTCTTCTTTCTATCTTTTTGGAACATTCTTGTTTAGAGGCTTCTTCAGTCTTTCACTTGCTTTTTCCATCTCTTTTTGGAGTAGAGTTTTTTCCCTCGTGGTTTTCTCTATTTCTCTAGTTCATAGAGATTTGGTTGTGATTGGGTACCTTGTTAGGCTTTGTTTCCGAGACCCAATTTTTTTTTACCTTCATCATGTAGTTGCATTTTTTGCTTCATGCATTTTGTTTTTTAGCTACTCCCTAAGTTCATCTTAAGGGGGGGTGTTAGAGTTATCTTGTATTAGCTAATAATTATTTATTTAATTATTAGTCTATTATACTCTACGCTTAAGCTAAACTTAGGCATTAAATAATATTGTAGGTATCTAATTATTAAATACACATTATCCCTTTAGGGTTTCTTTAGGGTTGCACATATTTAGTGTTGCACACCTTTAGGGTTGCTAATATCCTTTTATAAGGATTGTATTGTATTTTTTCATTTAATTTATTCCCTCTCTGAATGATAATATTCTTCTACAGAGCCATTATTGTGTTTTTGCCTCCAATCTTCTCTTGTGACAGGCATTTTGCTAACAGGTGTTCTTGGGATCTCTGAAGTTGTATTTTCTCGACTTCTTCAGCTTGCATAGTTTTTAATTACATTTTGTTATTATTACCCAAATAAAGAAACTATTACTAGATCTTGAGAAGAAGGTAACAGACACCACATTTGATTTCCCAAAAGTAAATGTTTCAATTTATTTACAATTCCATTTACTTTAGCTTGGATTTGGCTATTTATAGCATTTGATAATGCTTCAAAAAAATATCTAATTAACATAGCCTCTTTTTGGTTTATGTTTAAGTTTGAAACTTGAAAGCATCAATTCTTATAATAAAGATAAACTTTACTTAAATTAAGGTAGTCTTAGTCTTAGTTTTTTCTTTTTTTAAAAGAGAACTTTTACATGTTTTAAAACCAAGGTAGTCTTAGTCTTAGTTTCTTCTTTTTTTATAGGGAACTTTTACATGTTTTAAAACATAAATCAATTCCTATTATCTTTTTTTTATATGGGTAATTGGCACTTTTTAAGGTGTTGAACACTATTATTGTTCAAATCTGTGAGCACACCAACCCAATGAAAGCACCAAGCCTACGAGCATAACAGCCCAACAAGAATTTGAACCTTGGTGGTGGTATCACCAAGCAAGTGTTTTAACCGATGTACTACATGGGTCACCCCCAATTCCTATTAGCTTTTACATAACTTTTTTCTCTTTAATAAAAAAGAAGCTTTAATTAATGTTATTAAATTTAAATTTTGTTTTATATAAGCATGTAATAAGATTTTGATTTATCTGTTATAATTTTATAATATTCAATTTAAAACTATATATAACAAAATATAAATGTTAACTATATAATATATATGTAATTTTATTTTTTTATGAAAATATTAAACATTGAATATATGTAATTTATATATATTTTAATTTTGGAAAAGAGGATAATTGTACTTAGAACAAAAATAAATATTTAATTTAATTTTCTAATTAATTTTCTTAACTAAATTAATTTAATTTTTGAATAATAATTATTATGTTATTGAGGGTCATGACAAAAATAAATAAGCCAAAAATCCTAAAAATTTAAAATTGATCAAAAAACCAAAAACAACACTAGTTTCATTTCATTAATAAATTGTCTCTTGCAAAGATAGATGTTAGAGTAGATGCAAATAAAAAACACATAAAAACATTGTTATTAACAAATAATGCAACAATAGACAAATTATCTAATCAGGTCAATAATCAGACAGATCAAACATGTCATGCCAATCAATCAACATTATCAGTCCTCTATTAACTATCATCTATCTTATACATGGTACTTAAGCATTGTTGATTTGATCTCTTTCTTTGCTTCTTTAGGTAGGTACTCATAGGCCTTCTTACCATGGGCTCTGCAAACCTGCTCATTTACACACCTCCATTGTGCATCATACTGCATCTTCCTCTAGTACTCAACATTTGTCACCCTCCTTTCAAGGTACTTTTTTAGTTTGTCAGGTGAACAAGGCCATTGCTTTTGTTTGCTACTTAGAGCTCACCCACACTTACATGGCGTAATGAACTCAAGGTTGTACCTCAACAATCTATGCATATTAAGCATTCAAAGATCCCAAATTCTAAATTGTCCAACTTAAAAAAAAGAACAATACTCGTAGAAATATAATAAATTGTTACCTAGTTGTTCAATTATGTATTCAGTTGAGACATGCTCCCAAATTTCCACATTAAAATGTCACATATCATGTACATTAAAAAGTCACATACCATACTACAACTATTGCGGTGAAATAAAAGGACAATAAAATTATAAAACAACCAACACATATCCTTCATTCAAACCACCCTCTTTTGTTTTCTTGGCATTGTCATCATTTGTTTGACTTGCATTGTCCTTGTCATTAGGCTCATCTTCATCTACAGAAGGCCCATCTTCATCATCGCCCATCTTCATCATCACAATGACCCTCACTTTCCTCGTGATTGATGGAAGGTTGCATCCGATGTTCAAGTTCTATAACATGTCATACAACTTTCAACTTTGGTCGATTCATACTTGTTAGTCTCAGAAGAAAGGCAATGTATAAGTGTTACTGATAGCTAAACTTGCTAATATATATAGCATTTCTTGATAGGATGATACAAATAGTGCAAAACCATCATGTTTTTAAATCACATGATTTTATTGGACTTCTTTAGGACTGGTCAAGTGTCTTCCAAAATCAACAATTTGTGAATAAATCAAGTGTTAGTGATAGATTAAATTGGAAATTAAACACAAATGCTACACCAAACATTTATTTTCTTCCATATTAAAAAATATTGAACATAATGTTATGGTGCAACCGACATGCCAAAGTAGACAAAGAATTAACATATTCAACTATAGAAAGGAAGTTTAACTTCCAACTCAACCTATCACTAACACTAGTAATATATATCAACCAGCATTATTTGTCAACTTTTCATTTTGTTATAACTATGGGAAAGAGGATGTTCATTCAAAGTTATCAATTTAAAAAAATTAAGAGGTGTCAATAATTTCTTTCACGTCTAAGGTTGCTTGCAACAAAGGTACTCATTTCACATTACTAGAAAGGATTAAGAAGATTTGAGAACATCTATCATCTGGGGAAAATTGGCCACCTTCCACCTATGTGTATGAAAAAGGGTCTGTAGTTGCAAGCACAACACTTCAATTAAGTCATTACATGTATGGTTAGTAAATCAATAATCAATAAATAAAACCATAACAAAGCAACTAATTGCCTTCTAAAAGATGAGAGTATAAGATTGCTCTAGGATTTTTATAAGCAATACCAGTGACTAGACTACACCAAGATGAAGGATTTAATCTATATGAGCATGATATTAAGCTAAATGGATGCAAGATGGATGAAAGATTCAAGCAATAATGAATTCAAGCAATATGGATTCAAGCAATAATGAGTAAACTAAATATGGATGCAAATAATCTAAAAAGGCACAATGTATTCAATGACTCCAGAGCAAAAATCAGCGTAATAATAATAAATCTCCAAGCGTATTCTCAAAAATCTCTGGGGTGAATTGGATGAGAGCTGATAGCTGAATTTATAGAGAATTACAAAAGAGATGATGAAAAAGCTCAATTTAGGATTAATTGAAAATAATTGAGAAATCATGTTCAGTTAACCTTGAGATAGATTCCAATTATAGTTTAATTGAAATGTATTTAGATAGGAAGTTCAAGTTGCATTAGAAGATAATATTAAATTAATTCCATGCATTTGTGATAAAAATAGATAATTCTTTGATTTATTCAAGAAAAGAGTCTTTTCAATGCAACTGAACTTCTTTTTCTGAAAAGCTTCGAGTTCCAATTTTAGAGAATAATCAATAAATCAATTAAATTGCTTTTCTGATTTCAAGTTCTAAATTTAGAAAAAGAAATAATATCTCAAGTTTGATTTCTCTCTCAATTCAATTCTTTTATTTTATTTTCAATTCAACTCTTGCTTTGTAATTAATTCCTCTTTTGTAATAGATTAATTCCTTTTTGCATGATTAAATGGCAAATTTATTAATTAATTAAATATGCTAGGATATTTAATAAATTAAATAGGATAATTGATCAAAAAATGATATTCTTGGAATGATTCAATTAATTAAATAAATATTTAATTAATATTGAGTAATTGATTTGCCATGTGACTTTGATGATTACAGAATTAATAATGTGCTTAAGATTGATTTAATTGCCTTTAGTTAGGACCTTGGTGATGTTGTCGAGATTAGGGGCCCATGGTTTAGATGACTATTTTTAGGGTATTACATTTTCCCCTCTTTGAATTAATGTGTGAGCATCGCATTGGTTCAAAGAATAGTTGATGTCTAGGAGATGCCAGTTCTGAACTTGATTGATCATGATCCAGATAAAGAGCAAGGTGTTTAGCTTGATTCGAAGCGATGAAGCTAATAAAGTCTGATTAAAGTGATACCGATCCCGAACTTGATTGAACTTAGGAATGATAGAGAACAAAGATATTGAACTTGAAAATGATTGATCAAGAAGTGGATCTTACTGATCTAGAGCTTGGTTGAACTAGACACAGTGAGCTAAGATAAAATAAATCTTGAACTTGATTGATCAAGATATGATGAGCGAAAAATAAACTGTCCAACTTGATTCGATGCAATGAAACTGAACACCTGCTTAGATTGAGCGTGTGATCAAAGCTACTCTTTAAACTTTTGATTGAGTTTAAATGAATAATCAGCTTGATGAAAAGAGATGAAACTGATTAATGTTAAGAGATTGATTCAAATGAAGACAAATATCAGCTTGATATGAAGCGATGAAACTGATATGCCCCTAGCGATTGATTTGATTCTGATGATCGAGAGATCTCAACTTGATGTGAAGCGATGAAGCTGAGATGCCCCTTAGCAATAAGAATTTGATTTTCTTTAGTTGAAAAATATTTTTGCTCGACTTTTGGTAAAAATTTGAAAAATTTCTCGACTTTGAAGATGTGAGGTCATAAGGTCACGAGTATGCCCCCTCGGGAGCGAAATCGAAAGATAGCGAGGGTACATGATTATAGGCAATTTTGAGCGATTGATAATTTATTTGAGCATAAAGAATAATTGTAAGGAATTTTTGAAGATTTAGTTTTGATTGATGAGAATTGAATTGAGATTTAGCATTTATTGATGAGAAATTGAGCGCAATTTGAAGAAAGAATGAGCTTTTGTTGAAAAGTGCTAAGTGGTCCAAATTGTGTGAAATTGACTAGCAAAATGATCTCAAATTTTGATTTCGATCCCAAAAATGGAATCAGAACAGGCAAATTAGCTAAGGGTACAATTTTCATGTCCATCGGAGCAAGTTGAAAAATTAGGGTTTTGGCTATATAAGGGGTAAAAGTGTCATTTTCAATTCATTTTAACCCTCCAAATTTGAAAATTCAAAAAGCCTTCTGCAAAGAAAATGGTGGTCCCTACTTGTGAGCATCGATTCAAGTGCCAAAGATGACATAATCGACCTCAGAACTATGAGCCAGTGGTAAGTGATCAATCTTAAGCCTCTTTATGTTCTCAATTTTGAATTTTTTTTGTTCATTTTTCATTTTTTAGCACGTTTAAAGTCGGCTTTCTCATTTTGTCGTGCGAGACAGGATCCTATCTCGTACGAAAAACTATTGAAGTTTGTTTTGTTGTTTGAGACCATTAGTTTTGTCATTCTAACCCCACCCTTCTATCGTACGACAACATTCATAAAAGACTATTTTGTTGTTTGAAGTCTAATCTTTTGTCATATGGGGATATTTTATCGTACGAAGCCCAATCCTGACTTGTACGAGTTGCTGCTCTTCTATGTTTTGTCATTTGGGAAATAGTGAGCATTTTTGAAGGTCTAAACTTGAAATTTTGATTTTGCAATTGACGTAGTTGGATTTGCGTGATGTTTTATTTCTCTTGTAGGCTTATTTGGAATGTTTTTTGATGCTTCGTTGTTTGATTTTTGTAGGTTCGATTACCTCATGTGCTCTTTAGATGCATTTATCCTCCTACCATGACATTAGTTTGATAGTTATCCAAGGTTGAGAAGGCTTATATTGATTTGTGCGGCTTGACACACCTTCTTGGTTTACTTGACATCCATGTGAATCACGGAATGCTCACAGCATTGGTTGAGTGATTCCATTCAGAGAATAATACTTTCCATTTGCCAGTGGGGGAGATGACTACCACTCCCAAGGATGCATATAGGATCCTTCGTATCCCTTTTGCTGGGGATAAGGTAGATTACGATGGAGCATTGTTACCTAGATTACAGGCAGTCAGGAATGTCTTCAGGGATTTGGATATTTTGACACGTTCCATCAGTTGGAACATCATGATAAGTAGGTATAGTGAGGAGTTTCCTCTAGCTTGTGTTCTAGCAGGTTTTATCGGTTGTTTTCTGTTTCCCAATAGAGGACAGCAGGGATTTCAGTGTGGATGGGGTAGGATGCTAGAGAGGCTGATTAAGACCCCTCAGAGACTTGCCTGGGGTTCTTGCATATTAGCCCACATGTATCATGAGATGCATGAGATTGTGTACAGGGAGGACAAGAGCATGGTTGCAGGTGTTTTGATCTTACAGGTTTGGGCTTGGGAGCACCTCTCAGTTTGTCGGTCGATTATAGATGATAGCAGAGAGCCTGGGCAGCCAATTGTATATAGGTATGCAGGTTATATCACGTAGCCCCATCTGGAAATGACTGATTTTTGGTGATGACAGCTGGATGATTTGATAGCCGTTATATGGAGACCTTATAGGGGCTTAGAGCCATGGGATGACTAGCGAATAGTACGCAGGGATCTTTTTGTTACACGCCCACTTATTGGCAAATTGCAGACTGTGGTGGTGGAGCGATTTGTAGTATCTCGAGTGATGAGGCAGTATGGTAGGCCTCAGGGGATCTCACAGGAGTTCATAGTGTATGTGAGATATGCTAACAAGGAGAGGTGGGGATGGTCACTAAGGTTATCCTATGCCTTGAGTATGTAGGAGCTGACTGGTTTACAGCGCTTGAGATGGGATTACATGGATGATGTTGCAGATGCAGGGGTATTGCCCCAGTACAGGGATTGGTTCCAGCAGCATCCATTCCCTAGGTTGACAGAGTTGAGCAGGCTCCTCACATTAAGGAGATTGAGGATGATGCCCTAGCACAAGGACAGGGACAGGGCTAGAGACAGGGACAGGGACAGAGAACTGAGGCTCTAAGGTGGGCAAGTGGTGATCCCGGTGCTAGTAGCAGCAGGGTTCCAGCTGGGGTTGGATAGCAGAGGGGTGAGGGTGAATCCCTTGGGAGGATAGGTGTGAGGTTGGGCGGAGCTGAGGAGGAGAGAGCAGCACTGAGACAGGTCCAGCAGTGGAGGGAGGAGAAGGGTGGAGTTGGAGGTGGAGATGGGGGTGGAGAGCTTGCGAGAGAATAGGGGACTGACGTGGGACGGTAGATGAGAGCATGTCTAACAGAGCTGCAGTCACAGTTGACAGTGGCTCAGACTCAGCTGGCGGAACGAGACCAACAGCTAGTAGAGCTTAGGGCTGAGTGTGATCATCAGATCATAGAGATGAGAGCAAAGAGGAGGGCAAAGACAGATGCTTGCAGTAGGAGGTCCTTCACCAGACGAGTAGGGCAGCATACTATGTTGCAGCATACAGCGTAGCAGTTCCAATTGTGCAACAGGTTGTCCCCTACTCGTAGTACACGACACGGTCAGAGGGAGCTTGAGCACCTCATCAGGATCCTAGTCAGAAGGCTCCACCTCCTCCACCAAGAGATGAGGGAGAGGCTGAGAGATAGATATTCTTTTTGTAGCTCTGATATTTTTTTGTATACATACCCATTTTTTTGTAGCCTATACGATTCTTGCTCCGATGGGAGTTTGTATATGTCAGTTGACATCATTTTGTACTCTGAGACTTTATACGATATATATATACGAGTTTTGATTTGACTTCATCATACTTGTGTTGATTCATTTATGAGATTATTTCTATATGCTTTATTCTACATATATGCATTTATTTCAGTATGGATATATGTAATGCAAATTGATTATGGATGTCTATTTTTTTTTCCTTTCATATGAAAATAAATGATGAATGAGAATGAGTAATGAGTAATGCAAATTTTTATTTTTCTATGCAATAAGATGAATGCAAATGAGTAATAATGAAATGTATGAATCTATATAAACTGTTTATGTATGCAGCTAACATCTTAAAACACAAGTACTCGATCGGAGAAATGATGAAGAAGAGACCACTTAGCTAAGAAATGATTATGCTTTCAGCTCTCATAAAATAAAAGAGATCATTATTATCACACCGAAATCACTCTAAATTCCCAAAATACAGAGTGAAATGCAAAAGGAGATGCAAAATGCAACCTACACCTAGTCACTGGATTTAAAATGCTTAAGATTCATCACTGAGCATAACGAACATAACAGGTAGATTAGAGTTCCTTTCTTTTTAAACGTGCAATATTTATTATCTTGTCCGCAATGACCCTTTTTTCATTCATATCCTTGGATAGATTTCGCAGGGACCCGAATTGCATCATAAAGAAATTCCCTCAAAACAGACAAAGAAATGATGTGGACCTCCCTGTAGCATTCAAATAAGCGGAGTCGAGGTATGTGAGGCGATTTCACCTTGATGTGAAGGCTCTTATCATAGACACTCAGCTAATTTAGATGTTTCCAGATCATTGTGATCATTCCTACAAGAAGAAATCAAAGAAAATATTATGCCCCCAATGCTTGCTCCTCTTAGTCAAGATAGACTTCCTCGAGTTACTCAAAGGGATAATAATCGAAAACCAATATAAAAGACAACACACAAAGAAAATTTTTATGCATAGCTCAAACTGTTTAGTGATTGTTTTTCATTATGTTGTTTTGCTTGTGAACTCAATGATAAAACTCTTCAGTAGTTAGGAGACAGGTGACTGACTCGAAGTGGACGACCAGGTTTCACTGACAAAAAGATGACTTGGCTGTTATTGCTTAGGACACGTAAATTGCTTAGTTGATTACCCTAAGACTAGGACGTTGATCAATTTCAAGCCACGAGGGTTCCAACAAACCAGGATGTCACAAAAGTGACTGAAATATATGTACAAGCGAAAGCAAAGATGCAGGAAAGTGGGAATGCCAACGTTGTGTTGATAAATGGAGCACTTGAGTACAATAGGTGCCTATTTACCAGCTTTTCACCTGCTTGGCAGAGATTCATTTTTTTTTTACCAAAGTGCCTATTTACCAGGTTTTCACCAGGGCATTTTCTCTCTTTATATATTTATTTTTTTCTTTTCTTTTTCTATTTTTTTTTTTCAAGACTTTTTATGATTTTTATTTTTTATTTTTTTAGGACTTTTTTAGTTGTACAGGTTGCTTGGAGCAGAGAATGCTAAGTGAAGAATTTCTTCAAGTGGATGGTGTTAATCGGTTCACGGAGTTGTTCTCCTTCCACTATTGAGAGCTGATAGGCACCAGAGCCAAATACTACGGTAATGATGTAGGGACCCAGCCAGTTGAGTTCAAACTTCCCTTTGTTGTCTCGAAATTGTTGGTTTTTAGAATTTTCTCTCATAACTAGGTCACCAACCTAAAATCCTCTTTGTATAGCTTTCTTGTTATATCCTCTGGACATTCTCTTTTGATATACTCTGAGATGATCAAACACCACTTGTCGATGCTCATCCAGCAATTCGAGTTCTTTCAATCTAGATATTCTATGATCTTCATCAGTAATAAGACCTTGCAAAGAAACTCTTAGAGATGGTATTTCTACTTCAATAGGTGATACTGCTTCGGACCCATACACCAAAGAGAAATGTGTAGCTCTAGTAGGTGTTCTGATACTTGTTCTATAAGCCCCTAGTGTTGGATTGAGTTGTAGATACCAATCCTTCCCAGATTTGTTCATTGTTCTATGCAAGATAGTCAATAGGTTTTTGTTAGATGCCTCAGCTTGTCCATTACCTTGAGGATAATATATTGATGACCAATTTTGTTTTATTTTGAATTTCTCACAAAGCTCATCCAAGTTTAAGATGAAGAAGGTGACTTGTTTACCAATTGCTTTGATGAGCAGAACCACTTCTACCCACTTAGTGAAATACTCAGTGGCAGGTATGATGAATTTATGTCCGTTAGATGAAGCAGGATATATCTGACCAATGAGATCAAAGGTCCATTGCTAAAAAGGCCAATGTGTAGTGAAGGGTATGAGATCCCTTACCGGAGCATGTATGAGATTCCCATGTAGTTGACAGTTTTCACAAGTCTTAGCAAATTTAATGGAATCTTTCTCCATGTCTAGCCAATAGTAACCAGCCCGTAGTAGTTTCCGAGCTAAAGTAAGACCATTCGAATGAGATCAACAAATACCTTCATGGACTTCTGATAATGCACATTTAGATTCTTTAGTTTCTAGAAATCTAAGCAATGTACCATCCAAACCTCGTCAAAATAAATCGCTAGCAATGATGACATATCGTGAAGCATTTTGGGTCAGGTTTCTTTTCTCATTACGAGTAAGATTTTCAAGTATAATTTGGTCTCATAGATAAGAGTAAATGTGGTTGTATCGGGATGAGTCATGTCCAATAATAGAATAGACTATTTGGGTCTCAGGAGAATCATAGACCGGGTAATGTAACTCTTCCATCAGGAATTCAAAGCGAAAATTGGATTCTTGTAAATTAGGTATAGACACCAAGGTGGCCATAGCATCTGTACCTCTGTTTGTGGATCTAGGAATTTGTTGGAATGATACAAAAGAAAAATATTTCTTGAAATCGTCAACCATTCTCTTATAAGGCATCAGTTTCTCATCTCGAGTTTGATATATATCATTGATTTGATTTATGATTAGCTGAGAATCTCCATAGATGTGTAATTCTGTAACCTTCCATTCTATAGCTAGCTTTATCCCATTTACCAAAGCTTCATATTCTGCAATGTTGTTTGTGCAAGGGAATAGAATCTTATAAGACTTTGGGATTGAATACTTCTGAGGAGTAATAAATAGTATTCTAGCACTGGAACCATTTTGAGTAAAAGACCCATCGAAGAACATCTTCCAAGGTTGTTGAGTAAGATGCATTATTTATTCATCTGGAAACTCTATATGCACTAGTTGAGTGTCTTCAAGTGGAGTTTCAGCAAGTTGATCAGCAATTACCTGTCCTTTTATGGCCTTGCATTCCACATACTCAATATTAAATTTTGTAAGGATCATGACCCATTTTGCCAATCTTCCTGTAAGTGTTGCTTTGTTGAGAAGATATTTGAGTGGATCAATTTTAGCCACCAGCTTAACTAAATGTGCTAACATGTAGTGTCTCATTTTTTGTGATGCAAAGACTAATGCCAAGAATGCCTTTTCTATTATAGTGTAGTTCATTTCATAGGACACCAATGTTCTGCTGATGTAATAGATAGCTCGTTCCTTTTTATTTTCATCTTGTTGTGCCAGAAGTGCCCCTAGTGATGAATTAGTTGTTGATATGTATAAGATCAATGGTTTACTCTAAATAGGTGGCATCAATATTGGTGGATTAGATAGGTACTCTTTGATTTGCTGAAGATGTTGTTCACATTCCTGATCCTAGTTGTATATTACTCCTTTCCTCAATACTTTTGTAAAAGGTTGAGCTTTGTCTGCTAGCTAAGAAATTAATCATCTGATGGATTGGAGACATCCCTGTAGACTTCTCATTTGACTAATGTTCTTTGGAGGTGGCATTTCCATTATGGCTTGGACCTTCTTAGGATCAACCTCGATTCCCTTCTTTGAAATGATGTAGCCAAGTAGTTTACCAGATGTCACTCCAAATGCACACATTTTTGGATTTAACCATAGTTTGAACTTTTCCATTGTGTCTAGTATAGGACCTAGCTCTTGACTATGTGTTGATCTCTTCATAGTCTTCACTAGAGTGTCATCAATATAATCTTCCATATTCTTGTGCATCATGTCATGAAAAATAGTAGTGATTGCTCTTTGATAGGTTGCTCCTGCGTTCTTTAGCCCAAATGACATGACATTCCAACAAAAGGTTCCCCATGCATAGGTGAAAGTTGTCTTTTATTGATCTCCAGGAGCTATTTTGATTTGATTATATCTGGAGAATCCATCCATTAGTGAGTACATCTCATACCCAGTAGTCATGTCAACTATCATATCAACATTTGGTAATGGAAAGTCATCCTTTGGACAAGCTTTGTTGAGATCTCTAAAGTCTATGCAAAATCTGATAGAGTTGTCTTCCTTTAATACAAGTACTATGCTTGAAATCCATTTGGCATAATCTATAGCTCTAATGAATCCAACTTTTAGCAGCTTTTCTAGTTCGGCTTTAACTAGCAGTGCCACATGAGGGTGCATCTTATGGAGTTTTTGCTTGACGGGTTTAACTCCTGGTGTGATAGAAAGATGGTGTATGATGAGATCAAGATCCAGGCCTGGCATATCAGAGTACATCCATGCAAAGTTTATTTTCTTTTATGAGAATAGATGAGTGAACTCCTTCAATTCTTCTGTTGATAGTAATTGAGCTACATAAATGATGTGTGGTGTCTCTCGACTCCTAATGTTCACTGGCTGAGTTGGCTCAATCAATATGGAAGACCTTTCCTGGAAATGACTTGGCAGTATATCAAGTATCTCACCTTCAGGCGCCTCAAAGAGATTTTCACCCTTAGGTATGTCCTTTATTTTCTCTTTTTTAGATTCTGACACCACCACAATATGGTTTTTGCCATCAGATCTTTTATTTTTATTTTTCTTATTTTTGCGACTAAGATACTTGATATCCACTTCAGTCATGTTTTCACTTTGTTCACTGGTGGAAGAGTCCATAAGTTCAACTGCATTGAGATAATAGGCTAACGTATAGTCATTGGCAAAAGTAGGTATACTCATGGGCTGGTTTTGTAAAGTATAGCCAATTAGTTCTGAATGTAGTAAGGATAAATGTTGGACAGGTTCGAGAGCATTCACGGTATTGTCATCACAACTGCGGATCGAAAAGTTGAGTTCCAGGAGG
Organism: Cryptomeria japonica; assembly: GCF_030272615.1. Lineage (NCBI taxonomy): Eukaryota > Viridiplantae > Streptophyta > Pinopsida > Cupressales > Cupressaceae > Cryptomeria > Cryptomeria japonica. The sequence goes on from NC_081415.1 coordinate 344,452,782, forward strand.
ATACCTTGCATAAGTGTCTCAAGACCAGGAAGAGTTAGAACATGATTATTAAAGTTCATGTTAATATTTAGTTGATCTAATCCAATAGACATACTTTTAGTGTTGTTCCCTATGCCAGACTGGACGTCATATCATGGTTTGATAGCAATAAGATTAGTAGACATATTTTCATTGTTTGCATCAGATGATTCAGATTTTGATGTTGAGTAGATATTGTCCTGAATAGGACTATTGTCAGAGTCATCAGATGAAGTTTCCGAGTCTTCTTCAAGTGATTTAGTGATTATATGTATGGTATCAACACCAACATCTTTAAGGTTGCAAGTTCCTTCAAGATCTAGCTCATTTATCATTTGTATCTGACACACATGTTGATATGATATTGATGTTTCTGTGATTTGTTGTCATCTACTCCATTCAACTTCTTCTAGACTGATAACTGGTTCTTGTTATGTAGCTTCCAGCTCTTCTTGTGTAGTGCTATACCTGATTTGTTCTGTCTTAGTATAGGGGTACATAGATGAAAATCAATATGGTATTCTTCCTTCCTTTAGTCCTTGTTCATAGTTTGCTTGTCTCTTTTGTCTAATTTCCTATATTTCCTTCTCTAGTTTTATGTGCATCGGCTGTTGAGTATCATCTGTGATGCCGCTAGACTCTTCTAGAGTTTCTATACTAGATGTATCTGAGAGGTGGTCAAGACCCCATTCATACTCGTTTGAGTTAGTCTCTGAATCGTCTACTTGCTGCCTACCAGTGTATGTGACTGGAACTTTCAGTGGTGTAAACAATTATCTAATTCTTACTACTTCATCTCTTATATCCTCTGGGACCTCAACTCCTTGTATTATTGTAGCTGACACCATTGGATCTTGAGTGATGACTGTTTCTTCTTTCTTGACTGTTGATTCCTCTTTCTCTTTTACACACTCTGCTTGATTTTGTTGAGTGTTTGTTTCCTGTAATGTTGAAGGCGATATCCTTTTCTGCCACTTAGACTTAGAAACATGTTTTTGATCTAATGTTATTCTTGGATTGTATCCCAGTCTAGCTTTATCATTTATGGTCTTTGTTTGTAGCCGAATTGGTTCAATGATACCCTCTTGATGTTTGCCCAAAGGACCAGTACCTGAATATCCCATGTGTTGGATCATTTTGTAGCCAAGACCATATTGGTTTGGAGAAATCTCACAATGTCGTACTTCCTCGTTTTGACTTTCTTCCTTAAAAAGCCAGTTAAGAACAACATCCTCCTCTATTTCATCTACCAAGGAAGTAGAAGACTGTGCAAAAAGACCATCATATATGATATTCAGAGTTGAAGTATGTGTTCTCATAGCCTCTGATGGTTTGCCCAACTATTTTGGTGATGAAGGGAGAGAGACTAATGAAAGTACTGGTTCTATCTTGTAGCCATCCATGCCGGTATTTGTAATCTTCAATTTCTTTTCCAAGTCTTTCATCAAAGCTTCTAGATTTTCACTTGTAGAAGCTGCCCTATTATGAGGCACAAAAGTATCAGCACCTTTTATTAATGCATTACAGGTGACATTTGTATCAGCAGGAATACTGACTTTTATTCCATTATAAGGAAATTTTAAGCATTTATGGTATGTTGATGGAACTTCCTTCATTTCATGAATCCATGGCCTGCCTAGTAAGATATTGTAGGAAAAAGGAAGATCAAGTACCTGGAAAATGACATCTCTTTCTACAAGTCCCACTCTGATTGGAAATGATACCAGACCTTTAGAGGTCCTTTCTTCATCATCATAGGCTTTAATTGTTATTTTCTTGGCAGGATCAATGACATTTTCAGAGAATCCTAGTTTTGTACAGATTGTAAGTACAGATATTCAACTTCGCACATCCATCTATCAAAACTTGTTTGACTCTATGTTTATGGATCATGGCTTCAATATGCAAGGTTGATTATGTGGATGATTTAGCGAGTTGTCATCTTCTTCTGAGAAGGTCAGATAGTGGGGTGAGGTTAGATGACCCAACATAGACTGAAACCGATCAATGTCTAAATCCTTTGGAATGTTAGTGGTGAGCAATGCTTTGTCTAGGATCTCTTTGTGAGTAGATGAGAGTTTTAGCAATTCAAAGATTGAGATTTGAGCATTTGTCCTTTTTAATTGCTCAACAATGCTATATCCAAAGGATGATGTTGAAGTTAGCCTTTTAAATTTATCCAAGGTTGATTCTTTTTGTTTGTTTGACGGGGCTAGTGGGTTCGATGTTGCTTGAGCCGGGTTGGAAGAACTAGCTCCTTGGAGAGTGACTTTCTTCTGAGAATGGGTCAGAGCTCTTGCATATCATTATTCATTTGGTTTGTCTTGGACTATAATCACATTGCAATATTTTGATTGGGAAGGCTCAATAATGTTGATGACGTTGTCATTGCTGGTATAGGTATAATTTACTTTGGCACCTCCTTTGGTCTTTGAGGAATCACCTTGTTCATAAACATGCAAAGGGTCTTTAAATGCTTTGTGATCAGCATTGGTAGGGTGACACCCAACAATAATTTTACCAATGTCTATAAGATCTTGAATCTCATGTTTGAGCTTCATGAAATTGTTTGTGTTATGACCTTTATTCTGATGGAAGTCACAGTATTTATTTTCTCTCCACCATTTTGGTTTGATTTCTGGATCATATGGTCTAGAGTTATTTGGTAGTGTTATCAGGTTGTTTTCCAATAGAGTTTTGAAAGCGGATTCATATGATTCTTTGAGAGGAGTGAAATTGTGCTTAGGTTTGGAAAGCCAAGGCTTCTCTTTGAACCATTCTTTTGTTTTCTTTGGAGGATTTTCTACTATAGCTTCAGCAACTTTAAGTGCTTGTGTACCACTAGCCAAGTTGAATATCATGGGCTTTGAGCTGGTTTTAACAGCGTCTACTACTCCATCGTTAACAACATTCTTGTTGTTGTCTTTACCAAATTTTCAATACTTGTTCTTCTCCTTAGAGCTAGATCCTAGTTGTGTTTCTTTCCAAGGTGAGATATCCCCCTTCTTTATGAGCACATCTTCCATTCGAGTAGCATTATCTACCATTTTGTTAAATGATGGGTGTACTTGCATTTGGATACTATATTTCAATTCTGGGACCAAGTTATTAATGAATATGTCCATTTTCTCAGAATCTAAGATAGGTCGTGAATACCTGGAGAACATCTTTCTCCAACGTTGGAGGAAAGTAAGAAAAGGCTTCCTTGTTTTCTGTTTAGTATTGCAAAGCTCAATCATAGTCATAGGATGTTGAATGTTGTATGAGTATTGTTGTAAGAATAGTTGGATTAGTTCTTCAAACATTTTTATTCCTTTAGGTAGACTTGAGAATCATTCCATGGCTTGTCCTCCCAAACTCCTCGGGAAAAGGTGCATGAGATATGTTTGATCATGCATGAACTCCATATAGGCAGCACAAAACTCTCTAACATGATCTTGAGGATCTAAGGTACCATCATATTTGTCAAATTTTGGGATCTCAACTCATGAAGGGAATGGAGGCATGTATAGATTCTTGTCAAATGGAAAAGGGAATATTGTCTCCAGAGAATATTGTTTTGGGGACTTATCCTTATTCTTCAGTTCTGTGATCTCAATCTGTAAGGCATGTAATTGTCTGTGTACTATGAGTATAGGTGATTCTTCCTTTTTAGTAATGAGTGTCTAAACATAATATCTAGTGGGAAGTTTGGCACCTTGTTTTTCTAATTCTAAGAAATAGTCTTCCTTTTCTCGAGCCAGGATAGCTTTCATCATTTTTCGGAAGTCTTTATCCTTTTGACAGTCATGAATATCTTTTTCTGGAGGTTCAGTGTCTTCTTCAGCTTCACTTGATGAGGAATCATTATCGGTTTCATGCACATTAAGGTCATCTTTGTCATTGTAATTTGTCTCATGTATAGTGGGAGATTCAGATTCATCAAAAACTGGTACTCCTGATGACGAAGGTTTGTCAGTGAGCGGGTTCTCCATGTAATATGGGTTGTCTTGATATGTGAAAGTTTGTCCTTTTCCTTTGGCCTCTTTCTTACGAGAACTCCTAGATGAATAGGCATTTTTATGGATTAGTGTGACCTAAAGTTGTTTGTAATGCAGAGGTCAAGATCAATTTTAGAGCTATTTGTTTGGTTAATGTATTGTTTGAGAGAAACAACTGAGATTTAGTTTGGTTTCAAGAATGATCTATCCTATTTAAGACGTTATCTAAGTTGATTCAAGAGTAGTGACTAAGATTCGGTCTGGTTTCAGGAATGATCTATCCTATATAAGATGTTATCTAAGTGACTTAGGTTTGATAGGTAGTTGATTGAACTAGCTGAAAGATGATTGACCAAATCATGCAAAACAAATGATAGAGGTACACTGTCTTGATTTGTTTATGCTTTAAGATGATGATAACCAGTATTATGTTTGTTGTAGACTGTTTGAGGCAAGTTTGATTTCTCTGTATTGACAAAACCAAAGATTCATACGATAGGATTTATTGAGCTGGATGACAATTTAATAGTTCTAGGATGATAACAGTTATGTTTCGTACGAGTTGCTGCCTAGTACCGTACGACAAATGGGTATGTCCAGGACAACAAAAGATTCAATGCAGTTATGTTTCGTACAACACAGGATTTAGCTTTAGACAATAGACTGTTGGGTTTTATACAATAGAGGATTGAGTTTAGACGACAAATTATCAGACTCGTACGACACAGGATATGGTGCAGGATGATAAATGATCAGATTCGTACGGCTGTTCACGGGGCAAAGACTAAAATTCTAAGTTTTTCGATAGCTGAGTATGACAACTGAGTATGACCAATTCTGAGATGGACTGATTTTTTACTAGGATAGACTAGTTTTGGACAGAATTTCGACTTAGGATGGACTAGTTCTGACATGGACAAAGTTTTTGATCACTAAGTTGTTTCTTGTTTTCTCCTATTTTGGTATTCTTGTTTTTGTTTCAGGGATGAAAACACAGAAAACACGTAGTATGAATAGTAACTCCAATCATAACATGCAAGCCCTAAGGAATTTGGTGAGAGAAGAAAACCTTTGCTTGTAGATTCAGGTACATACCCAATAGCTAATCAAAATACAACCATTGAGTCTCATGCAATTGATTCTCAATGTTGTATTATCTGACTCCAAATGCTAATGGGGGCACGAAATGACAAGTATAATGGGAGAGTTACTATCTCTCTTGCACAAAGATTATCCCCTCTTTTGGAGGTGGACCGGGTAGCTTCTAATTTTAATTGGATCTAGTAAGGGGTTTGTTCGGCACGTCGAGGTATAAACTCAATTAAGAGGTCTCCCAGCCTTGAAAACTAGGGTTTAATATACCCTAAGGTACGTAGGAGAGATATTCTCGAGCATTGCCATTGACTAGATTTTCATCAAATCATGTTTATTTTATAGTGGGTTGGAGTACTTGGAATTTATCCATTCCCACTTAGGTCATTCCCCTCTCACCAACTGTAATGGCTAAAGAGTTATTAGCTCCTCGGGAGGGCAGGCCTGCTAAAGATGTACAAATCTCAAACAAAGAAAAAACCCTCAAGGGTTTGGATTTTTTATTGTCTAGAAAAACACAAGAGCATACTCTCCTACCTCTCAGAATCTTCTAAAAAACATGAATGATAGATTTGTTCATTAACCAGATAGCAAGTTAGGTGTCTCAAAATGAATTGAAAGAATACATGATGTTTGATCGATTATCCTCAGGCAACCTACAAAGACAACGAATCAATAGTCATATTGTCTTTGTGCGACAAGCATATTCTTTGACAAGCATTCTGCAAAAACTGATTAGGTTGTGAAAATTTCTAAGATAGATAGATAAACAACCAAGGTCAGTCGTCAGAATAATCAATTTGAACAGAAAACCAAAATCACAAAATTTGCTTTTTTTTTTTTTGCCTTTCTAACCAGAAAAATAGAATCGTACGATAGAGTTTAAACTCATACGATACAGGATTCTTATTCATACAACACCTACATTTTGTCGTTTCAGCCTGTGAAAAATATCGTACAAGATGACGCAGAGGCTGTATGGACGAAAATCCAAAAAGTCAAAAAATCTGAAAAATAACAAAAATAAAAAGTCAGTCTTGGAGGTTGAAAAATGCAGTCTTCTACCCCACAGTGGGCACTAGAGATGTGTGTGTGAAAAAGGGTCTGTAGCTACAAGCACAACACTTCAATTAAGTCATTACATGTATGGTTAGTAAATCAATAATCAATAAATAAAACCATAACAAAGCAACTAATTTCCTTCTAAAAGATGCGAGTATAAGATTGCTCTCAGATTTTTATAAGCAATACCAGTGACTAGACTACACCAAGACGAAGGATTTAATCTATATGAGCATGATATTAAGCTAAATGGATGCAAGATGGATGAAAGATTCAAGCAATAATGAATTCAAGCAATATGGATTCAAGCAATAATGAGTAAACTAAACATGGATGCAAATAATCTAAAAAGGCACAATGTATTCAATGACTCCAGAGCAAAAATCAATGTAATAATAATAAATCTCCAAGCGCATTCTCAAAAATCTCTTGGGTGAATTGGATGAGAGCTGGTAGCTGAATTTATAGAGAATTACAAAAGAGATGATGAAAAAGCTCAATTTAGGATTAATTGAAAATAATTGAGAAATCATGTTCAGTTAACCTTGAGATAGATTCCAATTATAGTTTAATTGAAATGTATTTAGATAGGAAGTTCAAGTTGCATTAGAAGATAATACTAAATTAATTCCATGCATTTTTGATAAAAATAGATAATTCTTTCATTTATTCAAGAAAAGAGTCTTTTCAATGCAACTGAACTTCTTTTTCTGAAAAGCTTTGAGTTCCAATTTTAGAGAATAATCAATAATTCAATTAAATTGCTTTTCTGATTTCAAGTTCTAAATTTAGAAAAAGAAATAATATCTCAAGTTTGATTTCTCTCTCAATTCAATTCTTTTATTTTATTTTCAATTCAACTCTTGCTTTGTAATTAATTCCTCTTTTGTAATAGATTAATTCCTTTTTGCATGATTAAATGACAAATTTATTAATTAATTAAATATGCTAGGATATTTAATAAATTAAATAGGATAATTGATCAAAAAATGATATTCTTAGAATGATTCAATTAATTAAATAAATATTTAATTAATATTGAGTAATTGATTTGCCATGTGACTTTGATGATTAAAGAATTAATAATGTGCTCAAGATTGATTTAATTGCCTTCAGTTAGGACCTTGGTGATGTTGTTGAGATTAGGGGCCCATGGTTTAGATGACCATTTTTAGGGTATTACACTACCCACAATTTATATGGAGAATATATCAATAAAATCATTCAACATTTTATTAATAGCCCAAAAATAACCCCAAAAATTACCCACTTAAAACAATGTTTGACATTTTACTAACACCCCAAAAATAAACCCTTCTATGCTAAACACATTGTGTTTTTCAAATTGAAACTATGAATGTTGAACCACTATGATTTTCAAAAATTTGTTAGTTATGGACACAAAAGTGCGGACAAAGATAGCTTTCTACAACAATTTCATAAATGAGCCATTTAAAACAAAACAAATTGCCCCTTTCACAACCCAAAAAAATACCATCTGCAACTAAATTTAAAAACAAAAAAAGATAATTTTTTACTCGTTATTTTTAACGGTCATAATTAATTACTATCCACACTCCAAACAAAGCTTTCTCTTTCATGCAATCACACATAGACAACAAATGACAACCTGATTTATTTTCTCTTCAATGTTGTGGCTTATCAAGCCCCAACACATACATATACACATACACATACACATGCATACATACATACATACATACATGCATACATACACACGCATATACATACATACATACATACATACATACATACATACATACATACATACATATGCACATACATATATATATGTACATATGTATAAATATATATATGTATACATACATACATATATGTATATTTACATGTGTATGTGTATGTGTATGTGTATGTGTATGTGTATGTGTATACACATTGGTGTAGGAGCACTTGATGGACTTTATGCCTCCATGAGGAAATTTTGTAAATTTTGCTTTAGTATTGTGTTTTGATAATGTAATAAGGTCTTTTAGACCATTTTGGACTTATTTGTATTAAGTTTGAGTCTTAGGAGGTCATTTGTGAGCCATATGGAAAATATTGTAAAAAGTTGTCATGTTTGTCAAATATTGTCATGCAACTTTGCATTTTTGGTTGTATGTGGAAGGTGAAGGGTCAAGTCATTTAAAATTTAGTTGTAACTGATGATTTTTGGTTGGAAAAGGCATAAATATGGCCTCCAACTTGAATTCCATCATTGTTAAATGTTGGAGAGGGTTTGAGATTGTTGGAGATTGTGAAGAAGAAGAAACCCTTATTTTTGAGCAAGATTTCTAAACTTTTTCTCATGTTACAGAATGTTCTCTTGTTGGTCTCAAAGGTATGATGGTATGGTGTTTTCTTCATTGATTTTCAAGGAGAATAATGGATTTTTAGTTTTTTGCACTTTATATATTTGTGATCCTAACAAGGCAGCAAGGTTGAAGAAAGAGAAGCAAATGGGAAAAGTGAGGACTATAGTTGAAGAGATAATATCTACACCAAAAAGGAGAAAGAGTAAGGAAGGAGTATACATAGTTCTTGTTGAGATTGTAAACAAGGGCACACCAAAGTTCAAGATGAAATCCAAGGTGAAAGGGCATATCATAGAAGGCATAAAGGAGGAACATTCAGAGGTGGATACCTTTTGTTACCCTCAATTCAAGAGGGCTTTGAATTTTTTTTTGGTTGGAGTATGGTGCAGGAGCACCTGATGGACTTTATGCCTCCATGAGGAAATTTTGTAAATTTTGCTTTAGTATTGTTTTTTGATAATGTAATAAGGTCTTTTAGACCATTTTGGACTTATTTATATTAAGTTTGAGTCTTAGGAGGTCATTTGTGGGCCATATGAAAAATATTGTAAAAATTTGTCATGTTTATCAAATATTGTCATGCAACTTTGCATTTTTGGTTATATGTGGAAGGTGAAGGGTCAAGTCATTTAAAAGTAAGTTGTAACTGACGATTTTTGGTTGGAAAAGGCATAAATATGGCCTCCAACTCAAATTGCATGGTTGTTGAAGCTTGGAGAGGGTTGGAGATTGTGAAGAAGAAGAAACCCTTATTTTTGAGCAAGATTTTTGAATTTTTTCTCATGTTGTAGAATGTTCTCTTGTTGGTCTCATCAATTTTCATGGGGATTTGTAAAAGTGATGCATTTTTTGTACAAGCTATCGTGGATGATTGATTTTCCTGTAAAATTCTGAAAGAAATGTATGGTATGAATTGGTATGATATAGTAATGGTCTAAAATTAATGGGAAAATTTGGAGGAATGAGTCTAGTTTCATTTCCTTTTTATCTGATCCAATTTCATTAAGTTTTTAATGATATGACATTTTTGGTGAGAGAAGGTCTGTGATAAAACTAGGGTTTCCAACAACCATTAAGAAAATTATATCTTTGTATTGTATCATCCCAAAGGGCTCAAACTTGGTGAGAGTCTTATTTACATTGATGCACAAGGCTCCTACAAAGGAATTTGGATTATCTGACCATTTGGGAAAGATATGGATGTTTTTGTGTGTCTTTTCATAGTAAATATTGTCATGAGGGTTTAACAAAATAATACATTGTTGAGTTGTTTTATGTAATGATGACTTGTATGCCATCAAAATCCATAGTGAGAGGCCATGATCAAGCCAATATTGTATGTCCCTTATGAAGTTTAGATGACATGTGTGAGATAGACCAAAGAAGCAATGTATCCAAGTGGTGTAATTAGAATGCACCTTGAATTTATTTAAGTATATCTTGTATGTTGATTGATGTTGCCCCCACCTATGCATCACACATACACATATACATATACATATATATACACATGCATACGTGCATACATACATACATACATATCTATGTATGTATGTATGTATGTATGTATGTATGTATGTATGCATGTATGCACATATATGTATATGTATATGTATGTATGTATGTATGTATGTATGTATGTATGTATGAATGAATGAATGTATGTATGTATGTATCTATGTGTGTATAGGACATGTGTACATATATATACATATATGTATATGTATGTGTGTGTGTACATACATATATGTACATATATATTATATATGTATTAGTAAAATGGAAAATTGGACCCTAGTGACTCCCCATCTAGGAGAGAGAAAGGAAGCCACTAGGATGATTTTCACTTGGAGGAAATTTACATTCAAAAGAGGGGCTTGAATCCACTAGATCCAAATACAAGGGAAACAAGGATGTTAATTCCAAGTGGATTGGAAGGGTTGAAGTGTGATTTACCCTCTTTTGTAAATGAGAAGGTTGACTTGTTGACTATGTGGAAAAGAGAGAGAAAATGAGTGAAATGAGGGACTACCAGTTCAGGATCGCGCTGTAACTTTAGATTTGAGATAATTATATTGATATGGATCAGCCCTACAAATTTGGAGAAAAGTCATCGGGACCATGGCGGGAATATACATGGTCCTCCATAAAATCCGTAAAATGAAAAGGGTTCTTCCATCTCTGCAAATGAAGCCCAAACCTACAATTACAGTTGTGCACCTATTGCAACCTACATAGAGAAAAGAGAGGAAAAGGGGTTGTGGATAGGGGTTTGCCTCAGTCAAACCCTAGTTGAGGAATCAACCTTGAAATAAAGTAATTGCAAATGCTTGAATGTAAACAATGGAAATGTATACCTTGTAGATCTACAACTTGTTGATGATTTCTTTGCTTCTTGAATGTAATCACAAGTGTTGCATGGAATGACATGTAACATGACAAAACCCTAACACACACACATACTTTCAAATGAATGTTGAAATATTGCTCCAATGGATGAATGAAGAAGACTTGAATGCTTGAATGCTTGATGATGTATATCTTTGCCTATGCTTTCTTATCTCATTCCTTCTTGAATTTTGCCTCCCATTCCTCCTTATGCAAATGAGAAAACTAACTCCCTTTTATGCATGCCTCTTGAAGATTAATTCATCTCATAAAAGGCCGACATCGGGGAGATTTAGGATCCCGAAGCGCAGATGGGGTCAGGGGAACCTATCTTGGTGCCACCCTAAGAGGGTGGGACAAGGGCGCCATGCCCCTATCCTACCCTATCTTGGGGCCCGGATAGGGTCCTGAGGCTATCTCAGGGCTCAAACATGAAGGGGTCAAGGGGTGAAAAAGAAAAAATAGGTCTTGGTTGGGGAAGAAGATGTCGTCACCAAGGTGAGGACATCAAATGTGGTTAAAATTGTAGGAGGCATAATTTTATGACACTACATGTACATACATATATATGTATATGCATATATATGTATATACATATATACATATACATACATATATACATATACATACATATATACATATATACATATACATACATACATATATACATATATACATATATGCATACACACACATACATATACATACATATATATACATACACACACATATATATTAATGTATGCATGTATGTATGTATGTATATATATATATTATATGTATATACACATATATTATATGTATATGTATGTATGTATGTATGTATGTATGTATGTATGTATGTATGTATGTATGTATGTATGTATGTATATACATACATATGTGTGTGTGTGTACATATGTATATGTATATGTATATGTATATGTATATGTATATGTATATGTATATGTATATGTATATGTATATGTATATGTATGTATGTATATATATATACATACATAGATATATATACATACATATATACATACATACACACACACATATATACACACACACATACATACATACATACATACATACATACATACATATATATATATGTGTGTGTGTGTGTGTGTGTGTGTATATATATAGATATACATATATATATATATAGATATACATATATATATATACATATATATATATATATATATATATATATACGTACGTATGTATGTATGTATGTCCAATATGTTTTTTTTCGTACTTGCATGCTATTTTGTATAGAGAATAATTCCACTATTTGCAATTCACAAAACTTAATTGTATGCATTTCAAATAAATTTAATTGTCAATGTCAAAATGTGCTCAAAACAATCACATTCAAACTACCAAACAATAATTCCATTGTATACTTTTCAAAAATTTGTAAATGTCAATGGCATAATGCCTGCAAAACATTCACATTCAAAGCACAAACACTTACTATTTGACAATCTCATAGCTCCATTATATGCATTTCCAAATGTTTAAATATCAGTGGCATAATGCCCACTAGTCAATCACATTCATAGGACATATAAATTAAGTGTATTTAAAGGTGGCCAAGAAAAAAATTGCTGCTAAAGAAGCCGCATAATATTAAGCTTTACAAAGACCACTGCTGCCAAGAAGTGTTCAAAATTGACCCTCCAGCCAATTATACAACTCACACTAGTGGCAACAAAAAAAAAATTATGTATTGCCTAGACCAGTTTTCTTTTAACATCCATACATAGCTTAATGAAGACTATAAAATTGTCATGTTAATGAATCACCTAGGTATGTTGTGCCAACGAGATGACTTGAATGGTACAAAAGGAATTTTATTACATCTATAGTATCCATCAATGCATTAACCATGACCATCATGCAAACACAACTACAAAGTCATATTCATATAAAGATTACTTAATGAAATCATAAGTAAGCAATTGAAGATTGCCAAATGAAATGATGATTTATTTTAGTCACTAATAAAAAGTGATCACCTATAGGAGCAAATTTTTGGGCAATGGCTATGAAATATTATATATAGCAACTTAGTGTTTTCCAAAATGATTTATTAATAAGTTTGAAAATCACATATATTTTTTAAATCAATTGTTCAAAAACCCATCACATTCAATAAACCATTTTGAAAAAATATGTATTTTTCAGACTTATTAAAAATCAATTTGAAAAAATCATAAAATACATAAGTTGCTAATTATAACATTGCATAGCCATTTGCAAATTTCTGACCATGGACAATTACTTCATCAAAGCAATAGTTGTTTATATGTATACTAAATTATGATAAAAAAGCTAATAGCATGCATTGGCATACATATGTGGCCATATAAATCAGAAGCATCAGGGACCGCTTGGGATGATAGAGCATATGGTTCCATTTAGGCGATCTCTAAATTAGGCAGGATAGATTTTTAAATGTCATCATCGACATAGGATTAATTAATGGCTTGTTTTACTTTTTTTGTGATTTTGTACATGTTGTCCAAGGAGAGGCAACACCCACTATTACATTAAGTGGTCTATCATTTTAGAACATAGTCATAATTGTTCACAATCATATCTGATAATTGATAATATCCATGTTGTCTTCTATTAATCTTCTAAAATCCATAAGTTTGTCTTTAGGGATGCTACAACTAGAAGGGTTTGATTTACAAGAAATAACAATAGACTCTTTCCAAATTTCATCAGCAAAGTTTGACAACATTTTCAATTTCAATTAAGAAAACAATTTTAGGAATATCTTTTAGGGGAGATGGTAAAGCCTACCTCTTTCTTTCTAAATTTGAAGAAAAAAAACTAAGTCAAGGGGGCATATCTGATAGGTTGATAACCAACTTCTTTTCCCAATCATCAATCTTGTTATAGGTGGGAGATGTTGAAGGATTGATTCCATTTGATATGCCAACAAGCTAAAAACCAAATTGAATTGCTATCTTTCTTGATGTCTTAAGAATTGCTAATAGAAAGTAATGTGTACCAAACACCTTTACTATGATGGTCAAAATTTTATAAAATCTCACATTCTTTATCAAATAGAACTACAACCAAATTAAAAAATTACGAAATATGATATCCCAAAAATTAGAAAATGGTTTCTAGTCCTACAATGAAGATGCAACATGGTAGACTAGTTGTAGTCAAAGTAGCCCAGATTCAGAACCCAAATCTAACTTAAGCCCATTTGCACATATCTTGAAATAAAGCAAAAATGTATTGAATACATTGCTAAATATCTTATATAGTTTTCAAGAATCCTTACCATGATTTTAATAATAATATTTTGCAAAAATTTAAATCTTCACCTCATTTGGTTGTAGGCCCAAACTAAATTCATCTTTGATATATTATGCTTGTATAAATATTTCAATCATATACAAGGGGTTTGTTTTTGTTATCCACAAATAATAAACATACCAAATTCATTTCAAAATGTTGTATTCTCAATGTGATTAGAGGACTTTGCAAGCTTATCTTAGTGTAGAAAAGCACAACCCATTAAAAACATATTGTACCTTCTATTGATGATATAGGTTGTAGTCAATCATTCTAGAATTTTTTGTCCAAGATTCCAATATCATGTTGCTTAGCCTGTAAGCCCATACAGTTCCCTTGTCTACTACAAGACTTACTTGGCAGAGGTTTTTCCTTTATTCAATAAGCAATGGCACCAACTTTACACATTAACATTTAAGCAGTGTCCTCAATGACATCTTTCCTTCAAACATCATATATATGAAATTCTTGAATTTATGCACATTTCTCTAGTAATGACACTTATTTTATTTGACAAGAGGTTATGCTTACTACGTATAAATAAGAATTGATGATGCCTAAGGCTGAAATTCAGTCCATCGATTTTAGAATGCCATTGGCTATTCTCCATACAAAATGGCATGACATGTAATGATGATGGCTTGGATGACAAGACATCCATTTTATATTCAAAACATGGAGGTGATTTTAGAATGTCCAAGTTGAAATTGACCACATTATTAGTAATTCTAAATAGTTATTATATAAATAATCATTAGATAAATTATTACTTATTAATTATTTGGCTACTTATTAATTAGATAATTATATAATAAGTTGGTAAATTATTAATCATTACATTTCATCGTTATTAAATTATTAAATAGTTTGGGAAATAGGTATTATAACGACCCTTGTGTTTTCTAACCTGCCCAGACTAGATAGTACACTGTTCAAAACCTTTGTGTTATTTAACATGTCAGTCCGCATATGTGTACAAAACTGTCATGTTTTTTAACACAAATGAACCAAATAGTACACGAAAGCGACTATTCTCCACACAAAATAGCATGCAAGTACAAAGAATATGTATTGACATACATATGTAGTTGCATATGTGGTGTACGAAGTCTGCATGAGTGGAACCCCGTTGTGTTTTTAACAAACCCCAACTAGATAGTACACTGTGCAAAACTTATGTGTTTTTTAACATGCTCAATCCACATAAGTGTGGAAAATCATTGTGTTTTTTAAGATAACCAGATGGATAGTACATGTAATACAATAAAATTGGTCATCTAAACCATGAGCCCCTAATCTCGTCGACATACCAAGGTCCTAACCAAAGGCAATTAAATCAATCTTGAGCACACAATTAATTAATTCTCCAATCATCAAATGTCACATGGAAAATGAATCATTCTATATTAATTAAATATTTATTTAATTAATTAAATCATTTTGATCAATTATCCTATTTAATGTATTAAATATCCTAGCATATTTAATTAATTAATAAATTTGTCATTTAATCATAAAAAAGGAATTAATTTATTGCAAAAGAGGAATTAATCACAAAGAAAGAGTTAAATTGAAAATAAAATAAAAGAATTGAATTGAGAGAGAAATCAAACTTGAGCTATTATTTCTTCTTCTAAAATGAGATAACTTGAAATCAGAAAAGAAATTAAATTGATTTATTAATCTTCTCTAAAATTGGAACTCAAAGCTTTTGAGAAAACAAGTTCAGTTGCATTGACAAGACTCTTTCTTGAATAAATTAAAGAAATCGCGTGGAATCACCTATTTTTATCTCAAGTGTGTGGAATTGATTGAATTTTATCTCCAATGCAAACTCAAACTTATAATCTAAATGCATTTTAATCAAGCTATAATTGGAATCTATCTCAAGGTTAACTGAATCTGATCTCTCAATTATTTCAATTATCCTAAATTGTGCTTTTTCTTGAATAATCTCAACCGCTCGTTGCTAATTGATCTTGACCGTTGGTCTCTCTTTTGAGTCTCTATAAATTCACCCTTCATCTCTCATTTAAAACACCCCAGAGATTTATTGTTATTATGCAGTTTTTGCTCTGGAGTCATTAAAGATATTGTTTTTGAGATTATTGCATCTTAGTTTAGCTTTTTGCATATTTAGTTCAATTATGATTTCTTGAATTCATGTAGCTTACTATTCATCCATCTAGCATAATCTTGCATCCATTTAGCTTATTCTCATGCTCATATAGATTAAATCCTTCATCTTGGTGTACTCTAGTCACTGGTATTGCTTATACAAATATGAGAGCAAGTCTATACTCGCATCTTCTAGAAGGCAATGGGTCGATTTGTTATGGTTTTATTATTCATACTTATATATGTCTAACCATACATGTAATGACTTAATTGAAGTGTTGTGTCTTACAGCTTGCAGATACTTATCGACTTTTCAGACACACATTTCTGGCACCCACCGTGAGGCAGAAGACTACATCTTTCATCCCTGTAGATTAACTTGATTTTATCTTTCAGATTTTTTTTTTTGGATTTTGATCCATACAGTTATTTCAAAAACTCGTACGAGTTCTCCCATAGGCCCGAACGACAAACTACAGGTATTGTATGGTCACGTGCGAATTATCGTACTGCCCAGTGAGAATTGTCGTACAGTATTCTATATTTTTGTGCTAAAAATAGACTTCATTCTTCAAGTTCTTTATTGAATTTTGATAATACTAACGTTGACCCTGGCTTGTTGTCTGTTTGTTTGAGGAATTTTGACAGACTAATTAGTTTTTTGCAGAACGCTTGTCGAATAATATGCTTGTCGCACAAAGACAATATGACTACTGATTCATTGTCTTTGCAGGTTGTCTGAGGAGATTTGAGTAAACATCATGTATTCTTTAAATTCATTCATTTTTAGGCACCTAAATTGCTATCTGGTTAATGAACAAATCTATCTTTTGTATTTTAAGAAAATTCTAAGAGGTAGGAGAGTATGCTCTTGTCTGCACAGACAATTAGATATCCAGACCCTTGAATCTTTTTCTAAATTTGAGATTTGTGTACCTTTAGCGGGCCTGTCACAGTGGGAAATAGTAATCGCCCTGTGAGAATGACCCAAGTAAGTACAGCTGGACCTGAGCATTCCAACTCACTATAATAAAAAGGCCTCTGGTGATTAAAGTCTCAGAGGATAGGATTATTTGAGTTTTCTCTTTGAGATCTTTCATATCAGACATTTTGTAGGGAATCGCGGTCTCAATCACGTTTACGTGACTATAGCTTGTTTCAGTACCTTATCAGGCTATAGGCCTCAATCATGCTTGCGTGACTTCAATGGGTAATTTCGAACGGAATTCTTGACTAAGAACTATAAGATAGAGGTTACCTGATTCACCTCCGAAAGGGGGATAATCTTTGTGCAAGATAAATAGCAACTCTCCCAAGATACTTGCCATTTTGTGCCCCCATTAGTGTTTGGAGTTGGCTAATACGGCATTGAGAATCCATTGCGTGAGAGTTAGCGGCCATATTTTGATTAGCTATTAGGTGTGTACCTGAGTCTGCAAACAAGTTTTCTTCTCTAAGACAACTTCCATAGGGTTAGCGTGTTGTGATTGAAGTCATTATAACATCTTGGTGTTTACTGTGTTTTTCATCCCTAAAACTAAAACTAGAGAAAACAATAAACAACTCAATGATCAAAACTCTGTCCATATCAAAAACTAGTCTACCTTAGTCATCAAAACTTCATGCGTGTCCCAAAACTGGTCATCGTCAGTCATTGAGAACTCTGTCTGTCAGAATCTCATCTCTGTCCAATAAATTGTCATACAAGCCTGCTAAAATATCATCCTACTGCATATGTATTATTGTACAAAACTTCATTAATCCTCACAATTTGTCATCTGGCCCTTTATCAATTGTCATACGAGTTCTGATAAATTGTCGTCCTGGTTAGGGAATTGTCGTCTAAGCCTCTGTTTTGTGTCGTACAAAAAATTATCATATCCATCAGTTTATCATTTGAAGTCTACCCACCTGTCATATGAACCTAGGTAGCAATGCGTATGAAATATTGTTTTCATATTCCTGAAACCATTAAACTGCCATCTGGCTCTGTAAACCCTGTCGTACGAACTCCTGATTTTTTCAATCTAGAACAGTCAAACTTGCCTAAAATAGTCCACAGTGAGCATAAAACTGGTTATCATCATCCTGAGCATAAACAAATCTAGATAGTGTACCCTTATCATTGTGTTGCATTATTTTTTCGATCATCTTTCAGCTAGTTCAATCAATTACTTATCAAACTTAAGTCACTTAGACCGCATCTTACACAAGATAGATCGTTCCTGAAACCAGACTGAGTCTTAGTCACTTCTCTCAAATCAAACTAAGGTAACTTAGATCATGTCCTACACAAGATAAATCTTTCCTAAAACCAGACTAAATCTTAGTTGCTTCTCTAAATCAATACATTAAACTAACAACTAGCTCCAAATTTGGTCTTGACTTTTGCATCACAAATAGCTCTAGGTCACATCAGTCATAAAAATGCCTACTCAAACCAGAAGTGCTCGTAAGAAAGCCGATAGAGGCAAAGGACCATCCTTTTCATATCAAGATAATCCATTTTACGTAGAGGACCATGTTAATAATAAACCTTCATCATCAAATATACAAGTTTTTAATCAACCCTTGTCTCCCACCATATCTGGAACAAAACAAGAAAGACAAGCTGCTAAACACAATGCTTATGACAATCTCAGTATCCATGCTATTGATAGTGATTCCTCATTAGGCGATTCTGAAGCCTCTAAACCTACAGAAATTATTATAAATAAATGTCTAAATGATAAACATTTCCAAAATATGATGAAGATTATCATGGATAGAGAAAAAGTAGACTATTTTCTAGAACTAGCAAAGCAAGGCGCTAAACTTCCTATTGATTATAACATTGAGACCCTCATCACTAAAGAGGAGGAGACACCCTTAGCAATGGTAAACAAACAATTGCAAGCATTACAGACTGAGATCACAAAACTGAAAAATAGGGATAAATCATCAAAACAATATTCTCTGGACACGATATGCCCATTTCCATTTGAAAAAGACCTTTACATGCCTCCATTTCCTTCAAGAGTGGAGATTCCTAAGTTTGACAAATATGATGGTGACTCAGATCCTCAAGACCATGTCAGATAATTTTGTGCTTTATGTATGGAATTCATGCACAAACAAACATATCTCATGCACCTTTTCCCAAGAAGTTTAGGAGGGCAAGTTATGGAATGGTTGTCAAGCCTACCTATGGAATCAAAACTTTTGAAGAATTAATCCAATTGTTTCTACAACAATACTCCTATAAAATTGTCATGTTAATGAATCACCTAGGTATGTTGTACCTAGGTATGTTGTGCCAACGAGAGGATTCTGAGAAGATGGATATCTTTGTCAACAACTTGATCCCTAAATTGAAATATAGTATCCAAATGCAAGTGTACCCTTCATTCAACAAATTGGTAGATAGTACCCTCAGAATGGAAGATGTGCTTATAAAGAAAGGAGATATCTCACTTTGGAAAGAAACACAACAAGGTTCTAGTTCCAAAGAAAAGAACAAATATTGGAAATACGGCAAAGACAACAACAAAAACATTGTTAACAATGGAGTGGTAAACATTGTTAAAGAAAAATCAAAATCCATAATATTTAACTTGGCTAGTGGTACACAAGCACTTAAAGCAGCTGAAACTGTAGCAGAAAATCCTCTGAAGAAATTAAAAGAGTGGTTTAAAGAGAAACCTTGGCTTTTGAAACCTAAACGCGACTTCACTCCTCAAGAAGATTCATATGAATCTGCTTTTAAAACTTTATTGGCAAATGATCTGATAACATTACGAGACAATTCTAGGCCATATGATCCGAAAGTCAAACCAAAATGGTGGAGAGAAAACAAATACTATGAATACCATCGAAACAAAGGTCATAACACAAACAATTGCATGAAGCTCAAACATGAGATTCAAGATCTCATCGATGTTGGCAAAATTGTTGTTGGAAATCACATGAATAATGTTGATCACAAAGCTTTTAAAGATCCCTTACCTATTTACGAACAAGGTGATTCCTCAAAATCAAAAGGAGGTGCCAAAGTCAATTACACTTATACCAACAATGACAATGTGATCAACATGATTGAGTCTTCCTAACCTGAATATTGCAATGTTATTATAATCAAAGATAAACAAAATGAAGCACAAACTGCAAATGTTGTGACTCACACTCAAAGGAAGGTTACTCTCCAAGGAGTTAGTTCCTCAACTCCTGCTCAAACAACATCAAACCTACCAACTTCTTCAAACAAACAAACAGATACAATCATGGCTAAATCTAAACAGTTGGCTTCATCATCCTCTCCTGGTTATAGAATTGTCAAACAATTGAAAAGAATGAACGCTCAAATATCCATCTTTGAATTGCTTAAAATCTCTTTTGCTCATAAAGAGATCCAAGACAAAGCTTTTCTCACCACTAATGTACCAAAATATTTAGATGTCAATTGGTTTCAAGCTATGGTGAGTCACCTAAATTTGCCTCATTATCTCACTTACTCTGAAGAAGATGACAACTCACTGAATCACCCACATAACCAGCCAATGCACATTGAAGCTATGATCCATAAACACCAAGTTAAACGTGTTTTGATAAATGGAGGCACTAAGTTGAATATTTGTACCTACAATCTGCTTACACGTTCGGGTTTTTCTAAACATGTCATTGGTCTGGCCAAGAAAATAACAATCAAAGCCTATGATGAAGAAGAAAGAACCTCTAAAGGTCTGGTACTATTACTAATCAGGGTAGGACCAGTAGAAAGAGATGTTATTTTTTAGGTGCTTGATCTCCCTCTTTCATACAACATCTTACTGGGCAGGTCATGGATTCACGAAATGAAGGCATTACCATCTACATATCATCAGTGCTTAAAATTTCCTTATAACAGAGTTGAAGTCAGTATTCCTACTAATACAAACTACCCCTGTAATGCATTAACAAAGAGTGTTGATACCTTTGTGCCTCATAATAGAGAAACCTCTACAGCAGAGAATTCACAAACTTTAATGAAGGATTTAGAAAACAAATTGAAAATTACAGATACTGGCATGGATGGATACAAGATAGAAACAATACTTTCACTAATCTCTCTTCCTCCATCACCAAGACAGTCGGGAAAACCATCAGAGGTTATGAAGCCACATAATTCCACTCCAAATGTCATTTATGATGGTCTTTTTGTACAGTCCTCTACTTCCCTTGTAGATGAAATAGAAGAGGATGTTGTTCTCAAATGGCTTTTCAAAGAAGATAGTGAAAACAAAGAAGTATGACATTGTGAGATTTCCCTGACACAATATGGTCCAGGCTATAAGATGATTCAATGCATGGGATATTCAGGTATCGGTCCTCTAGGAAAACATCAAGAAGGTATTATTGAACCTATTCAGCTACAAACTAAGTCTACAAATGATAAAGCTAGATTGGGATACAATCCAAGAAAGTCATCAGATCAAAAATATACTTCTCATCATCAGTCTAAGTGGAGGAAAAAGATACTACCTTCAACATCACAGGAAGTAAACACTCAACAAACTCAAGAAGAATATGAAAAAGAACAAGAACAAGTAGCAATCAAGAGAGAGGAAACAGTCGGTACTCAAGTTCTGATGGTATTAGCTACAACACTACAAGGAGTAGAAGTCCCAGAGGATATAAGAGGAGAGGTAGAAAGAATTAGAGAATTGTTTGCACCACTGAACATTCCAGTCACAGATACTGGTAGACAACAAGTAGAAGATTCAAAAACTAACTCGAATGAGTATGAATGGGGTCTAGATCATCTCTCAGATACAACTATTATAGAAACTCCAGAAGAGTCCAGTGATATCACAGATGACACACAAGAGCTGATACACTTAAAGTTGTAAAAGGAGATAGAAGAAATCAGACTAAAAAGATAATAAGACTATGAACAAAAGTTGAAAGAAGGAAGAACACAAAAAAAATCTCCACCTACTATATCTCCCTCTAATAAGATAGAACAAATTAGGTATGGAACTACACAAGAAGAATTGGAAGCTACAAAAACAAAACTAGTCATTAGTCCAGAATAAGTTGAATGGAGTAGGCGACAGAAATTCACAGAGCCATCAAGGTTATTTTAATAGGTATGTCAAATACAAGTGATCAATGAACCAAATCACAAAGGAACTTGCAGCATCAAAGATGTAGGTATTGATACTATACATACTTTTACTCAATCACTTGAATAAGAGATAGAAACTTCATCCTATGACTCTGATGACTCCGACAATAGTTTTATTTATGGCAATACCTATTCAACATCAAACTTTGACTCCTTCGTCATGAATGTTGGGAATCTATCTACTGATCCTATTACTATCGAACCACGATATGTAGTCCATTCTAGCATAGAGAACGGTGCTAGGAGTAGGTATGTTGGATTTTGTCAACTAAATATTAACATGCACTTCAATGATCATGTTGTAACTCTTCCTAGTCTCAAGACATTTACGCAAGGTAGTCTTCTGGAACTTGACTTGTCAGTCCGAAGTTATGATGATAATACCATGAACTCCCTCAAACTTGTTCAAACTTTATCCCTGGTACATCCTAAACTAATTGGCTGTAGTCTACAAAACCTACCTATGAATGTACCTATCTTTGCCAATGACTACACGTTAGCCTACTATCTTAATGCAATTGAACCAATGGACTCTTCCACCAGTGAGCAAAGTGGGAACATGACTGAAACAAACATCAAGTATCTTAGTTACAAAAATAAAAAAAATAAAAATAAAAGATCTGATGGCGAAAACCACATTGCAGCGGTGTCAGAATCAAAAATAGAGAAAATAAAGGACGTACCTAAGGGTGAAAACCTCTCTGAGGCACTTGAAGGTGAGATACTTGATATACTACCAAGTCACTTCCAGGAAAGGTCTTATATATTGATTGAACCAACTCACCCAGTAAATATTGGGAGTCAAGAGACACCACATATCATCCACTTAGCTCAATCACTATCAATAAAAGAGTTAAAAGATTTCAGCAATCTCTTTTCAGAAAAGAAGATCAACTTTGCATGGACATACTCTGATATGCCTGGCCTAGATCCTGATCTCACCATGCACCATCTTTCTATTACACCAAGAGTTAAACCAATCAAGCAAAAACTCCATAAGATGCACCCTCATGTGGCACTGCTAGTCAAGGCTGAGCTAGAAAAATTGCTAAACGCTGGATTTATTAGAGTTATAGACTATGCAGAATGGATATCAAACATAGTACCTATATCAAAGGCAGACAAATCTATTAGGGTTTGCACAGACTTTAGAGATCTCAACAAATCTTGTCTGAAGGACGATTTTCCATTGCCTAACATTGATATGATAGTGGATATGACTTTTGGGTATGAGATGTACTCATTAATGGATAGATTCTCTGGTTATAATCAGATCAAAATATCTCTTGGGGATCAAGAAAAGATAGATTTCACATGTGCATGGGGAACCTTTTGTTGGAACGTCATGCCATTTGGGCTAAAGAATGCATGAGCAACTTACCAAAGAGCAGTAACTACTATCTTCCATGATATGATGCATAAAAACATGGAAGATTATGTTGATGACACCTTAGTGAAGACCATGAAGATATCCACACATATTCAAGAGCTAGGCCTCATACTAGATAGAATGGAAAAATTCAAGCTCCGGCCAAATCCTAAAAAAGTGTGCATTTGGAGTGACATCAGGGAAATTACTTGGTTACATTATTTCAAAGAAAGGAATTGAGGTTGATCCTGAGAAGGTCCAAGCTATAATGGAAATGCCACCTCCAAAGAATATCACTCAAATGAGAAGTTTACAAGGATGTCTCCAATCAATAAGACGCTTTATTTCTCAGCTAGCAGATAAAGCTCAACCCTTAACAAAAGTATTAAAGAAAGGAGTAACATACAACTGGGATCAGGAATGTGAGCAACACCTTCAACAAATCAAGGAATACCTATATAATCCACCTATATTGATGCCACTAATTCAAGGTAAACTATTGATTCTATACATATAAACTACCGATACATCACTGGGGGCATTTTTGGCACAACAAGATGAGAATAAAAAGGAAAAAGCTATATATTATATCAGCAGAACTTTGGTGTCTTATAAAATGAAATATACCATAATAGAAAAATCTTGTTTGGCATTAGTCTTTGCATCACAAAAATTGAGACACTACATGTTAGCACATTCAATCAAGTTGGTGGCTAAGATTGATCCACTCAAATATCTTCTCAACAAAGAAACACTTACAGGAAGATTGGCTAAATGGGTCATAGTTCTTATAGAATTTGATATTGAATATGTAGAATGCAAAGCCATCAAAGGATAGGTCATTGCAAATCAACTTGTTGATGCTCCACTTGAAGACAGTCAACCTCTACACATAGAATTTCTAAATGAATCCATCATGCACCTTACTCAACGATCATGGAAGATGTTCTTTGATGGGTCTTTCACTCAACATGGTTCTGGTGCTGGAATACTTTTTATTACTCCTCAAAAATATTCAATCCCGAAGGCTTACAAGATTCTTTTCCTTTGCACAAACAACATTGCAGAATATGAAGCTTTGGTAAATGGGATCAAGTTGGCTATCAAATGGAAGGTTGTGGAATTACACATCTATAGAGATTTTCAGCTAATCATCAAT
This sequence comes from Cryptomeria japonica, assembly GCF_030272615.1. NCBI lineage: Eukaryota > Viridiplantae > Streptophyta > Pinopsida > Cupressales > Cupressaceae > Cryptomeria > Cryptomeria japonica. Next base: position 344,477,758 of record NC_081415.1, read on the forward strand.
CAAATCAATGATACATATTAGACTCGAGATGAGAAACTGATGCCTTATAAGAGAATGGTTGATCTTAAGAAATATTTTACTTTTGTACCATTTTAGCAGATTCCCAAATCAGCAAATAGAGCAACAAATGCTATGGCCACCTTGGCATCTATACCAGAGTTACAAGAATCTAATTTTCGCTTTGAATTCCTAGTGGAAGAGTTACATTATCCTTCCTATGATTCTCCTGAGTCCCAGATGGTATGTTCTATTATTAGACATGACTCGTCTTGCTACAACCACGTTTACTCTTACACGTGTGACCAAATTATCCCTGCTAATCTTACCCATAATGAGAAAAGGAACCTAATCTGAAATGCTTCACAGTACGTCATTATCACTAACAATCTATTTAGGCGAGGTTTAGATAGTACTTTTCTTAGGTGTCTAGAAACTAAAGAGTCCCAACGTGCATTATCTGAAGTCCATGAAGGTGTTTGTGGATCTCATTCAAATGGTCTAACTTTAGCTCAAAAACTACTAAGGGTTGGCTACTACTAGCCAGATATGGAGAAAGATGCTATAAAGTTTGCTAAAACTTGTGAGAAGTGTCAGCTACATGGGAATCTCATACATGCTCTAGCAAGGGATCTCATATCCTTCATTACATATTAGCCTTTTCAACAATAGGCAATTGATCTCATTGGCCAAATATATCATGCATCATCTAATAGACACAAGTTTATCATAGTTGTCACTGAGTATTTCACTAAGTGGGTAGAAGCGGTTTCGCTCATCAAAGTAACTGGTAGACAATTAGCTCTGTTCATCCTTAACTATACTATCTGTAGGTATGGTATACCTTCATCCATTGTGACTGACAATGGAGGGAAATTCAAGAATAAATATCTAGATGAGCTCTATGAAAAATTCAAAATTAAACAGCACTGGTCATCCATATATTACCCTCAAGGTAATGGACAAGCTGAAGCATCTAACAAAAATCTGCTAACTATCTTACACAAAATAGTAAATAAATCTAGAAGGGATTGGCATCTGTAGGTCAATCCTACACTGTGGGCTTATAGAACAAGTATCAAAATACCTACTGGGGCTACACCTTTTTCTTTGGTGTATGGAGCCAAAGCAATCTTACCTATTGAGGTGGAAATACCATCTCTAAGAGTTTCTTTGCAAGGTCTCGTTACTGATGAAGACTATAGAAAATTTAGATTGCAAGAACTCGAGTTACTGGATGAACATCGGTAAGTGGCATTTGATCATCTAAGAGTGTATCAAAAGAGAATGTCTAAAGGATATAACAAGAAGGTTTGACAACAAGAATTTCAGGTTCGTGACCTTGTTCTGAGAGAAAATCCTAAAAATCAACAGTTTCGAGACAACAAAGGGAAGTTTGAACCCAACTGGTTGGGTCCCTACATCGTTACTGTAGTCTTTAGCTCTGGTGCCTATCAACTCTCAACATTGGAAGGAGAATATCTCCATGAACCGATCAACACCATCCACTTGAAAAAATTCTTCACTTAGTATTCTCTGCTCCAGCAACTTGTACAGCTAAAAAGTCTTGAAAAAATTCCTAAAAATCATAAAATGTCCTAAAAAAAAGGAATCTTTGCCAAGTAGGTGAAAACCTGGAAAACATGAGCCTCTTGTACTCAAGCGCTCCATCTATCAATGCAATGTTCATATTTCCCGCTTTCCTGCATCTTCGATTTCACTTGTACATATCTTTTAGTCGCTTTTGTGACATTTTGGTTCTTTGGAAACCTCATGGCTTGAAACTGATCAATGTCCTAGTCTTAGGGTAATCAACTAAGAAATTTACGTGTCCTAAGCAATATCAACCAAGTCATCTTTCTTTCAATGATACCCAGTCGTCCAATCTGAGTCAGTCACATGTCCCCTAACTACTGATGAGTTTTATCATTGAGTAAACAAGCAAAACAACATTACTAAAAATAATCACTAAACAGTTTGAGATATGCATGAAATTATCTTTGTGTGTTGTCTTTTATATTGGTTTTCGATTATTATTCCCCCAGAGTAACTCAAGGAAGTCTATCTTGACTAAGAGGAGAAAGGATTGGGGGCATAATATTTTCTTTGTTTTTTGCTAGTAGGAATGATTTTGATGATCTGGAAACATCTAATCAGTAGGGTGTATGTGACAAGTGCCTTCACATCAAGGTGAAATCACCACACATACCTCAACTCTGGTTATTTGTATGCTGCAGGGAGGTTGGCATAATTTCTTTGTCTGTTTTGAGGGAATTTCTTTAATGTGCAATCTGGATGCATGTGTAATTTGTCCAAGGATATGAATGAAAAAAGGGTCATTGTGGACAAGATAATTAATATTGTACATGAAAAGAAAGGAACTCTATTCTGCTTGTTATGTTTGTAAACACTCAGTGATGGAAATTAAGCATTCCAAATCCAGTGACTAGGTTTAGGTTGCATTCATTCTAAATTTTATGCATTTCGAGTGATTTCGACATGATAACAATGATCTCTTTATCTTTTGAATGAGGGTTTGAAGCATCATCATTTCTCGGCTAAGTGGTCTCTTTTCCATCATTTCTATGATCAAGTACTTGTGTATTGAGATGTTAGTTGCATACATAAGCATCTTATATAGATCCATAAATTTCATTATATACTTCTTTGCATTCATATTATCACATAGAAAAATAAAAATTTGTATTACTAATTACTCATTTTCATCATTTATTTGCATATAAAAAGAAACAAAAATGAACATCCATATTCATCTGCATTACATACATCCATATTGAAAAGATATGCATACATATAAAATAAAGCATATAGAAAGACATCTCATAAATTAATCAACACAAGTATGATGAAATCAAATCAAGATCTCGTATATATCATCATAAAAGTCTCAGAGTACAAATGATATCAACTGTCATATACAATGTCTCATCAGAGCAAGAATCGTAGGTGCTACAAAAAATGGGGTATATAACAAAATCTAGGAGCTATAAAAATATATCTCTTTGCCTCTCCCTCATCGCCAGGTGGTGGAGGAGGTGGTGCCTGTTGACTAGCATCCTGCCTAGGTGCACGAGCTCCCTCAGATCGAGCCATATACTGAGAATATGGGACAACTCGTTGCGCTATTGGAACTGCTACACTATATGCTACAACATAATAAGTTGCTCGACTAGTCTGATGCAATACCTCCTGCTGAAGAACGTCTCATTCTGCCCTCATCTCAGTGAGCTGGCGATCACACTCAACTCTGACCTCTGCCAGCTATCGGTCTTGTTCTGCAAGTTTTTTCTGAGCCACTATCAACTATGATTGCAAACCTACTAATCTGGCTCTCATAGACCATAATGGGTCCACTTCCCCCTGCTCTCTCACAGGCTCTCTGCCTCCCTCTCCACCCTCCTCATCTCTCTGTTGTCTCACCTATCTAGGAGTTACTTTCTCCTCCTCCCCCACACCAATAGCTCCAAGGGATCCACCCTCCCCTCTCTGTCATTGTGTCCCCCTAGCTGGTACCCTGTTGCTACTAGCACCAAGATCACCTCCTGCATGCCTAGGAACCTCCTCTCTCCATCCCTGTGCCTATCCCTAGACCTGTGTCTATGCAGGGGCCTCATCCTCAACCTTGTCTATGAGAGGTGCATGCTCTGTAGGATCTATAAATATAGGGAAGGGATGTCTCTAAAACCAATCCTAGTACTGGGGCAATACCCCCGCATCTGCAATATCCTTAAGATAGTTCCATCATTGTCGCTGTAACCCAACTAGCTCCTACATGCTCAATGCATAGGACAACCTAGGGGCCCATCCTTGTCTCTCCTCATCACCATATTGGGCGTAGGCAGTGAACTCCTGTGATATACCTTGAGGCCTGCCATACTACCTCATAACCCTTGATACAATGAATCGCTCAATGATGGACATCGATCTACCAATAAGAGGATGAGTCATGAACATGTCTCTCCGCTGAGCTCTCCAATCATCCAACAGCTCCAGACCCCTATATGGTCTCCACACTACAATGATCAAATCATCGAGTTGTTGTCTCCAATACTCTGTCTTGCCTAGATGGGGCTGAGTAACATATCCAAAATATCTATACAATCGGCTAGTATGGATCTCTGGCATCATCAACTATCAGTCTAAAAACTAGGATATCCTCCCATTCCCAAATCTGCAGAACTAAGACTCCTTTTGCCATGCTCTTCCCCTCCCTATATGCAACCTCGTGTATCTCATGATACATGTGGGCTAACAAGCAAGATCCCCACCCTAATCTCTCAGGATGAGTCAGTAGTCTCTCGAGCATCCTAGCCCAGCCACATAGAAAGCCCTGTTGTCCCCTATCCGACATAACGAAACAACTAATGAAACCTACTAACACACATGCTAGCAAAAATTGCTCACTATGCCTAGCCATCATAACATCACATGTGATATCTTGCTCAAGGATAGTATCATCGTGAAATATGTGTCTCAAGGATAAGATACCAGGTCACTGAGCAAAATCGTAGTCAACCTTATCCCCAGTAGATGGAATCCTCAAAATCCTCTACACATCCTCTGGTGTAATCGTCATCTCTCCAACTAGTAAATGAAAAGTGTTATGCTCTGAATAGAAATGCTCAACTAGCATAGTAAGCATCCCGTGATTCACACAGATATCAGGCATCTCTAAAAGGTGAGTAAAGCCGCACAAATCAATATGTTCTCTATCTACATCTGATAGCTCGTGGACTAGCCTCATCATCGGAGGATAGACACACCAAAACAGGATATCTGGCAATCAAACCTACAAAAATCAAACAACCAAGCATCAGCAAGTCATCCAAATTATGCTACGAAACATGTTAAACATCATGCAAATCCAAATACACCAAATGCCAAATCAAAATTTCATATTTTAACTCTTAAAAATGCTCACTATTTTCCTTATGAGTTTCCATAGTGTAACAGAAACTCGTATGAGATAGGAATACATGCCGAATGATAAAACATTCTCATACGAAAATGGTATTCTCTCGCACGATAATATGGGCTATGTAGAACAATCTTGTACGAGACATGAGATGATACCATACCACAAAACATATAGGCTAAAACAACAAACCACAAGAGGGATAGTTTGTCATACGACAGATAGTGTCTTATTGCACGACAAAATGACATTGAATTATTTTAACGACTTTAAAAACCAAAAAATTCAGCAAAAATTCAAATTTGATGAAATGCAAAGGCTTAAGATTGATCACTTACCGTTGGCTTGTAGTTCTGTAGTCGGTTATATCATCTTTGGTGCTCGAATCGATGCTCCTGGATTGGAATGGCCATTTTTCTTTGCAGAAGGCTTTTCAAATTTCAAACTTGGACAGGTTAAAATGAAATGAAAATGACACTTGGACCCCTTATATAGCCAAAACCCTAATTTTTCAACTTGCTCCGATGGACATGAAAATTGTATCCTAAGCTAATTTTCCCATCTTGATTCCATTTTTAGGATTGAAATCGAAATCCGAGATCATTCTCCTAGTCAATGTGCACAACTTTAACCACTTAGTGCTTTCATCAAATGCTCATTCCTCAAATCAACTTCGCGCTCAATTTCTCATCTATCATCACTAAATCTTCAAAATGATCCTCTAACTCAATCTCCATGCTCAAGTCATTATCATTGCCAAAAATTTCCTATAATCATGTACCCTCGCTATCTTTTGATTTCGCTCCCGAGGGGGCATACTCATGACCTCTCATCTCCAATGTTGAGAAAAATTTCAAATCTTCATCAAAAGTCAAGCAAAAAAATATTTTCAACTAAATAAAATCAAACAAGACCTTATCGCTAAGGGCATCTTAGCTTCATCGCTTCATATCAAGTTGAGATCTCTCGATCATCTGAATCAAATCAATCACTAGGGGCATATCGATTTGATCGCTTCAAATCAAGCTGATATTGTCTTCATTTGAATCAGTCTCTTAACGTTAATCAGTTTCATCACTTTTCATCAAGCTGATAATTCATTTAAACTCAATCAAAAGTTTAAAGAGTATTTTTTATTACACGGTCAATCTAAGCAGGTGTTCAGTTTCATCACATCAAATCAAGCTGGATAGTTTATCTTCACTCATCGTGTCTTGATCCATCAAGTTCAAGATCGATTTTATCTTCGCTCATTGTCTTTAGTTCAATCAAGTTCTAGATCAGTAAGATCCGCTTCTTGATCAATCAAGTTCAAGTTTGGTATCTTTGCTCTTCATCGGTCATAGTTCAATCAAGTTTAGGATTGGTATCACTTTAATCAACTTTGTTCAGTTTCATCGCTTCAAAACAACCTAAACACCTCACTCTTCATCTAGTTCGTGATCAATCAAGTTCAGAACAAGTATTTCCTAGACATCAACTATTCCTTGAACCAACGTGTTGCTCACACATTAATTCAAAGAGAGGCAAATGTAATACCCTAAAATTGGTCATCTAAACCATGGGCCCCTAATCTTGACAACATCACCAAGGTCTTAACCAAATGCAATTAAATCAATCTTGAGCATACAATTAATTAATTCTCCAATCATCAAATGTCACATGGCAAATCAATCATTCTATATTAATTAAATATTTATTTAATTAATTAAATCATTCTAGTAAATCATTTTGATCAATTATCCTAATTAATTTATTAAATATCCTAGCATATTTAATTAATTAATAAATTTGCCATTTAATCATAAAAAATGAATTAATTTATTACAAAAGAGGAATTAATCACAAAGAAAGAGTTAAATTGAAAATATAATAAAAGAATTGAATTGAGAGAGAAATCAAACTTGAGAGATTATTTCTTCTTCTGAATTGAGATAACTTGAAATCAAAAAAGCAATTAAATTGATTTATTAATCTTCTCTAAATTGGAACTCAAAGCTTTTGAGAAAAGAAGTTCAGTTGCATTGAAAAGACTCTTTTCTTGAATAAATTAAAGAAATCACATGGAATCGCCTATTTTTATCTCAAGTGCGTGGAATTAATTCAATTTTATCTCCAATGCAAACTCGAACTTATAATCTGAATGCATTTTAATCAAGCTATAATTGGAATCTATCTCAAGGTTAACTGAATCTGATCTCTCAATTATTTCAATTATCCTAAATTGTGTTTTTTTCTTGAGTAATCTCAACCACTCATTGCTAATCGATCTTGACCATTGGTCTCTCTTTTGAGTCTCTATAAATTCAGCCTTCATCTCTCATTCAAAACACCCTAGAGATTTATTGTTATTATGCAGTTTTTTCTCTGGAATCATTGAAGATATTGTTTTTGAGATTATTGCATCTTAGTTTAGCTTTTTGCATATTTAGTTCAATTATGATTTCTTGAATTCATGTAGCTTACTATTCAACCATCTAGCATAATCTTGCATCCATTTAGCTTATTCTCATGCTCATATAGATTAAAACCTTCCTCTTGGTGTAGTCTAGTCTCTGGTATTGCTTATAAAAATCTGAGAGCAAGTCTATACTCGCATCTTTTAGAAGGCAATGGGTCAATTTGTTATGGTTTTATTATTCATTCTTATATTTGTCTAACCATACATGTAATGACTTAATTGAAGCGTTGTGTCTTACAGCTTCCAGATACTTATACATAGTGCAAAATGTTTGTGTTGTTTAACATGGGCAGTTCGCATGTGTGCAAAACTATTGTGGTTTTTACAAACCCCAACCAAATAGTACATCATGCAAAACTTTTGTGTCTTTTAACAATGCCCAATCCAAAGAAGTGTGGAAAACCATTGTGTTCTCGAAAAGATTACCAAAAAATCCTCTTTCACAGTCTCATTCAAGAATCACAAACTTGCATTTACAGGTGGGTCAAAAAGTGACTCAACACAAAGCACACATGCCCGGACTGGGTAGATTTTAAAACAAGAAATTTTTTAACACTCTTTTGAAAACTCTAGTCTGCTCCCCAATTATAATACAAACACTAGTAACATTACAAAACCCCTAAATGTGGAAAATTGACGTATTCTCGAAAAGATTACCAAAAAAAACCTATTTCATAATCTTGTTCAAGATTAACAAACTTGCATTTACAAGTGGGTCAAACAATGCCTCGACACAAAGAAAACATGTGATCTAGGTAAATTTCAAAACAAAACAAAAATTTACACTCATTTGAAAACCCTAGTCCATTCCCAATTATATTACAAACACTAGTAACATTATAGAACCACTCGATTTACCTAGCTTACAAAACCCTATTTCAAATTCCAAAAAATCCTCTTCCACTTTCCCTAATAGAAATAGAAAACTAACAAGACATATTGAGTTAATATACATACCAATCATTAGGACACCACCCCCATGTAAAATCTTTGCAACTCCAAAACCCCACCACCCACAAAACCGCATATGTTGCAAACTGTACTAGAAAATTACAAAAAATAATATTAAATTATACTCCTTCAAAAAAAAGGGATTTTTCAATAAACACTAAAGTTAATAGCCATGAAACAATGCTTTCAAAAGGATAATGAATGATAACAATTCAAGATGTAGGAGCGAAAAGGAGTAGGAATCCCAAATTTCAAATTGGGAAATGGCAGAATTCCTGGGGAAGGCGGATTTCCTAGAAAATGTTGTTCCTCTGGGATCAGATCTGGCAAGCAGGTAGGAGGTCAGACATCTCAAGGGTTAGAAGAGGACAAGGAAAAAGAAAAACTGGGAGAAGAAAAAGATTCGATCCCTGGGGACCCACACGACAAAGGAAAATGGAAAAAATGGTCTTCACTCTTTGGAGTGAAGCCGCTGGTTAAATCTGGGCTTCCGGAAGTAATGAAAATTTAGACCCCACCTCTGGTCTGGTCACTATTTCCATTCTGGACAAAGTGGTCGATATGATTGTAGCTAGCCTATCTATGATATTAGTGGGATGATTCTCTAGCTTTAGGCCTAACATTGATGATGTTAGGAATTTCATAAGGAAAATGGATTGTAAAAGGATAAGTGGAAGTGGTGGCACTGCCTAGAGGGTTTTTTACCTTCGCTTTCAACTCTAAAGAAGACATGAACAAAGCTCTTTGCGAAGGCCCTTGGATGTTTGGCAAGTCTTCCCTGACTCTCCAAAAATGGGCCCTGAATCTCATCCTGGATGAATCCTTCTTCGTTTCTGCGCCAGTCTGGACACGCCTCCCAAGTCTTCCACTCGAATACTAGAACGAGGAATTTTTCAAGGGCATTGCAAAATCCTTTAGAGAACTCTTGTCGATTGATCCGATGATGGCAGCTAAATCAAGGTTAGTCTTTGCTCGCATTTGCGTAAATGTTAACCAAATGACAGATATGCCTCAATCCATAGATATCATATCTAAACTAGGAAAATGGTCCCAAGCTATTGAATATGAATCTCTACCGTTTGCCTGTTTCCACTACAAAAAATCAGGGCATTGGGCAAAATCTTGTCCACTCAAGAAAGGCAAGGAACTCAAGACTGATAGTAACATTAAGAACAAAAAGAACTGGCAAATGACAAACAAAAAAGCAGATTCATCAACATCCAAGTGTAACCAAAAAAAGGATGCAATAGAACTTATGAATGAAGTCAAGAGGACTGGGAGTAGCAGCAATGATAAATAGGATTGTGTTTGCTCCAACGACCCACCAAAGAGCTCTAAAGAAGTAGAGCCAGGAATTGAGTTGATCAATAAAGAAAACCCAGAAGCTCAAGAGATTGAAACTATTAGTCAGGAGAAGGAAGAAACCATTCCGGACCAGGAGGATGGATCAGCTAGCTAGGAGAAGGAAGAATCCTATCCGGCCTCTTCACTCTCTAAATTGGCCGAGGTAAACTTTAATGAAGCCCAAGACCCTTCTGATACTGAGCCCTTATTGCTTTTAACTAATGGAAGCCCAAAGCCTCTCCTCTATAAAAACCCTACCCAAAGTGTGCATATGTTGGATGAGATTCTCCGGATACCCGAGTCGAGAGAAGGAAAATTGAACAAGGAGGAACTCAATGGAGGAATCTCAACTAGAAGCAAGATTAAGAAAAAGGCAGATGTTGGAAGTCAAAATAAAAAGCAGGGAAGGCCATCCCTAAAACATCAAAGGGAACAGGAAAGCTGAAAGAACCGTGTTGATGGAACACAGTGTTCCATCGAGTCAGCCCTATCCCCAGTTAAAGCATGAAGATTATATCCTAGAATATCAAAGGGCTAAACACCCCCCATAAGCAGGATGTGTTATGAAATGTCATCAGAGATCATAAACCGGATGTGGTCCTTGTTCAAGAAACCAAGATGTCTAAAGAAAAAGTTGAAAGGATCAGAATTTTCAAAGAAAACGGAGTCATAGGAACTAACTTGAAGGGTGCTTCTGGAGGAACTGTGATTTTTTGGAACAAAAATACTATAATAAGAAAGGAAATCATCTCCACTTTTAATAGGAACTCAGTTTTGCTTGAGCATATTAAGGACAACTTTGTTTGGGTGTTATCTAATGTCTATGCTCCTAATACCAAATCCAGGAGAGCTAAATACTGGAAAAGCCTTGCCACTGACAGACTCCAGTTTGTTGATCAAAGCTGGATTATTATGGGAGACTTCAATACCCCACTCAAAGATGAAGAAAAGATGGGAGGTGTCCCTTTACATCTTGATGGAAAACAAGACCTTATGGATTTCATTAATGACCAAGCTCTCATTGATGTTGATCTCCAGGGCATCAATTAAACCTGGACCAATAGAAGAACCGGAGCTGATTTGATTCAAGCTAGGCTTGATAGATCTTTAATTTCTCTTGACTGGCTTTCTAAGTATAGCTGCTCCCTTGGTTCTGTTATCAAAATTGGTTCAGACCATTTCCCCATCTCCTTTTCTGCCAACTCTTTTTCGGCAAAGAAAAACTTCCCTTTCAGATTTGAAAAAGCTTGGCTCTCCCATCCTTCTCTAGAAGCCTGCATTGCTGAATGGTGGAACTCTGAAGTGGAGGGTAAGGCTCTGTTTAGAATTGCTAAAAATCTCAACATCATAAAAGCCAAAATTAAAACCTGGAACAAAGAGATATTTGGGGACATATTCAAGAACAAAACTCAAATCAAAGCTGAATTAAAGTATGTTTAGGATAGAATCCAAGAGGTGGGGTTGACCAAAGATCTTAGGATGGCTGAAAATGATCTCTTATCTAAATACCACTCCATCATTTCTAATGAAGAGACTTTTTGGAGACAAAGATCCAGAGCCTTGTTCCTAAAGGAAGGAGATAAAAACACCCGCTTCTTTCACTTAACCACTCTTAAGCACAAGGCAGCCAACAGAATATCCAAACTAACTTGCAATAAAGGCGTCCTAACAGAGGATTGCAACATCAGGAAGGAAGCTCTCAAGCATTTCAGTACCTTATTGGGTGAAGTGGATAACCTGGATTACAGTAAGCAAAATGCCCTTTTACAAGCTATCCCTTCTATCCTGTCGGAAGCTGACAATCGCTTCTTATCCCATATTCCTTCTAATCCTGAAATTAGAAAGGTGGTGTTCTCCTTTCAGGGTGATAAATCCCCTGGCCCGGACGGCTTTCCCATGTTTTTCTTCCAAAAATTTTGGCACATTATGGAGGCTGACATATGCAATGGTGTTAAGGAATTCTTTGGCTCCAGAAGACTTCTTAAGGAACTGAACGCCACTTTCATTGTCCTTATCCCAAAGAACCCCGAAGTTGATTCTCTTAACAAGTTTAGACCCATCAGCTTGTGTAACTCTATCTACAAGATCCTTTCCAAGGTTTTGACTTCCAAGTTGCTAGATGTTCTCCCAAGGATTATCTCTATCCAACAAAATGGCTTTGTCCCTAGAAGATAGATTTTGGACTCTATTATCTCTGTTCATGAAAATATCCACTCCCTGAAAGTGGCGAATAAATAGGGATTCTTCTTTAAGTTAGACATGGCTAAAGCTTTTGATAGAGTGAACTGGCAGTTTCTCCTTAGGGTCATGAAATCATTTGGTTTTGGTGACAAAGTTATCTAGCTCTATTCTCAACTCATGGAAACTTCCTCCTTTGTTGTTATTGTTAATGGCTCCCCATCTAGTTTCTTCAAAAGTTCCAGAGGTCTCTGACAGGGAGACCCCATCTCCCCTTTCCTGTTCACCATTCTTGCTAAATGCCTGGGTAGATTCATCCTTAAAAATGTGGAAGAAGGCAATCTTAAGGGTCTGAAACCTTCTTCATCTATTGTTGTCTTCTCCCATGAACAATTCATTGATGACTCTATCACCATGGGGGAAGCTACCATCTTGGAAGCCAAAAACATGAAGATCATTCTGAATACCTATGAATCTGCCTCTGGTCAAAAAATCAACTGGGATAAAAGCTCTCTGTTCTTCATCAACACCCCTGCCCAAAGGCAAATTAGGATTGGTAGGATTCATGGTTGCAACATATCTGAGTTTCCTTCTACCTATTTGGGGCTTCCTCTTTGTCTCAAGCCCAAGGATTCCTTCTGGAATAAGTTAATTGACAGACTCAACCTGAAACTCACTGGCTAGAAAGGGGCTATCCTTAGTCAAGCTGGTAAAGTCACTCTGCTCAAAGCCACTTTCCAAAATCTTCCTGTGTATGCTCTTAGCTTGTTCAAAATCCCCTCAAAGTTTGCAGAAGCTATTGAAAGAATCCAAAAAAGTTCCTTTGGTCGGGTATGGAAGTTAAAAACAGAATCCCCCTTATTGCCTGGAATAACATTTGTTCCCCTAAGGCCTCAGGTGGGCTGGGCTTAAGGAACATTAGTTCTATGAATAAAGCTTTATTAGCCAAGCAAATTTGGAGATTCAAAGGGGAGGAAAGAGAATGGAACTCTATTTGGAAAAACAAATATCTCTATATGCAACCTTCTAAGGAAGAATTCTTTGACAACTCATTCTCTCTTGATGGATCTGCCATTTGGAATGTCGTGCAATCTGCTAAAGGCTGGGCTGCTGCTGGCAAAACCTGGAACCTTGGGGATGGGAGGAAAATAAGATTTTGGGAAGATAGATGGATCTTGGATAAACCTTTGGAGGAAATCCCTATCCTCAAAGATTGGAAAGACAGTTTCAAATGCAGGTACAATGAAATGGTAAGAGATTACTGGAGAAATGGGGACTGGATTGACTTTAGCCAGCAGTCTCCTGATCTCAAGTTCCTTTAGATTGCTCTTTCTGCTAAAATCCCTAGAGACAACAAAGATGACATTCTGATATGGGGGAAAACTCTGGATGGGAAATACTCTATTTCCTCTGTTGTGGCTATTCACAATGTCCCGGTGGAAGCTATTCCCATCTGGGCTAAAGTCTGGAATAAGAACTTAGTTCCCAAAGTCAACATCTTCTTTTGGATTTTCATCCAAAATAAGATATTAACCCTGGATAATCTTCATAAAAGAGGCATTATTTTTCCTAATAGGTGTTCTCTTTGTTGTAGGGAAGAAGAGACAGCTTGCCATATTCTCAATCAATGCTCTTTTAGCTAGGATATCTGGAAAATCATCCTTTCCAGGTGGAACCTGAGCTAGGTCTTCCCAAACTCTCTTGGTGACACTTGGCTTCAATGGCATTGTCCTAACTCTAATCCTTAAATTATTGAGACTTGGAGACTTACTCTGCCGATTGTTATTTGGAATATATGGAAAGAGCGCAACAACAGGATTTTCAAAGATAAAAGGGCTATTCCTGAAGTGGTTGCAGATAAAATCTTTAGGAGTATTTTTGAATGCCTCTATTGTATTGATCAAGGACTTGCTACTAAAGATGATTGCAAAGACAGGTGGAATCTTTCTACTACTACTACTAGCAAGGAGAAAGGTAGAGAAGGTCTTGTCTGGTGTTTTCCCCCACAGGGATGGATTAAGGCTAACTTCGATGGGGCTTCTAAAGGGAATCCGGGTAAAGCTGGATATGGGGGCATTATCAGGAATTTTGCTGGAAGTTGTCTTAAGGCAGTGGCTGGTCCTCTGGGGAATCAAACTAGCCATTTTGTTGAAGCCTCTGCTACCTTGAATACCTTAATTATAGCCAAAAATCTTAATTATGATAAAATATGGCTTGAGGGGGATTCACTTAATATTATTAAGTGCTTAAAGGGGGAATCGGAGCCTTCTTGGTCTATTGAGAATATCATCATGAAAGCTAGAGAGATCATTGCCAATTTCAAAGAAATTATTATACAACATGCCTTCAGAGAGCAAAATAGTGTTGTTGACTATTTAGCGAATATTGGAGTTAACTCTGACACTCAAATGATTTGGCACGAGGATGATCTCAATTTAAATATTAAAGAGATCCTCATAAAGGACCGTTATACGGGGAAAGAAGGATAATTAAATCATGACAAGTAAAAAGCATCATTTATGCCTTACTGGAAAGGCCATCATTACCTAGCATTGTGGTAGATCTCCTACTATCTCCAATAAATCACTGCATGCTTTGTGGGTTACTCAGTGCAAAAATTTGAGCAGCATCAGGAAAGAAGGTCTCAATTTGCAGAGAAACAAAGCAGATAGCTTGCATTCAAAAATGGGAGGAGACCTAAGACGTGAAGAACCTCACAACACGTCGACCTGGAAAGCAATGCCTAAATTCTGGCGAAGTTGGAGAAGGGCTCTCTTACCAGCTTCATGGAAAATCTTGAGGACTATGACAAAGGTAGGGTTAACTTAGTCATTTCCAAGATTTCCAAAAACTGGTCTAATGGCTCTTTTAAACTTTACGGAGTTAAATTTAAGCTAGACGCTAGGCTTATTTCAATTGTGACTGGAATGCCCCACACTAGGCTTAACTTCTTTCGAGACCTCAAGGTCTCCAACAATGCGGTTAACCTATTCCCATGGAAAGAGAAAGAGTGGGCCAAAATAGGCAAGGCTACCAGGGGCTACTACGAAGCTGCAAACATTAAGAAGTTGTGGGGCTGGGTCCTGAACTCAATCATGGAGTATAATATGGATGAAGGTTGTTTCTTTAGGGCCCACACCTACCACTTCATGCTCTTAAACCATTTCAGACATGACAAAAAAGTGTCTCTACCCTACTACCTTTTTTGGTCCCTTTCCAGGTCCTTGAACAAACACAGGACTAACCCTTCCAGCCCAATTCACCACAATGGGCTCCTGTTGCTCATCTATGAGCATTGCAAAACCCTCGCTCTGTAGGAAAATAAGCGGATTTCTGCTTCCCCGGGTAAAAGAAAGATGGAAGAGGGAGAAACTAGCAAGGAGAAGGCGTCATCCAACAAGAAAAGGAAAAGTGCCCCCGGGTTGGAAACAGAGGACATTGTCAAGGAAAGCAGTGGTATGGAGACGGATGAATCTAATGGTGAAGATAGCTAGAAAGAAGAGGAGTTGGGCAATGAGGAAGAAAGTGGAGATTTTGAGCCTGGTCAAGATAGCCCTATTCTAAGCGATCACCCTGGTAAGGACAATAGCCATCTGATGGAAGAAATGACTCCCAAGGATAATGAGGAAACCGAAGTTAATTCTGAGAAGGAAATAAACAAAGACCTGACTGAGGAAAGGGATAGCAAGGACAAGGAAAGTGTTGGTGAGGGGCTTATCCTGGATAATCTCAAGAAGCTCTCGGAGGCCAGAATGGATTTCGACAGACAGACCTATGAAACCCTGAAAAACCTGGAAAAGAAAGGGATAAATTCGGATAAAAAGAGGGAGGATGAAAACAGAGAGAATATTAATTGGAAGCAGGAAATGGAGAACAAGGTAAAATCATTGGAAGAGGGAAAAGAAGCGATGAAAAATCTGATGGGAGTTATCCCAAGTATCCTCTCTGCTATCACCAAAAACCTGGAGGACATCGCCAAGGTCTTTGACCATACTCCTAAACTAGTTGTGGATCTTGACCTGGAGGAGGAGACCATCCAAACTGGAAGTGGTGATGCTACCCCAGTGGGCGGGACTGCGAAGAGAACTAGGGCCAGTATCAAGAAAGTTGTGGCTGTTGTTGCTAAGGACCCTCCCAACTTCAAAGACAACATCAAAGAGCTGCAAGAAATTAGTAGCACCCTGGCTAAAGCCCTGGAAAAAATCTGATTCATGGATGGCCTGCTGGCTTTTTGGGGCTTTTGTGGGTTTTCTTCGGTTTTCCGTTGGTTTTTTTTTTTGGTTGTATTCCTCTCTATTTCTCGTGGCTTTGATGTTTAACTCTTGCTTGTAAAGGGTTTCGGGGCCCCTTCAAAACCTGCTTTTTCATTAATCAAAAAAAAAATAATGCTTTCTTTTTTCAAATTACTTACACTTACCACCCATCTCTATAAACAATCACCAAGACTCTGCAAAAGATTGTGAAGACTGAGAAAAAACCTATGGCACCCCTGACAACCCCCAACTATATATTGCTTCCCTCACCACTCCTACAAGTGGACAACATGCAACAAGACGCATCATGTTTTTCATCATGCCCTTTTCTTCATGGCCTTTATTCGTTCCCCAAACATGACCTCGATAGGACCTTCACGGATTCCAAATTATTCTTCCTAATTTCAATATTTTATTCTTGTCTATTGACTTTGTCGGAAAGTACATATTTTAATTTTCGTCGGCCTTTGACATCGCCTTCCCACCACCCACTGACCATCTTGTCAGCACATGCCTTCCCCACGATGTGGGGCCATGCCACATTATGATATGTTATCATGCCATGGTCATGTCATTTTGTGTGGAGGATAGCCAATGACATTTTTCTTGTCTATCATTTGTCAGTTTCTCATCTTGGTTTTAATTTCATTGTTTTTTATTCAAATATTTGGCCCCTCGTTTAGATTAATGCATTTTTGTTAATGAAATAATTTGTCATTTCTTTGTTATCTGACTTTTCTTTTTGTTGGCTTATGGAGGTTTTACCTATGATATTTCCTTTTCTTTTTATTTTAGTGCTACTTTCCTTATTTTATTATTATTATTAATTTATTTTCTTTCCATTTGTCACTTGTTCTAACCTAGTACTCCTTTCACCTTTCTCTCTCTTTTTAGTATGTATTGATATGTAACATTAACCACTTTATTCTCCTTATGATCTCTATCTCACCCTAAAGATGGATCACAAAGTGTGATCCAAAACGTTAATGCTAAAACACTCACACAATCAAATCTAGAAGAAACACACATTCAGTCTCATAAATTGTGGAAATCTACTTGCATTAACCTTTCTTTTCTTTTAATAAATGTCCTTGAAAAATGAAAAATAAGAACATGCTTATTTTACAACAATGCATTGTATGAATGAATGAATAGTTTTTAATGACGTCCATCAATCTATGAGACTAAGAACATCATCGCTAACAATATTCAAGTTCTTCTCGTTGTTGGCTTCTTTATTTTGAATCTTGATCAAGAAGCTCGTGATTTTTTGAATTCTTGCCTCCTCAAATAGCTCATTTAGATTGCTCACCTACAAATTGTCCTCATATTATGTTCCTCACATAAATTTTAATACTCTTTAAACTCGACTCATGCTCAACTCAACATCTATTGGCATTTGCATGAAGATTACATTAATGATATGTTATGTTGCCATTGATGTCAATTGAACTGGTAATGGTATTTATGATATTGCTAATATTGGTGTTGCTATTGATATTGGATTGTAACCAGTAGGAAGAGATTTGAGGAAGATGTGGTAAACTGGTATGTTAGTTTGTGAGTTAAACCGATAAACTGGTGTATAAGGTTAAAACCTTTCTACGCATTGTAACCGGTAAACCCTACCAGTTGATTTTGTTAAACCCTCATCAATCAATATTTGTTGGTTTAAGATATAATGATGAGAGGTAATGATAGTGACACGTGTGATCATTGTATGAGGATAAGTTTAGATTGTTTTGTCATGTTTGTTTGTTTGATTGATTGTCTAGGGAATGAGAAAAGTGGATTGCATCTAATGCAAAGCGCGTGATGAGTTACGAAGTCCGATGAAGTGGTGATCATGGAGCGGTTGGAATTTTCTTGAAGAATGTGTATTAATTGCTATGTAAATCCAACGGTCACACTTGAACTGATTTGTTTGTAACCTCTATGAGAGAGTTAGTTTTTGTTGTGTTACCAACCTAATTGATTTGTATTTAAGGATGATGAAGTTGTTTGTAAAAGTGTTGGCAAGGTGTTGGCTGAAATCAGTTGAGTGTGCGGTTGCCTAACCGGTGAATGGATCTACGGTTTGTGTAAAGGCAGATTGAAGCTTAAGAAGGATCTAGTCAAACAAATGTAGTGCTATTCAGACAGATCAAGAAAAATTGTTGTTTTCTAACAATTACAATAGAATTGAAATCCCCTAACCAGGTAAGCTCTAACAAGCTTGGTTACTATTTAAATCCTCTAACAAGGTGGTCCATTAGCTTGGATTCTCAAACCCTCTACTGAGGTTACTCCTAACAGGGTATTTTTCTTTTCATCAAGGCATTTTTGTAAATCCCTTAACCGGGTGGTTCCCAATAGAATCAGTTCTTAACAAGACTTATTATAAAATCTTTAACAAGATTGGCTCCTAACAGGGTGAACTTCAAAAGAGTTCTGATAGTTATCTTGTGAATCTCATCTCACCATGGTTTTTACCTATTTGGGTTTTCCACGTATAAATATTTTTGTCAAGTGGTGACTGATTTTGTGGTTATGATCTTAGTTGTTGATTTGATTAACTAATTAACTATTAAGATAAGGCATGATAACTGGAATCATTGAGAGATAAAGTATGTTGATGTTTACAAGTTGAATGATGTTTACTGTTAAGTTGGTATAACAATTAACCGGTTGATGTTGAGTATTTTTATAAGTATTGATCTTGACAAGTGGAAGTTTACTTTGTGAGTTTGATTTTGAGTTTGAGAAGTTTGTATCAGTTTTTTCGTTTACTGATTCACTCCCCCCCCCCCCTCTCAGTAATCTACCAGATACTTATTCTTTCATCATACCATCAATTGGTATCAAAGCGTCTCAAGTCCTCTTTAATGTAAAGTCTAACAACTTGAGGAAAAGATCTTGTAGATCATGATGAAGAAGGAAGGTCTGATGTTCAACAAAGATAACTATAGGATATGGAGCAATGGAATGAATATTTACATCAAGAGTCTTGGAAGTTAGTACTGGGATCATGTAGAAACTCAGTATGTTGCACCTATAGGAACTTTGACTGATGATCAAAAGAAAGAACAACAAGAAAATCATCAAGCATTGGAGGCTATTATCAGTTCCCTGTTTGATATTGAATATGTACGTGTTCATGGTCTTGAAACTGCATATGAACTATGGAAGAAACTTGAAGAGATTTATAGCAGTGATGAACATGTTAAGATTGCTAAAGAAGAGAGCCTAAGAGGAAAATTTGATGACATGAGAATGTTTGAAGGTGAGAATATCCAGGAATATTCTCAAAGGATAAAAGAGATAGTTGGTGAAATAAAGGGTGTAGGAGGGAAAGTGGAAGATGCCATAATAATCAGTAAGGTATTGAGAACCCTACTATCGGTCTATGCTATACGAGTTGCAGCTATTTAGGAGATAAAGTCCATTAACAAAACTAAGGTAACTCTTGACTCTATCATTGGAAAGCTTACTTCTTTTGAATTAAATGGCTATGATGGTAGTGTACAGAAATCAAAATATGCATTCAGAGCTTTTGTCTCTGATCCATCTATGAGAAAAAGTAGAGATACCAGCCATAGCTATGAATCTAGATCTAGCAGAGATGTTGATGATGAAGACAACTTAGTGGAACTTAAAGCATTCTTGGAAAAACAACTACCTAGAGGCACTTTGAAATATAGAGGTAAGCTACCTTTAAAATGTTTTGCATGCAACAAGATTGGTCATATAGAAGATAATTGTCCTATAGTGAAAATGAATACAAGAGAGACAAATTCAGGAAGTATAAGGGCAAAGGTAAGAGAGATTGTCTTATAGTGGTTGATAGTGGTATTACTGATGAAAAATATGATGATGATACTAGTGAAGACATTGTGTTTATAGCAATTAAGGAAGAGATATCAGATCAGAAAGCACTAGTGTCCAGGATGGATAACTTTGATGATTGGATCATTGATAATGGCTGTTCACATCACATGACCGGTGATCGTAGAAAATTTCTTTCCTTGAGGGAATTTGATGGTGGTGTTGTCATATTTGGAAATGACTCACCCTGTATGGTCAAAGGTAAGGGAGTTATTTCTCTTAATGGGAAGAGAAGTGTTGATGATGTTTATTGGGTTGAAGGTCTAAAGCACAATCTTCTGAGTGTGGCACAACTTAATGACAAAGGATACCCACTGGAGTTTAGAAATGGTATGTGCAGAATCTTTGACAACAAAGGTGAATTTATTGCAACCAAGAAACAAACCAAAGGTAATATATTTCATCTTAATCCTAAAGTTAGCAACTATTTGATTGCAAAGATAGATGATTGTTGGCTTTGGCATAGGATATTTTTTCATATAAACTTTGATAAAATTGTTAAAGTAAGCAAGTCCAAGACAGTAAGAGGTCTACCTCAGCTAGACAAACTGGTTAATGCTCTTTGCAAAAAATGCCAGTTAGGAAAGATGGCTTCTTCAACTTTCAAGAGAAAGTCCTTCTCAACAGAGAACTTGTTAGATTTGGTTCATACAGATCTATGTGGACCAATAAGATCAAGAAGCATTCAAGGTGATACATATTTTATGATCTTCACTGGATTGTTCAAGGATGATGTGGGTCACATTCTTGAAGGATAAGAATGAATCTTTTGGTAAGTTCAAGACATTCAAGGCCTTAGCTAAGAAAGAGAGTGGCAAAAAGATAAAATGTCTGAGAACAGATCAAGGCAGTGAATTTATTTTTGTTGAATTCACTAAGTATTGTGATGAGAATGGTATCAAGCAGCAACTTTCTGCACCAAGGACACTATAGCAGAATGGTATAGCAGAGAGGAACAATCTGTCAATGGTTGAATCTGCTAGGAAAATGTTGATACACAGAGGTGTAGCGAAAACATTTTGGAAAGAAGCTGTAAGTACAACTGTCTACACAATGAATTGAGTTTTGATGAAAAGAGGTAAGGACAAGACCCCTTATAAATATTGGTATTGGAGATCACCTGATGTTAGCTATTTCAAGATATTTGGTAGCAAATGTTTTATTAAGAGAGACAATTACTTAAGCAAGTTTGAAGCTAAGAGTGATGAAGGCATATTTCTTGGCTATTCCACCAAGAGTAAGGCCTACAAATGCTTCAACAACCGGACATAGAGAATTGTTGAGAGTGTTGATGTTCATGTAGATGAATGTCCTGAAGTCTCAGAGGAAACCAGTTCAGAGAAAAAGGATGAAGATCCTTGCATTTTTCTTTTGGAACCTGAAAATGTTAAATCAGAAACCGATAAAGCAAATTCTGATGCACTTGTTCAACCGGAATAAATAAATTCAGAAGAAGATTATAATGAAGAAATTGAACTTGAAGAGAATGATCATGTTATTCCTATATATGTGAGACTAAATCACAATCCTGAGAAAATTATTGGGGATAAGGATGTTGGAGTACTTACTAGAAGGAGAATTAGAGACAACTCTTGCATGATTTCCACCATTGAACCTAGAAGTGCTAAGGAGACATTTGGTGATGATCATTGGGTTAAAGCTATGGAGGAGGAATTGGATCAAATTGAGAAGAACAACACTTGGACCCTAGTACCCCGACCGGTAAATAAGAATGTTATAAGTACTAAATGGATGTTTAGAAACAAGTTAAATGAAGATGGTGTTGTAGTTCACAACAAGGCAAGATTATTTTGCAAAGGTTATGCACAAGAAGAAGGAGAAGATTATGGCAAAAATTTTGCACCAGTAGCAATGCTGGAAGATGTTAGAACATTACTTGCATTTACAACCCATAAGAAGTTCAAGGTATACCAAATGGATGTTAAGTCTGAATTTTTTAATGGGATATTGGAAGAAGAGGTATACATAGAGAAACCTGATGGCTATGCTTTGACATATGAGAAAGACATGGTATACAGATTGCATAAAGCTCTGTATGGATTAAAGTAGGCACCCAAATCATGGTATGAAAGGCTTCATACACATCTAATGAAGATAGGCTTTACAAGAAGTAGTGATGATAGCAATATTTATCTCAAGTCTGAAGGAGATGAAATATTGGTCACTGAAGTATTTGTTGATGATATTATTTTTGGAGGTAATGATGTCATGAGAAACAATTTTGCAGATGAAATGAACAATGAGTTTGATATGTCTTTAGTAGGGGAAATAAAAAATTTCATAGGCTTGCAGATACAGCAAATGAAGTGGTATTTTCATTACTCAATCTAACTATGTGAAAGAGGTTTTGAAGACTTTTGGCATGAGTGACTATAAACCAGTTGGAACTCCAATGGTTACAGGTTGTAAGTTATCCAAGGAAGATGAATCTAAGTCTGTTGATGAAAAGGAATATAGGTCAATAATTGGAAAATTACACTATGTTGTTCACAGTAGACCGGATATTGCCCATGCAATTGGTATAGTTTCTAGATTTCAGAAGAATCCAAAGAAAGCACATCTAATAGCAACCAAGAGAATTTTTAGGTATCTGAAAGGTACAATTTACTATGAATTATGGTATCCATATGGAGGAAATTTTGATTTGAAAGTGTACACAGATGTTGATTGGGCAGGAAATATTGATGACCAGAAAAGCACTAGTGGTGGAGCATTTTTTCTTGGAGGAAGGCTAGTTTCATGGAGAAGTAAAAAGCAGAGTTGTACTTCACAATCTACTCCTGAAGCTGAGTATGTTGCAGCTTATATGAATTGCACACAGGTTATTTGGATGAGACACATTTTGGAAGGTTTCAAGATGAAAATCTCAGAACCTATAAAGATTTAATGTGATAATACAAGTGCCATTAATATTTCTAAGAATCTTGTTTTGCACCCTCGTACCAAGCACATTGAATTGTAGTATCACTTTTTGAGGGAAAAAATTCAAAGTAAAGATGTTATCTTATAGCATGTTTCTACCAAGGAGCGGCTTGCAGATATCTTTACCAAATCTCTGCCTAAGACCACTTTTGAGTGTCTTAGAAGACAAATAGGGGTTGTACCCCTTCACAAAGTTAGTTGACAATGATGTTGATTACATCAGTCCCTGAATCACTTGCAGAATTTTACATTGATTGATGTAGAAGTGGATGTATTCCATAGGGGGAGCATCTAGTTGCAGTATGTTGTTGATGCATAGTGTTAATTACATGTTTTACTTTCAATTTGGCATTGTTGTCAAAGGGGAAGAAGAATTATGTGATTGAGGAGAAGAATTATGTGATTGGCAAAGGGAAACCAGTGATAGGTTGAAGACAAACAGAGCATGGTGACTACTTGGTAATGTAAACAAGGATTCCTATTCACCAATCATAGCAAAAATGAGAGGCATTGATGTTTGTATTGCCATCAATGCCAAAGGGGGAGATTGTGAGAATTTGTATTAAGATTGCATTAATGATATGCTATGTTGTCATTGATGTCAATTGAATCGGTAATGGTATTTATGATATTGCTAATATTGTTGTTGTTATTGATATTGGCTTGTAATCGGTAGGAAGAGATTTGAGCAAGATGTGGTAAACCAGTATGTTAGTTTGTGAGTTAAACCAGTGTATAAGGTTAAAACCTTTCTATGCATTGTAACTGGTAAACCCTACCAGTTGATTTTGTTAAACCCTCATCGATCAATATTTGTTGGTTTAAGATCTAATGATGAGCAGTAATGATAGTGACACGTGTGATCATTGTATGAGGATAAGTTCAGATTATTTTGGCGTGTTTGTTTGTTTGTTTGATTGTCTAGGGAATAAGAAAAGTGGATTGCATCTAATGCAAAGTGCGTGATGAGTTACAAAGTCCGATGAAGTAGTGATCATGGAGCGGTTGGAATTTTCTTGAAGAATGTGTATTAATTGCTATGTAAATCCAACGGTCACACTTGAACTGATTTTTTTGTAATCTCTATGAGAGAGTTAGTTTTTGTTGTGTTACCGACCTAATTGATTTGTATTTAAGGATGATGAAGTTGTTTGTAAAAGTGTTGGCAAGGTGTTGGCTAAAATCAGTTGAGTGTGTGGTTGCCTAACCAGTGAATGGATCTGCAGTTTGTGTAAAGGTAGATTGAACCTTAAGAAGGATCTGATCAAACAAATGTAGTGCTATTCAGACAGATCAAGAAAACCTGTTGTTTTCTAACAATTACAGTAGAATTGAAATCCCCTAACTAGGTAAGCTCTAACAAGCTTGGTTACTGTTTAAATCCTCTAACAAGGTGGTCCATTAGCTTGGATTTGCAAACCCTCTATCGAGGTTACTCCTAACAGGGTATTTTTCTTTTCATCAAGGCATTTTTGTAAATCCCTTAACCGGGTGGTTCCTAATAGAAACAGTTCTTAAAAAGACTTATTGTAAAATATTTAACAGGCTTGGCTCCTAACAGGGTGAACTTCAGAAGAGTTCAGATAGCTATCTTGTGAGTCTCATCTCACCATGGTTTTTACCTATTTGGGTTTTCCACGTATAAATATTTGTGTCAAGTGGTGAATGATTTTGTGGTTATGATCTTAGTTGTTGATTTGATTAACTACTTAACTATTCAGATAAGGCATGATAACTGGAATCATTGAGAGATGAAGTATGTTGATGTTTACAAGTTGAATGATATTTATTGTTAAGTTGGTATAACAGTTAACCGATTGATGTTGAGTATTCTTATAAGTATTGATCTTGACAAGCGGAAGTTTACTTTGTGAGTTTGATTTTGAGTTTGGGAAGTCTGTATGAGTTTTTGAGTTTACTGAGTCACCCCCCCCCCCCCCACCCTCTTAGTAATCTATCAGATACGTATTCTTTCATCATACCATCAACATCAAATACTAATTAATGCATAGTCTAAAAAATTGAGGACTACCATAAGAACAAAGTAAATTGTATCTAAAAGAAAGTGTGATGTCCCCACTCTAGTCAGTTTTTGTGAGTGATGGGTTAGCCTATTATTTTGGACTCTCATAGGCTAACATTCTGGATAGAGGGTCTCAGTGGTAGTTCTACTTCTTCAGTTCATTATTGGGTTCAATTCCAAGGCCTCAACAATTAGTGTGTGGGATTAGTTGAGGGACTTACTATTTATAGTAAGTCAATCTAGTAGTTGTGTTATTTTTAGTCAGGGCACCTGGACACATGGGGATTATTTAGTATTGACTCCTTCTTCAGGCGACACGTCAAAAGACTGAATAATGAAGGAGATATTAATATTCTAGTGGCTAAGTTATTTAATTAACTTATAAGGTTATCATAAAGTCATAAAGTGACTTTATTAAATTAAAAAGTCACTTATTATTATTAAGTGATTTCTATTAAATCACTTAAATGATTTTGGGCACCCAAATTGACTATCAAACTATGCAAAGTTAATTAAATACATTTTAATGTATTTAAAATTCATTTGGGTGTACTTAGTGAAAATCGTGCCATTTGGGGGTTATAAGGAATTTCAAGGCAATTCAAACTCATTATTGATTATTTGACATTGCTTGATATTTTCTCTGTGGATTGTTTGAGAAAAGGGTTTCAAAGGGTTTTCTATTGAATAACATTCAATCTTCATGGATCTATGATTTTGAGGTTGTGAAAGATCAGCTAAATTATTGCAAATGGAGAGGGCTTCACACAAAAGTCTTCATGTGCTTCATCAAAGGTTATTTGTGTTAATTATTTATAGATTTTGAATAAGGAAAGAGGCAATAAAGGTTAGATGCCTCATTAGCAGCATCATACCAGTTCAATAACTAGTTGTACAAGATTCCTTTCTGGTCGTATCAATCAGCTTTGGCACGTGGGCTCTGGAGAGAGGGCATTTTGCCTGGGAGGCTGAAACGCCTACCCAAAGTGCATTTTGAGTGCACATTTCCTAACACCTAGTCTTTTCAAGCTATACCATCAACTTTCTAGCTCAGAGAAATCACATTCTGGAATTGTAGGGCTATTTTGGTCAGTTTCCCAGTTTTGGTTGGCAAACACCAAATTTCTTCATTTAAAATAAGCTAAGGACCCACATGTATGCAATTAGCAGTAGGATTTATTGTAGCGGTTTTCTTATTCATAATATAGTTGTTGTTTCTCTCAATTTTATTTCTATTTGGTTTTATGTGCAATTCTTGCCTGACACGTGTTATTTTGTGCTTTAAAATTGTTAAAAAACCTTGAAAATCCAAAAACACAACAGCAATAGTATTTCAGGAGAGTTAGAACCAACAGGGTTCCTACAATGGTATTAGAGCTCTGATCCTTCCTTCCTGGAGGGTTAGAAGTCCTTATGCGTCAACGACAGTTTGGGCCTCACAAATATTATACACATAGGAGACCTAGTTCACAAAGTGATCCGAATTAAATTGAAGAGATACCATTGGAAATTATGGGGGACAAGAATTATGGTGAGCCACACAGAGAGGTTGTTAACAATGAGGACTGAAAAGCCAAAATTATTATGAGGGGTCTAGTAACAGGGCAACGATAGGTGGCAAATGTGTTGCAGCAGTTGACTATGGGCATACAATAGATCACTATTACAAGGGAGTATAATCAGAACCAGGAAGAAAATGGAAGTGTTTTTGGTCGCCCAAGGGAAAGAGTGACGCCCAAACACACCTATGATAGGTCTACATGCCCAACCTTTGTAAGAAATGAACTTGAGGAAGAGGATGTGGATAAGGAGGAAGATGAGGTGGCCTTTACAGTTAATGTGAAAACACTTCATGATGAATGGGATGCATTACGACCAAAAGTTAAGGAACATCTTAACTTTGATAGGTTTATGAGTCAGAAGAGGGAACATAGCAAGAAGTGGAATTGGAATGATAGGAAACCTTTGAATAAAACTAATGATCTCAAATATGCAATCAACAAGGTCACACTTTCTACCTTTGATGGGAGTGGTAGAGTCACAACTAGAGCTTGGATTAGCAAGTTGGATACCTTCTTGACCCTACATCCTATGCTAGAAGAAGATACTATTAAGTTTGCATCTTTGCATTTGGATGGGGTAGCCCATGACTGGTGGCACCATGGGATGGTTACCTTGCATCATGACCTTATTACTACATACCAATAATTCATGGATAGATTGGTTGAGTGTTTTGATAAAAGAGATCTAGAGTTGTATTTTAGGAATTTAGTTCAGCTGAAACAAATTGACTGCTTGGAATCTTACATCAGTGAATTTCAGAAGCTCTCAGTCATGGTAACTAATATCTCAGAGAGAAGGTTGGTCGTTCTTTTTGTTGAAGGTCTTTATGAGCCTATGAAGGGTTGGATTAAGGATTTTGATCCCCCTACCTTGCAAGAAGCCATGAGGAAGGAACACATCATGGAACTTACTACTCCTCATAGTAAGTTCACTCTAAACAACTCAATACCATCCTCATCATTTAATGACAACAAATTTGATCCAAAGAAATCAGAAAATGTGTACCAAAAGAAGAAGTTTGCAGTACCTTTGGATAGGGAAACACTTAATGAATTGCATAGAAGGAAACTTTGTTTTCATTGCAAGGGCCCTTATGATCAAAACCATGATTGTCCCCTCAAGTCTAAGGGTCAAAATAGGCATATGGAGTGGTTTTATGAGGGAGAAAACATGACTGATAACACAGACCGTCAAGCTAATCAAGATGATTCAAAGACTAAAAATTCAGAGAAAGGAGTTAAAAATGAAGGGGAATTTGATCTATACGAAGCTCATATGTCTAGCATGGAGGAAGAAGGATCTTTGAGGTTGCATGGACTCTTGGCTGGTTAAAGAGTCATTTCTCTACTTGATATAGGTGCAACTCATAATTTCATAGATGCACGGTTGGTGGAGAAGCATGGGTGATGCAGAGGCCTACCCAAACTCCTAATGAAAAGCCCAAACAAGGTTAGACTAGTGACCCCTTAACTACTCACAAGGGTCATGCAAGGAAGGACTCTACACCTTGGATGAAACTACACACACATTCACTAAGCTTAGGCCTACTCAAGATGAGTAAAAGGCTTCAATACCTCAAACATGATTTACCAGTGACCCCAACTCCTTGGGATTTTGAATTTGGCTAGCACATGTCATATGGACTCTTTCAAACACTATTTTTGGTTTAGGGCACCAAATCCCTATACTACCTTTGGAAACCTACCCCTTCGGCTAGTAGCCCTTCTATACCAATATTTTGGATTTAACTCAAAAATGTTCCACACACCCATACAAAAAAATTACCATTTCAAACACCCTTTTGGGATTTATATTGATCCCCAAAATGGTTTGACCAGAACTACAATTACAAGGTCTACTCCCTTTAGAGGCTCAGAGACCTAATAGGGGCAATTAGCCCTATTTCCCAAAGAAACTATCTTTATTGGTACACAAAATGACAAAATGGCTTAATGGGAATGTCTGGGATAGTTATAAACTTCTAATTCCATGGTTACATGCCTGGTATCCACCGCTATGACAACTTATGATGAATGTCCTAAATCTAGTCCTAGGTAGTCACATAAAGATGCCTACCTAATTCACTTCCATTTCCTCATAGTCAAGTATTCCTTGCAAAAACCCATGAAAACACTAAATTAAAAAGGCTTATCCTACATCCCTCAAAAGGAAGAGTCTTCTAGTGGACTCGAGTGCAAGATAAAGCCATTTATATTCAAAACCCTCTCCAAACCCTCAATTTCCGGGTTACAGTCAGAAGAATGGAGGGTTCTCTTTACTCCAGAATAGTTAAGACCTTAGAATAACACCAAAAGAAATATATTTCATCTCCCTATCTACTCCATGGATGGTGGGTTCCAAATCAGTCTGTATAGGCACGTACAACTCCTACAAACTCAGAATTTCTGGGAAAACTATAGTATTCTGGGTATTATTGATCCACAAACTCCATCTATAATATAAGAAACCTTGGGAAGCATCCCAACAAGGCTTATACAACTCTCCAATGGTTTTTCCACCAAACTTGGAGTAGGTTGGAGCTGTTGAAAGGCTTCCCCCAACCAATTTTCAAAAAGTTGCACTTTTGCACTCAAAAGTTGCATTTTATAAAAGTTGCATTTTTGCAATTTTGCACAAAAAGTTGTCATACTCTCTAAGGTTGGGATCCACACACATGGACCAACAAAACACACATAAAAAATATCTAAAACCTATCAAACACAAATCTAAACCATCTACTACCCCTTTTTACCACATTGTCCCAATTGGCTTCTCAAATTGCCTAATTGGTGACATGGGCTTACATGGTGGGGTTTATTTGAATACATGAAACATAAGACACACTAACACTCTAATGTTCCTAGTCTCCATCCTTAGGTTCATTAATAGCTTGTTGATGAGGTGCTCCTGCACCAATGGGATTCAAACTCAAGAGTTTGAAGGCATAAGGGTGAAAGTTGTTGATGGTAATGTTCAGACTTGTGATAAAATGATTTCTGACTTACCTATGAAACTCAATAACTATGAATTCAAAGCTGATTTTTATGTGGTTAAAATGGGAAACATGGATGTGGTCCTTGGCATGACATGGCTTCATGCAATAGGTGAATTTACAATCAATCTTAGAGATATGGAGATGAAATTCAAGGTTGATGGGTCTAATCATGTTCTTAAAGCTATCAAGGTCAGTAACTTGAAATTAATCACTCTCAAAAGAATGGAGAGACTTATCAGACATGACATCGTGGAGTTGTAATGCCCTGTCGGGAACCCCAAGGGAATAACCACAACTAAGGGTGAATAATTTTTTTTTTTTTAAAAGCATAAATCACATTAAGTGCATTAATTACTACAATAGCACTATAATAACACAAGCGGAAGACTTACACTGGAATTCCTAAAGGATTACCAACGAAGAATAAAACTAAAAGTTAAATTCCACAATTACGATAATTCAAAAATTCCATCATTTACTCACAGAACAAAATAAACCATAAGCAATAACAGATTACACCAATAAAGATTGAAAGAATACAATATAATTTCTCTTCCATAAAGCATCTACACCAATCATATAGAAAGTTGATAAATAACATCCAAAACTTGGGATTACATTGATCCTCCAATACATGGCTTCCAATAATACATATAAAGTTTACAACTTACATCATCAACAAGGCTACATAAATTCATTGATACAAATGATCACATAGGTCTCCAAAGAATCATAATCTCCAAGATGAGATAAAGCTTTAGTCATGAACCATAGGAACACCTGCGAAGCCAATCCTCGCACGAGGGTATGAACAAGAATATCTAATGGGAAGTGGCAATACCACCCAACCATGTGATCCCAAAATGGAATCACCCCACCGTACTAAGAGATAGCAGAGGACCCTCAAGCAAGAAAAGTATGACATGGTCGACATAACAATATGACTCCATGATAGTATAATACAACTCCACAATATTTTAGGTGACTCAACATCACAATACTCATGTGACTCAACATCACAATACTCATGTGACTCAACATCACAATACATAAGTGACTCGACATCACAATACACAAGTGCCTCGACATCACAATACACAAGTGACCCTAAAGAGAGAGTGTCATTGCATAACTTATGATGGTTACCATGGTAGGCCTCCATAGGTCCCGACCCCCATCTTGGGTTATCCTGGTAACCTTTCCCGAACCTCTGGCTCCATCTAAGTCTCATGCGGACCCTATCAACCCTTCGTGAAGACAAGGTGGTCGGTTTTCCATTCTAGGCCTTCCCACTACATCTTGAGCCTGTACGAGCACTCAACCATGCATGGGGTACAATATCTTTTATAATGTTATAAACTACCACCCCCTAATCAATTATTATGTTATCACTTATTATCTGACTTTAGAGGGGTTATCATACCATCCACTTCAGGTGCGACCTCCACTCAAAAACAACTCTCTCAAATGACACTAAACAAACATGGTCACTCCACGAGTACCATGTGGCAAAGCAGACAACCATAACACGACTATTCCAAATACAAGTGGTCCAAAACAAAGACATACTAACTCTTGGTTAACCATAAGGAAAAAAACTACATGGTTAAGACAATGAGGTCATCATATATCACTTGGTCAAAAATAATCAAATACACCACAATAGGACGACTGAACCACAAACAAGAAATAACCACCAATAATACCCTTTGCAAGGAAAGCTAATTTCACTAAGTTCATGCTCAAACAATCTTTGAGAAAACAACATCGTAAACACTTGCAAATTCATTGATTGAAAATTAAATAAAAACACCATTCATCTAATGCATCATTCAGAAACGTCATTCATTTCTATATAATTTCCAATTCATTATTCCAACAAGAATAAATTCAATATTAATTATCTACCCAGAATAAAAATATGAATTATAATAAACATATAATTTATTTCCAAAATTAAATCCAATTTATCAATTTTAATTAATAATTCCAAAGCCTTGATTTTCAATAATTAAATCTATTAAATTAATATGAAAATCAACATATAAAAGTTAAATATAAACTAATATTAAAACTTGATATTATAATTTACTTTAAATTTATTGCGTCCAATAAAATTTAACGGCACATAACAATGCACCGCGATGGGGGAAAAGACACATGGTGGGCCAAGGCCCTACCCGTGGTAGTGCTTCTATCAGAAGCAGCAGACACTACCTATCGGTAGTGTTGTTACCGCCAGTAGCAGCCACTATCGACCAATAGTAGTCCTAACTACTGGTAGTGCTGCTACCCGCATAGGAGTCACTACTGATCGGTAGTGTTACTACCCGCGTAGCAGTCACTACTGACCGGTAGTGCTGCTACTGTGATAGCATGCCACTACCATCCCACATCGTGGGGCTAGCCCGCAACGTGGGTAGGGATTAATTAATTTTATAATATATTTTCTTCTTTAAGCAATTTTAAAATAAATTTAAATCATCCCTTGTTTATTTCACGGGCAACACACAATGCCAAAATCCAAAAATGTGAGAGGATAATCTTCAATAAGGTAAATTTATAAATAATATAAAGAGTTTGGGCAACATAAGAAGAATTTAAAGGAAATGAGAAGGATTTTGATAAATTTATTCACTTCCATACACAGGAAGAATTCCTTGCACCTTGCAAGGCAAATAACCAATTTTTGCCAACATAAGCCCCAAGTCTTGGGCAAATAGGAACTAGAAAACACATAGAAATCTAAATCTATTTTTTTCTATACCAAATAGAAGAGATAATCCAAGAATTTGATTTTGCAAGAACAAATAATAAACAACAAATAGAAAGAGGAACCATTTCCTTCCCATATGCACATATTTGATATGAATTCAACAAAATCATCAATAACAGCTACTATTCCTTTCAATCCAACATTCAACAAGAATCTACAAAGATATTTTTCAATTTTCAAACACACAGGAAGCAACTTAAACATTCAAAATTTAATTTCCAAAATAAGAAGAGATTATCCAACCTTCAAAGCAAAACAAGAAGCAAATTGAGGAAGAGTTCCAATCCACCAAACCAAATCCAACTCCAATCTCCTCTTCAAAAATGGTTTTCCAATTTTTTTATTCCCAAAACTCTACCTCCTTCCCGTGAACTCCCCAGAATATATGGGAAAAATAATATTTCAACCTAAACTTTCTAGGTTAACAGTTTTCTCCACCAATCAAATTAACTATTTTAAAAAGTAAAAGCAACCAGATTTACCTTTTTCCATAAACAATTCTTTTCCAACAAAATAAAATACAAAAGTCAAATAGAAAGGTAAAAAGGAAAAGCTTTTTTTTTAATTTCATTTTCTATTTTTGCATGATACTTTATTTCAACATAAGGATTCCAAATTTAAATGGCAAGACATTCATTTATTTCTTTTCACAATATAATAATACAACTATAACACAATAAAATTAGCCAATTTAACCATTTAATTATAACAACTCTTTTATTTAATTAAATCAATAGATGTAAGAGCATAATAATTAACTAATTACACCAACACAAAAATAGCATCATTCACTCAATTAAATGACTATTCA
The DNA here is from genome assembly GCF_030272615.1 of Cryptomeria japonica. Lineage (NCBI taxonomy): Eukaryota > Viridiplantae > Streptophyta > Pinopsida > Cupressales > Cupressaceae > Cryptomeria > Cryptomeria japonica. The sequence goes on from NC_081415.1 coordinate 344,510,853, forward strand.
AATAATCAAAGCACGCAAAACAAGGAATGCTCGAACGATGACTCACAAGATGAAAACACTAAAGCACTCTAACTCGCATACCGATCAAATGGAAAAGACGACTGACTGACAACACTCACACGGGTGTAACTGTGGGTCAAGCTAGGGTCCCACAACTATCTCCTCCACTCCCATCAGACAAATAAGGTATGCTCAGACCTGTGAAACTAGGTGGAGATGACACCTCATACCTACCCAATACTTGTACCTGCAATGTCCTGCACCAAAGAACCACACATGCATATAGACAAATATATAAATAGACACGACACACACACTGATGAAGGAGAATCATGATGTTCCCTGTCTCACTAGAGTGAGTGAAGGAAAATCATCCCCTCGCATCCCATACACTTGCAAACACGCAACATATAAATAGCACATCGCACATATGAAGTAAATGTTAGTCCATGTCAGTAATCCATAAAAATCTCATAAACATAAGTAATGAAATACTACATGAAAGCATACACTGTGTATCCAGTAAAAGCATGAAATAACGTCACATAATGTTTGAATCAATATACAATAATGTTTCACTGAACAGTCAACTAAAGTCAAACATAAATACAAAAAGAGTCTGATCGATGAGGGGTACTACATCCTCCCCCCCAAAACTAGGCTTACTCCTGGAAGCCTAAAATAGATAAGAGTAAAGCTTTCTCATCTTCACTGCATCCTCTCATGTCGCTGAGGTCTCATTATTTGGGTCCCATTGGACCCTTACCTGATCGATGGTACGACCCCTGAGGGTCAAATCCCAACGCTGAAGAATGCACATGGGCTCCATGGAATGTTGCCCGTCCTCGACCTATGAAGCGTTCCAATCAAAAACATGAGTCACATCAGGAATATAAGGTCGAAGAATTGAAACATGAAAGACATCATGGATGTGGGATAGACTCGGTGGCAAGGCAAGACAGTAGGAAATAGGTCCTATCCTCTCAAGGATCTCAAAAGGGCCAACAAAACGAGGCACCAACTTAGAACCCTTTCCATAATGGATCGGACTCTTCCGCGAACACACTCTCAAGAACACATGGTCTCCAACAGAAAATTGACGATCCACTCTATGAGCATCGACATACTTCTTCTGCCTATCCTGAGAAGCAACCAAATGCCCATGAATTTTCTCAACCTGCTGCTCCATCTCACGAAGCATATTCGGGCCTAAACTCACCCTACCCTCTAATGGATCCCAACTCAAAGGAGTATGGCAAGGACGATCATACAATGCCTGGAAGGGAGACATGCCTATAGAGATATGATATCCATTGTTATAAGAAAACTCCACAAGGCAAAGATATTTCTCCCAGCACAAATGTTGGTCCATAACATACATGTGAAGCATGTCCTCCAAGACCTAATTCACATGCTCAGTCTGACCATCAGTCCTTGGGTGATAAGCTGAACTGAAGTTCAACTGGGTCCCCAAAGCATGCTGAAGTGAGGTCCACAATGCTAAAGTAAAGACAAGGTCTCTATTAGAAATGATCCACCTAGGAATCCCATGCAACCTCACCACATCTTCCAAGAAGACTCATGCCACCACTGTTGTTGTATAAGAAGATCGAATAGGAACAAAATGAGCAACTTTGGTCAATCTATCAATAATGACCATGATGGCATCATCACGATGCGAAGAAACAAACAACCCCACAATAAAATCCATGGAAATGATATCCCATTTCCAATCTAGTACCAAATTAGGTTGTAAAAGCCCTGCAGGGTGATGATGCTCTACCTTCACTTGCTGACATTCTAGACACTTTGACATAAAATCAGCAATGTCACATTTCATACCAGCCCAAAGATATATATGTCTAAGATCTGTGTGCATCTTCTTGACACCAGGGTGTGCCAAATAAGGTGCATGATGGGCCTCAGTCATGATCAAAATGCGAAGACCTTCCAAATGAGGTACATAGATATGTCCAAGATGTCTAAGAAGACCACCTGACTCGAGATTATATCCAAAATGTCTACCCTCTAATGGCCTTTCGAACTCCGCCACGACTCTAACATCTTGATACTAGGTATCCTGAGGAAGAACTCCAAGAATTCTCTCTCAAGTCCACTCCAAGGGACAAAGCTGCAACCTCATGTCACCTATGATTCAAAGCATCTTCCATAGCATTCTCTTTCCCTTGATTATATCATGTTATCACTATTTAAAAAATGGGTATTCTTTTCCCATAATTGGCTAAGTCTATGAAAATTTTGAGTTTGGTATGGCCTTGTTATTTCTAATTGCTTTGGGTCCAAATAAGGGTTTAGGGTTTAAGTCTTAAATCGCTCCTGTGTCTGAGAAAAACCCTTATAATTCTATTTCCGTGTTACTTTATTCACTTAAAGGAGGGTTCGTTGGTTGTGAAAAGTGTCCCCCCCCCCTTCTTTATTTTTTTCCTAGATGGGTTTATCAACGCATTATCCTTCTATGTCTTTCCTAAAGTTTTAATTTCTTAATCGGGCTCCTAAAAGGTGAGCAGGTTCCTTTTGATCTAAAGGTGTGTGTGGTTTCATTAAGCTAAGATGCTCATGAGTTACCGATCGCGAAGTAGTGAAAGGCATAGGCGGGCCCAACCAGATGGACTGACCGTCGGGTAAAAGAGTTGCATCTTGATTGTGATCCAACGGCTTACGTTAATTTTCTAGCCCGAGATGCACATGGTTTATGTTCTGCGAAGTAGGGAAAACACGTGGCGGGTCCCAGAGACAAGTGGTCTTCCTTGGTTAAAGAGTGATCGGGTTGGAAAAAGATCAACGGCTCGCGTTGATTCGTGGTCGGGAGATGGACACGTTCTACTTTCACGAAGTAGCGAAAAGGTGGCGGGTCCCACTAAGGTGGCAGTAAAGGTGGTAGATCCAGCTGGCGATAACAGAGCAGTGATGGGGTGCTCAGTTGGCGGTCCACAGTGGGCCCGGGCAAGGTTGCCATAAAAAGAGTAAACAACGAGCAAGTTCCTGAGATCTGATGGCTCACGTGGATTCGCGAAGGTAAGATGCTAGTAAGTTATTCATCACGAAATGGTAAAAAGTTTAGTGGGGCTCAAAGGACAGGCAAGGCACAAAGTTAAAAGCCGATCAGATCTGTTTTGATCCAATGATCCTCATGTTTTCATGGCTATAAGCCAAACAAAGATTAATGTTCACGAAATGGCGAAGGATAGGTGGAAATCACACAAAGGCATGACATGGCATGACAACTACTGCATTTTGTAGAGCTTGATAGTGATGTGTTGAAAGCCACGTGGCTCTGAAAGGTAGTTGAGGGCCCGCCTAGGTGTAACTGACAGTTATGTGGGAATAGTAAAGAGAACATGTGGCAGATTCAGGGTGGAACCCAGAGGAGTTTCCAGAGCTAATGGCCGACTGCCATGTGGCATTTGTTAACCGGTGAATAAATAGAGTAAGTGATTTATGAATAAAGGGCCCACTTAAAAGGTTTGAAGCTTGTTAAAAAGTATTCATCTTGTGGTCGATCCAACAGTTCTCATTGTTTCATGGCCCGAAGATGCCTGCGGCTTAACCTCTGTGAAATGGCGAAAACCATTAGCTGTCAAGATGAGGCACGATTAGTTAGTGAGGTTGACAGTCTTGGTTAGAGTTAAAGACCGGGTGTTTGGAGCAAGATCTAATGGCTCGCGTGGCTTCGCGAAGGAAAAGTGCACGAGTGTTAAAGCCCGCGAAGTCACGAAAAGGAGGTAGGGCCCGACACTAACGCAGAGAGATCAAACAGAGATAAAGACAATGTAAGTTCTCGTAATCCAACGGCCAGTGTTGCTTTGCGAAGGAAAAGTGCAAAGGTTTTATGCATTGCAAAATAGAAAAAGAGAGAAACAAAGGAAAGACTCAGAGAAGTTATGACCCATTGGAGCCAGTTTTGAATTCGATTTGGTGAATTCAATTCTGAAAAGAAAGCTGAAGCATGTGGAGTTAATTTCTAAAAAATTCAATGCCAACTTGTCCTTTTGAGTCCGCATCAACTTGATTGTTAGTATTGTTTGATCAAAGTTTGTTGCAGAGCAAAATGGTGCGGAGTGATTCTCTTCAGGTGAATAATCAAGTTTTTTGTGCTTTTCTTGATAATTCTGGTCTATTTCCAAATATTATTGTGTGAGTTATTTCATTAGAGGTCTGTGCTAGTTTCTAGTGGTATAGTTGCTTGTTCAGAATGGCACCAAGAAGAGAGTTGACAGGAAAAGTCAATTATCAGGATAGGGACATTTGTGATGATTTTTTAGAGCAATTAACCATGTCTACCAATGTCGGGGCTAAGGCCAAAGAGCTAGTACCAAATAACCCTCGTCTGAAAATTAGGGATGGCCTATATGATAAAGGCAATTGGTTGAGGGACCCTAAAATAGGAATATTTGGTTTAGGACTATTCAAAGTCGGTTTTGGGTAGAGACATTCCCCAGCTCCTTTGAATAGCATATGGGAGCTGGATGTAGGAAATCTTGTGGTCCCAAGTGTTTTCATGGATGTAGATCTGTTGACCCTAATTGCACAGAATTATGACCCTGTGGCAAGATGCATCAGGAATATAAAGGGACCAGTCCTGATTGAAATAAATGAAGATGAATTCAGGAAAGTATTTAAACTCAATGAGGCCTCCAATTTGTTAGAGCCTATTGACTTTGAGTCATAAGCCCAGGTTTACAATGCACAGAGGGATCATCTTAGGAGTGGCCCATTGAAAGAATTCTTTGTTAAGATAGGGGGGTTAACAGTTGTAGGCCCTAGCACAATGGAACCATTCTCCCTTAATTTATTCACTCTAAGAGCTAAGGGTATGTATTGGGTATTATGTCAGATCTCTGGAGAGGATGCTGAAAAGAATATGCCAACCCACTACATGTTAATGATTGCACAAATTTTGAACCCCTCCCTAGAAATAACATTTGATTATGCCTCATACCTTGTTGATGCAATTCATAAAGGGCTAGTAGGGATCAAAAATGGTAAGGTGGATAGGCCGTTTGGATGGTACTCCATATTAATGCACATGTTCTTGTTCAAAGGTGATGATTACTTTGCAAAGGAAATAGACTTGATCAAGATAAAGGATAAGGAAGAGATGCATGTTCAACTTTGGAGCACTTCTTATCTTGGGATAGAGAAGATGCTAGTTTTTTGAAGTTTGATAGATGCTTTGCATCTAAAATTAGAATTTTTTTATGCAGAGAAAACCCTAGAATTCCTAAGGCTCTTTTGGAATTCCTCAGACCTAAGGAGTTTGTAGAGGATATTAAGATTGTTCACAATTGGGGAGACATGTATTTGTACCCTATGGCTACTGTCTTCAGAGTGTATGGATTTAGAGGTACCCCCTATTTATTACCCTATCAGGTCCCATTAAAGATAGGGATTGCATAAGTATTGAGACAAATTGGAGGAGTGCAAGAGGCAAAGCTAACCAATAGGGGTAAAGGGACCATCTTCCCAACTATTACCATGGCCCACCATTTTGTAATCACTAAGGGTGGATGGAAATATTTTGAAGAATTCTTTAAGCCATATAGGCTGTCAACTGTAGTTTCAAGATGTGCAGACCCTGAGGAATTCTTCAATGGCATGTTCAGAAAGAGAGCAGTGTGTAGAGGTAGGGCTCACCAATTTCAGTTCCCCGAAGATTTAATCAGAAATGAATTCAGCTTATATGAGCAGGAACTAAGGAAGGAGAAGTGGGTTGCATACAAAAAGGCACTTGATTTTATCCATAAATTTGACAGTAGCTATGATCCTCTTTCTATCTTCAACCCTTTTGAGGAGAAAATCAAATTCTTGATTCTCTATTTTGAAGACCTCATGCAAACCTTAAAAGAAAAAAGGGAGGCCATAATGCAAAATGATCCTGATAAGGTTAAGCTGGTCTTGGCTAAGCCTACCTTTGCTAAGGCTATCCCACCTAGTGACTATGTAATGCATAAGAAGTCAAAGTACAATGTGATGATGCCAGTGACAGGTGAGCCTTCCACTTCAAAAGGGAAAGGGAAAATTGAAGATGTCATTGACATTCAGGATTCCCCTAAAAGGCAAAGAGTGAGAAAGGAAGTTGAAACTAATGAACCTCAATATTCTCCATCTCAGTCCCCTATCCACATTGGAGATGAGCAAGTGGTGGCTGAACAATTATTACAGTTAGGGAGTCTCAGTGAGATTGCCTATACCTATGAAGAGACCCAAGAGGAAATGGCTGAAGAGCCACCTAGTGCTGAAATGAGTTCAACTGAAGGTGAGCTAAAAGGCCAAGAATTGGACCTTATTGTTAAGCAAGCCAGTGAAGAATTTTTGGTTGACAGTAACTTTGTCACAACAGGAGCTTTCATGCAATTTGTATGGAAGCAAAATATGGAGAAATTCAAGGTCAGATGTGTACAGAGGAAGAGTGAACAGCCTCTCAGAGATACAACTCAGGTGGAGGAAGAGATAAAGCAAGAAATGATGGAAGAATTTAAAACTATCACCCCTGAGAAAGGAAGAGAAATGGTAGCAAAGGCTAGTGTGTTAATTCTCCCTAAATGGGATATAGTTGATGCTCTAGTGCTTGATGCAGTAAGGAAGGAAACAAAGCCTATGGAAGGAGTGACATTCAGCAAGGATGATGTTGCTCTTGTCATGTGGTCATTAAAGAAGGATGAGAACAAAAGGAGGAAAAATGCATCAGACTCTAGCCTCTTAAGAGGCATGATTTTTAGGAGAGTCCAAGATATAGGGGTAGTGGAAGCTACAAGCACAGTTTTGGAAACTGCAAAGTTCAATGTGGCAGTAGCAGAGAAAGAGGCACAAGAAAGAGATAATCTCCAATTGAAGTTGGAGACTATCTTAAAGGCCTACAATGAGGCTAAAGAAGGAATAGACAACAGGGATAGCATCATTACTAGACTCCAAAGTCAGTTGGCAGGTCAGCACCATCCAGGTGAATCCTCTACACTCATGATAGCCTCCTCTCCAGCAAGACCCCCTCCTACTAGTCCCATTATATAATACCACCCTTCTCCTATGCCTTCTGGTTCCCAATCACCTGAAAATGTCCAACATGAGTTGGAAAGGTTGAAACAAGCTCAAGCCTTGTATGCAAACAAATATGAGGAGAAGGTGAAAGCTACAATCTTGAAGTTTGTTGACTTAGTCAAAACCTCCATTGTATACTTAAATATGAAAAAGATTCTGGAGGTTATGATCAAATTCAGAGAAGATGAAGCCACTTTGGAACCAATCCTAAATAAATGGATGCCTAGAGGTAAGGAGTTGGAATTCATGTGTTCATCTCATTCAGATGCAGAGGAGAATGACACTCTAAGGTCTACCAGTCAGTTTATAAAAGAGATGAATATTCTCTCAGAGGAAAGGGTAGGTGTGAAAAGAAAAGCCCAGCTTTATAGAAAAGAATATTCGGATCATAAATTTGAATTGTTTCCAGGAGGTTTTATTGGTCCAATTCAGTTGAAAGAAGAGAAGCCTTGGTTGAAAGAGGTAGACCACAATTTGTCCTTAAGGGTCAATCAAATTATCAAAACTGATGACACCTCCCTATTTGTCCAAACAAATGAAGAAATTGAAAAGGCAAAATCTCATTACGGTTTCATAGAAATAGAAATTGGACATTTAAGAGTCACTTGGAAAAGGCTAGATGACATGAAACAGAAGGTTGTTAGTTTTTCTTGGCCAAGTGATGATGTTTTTCAGGAATAGAAAGACAATTATGTGGGACAAAAGGAAGATGCTCTTAAGCAGTTAGAAGAGGTTGCGACAGAACAAAAGGCAAAAGAAGCTATAGATGTTGAAAAGAACATGTAACCGTTTCTTGGAGAGTAATTCGGTTTGTAACAAACTTTCTCAAAAGGGTCCAAAGCTTGTATGCATCCATGCTTTTATAAATGGATACCAGGACAATGAAAAAGGGATCACAAGAATTTGTAAAGAAACTCTGCAGAAATTTATTTGTGTTTTTTCTAAGTGTTTCACATAAATTTATCTTAGTTTTGTAAGATTTTCCAGATTGAATATAAATATACAAACCATTAACTTTGAGCCTAGAATTTTTGTTGTCTTCTGGTATGCTTTCGAATATTTTACTGGTTTCATTTGGGTAACTTAGGGTTATTTCAATTGAACAGGGATTGTAATGCAATCTTTATAGATATGTTTCTTAGCTTTCTTCTTCAGGAGGGGAATTAAATACGTGAGAAATATCTTTATCAGTAGGTTATTTGTTGGGAATTTTGAATTTGATGAACATTGTTTAGTATAACATGGGAGGATTATCATACATGTCAGGCATGTATGGAGTTGACAAAAGCCAAAGTGATTGAGATGCATTTATATGTTTAATTCTGGAGTTCTTGTTTAAAATAGATGACTCTGTAGCCCAATGGATAAGGCACTGGTATTTGTTAATGTTTTCTTTTCTAAATCTCTTGAGGATCAACATTGAAAATGAGCCTAAGTTTTCCTATATTTTTTTAGTTTCTTATTTAAGGCGATAAGATCCACTGGTTTTTGGACAATGGTTACTATGGATTTTGTTTAAAAGTGTGAAAGTATTCACATAAGGTATACCCACCTGAACTTTGGATAAGTTCGAAGTGTAGAAGGTTATTAAAACCTTGTCATATGTTGCTCTAAGGTTCTTGTTCCTTGATTTATCCATTCACATACAGAGTTATTCTTTCTCATCAAAGGGGATAAGAAGGGGATCAGAATTTGAGAACAACATGTTGAACCTCAAAATCATACTCGCAGAGGAATTCCATCCATCTTCTCTGTCGAGCATTCAAGTTTGTCTGCGTGAAAATATACTGCAAACTATGGTGATCACTATGCATCTCAAACCAATGCCCCAACAAGAAATGTCGCCATCTAACCAACGCATGCACTACAACTACCAACTCCAAGTCATGAACTGGATAGTTCAATTCGTGATCCTTGAGTTTGTGAGACTCATAGGCAACCACACGTCCATACTGCATAAGCATTGCACCTATACCTTTTAAAGAGACATCTGTGCATACCATAAAATCTCTGGATGGATCAAGGACTGCCAAAATTAGAGCACTAACAAGGAGTTCCTTCAAGGTATGAAAAGTTGACTCACACTGCTCTGACCAAACAAACTTCTTCCCTTTCCTCTGAAGAGAAGTGATTGGGTGACCTATCTGGGAAAAACTCTGAACAAAGTGTCAGGTATATCCGGCCAAACCCATGAAACTTCGAACCTCTAAAACATTGGTTGGCACTGGCCAATCAACAATGGCTTGGATCTTAGAAGGATCCACAGATATACCTTCTCCGAAAACTATATGACCAAGATAGCTCACCTTTGACTGGAAGAAATCACACTTCTCCAAGTTGGCATAAAGTTGATTCTCCCTCAAGCACTGCAATACCTGTCGCAAGTGGCCCTCATTCTCTTAGATATAGAATCAATCAATATGTCATCCAAGAACACAAGGAAAAAATGATCAAGGTAGGTGCGAAAAACCCCATTCATAAGGCTCATAAAAATTGAAGGCGTGTTTGTCAATCCAAATGGTACCACTGTGAACTCATAGTGACCATAACGAGTACGAAACACCATTCTATGAATGTCTGCATCATGAATGTGTAACTGATGATACCTAGATTTCAGATCAATCTTAGAGAACACCTTGGCTCCCTTTTTTTATCAAAAATATCATCTATCTAAGGCAATGGATATCGATTCCTGATGGTTAAATTATTCAGCTGTCGGTAATCAATGCATAACCAAAGAGAACCATCCTTCTTCTTAACAAAGATAACAGGCACACCCTAAGGAGAAACACTAGGATGAACGAACCCCTTGGCCAACAATTCCTCCATTTGTAACTTCAACTCACTCAACTCTTGAGTAGTCATCTGATATGGAGCTCTTGAAATAGGTTCCACACCAGGAACCAAGTCAATGCAAAATTCTATGTCTCATTTCAGAGGCATACTGGGAATATCCAATGGAAACACATCAGCATACTCTTGAAGACTAGGGTGATCATCAAGAGAGATTTCTCGACTCTCTTCCTCATCCACATCCTCAAGAGCAACTGCAAAAAGCTAACACCCTCGACACATACACCACTTAAGTTGCATAGAAGAAATCATGCGTAAGGATATTGATCTCTAAACTCCAACAATCCCCACTTTCCTACCATGGTCATCTAAACACTCTATTGTCTTCAGATGATAGTCTACACGAGCGTTGTGAGATGATAGCCAATCCATCCCCAACACAACTCCATAGGACCCCAAAGGAATGACTCAAAGGTCAATTGAAGTAAAAAAGGGTCCTAGGTCCAACTCACAACTAGTAACAAAGGCATCGACAGACACACACACGTAGCCAACTCTACTTGCCACCTATCTGCCTGCTTAGCTGACATGAGACCGCACTGCTCCACAATGGATCAAGAAATAAAAGAATCTGAAGCACCGAAGTCAAAAAGTATAGAGATAGGTATACCACACAACACACTTGCAGCCTCAATCACTGTGCCCTAATGCTCAACCTGATGGTCATCAAACACTGCAAATACTCTATGGGATCTACCTACATCCCCCACTGTTGGCTCTGATGTTGTTGGCCTTTGACTACCCATTTGGTGAGAACACTAAGGGCACTGAGTGACAATGTGACCAAACTGTCCATAGGTGAAGCAAGCTCCCCTACTAGGTCCTCTACCTCCAGTCAGCCCTCTGGACTACTAAAAGCTTCCCCTACTAGGGGCTAGGGGCCTGAGATGCACTCTGAGAGGACTGCCCTGTAAAACTTTGCTTGCTCCTCTGCCAGTTCTTGCTCTTCCAATACTGAGAGTTGCCACCCTACTGGCCCTGAGACTGCTTTACTCTCGGTGCTTGTTATTGCTGTTGTCCACCCTTAGCGGGTGCCTAAGAACCCCTAAAAGGTGCAGCAGTCTAGGACTGATTCCCTCAAACTTTGGGCCCATTGAAAGGTAGACTCCTGATCTGCACTCCAGGCTAACTACCATGAGCATGACTAAGGTTCTGCTCCACCAACCTGGCTTTCGCCATGGCTACCTCTACTGAAGCATGCTCAAACACTCTCACTCCTCCACTGATGCGGTCATCTAGACCCCTCAAGAAGTGTTGAACAAGCATTGCCTCATCATTGCCAATATCGGCATACTATTTGAGCTCATAGAACTTATGCTCAAACTGATCTACTGTCATACCAAACTGGCGCAAAGCATAGAACTCAGCTGCTCGCGACTGCCTCCACTGGGGTGAGAGAAATCGTTCCCTGAATCTCTATAAAAATATCTCCCATGATATGGTGTTAATGCTCACACCGATCCTCTCCTCCTCTAACCACCACCAGATAGATGTGAAATCCTCAAGACGCATGATAACACATCTCGCCTTGGTGTTACTACCATATGGATACATGGCGAAACACTGATCTAAACTGATAAGCCAGGTCTCTGCTTCGAGACTGGTACCTTTACCGTCAAAGAAAGGAGGATTGGACCTCATCAAGTCCCTCATGTGCCCCATGGTAGTTGGGTCCTGGTCTATTGGAACCTCTCTCTCTCTCTCTCTCTCTCTCTCATCTACTGATGCGACTCCCCAACCCTAAGCATGGAGGGGTTGATAAGCCTGGGGCCTAGTCAAGCTAGAACCTCTTGAAACATCTATCACAACTCTTCCCTTTCGAGAACCTCTCTCTTGAATTCTATTCATCCTAATGAACAGACTGATCCTGATCCACACTCGCATGAGTGGGTGGTGGTGAAGGACTATGGCATAAAACTCGTCTGCTCGTGACTGCCTCCACTAGGGTGAGAGAAATCGTTCCCTGAATCTCTCTAGAAATATCTCCCATGATATGGTGGTAATGATCACACCAATCCTCTCCTCCTCTAACCACCACCAAATAGATGTGAAATCCTCAAGACGCATGATAATGCATCTCACCTTAGTGTTACTACCATATGGATACATGGTGAAACACTGATCTAAACTAATAAGCCAGGTCAAAGAAAGGAGGATTGGACCTCATCAAGTCCCTCATGTGCCCCATGGTAGTTGGGTCTTGGTCTACTGGAACCTCTCTCTCTCTCTCTCTCTCTCTCTCTCTCTCTCTCTCTCTCTCTCTCTCTCTCCTTGAGAATCTACTGATGCGACTCCCCAACATGAGCATGGAGGGGTTGATAAGCCTAGGGCCTAGTCAAGCTAGAACCTCTTGAAACATCTATTGCAACTCTTCCATTTTGGGAACCTCTCTCTTGAATGCTATTCATCCTGATGATCAGACTGAACCTGATCCACACTCGCATGAGTGGGTGGTGGTGAAGGACTATGGCGGTCGGAACCTCAACCCCATCCTCCTCCTCTACCTCTATTGCAGCCACCAACACAACCACTACCCTTGGCTCTCCTAGCCATGACCTAACACTGAAAAAACATAAAAATGGTTTAGATCTACGACAAGGATAAAACAAGGAAATCACAACCACTAAGATCTAATCAAAAGGTCTAGTTGAATGGGCTCACTACAAACCCAGAATACCCATTGTTGAAACATGGGCTTTGATACCAAATGTAATGCCCCACCAGGAACCCCAAAGGAATAACCACAACTAAGGGTAAAATAATTTTATTTTTTTTAAAAGCATAAATCACATTAAGTGCATTAATTACTACAATAGCACTATAATAACACAAGCAAAAGACTTACACTAGAATTCCTAAAGGGTTACCAATGAAGAATAAAACTAAAAGTTAAATTCCATCATTTACTCATAGAACAAAATAATCCATAAGCAATAACAAAATACACCATTAAAGATTGAAAGGATACAATATAATTTCTCTTCCATAAAGAATCTACACCAATCATATAGAAAGTTGATAAATAACATCCAAAACTTGGGATTACATTGATCCTCCAATACATGGCTTCCAATAATACATATAAAGTTTACAACTTACATCATAAACAAGGTTACATAAATTCATTGATACAAATGACCACATGGGTCTCCAAAGAATAATAATCTCCAACATGAGATAAAGCATGAGTCATGAACCACAGGACCACTTGCAAAGCCAATCCTCACACGAAGGTATGAACAATAATATCCGATGGGAAGTGGCACTACCACCCGACCATGTGATCCCAAACTAGAATCACCCCACCGTGCTAGGAGATAGAAGAATACCCCCAAGCAAGCAAAGCATGACATGGTTGACAGAACAATACGACTCCATGACAGTATAATATGACTCCACAATATTCTAGGTGACTCAACATGACAATAATCAATTGACTCGACAGCACAATACACAAGTGACTCGACATCACAATACACAAGTGCCTCGACATCACAATACACAAGTGACCCTAAAGAGAGAGTGTCATCGCATACCTTATGATGGTTACCATGGTAGGCCTCCATAGGTCCCGACCCCCATCCTGGGTTATCCTGGTAACCTTTCCCGAACATCCGACTCCATCTAAGTCTCATGTGGACCCTACCAACCCTTCGTGAAGACAAGGTGGTTGGTTTTCCATTCTAGGCCTTCCCACTAAATCTTGAGCCTGTACGAGCACTCAACTAGCACGGGGTACAATATCTTTTATAATGTTATAAACTACCACCCCCTAATCAATTATTAGGTTATCACTTATTATCTGATTTTTGAGGGGTTATCATACCATTAAAGATTGACAGACACAATAAGCCATGGTTGAGTGGGAGGGCAGCTCCCACTCAAAACCCATTGTCTCAAAGGACACTAAACAAACATGGTCACTCCACGAGTACCCTATGGCGAAGCAGATAACCATAACACCACCATTCCAAATACAAGTGGTCCAAAATAAAGACATACTAACTCTTGGTTAACCATAAGGAAAAACACTACATGGTTAAGACAATGAGGTCATCATACATCACTTGGTCAAAAATAATGAAATACGCCATAACAGGATGACTGAACCACATACGAGAAATAACCACCAATAATACCCTTTGCAAGGAAAGCTAATTTCACTAAGTCCGCGCTCAGACAATCTTTGAGAAAATAACATTGTAAACACTTGCAAATTCATTGATTGAAAATTAAATAAAAACACCCTTCATCTAATGCATCATTCAGAAACGTCATTCATTTCTATATAATTTCCAATTCATTATTCCAACAAGAATAAAATCCTTATTAATTATCTACCCAAATAAAAATATGAATTATAATAAACATATAATTTATTTCCAAAATTAAATCCAATTTATCAATTTGAATTAATAATTCCAAAGCCTTGATTTTCAATAATTAAATCTACTAAATTAATATGAAAATCAACATATAAAAATGAAATATAAACTAATATTAAAACTTGATATTATAACTAACTTTAAATTTATTGCGTCCAATAAAATTTAATGGCACATAACAATGCACCACGATGGGGGAAAAGGCACGTGGTGGGCCAAGGCCCTACCCACGGAAGTGCTACTACCGGAAGCAACTAACACTACCCGTCGGTAGTGTTGCTACTGCCGGTAGTAGCCACTATCGACCGGTAGCAATCCTACTGACCGGTAGTGCTACTACCCGCATAGCAGACACTACCATCCAGTAGTGCTGCTACCCGCATAGCAGTCACTACCGACCGGTAGTGCTACTACCATGGTAGAAAGCCAATACCGTCCCACATGGTGGGGCTAGCCAACCACGTGGGCAGGGGTTAATTAAATTTATAATACATTGTTCTTCTTTAAGCAATTTTAAAATAAACTTAAATCATCCCCTATTTATTTGACGGGCACACACACAGTGCCAAAATCCAAAAATATGAGAGGGTAATCTTCAATAAGGTAAATTTATAAATTAGCAACACACAAGAGCCCCAATAATATAAAGATTTTGGGCAACATAAGAAGAATTTAAAATAAATGAGAAGGATTTTGATAAATTTCTTCACTTCCATACACAAGAAGAATTCCTTGCATCTTGCAAGAGACAAATAACCAATTTTTGCCAACATAAGCCCCAAGTCTTGGGCAAATAGGAACTAGAAAATACACATAAATCTAAATATATTTCTTTCTATACCAAATAGAAGAGATAATCCAATAATTTGATTTTGCAAGAACAAATAACAAACAACAAATAGAAAGATGAACCATTTCCTTCCCATATGCACATATTTGATATGAATTCAACAAAATCATCAATAACAGCTACTATTCCTTTCAATCCAACATTCAACAAGAATCTACAAAGAGATTTTTCAATTTTCAAACACACGGGAAGCAACTTAAAAGTTCAAAATTTAATTTGCAAAACAAGAAGAGATTATCCAACCTTCAAGGCAAAACGAGAAGCAAATTGAGGAAGAGTTCCAATCCACCAAACCAAATCCAACTCCAAGATCCTCTTCCAAAATGGTTTTCCAAATTTTTCATTCCCAAAACTCTACCTCCTTCTTCCTGTGAACTCCCCAGAATATATGGGAAAAAATATATTTCAACCTAAAATTTCTAGGTTAAAAGTTTTCTCCACTAATCAGATTAAACTATTTTAAAAAGTAAAAGCAATAAAATTTTCCTTTTTCCATAAACAATTCTTTTCCAACAAAATAAAATACAAAAGTCAAATAGAAAGGTAAAAAGGAAAAGCTTTTATTTTTATTTCATTTTTTATTTTCACATGATACTTCATTTCAACATAAGCATTCTAAATTTAAATGGCAAGACATTCATTTATTTATTTTCACAATATAATAATACAATTATAACACAATAAAATAAGCCAATTTAACCATTTAATTATAGCAACTCCTTTATTTAACTAAATCAATAAACATAAGAGCATAATAATTAACTAATTACGCCAACACAAAAATAGCATCATTCACTCAATTAAATGACTATTCAAATAATCAGAAGCACACAAAATGAAGAATGCTCAAATGATGACTCACAAGCCAAAAACACTAAAGCACTCTAACTCGCATACCGGTCAAATGGAAAAGATGACTGACTGACAACACTCACATGGGTGTAACTGTGGGTCAAGCTAGGGTCCCACAACTATCTCCTCCACTCCCATCAGACAAATAAGGTATGCTCAGACCTGTGAAACCAGGTGAAGATGACACCCCGTACCTACCCAATACTTGTACCTGCAATATCTTGCACTAAAGAACCACATGTGCATATAGATATATATATACACAGACACGACACACACACCGATGAAGGAGAATCGTGACGTTCCCTGTCTCACCGAAGTGAGTGAAGGAAAATCATCCCCTCGCATCCCATACACTTGCAAACACGCAACATATAAAATAGCACATCGCACATATGAAGTAAATGTCAGTCCATGTCAGTAATCCATAAAAATCTCATAAACATAAGTAATGAAATACTACATGAAAGCATACACTACATATCTAGTAAAAGCATGAAAAAACATCACATAACGTCTAAATCAATATACAATAATGTTCCACTGAATAGTCAACTGATGTCAAACATAAATACAAAAAGAATCTGATCAAGGAGGGGTACTACAGGAGTGAGCAACAAAGTGTAAATTAATGCATACTTATGAGGAGCAACATAAAACACCCTATCATTTAGATGTTCAAGAGCTTAGAGTTAAGCATGCTAAGGTGTTCAGTGACATACCACATGGTAGACCTCCTGATAGAGGTATAGAGCACATCATTGAGCTTGAAGAGGGCACTAAGCCCATCATGATTACACCTTATCGACACCCCAAGTAGTTGAAAGATGAAATTGAGAAAACCATCAAAGAACTTCTAGATATGAGACACAAAAGGCTGAGCAAGTCTCCTTTCACTTCATCATTAGCTTTGGTGAAGAAGAAAGATGACACATTTAGAATGTAAACATGATTTATTGGGTGCTGAATAAAAGGACAATAAAGAACAGGTATCCCATCCTTCGCATCGATGAGTTGATTGATGAGCTTCACAGAGCTTGTTATTTCTCTAAGATTGACTTGATGATACGTTATCATCAGATCGGTGTCAGAGAGCAGGATATTGAGAAGACTACATTCAGATGTCATTGTGGACACTATGAGTTTTTGGTTATGCCTTTTTGTTTAACCAATGCACCAACTACTTCCAGTCCACTATGAACAAGGTCTTCTAGTCTCAATTGAGGAGATTTGTTCTGGTATTCTTTGATGATATTTTGGTCTACTGTGGAACTTGGGAGGAGCACCTAGTTCACTTGGATACTGTTTTAGGCATACTTGACAGGGAGTTTTTTTATGCCAAGGAGTCCAAGTGTGCATTTGGTATGGCATAACTTTTGTATTTGGGTCACATAATCAGTAGAGAGGGAGTTTGCATGGATCCTGATAAGGTTTGTGACATTATTGATTGGCCTACGCCTGAGACCTTGACTCAACTCAAAGGATTTTTTAGTTTATGTTCCTTCTACCATTGGTTTGTTAGTGGTTTTTCATGGCATGTCGCACCACTTACTGATTTGACAAAGAAGGGTGAATTTGTTTGGACACCTCTAGCACAAGACTATTTTAAGAAGTTCAAGCAATTGATGACTACATGTCCAGTTCTAACTTTACTGGATTTCACCAAACCTTTTGAGCTTCATTGTGATGCATGTGGAGAGGGTATTGGTGTAGTGATTATGCAGGATCATCATCCTATAGTTTTCTAGAGTAGGAAGCTTAGGGGTCCTGAGAGGACTTATAATATTTATGATAAGGAAATGTTGGCCATCATGCATGCAATGGCTAAGTTCAGGTAGAACCTAGTTCACAACAAGTTTTATGTCAAAACTGATCATAATAGCTTGAAGCATTTCCTTGGACAACAAAATCTAAATGAGCGTCAATAGAAGTGGGACAACAAGTTATAGTCTTATGATTTTGAAATCTCTTATATCAAAGGGACTCATAATGTTGTTGTTGATGCCTTATCTTGTCATCCCCATTTGAGCTTCATGGCAGTTGTTTCCGAGGATTGGAAACACTTGATTATAGCATAGTATGCCAAGAATCAGTGGGCTTCAGGCATTATTGATGGGACGATACATGACAACAGGTACTCTCTTGTAAATGATCTTATCATTTACAATGAGAGAATATTTTTAGTCCCAGATTCATATATGAGGAACATGGTATTGAGATCGCTACATGATTCACCCATGGCTAGTCATCCCGATTACTTTAAAATCTATAGGTAGGTACGAGAGATTTATTTGGAAGGGTTTCATATCTGATGTTCTTCAGTATATCAGGGAGTGTTCTGTTTATCAGCAGAACAAGTAGGAGCATAGTTTCCCTGCTGGGTTACTTCAACCACTTCCTATTCCTGAGAGTAAGTGGGAATGCGTGTTGATGGACTTTATTACGGGCTTGCCGAAAGCTCAAGGGAGAGACAACATTTATGTGGTAGTTGATCGATTGACTAAGTATGCACATTTCTTCCCGATCATGACTACTTATTCAGTTGCATAGGTGGTCGATCTTTTCTTTCATGAGGTATTCAGATTGCATGTGTTACCTCAAAGTATTGTCAGTGATAGAGACAATAGGTTCATGGGTAACTTCTGGCAGGAGTTATTCAAACTATGCAAGAAAGAGCTCACTGCAAGTACTAGCTACCACCCCCAGACTGACAATCAGACAAAGATTGTCAACAAATGGGTGGAGGGATACCCGTGGAACTACATTTCTGGGCAGTAGAAGGTTTGGGTGAAGTGGTTTCACCTTTGTGAGTATTGTTATAATTTTTACTCACCACATGACTATTCAGATGACACCATTCAGAGCTTTGTATGGTTATGATGGTCCTACTTTTGTGGATTTATTGTTGAGCGATTGCAGAGTACTGAGTGTTGGGGACCTATTGCAGAAGAATCAAGATATCATGAGAGCTCTTCATGAGAACATTTAGAAGGCTTAGAATCAACAGAAGCAATATGTTGATCAGAGGAGGGTTGAGAGATCTTTTAAGATCGGGGATATGGTGTATATGATGCTTCAACCCTATAGACAGTCCTCTCTTAGGAAGAAGGGCTCTGAGAAACTGAAGCCACGTTATTATGGGCCATTTAACATTATCAGGCGAGTTGGCGAGGTGGCTTATGAGTTGGATTTACCAACATATAATAAGGTCCATAATGTGTTCCATGTTTTGCACCTCAAGAAGGTACTGGGACAACATATAGCTCCTTCTTCAAACTCACCACCCTTGGATGATGAGGGGAAGTTGATTTTAGTACTCGAGGCCGTCATAGAGACTAGAGAGTGTCACCTTCAGAGGTAGGTCATTAGGGAAATTTTGGTTAAGTGGAGAGATCTGTCAATAGAGGACGCTACTTGGGAAAATGAGAGTATTTTATAGCATCCAACATTGAGTTTGCTTGAGGACAAGAAAATTCAAGGAGGGCGGACTATGATGTCCCCACTCTAGTCAATTTTTGTGACTGATGGGTTAGCCTATTATTTTGGACTCTCACATGCTAACATTCTGGATATAGGGTCTTAGTGATAGTTCCACTTCTTCAGTTCAGTCTTGGGTTCAGTTCCAGTGTAGTACCCCTCCCTTGATCAGACTATTTTTTACACTTATTTTGACCATGGTTGAGTTTTCAGTGGTTTTTATGGATACACTATGTGGTGACGTTTTATTCAAACATTATGCTATTATGGACTATTCTTTGACTTATGACTTAGTGAATGTTGATAAAGCATTAATTCCTTATGAATGATTAGATGTTAAATTTATTTATGTGTTATTGACCATGAACTAACACATTTACCTTATGTATGAGTTGCATCATTTATCTGTCTTCATGTATGTGTGGAGTTTGTATGGGGTGCGAGGAGATGATTTCCCATCACTCACTTCAGTGAGACATGAAAAGTCACGATTCTCCTTCACCGGTGTGTTTACCGTGTTTGTATATATATATATATATGTATGTGTGTGGTTTGGTGATATAGGAATTGTAGGTACAAGGTACTGACTTCACCTGGTTCTATAGGTCTAAGCATACCTAATTAATCCAATGGAAGTGGAGGAGACAGTCTTAAGGCCCTAAATATCATCCCTAGCCTTGCTCGATAGTGAGAATTGTTAGTCTTATGTCAACCTTCCCAATGTTGGTATGTGAGTCATGTCTTTATTTTGTTCAGATGAGTTTGTGTGTTATGCATTTTGTGACTATTAAGTCTCTTCTAGTGTTATTTAATGTGAAAGTAATTATTAATATCTTATGGTTATTAATAATTATTGTGTATTGCTTTTATAAATTAAATTAAGAATAAATTATATGGGCACTTGATATGGTTAAATAGATAAATCAATCATACTAGGTTGATTGATTGAATTAATTGTTTAAAATTTATCATCTAGTGGGTTTATTATTGTGTCTTGTTTATTTGAGAAAAGTTATTATAACTTTAAAAAAATATATCTAATGACCTTTTGGTGTGTGAGGGAATTTTATTTTTAATTTTAAAATTTTAATGTTATTAATTGGAGAAAGAAATTCAATTTTAATTTTCATGAGGAAAAGAATTTTGCTCTAAAAGGTTTATATTTTGGGGATTTTTCCAAAATAGGGAGTTCTTTTCATTTTGGGAAAATTGGCTCTTTGTTGTTAAATGTGATTTTGCTAGAGGTGTTGAAGAGATTTTTGAAGGGGTTTTAGTTGAAGAAAAGATTTGGATTCATCTATAATTTTCTTCCAGGAAAGCATATCAGATTGGGGTTTTTAAATCTTTGTTTTTTAATTTTGGTGTTGATTATGAAATCTCTGTGTTTTTTGTAAATTTTCTGTTTAAAGTTTATTTTTATTTCTCCATGTGAGACTCAGATTTTTAGAGAAAAAGAAAATATATTTTTGCAAAAATCTGGGTTGGGGATTTTAAATTTCAACTTTGCTATGATTGAGAAAAATGAGAAATTTTAATCTACTATGGTTGCAGATGGAATACATTTTACCTAAAGAAATTGTTTGTTTGTTGTTTGTATACAGCTGGGTTTTGTTTAAACTCATTTTAAAAGAAAATCTTGCTTAGAATGCTCAGAAATAAATATATATTGTTTTAATTTATTACTTACTTGGAAGGGCATTTTTTTTATCTATTATTGTTTTTTTTATTATATATTAGTTTTATTATTGTTGGGGCATTTATTTATTTTTTGCTATGTGGTATGTGGGCACCCATATGGGAACTCACGACTATGGGTGCCAAGGCACTGCCACAGCATGGGTGCCCATAGTGGAACCCACGGCTATGGGTGCCATGGCACCACCACAGCGTGGGCACCCAATGGGAACCCACGACTGTGGGTGCCATGGCATTCCCACAACGTGGGAACCCACGGTTGTGGGTGTCGTGGCACACCCACAACGTGGGCCCCACAATCCCATGCCTTCCCTCCTTTGCATACGTGGGCCCAACTTAAATAATACATATACATATACACATACATATACATACATACATACATACATACATACATGTGTGTGTGTGTGTGTGTGTGTGTGCACACACACACACACACACACACATATATATATATATATACATCTATATATATATATATATATATACATACATATATATATATATGTGTGTGTGTGTGTGTGTGTGTGTGTGTGTATATATATATATATATATATATATATTTTGATGTTAGTGACTATTGATTGGAAGTTTTTATTGAATTTGGGAAATTATTGTTAGTAAATGATTTAAATCAAAATTTAGAAATTATAGTAAACTTGGTCAATGTGATTTGATGGAAAACAAACAAAATCTATTTTCGAATGTAGATGATGGTTTTGTTTCTTATATGTTTGGCTTCGTAATTAAGTCTTATTGCAAGTCAATTGGCTATATGTTGAATTAGACCTTTTCATGTTTTTTTTTTCCTTTGTGGTCATGTCTCATGAGTAGACCGAATTATCCAGTTGGTTAAACCTAGATGGTAGGGTTTGTATGGTCAAGTGTATTTCTTCAGTTGTTTTTGAACTCCTTCCATATGGTTGGCTTTGATGTTTTTGCCTTGGAGTTCTTTTCGGATTTTGTAGTGTCATAAGGAAGAGTGGCTTCTGAGTGGGGGTCGAGCCCAAAGTGGCTGACATGATAATCCACTCAGTAGTTGGATAATTAAGTGATAACCTAATAATGTATTAGAGGGTTTGGGTAGCTTAAACATTAATTAAGATTAATTGTACCCTACTCATGGTTGAGTGGTTGTAAAGACTCAAGATGCAGTGGGAAGGCCTGGAATGACAATACTAACAACCTTGTCCTCACGAAAGGTTTGTTTGGTCCGCATGAGACTTGGATGGGGCCGGGGGTTCAGGAAAGGCTAACAAGATAACTCAGGATGGGGGTTGGAGCCTATGGAGGCCTGTTAAGATAGCCATTCCAAGCTATGTGATGACACTCTTCCCTTATGTTCACTGATGTGTAGACTTGTTGATGGCACCTGAAGTATTATTGTGAAGTCATATTTGTGTGTGTATGCTTTGTGTGGTTACTCGATGTAATGTTTAGACCATGTGTGCATTCTTTGCAGTTTGCTAGTGGGTATTATTGCTATCTCCTAACACAGTGGAGTGGTTCTTTTTGAGCCACATGGTTGGGTGGTAGTGCCACTTTCCATCGGGTGTTCATTCCTTTCATGCGAGGGTTGGTTTTGTAGATTTCCAGTTGTTCTCAAGGATTTGATCATCTCATGTACCAGTTAGATCTTATTTGTTCTTCTTGGATCATTCTTGTAGTTCTTGGACCTTATAGGGTCAGATGTATCTTTTGTTATGTATGCCTTCATGGCAAGATGTAATTTTGATGTAATCATTATGTACTCTTATGAGACTTGGTGTTTTAAGTGTAACGTAAAACTATGAAGACCTTGAAATGTATATGCAATGTAATATGATGAGTATTAGATGGTAGGATTTATATCTTTAATTTAGAAACTTTGACGTAATGTAAATGAATGTATTATTATAAATATAGCATAGATATGTTTATGTTATCAAGTGCAAAAGTATGAATCAATCATTGTTTGGTTTAATTAAGTTCCTAATTGTTAAATATATATCTTAAGTGGATTAATTGACCTTAAGTAATGATTAGTTTAATTAAGTAATCCACGTTGGGAAACCCTTTAGGAGTTTAAGTTAAGTCTTCCGTTTGTGCAATTTAAATGCAATTTTGATCTTAATGTATCTTTTAGTTCAGTAATGTTTAAAATAAAAAAAAATGTTATTTCTAATTTTTTTCAAGTGTTTTAGATTAATCCTTTAGGGTTTCTTGGCAGGGCACTACATCCAAGGCCTCAGCAGTTAGTGTGTGGGCTTAGTTGAGGGACTTACTATTATAGTAAGTCAATCTAGCAGTTGTGCTATTTTTAGTCAGGGCACCTGGACACATGGGGGTTATTCAGTATTGACTCTAGCTTCAGACGACACGTCAAAAGACTAAATAATGAAGGAGATATTAATATTCTACTGGCTAAGTTATTTAATTAACTTATATGGTTATTATAAAGTCATAAAGTGACTTTATTAAATTAAAAAACCACTTATTATTATAAAGTGATTTCTATTAAATCACTTAAATGATTTAGGGAGCCCAAGTTGACTATCAAACTATGCAAAGTTAATTAAATACATTTTAATGTATTTAAAATGCATTTGGGTGTACTTAGTAAATATCGTGCCATTTGGGGGTTATAAGGAATTTGAAGGCAATTCAAACTCATTATTGATTATTTTACATTGCTTGATATTTTCTATGTGGATTGTCTGAAACAAGGGTTTTAGAGGGTTTTCTATTGAAAAACATTCATTCTTCATGGATCTATGATTATGAGGCTATGAAAGATCAGCTGAATTATTGCAAATGGAGAGGGCTTCACACAGAAGTCTTCATGTGCTTCATCAGAGGTTAATTGTGTTAGTTATTTGCAGATTTTGAATAAGGAAGGAGGCAATACAGGTTAGACGCCTCATTAGCAACATCGTACTAGTTCAATAACTAGCCATACAAGATTCCTTGTTGGCCGTACCATTCAACTTTGGCACGTGGGCTCTAGAGAGAGGGTGTTTTGCTTGGGAGGCTGAAACACCTACCCAAAGTGCATTCTGAGTGCACATTTCCCAACGCCTAGTCTTTTTAAGCTATTCCATCAACTTTCTGGCTCAGAGAAATCACATTTTGGAATTGTACGACCATTTTGGTCAGTTTCCCAGTTTTGATTGACAAACACCAAATTTCTTCATTTAAAATAAGCTAGGGACCCACAGGTATGCAATTAGCAGTAGGATTTATTGTAGGAGTTATCTTATTCATAATATAGTTTCAGTTGCTCTCAATTTTATTTCTATTTGGTTTTATGTGCAATTCTTGCTTGACACGTGTTATTTTCTACTTTAAAATTGTTCAAAAACATTGAAAATCCAAAAACACAACATCAATAGTATTTCAGGAGAGTTAGAACCAGCAAGCACCTACAAAAAGCATACTATGTCAAAGAATTTAACAACATATAAGAACAAGATGAAAATGTATACATAGGGGCTGAATTCAAAGGAATGAAGAAGTGTTAATTACCCAATTGAGGATTGAATGAAAGAATTTAATGATGTCCACGAGACCAAGTAGTCTATGGGATCAAGAACCACAACCATAAATTATCTTCAAACTCCTTTCAATATCTGATCTCCTACTATAGATCTTGACCAAAAGAGCTAGCAATCTTGCTAATCCATGCTTACTCTTAGATTTGAAATCGATAGATGAACAATACCTAAAAATTGAAAAATGAGAACATGTTTATTCTACAACAATCATGGACGATATCAATGAATGAATGATTTTACTGATATTGCAGCGTAATGGAATGAGAATTGTAGCCTTATCTTCAAACTCCTTTTGATGTTGGATCTCCTACAATGAATCTTGATTAGTAAGCTAGTAGTTTGGTTAATCCTATCTTCTTCAAATAAATATATATCCTTCAAACTATTCTCATACTAAGTACATATATATCCTTATAAGCAGTGCATTCCATGATAAAGTGTCATTCCATCTCTACCATTCCCTTATAATAGAATATGCATGTTCTCTCTTGCCAAGCTTCCTTGGATATCTTCCATCTTCTAGTCTCACATCTAAGATGATACAATAGAATCCTTAATTACACAACTAGCAACCTTGCTTTTCTTCTAATAAATATCCTTAAAAAATGAAAAATAAGAACATGCCTATTCTACTACAATAGATGGTATGAATAAATGAAAGAGTTTTAATGATGTCCATCAACCAATGGGACCAAGAGTATCATCACTAACAACTTTCAAGTTCTTCTCATTGTTAGCTTCTTTGTTTTGAATCTAGATCAAGAAGCTCGTGGTTTGTGAAGTCTTGCCTCCTCAAGTAGCTCATTTAGACTACTCACCTTCGAATTATCTCATGTTGTATTCCTCACATAAATTTTAATACTCTCTAAATTGGAGTCGTGCTCAACTCAACATCAAATACTACTTACTACATAGACTGCTTGATCTTGTCATTAAAAATCTTCATATGCTCTTGAAATGTTGAAAGACAGATCACAAATTCAAATCCTATAGGAAGTAAGATATGTATGCCTCGTTTATAGCATATGCAAACCACGACGGCCTGACATAATAGACTATAAAAAAATCGGCCTGACATAATAGACTATAAAAAAATCTTTCTTCTTTCTTCCGTTCATCATTCATCATTCATCATTCATCATTCATCATTCATCATTCATCCATATTGGATGCCGATTATATCTTCGTTGGAATTGTCGGGTTCCGGAATGCCCACTCCGTGCAGATCCCGGCAGATTCCGGAAAGAGCCAATGGATCACGTTCGCTACGTGTCCAATGCTGAGTTACTTCACTGCAAGCGTTAATGTCATTGGCTCGAGATCTATCCGACCAGATTTCTTCCGATTCGAAAGAATATCTTAGCCTTCCTCCCACAATTAATTCCCAATTTCAGTCACTTTTCCTCCTAACAACACAAAGAGAGAAGAAAATGGCAGCAGCAGCGGCCGGCGCAGCCACAAGCACAGCATGCGCAGTTTCAAACCGGCTCGCGGGGTTCTCCAGAGGCCACATTGGGGGACGACCCGCGGGGCTCCGAAACAGAAACAGGAATGGGTTGTTCCACTGCCGAGTAGTCGCCATGGCAGCTGTGAAGAAATCATGGATACCGGGCGTCAGGGGCGGAGGAAACCTGGTCGATCCAGAATGGCTTGATGGCTCGTGAGTGACCTAAATTAATGCTATTAAGGCAAGCAAGAAACCATTTTTCCCTTTCTCAACACGAGTGTTGTGTAACTAATGCTATTATTATTTGGTTTTGGTGTTGTAGGCTTCCGGGCGACTATGGGTTCGACCCGCTAGGGCTAGGGCGAAATCCGAACCAGCTGAAATGGTACAGAGAGGCGGAACTCATACACGGGCGGTGGGCAATGACGGCTGTGGTGGGGATTTTTGTGGGTCAGGCGTGGAGTGGCGTTCCCTGGTTCGAAGCAGGGGCACAGCCAGAGGCTTTGGCGCCCTTTTCATTTGGGACCCTACTGGGGACTCAGTTGCTGCTCATGGGGTGGGTTGAGGGCAAGCGCTGGGTCGATTTCTTCAACCCTGAGTCGCAGTCGGTGGAATGGGCCACACCATGGTCGAGGACCGCTGACAATTTTGCCAACGCCACCGGTCAGCAGGGGTACCCTGGTGGTAAGTTCTTCGACCCTCTTTGCCTTGCAGGGGAGATCCAAAATGGGAAGTATGTTCCTGATCCGGATAAATTGGAGCGTCTTCAGTTGGCTGAAATCAAACATGCCCGGCTTGCCATGGTTGCTATGCTTATATTTTACTTTGAGGCCGGTCAAGGCAAAACTCCCCTCTCTGCCCTTGTACTCTGATTTCTCAGCCTTTCATGGGACATCTCTGTTTTTGTGATAGGAATTGCCCTGATTGCTAAGAGTATCTTGCACATTGTTTCCATAAATTTTAGCTTAGATTGATTGGTGGCTGTAACTCATGCCATCACTTCTTAGAAATTGCAGCATTTGGTGTATGGAATCTCTCAGTCTCTAGCCCATAGCATGTACTATACAGCTGAGAATGATATGCCCTGTTCATGAACTCAGAGACAGTATCTATCCATTGTGGGATGAAATCTAAGTGGGCTCTTCTTTAATTAAGGATATTAAATTTTGAATTTGAAAGTTTCTGAATTTGTTTGCCTAAATATTTTATTATTAAGATTTCCACTCATATTCTATGATCTGTCACTTTATCTTAATATGGATCATCATAGAGCCAAAAACATTAATATAAAAATATTACATGCATGAATCCAGAAGTTTTCAAATTCATTAATTCATATTAATTCATAATTCTTGTTCATAATTAAATGACTTTTAAAAATTTCTTTAGTAAATAGGTGAATTGAATTAAGAACTAAAGCATAAATGAATTCATTGATTGTTAGAATATCTGGAAGTATGGAAAGTAAGTGTGATAAGTAAAAATATTTAGTTTTATGTTTGAGGAAGAGGGATAATTTTGCTATATTACTTAATTCGGATGCTTAGTATTGGGAATGGTGAAATTCCGTTAGTCCTGCTCACTTTATCATAACAATAGAACATTTGTGGATCGCATTCTACAATTCATTCTCTTCTCCAACTCACTTTATGATTATACTCTTTGTAGCATAGGAATCTCGGAAATCATCACAAACAATATAAAAACTAATCTAGCTCAATCACGAAACTAAAATGCAATGATCTATCCTAAACACACTCAATAAAGACATGAATATGAAAACATTCAAAAGTAAATATTATGCAAACTATATGCAGATCTGAATGCTTCCTTCATGCGGCTCCATTGTTCTTCTTTCCTCTTCAAATAGTTTGGTTGTGGATCTCACCTACAAGTGCACACACATAATTGAAAGCAAGTAGACAAGATTATTGATCAAGAGTACTCGAAATGTGATTGATTAGAAATTTGATAATCTGATTAGTCTCATTATTAGGGTTTTGATTGAAGAAATTCATCCAATTTATAGACAAATTGGAGAGATGAACAAATTAGCATGATAGTGATTCAAATGGAAATTCAAATCAAGAATAGCAAAATTATGACATGTGTATGACAAATTGCTATGCAAGGATTTATGACAATTTATGGCAAATTGCTATGTCAAGAATTGATTGATTTGTCAATTATGACAAATTATGACAAATTTCTATGTCTTTCCCATGAATTTAGGAGAGAAATAGGAGGAAATTGAAATTAAGAATTAAGAAATTAGGAAAATAGGAAATGAGGAATTAAGAAATTAGAAAATTAGGAAAATGATGAAAATTAGGAAATTAGAAAAATGAGGAAATTTAGGAATTAGTGAATTAATTAATACTTTTTCATTTATTAATTAATTCACAAAGAGGGAATTTAGAAATTGATGAAAGATTAGGAAATTAGGTAAATTAATTAATAATTTGTCATTTATTAATTAATTCACAAAGAGGAATAATTAGCCAATTAAATGAACATTTAATTGTGACAAGAAGACTTAGGATAAAATAAATAATTTATTAATCCTAAAGGGAGAAATGACAAACAAGGTTAAATGATTAAATCACGAAACCCTAGAAGATGAATTAGGTCTTGATGAAAGATAATTGATTTGATCATGATTCTGATTAACAAAGGACCAATGTGATAAAATGATTTGATTGATAAATGCGTCAATTGACGAGGAACAATGACAAATTGATCCAAATTGACATAATTGAGACAGACAACAATCGATAGCGAAATGATCGCAAAATGACAAATTTGACAAAAAGACAAGGATCGATGACAAAATAGATTGCAAGACGACAAGATTAAAAATGACCACGATCGATGACAAATCGATCGCAAAATGACAAGATCGAACATGACAACGATCGATGACAAATTGATCGCAAAACGACAAGATTGAAAACGATAAGGATTGATGACAAATCGACAAGATTGATAAGAGGACAAAACCCTAATTAGGATTGACGATGTCCAAAATGATGACAAATGAGCACGCACATTGATGCGACAGGCTAAAATCGATCAAAATCATGATTGGATAGTGTTGTCGACAAGACCAAATTTGAGAGCGAGACGAATGAAGAATGTAGAAGAATGACTCGATGTTTGCAAATGATAAAGACCAAGTGCAAATCATAGGAGAAATGTTAATGCGACGCAAAAGACCTAAAATGAGGCAATGCACAAATGTTAAAGTATGACTCCGCAAGCATTGACCATTTTTAGGTGTCTACACTCTTATGATTCATTCTCTTCTCTAGCTCACTTTATTCTTGTGGTGGATCATTGAGTATAATTCAAAACATTGATGGAAAAATGTTTATGTAATCAAATTTAGACTTTGAAATCCATAAATTTTAGCTTAGATTGATGGCTACAACATTTGGTGTATGGATTTCGCACAGTTTTAATCCCACAACTTATGCTTTACAACCGAGAATAGAATGGTTTGTTCATCAACTCAGACACAATATTCATTGTGGGATGAAATCTTATGTGAGCTCTTGTTTAATTAAAGACAATAAATTTCCATATTCGATATTATTGAATTTGAAAGTTTCTGTATATGACAACATAAACTTTTTTTCATCGATGTTTTGGATCATATTCTATGATTCACTAGCTCGCTTTATGATCATGTTCTATGATTCATTCTCTTCTCCAACCTACTTTATCGTAATGATTGGATCATAGCGTATAATCTAAACATTGATGGAAAAATGTTTACACGGTCAAATCTAGAAGCTTTCAAATTCAAGACTCTTGTTTATTATTAAATGACACTCTCTAAAGAAATTTTGTTCATAGTAAATAAGTGAAATTTGTTTATTTTTAGTGAGTTGCTATGAGTCAAATTAAGGACTTACAAATAAATGAAGTCATTGATCATCTATGTTATACATTTTTACAATGATGGTAAGGGGTGAAGCATAATAGCTTAAGCATATTAACAAAAATTATTATGATTCACCTTAAATATGATAGCCATTTACACATCAAGATATTAATATTTAATAATAAACATAATATTTCTAAAATAAACACATAAAATTTATGTTTGGACGTTTGTAATAAATATAATATTTTCAAAAGTAAAATAAAATAACTTTTAAATAAATAAAATAATTTCAAGTTGATTTCTCTTGACATTAAAATTTTAAGTATTGTTTAATTAAAGACATTAATTTTTCACAATTCATATTATTTGTAGACACCTCAAAATGGTCAACGCTTGCGGAGTCATACTTTAACATTTGCGCATTGCCTCATTTTAGGTTTTTGCATCGCATTAACATTTCTCCTATGTCACGCACTTGGTTTTTATCATTTGTGAGCATCGAGTCATTCTTCTATATTCTTCATTTGTCTCGCTTTCGAATTTGGTCTTGTCGATAACAATCTTCAATCATGATTTTGGTCGTTCTTTGTCCTTGTCAATCTTGTCATATTGCGATCGATTCGTCATCAATCCTTGTCCTTTTCAATCATGTCAATTTGGTCAATTTGTCATTGATTTTTGTCAACCAATCTCAATCAAATCATTTATCAGCATTGGTCATTTATCAATTCAAAATCATGATCGAATCGATATCAAATCAATCTTACATCAAGACCTAATTGTCGTCCTTGCATTTCTAATTCATCTTCCAAGGTTTTATGATTTATTTATTTAATCTTGTTTGGCATTTCTTCCTCTAGGTTAAATAATTTATTTATTTATCCTAAAGTCTTCTCATTGCAATTAAATGTTTAATTTAATTGGCTAATTATTCCTCTTTTGTGAATTAATTAATAAATGACACATTATTAATTAATTTACCTAATTTCCTAAAATTCCCTCTTTGTGAATTATTAATAAATGAGAAATTATTAATTAATTCACTAAATTCCTAATTTCATCATTTCTAATTCTTAATTTCCTAATTTTCTAAATTTCATCAATTTCTAATTTCCACCTATTTTCTAAATTCCTAATTGCAATTTCCACCTAATTAACTTGTCTCTAGTTCTCCCTATTTTTGTGCTTCATGTGTCATACTCTTGACATAGCAAGATGTCATAAGGTCCTAGTTCTCTAACCATTGCATTGGAAATATGTCATAATTCATGACATAAAAGGTGTCATAACCTTCCTTTTTCCACTCAATTGTGCCATTTTTGAACTCAATTGC
Organism: Cryptomeria japonica; assembly: GCF_030272615.1. Classification (NCBI taxonomy): domain Eukaryota; kingdom Viridiplantae; phylum Streptophyta; class Pinopsida; order Cupressales; family Cupressaceae; genus Cryptomeria; species Cryptomeria japonica. The sequence continues at coordinate 344,542,223 of NC_081415.1, forward strand.
CAAAATATCAATTTCATGCTAATTTGTCCATTTCTCCAATTTCTCTATAAATTGGATGATTTTCAATCAAACCTAATAATTAATGATCCTAATTCCTATCAAAACTACCGAACTTTCGCTTCTAGTACTCTTGAGTTTTTCATCAATCTTGCTTTCAATTGTGAGTGCACTTGTAGGTGAGATCCACAAACCCATTGAAGAGGAAAGAACAACAATGGAGCCGCATGGAAGGAGTATTCAATTCTACATCTGGTTTGCATAATTTTCATTTTGAATGCTTTGTTTTCATACCTCTATTGAGTGTGCTTAGAATTAGGTTAATTTGCAATGAGTGTTCTTTTGATTGAGTTATCATGTCTTGTGTTTTGATCTACTTATATTGTGATGATTCCTAATTTCTACGCTACATTAACTGGTGAACCCGACGTGAACATGCTTGGATCTAATATCTTTTGGAATGTTTTGTGAAGTTGCAGATTTTTTTGTGGAGAAATTGCAGATTTTTCTTCGAAGAAAAAAACAGTCATAATCAATTGAAAACGTAAAAAAATGCGTGCATAATTAAAATAAACTATTTCTGGGTTTATTAGATCACGTTGTTATCTTTCCAGATCATTTTACAGTTTGTAATTTGGATAAATATTGAGAAAGTTATGACGTTTTTAATTATGCTGCTGTAAATGGTCAAAATTTTGAAAAAAACAAAATCATGCAACCTTCATCTAGATTAATTTAGCTTGGCAAATTAATCATGCATTCATGCAAATAATTTTTGGTGTTTTTGCTTTCTGTTTTCCATGCTTTGGATTTTGGTACTAATTATTTGTGCAGGATCTTGGCATACGCATGACAAAGACTACAAATCAAACTACTAACATGTGTTATGCAGATTCAATGGTCAAAGACAACAGATCAAACTTCTTACATGTGTTTTGCAGGTTGCCTTGGAGAAACAACCAAATTGTGTGTTTGAGATTTTAATTAGGCACTTAGTGATTTATAAATAGGTGGAAATGAACCTTTGTTTGCTTTGTTTGTTAAGTATGACATTGGAGTAGGAGAGTATGCTCTCATCCTTCATAGGGTGATCAGAAATCCAGATCTTTGATACCATGCTTGTGTTGTTGATTGAGTGTCTCCATTAGAGGGCCTGCCTTCCCGACCACTTTGCTTTAGCAAGCAAGTGATAATCGTGAGAAGGGAACGACCCAAAGTGAGTACGGCTAGAATTCCTTGGCATTCTAACTCACTATAAAAAAATACCTAATGGGCGAAAGCTTTGAAGGAAGTGTTACGTGGGAATTGCAGTTACTTGGGAAGTGATGACCCTTGGACTCTTTCTCATATCAACATCTAAGTAGGGCCTCTTGGTCTAAATCGTGCTTGCGCGACTACATTTGTTTGGTATCTTGATGGGCTTAATGTCTCAATCATGCTTGCATAACATCAAGGAGTAATGCTTAACAGAAATCCTTACTAAATACCTTGTTTTTAGAGGCCAAAAACCCTTCTAGTTGCTTGAGAAGGACAAATTCGGATACTTGGAAGAGATACTAAGTTCGCCATGGGGAGATTTCCATGGGGACTGATGCTTGGCTGCCCTGAGAAGTGAGTGCCGTGGAGGGGAGCCCGTGGGGTCAAGCATCTATGTATTCTCCTTGAATCTCATAATGAGTCTACCTCTCAAGTACCTAATGTCTTTGCCTACCATAGGGAATGTGGAAATGAGCATGATTGTCTTGAGTCTAAGTTGTAACATCTTGTATTCTTTGATTGTCAAAAGTTGAATGTTATCCCATTTCAAAAGCAAAACAAATTGATCTAATATAAGATTTAAACACAAGAGACATTCATCCAACAAACGTTCAACAGGGTTCAAAACTCATCTTCAAACATGACGAGCAAACATTGTTCAAAATCTTGTCTTAACATTCATGTCACTTGCATTTAGGTTCATCCTAGGTTGCGTTTTTCAAAGTCATTGTCAAGTATCAAGGTTAGGTTTCACCTAAGTCATACTCCTTTGCATATCAATAAAAGTCATCCTTTTGCATGTGTCCTCTTGCATTAAAGTCATACCATTGTCATACATTTGCATTTACATATCCCAAGTCTCTTCATTAAGCCTAAGTCATTGTCATATCATATTAAGATCACTTGCATATAAATTGTCCCTTTGCATATAGTCTCAAAAACCTAGGTCTTGTCATACTTGAGCAATCCAAATCTTTGATAAACCCTAAGTCATTGTTAAGAAGTCTAGACCTCATCAAGTCTTTTGTCCTTTTTGTCATCAATATCATTTCGTCAAACCTAGCTTAGTATTCAAGCATATAGGGGAGACATTGTCAGTTTGTCCTTTTGTCACTTGGTCCTTTTGTCCTTTGAGGTCTAGGCATCATTTCAATTTCCTAAAGGTCTCTTTTAGATTTGCATTCAAAAGTTTGTCAAAATCTTGAAAAACAACCAAAAACATAGATTGCATTTTCATTTATTTAGTTTGCATTTAGTTGCATATCATACATTATCCTTGAAAAATTCCAAAAATATTGCATTTGCATAGTGACATGTCTATTGAAACAAGGTTCCAAGTGCCAATGATGCAACAAAGTTTGACATATCAACCGACAATGCAATCACAATTATATCGAACCCAACAACAAAGCAATATTGGTCAAACTTATCATGATGATGTAAATGTCCAAATACAAAAACTAGAGGAGAAACTAGCTCAAGAAAATGAGATTTTGGAACAAAAAGTGAAAAACATTGAGAAGATTAGATCACAAATGTCCAAAGTGTTTCGAAAATTTCCAGGTCAAAATCCAAAGATTGAGCCAATTGATGTAAGATCCCTTCTTGAACGATCAGACATACCAGCTCTCCTCTCCCAAATAGAGATGATGAAACAATTACAAGAAAGGAGACAACATCAATTTCAACATTATGTGCCTCCACAACAAGAACAAGGTGTTTTCTATCAATCAGATTTTCAACCATCACAACCAATGGTCCAACATATTCAACAGACACAACCAATGGTCCAATTTCAACAATATGTCCAACCAACTATACAATGTCAACAAATAGTTCAACCAATGGTGGAGTATCAACAAGTTCAATCAACATATCAATGTCAACAACCGCCACCAAACATTCAAAAACAAAACTTGCAATATGCACCAAGCAAAGTTTCAAACATGTTGGAACAATTGAACCAAGTCCAATATCAAAACATGACATCAGACCAAGACCAAATTCTTGCCAAACAAGTTCAAATTCCAGATACAACCATGTCAAAACCTCGAAAGAAAGGTGGCTTTATTGCAATGCTCTTAAGGAAACTACCAAGTGAGTTTATTGAGGAAGATCAAAATAATACAATTATGTCTAGCAATGCCTCATCTCCCTGCAAACAAATTGACTCTCCAGTGGCATCTATCCCTACACCTTTAGAAGTTTCACAAGAACCTTCCATATTGTCCTCATCAAACAATACACCCAAGGATGCAATTATCCAAGAGCTATCCATAATTGATTGCCAAGATAATCCAATTCATGATGCACATCCTTGTCATGTTTCAGAAATACAAGATCCAATGCCATCATGCACTTTATTGCCATTACCTGTTTTAGAGGACCCTATTCGAAGCCCCTCTTCCTCATGTTCAAGCATTGATTCCTTGCCAAAATCCATCACAAATGTTCAAAGTGCATTTCCTTTATTCCAAACCATTGATTCCTTGTCAAAATCCCCCATGCATATCCAAAGTCCAACCCCATGTCAAGAGGATAACTTAGAGTGCGAAGAAATGAGTCCTAAAGAAAATCAAGATCAAAATCCTGAAACCTTATCATCCCATCCAATTGTTGACCAAGACCCCATGTTCCCAAACACTCATGACGATTCCCCTATTCTTGTCCATCCTATCCAAAGTCCTATTGACACTCCATTCCCTCAGCAAGATCAAGATATCCCAGTCCATCCAGTCCCAAACGATCCCCTTCCATTTCATGAACACAATGTCCTTTCAAATCCCATTGACATTCCACTTCTTGAGAAAGATCAAGATATCCTTTCCATCCTTTATGATGATCCCATTAAAAGTCAAGAGCAAAGAACCTTTAAAGAGGATTCCAATGATCTTCTTCCTTGTCAAGATCAAATTATTCCTTCAGATCCTCCACAAGATCCACTTGTTCCTCCATCTCCTTGTCTTAATGCTCCATATACACTCCAAGATTGTATTTCTTGTGATGATCCCATTATTCCTCCCATTCCATCTCTTGAAGAGCCTATCATTGAACCATGTCCACTACACAATCCTAGTCCCCCTCATGATCCTAATCCTCCTCATGATTCTAACATGTCAGTGCAAGATGTTCATGAACCCTCAACATGCACAATGGGTTCTTCCACTTTGGTACAATCCGGTCCACTTCAAGATCTCATTATTCCTCTCATATCATATCCACCTCATAATGGACTCGCGTCTTCTTCCCAAAGAAAAGAGTATCCTACAAGTCAAGATATTCATAAAGGCAAAGGAATAGACCTTCATGAGCAAGAACCTCTCCATATCAAAGAACATACTAATGGTCATGGCTACAGAGCTCACACTCAAGGCGTTGGTATCCCTTCAAAGTCAAAATCCAAATGTCCACCTTCCCCATCATCCCTTCCATCCATCTTAGGTCCCTATATCCCTCCATCTCCTATGCAACATCAACAAAGGCACACATCCTGGAGAACCTTCCATCCATCCCACATGCCTCCATATCATTCCCATCCACACCAACATTCATTCCCTCTTCCAAGCAATTTGGATGCCAAGTATAAGCATCATAAGTCTAGCCATCCACATGTATTCAAAGATCAACATGTCCAATCTAATCGACATGTCAAAACAAAGAACAATATGATCTATAAAGAAAAAGAAAAATACAAAAGGCCACAAAGGCCCACCGAGCAAAATAAAGCAAAGTCAAAATATATATGGGTTCCTAAATCCCTTGTGCAAGTAATGCACTCCAAGGAACCACAAAAGCATGAAAAATCAAAAACCATGTGGATTCCCAAGAAGCTCCTTGAAGCACAAAAAGAAACATCCAACTTGGCATCCAAAGTTGCTATTCCTCCATCCAAACCTCTCAAATCTATTCCTCCATCACCTTCTTCATCCATTTTGGGCCCTTATGTCCCAAAATCCATAGCCTTTCCTCCATCCAAATCTCACAATTTAAAATACATTTTTCCTCCATCAGTCCATCACCCCTCAAGGTGTGTGCCAATGTCGATCTTGCCTTCATTTCCATCCACTCAAGGCCAATTCTTCCAATACCCTATCCATTATCCAATGCATATTTTCCATCCTTCCATCCCTCTCGTCCAATCCTTTGCATAAATCCTCGCCTTAGTTTCATCTCATTTTCCATGTCCTTATCCTACCAACGTCTTTGAGCATACTTTTAAAGGTCATGGTCCATTTTTTTCAAGGCTACTATCCAAAAAAAAAAAAAAAAAAAAGACGCTTGAGTCCTTCTTCCATCCCCTATCATGTGCCCATCTTCTCTTGAAAAAGTCAAAAATACAAAAAAAGAGAAAAAAGTGAAAAAAAAAGAAAAAGAAAAAAATAAAGCAAAAATAATTCGTCCACTGGTGAAAACCTGGCAAACAGGCGCCTTGGGCAAGTACCATGGTGAAAACCTGGCAAACAGGCATCATGTGTAATCTATGAACTTCTTGCACACCACACTTGGGGGCAGGTTTCCTCCTTCATATCCTTTTGTCCTTCATTGTTCCATTATCCTATCGAACCCCTGTCATTACCCTTCATATCCTGTTGTCCCTCATGTCCATTTTCCCTTTCCATCTTTGATCTTGACAAGGCTGAGGATCATCATCATGCATCATGCTTGCAGCTTTCAGTCTATCATAGCTTTTGGTCATTTATCCATTTGCTTATTATAACCTTTCATCCATATTCCCTGGCTTATTGCAACTTTCTGCCACTATCTCGTATCCTATCCCGACCTTCAGTCCATGTCCCTTATCCATTCTTGGTCTTGCTTATCCTATCCATATCTTATCACTATCCATACACTCTTTTTCTGTCTCTTGATCTTGATCTGACATAAGGACGCAAAATTTAAACATGGTTTCAAAAACCTCTTGACATGTCCCTCATGCCATGTTCCTGCTTTACATTGTCATATCCAGTCTCTTGTCCCATCACGCAATAGCCCTTGGAAATTGCATCCATATTGTCTCCATGATAAAAGGCCTTTGTCTTCCCTTTATCCACCATCATTTCAAAAAGCCTATTTAGTCACCTGTCATATTCCTTGCCTTGCTAGACACTGGGGGCAAAATCATAATAAATCATAAAAATCAAATAATTTCCTGAAATAAAAATCATAAAAAATAAAAAAATGTCCTGAAATAATTCAAAAAAATCCTAAAAATCGAATAATGTCCTGAAAAAATCCCAAAAAAAAAATCAAATAAAGTCCTGAAAAAAAAAAATAAACACAAAAAAATTATAAAACTCCAAAATCCAAAAACACGCATTTTGCAATAAAGTATTCCTTTTGTGCATCGACAGATCACTGAGCATTCCTCCAATGACACTTGCAATCCATTTCACGCTGCACTTTAATGGAATCATGCTTTAACAGATGAGCTTTTTCAATAACAACCAAACATTCAAACTGATCGCACTTGTCATATCAATCAAACATTACCTCAAAATCATTTTTCCTTGTCTCTATTATCATGGGTCTTATACAGGGTGTGGTATACTCGAAACCAGACTATGTCCTGTCTTAGACGGGGTACCGCATTTCCTAAAACCAGACAGCATGATCGTCCTATCAACACTTTCAACTTTTGACAATGAAGATCAAGATGTTTGTTTGATTTGTTTGAATTTGCGCATCTTATCTTTTTCTTGATTTATCTTCGATCATGTTCCTATGTTGCTCGATGATGTCACTGAGTGATTTAGAGTGACCGGGATGGCTCATGGTCTTTTTCTTTTCTTGATTGTGATTGTCGTTTGTCTGTGATGTGTCTGTCTTTTGCAAAAAGGGTTGCATTTCAGCTCAGGCCTTCAATGCCATGATGCTACGCATCCATTTTGCTATATCAAATAAAGGTTCTCACCTACAAAGTGCATTACTGAAAGCAAGTTTTTCTTCATCTCTAACTGTCCTTTGTCTAATTTCTTCTTACTAACATTTCTTCTATCAGTCTTGGCAGTCCATTTGATCCTATCATTTTCTATCATTCTTATCGATCAATTGGCCTCTTTTCTGCGTGTTTTCGGCCAATTCCTCGAGGGGGCATGCATATGTCATTATTATTGTCTGGGGCATTTTCATTATTGTTCTTTGAAACAACGCTCAGAATCGCATTGTCTCAAAGAGGGGCAAAATGTAGACACCTAAAAATGGTCAACGCTTGCGGAGTCATACTTTAACATTTGCGCATTGCCTCATTTTAGGTTTTTGCATCGCATTAACATTTCTCCTATGTCACGCACTTGGTTTTTATCATTTGTGAGCATCGAGTCATTCTTCTATATTCTTCATTTGTCTCGCTTTCGAATTTGGTCTTGTCGATAACAATCTTCAATCATGATTTTGGTCGTTCTTTGTCCTTGTCAATCTTGTCATATTGCGATCGATTCGTCATCGATCCTTGTCCTTTTCAATCATGTCAATTTGGTCAATTTGTCATTGATTTTTGGCAACCAATCTCAATCAAATCATTTATCAGCATTGGTCATTTATCAATTCAAAATCATGATCGAATCGATATCAAATCAATCTTACATCAAGACCTAATTGTCGTCCTTGCATTTCTAATTCATCTTCCAAGGTTTTATGATTTATTTATTTAATCTTGTTTGGCATTTCTTCCTCTAGGTTAAATAATTTATTTATTTATCCTAAAGTCTTCTCATTGCAATTAAATGTTTAATTTAATTGGCTAATTATTCCTCTTTTGTGAATTAATTAATAAATGACACATTATTAATTAATTTACCTAATTTCCTAAAATTCCCTCTTTGTGAATTATTAATAAATGAGAAATTATTAATTAATTCACTAAATTCCTAATTTCATCATTTCTAATTCTTAATTTCCTAATTTTCTAAATTTCATCAATTTCTAATTTCCACCTATTTTCTAAATTCCTAATTGCAATTTCCACCTAATTAACTTGTCTCTAGTTCTCCCTATTTTTGTGCTTCATGTGTCATACTCTTGACATAGCAAGATGTCATAAGGTCCTAGTTCTCTAACCATTGCATTGGAAATATGTCATAATTCATGACATAGAAGGTGTCATAACCTTCCTTTTTCCACTCAATTGTGCCATTTTTGAACTCAATTGCCAAAATATCAATTTCATGCTAATTTGTCCATTTCTCCAATTTCTCTATAAATTGGATGATTTTCAATCAAACCTAATAATTAATGATCCTAATTCCTATCAAAACTACCGAACTTTCGCTTCTAGTACTCTTGAGTTTTTCATCAATCTTGCTTTCAATTGTGAGTGCACTTGTAGGTGAGATCCACAAACCCATTGAAGAGGAAAGAACAACAATGGAGCCGCATGGAAGGAGTATTCAATTCTACATCTGGTTTGCATAATTTTCATTTTGAATGCTTTGTTTTCATACCTCTATTGAGTGTGCTTAGAATTAGGTTCATTTGCAATGAGTGTTCTTTTGATTGAGTTATCATGTCTTGTGTTTTGATCTACTTATATTGTGATGATTCCTAATTTCTACGCTACATTATTAAATTTGAACGTTTTTGGATTTGATTGTGTAAACATTTTTCCATCTGTTTAAATCATATTCTACGATTCATTCTCTTCTCCAACTGAATATATGATGATAGATCATAGAGTGATCTGAAACATTGACAAAATAATGTTTACATGGGCAAATCTAGAAGCTTTCAAATTCAAGGCTCTTGTTTATTATTAAAGACTCTTTCTAAAGAAATTTTGTTCATATTAAATAAGTGAAAATTGCTTATTTTTTGTTGATTGTTATAAATTCAATTAATAACTTAAGCATAACTAAACTCATTGATCATTAGAATATCTAGAATTATGGAAAGTAAGTGTGATAAATGAAAATATTTAGTTTAATGGTTGAGGAAGGGGGATAATTTTGATATGTTATTGACTTTTGGATGCTTTGTTTGGGAATGATAAATCTTTATTATTCCAACTCACTTTATCCTAATGATGAATCATTTTTGGATCATTCTATGATTCATCCTCTTCTCTACCTTACTTTATGATCATACTCTATGTTTCATTCTCTTCTCAAGCTCACTTTATCTTAATAATGGATCATAGATTATGATTTGAAACATTGATAAAAATTGTTTAATTGAGTCAAATCAAGAAGTATTCGAATTCAAGGCTCTTGTTTATTATTAGATGACTCTCTCTAAGGAAATTGTGTTCATAGTAAATAAGTGAAGATTGTATATTTTTGGTGGGTTGTTATTGTTAGAAAAAGAGATCACTGAGAGGGGGGTGGGGGTGTGGGGGGGTGAATCAGTGATCTACCACAAACTTATTCTTTATCCACCGGTTAACAATGCATAACAGAAAAGAACATAAACATGCAACTAAGAATACACAAATCCATGACACCAGAATTTTTACATGGAAACCTAGAAAGGGAAAAACCATGGTGGGGTTGGAACCCACAGTATTCATATACCATGGCCAAGTTTACATAAATATTACATAGGTGGGGAATGCACTTGCATTTAGGCTCACTGCCTAGAGCTCACTGCTTAGATAAAGTTGCCCGAAAGGGTACAACCTTCAAGGAAGTCTCACTAACTTACAATTTATTTACAATGAAATGAACTCTTAGTTAGCATCTGACTATGTAAAAATGAGTTCCGCTTAAGTGTTGAATCTTTGATTGTGTCTGCTATGTTGAATACTTTGTTTCTGTCTCAGTTAGCTACTGGTTGGTTTGAAAGAAAAATGTGCATGTGAAACTACACTCAATCACACCAAAATGAATCACCACACTTCTAACATCCCGAAAATCAATTGCGAAATCGATCTTATCACAAAAGCAATCACCTTCAAATTGACTTCAATAAGTGTAATGTGTAGATCAAGTTGGTTTCAATCTCGAACAAAACATAGCATCGGGCCAAAAGATTATAATCACACGCTTCCTAAATGTCTTCCCAATCATCGAGATCACAAAAACAATCACCAAAAACATCCCAATCACCAAAGATCATTCTGGATCAAGGCATTAGTGAAATACCCCGTTTTACTGGTTAACTGCCTACCAGTTACCACCAGCTTCCGGATAAGATGAATCACGACTGCTAGATAGAATCACCAAGAAGAGTTGCCATCAATGACAACCCTAGACAAATATGCAACTACCGGATGTCACTTGAAATCACCAGATGAGTGTCAATTGCCAACAATCTCCCCCTTTGGCATTGATGGCAACACCTGTGAAAAATGGTTGTGTTGAAACCTGTGAAACTTGTACACTGAAGGAAAGAATGAAAGAATTCTAAGGAATAAAAGAATTCTAAGGCTCCCCCTTAGATCAACAATCCAAGAATCTGCAATACACTAGACTGTACACTCCATGCATAATTAGGTTGTACATTTTTCACCTCATCTCTCCCTCTTTGACAACAATGCCAAAGATGGGGTGTTGCCCAAAACTGATATACAAATGAATACTTTACAAATATTTGAATAGGCCAGCATAAGTAGTCTTCAAAAATCCCAAGTGGGTATTCCACCCATTCTTCAGGTTATCCAAAATTGTGATAAATGCATTAAATAGAGTAGCATAAATTTATAACTCTCTCAGATCTGATGGTATAAGCCGAGCCATTTCCTTCATACAATCCGCCTTATTTATCAGCATAGTGTCTATCTGGATGGCAATCAGGTTTTAGAGTTCACCCACTTTCCTCAAAACTTTCTCCTTATCATCTTGAAGGCTGAAGATTTGATCATTTAGGGCTATAATTTGTCCTTCAATGTTTCTGGTTAGTGATACATTGGGGTCAAAAGACTGAGAAATGCTAGCAAGCTTCCCCTAACAAACACCTATCTGATTATCAATATCAATAGTAAATTTGGGCAAAATGAGACAAGATTTGTACAATTTATCGGCTTTTGACAATGTGTCAGAAATAGTCTGCAACCTCTTATTCAATGTAACCCTGTAATCTTCAATCATTTTTAGGAAGGTTTTCTTTCTGTTCATTCCTTAAATCTGTCCAAAACTTTCTGAGTAGCCATCTTTTCCAAAGAATCAAAATTGGTATTTACACTGTTAATCAATTGTAATACTTTACTGGAGGAGTTGTTATTCAGATCAATCTATACATTGGAAGCCACCTTTTGCAAGACATCCATGGACATCAAAATTATCTTTTTATCTTCACTTTCTGATTTTACTAGATCTTGACTGGCGTGTGTCTGAAGAGTAGCAACGAGTATTATTCTTTTAGCCGGAGACATTTTATTGAAGGGTTTGTCAAAACTGATATTGAACTGCAGAAAAATCTCTGGGCTTTGGATTTTTACAGTGTCAATTACCACAAGTACCGGAGTCTCCATTCCCTTACCCTTATCTCTATTTGGTTCATCCTGTTTCTCTTCTTCCCTTTGCTTGGTCTCAACTGGTCAAGATTTAACCTCTTTAGATGCATCCTGTGCACCGGTGTCACCACTTGGTGCACCATCCTCTGCCTCTGCTGAGTTATCATTTTCTTTTGTAGGCTCAACCTCCACAGAATCCAAAATTTATTTTTCCCCAACATCTTGAGTATCCTCTTCCTTATTTACATCATCTCCTGGAGGATTTACAGACTAAGTAGCTTCATCTTGAGAGACAGTTTCTACAAGCCAGTTCTTAGTAAGAAACTTCTTCCATATTTCACTGGTTTCTCTCCTTATTTATCCAACTCGGCCAACCATCAGACTATTGACCCTGTGCTTGCTCCTTAATTCCTTTTTATTCACCAACAAAATTAATCTATCAATATCCTCTATAGTGATACTGGTGCACTGATTAACCAGTTCACTCTCCTTTATTTCTTTATCCATTTGGCTAGCAAATTTTCTCCTAGCATCAATTAAGCTGTACAAAATTACAGCTTCCTCAATCTGCCTTTGATCCTTATCATCCATATTTACATAATATAAAGAGATGTTCTTCAAATTTCCATCTTTGATAATTTTATCAATTAATTCCTGAGTAGATAATGGAGGAACAATATGATACTCTGTTTTAGAATTTTTCATCTTACTGGATTTTATAGCCTCATCCAGATCTGATTTTGTCTTCTTTCCTCTCTTGGGCTTGCCTGCTGGTAGAGGATTAGATCTTGCCTTCGTCTCCTTTGGCTCTTCCTTCTCAACACCAGATTGGGGTTTCTAGATCACCCTAGCAAATTCTCCTTTCTTAGGTGCCTTGTGAATGGCTGAATCAAATTCATCCTCTGATTGCACCAAAGAGACTACCTGTTGGCAATTTGGAGGAATTGATTTGTGTTGCATTGATGTTTGTCATTGATGTCAACACTAGCTTGTTTGGTTGTCTACTGGGTTCCGGTAGAGTGGATGGATTGTGATGTTGATCTGGGTATCATATCCGGTATTCTCTGATATGTTCTGCTTGGTGGAATTGGTTTGGTTCGGTCATTCATGTGCATGCCACATTCATTTGGTTCGGGATTTGGTGATCCGGAAGCTATAATATGTTCTAGTAAGCCTTTTGGTTACAGGTAAGGGTTTTACCGGCAGAGCTTTGTTGAAGGTATTTTGATGGATTCGATAAGTGGTGTTGGTGCGGCTTCTAGAAGGTTCTTGGGATGCTGATAGTTATCATGTTCGTGTTCTAGTTGATCGGTGGTGTTGCATTTGGCTTATGGCGACCTATTTTAGGTTCGGTGCTATTCTGTTAGGTTATGGACTGGTTTATGTAACGTGTTGATGGATGCTCCAGATACGTTACCGATTGGATTTATTGTTTGGTTAATGTTTTTTCAATCTTAGGCCGACTTGGGTTATCATTGGTTTGCGGGTTTATGTAATGGATTTATTGTATTATCTTTTAGGTGGTCGACCTAATTGTTTAGGTCCCAGATTTGTATAAATATGATGTAAGATCTCTTTGTAGATCACGGTCACAGATGGTTATGGGATTATCTATGTGCAAATAAAGTTGTAATCATATGTAGAGGAATTGGTCGATCATAGGTGATCAAATTGGGTTTGTGTAAAAGGTTTAAGACCTCCAACATTGAGCTTAATCGGAACTGTACTCAAGCATAGGAGATGCTAATCTTGCAGTTCACTCTTCTTTTTGGATTGTAGTCCGAAGATTTATTGTAGTCAGTGAGGCTCCTAGTCAGTGAGGCTCCTTTTGTGATGAGCAGTGCACTCTAGGCGGTTGGCCTTCCTGCATGTGCAGGCCCCTTATATGTAATATTTATTCAGCTGATTAGTGGATAGATATTGTGGGTTTCCAATCCCACCATGGTTTTTCCTCATTGAGGATCTCCACGTATAAATCTGTGGTGTTATGGTGTTCATCTTTGTGGTTGCATTATTAATTGTTTTTATTTGGTTTTATGCATACTAGTTGCTAAGTTATTGTGTTAATAAGGTTAAAATTAATCATTTCGGCAGAACACTGATTCACCCCCCCTTCTCAGTGTTCTTGGATTCCAACAATTGGTATCAGAGCTTGGTGCCTCAAAATAAGTCTAATAGCTTGAGGAAGATCGTGTATCTAGAATCTATGGAGATGAGTTTGAGGAAAGAGCTTCAAGTAGCACTTGAAGACTATGATGTTGAAATATTGAGGAACATGAAGCTGCAAGATGAGCTGAGATCTGCAAAGGAATTCATCTTTAATCTACAAGAGAGGTTGTCATCTACACAAGCCAAAAGGAAAGATATATGTGATCAATTACAAAATCAGGATGATGTGGAGAAGAATGCTTCAAAGGAACTATGTCAGAAGCTAAGTCAGGAAAATAGTGTCATGAAGAATGAAATGCAAGCCCTAACCATGAGGATGTTCGAGGAGATTGAATACCGGAAGAAGAATGAAGAAAATCTTGCCAAATCTCTGAAAGACAGATCTAAATAATGCATTAAGTTGGCACATGAGAATGATATATTGAGAACTCAATTAGTACAATCTCAAAACAATGAGCAAGAGTTGGAAAGAATGATGACAGTCCTAAGAGGTGATCTGGATGCTACAAATGAGTACAAAGATAAGTTCAAGGTCAGTTCTACAAAGCTTGATGAATTATTGAAGAATCAAAGGGACAACAGAGACACTAAAGGTCTTGGATTTGAGCATGGAGAAAGCTCCAGAACTACAAATTAGGTTGATACATCCGGTCAAAAGAACAATCGGGAGAATCCACCAATAAATCAGAATCAGAGGTCATCGGTAAGGCAACCCAATGCACATAAATTTAATGGTAGATGCTTTGTTTTTAATAAGTTTGGTCATATGGAAAGTCAATGCATAAATAGAGTCAATCAGAATAATAATTCATTTACTGATCAGTGTTTCAATTGCAAAAAGTATGGTCATAGGACAACAGATTGTAGAATGAATGTAAAATGTCATGCATGTGGAAAGTTTGGACATATGGCTAATCAATGTAGGTCAAGAAATAATCAAGGTTACAGTAAGGCAATTCAAAAGAACAATGTCACTTGTTATGCATGCAACAAAGTAGGACACATTGCTAAATTTTTCAGGAACCAGAACCTACCGATAGGAAATGACTAATCTAATGAGAAGGGAAAGCAAAAAATTGATGATATTTGGAAGGAGCATGAGAAGATGTGGGTTATGAAGTCTGAGGATCAATCGGTAGAATCAAATACCTCGAATGTTCATCCAGTAGATCAATGTATTCCTACACCGGCAATAGGAAACTCATTCGGTAACTAAGGCATTAGCCTTAGGGGGAGGCAAATTGATGACAAATCTCGCATTGCCCCTAGTAGTGGTCTGAAAGCTTGTTTCAGACTTTGGAGAAGTCAGTTTGAAGGTCAATTGGTGAAGATTTGCTGGATCTTGGATTTGGTTTGATTTACCATTAAGACACTTTAAGAGTTATAGTTTGGTCATACATCTTCAATTAAGTTTTTCAGAATGTTTGGTAGTGAATTGGAAAGTTTGATCCTAGATGTGATGAAGGGATATTTCTTGTTTATTCAAATGAAATCAAAGCATATAGATGTTATAACAAAAGATTGTAGAGAATTGTGGAGAGCGCTAATGTCAAGGTGGATGAGCAGTACAAAGGTCAAATAAGAACTTATGGAAGAGAACCAGAAGTGAAAATGATCATAACTGATTTGGTAATGCTTGCACCAGAACAAAATGTTGAACCAGTTACCTCGACAGTATCAAAAAATTCAACAGTAACTGAAGATCAGAGCAGAGAAACAAAAGTCAGAAGACTCCTAGGTATGTAAGAAGATCGGATCATTGGAGACAAGAGCAAAGGAGTGATGACAAGGATAAGGTTGGCAACTGAAGAGGTATGCTTAATTTGTCAAATTGAACTGACATAAATAGTTAGGATGAATGTTGGATGAAGGCTATGGAAGAGGAATTGAATCAGATAGAAAAGAACAACACATGGACTTTAGTTCCCCGACCTAAAAATAAGAATGTTATTGGAACTAAATGGGTTTTTAGGAATAAATTGAATGAAGATGGACAAGTTGTGAGGAGAAAGGCTAGATTGGTCTGCAAAGGATATTCTCAGAAGGAAGGAATTGATTATGATGAAACTTTTGCTCCAGTAGCAAGGATTGAAGTTATGAGATTATTTCTTGCTTATGCTGCCCATAAGAAATACAAGGTTTATCATATGGATGTTAAGTGTGCATTTCTAAATGGAGATCTTGAAGAGGAAGTCTACATTGAGCAGTTTGGTGGATTTTCTCTTTTAGATGACAATAACATGGTTTGCAGATTGAGGAAAGCTTTATATGGATTGAAGAAAGAACCTAGAGTTTGGTATGCTAGATTGGAAAAATATCTTTTGATGCTTGGTTTCACTAAAGGTAATGCTGACAGTAACTTTTATTATAAGATCACTAATGATGACATATTGATTGTTGAGGTCTTTGTTGATGATATCATTTTTGGAGGTGAAGAAAAGTTATGTATGGAATTATTTGATAATATAAAGAATGAATTTGAGAAATCTATGATGGGAGGTTTGTTATATTTTACTAAGACTAGACCAGATATAATGAATGCAGATTGTATTATATCAAGATATTAGAGTGATCCAAGAGAGAATCGTGAGAGTGCAGTGAAAAGGATTTTTAAGATAATTACAAGGAACAACTGAATATGGTGTGGTATCCTAAAGATGATGACTTTACACTATGTGCATATACAGATGCTGATTGGGCTAGAGATATAGATGATCAGAAAAGCACATCTGGTGGAGCTTTCTTTCTTGGAAAGAAACTTGTTTCATGGATCAACAAGAAATAATCATGTACTTCTTTATCTACTGTTGAAGTTGAGTATGTTGTTGTTGCTATTAGCTGTACACAAGTTCTATGGATGAAGCAAATCTTGAAAGACATAAGGGTAGATTGTAATGAACAAGTAGTCATTCACTATGATAACTTTGTTGCTATTGACATATCAAAGAATCTAGTATTTCATTCTAAGACAAAGCACATATCAATCAAATATAACTTTTTGAAGGAAAAGGTAGAAGCAAATGAAGTCAGACTGGTTTATGTGAACACTAAAGAGTATATTGCAGACATCTTGACTAAACCTTTGCCCAAGGAATCATTTGAGTACTTTAGAGATAGATTGGGGGTCTCTGCCCCTCCGGTTGAAACTTAAGTGATGTTGATTGGCATCAGTCCGGTATTCATTATCAAAACTATCATTCATTTCAGATTGATGAGTTGGTGCTACTACTCAGGGGGAGCAGTCGGCTATGTGGTTAAGAGGATCTATGGTTTTTCTTTGATATTTATGTCAGATTTCTAGAATTGATGTCAAAGGGGGAGAGATATATATGTGAAAAACATATCTTAACAGAGATATTAGTCAAAGGGGGAGGAACATAATTTCAGATTGGTTGTATCCCACTGGAGGAGTTTGGTTCAGGTCTATGGATGGTTAATTGGTACATAGATAATTGGTTCAGAGCTTTATTGACATATCATTTGCTGGATGTCTTCCATTGGGGGAGACTTGTTTGGCATTTCTTGGCTCTTGGATGTTTTTCACATCTAGTGTTGCCATCAATGCCAAAGGGGGAGATTGTTGGCAATTTGAAGGAATTGATTATGTGTTGCATTGATGTTTGTCATTGATGTCAACACTAGCTTGTTTGGTTGTCTACCGGGTTTTGGTAGAGTGGTTGGATTGTGATGTTGATCTGGAGATCATCTCTGGTATTCTCCGGTATGTTCCGCTTGGTGGAATTGGTTTAGTTCGGTCATTCATGTGCATGTCACATTTAGTTGGTTCAGGATTTGGTGATCCGAAAGATATCATATGTTCTAGTAATCCTTTTGGTTACCGGTAAGGGTTTTACCGACAGAGCTTTGTTGAAGATATTTTGATGGATTTGATAAGTGGTGTTGGTGCGACTTCTACAAGGTTCTTGGGATGCTGATGGTTATCATGTTTGTGTTCCAGTTTATCAGTGGTGTTGCATTTGGCTTATGGTGACTTTAGGTCCAGTTCTATTCTATTAGGTTATGGACCAGTTTATGTAACGTGTTGATGGATGCTCCCGATGTGTTACCGGTTGGATATATTATTTGGTTAACGTTGTTTTGGTCTTAGGACGACTTGTGTTATCATTGGTTTGCGGGTTTATGTAATGGGTTTATTATATTATCTTTTAGGTGGCTGACCTAATGTCATGAATCATTTTATTTAATAATGTGTAATTTAAAGATTTAATGTGATTTTGAAATTAAAATAGATTAGATTATTCATAATCTAATGTGAGGAAATATTGTATGCATTTTTACTCCTGCAATTGATATGGAATTCGACATTTAATATTCTTTTGGGTTTGTCAATATTGATAAACTTTCAAGTGCAAGTAATGCAGGATCAGGTGAAGGAGGTCGAAGGCGAGAACACGAATCAGGTAGAATTGTTTTTATCTAAATGACTTCGATGGAAAAAGGGAATCTCACACACCACATTTGCATATACATTTATCTTTGCATTTATGAATGAAATATTATGTTAAATTCGACCATATAGGATGAAAAATTTATTAATGATTGAATTATATAGCGATTCCATGATTTCATTTGCTTTGTGTGGAATTATCGATTATGTTTGGTTTTCGAAATTACATTTTAGTCGTACGAATTAGGAATAGATTATAAACTTGTATATTCAAAAGTGAATATAGTTCATGATTTATATTGAATATTTTAGTATGATTAATTAAGTCGTTAAATAAATTGAATTATATGACCTAGTTTATAAAATGATTAGTCGTTTTGTAGACAACTTGATTTTGTCAATTACACATATTCGTAAATATAGATTTTTAGGCGAAATTGTAAATTTAATTAAGACGAATATTGTTATAAGCTATAAAAATGACTATTCATAAAACGTATTTATCTAACATATACGTAAATTATATATATTATAACTTTAAACAAATAAGATTATTATTTATATTGCAAATTATAAATAGTCGCATTTTAAAAAGTGGTGGAATTAGTTTAAAAAGCAACTATGTCGCATGACCAAATGAAGACCGATTATACTCCAGTTGACAAATACATATCAACTAACTTGGAGTTAAAATAAGGACTAATATGAGTCGAGTGACATGGAATAAAACCAAGATGTTAGTTAACACGTAGAAGATATAGGTTTTAATGCAGAAATCTGAGGATTTTAACGTGGAACTTAGCATGCAAAGGACATAGACCATTGTTAATGTTAGAAGATGCAAAGACTAGTAGAATTAAATGCAGAATTATGAGTTTCAACATGGAAGTAATAGTAAGCAATCAGATCATAGCAGAAAAATAGGGAACGTGGCCATGCATGGAGCGTTGAAATAGCCAGCACATATTTGAAACTACAGTTTTACTTCTCCATATCCACACAGCAAAAGGAAGACTCTTAGTGGTGGCATAAATTAAGCAAGTTAGCCTCAACGTAAGTGACTGCCATATCAAATCTGTAGATAGACTCCCCATCTCACGGTGTTAGGAGAAAGACCTGTCAACCGTAGAAGCCAGTTGAATGCCAAACACGCATCAAAGAATAACATATCTCACAAACATGGAAGAATAAGAGGAGATGAAGGTAAAATATTTTTAAACAACTACTATCACCGAGCCCTTAATAAAGGAGTAAACGTAGGGAAAAAGTGAATAAATAGAGATGGAGGACGAGAGGAAAACACACATTCATTCAATCATTTTCACAAGCAGAGAAGGGTGATAAACTCTTGAAGGGAAGGATATAATAGAAGAGAGGAGAAGATATTTTGATATTATCGAAAGAGAGAAATAGAATAGAGATAGATTTGATAGGAATAGTTTGAAGAGAGACTTGCAAAGAAGGCGAGAAGCTATTTGACGAAAGAACGTCAAGGTCGTACAAACCGGACCAAGTTTACAAAAGGTCAGAATTCCTTTGTTTATGGTTGTTATTTGTTATGATTTGGTATAAGAATGCATAGAATTAGAAGCTTTAGATATTAGGTATGATTATCCAAATTTGTTTCATATGTCATTATCCTATTTGAAATGCATTGTAAATCATTTTAGAATAGAAGAAAAGAATATAGAGAAAAGATGTTAACTAATTGTTTTTGATTAATGAAAAAGCAGGTTTTGAAGGGGCCCTGAAACCCTTTACAAGCAAGATTAAAATAGAAAAGCCATGAGAAATAGAACAAAAGGAAAAAACCAGCAGAAAATCGAGAAAAACCCACAAAAGCCCCTAAAAGCCAGCAGGCCGTCTAGGAATCAGATTTTATCCAGGGCTTTAGCTAGGGTGCTGCTAATTTCTTGCAGCTCTTTGATGTTGTCTTTGAGGTTGGGAGGGTCCTTGGCTACAGCAGCCACAACTTTCTTGATACTGGCCCTGGCTCTCTTAGCAGTTCTACCCGCCGGGGTAGCATCACCACCACTTCCAGTCTGGATGGTCTCCTCCTCCAGGTCAAGGTCCACAACCGGTTTAGGAGTATGGTCAAAGGCCTTGGCAATGTCTTCCAGGTTTTTGGTGACAATAGAGAGGATACTTGGGATAATTCCCATCAGATTTTTCATCGCTTCTTTTCCCTCTTCCAGCGATTTTACCTTATTCTCCATTTCTTGCTTCCAGTTAATATGCTCTCTGTTTTCATCCTCCCTCTTTTTATCCAAATTTATCCCTTGCTTCTCCAGGTTTTTTAGGGTTTCGTAATTCCGTCTGTTGAAATTCATTCTAGCCTCCGAGAGCTTCTTGAGATTATCCAGGATAAGCCCCTCGCCAACACTATCCTTAGCCTTGCTATCCCCTTCCTCAGCCAAGTTCTTCTCAGAGCATTTTTTTGTTTCCTTCTCAGAATTAACTTCGGTTTCCTCATTATCCTTGGGAGCCATCTCCTCCATCAAATGGCTATTGTCCTTACCAGGGTGATCACTTGGAATAGGGCTATCTTGGCCAGGCTCAAAATCTCCACTTTTTTCCTCGTTGCCCAGTTCCTCTTCCTTCCATCTGTCTTCTCCGTTAGAGTCGTCTGTCTCCATACCACTGCTTTCCTTGACAATGTCCTCAGTTTCCAACCTGGGGGCGCTTTTCCTTTTCTTGTTGGATGACACCTTCTCCTTGATAGTATCTCCCTCTTCCATCCTCCTTTTACCAGGGGAGGCGAAAATCGGCTTATTTTCCTACAGAGCGAGGGTTTTGCAATGCTCATAGATGAGCAACAAGAGCTTGCAATGGAGAATCAGGCTGGAAGGGTTCATCATGTGCTTGTTCAGGGACCTGGAGAGGGATCGAAAAAGGTAGTAGGGAAAAGACACTTTTTTGTCATGTCTGAAATGGTTCAAGAGCATGAAGTGGTAAGTGTAGGCCTTGGAGAAGCGGCCTTCAACCGTAATATACTCCATGATGTTAACTAATTGTTAATAACGTATTTTGTCCAAAATAATTAGTTCTAATTCTATTTTAAGAATGTTTTTGTGTACTTTTTTTGGTTATATATGAGATTAAATTCATACATGTATAACACCTTCTTTTGCATGTACCTTATTTAGTCGAAAGATTGATTTTAAGATTATTGCTTATGAAAGTTTATCATTTTCCAAAATATGAAAGATTGTCTTCGATAGATATATTATACAAGTAATGATTAGTAAGGAAAATGATATCTCTATTTTTGTTTAAAAAGAAAGATTGTATTCTCAATTGAATTTGTGTTTGAGGGAACCAAGCTAGGGTTAAGATTGAGTTAGAAATTTACCTTTCGGGACAGGTGCCAAATGTGGATGTTTTTAGGGAGAACAGTTGCTTTTTCCAACTATTATTTTGTTGTGCATGGCATATACTCGACCGAGTTATTAGTTGAATTATCCGTAGAAAATGATGGAAATTCCTTATTTATGCTCTCTACCACATCCTAGTATGATAGTGAATGCTTGTTTCTTAGAATGAAGTAGAAAAATGAAAATGCATATATTATCTAGGCATGCACCAGATTCCCTCTTGCTTTCGAATTCTTTGGTTAAACCAATTCGTGCAGGGTTGGGTATTCTTGATTGACCAAGAATTCCGGGGAAGCGTAAGCTTCAAGGTTGGGCGGAAAAAGCACCTGATTCTTGTTCTCATCTGCATTCAAAGGACTGAAGGAAGCGACTCAGACTAAAGATCGATGGATGCATCTTCTTGTATATTTTTAAGGCAATTTGGAAGTCTAAGTAGGAAATAAGGACTTCTAAGTATGAAAATCATATTATTCATTTGCATTATAATGATATATCTATGAATTTTTTTATATCCATATTCGATGTTTTCTTATATCTTGTATAAAATATGCTTAGAGATTGAAATTTAAGTTTATTTATGAATAAAGAGTAGTTTAGGTTTAGATCCTAGATTGACGTCTTTACATTTTGGTATAGAATAGAAGAGAGGAGAAGATATTTTGATATTATCGAAAGAGAGAAATAGAATAGAGATAGATTTGATAGGAATAGTTTGAAGAGAGACTTGCGAAGAAGGCAAGAAGCTATTTGATGAAAGAATGTCAAGGTCGTACAAACTGGACCAAGTTTACAAAAGGTCAGAATTCCTTTGTTTATGGTTGTTATTTGTTATGATTTGGTATAAGAATGCATAGAATTATAAGCTTTAGATATTAGGTATGATTATCCAAATTTGTTTCATATTTCATTATCCTATTTGAAATGCATTGTAAATCATTTTAGAATAGAAGAAAAGAATATAGAGAAAAGATGTTAACTAATTGTTAATAACCTATTTTGTCCAAAATAATTAGTTCTAATTCTACTTTAAGAATGTGTTTGCGTACTTGTTTTGGTTATATATGAGATTAAATTCATACATGTATAACACCTTCTTTTGCATGTACCTTATTTAGTTGAAAGATTGATTTTAAGATTATTGCTTATGAAAGTTTATCGTTTTCCAAAATATGAAAGATTGTCTTCGATAGATATATTAGACAAGTAATGATTAGTAAGGAAAATGATATCTCTATTTTTGTTTAAAAAGAAAGATTGTATTCTCAATTGAATTTGTGTTTGAGAGAACCAAGCTAGGGTTAAGCTTGAGTTAGAAAATTACCTTTCGGGACGGGTGCCGAATGTGGATGTTTTTAGGGAGATTAGTTGCTTTTTCCAACTATTATTTTGTTGTGCATGGCATGTACTTGGCCAAGTTATTATTTGAATTATGCGTAGAAAATGATGGAAATTCCTTATTTATGCTCTCTACCACATCCTAGTATGATAGCGAATGCTTGTTTCTTAGAATGAAGTAGAAAAATGAAAATGCATATATTATCTAGGCATGCACCAGATTCCCTCTTGCTTTCGAATTCTTTGGTTAAACCAATTCGTGCAGGGTCGGGTATTCTTGATTGACCAAGAATTCTGGGGAAGCGTAAGCTTCAAGGTTGGGCGGAAAAAGCGCCTGATTCTTGTTCTCATCTACGTTCAAAGGACCGAAGGAAGCGACTCAGACTAAAGATCGACGAATGCGTCTTCTTGTATATATTTAAGGCAATTTGGAAGTCTAAGTAGGAAATAAGGACTTCTAAGTATGAAAATTGTATTATTCATTTGCATTATAATGATATATCTATGAATGTTTTTATATCCATATTCGATGTTTTCTTATATCTTTAATAAAATATGCTTAGAGATTGAAATTTAAGTTTATTTATGAATAAAGAGTAGTTTAGGTTTATATCCTAGATTGACGTCTTTACATTTTGGTATAGAATAGAAGAGAGGAGAAGATATCTTGATATTATCAAAAGAGAGAAATAGAATAGAGATAGATTTGATAGGAATAGTTTGAAGAGAGACTTGCAAAGAAGGCGAGAAGCTATTTCTTTGATAGGAATAGTTTGAAGAGAGACTTGCAAAGAAGGCGAGAAGCTATTTGACGAAAGAACATCAAGGTCGTACAAACTGGACCAAGTTTACAAAAGGTCATAATTCCTTTGTGTATGGTTGTTATTTGTTATGATTTGGTATAATAATGCATAGAATTAGAAGCTTTAGATATTAGGTATGATTATCCAAATTTGTTTCATATGTCATTATCCTATTTCAAATGCATTGTAAATCATTTTAGAATAGAAGAAAAGAATATAGAGAAAAGATGTTAACTAATTGTTAATAACGTATTTTGTCCAAAATAATTAGTTCTAATTCTATTTTAAGAATGTGTTTGCGTACTTTTTTTGGTTATATATGAGATTAAATTCATACATGTATAACACCTTCTTTTGCATGTACCTTATTTAGTCAAAAGATTGATTTTAAGATTATTGCTTATGAAAGTTTATCGTTTTCCAAAATATGAAAGATTGTCTTCGATAGATATATTAGACAAGTAATGATTAGTAAGGAAAATGATATCTCTATTTTTGTTTAAAAAGAAAGATTGTATTCTCAATTGAATTTGTGTTTGAGAGAACCAAGCTAGGGTTAAGCTTGAGTTAGAAAATTACCTTTCGGGACAGGTGCCGAATGTGGATGTTTTTAGGGAGAATAGTTGCTTTTTCCAACTATTATTTTTCTTTACATGGCATATACTCAGCCGAGTTATTATTTGAATTATCCGTAGAAAATGATGGAAATTCCTTATTTATGCTCTCTACCACATCCTAGTATGATAGCGAATGCTTGTTTCTTAGAATGAAGTAGAAAAATGAAAATGCATATATTATCTAGGCATGCACCAGATTCCCTCTTGCTTTCAAATTCTTTGGTTAAACCAATTTGTGCAGGGTTGGGTATTCTTGATTGACCAAGAATTCTAGGGAAGCGTAAGCTTCAAGGTTGGGCGGAAAAAGCGCCTGATTCTTGTTCTCGTCTGCGTTCAAAAGACTGAAGGAAGCGACTCAGACTAAAGATCGACAGATGCATCTTCTTGTATATTTTTAAGGCAATTTGGAAGTCTAAGTAGGAAATAAGGACTTCTAAGTATGAAAATCATATTATTCATTTGCATTATAATGATATATCTATGAATGTTTTTCTATCCATATTTGATGTTTTCTTATATCTTGTATAAAATATGCTTAGAGATTGAAATTTAAGTTTATTTATGAATAAAGAGTAGTTTAGGTTTAGATCCTAGATTGATGTCTTTACATTTTGGTATCAGAGCCTAGGGTTAATAACACTAGGACCTATATGAGTCACTACGTTAAGATAAATTTGGAGATTAATAGTTTTATGTTTAAACATTACAGAAATGGTGCATACCAAGAAGACAACCCGGAAATTCGTAGCTGGGTATGCCCATTACCCGGGGGTCAAGAAGGATCCTCCATCTCCTGTCAAGCCGGTTTTGGATGATGCCCCTTTTGAAGTGAAACCAGTCCCAGAAGGAAGTGTTGTAATACCTTCTGAGAAGAATATTCCTGTAAAAGAAAAAGAGCCTAAGTTAGAATACTCACCTATAAGGCCAATAGTGATCAGTTCTGAAGAATCCAAGGAGTATACTCCTCTAAGTGATGATGAATCTAACGGCTATACCCCTCTGAGTGAGACTAAATCGGAAGGATACACCCCTTTAAGTCCTAATGAGCCAAAAGAATCCACTCCCCTGACTCCTCTCGATGAGTGATGTAACGTGTTACGACACTTCTACAAAAATGTCTTTCCTTCTTTTAACAAATAAAGATGCATTCCCTTCTATTATCACATAAAGATGTATTCCCTTCTATTATCAAATAAAGTTGTTTCTTTTGTATTTTGAGTTAAAAATTGTGTATTTCTTAATGATATCTATATGTATTTTGAACCTAATTTATGTTATAAATTTGAATGAAGTAGATTGAAAATTATTTGATACTGCTATATTATAAATTTATATTGTTTTCCTATATTATTCAATAAGAGTATTAAATCTCTGTAGTTGTAATATAAGGCTAGATATTAGGGAGCATGATAGAAGTTGCGAAAAACACAACATTGCAAATATGTTTCTTTTTCGCTAAGAATTATCAACATCTCCTTGATGCAGAATTGTTAAAAATGACCTCAAGAACCACACGGGCAGGACCAAGTAATGGAAATAAAAGGTTAGATCAAATTCTTGACCTACTCAATCAATAGAGTGCAAGGATGAATGATCTCAAACAAGAGGTTCGAAGGGTCAGAGAAGTCTGACAGGAAGCCCCAAGGGTTGAGGAGCAACCCGACAACCAAGCCAGAATAGAAGAAGAACTGGCAAAAGATTTGAAAATGATAGCCCCACCAAAGTTTGATGGAAAAACAATTGGCGATGGTGCAGAGGCATGGGTAATTGAAATGGAGAAATATTTTGGTCTCCGCAACATGTCAAATGAAACCAAGGCAGTTTGGGTTGCTTATCAGTTGTCTGGTGAAGCTGCTACTTGGTGGGACAATGAAAAGTCAGAAAGGAAACTGCAACCAAGAGAGATCACTTGGGATTTGTTTTTACAATCCTTCAGGAAAAGGTGGCTTCCACAGTTATTCTTCGACAAGAAGATGACAAAATTTCAAAACCTTACTCAAGGTAATATGTCGGTAACACAGTACTGGGATAAATTTACTAATCTCCTTAAGTATGTTCCGCAATACCAGATGGATGAAATATTCTGCATTCGGAAGTTCATTTTGGGTTTAAGAACCCATATAGGAGTGGAAGTGGATATCCATAATCCATTAACTATGGTGGAGGTATTTGAAAAGGCGATTAAGCAAGAGAAGAAGTTGCAATAGTTGGGGAACCTCCGAAAGAATGAGAACAACTGACCGAATTTTGGGAATAGAAATTTCCAAAGGAATCACAATGGCAACAATCGAAAGATAAGAAATCTTAAGAGGGGACCCAACACCCAGGAAAAAGGAAGAGCGAATCAGGATGGAAACAAGGAAGCAAACAATAACACCAATGCTCGACAGAATATGGACAGAGGAAGGTCAGGTGGCCATCTTGGTCCTAGGGATGGGTGTTATAATTGTGGAGGGAGTCATTACGCCTCCAATTGTCCACAATGTACCCCAGCACAGAGAGGAGCATATCAGCAAGGAGCCCCTCAACATCAGATTCACGCTGCTGTCGACAATCGTCAAGCTAATTTCCAAGCCGCACCTATCCAGATTATGGGTAAGCTCTTTGGACAAATAGTTTCTATTTTAATAGATACAAGAGCTACTGAATGTTTTATTGATCCACAAGTAGTTTCTAGAATATTTGTTAAACCTGGTTATATTTCAAATTCATGGATGGTTCAGTATGGAAATGAGCAGAAAAGAGGGTAGATACTTGTCTATTTTGCAGTGAATTAGAACTTCCTAGTTTCCAAACCCAAGTTTAGCTTTATGTTGCACCACTAGGATCATATGATGTGATCTTAGGTATTAATTGGTTGACATAACATAAAGCCATAGTGAACTGTGAAGATAAGGTCATTAGTTGCATGGATGATTTTGGGAATTCCGTTGAAATTTTCAGGTCTCAAAATCCTCTTGAATTGAGATACATTTCGGCAATGCAACTCAAGAAGGCCCAAAGAAAAGGATTTTCCATCATTACCGTCATGGTTAATGATTTGAACAATGTAGAGAAAAGTCCTACAGATTATCCTGTCCTTGCAGAGTTTCTAGATGTCTTTCCAGAAGATCTTACCAAGTTACCACCTAAGAGAGAGTTCGATTTTTCTATAGAACTCTTACCTGGAACGAAGCCGCAATCTAAGGCTCCATATAGAATGACAACAATAGAACTGTATGAGCTTAAGGCTCAATTGCAGGAATTTCTTAGGCAAGGTTTTATTAGACCAAGTGTATCCCCGTGGGGTGCACCAGTGATCTTTGTAAAGAAGAAAGATGGTACTTTGACATTATGCATTGACTATAGGATGTTGAACAAAGTAACCATCAAAAAAAGATATCCACTACCAAGGATAGATGAATTATTTGATCAAATGAAAGGTGCATCTGTATTCTCCAAGATTGATCTTCGATCCAGATATCATCAGTTAAGGATTAAAGATGAAGACATTCCTAAGACTGCATTCCGAACAAGGTATGGGCACTATGAATTCACAGTTGTACCATTTCGTTTAACTAATGCCCCAACAGCATTCATGAACCTCATGAATAGTATTTTCAGCGAATACTTGGATGACTTTGTTTTAATCTTCATTGATGACATACTGATCTATTCTAAGAATGAAGAAGATCATAAGAAGCACCTAAGGATAGTTTTACAACGATTGAGAGATCATAAACTTTATGGGAAATTCTCTAAGTGTGCCTTCTTTCAGGAAAAGGTGCAATACTTAGGTCATGTCATATCCGCTGAAGGAATTTCAGTTGATCCTGCAAAGATAGAAGCAATAGTAGATTGGCCAACACCCCAGAATGTTTCAGAAGTTCAAAGTTTTTATGGGACTTGCTGGATATTATAGAAAATATGTGGAAGGGTTTTCCAGGATAGCGGCACCAATTACCTCACTTCAGAAAAAGGAAAAAAGGTTTGAATGGACTGAGAAGTGTGAAGAATCATTTCAACTCCTGAAGCAGAAATTGACAACGGCACCGGTATTAACAATACCAGATCCCAATGGACATTTTGTAGTAATTACAGATGCCTTGGGTGAAGGTGTGGGAGCAGTGTTGATGCAAGAAGGAAAGGTGGTTGCATATGAATCACGAAAGCTAAAGCAATATGAGATGAATTATGCTCCGCATGATTTAGAACTACTAGCTATTGTGCATGCATTACAAATGTGGAGGCATTACCTTTTAGGGAAGCCTTTTGAGCTTAAAATGGATCATTTAGGATTGAAGTATATTTTTACACAACCTAACCTAAATGCAAGACAGAGAAGGTGGCTTGAATTTCTAAGTGAGTATGACTTTGGTATTGAATATATCCAAGGGAAGGAAAATAGAGTAGCTGATGCTCTTAGCAGAAGAAGACACCTATCTGCTATGGTTACAACAAGGACAAATTTGAAGCAACAAGTGTTGCAGAATCTTTCCGAAGATGAACATTATTTAAGAGTTAAACAAGCCTTGGAAAGAGACTCTTCAGACCATCGCTATGATGGATATGAGATAGA
Source organism: Cryptomeria japonica (assembly GCF_030272615.1). Classification (NCBI taxonomy): domain Eukaryota; kingdom Viridiplantae; phylum Streptophyta; class Pinopsida; order Cupressales; family Cupressaceae; genus Cryptomeria; species Cryptomeria japonica. The sequence goes on from NC_081415.1 coordinate 344,571,125, forward strand.
ACCAGAGGGTATTTTGAGATACCAAGGAAGGATGTACATACCAGAAAGGAGAGAGTTGAGGAAGTTGATATTACTTGAGATGCACAATACACCTTATTCAGGACACCCTGGAATAACAAAGATGGTAGCTAATTTGAAAACATTGTATTTCTGGCCTAAACTCAGGAAAGAAGTGGTTGAGTATGTAGCACAATGCTTGGAATGTCAAAGAGTAAAAGCTGAACATGTTCATCGAGCAGGACTTCTATTCCAACATGTTATACCAGAATACAAGTGGCAGGTAATCAGTATGGATTTCATCCAAGGATTACTGATGAGTAAGAATAAGCATAACACTATCTTAGTAGTGGTGGACAAGTTAACTAAAGTTGCACATTTCATACCTTGTAATCTAAAAGATGGATCATTTGTTCTTGCCAAGAAATTTGTGCAAGAAATTTTTTGGTTACATGGAGTTCCAGAAACTATAATATCTGATAGGGATACCAGGATGACTTCCAGATTTTGGACAGCATTGAATGCAACATTGGGAACAAGGCTAAAATTTAGCTCATCATATCATCCTTAGACTGACGGCCAAACAGAAAGGGTTAATCCGGTAGTGGAGGATCTTTTGAGAATGTATTGCATGGATCAGCAATACAAATGGGAGGAGTACTTGCCCTTAGTTGAATTTGCTTATAACAACTCCTTTCATGCATCATTAGGGATGACACCTTTTGAAGCACTCTATGGGTGAAAATGTCGCACACCTATCAGCTGGAATAGACTAGAGGATAGGATCATTATTGGTCCAGATTTACTTAAGGAAATGGATGAGCAAATGGTGTTGATTAAGAGTAGATTGAAGGAAGCAGTTGACCGCCAGAAGAGTTATGCAGACCGAAATAGAACTTTTAGACAATTCGCTGCAGGAGATAAAGTCTTTTTGAGAGTCAAACCTCATAAGAGCTCTATCTCGTTTGGAAAATCTTCAAAATTGGCTCCAAGATATGTGGGACCCTTTGATGTACTGGAGGTTATCAATCTAGTTGCTTATAGATTAGCTTTACCCCCTGCTCTAGCTCGAATCCATAATGTGTTTCATGTGTCTTTACTAAAACCTTACAATACTGATGCATCTCATATTCTTGATTGGCAATCCTTACAGGTTCAGGATCCAGGGGTGGTGCTAGTGGAGCCCATCTGAATCCTAGATCAGCGTAGTGTGAAGCTACGTAGAAGAGATTTCACTCAGTATAAGGTTCAGTGGGACCAATATTCTGAGGATAGTGCTACATGGGAGGATGCTGAGATGACTGACCATCATTTTCCTCATTTGCTTTCTTAGGAAATAACTGCTATTTATTTTGGATATTTTGAAACAATTATTTAAATTTTATGATGTAAACTTGGATAGCCCATTATTATTTGAATTTGAGGTATGATTGACATTTTATGAGATATTATTGTTTTGTGATTATTGATGAGTGGCAAGACATCGAGATGATGTCTCTTCCAAGAGGGGAAGGATGTCATGAATCGTTTTATTTAATAATGTGTAATTTAAAGATTTAATGTGATTTTGAAATTAAAATAGATTAGACTATTCATAATCTAATGTGAGGAAATATTGTATGCATTTTTACTCCTGCAATTGATATGAAATTTGACATTTAATTTTCTTTTGGGTTTGTCAATACTGATAAACTTTCGAGTGCAAGTAATGCAGGATCAAGTGAAGGAGGTCGAAGGTGAGAACATGAATCAGGTAGAATTGTTTTTAACTAAATGACTTTGATGGAAAAAGGGAATCTCACACACCACATTTGCATATACATTTATCTTTGCATTTATGAATGAAATATTATGTTAAATTCAACCATATAGGATGAAAAATTTATTGATGATTGAATTATATAGTGATTCCATGATTTCATTTGCTTTGTGTGAAATTATCGATTATGTTTGGTTTTTGAAATTACATTTTAGTCGTACGAATTAGGAATAGATTATAAACTTGTATATTCAAAAGTGAATATAGTTCATGATTTATATTGAATATTTTAGTATGATTAATTAAGTCGTTAAATAAATTGAATTATATGACCTAGTTTATAAAATGATTAGTTGTTTTGTAGACAACTTGATTTTGTTGATTACACATATTCGTAAATATAGATTTTTAGGCGAAATTGTAAATTTAATTAAGATGAATATTGTTATAAGCTATAAAAATGACTATTCATAAAACATATTTATCTAACATATACGTAAATTATATATATTATAACTTTAAACAAATAAGATTATTATTTATATTGCAAATTATAAATAGTCGCATTTTAAAAAGTGGTTGAATTAGTTTAAAAAGCGACTATGTCGCATGACCAAATGAAGACCGATTATACTCCAGTCGACAAATACATATCAACTAACTTGGAGTTAAAATAAGGACTAATATGAGTCGAGTGACATGGAATAAAACCAAGATGTTAGTTAACACGTAGAAGATATAGGTTTTAATGTAGAAATCTAAGGATTTTAACGTGGAACTTAGCATGCAAAGGACATAGACCATTGTTAATGTTAGAAGATGCAAAGACTAGTAGAATTAAATGCAGAATTATGAGTTTCAACATGGAAGTAATAGTAAGCAATCAGATCATAGCAGAAAAATAGGGAACGTGGCCATGCATGGAGCGTTGAAATAGCCAGCACATGTTTGAAACTACAGTTTTACTTCTCCATCTCCACACAGCAAAAGGAAGACTCTTAGTGGTGGCATAAATTAAGCAAGTTAGCCTCAATGTAAGTGACTGCCATATCAAATCTGCAGATAGACTCCCCATCTCATTGTGTTAGGAGAAAGACCTGTCAATCGTAGAAGCCAGTTGAATGCCAAACATGCATCAAAGAATAACATATCTCACAGACATGGAAGAAAAAGAGGAGATGAAGGTAAAAGATTTTTAAACAACTACTATCACCGAGCCCTTAATAAAGGAGTAAACGTAGGGAAAAAGTGAATAAATAGAGATGGAGGACAAGAGGAAATCACACATTCATTCAATCATTTTCACAAGCAGAGAAGGGCGATAAAATCTTGAAGCGAAGGATAGAATAGAAGAGAGGAGAAGATATTTTGATATTATCAAAAGAGAGAAATAGAATAGAGATATATTTGATAGGAATAGTTTGAAGAGAGACTTGCGAAGAAGGTGAGAAGCTATTTGATGCAAGAATGTCAAGGTCGTACAAACCGGACCAAGTTTACAAAAGGTAAGAATTCCTTTGTTTATGGTTATTCTTTGTTATGATTTGTTATAAGAATGCATAGAATTAGAAGCTTTAGATATTAGGTATGATTATCCAAATTTGTTTCATATGTCATTATCCTATTTGAAATACATTGTAAATCATTTTAGAATAGAAGAAAAGAATATAGAGAGAAGATGTTAACTAATTGTTAATAATGTATTTGGTCCAAAATAATTAGTTCTAATTCTATTTTAAGAATGTGTTTGCGTACTTTTTTTGGTTATATATGAGATTAAATTCATACATGTATAACACCTTCTTTTGCATGTACCTTATTTAGTCGAAAGATTGATTTTAAGATTATTGCTTATGAAAGTTTATCATTTTCCAAAATATGAAAGATTGTCTTCAATAGATATATTAGACAAGTAATGATTAGTAAGGAAAATGATATCTCTATTTTTGTTTAAAAAGAAAGATTGTATTCTCAATTGAATTTGTGTTTGAGGGAACCAAGCTAGGGTTAAGCTTGAGTTAGAAAATTACCTTTCGGGACGGGTGCCGAATGTGGATGTTTTTAGGGAGAATAGTTGCTTTTTCCAACTATTATTTTGTTGTGCATGGCATATACTCGACCTAGTTATTATTTGAATTATCCATAGAAAATGATGGAAATTCCTTATTTATGCTCTCTACCACATCCTAGTATGATAGCGAATGCTTGTTTCTTAGAATGAAGTAGAAAAATGAAAATGTATATATTACCTAGGCATGCACCAGATTCCCTCTTGCTTTCAAATTCTTTGGTTAAACCAATTCGTGTAGGGTCAGGTATTCTTGATTGACCAAGAATTCCGGGGAAGCGTAAGCTTCAAGGTTGGGTGGAAAAAGCATCTGATTCTTGTTCTCGTCTGCGTTCAAAGGATTAAAGGAAGCGACTCAGACTAAAGATCGACAGATGCATCTTCTTGTATATTTTTAAGGCTATTTGGAAGTCTAAGTAGGAAATAAGGACTTCTAAGTATGAAAATTGTATTATTCAATTGCATTATAATGATATATCTATGAATGTTTTTATATCCATATTCGATGTTTTCTTATATCTTTTATAAAATATGCTTAGAGATTGAAATTTCAGTTTATTTATGAATATAGAGTAGTTTATGTTTAGATCCTAGGTTGACATCTTTACACCCAATTGTTTAGGTCCTAGGTTTGTATAAATATGATGTAAGATCTCTTTTGTATATCGTTGTCATGGGTTATGGGATTATCTGTGTGCGAATAAAGTTGTAATCATATGAAGAGGATTTGGTCAATCATAGGTGGTCTAATTGGGTTTGTGTAAGAGGTTTAAGACCTCTGGCATTGAGCTTAACCATAATTGTACTCAGGCATAGGGGATATTATTCTTGCAGTTCACTCTTCTTTCCTGATTGTAGTCCAAAAATTTCTTGTAGTCAGTGAGGCTCCTTTTGTGATTAGAAGTGTGATCTAGGCTATTGGTCTTCATGCATGTGCAGGCCCCTTGTATTTAATATTTATTCAGCTTATCAGTGGATAGATATTGTGGGTCTCCAATCCCACCGTGGTTTTTCCTCATTGAGATTTTCCACGTATAAATCTGTGGTGTTATGGTGTTCATCTTTGTGGTTGCATTGTTACTTATTATTATTTTCTTTTATGCATACTGGTTGCTAAGTTATTGTGTTAATAAGGTTAAAATTAATAATTCCAATAGAACACTGATTCACCCCCCCTCTCTTAGTGTTCTTGGATTCCAACACTGCCACATATTCTCTTTGAGTCTTTTGATTTTTCCTTAGAACACCTTTTCCCTTTACAGATACACCAGAGGGTTCAGCTTCAGCAAGAGGTGTCTTCACCGAAGTGGGAGAAGCTCCTGCCACCTTCACCTTAATAGGAGCAAGTGTAGTCTTTTATTTCTTTTCTTTTTCAACTGCACCCCTCGCTGCCCTAGCAGACCTAACTCTCTCTCGAGGATGACCTTCCTCAACAATAATATCTTCTACAATCTTTGCTACTTTCCTCTTCCTCACCGGTTCAGAGAATTGGGAGTGAAACTCCATTGATTTCTCCTTGCATGTTCCGATCCTCTCCTCCTTGGTTCCTTCCAGAGCATTCATCAAGTGATGTGCATAAGCATCCAAGGTAGCCTCATCAACCTCATACCCCATGGGCATTATCCATACTATTCAGGGTTGAACTGCTTCCATCAGACATTCATCCTTGTTTACCATAAGGCAGATTGTCCCCTCATATTTCTTAACAATTTCCTTGGGTATTCTCACTCTTTGTTTCATTTTATCCTGATTTTTTTTAAAGAAAGCCCATAATGCAACATTTTGATTGTCTTGGTTCCCAAGTCTATCAAGTCCTTTCTTTATTTGCTGCGCAACTGGTCTGTCATAATCCCATTGTACTATGTCGGTTCTGAGGATTTGGTTCATGAAATAGAGGCCCAGATAGATAATCAAAGATCCAAATTTAAAGACATGCTTCTTATCCTGTTTAATTTTCTTCAAATTTATCAACAATTCCTCCAATAACACACTGCATAGGTCATAATGACCATCTTCTTTGACCATTTTATAAGCTACATGGATAGCAGTTCTAGATACTGAATTCAATCTGTTAGACTGATACACCTTGTAACCAATAATCATTGCAACAAATTTAACATCATCCTCTTTTATTTTGTTGATCTTCATCAATCACCCATCAAACTCTACACTAGTTAGTTTATTCATGGTAGGGTTTGTTACCTTTCACAGCCCTAGCTTCTAACTAGTTTGATTCAAATAGGTGACTGCCCTAATCACATCAGCAATGATATTGTACGGTTGGTCTAGCCACATGAATTCATCGTGGATCCTACTCAACACATATCTTACCCATTCCTTCTCATCAAAAGTCAGAAAGTTTACAAATAGGGTGAAACCCTTTCTTTGCAGCTCCGCAAATTATGGCTTGGGATTGCTAATATCATCCATGATCCTATCAATTTACAAATACAGGATATCCTCAAAGCCGGTTTCTTCAATTTCGTAGTGAATGTAGGCTTGAACATCATCAACATGCAAAACATCATGTAGAATGAAAGAAAATGCTCCAACCAGGTTGTCTTCCATGGACTTGTAGGGGTGTTTACTAAATATAGGATGGGTATTGTCCTTAACTTCAACCACCAGTGGAGTAGCAATGGAAGATGTAGATGCCATTTAAAAATCTCAGAAAATCAGACTCATAAAAATGCCCTTCGAGAAATACCTTAACCAACTGACGGATGCCATATATTGCTTCACCATATTTCTTTTAGCTCTTTGATCACCTGGAAACTTTGATCGCCTTGTTTTTAATCTTGAAAACACTATTTGCAAGGTGAAGAATGATTCTCGTATTTTCCCTTTTAACTTTGCAAGCCCTAATTTCACTTTGAAATAAATGCACCTCAAATATTCAACCGGATGCCCTGTTCCACTACTGAATGCCGAAATCAGCCATCTGAATTCTAGATATCAACTGAAGCTCAATTTCTATCATCTATAATCCATCGACTACAGATCTCATCAAGGGGTACTGCAAGATTTGCCTTCCCCTTAGGCCAAAAGCCCTAGTTACCAGATGAGGATTCTACACCAAATTCAAGTACAGATCCATTATCTGCCTTAGATTCATCCTTCTTTACCCACATCTTCTTATGCTGATATCTGATCTCATCAACCTTTGCCTTTCCCTTTTCATTTGATTTGTTCTTGTCAACCGAAGCACTGTTTTGCTTCTACAAAATTTTGCATTATGACCTGTTTTGTTGCATGCTCTGCAAACAACATTATTCTTCATAGGTCTGAAGTTTATCTAGTTCTGTCTTGTCTTGTACTATTTAGAAATATGTCCAAACATTCCACAAGAATAACATCTTTTGTTCAGGAAGTTAATCATTACTGCTCTATACATATTTGACTTGTGTCCAAAATTATTGCATATGAAACACTAACCGGTAAAGGTAGGAGCAATAGTTCATCATATTGTTATTGTTCATTGTTCCATTATTCATCCTACTTCTGCATTGACTCACCATATGCCAAAATTTGTTGCATGTAAAACATCTACCATTAAATTTATGAGCATTAGGCTATCTTACCGGAGGATTTTTGCTCTTCTTCTTATTATGTTTTGCATTGGCTTGTCCAAATTTGGAGGATTCACCTTTCTCAAATCCTAGACCTCACATATCCTTTCCATGTATCTGAGTTTCCAGCATCTCATCAAGTCTTGTTGAACTAGCTTTGAATTTGTCTTTATATTCATTGGTAGTAGCAAGTTCATCCCTCAAGGTAGCAACCTGTCTTTCAATTTCTTGACCATTATTATTTGATTGTGTCAATTCAAGATTCAACTTATCATTTTCATAGGTAAGCCTGAAGCATTCATCAGCTCTGTCCTTCAATGATCATGCAAGATTCTCTTCATTCTTCTTTCGGTCCTCAATCTTCTTAGTTAGTCTCATCACAATGGATTGCATCTCATTCTTCAAAGCAACATTATCTCTCTCAAGTTTGTTAACCTCATAAGCTTTGTCCCGGTATTCCATGATCTGATCTTCTTTCTCCTTCATATTGTCCATTAATTTCTTCCTCTTTTCTCTACAGACACTTGCTTGATCCTTCATCTCACTAATGAATTCATCAACAATATTTATATTATTATTCAAGGTACATACCTCACTTCTAGTTGCATTAAGATCCTCAAGTGCCACATTGAGTTGTCTCTGAAAACCATAATCCATTGAATCAATCTCCCAAATCTTCCGCAAGCGGTCAAGCTTCCTTAGAGGAACTAGGCTCTGATACCAATTGTTAGAATCATAGATCACTAAGAGGGGGGGTGAATTAGTGATCTACCATAAACTTATTCTTTATCCACCAGTTAACAATGTATAACAGAAAAGAACATAAACATGCAACTAAGAATACACAAATCCACAACACCAAAATTTTTACGTGGAAACCTGGAAAGGGAAAAAGCACGGTGGGGCTAGAACCCACAATATTCATATACTATGGCAAGAGTACATAAATATTAAATAGGTGGAGAATGTACTTGAATTCAATCTTACTTCCTAGAGCTCACTACTCAAATAAATTTGCCTGGAAGGATAAAACCTTTAGGGAAGTCTCACTGACTTGCAATTTGTTTAAAATGAGAAAGTACAATGAAATTAACTCTTAATTAGCATCTGACTATGCAAAAATGAGTTTAGGTTAAGTGTTGAATCTCTGACTGTTTTTGCTCTGCTAAATACTCTATTTTTGTCTCAGTCAACTATTAGTTGGTTTGAAAGCAAAATGTGTATGTGAAATTGCACTCAATCGCACCAAAATGAATCACCACACTTCTAACATCCCAAAAATCAATTGTGAAATTGACCTTATATATCCGGTCTTATCACAAAAGCAATCACCTTCAAGTCAGCTTCAATAAGTGTAACATGTAGATCAAGTCGGCTTCAATCTCGAATAAAATATAGCACCAGACTAAAAGATTATAATCACATGCTTTCTAAAAGTCTTCCCAATCACCGAGATCACAAAAACAATCACCAAAAACACCACAGTCACCAGAGATCATTCCAGATCAAGGCATTACTGAAATACCCCGTTTTACTGGTTAACTGCCTATCGGTTACCACCAACTTTCAGATAAGATGAATCATGACTACCAGATCGAATCACCAAGAAGAATTGCCATCAATGACAACCCTAGACCAATATGCAACTACGAGATGTCACCTGAAATCATTAGATGAGTGTCAATTGCCAACAATTATGAATTGAATTAAGAACTTAGGCATAAATAAACTTAGTGATCATTAGAATTTCATTCTCTTGCATATATGACTTCATAGTCATACTCAATGATTCATTCTCTTCTTCAAATCAGTTTATCCTAATGATGGATCATAGAGTATGATTAGAAATATTGATGGAACAATATCTATGTAGTCAAATCTAGAAGATTTCAAATTCAAGGATCTTGTTTATTAATAAATGAATCTCGCTAAATTTTTTTTGTTCATAATAGAAAGGTGAAAATTACTCATTTTAGTAGATCATAATGAACTAAATTCAAAACTCATGAACTCATCAATCATTATACTATTGGAATGTATGGAAAGTAAGTGTAATAAATAAATATAGTTAGTTTTTTTATTTGAGAAAGAGAAATAATTTTGATACGTTATTAAATTTTGAATGCTTCATATTGGAACGATAATTCTATTTCAATACCTCACCTTGAATTTTGTGCAAGATGTATACCTCTTGCCAAGTTAAGTGTGCTCATTTGTGTATTTTCTATGGATGTGATTTCATTCAATGATTCAAGGAAAATTTATAGTTGACTATGTACATTTGCTTCCTAATTTGCCAAATTTAGCTCTTTTTGCTTTGCTATCTAGAATGATGATATTTAAGAGTATCATTGAAGATATCCTAGATCTTTAGGGTTCAAATTCTCCTACATCAAACTTGAAATAGGATTGGACAATCATACTAATGGTTAAAAATAAGCTTCAACAATGTAAATGCTTTAGAATGATTATATAAATTTAGGTTTATTTTAATGGACGAGTGAAGTGTTCCTAGAGTATACTTTAATGCAAATAATTGGGCACCTTTAAATAGAAGAGGAATAATAAATAATGGAAATATGTGTTGAGTTGGCTCGTGGTAGGAAGTGAATGGGCTAAAATTGGGTAAAATTTTAACTTTAATTTTGAGTGTTTAGATATAAGATGAATCCAAAATTGAGGATATGACCTAGGACATGGAAGTAGTAAAATCAACAAGGATATAAATGTATGAGGAAAAATGCATGAATAGGTATAAAAAATTCCCAATATAGGTGAATGTATCAATAAATGTGTATATGGAGAACACCAGGGTGTAAATGTGTATAAGTAGATAAGTAATGGTATGAGGGAAGTATTTGGCTTTACACAAAATCATTCCATTAAAAACTATTTCTATTTAAATGGGCACAAAACTAATGGAGAATTATTGGGGTATAAAGTTCACCATTACATTTTATCCCCACTTTGAGGTGCATGTTAATCTTCAAATGATCATGTATCTCAAAGTATGGAGTACTCACAAACATGCATATAAAGTAATTAGTGAGATATAAAAGGATATACCAAGTTCATATAAAATAATAGACCCTTGTGAATGACGTTATGTGAGTCACCCTTTCACATGCATTCTACATAGGAACTTGAAAAATAGAGGAAAAATATGTCATGAGTTGCTTTTGTGATGGAAGTGAAATTGATGCAATTGCAATAGATTTTTACTTCTAATGATTATATGCAACACACGAGGGAGAGAATGAACTAGGGTTAAAGAGATATCATCTAAAAGTTATTCCAAACATGCACAAATGAAGAGTAGCTAGGAACACTCGTGAAAACACATAGAATAGAGGAAAAGATATACACCCTCAATATGGCTACATGATTACAAAATTTTCAAGGTAAGGAAGTAGGTTACTAGTAATGATGATGATCTCAATACATGACAAAACCTGTCAATAAAGATAGGAAGGCTTGTAGTTCCTCTATTATAACTCTTTAAACATGGTTAGGTCATGCAAGTAAAAAGCATGTTAGGAATGTTGATACATGACATAACATGTAATTGAAAAAATTGGGAAGTCTTTGTTGTCCCTGAAATGTCAATGGTAACAAGGTATGCAATTGATGTAGGAGCATCCAAGTCCATAGGCGATCCAAGATCGACCAATAAATTTTTTAGATTCTTGTCAATTTTGTTTCAGTTTGTGTTATGTTTTAGATGTCTCTAATTATTTTTATAAGATAATTTTTTCAACTCAAATTTGGCAAAGTGAAGTAGTTCCAAGTCTTTGGAAAAAGTTAAGAACTTGGTTTTAACACTTTTTCAAGTTCACATCCTAGTAGATTCATTGAAAAAGGTATGAGATTCATTTTTTTTTATTGAAATGCCAAAAAAATTGTGAAAATGCAAGGGAGAAATAATTAAACTTGTGTTTTTGGCTGAAAGAATTTAGTTTGCGATCCTGTTGTTTCACCAAAAAACTTGGTTCATGAACTCTTTGGCTCATTGAAAGATAAAAGTAAGAAGAAGAAGAAATAATTTGAATATGTTTGATAAAAGAGGTTCATGGAAGAGTGAGTTCATTGAAAGTCATTTTTATTGAAATCAAAAGTTCACAAACTCACCATTTCATTGAAAGAGGTTTATGTAAGTTCAATTTCATCAAAAAGAGGAACATAAAAGATTGAAAAAAAATTAGACGGTGTTTGATGGTAAAATTTCCTTATGTCGAAAATATAAACATATTCAAAGGAGGATGATTTAGTTTTGAAGAATATGAATTAGTTGTGATAGTTCATTTTCTCCAACCGCCATATAAATAGTGATTCAAATGTCCTTTACAAGTATTTTGGATAAGAGAATTTGAAAGGGATATTGGGAGAGATACGTGGAGCGTTGGATGTTTTGGAGCATTCTTTGTGGATTAATTGATGCTCATTGGAGATAATTAGAAGTTTTGAAGAAGAATTTTGTGATTGAATGGATCAAATTTGACTGTATTATTTGTGGTTGATTCTGATGTTTTTTTGTACAAATAATGAATAAACATATCATTGTCTCTATAAATTGCTTTGTGTTATTTTAAAATTAGTTTGGTTTCTTATCCTAACCATCTAGTAAGATTCTTGGGGTTAGAATACATCATTTGGTATTAGAGTTGGTTGTTGTGTGATCATATAAAAAAGAGGCACATTCTGAAATTTTGTTGTGAGTGAAGAAGAGAGTGTAGATCTACAATGATAAACAATCCAAATTATACACGTCTTAGAGGATTTGATAGAAGAGGGGGACCATGGATTAAAACATGAAAATTATAGAAATTTTGAGGGGAATTGTGATAATATTGGACATATTGGAGGTAGCTTAGAGAAGAGTACATGTTGAAGATGTTAGTGAATATGAAGAAGAAATAAAGACCAAAGAAGATGAGGCAACTAAAGGTGAAGATGAAGCAAAAAGAATATTTTTTAGATAATGAAGAGGATAAAAATATGATGAATAAATACATAAAAGAATAAGATCTAAAGCACAATAACCATAGTACATTCTCTTCTTGCTTGAGCCAAAGTAGAGGTACCCTTCTGTTGGCATGATTGACATAATTGATGCAGATCAAGAATGGTGACTGAACCGGTTGATAAGTTGATACTTTGACATGTTTTTTATCAAAACTCTTAGGTTATTGGCATCTTTTGGGTTGCATTTTGATAGTAAAGGATTGTGAATTGACTATATGTAATCCATGTGCTAAACCTGAACTTATGAAATCATGTTTGAACTTTGTCGGTTAATTCCTGCAGCCATACCAATTTATTCCTGCAGCCAAGTGATTTGTCCCTATTGATATGCGGATTATTTAGGATAATGTCATATGTGAGTTAATGAATGTATTAATTGAGTAAGATACATATGCATGTCCTTGTATGTTGTTTTTGTTTTAGTGCAGATAATAAATGATGTTGCGGTGGATGATTTCCTTTTGCGCCTAAAGATTGAAGAATCACGTACATATAATTGGAGATCAAACTGAAGGAGATCCGAGCAAGCGCAATGTATGGCATAATCAGAGTAGTCATACTTCTCTATGGAAGTTTAACTCTAGTGCGTATTGAATTCACAAAATATCGCTATGGCGTGCAAAGAATGTGGTTCAGTTTAGATCCACGATTCCTGCAGCCAAGCTCTAGTTATCTCCTTCATCTAACAATCATCCACCTCTTCTTCTGGGCGTGATTTGAGTTGTCCATTGTAGTTTATCTTTTCTTTATAATAAGCTCTTCCTTTTTCTTAGAGGTTAGACAAGATAGAAATGAATTGAGCAAAGAGTTTTTGAAAGCATTCTAGAGTTTTCTTTTAGAACATGTAATCGATTTCAGAAAGAAATAAAGCAAATATATGTTGTTCTGATCTGTTAAGAGTATTTTGCTGGAAGTTTGATATCACTCATCCAAGGGGTCCCACTTGGTGAGTGATCCTGTGTTTATGTTTATTGAAGTTAGTTTTTACCTAGTTGTAGTAGAAGTTCATGACTGGATTGTTCCCGCAGCCACTGGAAATAGATCCACTGATTGTTCTTGTAGCCAAGACAGAACAGTGTGATTTTTGTTATTTACATTAGATCATTCCAGCATTGTTTTATAAAGATTTCATGTAGCCTTTTATGATTTCCATTCTTGCCTTTCCTTTCTGCGTAATGTTAGTTACTGCAGCAATGCAAAATAACCATTTAAGGAGCTTAGTGCATATATATTGCAGACCCATTTCAAGTTTTACGTTCCTGGATTGATAACTAAATGAACACTAGCCATGAAAATAGTAAACTCTACTAGATGAATGTCCAAACTTCAGATTGAGATTTCAATTAGAGTAATTATTATCATTATAGTTGGGGTAGACATTTTTGGCGCCGCTGTCGGGGATGGTGTCAAATTGAGAACCTTTTATGGTTATTTTAGTTTCCAGTTAATTGTTTGAAATTTCATGAATCTGCATGCATAGCAAAAGAAGAGATGCCAGAGGTAGATTTCTGCCCACTCATCCTAATCATGCAGAAGATAATTTCCTAGATATAAATCCTTTTGCTGAACTTTATCAAGCCCCATAGAATTTGAATCACCCTGAATCTGAATTTCCAGAAGATAGTCTTCAGTTCCTTTTTGGTCCACAAGAAGAAGAATTTCCTATAGTAACAACCCCCACAAGTCCAATGCAAGGGAACCCTCCTCCTGTTGGGAATAATCCACCACCACCACCAGGTCCAACGTTTGAGTTTCCCATCTCTGACCAGCATGATAATGCTAACCTCAAGAACATTCCAGCATCTTCACTTCCTAAATTCTATGGGTTAGCGACAAAGGATCCTGATACATTTCTATTTGAGTTTGATGTTCTCTATAGAAGTTTTGACTATACTACAGATGCCCATAGACTCAAAATTTTTCCTGCCACTTTAAAAGAGTCATCCTTGAGATGGTTTACGAGCATGGGTAGTAGCACAATCAACACATGGGACGAGATGAAATGTTTGTTTCTTGCAAAATAAAAAGACTATTATAGAGGTACTGATCGTCATGGGGATGATATCTTTAGAATGACACAAACTAAAGATGAGAGTCTTGAGGATTATCTAGAAAGGTTTTTGTTTAGTGTCAAGAAGTCCAAGCATAGTACTCTGAATGAAGATTCCCTCAAATTGGTATTTTTGAGGGGTATCAGTGATGAATGCACTGATTCATTAGATCTCATGGGAGGAGGTGACATTACACAGTCTACTTGGGCTGAAATAGGGCAAATTTGCAAAAAGTATTCTAGATCTACATCTAAGAAGAATAGGAGATTTAAGCCAGGGGCACCATTATCAGCGTCTCGAACTAGAGTTTCTAGATTGGAACTTAGTCATCTGTTAAAAGACTTCAAGGAGGACATAATAAACAATATGGCTACCCAGTTGGATACATTGGCAGCTAAGAAGAAGCATGAGGAAGCTGATGCATTCCTTGCAGAATTTTGTCCTCATTGTAAACAACAGAAGAAAGATTGCAGATGTAAGATGGTTGCAAATGTGGAAGTACCTGACTTCAAACCAGTTCAAGGTGAGGATGAGAAAGTCTTCTATGTTTCTCAAAGAAGACCAAATTTTCAAAGACAAGGTATGCCACCTGATCCACTTTCTTTTTCTGGTTATAGTGGTAATTCTTATGCACCAAACAACCAATGGCAACTACAGTATTCTCAAAATTTTGGTAACTATCCACATTGGTATGGGTCACAAGGCCAAGGGTAGTAATTTGTTAATCAAGTTCCACAGTGGCAGCAGCCACAGGGGAATTGGTATCCATCTTAGGGTCAAGGGAACCAGTTTCAAGGGAATTGGCAACCTACTTCTCAATGGAGGGGGAAACAATCATGGCTAGCCCAATCTTCTGGATATCAGCCTCCTATTCAGCAGCCACAACCTCTTGCTTTAATGCCTCCTCCTGTAGCTAAAACTGCACTGCCTAAGCCAACGCAGTTGCCTACTCAATCGGTGCCTAATCCAAATATCAAATCTTAGCAACAACAACAAGCTTTTTCAGCTGATGCTAATCAATACCCAACTTATTCCTTATCACTAGATGATATTCACCTCCGATCTGGGACAACTCTACCTAGTCCCTCTCATCTAGTTATTTCTGAGGTACAGGAAGAGCAACCAATCTTTGACCCGAAAGATACAATACCTCAGAATCAAATATTACCACCATTTCCCCATAGACTGCAAGACAAAGAAGTTACCACTGAACAACAACAAAGCTTTGATATTCTTGATCAACTGAAGCACATTTGTGTTAAAATTTCATTGTTGCAAGCAATAAAGGATGTCCCTATATATGGTAAGGCATTAAGAGAGGCATGCCTAAAGAAACCTGGTAGGAAGAAAAAGGATCCACAAATAGTGCATGTTATGGGTCAATTGGCTGATCTCATGTTAGGAAAAATTGCAATTCCAAAGTATTCTAATCCAGGTAGTCCTGTTGTGAGTATAGTCATTAATGGAAGTCAAATAAGGAATGTTTTGATTGATTTAGGAGCAGCCATTAATGTAATGACAAGGGAAGTAATGAAACATCTAGAGATCAATAGTTTAAGGACTACACCCATAGTTCTACAACTTGTTGATGGCTCTACAGTGAGACCTGATGGTATCATAGAGGATGTCCTAGTTATTCTAGATTCCTGGGAATATCCTGCAGACTTTATGATTCTATCTCCAAAAGCAACATTGGGAGGATATCTGGTTATTTTGGGTAGACCCTAGCTTGCCACAGCTGATGCATATATAGGGTGTAGATCAGGAGACATGACTATTTCAGATGGGAGTTCTACAAAAACATTAGCCTTGTATTCTCCAGCACAACCACAGCTTGAGCAGCAACAAGCTGTTTGGCCTATCTTGGGAGAGGAATCTGATGAAATTGACTCTATTAATCACCTTATGATGATTAATCGAGGACCACTCAAGCAGTTATATGATGAGGAATCAATTCTTTATAAAATACTGATAAATGAATTTATAGAAGATCAAAAATTGCAAGAATTGGTTTCGAATATTGTAGGTCTGGACTTTCCTGCAGCCACTGATATTTTGCATACTCTGTTGCCGCAGGAATTATCTTTTTCTCATTTTTCTGATATAAACCAGATTGATCTTACTATTAAGATAGAGGTGGAATGAATAAATATTTGAATATCAATAGAGATCTATTAGATACTCAAAAGGAGGGCCTTGTAGACTTGCTGAAACTCCATAAAAATGCTTTTGCATGGGATTACAAGGATATGAGTGGGATTGATCCAATAGTTTGTACTCACCCTATTTACATAAAGGATGATTGTTGCCCACTTAGACAACCTCAAAGAAGAGTCAATCCTACCTTGAAGGAGATAGTTAAAGAAGAATTACAAAAATTATTAAAAGATGGGTTTATCTATCCTATCTCTGACAGTCAATGGGTATCACCTCTGGTGATAGTGCCTAAAAAAGGAGGCAAATGGAGAGTATGTGTTGATTATAGAGCTATGAATTTGGCAACAAGAAAAGAGCATTTCCCATTGCCATTTGTGGATCAGGTATTAGATTCTCTTGCTGGTAAGAGATATTTTTCATTCCTTGATGGATTTAGTGGTTACAATCAGATACAGATAGCCCCAGAGGATCAAGAGAAGACAACATTTACTTGCCCATGGGGCACATATGCATATTCTGTTCTTCCTTTTGGGTTGTGTAATGCTCTAGCCACTTTTCAAAGAGAAATGATTAGTATTTTTTCTGATATTTCTCAAGATATTATGGAAATTTACATGGATGACTTCACAATTTATGGTTTTGAATTTGATCAAGCATTGGGTAATTTGAAGAAAGTGTTGCAGTGATGTGAAGACTACAATTTGTCTTTGAACAGTGAGAAGTGTTTTATTATGATGGAAGAAGGAATAGTCCTTGGCCATCATATATCTGTACAAGGCATAAAGGTGGATCTAGCAAAGATTGAGGTCATTCAGCATATTAATGACCCTGTAAAGCAAAAAGATGTGAGAAGTTTTCTTGGTCATGCTGGATACTACAGAAGGTTTATCAAAGATTTTTTGCAAAATTGCAAGTCCCTTATATTCACTACTTACTAAAGATGCAGAATTTAAATGGACCTCAACATGCAATGAATCTTTTTTAAAGCTTAAGCATGCTTTGACTCAAGCACCAGTCCTTAAAGGGCCAAATTGGTCTCTACCATTCCAAATCCATACAGATGCATCTGATTATGCAATAGGAGCAATGCTGGGACAAAAAGTTGACAAGTTGGAAAATGCAATATATTACATCAACAAGAATTTGCAGGGACCTAAATTGAATTATACAGTTACCGAAAAGGAAATGCTAGCTATCATATATGCCCTTAACAAATTTAGACACTATATTATAGGGTATCCCATATTTGTGCATACAGATCATACTGCAATTAGATATCTCATGAATAAGCTATCATTCACCGGTAGATTAGCTCGCTAGTTATTGTTGATGCAGGAATTTGATATCATAGTTGTTGATAAGCCAGGGAAGTCTAATGTGGTTGCAAATTATCTTTCACGTCTTCAATTGCAGGAAGATTCTATAATGATAGATGAAACTTTTCCAGATGAGCATTTGTTTCTCATACAGGCTCACACTCCTTGGTATGCTGATATTGCCAACAATTTAGCTATAGCTAAGATGCCAATTTCTTTTTCTCCTAAGGAAAGAAGGTTGCTAGTTGAGAAAAGTTTTAACTTTTCATAGATTGCTGATTGCCTATTTTATACTAGACCTAACCAAGTCATGCGAAGATGTGTCAGAGAAGATGAAACATATGACATCCTGCATGCATGTCATGATGAGCCATGTGGAGGTCATTTTGCTGCCAAAAGGACAACACTGAAAATACTCAATACTGGATACTATTGGCCCACATTACACAAGGATGCAGCTCAGTACACAAGGAAATGTGATAGATGTCAGCGAATGGGCAAACCTACAGAATCTGATGAGATGCCACTATATCCTCAAAAATCTGTTACACCATTTGACAAGTGGGGATTAGATTTTGTTGGCTCCATTGATCCACCTTCTAATGGCAAAACTTATATCTTGGTATGTACAAACTATGTAACAAAATGGGTAGAAGCTAGAGCTATGCAACATGCAAGAGATAATAAGATGGCTGAGTTTCTCTATGAAGAGATATTTACAAATATGGAGTACCAAGGGAAATTGTCTCAGATCAGGGACCTCAATTTACATCAACCTTGATAAAAGCTTTGGTCAATGAATACAATATAAGACACAGGAAATCTATTCCATATAATCCATAGTCTAATGGATAAGTAGAAGTTACAAATAGAGAGCTTGAGGCTATTCTTACAAAAACAGTGTCTGTTCATAAGAAAGATTGGTCTCATCGGCTTTTAGAAGCAATTTGGGCATATAGAACAACTTGGAAAACACCAATTGGTTTCACACCTTTGGAGATGGTTTTTGGCAAAACAACAATGATGCCTATTGAATTTGAACATAAAACCTTGAGAACAACTTTACAATTAAATATGACATTGTCTGAAGCACAGAAAGAACACATTCAACAGTTAAATGCTCTTGATGAATGGAGAAAGATAGCTGTTCAATAGACAGAATTGATTCAAAACCAAAGAACAAGATGGCATGATAAATATATTAGAGAAAAGAAATTCAAAGTTGGTGACTGGGCACTCCTGTATGATTGCAGATATAAAGATGCTATGGGAAAACTTCAAACAAGGTGGTTAGGTCCTTATGAGATAGAAGAAGTTTTTCAGAATGGAGCAGTCTGTTTGTCTACAATAGATCCTATTTGATTTAAACTCTTAGTGAATGGACACCGCCTATGACTATATCACAAGCCAGCTACTAGAGAGGAGTTCCTGCAACAGTTTACTCCACAAAGAGAAATAAAAGTTCCTATAGCAACTGACAGGGTTCCTGCAGCAACTGCCAATAACTCGGTATCAATTCATGAGCTTCCTGTTGCACTTGAGCAGATTGATAAAGGAGATGTTCCTGCAGCCTCTGCAGTGAACCTATTTTACCGTATCATAATAAACTATTTCCATTTTATATGGGAATATTATTCTCCGTACATAAAATTCCATCCACTACATTCCATCCCACGTTCTTACCTGTCACTTCATTTCATTTCACCTTCATTTTTGTGCAATTGCAGGTACGTATATATTGTGTTTTATTTTAATTATGCATTTATTAGTTCATTATGATTATATCCTATTTAAATCTGCTCCACTACCCGAAATCTTGTCAGCTTGTGTGGACATGTGCTAGGTTAAGTTGGGGGGGGGGGTACTTTATGGTTTGTTTTCCAATATGATTAATTATCAATCCTTTTTGGTACCCCAAATTGATATGCTTCCCACCATTGCCGATTATGTTATTATTTCACGCAAGTGAATAATAAAGTCTGCCACCAGAATTAAGATATGTAAAGAGATTTCATTTTTAGCAATACTGTCAAATATTCTGGTTCAACTGTAGAGAGAAAAATATCAGAGTAAAAGATGGGCGGTGATCTAATTTGCCATGAGCCAATGGTCCATGAAGGGTTGTTGCAGGATGGTCTTTGTGAGCAGTATTTCTGAAACCACGACTAGTTGGATTACTTCTTGAAAATTAGGGATTACAACGAAGAAATTGCTGTAGAATTCATGCATTCCTTTCATGAAGGGGAAGCTACGGTTAAAGGTTTGAGGGTAATTGCTACAGAACAATGAAGAGAAGAAGTAACAGGGTTTCTGCAGGAAGGAGAACTCTTTCCAGAATCAAAAGATGCAAGGAGTGCCAGGGAAGAGCTCACAACTCCCACTGATGGACCCTTAATGGTGGATAGACAGGGAACTAGAAGGGTTTCTCTACTAGCACATTGGCCTCAAGTAGCTTTGTATATCATGGAGTATATTACATGTGAAGGGCGGTATTCAAACCTACATTCACCTCATTTTAAGTTACTTGGCCATCTGCGGCATGGCCGACAAGTTAATGTACCTAATTTTTTATATCATCTCATCTCTACAAGTGCTAAGGAGACGCAAAAAAATGGAAATCATTCCGTTAGCCATCATGGACTAGTTAAGCTACTTGTACAATGGTCCTTGAGAGATTTTTCACAAATGGAATGGGGTGTATTTGAGGATATACAACAATTTTGGATTGAGGATGCCCCTGTTGCAAATAACCCACCAGTTGAAGAAGAGAATGTTGCAGAAGATCCTTCTGATGAAGATGAGGGTTCGCTTATTGCTGAAGGAGCCATAGTTATGATAGAAGAAAATATTGAAGTGGAGTCAATTGAAGAACAACCCTCTACTTCTCTTCAAAGAGATTCACCCGTTTTGCAAAGGAAAGGAAAGGATTTAGAAAAGGATGAATCAGATGAAGAACTTGTTATCCGACCGTAGGTAACTCAGATTCCTTCTACAGCCAAGAGGCGTAGGACAAAAACAAAAACTCCTACAGCCATTTCAAAAGTGTATGTAAGGAGAACAAGAAGGAGGACACAAAAGACTCAACCTGTGAGTAATCCAACAGAGGTTATTGTAGTAGAAACTTTGGAAGAAGAAAATGCTGTGGAGGAAGAAATTTAAGAAAACCCTATAGAAGAAGAAATTCAAGAAGAGGTTGTTACGGATAAACTAGAAAATCTTGCTTCTGTGGCATTGCAATGTGAATAAATTGTTGAGGATGTTCTAGAGAAACCTAAAGAAAATATGGGAGATTTGCCAGCCTAGAATGAGGAGTTTATTGAAGAAATCCCATGGTCTAAGGTAGGACCTATTAGACCTCCTCCATCCCTAAGTAGTTTATCTAATGCTTTAACATTTTATAGGCAATGGGAAATAGAGAATGATAGGTTGCAGGGGATAATTAATAAGCATCAAAAAGAGATTGAAAAGAGAGATAATAGAATTGAGGAATTAGATGCTAAGGTAGAAGTGATTTATGGTATGGTTCCTGAGTTGATGCAGTGTAGGGCACCCCCAAGAGTGTATGCAGTACATTTGAAAGAGTGGTATCTGAACCTCAGACTAAACCGCATTGTTAGGGACCTTAATCCATCCTTGGAAACACCTGAGGAATTCTATTATGCTTATCAAACATCTCCACTTGCTATGAAGAATTTGTTATGTGAATTATACTTACATAACTATGCTATACCCCAAGACAGGGAATGGAATCCTTTATTGTATATTGGGGATATCCATATCAGAGCTTTAATGTCATGGATCTAAAATGAGATTATCATAGGGCCATAAGCCAGGGAGTATGAAAAATTAGAGCTTGACTGTCCATTACCACTGAGAAGGGAATCTGAAGCACCAAGGGTTCTTTATTATGATTGGCAAAAGTTACTGATAAGAGATGATGTTAGTAAGATATTACTTCCAATGAGAGAGTAAGTCTATCAAGCGTATGAGCATTTGGTTCAAACTGACAAGACAACCGCAATATAAGGGTTAACTCAATGCTGGAATAATCTACCAGAATATTTAAAACAAGGAGAACCTTACTCACTTCAGAATTTTCATGCAGCCATACAAAGAGCCCCCAGATACATACAGTTAGGTAGGGAGAAAGCCAACAACTGGCTTCAATTGATCTTTCAACCTTCGATCCTTATGTGGCCACTTTTGGCATGCCAACCAACAGAACATAATTATGATGCAGTTGTAGAGGAAACAACTAGATGGTCTAGGTTGGAAAAAATGAAAGGATTTTATTGGAATTTGGCTTCCAAGGGAACAGGACAAGACACTGTTGGTGATTTAAGAGTTTCAGCGAAAATCAAAAATTTTCCTTTTGCTGCAGGAGCAACAAACCCTTAAAGTTGGGGGGCATGATAAGTTGATACTTTGACATGTTTTTTTTATCAAAACTCTTAGGTTATTGGCATCTTTTGGGTTGCATTTTGATAGTAAAGGATTGTGAATTGACTATATGTAATCCATGTGTTAAACCTGAACTTATGAAATCATGTTTGAACTTTGTCGGTTAATTTCTGCAACCATACCAATTTATTCCTGCAGCCAAGTGATTTGCCTTATTGATATGCGGATTATTAAGGATAATGTCATATGTGAGTTAATGAATGTATTAATTGAGTAAGATACATATGCATGTCCTTGCATGTTGTTTTTGTTTTAGTGCAGATAATAAATGATGCTGCAGTGGATGATTTCCTTTCATGCCCAAAGACTGAAGAATCACGTATAGATAACTAGAGATCAAACTGAAGGGGATCTGAGCAAGCGCAACGTATGGCATAATTGGAGCAGTCATACTTTACTATGGAAGTTTAACTCTAGTTCATATTGAATTCACAAAATATCGCTATGGCGTGCAAAGACTGTGGTTCAGTTTAGATCCATGGTTCCTGCAGCCAAGCTCTAGTTATCTCCTTCATCTGACAATCATCCACCTCTTCTTCTGGGCGTGATTGATCCTATGTTTATGTTTATTGAAGTTATCCAAGGGGGCCCACTTGGTGAGTGATCCTATGTTTATGTTTATTGAAGTTAGTTTTTACCTAGTTGCAGTAGAAGTTCATGACTGGATTGTTCCTACAGCCACTAGAAATAGATCCACTGACTGTTCCTACAGCCAAGATAGAACGGTGTGATTTTTGTTATTTACATTAGATCATTCCAGCATCATTTTATAAAGCTTTCATGTAGCCTTTTATGATTTCCATTCTTGCCTTTCCTTTCTGCGTAATGTTAGTTACTGCAACAATGCAGAATAACCATTTAAGGAGCTTAGTGCATATATATTGTAGACCCATTTCATGTTTTATGTTCCTGGATTGATAACTAAATGAACACCAGCCATGAAAATAGTAAACACTACCAGATGAATGTCCAAACTTCGGATTGAGATTTCAATTAGAGTAATTATTATCATTATAGTTGGGGTAGACACTGGTAAAGGACTGTTTGTGATGACATTGTGATGAAGAGATTGAGATTGCATGATTGGATGACTTTGATCAGTTATTTGTGTTGTCATTGATGGAAACTGATGTTTACTATGTTGTATTTTGTCATCCAAGTCTTTTTGGTCTACCGTAAATGCCTTACCAGTATTATAGACAGTGATCTAGGAATTAGGACCTTAACTAGTAAATGAGGAATTTTTTGATTTGATCTGGCGATTGGTGATGATTGAAGTGTTGCAGTTTGGAATGTGAGCTTGTATCATTGTAATATGTATTTGACCAAAACCGCATTCATGTTTTGGTTATCAAAAATCATGTTTATGATTTCTATTGTATTTTTGTTATGGTTTAAGGACCGGTAAATAATTCTCTTAACCGGTAATGATTTTTGGTTTGACAGTGATCTACATCAAGTTATAATGTTGGTGATGACATGGCACAAACCATGTGAAGTGTTTGAAAGATGTTTTGGTGCATTTGGAGAGTGAGTTTCTTGGGAATATGCAAAGTTCTTAGCAGAGTATTCTAAGGGTTTGACTTTGTATCAGATCAAGATGCGATGATCATTCAACAATTGTAATTGATTTGTAATTGATTGTAATGATCCATATGATGATAAATGCTGATCTGTAATGAATTGTAAAAGATCTATGATGATCTATGTTGTAAGTCTTAGGGTTTTGTAACCGACTAAGTTGAAAAGGTTATTTATGTCGGTACAATTGATGTTTGTCATGTCGATGGTTTTGAGAAAAGCGTGAAGCCGTACAAGAGTATGAGATCAGCCAAAGTGTAGAATATTTGGAGCTTAATTGGATCTGATCAAGCAAGCAGTTAAGTGTTGTACCCAGATCATTCACTGTTGTTCTCTAATAATTGCAGTAATCAAAATCCCTTAATTAGGTAGGTCCTAATAGGCCTTACATTGTAAATCCCTTAACCAAGTAGCTCTATATCAGAGTGTCAAATCCTCTTGTGAGGTTGATCCTAATAGGTCAAAGCTCCTAACAGGGCTCATCATCTAAATCCCTTAACCGGGTGACTCCTAACAGGGTCTTCTCGTAATAGGGCGTCATTGTAAGCTTCTAATTGGGCTAGGCTCCTAACATAGCGCATTTTGAAAGAGTGCACAATTTTTGTGGGTACCAATTCCCACCGTGGTTTTTCCCTATTTGGGTTTCCACGTGAAAAACATGGTGTTCATATGGTGAATTTTTTTTATGTGCTGTTATGTTTTACTTTCAGTTTATGTATATTGATGAAAACTTAATGAGTTGTTCTAATAAACCAATTTAACAATTGGTTATCAGTGATTACTGGTAATGGGAAGGAGTTTATTATTGTTTTATATTTGATTTGAAGAAGTTTTATAAGTTCAAGTTTTAATTTTGAAATTATTGTTAATACTGATTCACCCCCCCTCTCAATATTAACCAGATACTCTAAGATTATCAATTAGTATTAGAGAATTGGTCCCCTATGTGCAGAAAGCTTAATAGCTTGAGGGAAAGATCCTGAAGAAAGATGATGAAGAAGGAGGGTCTCGAGTTTACCAATGACAACTATCAGATATGGAAAGACCGGATGAAGATATACATTAAAGGATTGGGTGCTTAGTATTGGAATCATGTGATGAGTAAGTATGTTGCTCCTACTACTAGCCCCTTGACACCTAATGAGCTTAAAGAACAACAAGAAAACATTCAAGCCATGGAAGCAATTGTAAGTACTTTTTCTGATTCTGAGTATATAGATGTTCATGGATTAGAATCTGCATTTGAGGTATGGGAGAAATTAGACTTTATTTATGGAGGAGATGAACATGTTCAAAGAGCAAAAGAAGAAAGTTTAAGAGGGAAATTTGATGACATGAAAATGGCTGATGGTGAGAACATTGCACAATATGGTCAAATGATTAAAGAGGTTATAGGTGGCATTAAGAGTGCTGTAGGTAAGATTGATGATGATATTATTGTTAGTAAAATTCTTAGAACTCTCCTACCATAGTATACTATTAGAGTTTCTGCAATTCAAGAATTGAGATCTATCTCTAAAGATAAAGTCACTATTGATTCTGTTATTGGAAAGTTGACTGCATTTGAGTTAAACAACTTTGATAATAATATTTCAAAACTATCTGAATCTGCTTTTAAAGCTTCTGTTACCGATACATCTATTAGGAAAGGAAAGGATATTTGTCATAATCATGACCATAGGTCTAGTCATGGGGGTAGTAGAGGTGAGGATGATGGTGCAAGAGCACCTAACCCAAACATACATCAGGAGGTTAAAGATCATGCCATGAATCATTTCACTCATATTTGAGTTTATATGGTCATTTTAATGTATTTTGAGTCATTTTGTGAAGCATTGTAAGACATTTACTCAAGATGTGTATTTGAGTCCTAATATGGTCTAGGAGGTCACATTGTGCAAATATGCCCATGGAAGGGTAAATAGGATGTAAATTTTTTTTTGAGTCCATCTAAATGTATTTCAAGTGCACAAGCAAAGATTAGGGGTTATATTTATCAAAATGTTAAAATTGTCAATTGTGTCAAAAATGTTGTCAAGCACAAATTGCATTATAAAGTTGCAAACCAAAGATGTAATTGGTCTTGGGTAGTTGTAACTACCATATGGATGTGTGGAGGTTATAAAAACCATCATTTGGTCGAATCCAATGGGTGTGTGTAAGATTGGAGGAAGGAAATGAATAACATTTGAAGTTTTTACACACCCCACATTATTTTTTGGGTATAGCAGTCTAATCATTCACGTCTTTCTTTATGAAAAATCATTTGTGTCTATTGGAAATGTATTGGATATGATAATGGCACGAGTTAAATTTTTTTTCCCTTTGGTTTCATTTAATTTCAATCATTTTGAAGCAAGTTATGCAAGATTTGGTGAAAACTGTCAAAAAACCCTCCAAATTGGGGTTTGTGGAGAGTTTCACTAAAATATTTTGATTGCACCATTGGAAATTGTTGTAAATTTGGTGTTTTATAGAGGGTTGAATTATATTTCAAATTAATTCAGTTTCAATGTGATTTTTTAAGTATTTTATGAGATATTTGATGCCCTAGGGGGTCTGGGAATGAAGAATTCTTGTTTTTTTTGTAACAGTCAAAATGGTCTTGGCGCAGAGACCATAACTCTTAAATACACCGTTGGATTGTTCTAAAATTTGAATATGGTTTTAGAAACCTAGTTTTATACAACCTCACTGAAGAGATATTCAAACTATGGTCGGGTTTGAAAGGTATTAATAACAGAGTACGAGTCTATCAGACTGTCATTAATTGGGACAACATGATGCATTGTTTGGGTCTTGAATAATGTTTAAAGGGTTATAAATGATATGAAAGGTTTGATATTGGATTGGTTGGTTGATAATAATATTTTTAGATGCCTCAAACATATTAAGGTTTCAGATTAATGATTATTTTGGGTTATTGAGCACCCTAGGATTGGGACTCCATGGTTGATTTGGGGTTCTTGGTTGGTTTTTCATGATGCTCTGCATCAGATGATAATGAAGATCATCTGATGGAACTTGAGGCACTATTGGATAAAATATTTCCTAGAGGTACTGGTAAGTATAAAGGTAAATTACCCTTGAAGTATTTCTCTTGCAATAAAATTGGACATATAGTTGCTAAATGTCCTAACGGTGATAGAAAAGAAAAGTTCAGGAAGTTGAAAGGAAAAGGGTAGAAACATTTCTATGTTGTAGTTGATGACGTTGTGACTGATGAAGAATCAAAAGAAGACGACAATGAGGAGATAGTGTTTGTTGTTGTGAAGGAAGATCTGATTGATGAAAAGGCATTGGTGTCTCACATGGATAGCAGTGATGAATGGATAATAGATAGTGGTTGCTCACACCACAAGACCAGTGATAGAAGCAAGTTTTTATCCCTTGAATAATTTTATGGAGGTATAGTAAGATTTGGTAACAACTCACCCTACATGGTTAAAGGTAAAGGAACTATTTCACTAAATAGAAAAAGAAATGCAGATGATGTCTTTTGGGTTGATGGATTAAATCATAACCTTTTGAGTGTTGGTCAATTAAATGATAAGGGTTATCTTCTAGAATTTAAAAGTGGAGTGTGCAAGATTCTTGGAAATAATGGAGAATTGATTTCTACTGGAAAGAAGACAAGAGGCAATATTTTTCATCTGAGTACTAATGTGAATAGTTGTTTGGTGGCAAAGATTGAAGACAATTGGTTATGGAACAAGAGATTTTGTCATGTTAATTTTGACAATTTGATAAAGGTTAGTAAATCAAGTATTGTGAGAGGTTTGCCCCAGCTTGTTAAACTAGATAATGTGTTATGTAAAGACTATCAGATGGGTAAGAAAAATTGTATCTTTCAAGAGTAAGTCTTTCTCTTTAGAAAATATCCTTGATTTGGTTCATGCTGATCTTTGTGGTCCTATGAGGACTAAAAGTTATTTTGGTGATAGATATTTCATGATTTTCACTGATGAT
Source organism: Cryptomeria japonica (assembly GCF_030272615.1). Taxonomy (NCBI): domain Eukaryota; kingdom Viridiplantae; phylum Streptophyta; class Pinopsida; order Cupressales; family Cupressaceae; genus Cryptomeria; species Cryptomeria japonica. The sequence goes on from NC_081415.1 coordinate 344,599,075, forward strand.
TTTCCAAGATTATGTGGGTATCTTTTCTGAGAGAAAAGTCAAAGTCATTCAGTAAATTCAAAGAATTCAAAGCTTTAGTTGAGAAAGAAACCGAGAAGAATTTGAAATGTTTAAGATTTGACCGAGGTGGATAATTTACTTCTGATGAATTTGTGAAGTTTTGTGATGAACAGGGAATCAAGAGGAAAATTCCATCTCCTAGAACTCCACAACAGAATGGGATAACAAAGAGGATGAATAGAATAATTGTTGAAGCTGCTAGAACCATGCTGATTCAAGGTGGAGTACCAAAAATGTTTTGGAGAGAAGTAGTTAGCACTGTTGTTTACACTTTGAACTGGGTACTTGTCAAGAGAGGTAACAACAAAACACCTTATGAATTATGGCATGGAAAGACTCCTACTATAAATTACTTTAAAATTTTTGGGAGTAGATGTTTCATTAAACATGATGATTACACTAGAAATTTTGATGCAAAGTGTGATGAAGGTATTTTTCTTTGCTACTCTACAAAGAGTAAGGCTTTCAAATGTTATAACAAGAGAACAAAAAAGATCATTGAGAGTGCTAAAGTGAAGGTAGATGAACTCTCTGAGAAATCTAATGAGACCAATAGATCTAAACCTGAAAAAGATGAAGATAAACATGTTTATTGAACCAGAGGTACAAAAGAATGATGAGCAGGACAATGCAGAAATAGGTGTTGAATAGGTAAATGAAGAAGTTGAAGAACATGAAGTAGAAGGGACAACACCGGAACCGGTAATATAAAGATATGTCAGACTGAATCATTCAGAAGAACAAATTATAGGAGATAAAAATCCTTGTGTAAAAACAAGAAGGAAAATCATAGAAAACTCCTGTCTGATTTCAACTATAGAGCCTAAAATAGTAAGAGAGGCATTGAAGTATGATGATTGGATTAATGCCATGAATGAGGAATTGGATCAGATAGAGAAGAACAAGACATGGACACTTGTTCCTAGACTAGAAGACAAGAATCTGATTGACACTAAATGGGTCCTTAGAAACAAGTTGAATGAAGAAGGCAAGATTGTGAGGAATAAAGCAATGTTGGTATACAAAGGCTATGCACGAGAAGAAGGATTAAGAATTTTACTTTCTTATGTTGCATTTAAAGGATTTAAGGTCTACTAGATGGATGTTAAATCTTCTTTTCTTAATGGCATCCTTGAGGAATAAGTGTACATAGAACAACCAGATGGATTTGCTTTAACTAAAGATAAAGATATGGTTTGCAAGTTACATAAGGCACTGTATGGATTGAAGCAAGCATCGAGAGCATGGTTTGAAAGATTGCATGTACACCTGCTGATCAAGATAGGATTCCAACGCACTGGTGAGGACATCAACATATATCTTAAGATTGATGGAGACCAAGTATTGATAGGTGAAGTATTTGTAGATGATATAATTTTTGTAGGTGATGATGATTTATGTATGGTGTTTGCTGAGGAGATGAAGAAATAATTTTAAATGTCTCTTATTGGTGAGATTAGTTTTTCATTGGGTTGCAGGTCCAACAATTGGATGGTGGAATATTTATCTACCAGAGTAAGAATGTAAAGGAAGTGTTGAATTTTTTTGGCATGGAGGATTGTAAACCGGTTGGTACTCCATTAGTGATAGGGTGTAAACTATCTAAGCAAGATGATTCACCCTCTGTTGATGAAAAATAATATAGGTCCATGATTGGTAAGTTGCATTATGTTGTCCACAATAGGCCTGATATTGCACATGTTGCTGGTTTGGTTTCTATATTTTAGAAGGATCCCAAGGAGACACACTTGGTAGTGGTGAAAAGGATATTATGGTACTTGAAAGGCACAATAGATTATGGCCAATGGTATCCTTATAAAAATGATTTTTCTTTGGAAGTGTTTACTAATGCAGATTGGGCAGGCAATGCTGATGACTGGAAAAGCACTACCAGTGGAGATTTTATTCTTGGAGGTAGATTGGTTTCTTGGACAAGTAAGAAGCAAACTTGTTTATCATAGTCAACAACAGAGGAAAAGTATGTTGCAGCATCAATGAATTGCATGCAGACAATTTGGATGAGACATGTATTAGAAGGTTTTAAACTTGATATGTCTGATCCGGTAACTATTTATTATGACAATATAAGTGCTATTAATATTTCAAAAAATCCTACGTTACATGCAAGGACAAAGCACATAGAATTGAAATATCACTTTCTGAGGGAGAGAGTTTTGGAGAAGAAAGTCATAATGGAGTATGTGACAAGAAAAGAGCATCTTGTAGGCATTTTTACAAAACCATTGCCAAAGACTACCTTTGAGTACCTCAGAGGTAAATTAGGGGTCAGACCCCTACATAAGAAGAACTAAGATGCAGGAGATGCATCAATCTAGTGGACCTACTAAATATTTTCATTGAGGATTGATGAAATGGTGGCTACTCCGTAGGGGGAGAAACTTAGATGAGATTTGATGACAGATGATGCATATGTACCTTTGGCATTGTTGTCAAAGGGGGAGAAGAAATATTCTAGCCTAAGGAGAAAAAGATGTGTAACACAAAGGGGGAGAAGAAATGAAGATTCAGTTCCAGGTGAAGAAGAACTGAGTGAACCAAAAGAAGAGTGAAGTACAACAGTGAAGATGTTGGTGTTGCGATCAATGCCAAAGGGGGAGAATATTGGCATGATTGGCATAACTGATGCAGATCAAGAATGGTGACTGAAACAGTAAAGGACTATTTGTGATGACATTGTGATGAAAAGATTGAGATTGCATGATTAGATGACTTTGATCAATTATTTGTGTTGTTATTGATGGCAACTGATGTTTACTATGTTGTATTTTGTCATCTAAGTCTTTTTGGTCTACCGGAAATGCCTTATCGGTATTATAGACAGTGAAATGGGAATTAGGACCTTAACTGGTAAATGAGGAATATTTTGATTTGATCTAGTGATTGGTGATGATTGAAGTGTTGCGGTTTAGAATGCGAGCTTGTATCATTGTAATATGTATCTGACCAAAACTGTATCATGTTTTGGTTATCGAAAATCATGTTTATGATTTCTATTGTATTTTTTCTAGGGTTTAAGAAGGGTTTAAGGACCGATAAAGAATTATCTTAACCGATAATGATTTTTGGTTTGACGGTGATCTAAATAAATCTCTAATGTTGGTGATGGCATGGCACAAACCATGTGAAGTGTTTGATAGATGTTTTGGTGCATTTGGAGAGCAAATTTCTTGGGAATATGCAAAGTGCTTAGCGGAGTGTTCTAAGGGTTTGACTTTGTATCAGATCAAGATGCGATGATCATTCAATTGTTGTAATTGATTTGTAATTGATTGTAATGATCCATATGATGATCAATGACAATCTGTAATGAGTTGTAAAAGATCTATGATGATATATGTTGTAAGTCTTAGGGTTTTGTAACCGACTAAGTTGAAAAGGTTATTTATGTCGGTACAGTTGATGTTTGCTGTGTCTGTGGTTTTGAGAAAATCATGAAGTCAAACCAGAGTATGAGATCTGCCAGAGTGTAGCAGATTTGGAGCTAAATTGGATCTGATCAAGCAAGTAGTTAAGTGTTGTACCTAGATCATTCTCTGTTGTTCTCTAACAATTGCAATAATCAAAATCCCTTAACCAGGTAGGTCCTAACAGGTCTTACATTGTAAATCCCTTAACTGGGTAGCTCTATATCAGAGTGTTAAATTCTCTTGCGAGGTTGATCCTAACAGGTCAAAGCTCCTAACAGGGATCATCATCTAAATCCCTTAACTAGGTGACTCCTAATAGGGCATCATTGTAAGCTTCTAACCAGGCTAGGCTCCTAACAGGGTGCATTCCGAAAGAGTGCACAATTTTTGTGGGTACCAATTCCCACCATGGTTTTTCCCTATTTAGGTTTCTACGTGAATAACATGGTGTTCATATGGTTAATATTTTTTGTGTTGTTATGTTTTACTTTCAGTTTATGCATATTGATGAACACTTAATGAGCTGTTCTGATAAATTGGTTTAACAGTTGGTTATCGGTGATTATAGGTAATGGTAAAGAGTTTATTACTAGTTTATGTTTGATTTAAAGAAGTTTTATAAGTTCAAGTTTTAAGTTTGAAATTTTTGTTAATACTGATTCACCCCCCCTCTCAATATTAACCAAATACTCTAAGATTATCAACTTCCCCACTTAATTTTCTCTATGATGTTGCTAATGGGAGGAATGTGGTTTCTCAAACTAGTAGCATGATATTAGTATGAAGATATATTGGATATAAAAATGGGCAACGTGAGGATATGAAGAAGGTAGATGATGAAAATGAGACCAAATACCTCAATTTATATGTTTCTAATGAGGAGAATCAATGGAAATTATTCATTAGTTAATTGATGAGTAGGATTGTTTGAGAGAGATGGCATGGATTGGAATCTTATAAGTGTCACAAGGAGGATGCAGGTGTAAGAGATAAGTGTGCACTTTGGGTAGGAAATTTAAGGGACATATCTATGACATGTGCAAGAGGTAGGGTGGCTATGAAGTGACCTTTCATGTTCACATGTGTGAGCAAGAGGAGGGTAGGGACACCTATCATATGATGGAAAGTTTAGATCTTGATCCATGTAGATGGATTAAAGGGCTAGGATTGAGTGGAAAAGATTGAGGGTGACGTGGAATTAAATATCAAGGAAAATGGTTATGAGGTTTAATTAGCAAACTAATTAATTGATTGATTTAGTGGGATATGGCTAGATATAATTCAATTAATGTAAATTTATTTAATTAATGGTAAAGGATAAAGATGCAGGTTAAACTTAAGTAAATACAAATTTATTTAATTAAGGGTGAGAGATAAAGATAAATGATTAATTAATTAATATTTATTTAATTGGCTAAAATGGGATAAGGTCAAGTGTGGTCAGGTATGGATGAATTTATGTGTCTATAGGTAATATTTAGGATAAGTAGTAAACCAAGGATTGATCCTCCAAGCTATAACATTTGGTATTTTGGACCCAAAACAACTCATTGAATAGATATCCAAAATGGATAAGTATTTTGATTTGAATAAAACGAAGAAACAAAATGAGTAATGTTTGCTTGTTCCAAATTGAAAGAACATGGTTCCTTATTGCAGGATCATGTAATAACTAAAAGGCAATGAAAAGGAAAGGATAAGATCAAATAGTGGGATATAATGGTGGCTAAATTGAAGACAAAATTTTACCAACATATTACCAAATTAATTTATTTAAGAAATTACAAAACTTGAAACAAAAGAAAAAGGATCTGCAAGAATATATACAAGAATTTTATAAACTGAATATTCATGTTGGGCATCTAGATGATGATTCTAAATAGAATTTGCATTTGTCAATTTGATATGCTTCTGACATGTTGGTTAGAATGACCAGCATGTCAGAAGCATATCAATGTGCTCTAAATGTAGAAGAGAAGATTATCAAAAGATATAATAATTCTTAAGGTATAGGTAGATCCTCGCATTGAAAAGGATAATCTACTAGTGTTTGTGGTTATCTAAATAGACAAGGGGAAGACAAACATCACAAACAATTACCTATGAGAATAGAGGAAGAAAAGATTACTCCCAAGGAAGAGGTGATTATTTCAGAGGTCATGGATCTTTTGGAATAGGTAGAGGAAGGGGATTTAGTGGCACACTTTTCCAATGTGGGTAAACTAGGAACATGGCATTTGAATGCCCTTAATATAATAGAGTAATAGGAAAGGAAAGGATCCAATAATTTGCATAAGCCGAAAATAAGATTGTTGTTTCATCAAAATATGGAGAAGATCACAATGATGGAAAATCCTTGATATTGAGAAGGATTTTATTAAATGCATAGAAGGATAAGCTTGAACATGTTCATAAAAGTGTTAGCAACAACAAGGAAGGAAAACTGAGAGGGGAGGTCATTCAACTTTCACCGGATCTACAAACTTAACTATAAAAATAGATCTGATAAACTGCAACAATAATAAAGATAAGCAAATTGAAGGCAAAACATACAACACCAAAATTTTGATGTGGGAAACCTGGTTAAGGTAAAAACCACGGTGGGAACCTACCCACAATAAAATGATACTCTACAGTAGTATGTGAAAATATTACAATGGGGAATGTACATGCATTTAGGCACACTGCCTAGAGCTCACTTCTCAAGAGATAATTGCCTGGAAGGCTACAACCCTGAGGGAATTCTCATTGACTTACAATCAATACTCAGACTACAATCCGGAAGAAATGAACTGAAAGAATAGCATCTCCAAATACTTGATTATAGTTCTGGTTAAGCACAATTGTCTGCCTTGCAACACCAATCTCTCTCCAATCACAACGCCAATGGATAAATCACTTGTTTGCACATACACCACTATCTGATAATGATGTAGAGTCCCCCCTCGATCAAGATTTGGTTAACCTATTTGACCATGGTTGACCTTATTAATAGTTTGCATGGATGATTGGTACACTATGTAAAGGTGTTATGATTCAATAGGATGGGCTATGTTAGATGGATAAATTAGTAAATGTTGACCCCTTGGGGGATAATTAGATGTAATTTACTTATGTATAATTTATATGTTAGGGGTTTGGGGTCCTATCCCGAACCCATCATAAGAGTATCTTTTATTTTTGTCATGGACTTATCTTTCAACATAGAACCTTGATACATCATTGTCATGAGACCCTTTTGGCATAGGACCCTCATGAGACTTGTGGACGAGATGTAACTCCATGTTATGATTTATTTCAGTACTTAGATGGATGATGTTGTGATTCAGTGTGCATTCCTAACTGGCGATTATTTTATATGATTTTATTGGTATTGCAAATGAGCATATGGCTGCATGAGAATTAGTAAGAAAAGAAATTGAATCATGTTATCACATACGATTATTTGAGATTACTAATGTGCAAAGTGAGATGTGTAGGAAAACTAATCCATGTGACCATGGAAACTATTCAGAGAATCAAACTAAACCTATGTGCATTCGTGAAACCAAGGGTTGTCTATTTGGAGAGACAACACCTCGTGTGTAATGTGTTTTATTTTTAAATGTGAATGCTTGAATGTGTGTTTAATTTGTATTTGTTAAATTTATTAATTCCAAAAAGGGACACGGTGAACTCACAATGTTGGTTCCCACTTTTTGGTACATCCTGATTTTTGCTGAAATCATACATTTTTTAGAAAATATAATGATTTAAGCTTTAAGAGGTCCCATTTGAAGTAATTAATTGAAGAGAGTTAGATCAAAGGCTCTTAGATCAAAATTTCTTGGACAAAATCTCTCTACTTGTAAATCATACTTGCAATGGAGTCTCATTTGCATCTATCAAATGTTGATAAAAACCCAATTTTACATTAACTTTTGGGGGGTCAAATGAATTCATTTATAAGTTTGTTTGTTTTTTAGTATTTAGTCCTTATTATCAGCTTTCCAAATAGTATAAATTTTAATATATTTTTATTTTATTTCTTATGAATGTAGGTTTTTAACCAAACACAAAATTCTTTGTTCAATGCATTGGAAAAAATAGTAAACTAACTCAAAAAAAATTAAAAAATATCTATGCACTAGGTATTGATGTCTTCTTTTAAAAAAAAAAATTAAATTGAATTTTGATATATATAAAACAAGTTATGTGTTTAACCATACACCTATATCAAAATTATAATTAGTCGGACTTCAAACTTAATAAAATAAAAAATATTCAACATATCAGTATCAAACCAACTGCATGCCCTGGGTATTGATGTTACAAACCAAAATTCAAAAGAATTAAGTTTTTATCATTTATAAAAAAAATATGCATTTTGGGATGCACATCACTCTTAAAAAATGTTGTTTGCTGTAAAAAACTACTTTTTGAGGGAGATGGAAAAATCAATAAAATTTTATTCAAAAAAATTTGAAAAAATAATATTTAGAATAAACAAACAAGATGTTACAAATCACTAGTTTACATCATCTTCAAATTCTTAATGGTTTAAACGTTATAAGTGTCGGAAAGTGAAGGTTTTTTTTCAAAAAGTTCATCTAAGTGTCAAAGTTGGTCAAAAAGTGGGAACCAGTATTGTGAGTTCACCCGACATTGCCATGTATATTAAAGTATTGTGTATTTTTATGGTGTCACTTGACACCTGTGTTGTGAAGTGAGATGGCAATGACATGTCCCTTGGAGGGAATTTTTATAACCAATGCATTATTCAAAATATCCAAGTGTGGTCCCAATAGAGTCTTGGTTAGAGAGCCATTAGAATGGTCAACTCAAGTTTTACCCAT